>NC_041048.1:8292204-9656676 GCF_900634775.1 Gouania willdenowi | reverse complement strand
CCCAGGCCTGAAGTTTGACACATGTGCTTTTCACCAATAGGAGTGTTAATGTTAAACTTGTACACTGATGTTATAGTTGCACTTATTGATCACTGTGTCCTTCTGTCTCCCCTAACATACCTGACTGTGGCTCTTGGATGTTGGAAGTAAAATAGCCAAAATGCAGATGAGCTGGAAGATGCCCCCCAGGAACAGTCCATACCGGAGGATGCTCTCTAGAAAGGTGGGTTCAGGGACATCAGGAGGGGATAGGTCCAGCTGTTCAGACATCCTCTGCTATTTATTCCCTGTGTGAGGATTAGAAGGGATCGTTTTAACGTGGCACTATAAAACTCAAATATTGCCACAAAATATATAAATACAGTACAGGTGGTCTAAAATGTGTCCAACTATGTCACCGTAAACTTACTTAAAATTGACAAAGTTTTAAGTCTTCTGGCTAAAATAGTAGACAGATAATCACGAGCATTACCTTGTTTCCGTTGTAGCAGGATTAAAACGTCAAAGTCCGAGCAAAGCTGGGAGCAAAATAACAAATATCTATAAATACAAGAGACACGGAAAGTCAGCAAGAAACAAAAAGGAAAAAAAAACACGAAACAAAATTGGTTGCCAACGCAGGAGGAGAGAAAAGAGGCTGATGTTCCACCGGAAGTGACGTGAGCAATACACCCGTACTTCCTCTACAGTAGTCAGTCGTTTTGAAAATATCGCCCTCTAGTGTGCGTCCTCCTAAACATTTCTAGTCTTCTAGACTTCTGATAAAAGTAGGAAACATGAAGACAACGCAAGGAAAATAAAATATATCAGTGTAATGCTATATATATATATTAAAACGTGAACAAATAACACTGCCTAAGACCTGATGCCCTATTATTACCACTGATACTAGGAACACATCTGCTAACAATTAAGTAAAGTGCAAATGAAGTGTATCTAGTACATCATCTCTTTCAGTTGTTAATTTATCATATCATATGCTGGATAAAGTCATTAGACCCCTTCAATAATGTAATATTATTTGGATACTAAGTGCAAAGAATTTTAAACTAACTTCAACTTAATTGTAATTTATAGTTATTATTTATTTATAACATAAGCATACAAAGACAAAAGCTGTTACCTGTATTTGTTTATCGTCAGTAATCCACGTACATACAGTATGTATGTGGAGGAAAAAACACCAAAACTACTAAAAACAGTTCTTTTTTTTTTTTTGTGAAAGTTCTCATTTTCAAAACAGCCTAAAATAATGTTTGATTTGAATAAAATGATCTTGATGAACTGCTTTCAGATCTACTTTTGACCGGAAGATGGCAGTGTTGTACAATCTGCTCAATTTTTGAATAAAAATAAAACAGTGCCTTTACTTGTAGTGTGCAGTAAATCCCTTAAAATTAGTCAAGAATTTTACCTGAAAACAAAATTAACATTAACTTTGATCTATGTACCAAGACATTTAAAACATTTCCAACACTTATAGAGCAAATAATATTCCATTAATTCATTTACACTGATCAGATGTAACAAAATGACAAAGTCATAATCTGGAGCCCTCCTTTTTTTCTCATAAACAATGTGGAGCAATGCACTTGTTATCTAAAGAAACATATCCACCAATAAACCAACACTCACTTCTGCAGCAGTTCAAATCACTCACTTAACAACTGGAGGGAAAATATTCTACAAGGGTTTCACTCACTCACATCATAATGATGCAATGCCATTCACTTAATCTGTCATTGACTGAAATGACTGAAAATATATTGTGCATGATCAATGTAAGTTCATCAATAAAACTCTTACTAAAGCCTTACTAAATGACTAGTGCGTCTCAGCTTAGATAAAAATCTCCACTGGGTCAAAAGCTTACTTGATAACTCTGAACTCTACAATGAAAGTGTTTATCAGCAGCTCAGTACAGCACACACAGGGTGTTACACTGAGGAGGAGATACTGTATCTGCTTTGTTTTCTTCCAAAAGCATGTCGGGCCTCATTGATGTTGAGCTGAGTTATTTGAACCTCATCTCCTTCACGTGTTGAGGTCAATGGGGTAACGTGGATTCCAAAGGCAGTCAGGGAAGAATTGTAAGAGTTACAGTGCATCCAAAACTTTCTCACAGTGCTTTAGAGCCTCATTCCAAACGGAATTAACTCATTTTTCAACGCACAAGTTACAACATTCCTAAATGACAGTGTGAAACTTTATTTTAAAGGTTTGGAGATTTATTTATTTTTTTAAGCTGTTGTGGTAAATTCAGGCAATGGGGCAGACATGGGCCACTGGTGGCCCGGAGGCCAAATGCGGCCCTCGGTCTAATTCTGTGTGGGCCCCCAAGACAAATCCACCAAAAATTGTCATTCAAGAAATTGGAAGTAGTATGAATCCCAACATAATACACAAAATAACTCCAAAAACACAAGACGACAGGAAAAAGCACAGAATGTCAACAAAAATACATGAAGCAACAACAACAGATGTGCAAAAATACACAAAAAAATGTTCATTATACACACAAAATACATCAGATACACAAAACAACCACCTGAGCTCACAAAACAACAGTTACACAAAATTACAGAAACAATTCCCAAAATGACAGAAATATATAAAAATTACTCCAAAAACACAACAAAAACCTTTCCTGTGATAATGCTCAAAGTTGTCATTCTTAACTAGTACAGGCCTGTCTGTAGTATGTATTAATATTGACATTAACAGGAGTTACACAGTGTGGTTGGGAAAATGAATGGGATATATATATATATATATATATATATATAATTTTTTTTTTTTTTTTTTTTTGGGAACTAGAACATAACCAAAATGTAATATGCTTTTCCTTGACCCATTATCAACATTTCCTGAAAATTTAATCAAAATCCGTTCATAACTTTTCAAGTTATCATGCACAGACAGGCAGTGTTACGCTGCATTAGTTTAGCATTAGCATAGAATAGAACACCGATGATGAAGTCACTGATGACATCATCAGTTAGAACATTCTGATTGGAACTCTGATGACATCATCAGTGTTCTAAAACAATGTTTGACAAGAATTCCACAGTGTGGATTGATCATTTCAAATTGTTTTTTCATTGGTTTTGGAATTACCAAATTACTCCAAAATTACGGATGCACACACTTGGGGTATGCGCAAGCTGTTGACAAAGTTTCAGGTTGATCAGACACTGCATCGGGGAGATATTCGCTCCACAAACAAACACACACACACACACACACACACACGCACACAGACGTTCCTTGCTTTTATAGATGGACACTGGCATGAATGTTGATAATCACATCTTTGTGACCCCCTGTGATAACAGTTGCCCATCCCTGCTTGGAAAGATAGACAGTGGAAAAGGGTGTTAGAAGTTGGTCACACTGTCAGAGCTTCAGTGTTCCTCTTTGAAGAGACAAGAACCTTCCAGAACAACCATCTCTGCAGCAGTCGAGTCACCAGACTGAGGCCACACCTTATTAAAGAGGATATGGCAACAGACCTGGAGTTTTCCACAAAAATCCCTTGAAGGACTCTCAGAGCTTGGGAAACAAATTTCTCAAGTCTATTAAGTCAAAGATGGAAAACATGGGTGTGAATGTCAGGTATAAAGTTTGGAGGACACCTGGCAGTGCTCATCACTAAGCCAATTCTCATCCCGAAAGTGAAGCATGGTGGTGGCGACATCATGATGTGGGGATGTTTTTCAGTGGCAGGAAATTGGAGGCGAGTGAGGATAGAATGAAAACTTGCTACAGAGGATTCTTGATCTCAAATTTGGGCAGAACAACAACATGAAACTCACCATACCAAAGTAGTGGCTTAAGAGTAACTAAGCCCAGATTTGGATTTGATCAAACATCTGCAGAGAGATCATAAAAGGACTGTGCACCAACCCTTCCTGACCAACCTGATGGAGATTCAGCAGCTTTTTCAAGAGGAAAGGGTTAAACTTCCCATAGACTGGTATGCTAAGCTTTTGGCATTGTCTTCAAAAAGACAGAGGCTGTAAATGCTGCCAAAGGAGCATCAACAAAATATTGAACAAAGGCTGTAAATACTTATGCAGCCTACATTTTTTTTTTCTTATTTAATTTGATCATTTTTTTTATTTCTCATAAATCTACAAAAATTTCAAAGCAACCTTTTTCATCATGTCATGAGTTGTGTGAACAATTCTGAATGAACTGCACATAAATCAATGAATGACCAAAAGAAAGAAATGTGTGTAAACTGCCAGAATCTAATTTTTCACTTTAACTGCCATTCCTGAGGGTATCTTTATGTTTAGCATGTTAAAATGCATGCTAAACATAAAGAAGCATGCATTTTAACATGTTTCGCTGTCTTCTGGAGTAAAAGACTGGACCGATCACTAGTTCACGGCTCAACTAGCCTGGGACATTTGGATGGACTATCCTTCTATCCTCTTCTGTTTGCCCTTCTGTCCACTAACCCAACCAGTTGAAGTGGATGGCTGCCACCTCTGAATCTAATTCCGATGAAGATTTCTTCCCATAAAAAGAGGGAGTTGTTTCTTCTTACTGTAGCTAAATGCTTGTTCATGTCACGGTGTGGGGAGCCGGAACTGGCGGCAGGGAGATGGCGGCCTGATGCGTGGAGTTGGCACTGGCGGCGACGTTGGGCTTGCCTGGAAGCTCTTAGACTCAGGGACGCTAGCCTGGAAGCTAGGAGACTCAAGGACGTTAGCCTGGAAGGTAAGAGACTCATGGATGCTAGCCTGGAAACTAGGAGACACAGGAAGTCTAGCCTGGAAGCTAGGGGACTGGTGGGACTGGGCCTTCTTCTTGGACCGACCTTTCCTTTAATAATGCATCAATTTTATATAGCGCTTTCTCATAGACACTCAAAGTCGCTTTGCAGAATTAAGTTATTATTCTTTCATGCCACAATTAGTGGGGATAAACTACGACTGTAGCCACAGCTGCCCTGGGGCAGACTGACGGAAGCGAGGCTGCCATAGTGCGCCATCGGCCCCTCTGACCACCACCAACATTTACTCACACACTATAGTCATACAAGGCAATGTGGGTGAAGTGCCTTGCCCAAGGACACAATGACAGATACCACTGGTGTGACTGCCACCCCACTGTGGCGCCTGGAATTCTCAGTGGTCTCCCATCCAACTACTAACCAGGCCCAGATCTGCTTAGCTTCAATTAATTTGGAGTTCTTTTATCTTTTCGACATTTAGTTTTAAATAATTGTTGTCACGCCATCTAATAAATGTATCAATTCCTATTTTGTAGGCCAAATCCTTGCCATGATACTGATTTCTTTCTTACTATGAATTTTATATTAAGCGCTTTGAGATGACTTTTTTGTATTTTGTGCTATATAAATAAAGTTGAATTGAAATTAATAAAACCCACCAGAGCAGTGTCATCGGAGAACCTCTGAGTATGGCAAGACATATCACTGTGTCTAAAATCCGAAGTATATAAAGGTGCCAGTGCCACTTTACCTGGAGGACCGGCCCATTTGAGAATTGTATACAGGTCTCTAATCCACATAGTGACATATGATGGATGGTAAGTAAAGATGTGGATTGGTTTCAAGCCTTTTAGTGTGAAGCTGACCTTGACTGAGTAACCTCTGCAGTTTCATACCACAGTCCAAATTAATTGAACCAAACATGTATTTGGGACTTGCATGTTTTGTTTAAAGCTGGTTGGAGAGGTCTCAGATTTAATAAGATGGAAGCAGAAAGGGTTCAAGGACAGGTGATGGTGATGTAGCTGTTAGCTCTTTTATTTCATAAAAGATGGCCTGGGGTTTGATTTGGGTACATCCAAGACCTCTGTAGAATTTACGTGTTCTCCTTGTACTTATGTGGGTTTTCTTCAGGTCCACTGGCTTCCTCTCGCAGTCCAAAAAGGTGCATGTTTGGTTACTTGGAATGCCAAAATTAAGTGATAGGATTATGTACTTCCATCTATCTATGTGCTACCCTATGTAAACTGTCCAGTCCATTTTATGTCTGATGTGAAGTGGAATAAAAACCACCACCCACATTTAGAGAGCTTTGCAGATGTTTTACTTCAAACATGTTGCACATGTTACAAGTTATAGAAATTTGTGGTAGGAGCAGATTTCCAATCCAAAATCCAATAAGAACGAACATTTCGGGGGTCATTTCGGTGCCCTGAAGAAGGCACAGTTTTGTATTTACACAGGAATGCAACAGATTGGCTAGCTCAGCGGTTTAGTGTAACTTGCGTCTCAGGAGCCACATGTGGCTCTTTGACACTTTTGCAATGGCTCTCTATAGCTTTAAAAAAATGTATTGAAATAAAGAGTTTTTTTTTTTACAGAGGTTATTAATGATTGACAAATAAAATCATGATAACAATGTTCATCTCCAGTATTATATAGTTTAATACAATATTGTTTTTCAAGGTAATATTGTATTCAATTTGGCCCTGAAAATAAAAGGGTATTGTATTTTGACAAAGAGTATGCGGTTTCATTTTTTTAAAGTACCGGTTTAAGCACCGAGTAGGCACCGGTATCGGATAAAACCCAACCCTACTGATAATGTAAATACTTAAACACAACTCTGACCAAAAAACCCCACTTTTTCTCGTCCTTTTATTACATTGATTTAGACATTTTGAGACTCAACCACTGTTTGGTTTTCATATCTTTTATTAAGTGAATAAAATGTCTCTACACAAAAGTACAATACAATATTCTGATTACAATCTATATACACCATATTAACCATACATTTGCAGGAAGAAAAAAAACACACACACACAGTGGTATCAAACAAGAAATTACATTACATTTACACGTCTGTGATTCAAAGTTTAACGACAGTTGAAACATTTCATTTGTATAAAACAATTGGTGCTTCAGTCAGTCATGCACATACAACAGTTTTTAAATAAAAGTGAGGTATTTACGGTATAATGTGTATGATACATTATTTTCTCTTTACAGAGCAGCAATGCAGGGAGTCATTGAACCACCAGGATAGTGACGAGTGTCCGTCACTTCACGTCCACGGTAGCTGAATATGGAGGCTGAGGGAAAGAAAAGGGTAATACGTGAGTAAAGACAAAAGACGAAACAACCAAGACGCATTCTTATTTGCTTATTGAAGTGTTAAATTATGATTTGGGAATTCCTTTTTGAGTTTTATTGATTTAGAGTACACTGAGTAGCTCTGCTTGTTTGCACTTATGTTGCAATGGAAATTGCCCACCTTTGCCAAATGTATAAGGAATCAGACAATAAGCCAAGGTTGCTTTTATCACAACTTGCTGACTAAGTGCTTATACTAATTAACATTCAAACTGTTTGCAAATGCTTTGTAGCTGCCAAATGAAGAAAGTTTTGGTACTAGTTTTATATGCGTCACTTCAAAATGAACTTGAGTTAAGTTTTACAACTCATCTTTTACTACACATATGGTTGAAACAAATATTGTTTTGCCCCTTTCAAATAAACCTGTTAATAATAAATAAGTTTTCTGTTAATCATCTTTGATAAACTTGAAAAAGATAGATGGTTATGATAAGTTGTGCCCTATTTCTACACAAAGGTTGAACTTGCACATTTCCACTAAATCTGATGAGCTTTATAGGAAAAGTCAGGGTTTTTTTTTTTGAAGAGAGTGACTTTTCTGACCTCATCGCCTGTTAAAGGCGACCGGAAGTTCTCTGTTGGGAACCAAAAGCCCCGAATGGATCACATCCAACGGCTCATTATCCGTTGCCACAATCTTGTAGTCTCTGACCAGCTGGATGAAGGTAATTAGACAAAGCGATGGTTAGACAGTTCAGTGATAGAACAAAGTACTCATTAACTCATTCCTAGTGAGCGTACCCAGCACATGGCCAACTGTAACTGCAACTCCGCCAGACGGCGACCAATGCACATCCTCTTCCCGATGCCGAAGGGAACGTGGGCGAAGGGTTCAATGTTGTTGTTCTCACGTAACCAGCGCTCGGGTTTGAAGTTCTTGCAGTCATCAAAATATTCTTCGTTGGCGCTCACTGCATGGGTGTTGATCATCAGCACCGTCTAAGAAACAAGACGACAAAATGTGAGGTTTATTTATACTTCCAGTCTTTTAATTTAAAAAGAAGTAATACATTAGGTAAATACTTTTTTGGCCAATTTCTTAATCGTGTAATATGCTCTGTAAAAATGGTAAGAAAACTCTGGCCCTGGCGCCAAAACTGGCATGTCATCATATCTTATCTATTTCAAATTGACAATTTGTTAAATGTTTGTTAAAAGTTTCCTCTTTTTAACCCTTCCCTAAGAGGCAAGGTCTTCTAACTTGTAGTTTTAAACAACATTGTTGAAAAGGGCACTTATTTAAACATGCGTTCAAGTAGGTGAATGCAATTTATCAATCTTTGTATACTTTAAAGAATTGACCAAAAAACATCCACCAATAACTAAATAAAGAAATAAAAACGTAAGTCCTTATTTTTTCAAAAATAAATAAAACAAAAATTCAAATAAAAAGTCCTTAAATTGCATTACATAGAAGACGTTGCATTCGCATACCCTTTCATTTTGGGAATCTTGGTAGGTTTAAAAACATTTTTTTTTTTAATTACATAGCCATTGAACTGTAATTTTTTTTTTTTTTAACATTCAATGGTGAAATTCAGTATAATAATCATAGGCTGTATGAAACCCTGATGCTGTTTAGTTTGCAATAGAGAAACAAGTGATTATTCAGTCTAATATTAAAAATAGTAACAAAGATTATGAGAGTAAAGTTCATGTTAAAGTTGGATTTCAGAACAAGGACTGTTAAATTTACTCCATTCAGACTCTGTACAGTGACATCAGTAATGTAAGCCAACTCAAGAAAAAATAATCCCTTCATGTCAAGTGTACAGAAACTAAGTAAGCCACTTACCCCTTTGGGAATGGAGTAATTTCCCAACACGGTGTCTTTGTCCAGGGTCCTGCTGGTGAAAGGGACCGACGGCAACAACCTGTAAGAATTAGGAGACAAAAACCCACACATGGGAATTTAGCCTAATTGAATCCATAGCGAAGCACGACACATGCGTTTAAGCTGTTTAACGAGAGCTAAACATTCTCCAGGGCGCGATGAAGTCGGCTATAATCTCCAGTCAGAGGTGATTTACTGTACATTCCCCGGGTGATGTGCTTACGGCGCCGACACCAAAAAACATGTTGTGACCGCACAAGACGACAGGAGAAAGTGGACCGTGTAATTTGCTTAGGCAACAAACTGAACGTGATCACATGGGGGGGATTTGGAAGCTGGATTGTTGTTGTAAGAAAGTCATGCCATCATATCTCATGAGGCTTATTTTATAAGACAGTCATGTGTGTGGTCTCCCTTAATCTCCGTGGTACTGGTACCGCTGGCAAGGCCACCGGGTCCAATTAAGAATAAATCAGTCTTTGTGGATGGTTTTTTCCACATAATTTAAGACACTATTTTGAAATAAAAGCACTGTTTATTTTGGAATTAGATGTTTTGTAAGGTTAGAACCAGAATACTAACGGTTTCCCCGACAAAATATGAGTAATTGATGTCTATTCTGTTTATACAGTAACTTTGTTTCTGCAACTCAAAAAATTAAATAGTAAAAGCAGGTTTGACTCTACGGTAGAGCTGGGCGATCTATCGATATATATCAAGATCTCTATTTTGGCGATGTAGAAAATTACAATATCACCTAAATCGAGAAAAGTATTTTTTTATAGCTTATTTCGTAGTAAAATACTCGTTTTAGGAGTTGTGCAGCTGTTTGTTGATACAAATGTGTCTGTGTGGCATTTTGCATCAGCAAATTTAACCCAGAATTGTCTTTATGGTCAGACTTCATTTGAATTTAAATGATTGAGATTTATATCGTATATCGCCATTTTAATATAAAATATCGAGATATGAATTTTGGTCCATATCGCTGAGCCCCAATCCACGTTTATACTGATTATTCAGACATCTTAATGTTTTTGAATGTTTCTCAAAACACCTGTCAATGTTCATGTGCCTTTAACTTCCGATTTTCCATTTACTTTGGACTCAAGAGAGCGGTTTGGTCTTTCTCTCTAGCAGTCACATGATTCAGGTTTGTTTTTCAAAATAAAGGCTTTAGTGTGAGCGTCTAAATCATGATAGTTTGCATTATTGTAGTTCAATCAATTGTCTTTAATCTTTCGGAGAACATTATCTATGATATATTGAATCACTTCAACTTTTTACGCAAACCTCTTTCGTGCAAACCATTTTGGGTAAAGTCGTTTGCTTTGTGTTATGTCTTGTTGTGTTTGTACCTCATAGACTCTTTGAGGCAGGCCTTGAGGTAGGGCATGGACTTGATGTGCTCTCCACATGGGTCCTGGTCGGGGGGCACCACCCGTTTGATCTCCTCTAGCAGCTTCTTCTGGGCAGCAGGGTTACGTGACAGGTTGAAAATAAACCACAGCATACTGTTGGCCGTCTAAGAAAGAACCACAAACACAGTGAGGAGGAGAGTGGAAAACAAGGAGGCAGCAGGCTGAGGGGAAATGTTACTTATTGAGGCAGCTACTATTAAGTGCATTCCTTTGAGAGGTCCTAAAAGGAGCCCAGGAATGTTTGGAGTTCCTTAAAAGGCTCCTCAGTTACATTTATTTTCCACTTCTGAACCACTGTAACTACACCACTTGTTTGTAAGAAAGCCCGAGCAGCTTCTGGCACCTTTCTCCACTTAGAGGGAAATGGGTGAAAGGTAAATCATCGAAAAGATGAACACATGCTTGCATGTGTTGTCATGTACTTAACAATTTTAACCTTTTTGTGACTATTGATCTAACTAGAAGATGATTGAGTGATGGAATGAGCAGTTCGAGATCTTGTTTTTACTCTAATGGATCTTTGAAGTAAATGTGCACGTTTAGTCACTTACCGTTTCAACTCCTCCAATCTGCAGCTCGGTGATGGCGGCGTAGAGCTCCTTCTTTGAGAGGTCACTATGGCGGAATATGTCATTGATCAGATCATCAGGATCCTTGGCGCCACTCCTCTTCAGCTTCCTGTCAATGTAGACTTTGGCTGAGGAAGCAAAACGACAAAGAATTTGAAGATTGAAGAAGTTTTCATACAAATATTTCACGAAATCTGCTCCTACTACAAATCTCTATAACTTGTAGATGTGTGCAGTGACTGCAGATTGGTCACAATTTAAAGTAAAACATCTGGAAAGCTCTCTAGGTTAACAACATTATCAAGCAGACTTGGGACTGAAAGTTAATATTAATAAAGTGAATAAATTTGACATTAGATCCAGTGCTGCTTAGAAAACTCGTAACAAGGGCTGATTGTGGGGCCTTTTGTAAAGGAAGTAAGCGGATTGATTTATACAATCTTATCAGGAAAAAGTGACAAAAAAAGGACAAGTATTTACTGGGCTCTGGTGTGAGGATTAGCTGGTTTAGCCCGCCTTACAGTAGAGATTAAAAGCAGTTCAAGTTTCAGTTTAACTATGTTTTTGTGGTTGATTTAAGCTTAATCACATCCCACTACTAAAGTTTTGAAGATTTTCAAAGTGTGCATCACCGTGTTCGTCATGTTGAAAGTAGCGTCATCCTCCCACGTTCTGCTACTACAAATATTTGGCATATTTCTCTATCTAGGTCACGGGGTTTAAGACAACTCTGACTACCTTTTACCGAGGAGTGCCAAGAACCTAAAAACACTTCATATCTCACCCCTCAGTCCTCATGTTGCCCTCTAGCATTTAGCATTGCCCTGACAATGAACTCAAACTGAGTTTACCATCCAAGAGGAGCAGAAATGACAAACCCAAGCTACATGACGTGAATTAACAGGGTTACATATGAATAATACCTGTGCTGAAAATGCGATCCCAAGCAGCAGTGTGGTCTTTCCATATCTTTGTGTTGAGGTTTTTGTGGAGTGCCACAGGTGTGACCATCATAATGCCAAAAGTGCTCATCATCTGTACAACAAACAGAGAGGATGCAAGATTTAAAAAACAGTAGTCATTATTCTTTGACAGATTTCATCATTCTTTTCAGTCGTGCACCCACTGCCCTGCAGTGAGACCCATTTGAACCTTGGCTTATCTCTACATTTGTTTGCCGCGTAAATAGCAGCCATAGAAGGAGCTGCTGACTGAGCGCAGCCTCACTAACATGATAACCTGAACCCGTTAATCTGGGAAACGTCTACAGATTTGAGAGGACTTGGGGTGTTTGGGGTTAGTCCCACAATAGAGATAAGAAAATAGCACCCACCGTTTTCACAGAAGTGATGAAGTTCATGGCTTCCTCGTTGACTTGGTCCTGGAGGAGACCAAATCGCTTGTCGTATAGAACAAGACAAATGGCTAAAAGGGGGTCAAAAGTAAGTGGGGGATGAGTTTAGAGTGATCAGCAGAAAAATACATCAGTGTGACTCCCAAACTTTAAGCATAAAACAACAGCTGTCTAACTCAGTGGTTTCCAACCTTTTTTAGATCAAAACCCCATTTTGATATAAAAAAAAATAAAATCAGGTGACCCCAAAGACACTTTTTTCAACTAGAATTTGTTTTTGATCATGTTTGTTTTACTGAATTACAAACACAGATCAGTCAGGATTAGTCACAAGTTGTGCCAGCTTGGATATTTTTATAGTGCATTTTATTTTAAATAGATTTATATAAGACAAAGTGAAAGTATAGAATACAGATAAGATTGTGTTTTAAATTTACAAAAGATTTTTCAATATATAATAATAATAATGAACTTGATTGTAACACATGTTACAAAGTGCTTTCCAAAAGCAGATATACATTAGAAAATATAAAATATAAAGTTAAGTTCAGAGATTAAAACAGTTTAAAAAAAACAGAAACATAAAATCAAGTTAGAAGTTACTAAAAATCATGAAAAGGTTCTGATAAAGAAATATGTTTTAAGAAATGATTTTAAATTTCAATCAGTACGGTATTTATTATTATTATTATTATTTTTAAATTATTACTAGACATTTCAGGCGACCCCACATAGGGACACAAGCCCAAGGTTGAAAAGCCCCCCTGGTGTGACCTTTCTCCACCATCCAAAATAAAACCCATGTGTTTGACTCATCTCTATAAATGTAAATATGATGTCAAACATGAAAAAAGATTCAATATTACTAAAGTCTAACAACAAAATTCAACTTACTCTCAAATGACCACTTATTAAGCTCAAAGTACAGGTCTTCAATCTTCCCATTGATGTTGATTTTTCCAACTCTTCCCACAAAGTCCACCAACACCTGTTTTAAAACCAGCACAAAAAGCCAAAAGTCAACCGATTAGTGTCAGATTTAAGAAAGTCGTTTAAAACTCTTCAACAAATATGTAATCAAGCCTTTACCTCGTTTATTTTACGGTCCAGTTTCACCACCTCGGTGGGCTTCATGAGCTTCTGTTGGAAGGCGCTCCTCATTCTCTGCCAGTCTTTTCCTTCCCTGTGAACCAGTAGAGATCCCAGCTTGAAAACAAAAAACCAAAACAAAAAAACGCTCCAAACTGCGTCCAAACGGTTCTTCATCACCCAGATGTGTAAAGAAAAGGCGAAATAGAGCTGGTACTTACAGAATGAGCAGTCCGTACGCCTCATCTCTCATGTCTCTGTAAGCTTTCCAGGGCTTGATCTCCAGCCTCTGAGGGTAGATTCCCTCCTCCCTGTAGAGCGCCTCCAGCAAGCAAGGCGCACCAATGTGCACTGACTCAAAGGTGCCCAGCTTCATTCGGAATATTTTACCAAACCTCTTATGGTATTCAACCTAAAAAATAATAATAAAAAAAAAAAATAAAGAAAAGGAAAGGATAAAAAATATCAAAATCTGTTTATTTTTTCCCCTTTGATTTGTCAACCAGTTAAAATACACTTTATTCCAATAGAAGTGAATGCTTAATAACTGTAGTCTAACACTGTACCAGTGCCTCGTGTTGCCTCGTCAGTCCACCTTTACGCAGCAGCTGAACCAGACTTCCCACCAGGGGCCAGTTGGTGGGTCCGGGTATCGAGTCCAGGCTCTGCGCCCTGGAGCCAGCAGCGTGTGGGCATCCTCCAGCCTCCACAGCGACCTTCTCCTCCAGGACACACACCGACGATGTGGCTTTGATGGGCTGGAGCCCAACCGACCTGTTCTTCAGCAGCTCCACAATCTGTGGAACCTTGTGGATCTGTGTCCTCCTCATCCTTTGGTCTCAGTTAACCTGCTTAAAAATAACCTTATAGTATCAATAAACACAGTGTAGTAATAAGCAGTCACCCCTCCTTTTTTTTATTGTTGTCTTTGGATGGGGTTGATCTGGTTTCTTGGAAGCTTCACACCTTGACAGTGCATATATACCCTGCCACTGTTTATTCCTGCCGTGCACCGAGCCAATCAGGGGCCAATCCTGCATGGTGTGGCCGTCGAGCCCACCATTCATTAATGGATCCACGTTGAGGAGGATCGTATGACCCCAGATACACCGATGGAGTGCCCTAGCCCCCCTTTTTTTGTTAGGGTGTTAATGCAGTGAGAGGGCTTTGTCAGTGCAATGATAGAATATAGCGTCTAATAACTTTATTTATTTATTTATTTTTTAATATTTGAATTTTATTTCGGCAATCTTCACAAAAAAAAAAAAAAAAAAGAAGAAAAAAGTACAGAACAAAAACACTTATTGGTGTAATTCTTCAGCCGAAAGTGTGTAGGTTGAAGCAAATGGCTTATACATACTGTACCTACCCCATCACAACAAAACAAAACAAGGTTCTCTACATAATATCACACGCACAAAATATTTCACTTGTATCACTATTTTCACAATATGAAAGTTTTATATATACAGTTTATACATTCACATCAAACATATATGTACATACACATGGATGTACGTATATGACATGTACTTAATATTATACTATTTCATATTTGTCACAAATTTTATCAATTAAATCTAGAGTGGCAGTCTAAAAATGAACAAAAACCTTTTATTATGTATTGATATATTTTATACCATTATATACATATTACATATTATTGCTGTCCTTGGTAAAATTGTTGCTCTTCTTTCTTATACTTACTAATGATATATGATTTAAAGAACCCCTGACATTGTTATACCCATCCTTTTCAATGTCATTATATTGGATCTTGAAATGTAGTTTTCCTTTTAAATTATATTCCTCTTCTCTCTGTAAAAATCTTTCTGTAACCCTTTTGGAAGTGAACCTTTACTTGCTTTATAAATCATTTGGACAGTTTTGAGTTGGATGAGATCTGGGAGTTTTGAATTTCCCAAAACTTTAAATCCCTATCAAAACTTAATCTAAATGGGTGTATATTATATTATCAGAGGTCAAGGTAATTGATAACAAATACTCACTTCAGTGTAATTGAGTTGCTTTTATGGGTACCTGTCAGAGAGTACTGATATTTCCTACTCAAGTAGAAGTACTGTTACTTGATTGAAATTGCACTCAAGTACAAGTAAGTTATACATGAAATAATCAAGTGCAAGCAAAAAGTAGCTCATTTAAATAGTACTCAAAGATAAAGTTACTAGTTACTTTCACCCCCCCCCATGTTTATTTTTGGTCATAAATCTTGCCACGGTTCCCTTGCATACAGTAAACATCTCATGTATAAACTTAAAAAGGAAGAGAAGAAATATTGCACATTTGGTACTTCATTTATTTTCCACAAAGGCATCTGTATAAAATAACTAAATAGCTACATTTATTCACCTGATTAACTTAATTTCATTAAATAACTGGCACGCAATGCTGTTTTGGGGCGCTGCATACGTTTCATCTGGTTGGTTGGCTATGATGTGACGTAGGGATGTCCCGATACATTTTTTTCACGTCCGATATGATACTGATATCGCAGCCTTGCGTATCGGCCGATACCGATATTGATCCGATGCGATATCAGCACAAATCATACATACTTTTATTACTTATTTTGTAGTGAGGATGGTTACTTTGTTGGAGTGTGAACCACAGTCACCTATGGATAAAAGTGCTGGAGCGGAATTTTTTTTCAATCAAAAAACGGATATCAGTGATTATAGATGCAGTCCGATAAAATCTGATATTTGTTTTCTGGCTGATATCGGACCAATATCAATATCGGATCGGGACACCTTCAATGTGATGCATTTGATTGTTGTCTGGTCATTTAATTTTTTGTAGTTTCACAATGTCCAGTGATCATTTTAAACAAAAAATAATAATTTACTCAGTATAGGTTGGGTGTAGACCTTATTCCTAGGAACGCTATTTTCTGATAACATTTATTTGATGGGATTGACTTGTTGAAGATGGCCTGGAAGCACAATGTTGTGGTTTATACAAGCAACAAGGCTCAGGTTCAAATCCCAGACAGGAATTTTGTACGTGAAATTTGCATGTTCTCCCCATGCTTGCGAGGGCTTCCTCCTTGTACTGTAATTTTCTCCCACCATTCAAAAACTTGCTTGTAGGGTTCATCGGAATTGCTGAAATTGTGTGTTTTTTGTGAGAGTGTACGTGTGTTTGGCCCTGTCACATGTAGACTGATGACTGGTGCAGGGTGTACCCGTTTTGTACTGGAAGTATAGGCACAAACAAACCTCTGAGACTGAGGGCATGAACACATATTATAGAAAATTATTAAGGAATGTCCGCACGGTGAATTAGTGGCTATACGTCTGCCTCACATCAAGAAGGTCCTGGGTTAAAGCCTTGGTGTGGACACTTGGATCATTTCTGTGTGGAGTTTACATGTTTTCCTTGTGCTTGTGTGGGTTTTCACCGGGTACTCCGGTGTCACGGACTGAGTTTACGTGTCTGCTACGTACTGAGATGCACGCGTGCTGGACAGTGACGTGCCATCAGGGTAGGCAAGGTAGGCAGTGCCTACCCAAGAGTAAATTGACATTTTGATTATTTGTTTATATATATGATTGTTTATAATATAATGATAAATTATTTATTTTTCCATTTCCAATAGCCTACAGTACCTATAAGTTTGAAAGTGTCCGTATTTTGTGCGTTTCATAGCCCAAATTACTAAGCAGCGCCATTTCGTGGAACGGCTGCCGTCTCACTCTGCTGTAAGGCAGGAGGAGGCCCCGCCCCCTCCCAAAAGCACACGGCTGTTTGTGCATGTGCAGTCAGTTCCCCAAGATGACAACTATTTACGTCCAAAGGCAGCGTAGAGAGCTGCCTTTAATTTTCTCAAAAATCGACAGTGCGCCTAATAATCAGGTTCGCCTAATGTATGAAATGAATGTCAAAGTGTTTTAGTACAACTTTGGTAAACTATGAAGCTGCACTGCTTGATGGACTTTTGGTGCTTCAGGGTTACCATACTCAGGCGCCTCGTGGAGTGATATGTACCAGTACTGTGCTTCGACATAGTGAACTGAAAAAGTCAGTGTACTGTTCTATAATTTATGTGTTAAACCTGAACAATGTTGAGAATTATTGTTAATGCGTTGAATAAAGTTTGACTTTTCTGACTATTTTGTTTAGCTTAATGAGCCTTAATAATAATAATAATAATAATAATAATAATAATAATTAATAATAACAAACCGGTGCGCCTTATAGTCCGGTGCGCCTTATGCATGAAAATAGACCCGGTCAGACCAATTCATTGATAGTGCGCCTTATAATCTGGTGCGCCTTATAGTCCGAAAAATACAGTACCTTGAAATTAATCAATCATATTCTATATAAGAGATGAAATCCCATGTACCGGTAGTCTTTTAGAGGCAGTTTTGCTAAAATCAATTCAATCAAGGTCATATCAAAAAAGGATTTACACACTCAAAAGGTTTTGGATTTGTACTGTGTATAAAGTACTAAGTTACTATGCATCCAAAATTACTACAAAATCTAGGTGAACTTTGATCAAACAAGTTACAGCTCTTGAACAAACACTTTCTTTTTTTGCCGTGTATATATGCAGGATGTAATTTCATTTTTCATATAATGTGAGGTGTGCAGAGGATCACGCTCCTCACTGTCAGCTTGGACCACGACTGGTACAGAGCTGTGGGAACCCAGTTTAGGACATGGTCTTCACCGTGTCCTGCTGTGTATTGGCACGTGTTCACAACACTGGCAACGTTACAAGTTATAGAGAAAACATGTTTTCCTCTGAGGGCAAACAACGACAGCCCACGCCTGTGACCTCGTGCCGAATAAAAGTTCAATGGCTTCACTGCCGCAGGATCAAATGGACGATCCCTTTAAAGCTTAAAAAAAAGAAATAGGTTGATAATTATCAATATATTGAATATACACTCTAGAACAGTGATTCTCAACTGGTGGGTCGGGAACCAAAAGTGGGTTGCGGACTTGTACTGGGTGGGTCGCAAACCACTGGTCAAAAATAAATGAATACGTAATGTCTCTCATGTTGGACTTGTCTTTTATTTTGAAAGACCCTTTTATTTTGACAAACATGCTGTGAAATGCATGTTGCACAGGAAAATATATAGATTTATGTTTGAAAAAAGGTCAAACGTGTGTTTTCAACAGCTATTTTTGAAAAACTAAATTTGGTTGTTGAATTCTTAAAAAAAAAAAAAAATGTGGGTCGCAATTTAATGACCGTGGCAAAATGTGGGTCCCAGGGTGAGACCAGTTGAGAACCCCTGCTCTACAATTTCACTTTGAATGGGTTTTTATAGTTTTTGACTTCATCTCCAGGACATCACAACCTCTCCCAGTTAAATCAGGGTTGTAGATTATGGAGTCAGACAAGTTTTGCTTTTACTGTAAAGTAACCTGCCACATGTTTCTGCCAGAGAATCCTGAGTTGATCCCAAACATGGCTCTCAAGAGCATTCTGAGGCCAATAGGTTCAAATCTACTCTGCTCCAAAACCTTTTGAACCAATGAGCAATTTTTTTTTTTTTTTTTAACTTATTTTATATTGAATTCATTAGTGTTATTTTATTTAAGACAGAATTGTACATTTTGACAAACCTTTTTATTTTATACAGATGCCTTTGTAGCAAATAAATAAAGTTCCAATTGCTCAAGATTTGGTCTCTTCCTTTTTACGTTTAAACTTTATTCATGAGATGTTTACTGTATGCAAGGGAACCGTGGCAAGATTTATTACCAAAAATAAACATAAAGGGGGGGTGAAAGTAACTAGTAACTTTTACTTTGAGTACTTTAAAAAGAGTTAAAAAGTTCTAACAGACAACACACGCACTTATGCTGGCGTCAGAATAGTAGCTGAGGTTGGTGATTAGACGTTCATTAGATTCAGGTGTGTTAAAGCTGGCAGACATGTACAACCTGCAGAACTGAGTTTAGACACACCTGCTGTAAATAAGACAATCAGAGATTATATACACTCAGCAGTAGCAACAGTGGACCCAAGTGTAAAGAACTCTGATATTTCCTACTCAACGACAAGTACTGTTACCTGATTGAAATTTTATTCAAGTACAAGTAAAATACAACATCAAATACTCAAGCACAAGTAACAGTAGCTCAATTAAATAGCACTCAAAGTAAAAGTCACTAGTTACTTTCACCCCTTCATGTTTTTTTTTTTTTTGGTAATATATTTTGCCACAGTAAACATTTCATGTATAATCTTTCACAATTAGAACTTAATTTATTTTCCACAAAGGCATCTGTATAAAATAAAAGGTTTGTCAAAATTTACAATTCTTAAAAACAAAAAAAGAAGAAGAAAAAAAAAAAACTGCAATAAATTTGGTTCAAATAAAAAAAAAAAAATAACAAAAAAAGGAATTATCAGGCTCTAAGAATAGCTACATTTATGAACTCTAAAACAGTGCCATGCCAAATGTGGCATGTGGGTGACAACGTAATCCTGTAGGTAGTAACCCCAATCTGAAGTGAACTGAAGAAAGTGACTGAGCTTTGACCAGAAATGACATGACTAAGAACACATGGATTATGTTCAATGTGCCTTCATACACTGCCCATCTGAAATCAGTACAGTACTGTGGTTTAAGGCAGTGTTTCCCAAATGGGGGGTACGCGATGGCACTGCAGGGGGTACGAGAGAGAGAGATATCAAATAAAGTATCAGTCTTGGTCCCACCCCAGGCCTGAAATTACCGGAAATGATAAAAACTATAGAAATAAATCTATTCAGGAGCTACCAAATCAGTGTGTTTTTCAACCTTGGGGTCGGGATTCTATGTGGGGTCGCCTGGAGTTTAAATGGGGTTCCCTGAAATGTATGAATTTTTTTATTTTTTATTTATTATTATTATTTTTTTTTTTTTTTTAATTAAAACAACACACACTCTTAAACAACTGTATTTCTATACTTTGACTTTGTGAGTCTTGTTCAACTGAAATGCGGTAAAAAAATAAATAAATAAATAAAAAATAAAAAATCTGAGCTCAAACATGATCAAAAAACGAATTCTCAAAAAAAAAAAATGTCTTTGGGGTCGACAGAAATTCTTGATATCAAAATAGTCATGATTCAAAAAAAGTTGGGAACCAGTGCCCTAAATAGTTTTTCTTTCCACTTATTTACAAAATATTATTCTTTAAAATGTGTGTTATTACTCGTTCATTCCATCATCATGCTCTATAGTTGTTTTAAAATAGTTCTCTATAGTAAATGTTGTAGTCGGACAAAGGGGGTACTTGGATTCAGAAATAAGAGAAAGGGGGAACTTGAGCCAAAAAAGGTTTGAGAACCACTGGTTTAGGATCCACAAACTCATACAACAATGTCCGTTGATCATTTTAAAACAAAAAATAACAATTTACTCAGTAACAGTTGGGTGTAAAAATGTAACAAATTTCTTTACTTCTTTTAAAACTTACTTAAGTACAAGTAAAATCACTGATAGAAACATACTTAAAAATTACAGGCACCCATAAAAGCAACTCTAGTACAGTAACGTGAGTAGTTCTTGTAATCTGTTACTTTCACCTCTGGCAATGGATGCTTATCGAATAAAAACCCGTGGCTGGAGTGTAAACGGTACATTTTGAAATCCATTCCTTCTCTCTGAGAAAGACCTCGCGTTACACTGTGCACTGTTACTGTGAGTGCAGCCAGCGAGGGCTCTGTGGTGAGGACATAGGCAGGCAGAGATAAGTTATGAACTGAGATAGGAGGGCAGCTGACCCTCGCAGGCTAAAGCAGAGTCATCAGCATGCACGGCAGGCAAACCTGATGACTCAAAGTCGCTCCTGTCCAAATTGACAGGCAGGTCAGTGAGTTCGGTGATGGGGTGTGAGGTGGAGGCACTGGAGTGCAGCCACATGCAAAGGAGAAATGCAATCATGTGTGCACACAAAGATGCACATTCATACATCATACATGAAAGCGCCACATACCAGCATGTGTGGGGAAAATAATCGTGCCTCGGTGGAGCTTTATGGACATTTATGGTAGTGATAATAAACCCTTCATGCATTCACATCAGCTTGGGTGATCCCCTAACAAAGCTGACCTAGAATGTGATGTGCCCCCTTCCCTTTAGAGCAACGATAGAAAGGAACTGTTCCCCGCTATCTGAAAACATGCTGATCCCCATTGTACAACCTCTGGCCAAATCTGTCCAGTCACTGTCTAATTGGTTAACGGGACTCTCCATAGTTTATGCAGCAATGTATAAAATAGTTATAAAAAGTCAATTTAATGTGTTTTTTTTAAAATATATATATATATATATATATATATATATATATATATATATATATAACATATTTTTCATTATATACATTTTCACTACAGGTACCCTTTTATGCACCACAAATTAATCATTGAATTAAACACCATGTAGTACTTTAACTTTATAAATCTGTGAATTCATTTGGTGAAACTTATTGGATACAATGTAATGTTTGCAGTTGTTAGCAAGCAACTTGGTTACTTAAAAAATTCAGTCATTAAAGACCAACTAAACCCCAAACCCACTTCTTTTCCTGCTGAAAACAAATGTGTTGTTGATTGATCCTAGTCTAACTCTTGACATTTTAGTCAAAGTATTCCAATTTGACGTATTTTGTTGTAAACATGTAAGAGTGACTGACCTCTATGGGTTGAAACACGGCTATTAGAATCAAATTTAGCTATTGGCTGAAAATGGTGGTTTGTGACGTTTTGGTGGTTTCTTAATTCATTTCAATTCTTTATTTATATAGCACAAATTACAACAAAGTCATCTCAAAGTGCTATCAAAATAACCAACCTGGTTGTGTCTGGACTGCTGCTTTGAGGAGTTTTTGATGGGCTACAGAGGAGGATTTTGACTTTAATCTCTGCCTGTCTGTGTGTCTGTTCCTTAAATATCTCTTACTGTTTGCCCCACCCCTTTTAATAAAAACTAACATGTGTGGACTCTGAAATCTGTGGTGAGTAGGTTAGATTGAGACATTTCGGAGATTTTCAGAGACCCGCCACTATGCAACTGACCACACTTCCGGTTACCTTCAAAAGAAGAGCCTTATTTACAAAAGCATTAAAGAAGAGATGCTTTTGCTTTGAAAAGAGGATGTTTGATTTTTAGTTTGAAGCCGGTCCCAGGACGATTTACGTTCCGCTCGCATTGTATCATGGGGCGATTGAGTATGACTAGCGTGCCCACCGTACATATTTCAAAAATGTCCCGATATAGTATACATCTGGGTATTTCTCGAATACTCAATCTTTTCATACTATCTATTGTATACACACTACATACTAATTATGATGTCAAACAGTATGAGTAGTAAGTCAGCCTAATGCTCTCCTTTAACAGTATTACTGCATCCTGTTGCTGTACTCAATCTGTGTCGTTGTTATAAAACTCCATGACTGTCAATATTCAGTTACTTACATTATGTAAAGAGAATCATCCTCGTTTTCTTTTTTCACAACAACAGGCTATAGATTATTGGCCCTTGTCAGTAACTAGGTCATTCCTATTGATGGAGGTGAGGGGAAAAGTTCCTGTGTTTTGAGGAAGGAGAACCTAGTGAACTTGCTGACCTCCTCCAGTAAGCCGAGGCTGGCTCCTGGTTGCGTTCAGTCTGGGTGAGGATCCCCTGAATGGACATGAAAAAACCTTCCTGCTTGCGTGATGAGAGAGATCTGAAGGAGAGTGAGGAGGTTCTGTTCCTGTAATGTCAACAGGCCACATGTGAGGGCTCACAACTTAGAGAAACAGCCACGTATCGGTGGGATCTTATGACTGAATGGCTGATTCAGAGGAGAGGCGGTTGAGACAGAGGTGACTGAGGTGAGCTGCTGTCAGCGATCCAGGGCCACAGAGGTCAATGAGAGCATACAGTTGACAAAGCTCTGTGAACAAAAAGTCCATGGAAAGTCAAAGTAGTGCTTCATGGCAAATAAGGACACCACCTACAACTCAAATTACCGGTACAACCTGTACCGTATTACCATTGGCATGTTTTAATGTGTAAAGCCCAGATTGTGATATTAGATTAATCAAGCTATACTCATGACAAGTAAAAGCAAGACTGTAACCTTAATCTGCCACTCAATCCCGTGTGTACACTTCACCATAGACTCATCATCTTGTTTTCAAAAGATAAAATTAAGCATTTATACAACAAATACTTTTGACTTTACGTAACAAAACAAACACTACAAAACACCATCAATATTAGCAAGGCGTCAAAGTCGAGAAATGACACTGAAAGAACAATATACAGATGGAGTCATTTACTCTGTGATTTTGCTATTTACAGTGAAGTAAACTCCAAA
This sequence comes from Gouania willdenowi, assembly GCF_900634775.1. NCBI lineage: Eukaryota > Metazoa > Chordata > Actinopteri > Blenniiformes > Gobiesocidae > Gouania > Gouania willdenowi. The sequence continues at coordinate 9,632,941 of NC_041048.1, read as the reverse complement.
TACAGTATAATCTTCTCCTACTCAACAAAGACGGTCGCATTTTTCTTTGCTCCCTCTCTTCCCACCTGTGTCTGTCGTGCTGCAGCTTTGTTTGGTCTTGTGAATCTAATAGGAGCCTCTCATGCAATCGATCAAATTTTTTCGTGTGTTGAAGCGGGACATTTGCGGCTGGATATGCACTGGACCCTTGGAACAAGTGGGGAGTTGTGTGTCTGTTGATTCTTTCCATGGAAGACCTGGAGGACATCTACATGATTTGAATTATGGTAGCATGTTTGCTGCTGATTGGAGCAGGCAGCTTTCTGACCTATCGCAACGTCTGTATTACGTTGGCAACTGTTTTGGGAAGGCTGCCAGTCATTCGTGAAGGATGGGGCAGGGCTCTCAACACTCAGACTCATGTGATGAATGAAATCAAAAGCATGGGGAGTGACTGTGTTTTGCTTTGTGCATGTACGCTGAGGTTTTTTCCTAGTTTTAAACTGTCCTCCCCAATAGGGAATTCAGTTTACAACCTGCCTTTTCCCCTCTCCTTTCCTCCTGTTTTTGTCCCACTTTTCATCTAAAATGATGACGCCACAAATGGCCGCCTCTATGTGTTGATGTGGGTTCTTTCCACTCCAACTACCAAGTTAAATTCCTTATACTGTTTTTTAAACTGTAACTGGTGAATAAAATCCTTTCTGATTCTGAAAAATAAGATTAGACATTTAAATGAATTCTGAAATGAGAAGATGATCAGATGTTTACAGGCCAATTATCCAATGAATAATTTATTAGGTGTAAAAATCAAAATAAAATGAAAAACTGAATGAGCTGTTTTATGATTACTAATACTTCATTAAAGAAAAAACATTGTATGTTGAGGAGTCCTATCCAAACATCTGCAGCCTGTATAAAAGTGACACAGAGGATAACAGCTGCAACTGTAAAGAGTTGGGTGACCAGCACTTGGGCCAACCTCGGCCATACTCAAAGTACTCTAGGTTTTTTTGAATAGATAAATAACTTGTTATTGTCCAAAGGGTTTAAAAGGCATAAAAAAGTTAATGTACACGTGTAAAGACTAGCTACAGAAAAGCAGAACAACATTTATTCATCCAGAAATTGAACCTTCTTTGCCCCTAGATTCCTACATTCTAAGTTTCTCCCAGTGGCTCCTTTGTTTCCAAACCACTCTTTGAACCTCCGTGGAGGTTTTATTATCCAGGAGATTCTTCTTGCTAACCTTTTTTTAATTAAATCCACCAGTATTTGGTCCTTTTCAATCCTTATTGGACTTCTCTCTTCTGTGTGTCCCATCTAAACAAAGCAGCATCTTCATTGATTCTGTCATGTGTGCGTAAAATTACCATAATGACATGATACTGGCTTCAAATAGCAACTTCTTAGCTTTCAGAAACTGGTGGAATTTAATAATTAATAATAACAACAGTTGATAACAAATATTTCTGCAGGTTTAAAAGAAAATAACGGAGTACGCTTACTTAACATCGATATTTTCCCAGCCTCAAGAATAGATAGATCTAATAATAACTGAATTTAGTCGTTTTTGCTTGCATTAGTCAATTAAAAATTATACAATTTTGCTAGAGGTTAGATAGGGCCCAAAAAATCCAGCCCGACCCGACCCGGACCCAACGTAAAATTTTTATTTTATTGAACGCCTTTATAAAAAAATTGAAAATTTGTCTTATTAACATGTACGTCTGCCAACATTAAAAGTCGAGCATGTTGCACTTGTAACAGGTTTTCTGTGTGTTTTAATATTGTAACTGGTACTGTCATTGTTGTTATTGACTTGTACATGTATTGTCATGCTTGTATTTCATTGCCTTTTTACATCTTGGCCAGGGGACTACAGATGAAAAATAGCCTCCTGGCTAATTCTGGCTTTTTTTAACCATGTTTGTTCATAGGTTATATGAAATTGCACTGTCCCCTTTCAAATAAACCAATACAATGCAATACAATACAATACAATAAGTAGCGCTGTGCCTCGCGCGCTAGGGCCGCAGCTCAGCCCAAAAGGTATTGTAATGACGTGACTCGAGCCGTTATCACAGTTTTACAGGCTTTAATGGAGGTCATAGTAACATGTCAAAATAAAAACAATCAAACACACAAAGAACCGTTTTACACCGTCATACACTCACACTACCGTGGGAACAGAATTGTTCACCCTTTTCCCAGCTTACACCCGCCCTTTCCCCAGCCTCCCAGCCAATCAACACTCAGAACACATGTAAACAAAGACACACATTGGCAGAGAAAGCTGCACATAACCATGATGCCTTCTCGGCCATAGAAAATCTCAGCATCAGTTTACCACTGAATACACACAAGTGGAACATAACCAGACCATAGAACCCAGTCCGTCACAGCATTGCAGACCAGACCGGGCGGCCCGTGCGTGGAGCGCAGACCTGTCTGAAGCACGCAGTCACCTTCCTCACTTGCGCTCCAGCAACAAGTGAGGAATGAGCAAAATCAGCAAATAGTATTCAGGGAATGTGAACGCTGAACAACAAAACGCAACACGATGTCGTCAATAACCCGTCCCACTACTAGCAGAAATCACTTTAGAAACGATACCACAACAATATAGAAGTGTTTTTGTGTTTATTAAAAAATAATATCAATGTAATAGAGATTTAAAGAAAAAAAAAAACCCGACCCTAACCCGACTCTAATGTGTGACATCTCGGCCCGACCCGTCACGCATTAGAGTCTAAAATCCAACCTCTAATTTTATTCAACAAAATTAATACAGATTTGTAAAAGAGCATTATCGAACAATTTCTCTGCTGTCTTTTTTTTTTTTTTCCTGATCATTGCTGCCGTGACCCGAATCAACTTGTTCATCTGTGCACTCTGATGCACTTTGACTTCTACGCCAACCAAAGCCTCTCAGGTAAATTTGTCAAAGTTTTGACCCACGATACAGTATACCACATGGCCCCATCAACTCATTGCCCTGCCTCTGTTATCTTATCACCATTAACATAAGCTGCGGGTGGATGTCATCATGCACTGATGTCCCTGTCAGCATGCTTGCGTGTGGACATTCAAAGGAGATGGAGCATGGCAAAACACAAGAGGTTTGTAGGACAAAACACACTCAAATGTTGATTTTAGTGAAAAAACATAAAAAATCTCGGTTTGTTATTTCTACAGCCGGCTCATGCCCACACTGACCAGAAAACTGAATCTTTGATGTTTTCAGGCACTCTAAAATTCTTTGTCATGAAATCATGAATTGGATTTTCCATTAATCAATCATTCAATCAATCATTCTTTATTCATATCGCGCAAATTACAACAACGGTCATCTCATATAAAATTCTTAATAATTAGGAAAAAATCCAACAAAATCCAGATTAACAAGCATTTGGCGACAGTGGGAGAAAAAAAAAAAACTTCCTTTGAACAGGCGGAAATCTCCAGTAGAACCAGGTTCAGAGGTGGCAGCCATCTGCTTTGACTGGTTGGGGTTAGTGGACAGGTCGAACAGAACAAGAAGGAGAGATAGACCATCAGAGTGTCAACTGTCAACTCCAGCTTCAAGACACCTGAAACAGAAAAGAGAGAGAAAGGTGAGGAGAAGGCACTGACTGCAGAAGAACATGATACATTATTATCAAGTCAGCCTGCCTTGGCCTTGGGCCTCACTCCCAGTGGCCAATCAACATTTATTATAAAGGTGACTAATCTCTTTTCGTTTATTGGTAAGCTAACAGCGACTCCAAGGTCTGTAAATGCGACCGTTTACAGACGAGCCCATGTCCGCTCTAGTGGTTAGGTAATGTTCTGATACAGTCCTGTTTATGCGGACTGTAAATCATAACTAGCTACATCAGAATTCAACTTTCTACTCATTTATTGAACCAGTAAATGTGATCGTTTACAGACGAGCCAGTGTCTGCTCTAGCGGTTAGGTTTAGTTATGAAAGTTATTGAAAGGACAACAAATGTCATATCTAATGGACAATTACATTAGTTAACTATGTATACTCTTTCATCTTCACGATGCAATACAATATTGTATTTGTTTTTATGTAGATACATACAAACGTACTGTAGGTATGACCTTTCCAACTCAAGAGTAATATCCATCCATCCATTTTCTGACTCGCTTACAGGGTGGCAGGGTTTGCTGGTTCCATCTCCAGCTCTCATTGGGCTTTAGGTCGGGGTGCACCCTGGACAGGACGCCAGTCCATCACTGAGCAACATACACAGACAACCTATCACACACCCATTCACTCTTACAGGCAATCTAGAGACTCCAATCAAATCAAAGCTCTGATATATGGATTATATAAATAGATCCACTGTGTCTCTTGTGCACACCGCGCACCTGTTTGTGTTTGACATTTGCTTGTTGCCCCATGTGCTAATCTGTTCTGTTGACATTAAAAAGTTGTTGGTTAATAAATGCAAGCTTTCCACTCAAACAAACGTTAATGCAGTGTGTCATGTATGAAGAAAAAAATTAGATTTTAACTGTCGGGTTCATGTCGGGCTCGAATTTAAATATCTGGACTCACAAACTCAGTATTACTGGAAACCAGTGTTAGTTGACATTTAGTGATTCATTCAAAGTGTGCTCAGAAACTACTCCAAGTAGAAAGAATAAAGCAAGTGAAAGAATGACTGAATAGAGGATTGGAATTTGACCAATAAACTGATGTTTAGAGAGGCAACCACACATCTGTCAGACTGCCAAAGGGTAAGCTGTGTTTTTATTACTATTATTATTAAAAAAAATAATAATAAGAAGAAGAAGAAGAAGAAGAAGAAGAAAATATCAATAATTTTTTATTTATGTATTTATTCATCTATGTATTTGTATAGATGGTTCCCTTGAAGTTTTTTCAAAATGTATCTTTATAATATGAATATCATGATATCCTATGATATTCTCAATTACGAGGATTGATTGATTGATTGATTGACTCCCCTTTTAATGCCTAAAGGAATGGTTTCCAGTAAACTTCTAAAGGAACATTGAGGAATCTTTATTTCCTGCCAAACATCCCACCCATGCTCAACGGCTTGGAGATCTGTGGAATTTAGAGATCAAGGAAAGCCCGAAAAACATTCCTGAAAGTTTTTTGTTTTGTGTTTTTCCTACAGATGTTTCCAATAATGGGGGAAAATTCTGGATCAGATGTTTTCATTTCAGATATGATGTGTTGGCCATACAAGACAGATTGTTACTTTAGAAAACAACAACAATTGCTTCATGGTCTTGGTTTGTTCCCATTTGTCATTCATCATCCAACAAGGTGAAGACAATGTGTTGTACGACGCGTTCAAAACATCTGAGAGAAAACATGCTTCTGTTTGTAGGCTATTCACACAAAATGACGGTTCAAAAACGTGTTCCATAAAAGATACATGAAAATGCCTGAATCAAGCAAGAATATTTACATCTGTCGTGAAAATGCATTACAAAGATAACAGTCAGGTTGCATTATAAAGGCCCCCCATATCATTCAGATAACAGTAATGACAGATCAGATTTTGCATGTTTTTATTGTGTTATCACGATAACTTCCATCCCAGAATAGAGGAAAGTTCAGAGTACAGTGGATGTTTTTTGACCCAATGTACAGATGATTAAAGATCTAAGACACCAACGTAACGTGTTTTCCTTATACAATGTGCACTTCCTATTCTAGAGCAGTGCACTCATTCAGGAATCACTTCAGTTATCACTTATTTATTTGAAACATGTGTGCTGGGACAAAACAACATCAAAGTTCAGAGCTCCTCCTCCTACTCGCAGGATGACAGCGTTGTTTACCAGCTGAATGATGAACAGTTCTGCACTCGTTTAACCTACCTTACAATAATAACCAGACCACTGGGGCTGCACAGAGGAACCATTACACATGCTTCCAGGAAAGATCCTAACTTCATTTTTTTTGCAGGACATGTGGCATGTGTTACTTCTCATTCATAAAGAAAAGACTGAGCAAACAGAGTACAGGCGAACCCTCCCTGACGCGCCAGGTGAAAAACATTCCCAAACGTACAGTAGGGCTCTCAGATTTCACTGGGAAAAGAGAACTACACGGCTCAGTGATATTGTAAACACGAGCAGCGGAACTTAAAGATGAGATTAAAACCATCAAAACAAGCGTGTCAAGACAGTGCATATAGCTTTAAACTAAATTCCCCTTCATGTTGAAAAATGTGTTCTTTTTTAGCGTCTGGAGGCTGCACACATGTGGGAAAACAAGTCATTATGCCCTTTTAGTCCCACAGAAGTGAGGAAGGCAATGTTTTGCTCGCGTCTTTCAAGCAGATTTACAGTAATTGTCTTGGGAAATGATGGAAGAGATACAAAACAATACAAAAAACCCCACACACAGCAGGCAAACACTGCATTCGCGTTGTCAGCAGTCGATTTTTCTTGTATTCTTCTTCCATTTCCCTTAGAAATGCACAAAATCTAAATAGCAGAATAAAAACTGGTAATGGAAACACCATTCAACTATCGCTAAAAAGTTATACGCTTTCATATGGAGGACATTTCTACATTTCGATGTTGAAATGTATCGCAAAAGCAATATGGAAACACATTTTCCGCAAATGTACGTCACAGAGCGTGACGTACATTGTCACATGACGTGAGGTACCTGGTCATATGACCACTTTTCTCCAAGAAAACGTGCCGCGGTACATATAAACAGAAGAGGAGACCTGGACATTTCTTAGCATTATACTTATGAAGTATTACTGCCACATTAGACTTGAAACAACAAAAGAATACATAGTTTTATAAGGAGGTTCTGAGCATTCATCTTCCTGTAGCAAAGTCTCGCGGGATGAGATTTCACGGGAGTTAAGAGGCTCCTCCCCAAAACACTGTTCAATGGAAACACGTTCAAAGTGCAGTTATATTTTGTCGACATTTAGAAACATCGCTTTTATTTTGCAAAAATCTGTAATGGAAACGCAGCTACTGTGCTGCCTTCATTACCAGAATCCTCTTCTCTCAATACTTTTATACTCCCTTTAGCCACTCCCCCTCCACCTCACCCACTCACCTGGATCACACCTGGTCCTCATTAGTGATCAACCCAGTATATAAACCCTTGCAGATCACTCACTCCTTGCTTCTCCAACTCTCTGACATGTTCTCTTAGTTTGGTTCTCTGCTTAGGACTTCCTGATCTCGTCTCCTCCATGTAAATCAAAGTCCTCGTCATTGCCGTGGTAACTGGATTTCTTCTCCTTGTCTCTGCCCTGGTGCTGTGAACATCTTATCCTTCTGAACGTGAACTTTGCCAGTTTGACCTGTTGAGGTTCTCCCACCTGGGTTTAAATTAAAAGTCACATCAGCACCAAAAGTCATTGAAAAAAATTACGTTTGGTTTATCTGAGCAATTCACATACATATTTTTTTTTTTTTTACAAAACACAAGATACATCATCTGATGGTAATGAAAGCTCAAAAGGAGTAGGCTAAAGCAAGAAAGTTTATAGGGGCCTACCCCATATTCAAATATTACAAATAGCAACATCAACAAGAGAAAAGAAGAAGAAAGCATATAGTACATTTGGACTTCACACAGAATTATCACAAACTACACACATTGATACATACATACATTATATTGGTGTTAATGATATAGCATTTATATTAATTTCAAACATTACAGGTTTACCCACAGTTTAAAAAGAGTTGTGGTCTAATGTCTTTTGCATATTTCTCCGAAACACTTCTCTCATGTGTTTTGAATATAAGCAGACTAGTAGCATTTAAATTATTCCATTGGTTGACACTTTTCCGTGTGATACAAACTTTTGTTAAATCAGTGCAACCAGACAGCAGTGAGTGCGTGTGATGCTTGTTTTCCTGCGCACACTGATGCACTCTTCTGTTGACATTTCCGAATGTAGAAATGTAGGAAAGTCCTACAGTTGCCAAAGCAGGCTTTCCACACAAACATACTGTAAATGTGTCATTAGCATGAGAGATTTTACCTGGGTCGGGCTCAGGGGTCAGGTTTCGATCAATACTCTGTCGGGTTCGGGTCAAACTCGGACAGAAAAACGTTTGATCATTGAACTTGTTTTTAACCACCGTTCATTACTCATGTTAATGCCTTCCATAAAGACATGTTGTCTTTTTTGTTCAGCTATCAAATATGGAGCAGTTGGATCTTAGGTGGGCCTCAGATAATTGGGTTGGAAGCATGAGTTACAGAAAATGTCCTGGCAGGTCCCTGTACCATCTCCATTTACAAACATTTGTGAGAAATTTCAGAATTTTAGAAAAATTAAGAGTTCCTTTGATTATTTGTCTTGTGATGTAAGCACAGAAAAATTGCAGGCCCCTATAAACATTGGCATTTCGGAGAATTTATTAATTTGGAACGACTGAGATATCTCACACCAATAATTTGGTTATTATGTTTGCCGTCATTTTTACTTACCCCTGCAGGCCGTTTTGGACGTTCTAAAGGCCCAGATTTGGCCCCCGGGCCCAGAGTTTTGCTAGAATGAGTTTTTTACACACACACACACACTGAGGCCCTTAACATTGTTCTTAAATGTAGTTTTGGAAATACCCACAAAATATCATTTGCCATCATCTCATTGACCTTTTACAGTCAGTCATTTGACCACAGTGGCACAGTAACCAGAGGTTGGTGGCATACAACCCAATTCAGAACTGTTCAACTGTTATGGCCAGAGTTGGGACAGAGTCTGGGAATGGAGCCTTAATTCAGTGTTTATCAACTCACAACATACCCAGTCATTCTCCTTCACTACTCATCAATGCACTACTGCACTATTATCTTATTATTATTATATTTTATTATTATTTTTATTTTTTATTTTTATTTTTATACTATTATTATTATTATTATCTTGTTATTTTATTTAGTTTTGCACATTCTAGTCTAACTACTGTTTATATTTATTATTATTTTTTCTAGTTGATTGTTATTATTTAATGTTTACACTATTAGAGAGAGCACAGTTCACCAAGTCAAATTCCTCGTGTGTATAACATACATTCTTGGTCAATAAAGTTGATTCTGATTCTGATTGATTCTAAAAAAGAGCTGTTTCTAGCTTTGTGGGGGCCCTGTACAAGACGCTTGTTTTGGGGGCATTGGGTGATTCCCAAATCAAATACATGGTCCACGAACTGCTGAAAGATGCATAGATAAGTGTCAGTTTTTTGTTTTTAAGCATATTTAAGACAGGCATGAGCTAATACTGATTTAAACTCTGAAGAACCACAGCCTCAGTGGTTAAAGTGGCTCCAAAGAAATTGCGCGATTCCTTTTTTTTTTTTTAAATGTCTTTGAAAACTTCAATGGCCTTTAATTTAATCTTTTTGGTGTTGCTGCCTCTCAATGGAGAGACTGTGGTGGCCCCTAACTTATCTAGTTCTGTTAGTCCAGACTAGGCTCCTGTTCAGTTACGTTTATTCTGCCTTAAGTGAGAGATAATATGAACTAGCAAACCCTGTGACCCCTTACAGGATAAGTTGGTACAGAAGAGAGGAGCATAGTGCAGAATATTGAGCAAAATACAGTTCAAAACCCCACAAAAGTTTTAAAATCACCTCACAGGAAAGTATGAAATCCAAGTTTTTTCCCTGTGGTTTCATCAGCACACAAACCACATCTTGCCTCACCTCGTCTAAATAAAATTACTCTGAAATAAGCTGGTTGACGTGTGAAGTGTTACACAGTGTGACTAACAAGCAGAGTACATATTTTACATTCTTTTGGTACATAGACCTGAAGATGCCACTATACTGTTACCTCATCAGTCTCATTATAATCAGACGTGTCACCACTGCCTAAAGCATTGTGCTATAATGTACATGACATTCGCTGGCAATACTGCAAAAGCCCATAAATCGCCCTCCCCGCCCTTTGCCCTGAGAACCCCTCTGTAACTTCACCTGATACAGGTCAGAACACTTCTTTTCAAGCCTCACATTACATCAGTAACTTTCCAAATTTGACCCAATTAATTATACACAGATAATAAGTGAAAGAGAAGAAAACAACATTAAGCACAATACACAGTGTATGTTATTTTCTAGAGCTACAAAGTGAGATGATCCATGTTTAGACCCTTCAATCTGCTTTACACAACGACAAGTCTAACTGTGTGGAGATAGATATTAGGGGACAACTTCTGCCTTAAGGCTTTTCCTTTCAAACTTTAAAGCAAAACTGTTATTATCTTTAAAGATTTCCCAGAGGTGTTCGGGGGGCACTCCTTTATTGTGTTTTTGTCACAGTATAAAGTTCTACAGTTGGGACCAGTGTTAATTGTGACAGCAAATTTAGATCTAGTTTTAGTCCAAATTTAGTCATCAGGACTATTTCAGTTATAGCCTAGTCTTAGTCAACTAAATTAAGATTTTAGTCGACTAACTCTGTTACGGAGATAGTCGACTAAAATAAACAAAATAAGAGTTTATACAGTATTTTCAATGATTCAATTAGCATATATCAATCTGATTTGGGATGGTTTTAATGTTCGTAAGACCACATGGTCACATAATGTCATAATTACTCATAGTTTAGTTATTGTCACCTAAAAAAACTTAGTCAACATAATGTCACTGAAAGACTGAAACCTCTAAAGTTAAGACCTCAACGGAAAATCCACTGCATCCAGATATGGAATGGGAAGGGAAGACAAGCGCAGAAACGATACAGTATATCACACGATTATGTCCCCTTTCAAAAAGGGGAATAATGGGCCCCATTCATATATTGGCATGTGTCAATGATTCGGTTCCACCAACTCTCGCAAAATACCTAAAAAAGGGGGCCCTAATCAAATTGTGCGCGGCATAATTGTAATCTATGTTGAATTACCTTTGAAATGATATATCACATGACTATGTTCCCATACATTTGGAAATTACCAGAAATGGATGCGGGGCCCCCTACCTCATTTCAAAGAAAGGGGTCCAAGCGTCTCATCATTGTCATTCATCGAGTGTTCATACCAAACTGCATTCCGATCTAATCAGACCTAACAGTAACAGAGGAGTAGTAATTTGTAAAATGGGGCCTCTGGGGTCCCCCTGGCACCCCCGTGACACGTACGGGGTAATGGGCCCCATTTATATATTGGTATGTGCCAATGATTTGGTATCACCAACAGTCGTAATATTTGAATGAGAAATCGACTTTAGTTTTTTTTATTCTTTTGAGGCCCCAAATCAAAAATCGGACTCTGAGCGTTGATACGTACACATCCATAGATTATAGCTACCAAATTTTAGTCCAATCCATTCTTGAATAACAGAGGAGTAGCGATTTTAACTAGTGTACACAACAAAAAGAAGAAGAATAAGAAGTTGAAAGAAGAATAAAGTGAGCGACGTTTTTCAGTCCGGTAGCCTGGCCTTAAAAACAACTCGTGGACAAAATCCAAACTGAATATTAAAAGAACCCAATGTTTATTGAACTTGTAACCTCGTAAGCACAATGCACCAAAATCAAACACATAATAATGGAAACAACACAAAGACCCACAAGGGAATTCCAACACGCAACACAATTACATCCATGAAACATTTATTACAGGAAATTAGATGTTCTTAGTTTGGTAATGAAGCCGATTCTCTTTACCTTTGCCTATTTGTTCAAAATCTGGTTCAATCATATGTGACTAACATCAAAATATTGTACACGTGTTCCAAAATGTGGAATACTTTTATGCGTGACTTCAATAGTGACTAAACACCATAACTTGGTTTTTATTTCTAATTTTTTTTCTTTTAAAAAATAATCATCCTAACAAAACCAAATGTGGTTTTTGCCCACTCATCAGTCAAACTGGTTGTTACAACATCAGTCTATGGTTCCTGTGCCAGGGCACAGGCCGTGCCGATGCAGCGTGTGGATGTTGTGAGCCTCGTGAAGCCCTGAGGTCACACAGCTTGATCAAAAGATAGTTTTTAAATGCGTTTTAGCACATGAGGGCAGGGGCTGCATGGGTTGTTTTGGAACGCTTGGCAGCAAATTAGCCTCGACATTTTAAAGCTGCTCGTACGTATGTGTGTGTGTGCGTGCGCGGGGTGACGAGGGCACGGAGACTCCGTTCTGTGAGAAGCTACAGCGACTGAGGTGAGCTATTCATTAGAACAGAGCCAAATTGTTGAGTTCAGAGGGGTCCTTGTGTACCCTGCAATGAACTTTTGCAACCTGCGTTTAAGTAAGAGAGAATCTGTAACTCCAAAGATAAGCCTAGAATGATTCATAGTAAAATATCAATAATATCAAATTTGGAGAATTTTTTTGTAGAATACAAATGTCTTCATCTATCTAAATACATTTTGGATAATAATTATAAAGGTATATGAAGTTTTGCAGTTTACAGTCAAGTTTGTTGTTGGAAAACGTTTTATTTTTCATTAGAGAAAATTAAAAATACAAAAACGTATCTGTGGTGAGGAGGTTCTGCCTTCTGGCTAGATGTTTGAGAATCCAGAATAGTCTTTCCAAGGTTGTGTGGTCTTTACAAGTATGGCTGCATGTTTCCACATGTTGTTGTTTTGTTTGTTTTTGTTGGCTTTTTGTGTATTTTTTTTGTTATTTTGTGTGTATATGGCAGAGGTGAAAGTAACGGATTTCAAGTACTCACGTACTCGTACTTTTTTGATTATATTTCTAAATCAGTTTTTTTTGCTTGTACTTAAGTATGTTTTGAAAGAAGTAAGTAATTTGTTACATACTACAACCAACCGTTACTGAGTAAATAACTGTTTTGTGATTATTTTTTTATTTCCGTTTCATGGACTCTTCATAAACTGCTATAAACTATTTACTATATGCAATGTAACCGTGGCAAGAGGGGGGTGAAAGTAATTAACTTTGAGTAATATCTAATTGATCTACTTTTTACTTGTTCTTGAGCATTTTATGTATGACTTACTTGTACTTGAGTGCGATTTCAATCAAGTAACTACTTGAGTAGGAAATATCAGGACTCTTTACACCTCTGGTGTTTGGTGTCATTTTGTGTATTTTTCTTGTTGTTCTGCATATTTTTCTGTTATTTTGTACTGTATATACTGTAAGTAGTCATCTTGTGTGTTTCTGTTGTCCTTTTTTGTCTATTTTTCTGTAATGTAGGGTTTCTTTAAGTCATTTTGTGCATATGGTATCGTTGCAGCAGGTTTTAACATGTTTTTTTCCCCACACAGTCAATAATCCAAATTAATCAAAATGCTGCAGTCACACTGAATGCGTCTTCTGCGGCACCAGACGCATCTGCCGCACGAAACGTTCCGCAGGATCAAAAAATGTCCCCATTCGCCTCATATGCGCGTTTGAAGCGAATCACCGCCCACCAGCGAAACATCCAACTAGTGAGTTTCACTGCCTGCTGAAGCGAGGAGCTGCGCTCCTTTTTCTCCTCTCATAAACATGAACCACCAGTGAAAAAAGCCGGTGTCATTAGCGGCTAATGCTATCCTAGCTCAGTGCCGACTTTCAAAGATGAAAACGACAGAGAGAACTTTTACCTCCTACTACCACCTCCTCGCTGATTCTCCTCCACGCCAAATCCTTCCGGTCCCGGTTATGAAGGCCGTGTCATACAGCTCTAGGTGGTCACACAGCTTCTACTGTGCTTGTACTCCATGGTTGAATGAGTGAACAGACCGGTGTCCGTGACGACGGCCTGACGTGTTCGTCAACAAACTCTGATTGGCTTTCGTCATGCGAAACAGTCGTAGGAGTTCAGTATTTTCAACTCTTGCAAATGTCCAAATATGAGAAATAATGGGGAGCGCGCTCACACGGCCAACGCTCTTGACGCACGGATCGGACCGCACCCCCGCACCGGAGAGATTTCGCATCTGGGACGCATCTATCCATTGACTTTGTATGTAATCTGGTCGCATGACCATTTCGTGACGTATTCGGTGTGAACGCGGCATTGTCTGTGTGTGTTCCTCCATGTGTCGCCCCCTGCAGTCTCTTCTGCTCTGTATGTTGCACCATGTGCCATGACATGGATAAGGATAAGCAGGTGTGACTGATGAATAAACTGTTATAAACACGTATAAATAATAAACATGTTGGTTATTAACAGAGGACACTAAATGCTATGAAGATAGTTGGTACGAACTTGATGAAAATAGGTTTGACAACAGGACTTGGCGTATTAAGCAGGTAGAAAGTTGAAAAACCTATTGAGGCTTCATTGAACCTAATATAAGGTTGTGAGCTGTGGGAAGCGGTGATGGTGGTGCCCATATCAATGATATATCACAATTGGGGTAACATCATAAAAATGGACTGCTGCTTGTCCATGGTTTAGTCCAGTGGTTTAAAACACGGCTATTACGATCACATTTTTTCCATTGGCTGAGAATGGTTTGTGACATTTTGGTGGCTTCTTAAATCATGAATGAACCTCCACATGAATGTTTCTACTTTATATTGGGTTTTAATTCTCAGCATTTTGAAAGTAATTCACCAGATGTTTTACATTTCATTCAAAAAAGCTGCTTCCATCTTGAATGCTTATACAAAAAAAAAAAAACAACCTTTCACTCACCGAAAAAGCTGAAAAAGCTTGTAGAAAGCTGCTGCTGATGGAATGTTTTTCCCCTCTTGTTTTTCACACATGTTGATGTATGGGCTACATGTGTACAGTGTGTGTGTGTGTGTGTGTGTGTGTGTGTGTGTGTGTGTGTGTGTGGAGGCTCTAAGCCTTTGTTATATGACCGTTGAGGGGCCACAGAGTGAGCGAGTGACCTCCGTACAGATGTTATTACACATATGTGAGGCCACCTTTGTGATTCTTAACCCATCACTGTATAATAACCCCACTGTGTGTGTGTGTGTGTGTGTGTGTGTGTGTGTGTGTGTGTGTGTGTGTGTGTGTGTGTGTGTGTGTGTGTGTGTGTGTGTGTGTGTGTGTGTGTGTGGTGTGTGTGCATCACGCATGCCTCTTTCCCAACTTTGTTTTCGCTACTGTATTTCAGTGAACAGAATCGATTTCTCCCTGAACTGCCTCCTCAAGGTCTCCCGGTTCGAGGACTCTGATCCTCTCTGCCATTGTAAACTTGTTATGTTCTTTGCTGGACAGAAAGTTTGAAAACAGGCTGTTAGTCATGTCACATCTATGAGGGCCTCGCTCTCCACAGTCTAGATTTTAACTGCCAGTAAAATTCTCTGTAAAAGCTATGAGGTGCAGTTACTCCTAATAATGATATCAGTGACCACTTTATTGGGTGGTAAATATAATTTCTGCGCAACGGAAGTCACTTTCTCCAAAATTGTGTGGGCAGGAGTTTAATTATCCCCGTTGGGCTTTACTTTAAGCCTCTGATGAGGATGTTTTACTGCTGTCATTTGTCTTTAGTTGTGGTATGCATCAGCAGAAAGGAAAGGAAATGAGCAACAGAGTTAAAAGTTGAGTTTCTGTTGCCACACACGCGCTTGGAATTTCTTTCGGATATTAACAGTAAGAATTCCTCTTTTGAAACAGCCGACAAAGTTAAAAGACTTTTGACCAAACTTTCAACAAAAACCTCTGAACTCACACACCCTCCTTCACTCAAAAATGTATTTTTCTGCTTTTTTTTTTTTTTTGTCGCAGCTGTTCTTATGAGCCTCACCATGGGGAAATGATAAATGATCCAATTTGAAAACCAATGGGCTGTTTTTACATGCATCTTAAAGGTGGAATGTATTCTGCCTGTTTACGGAGAAATAACCACTTCTTTTTTTTCACCTCCATCAAGATACAAAGCTCTTCAAACGCTGTATATTATTACATCCTTCTTGGTGCTGCCTATAAAAGAGGGAGGTCATTATTTGTCATGTGAAGCAGAATCTTAGTTCTCTTAGTCCACATTTGTCAATCCATGGGGGCCAAATCCAGCCCTTTAGAGCAGAGATGGGCAACTTCTATTACAGCGGGGGCCACAAAAGTGTGGATGGTCTGATCCGAGGGCCACATTATCAACATCCATGTCAGCATTTAGAATAAAGACCAATCATCGCAGTAATACAAGCTTTTTAAATTCATTTTGTAGATTTTCTCGTCAATATGTTGTGAATTGCCGTTTTTGTTAGATATTTTTTTTCGTTCTTGTTGTCATTTTGTGTATTTTTCAGTCATTTTGTGTGTCTTTGAAGTGCCTTTGTATATGTATGTTATATTTTGTGTGTTTAAATGGCTGTTTAGTGTGTCTTTGTTGTGTTTTTGTTTTTTTTCATCTTTATGTACTTGGCATTTTGCTGTCATTTCCTGTGTTTCTGGAGTTTTGTGTATTATGTTGTTCTTCAAATAACTTCCAACTTCATGAATTACAATTTTGTTTTTGGGGGCCACACAAATTAGGCCGGCGGGCCACCAGTTACCTATGTGTCTACTTTAGAGCATCTAATTTGCGCCCACAGGACAACAGAAAAAAAATCATTGCGTAAATTACTAAATAATTCAGATCTCTCAGTCTCGGGATACAAATGTAAAATTTTCCTTTGCTTATATCACATGATGGCAGTCATTTTATTTATTTTTTTATCTCATATTGATGAAAAAGTTAAATGTTTTCAAAATCTTGCAAATTTCCTCAAATTATTCTCCTAAAGTAAATAACAATTGTTCATAAAATCAATGAAATGTAAGTACATTTAAGTTTAAGGTCACCTAATGCTTGAATATTGTTGGTCTCATATACTTTATATGTCATTGATATGTGAAAGTGCAAACGTTCCATTGTACACAGTATTTTCAAACAAAGACACACATGTCACTCATTACAACAAATTGTGTATTTTGTATCATAATCAGTCAACTATTTATACCTCACACACATATTTACATATATCAAATGGCATACCTATGTAGCCATACACATTAAATAAACAAAAGAGAAAATTAAATAAATAAAAAAATAAAATAAAATAATAAAATTCGGGGGGTGAGGGGGGGGGGTCAGGCAGGAAGTGATTGCAAGGATTTGCAATAGTCCAAAAAGGGGCCCCATGTTATATCAAATTGTTCTTTATTGCCTTAAGGTGAGAAAATTATTTTCTCCAGTTTAATAAATGACAAAACATCTCATAGCCACAGGGATATTGAAGGAACCTTAGAAGATTTCCAAAGAAGTCAAATATTACGTCTAGCTATTAGTGATGTAAAAGTTATTATTTTAGAGTGAGCAGGTTCTGTGAGCAAAGTGTTTACTGGAACCCCAAAAACAGCCAAGAAATGGTTGATGACAACTTGAGTTTTAAGAACATTGCAAAGAATCGTGGCGTATTGGCTCCAAAAGTTGTCAAAACTCAGGCACAGAACGAACATGTGACTCGGGCTACAAGGGCTGGCATGGCATCTTTCACATTGATCCACGATCTGTGGGTAAATTTCAGATAGACGAGGGCACATTAATGTTGAAATTGCTCTTTTTGCTGCATAAAATCTGTGGCCCACTTGAGATCATCAAACTGGTTTGTATTTGGCCACTGAACTAAAATGAGTTTAACACCCCTGCTGTCTTAAAACATCTAAATTTGACTCCATATTTTCTTTGTCATATACCATTTTTTTTTGTGCCTCTCGATGTCAGTCTTGGTATTGATTAGTGATCTGTCCTGAGAGCACCCTGCTTTGTTCTTATCATTTGTTTAAGCCTCTCTGTGACGCGTTAGCGCTGTGCAACTGATACGTGACTGATACACACGTTAGTAGGACTTCCTCCTCCATTGACGCTGTTAAAGCAGCTGTCAGCAGGACTGAGTCACTTCAGGATTTACGAGAGTGCAGCGAGTTCAATAAACCACTTAACTATATGACTGTTTTACCTAATGAGGTAAAAGAAATAAAAGTACACTTCGCCTATATGGGTTATACACTTCAAAACACAGTGTATAACCATTGAAGAATGTGTGTGTTTTAGTCTGAATGATTTAGATCAGGGGTTCTCAACTGGTCTCACCCTGGGACCCACATTTTCCACAGTCATTAAATCACAACCCACACTTTTTTTTTTTTAGAATTCAACCAACCAAATTTAGTTTTTTCAAAAATAGCCGTTGAAAACACACGTATGATTTAAAAAAAAAAAAAAAAAAAACATAAATCTTTACACGTTCCTGTGCAACGTGCAAAAAAAAAAAAACCCCAAAAAGAAGTAGTAGATAGTAGTAGTTATAATATGAAGTAAAACTCAAACCACTGTGAAGTTATTCGTTCTTCCTACAGACACAGAATCTGATCTATCTTCACTTCTACAATCTGACTTCAACTCTGTGAACTCATCTTTTTTTGGCCTTTCGAGCAGGTTTTGAAACAGAGGGTCACAAGGTCACAAAAACAGTGTGTTGTTGGTGCCCAGTTACGGTAAAACAACGTAACAGGTGAACTTGGAGCTGGGAGGTCCCTGCGCGTGGTCAGCAAGGTGTTTGTTTGTTGGAGCCGAGCTGTGCTCTGTGTGAACAGCCAGAGGAAGTCAGGGCTCTGTGCTCTGCCCCTGCACACGGATCACTGATGGGACATCGGCTTATCATTAAAGGCTTGATCTGTCAACATAACCTGATCAAAAAAACTATTACATGTTTTGGCAACTGCGCGTGTGTACCTTTGTGTGTGTTTGTTGTGCTATGTGGGGCATTTTGGACTGCCGCCCCACACACACAACTTTGCTTTCGTCATTCGTAGAACAAAAATGCAATTATTGTGTGTTTGAGTATAAGACGTCATTAAGGCATGTTTTATTGGAAGTATTTATTAAAACTCTACTTTAGTTACAGTTACACTATCTTGATCTATCTACATTTATACAGTGCCTATCTAATTATGTGGATGGAAGGCTGGGTGTAGAAGTAAAGTTAGTCGTGGTTGCCTCACATTGAAAACCATCTAACCTATACAGTTTGCCCAAACGTAGGAAGGATTTTTGTCATTTTCAATGAGATTTATACACCAGCAGCAGAACTTTAAAGTCTATTCTGAGGCTGTGACTGGGAGCCAGTGTAAAGACTGGCTCTGCACCTCTTTGTTCTGGTTAAGACCTGAGCTGCAGCATTCTGAACCAGCTGTAGATGTTTGATGAAGACCATTACAATAGTCCAGTATGCAAGAGATAAAAGCATGGACCATTTTCTGCTAATATTTCATCAAACCTTTCACTCTGGAGATGTTATGTAGGTGGTAGAAGAACAACACGGTTTGGGACTTGGTCTTTAGCTTATAGAGATCAAGAGTAAAGGTCATTTTGAACAAGATCTTTTCTATATTGTTTCACCTTCGACAGATATTCAACATTTCCAAAGACCAAACATTGAGATATTGGGCATGGATTCATTAAGCTACTGTATTCAATTGACATTCATTCAGTGAAAGTATGGGTCAAAGTGAATAAATGCGGTCCTTAAAGCCTCCAATTCAACCCGCAAATGAAAGTCAAAATGACAGAGAAAACTTGACTTATTGTGTAAATCAACAACTAATTCAGTTGTAGAATCCAAATACACAAATGTAATAAAACTGCACAATATTTGCAGGGCTCACAGTTCTGTGCTTATTTCACATGAAAGCAGTCGATTTTATTCTCAAAATGTTGATTTTTTTCTCTCCCCCCCCCCCCCCAATCCTGCAATTTCCCTCAAATTATTCCACAAATGTCCCTGAAATTAAATAAAAATTGGTCACTAAATCAATTAAATTTCAGGCAAAGATCCTGCAGAGACTGAAATCTGTCACTTAGTGCTTGGATGTTGTCAGTTCCTTCAATACTAAATATCATATTTATGGAAGTGAGAACTAGGGCACATTAATGTTGAAATGTCTGCATGCATCACACCATTGGTGGCCTCAGTGTTGGAGAAAGAGGCTTAAAAGTGACGGATTGTTATTTCACAAAGCCGTAGTAGAGCTGAGTGTGTTACAGTCAAATACGAAAAAGGAATTTTATTACAGTAAAGTATTTTCCCTTCCAAACCCGTTAACCCAGAGCAGCGGGGATTAGAACCAACAGTGTTGCCACATGACGGACATGCAGGCGTAGTGGTGGATTCTTCCCAAACACTTTTAAAACCACCTGAATTACACAAGTTCAACAATTGTAATAAATTAAATTAATTTAATTTAATAAATTAATTAAATAATTAAAAATGTTGTTATTTACGGGTTTGCCATTTACTTTACATTCATTCATGATGCCAAGTCCACGAATCAGTTTCTTATATCTCTACTCATTGTTCAAAACAAAACAAAACGTTAAAAAAGGTTAAACTTGGCTAATGTTGCAAATTCCAAAGTTCACAGTAAAAAATGATGTCTGCAACAGCCGTCTTCCACCGCATGATATTTCGTAAAATGAGCATCATCGGGCAAGATTTGTATGAATATTATGATGGATATAAAAATAGAAATACTTGTACAGAATAATAGACTTAGAATAAGTTTAAAGTTTTTTTCAAAACAACAGTCATGACCGGACATTCGCACTATATGATATTTTGACACTTTAAATAAGATAATAAATGACAGAAGTTATTTAGTAAGTAACTTTGAAAAAAGAAAATGAAAGTGAGTGCATATATACTAAGTTACTACAGATTTGGTATATTTTTATGCTTTTTAAACTGAAGGAAATGTTGTTGGACATAGTATTTAGGTGTCACGTGACACCATTCACACCTGTACAAACAAAAGGCTAATCTGCACACCTGTCCTGCCAGATGTGTATCATTTTAACTCCACCCACAACCATACATTATAGAATCGGGTATAAATGAATATAAGATAACATAAACAACACATTCACTCATTTTTAAATCAGTTCACATGCATTTTATTCTACACCAGTTATTACTAAAGATAATGCCATGTGTCCAAGTCTGATGTATCTTGTTTTTTTTTGTTTTTTTTGGTAGGGAAGAGTTGTTAGATGGGCCAAATCCTAGAGAACTGGGAAAAAATACAGTGTGATGAAATCTTCCAGGTCTACCACTCCGACTGGGGGTTTTGCACGTGGTCGACACGTTTGATGGGAAGATTTGACGATCGAGAATAAATTTTCAGGTTTTGGAGAAATCTAGCAGCAACGTGCCACCTTTTTATAGATCTCAGACTTTGTACAACTCACAGCATCTGGAACAAAGGTGTCAAACTCATCTTAGTTCAAGTTTGATCTCAAGTGGACCAGACCTGAAAAATACATATTTCTCTGAAGGAAAAAGCACACATTCTAAATTGCACCATAGTAAATCATAAATCGCTGAGTTCACAACTAATTTTCTCAATATTTGTGGGATGATTTGCAAGAATTTTCCGTGATTTAGACGACGATGCAAATTTTTGTAACCAACATTATCAATTATGCTACTAATCATTTTTGCATTATTGTACATCTCGAATCTCGAGACTGTCTATATATTTTATTCTATTTTTTATTTTGCCCCCCCAGCAAGAATCTCAAACTACTCCTATGGTTTTTGCTATAATTTTTTTCTTCAAACTAAAATCTTCCTGCGGGCCAGAATAGATGCTCCGAAGGGCCACATTTGGCCCCCGGGCGTTGAGTTTGACATTTTGACACCTTTTTGTCTTCAGAACTGCTGTGATAATTTGAAAACCTTAATCAAAGATGCTGGTCCATAATAGAATAATGAATTTACGGCACTTCATTAAGTTAACGTCACATTTATGATATAAGCATCCCATTGCGCCATACCGCTGTTGGACTATATTAGGTATTATTTAGGAACTGTTTTAATCAAGTATGTGATTCCAGATTATTCACAGTTTCTTCTTAGCCCTTCTCCATGTTAAAGCCACACCGTGTACTTTGTGACCTAAAGAGTCAACCCATATGAGTTATTTGAAATGATTCCTCAGGCCATTATACAGCACTTGACAGTATCAATGCTCCGAGCGAGGTTTCCCTCTTGAAATACCACCTATGTAAGTTTGAAGAGACGGACCGTCTTTGGCCAGGTCATGTGACCTGGAGAATGCCTGCAGAATGTTTGACTGTACGGCAGTCACGTGACCACAGGCTCGGATATACTCATTGGGTTAAGGCTTTTGCTAGTATTTTACCGCCTGTTCGACTCCTGGTCATGGCCGAGGCAAGCAGTTTAAAACTGCTTCTGAGGAGGCTAAAAAGACGCTGCCAAGACCTGGTGCCCTCCGCCGGCCCCTTCCTTTTGCCCGGCGCCAGACACCGCCGACCCGCCTTCCCCCCCGGCGCTGGACACCGCCCAGCGCAAGCCGGGTCGCCCGTATCCCGTCCGCCCCAACCCCGGCCGCCGTGTCGACCCCCGGCGAAGGAGGCCGACCATGGCGGCGAGGCCAGGGAGTGGGGGGGAGCACTACCGAAGCGGCAAGGAGGGCCGAGCGGCGGGGAGAGGAGGGCGGCGGCTGCTCCTCCAGCCCCACTTTGCACCCCTGCCTGACTGACCCAGCTCTTAGAGCCAATACATTGTCTTGTCTACATACACAATCAAAAGACAAGGGAGCCTGGCCCGACTGACTAACTGTTGAGTTTTGCGACAGTGCTGCGGCGCTTGTGGACACTTGGGGCGCTTGACGTGAACATTACAGGAAGTTACAGGTCTAGCGCCCCTAGTAGCCAAAAGTTGCACAGTGTGCCTTTAATATTATGCAACTCACTGACAGAGGTGTAAAGAGTACGATATATCCTACTTAAGTAGAAGTACTGTTACTTGATTAAAATTCTACTCAAGTACAATTAAAAAGTAGCTCAAGTAAATAATACTCAAAGTAAAAGTTACTATAGTTACTCTTACCCCCAACATTTATTTTTTATAATAAATCTTACCACGGTTCCCTTGCATACAGTAAACATCTCATATATAAAGTTAAAAGGAAGAGACCAAATCTTGCACAATTGGAGTTTTATTTTATTTTCCACAAAGGCATCTGAATAAAATAAAAGGCTTGTAAAAAAAAACAATTCTTTTTTTTTTAAATAAAATAACACCAATTAATTCAATTCAAAATAAAAACATTCTCAGAATCTATGTATAGATCCATTGGGTTCCTTCTTTCTTACTTTGGACTTTATATTTTGTTCAGCGCTTTGAGATGACTCTGTTGTATTTTGCGCTATATAAATAAAGTTGAATTTATGAACTCTAAAACTGAGAAAATAACCAGCATCCAATGCTGTTTTAACACCGTGCATTACATTTAATCTGGTTGGTCGGCTATGATGTGATGCATGTGATTGTTTTCTGGTCATTTCATTTTTTGTAGGTTCACAATATTTATTAACTCTACACACAAAGAACCACGTCCCTCTGGCAAAATGTTGGTAAGTTCCCTCCAATATAATGAGACACTGTGTTCTGATGCTGTTTGTTGACTTGCAGCACAAATATTTCAAATGGCTACAGTGTTCACAAACAACTGACACTAATTCAATGGTCCCATTGGAATTTTCTCTTAGAGCCCTTGATGGACGCCGGCAGCACACAAACACACTGCCAAGTGTTATAACACACACACACAGGCAGGATTAACGTTACCTTCGCTTTCCCAATCACGGCGCTTTGTTTTGGAGAGCTGCCAAGTGTCATTCAACTGAAATGTGTGTAGCGTGAACTCAAAACAAGTCATGTGTTGGTGTTGTAGGGACAAAGGTGGTAGGAGGTGCTGGAAGGTTCAGAATGGTGGGAAGGAAGTGAAATAACTTCTACTTTCATCACCAGTGACCAACATACAAAGCTATGGTTGTCATGGTAACAAAGCTAATCACAGTGTGTGTGTGGTGGAGACGATTTTACTATTTTACTCCATGCTGAAACCTTTTCTACAAATGGATGTCTGAAAAACATTAGCCTACTTTAGTGTTGTTTATTGGGGTTTTTTTTTTTACACAGCACAGACTTATGCAACACACACAAGAATGCAGGTTAAATATTTTCTTTATGATTTCAGCTCAGAAATGCAAGTCATCTGGGGAAACACGTGCTCAGTAAAAGCTCTTTTTATGATGTCATAAAATCGTAAACATAATCTGTAATGAGTTGGAGGGAAAACCTAGTATTAAACTTAATTTGTACATGACAAATGCTGGGTTTAGATAGTGCTTTTAAACTCCTCTTAAATAACTTACTCTTATTTAGTCATAATCATCCAAGCCTGTAGTGAGATCAGTTATCAGGGCTTGGTGCAGGACATGATTTAAGGCTGAAATTATGTCATCATTACCTCCACCTAAAAAGTTATATTTTCACCAGCATTTATTTGTTTGTTTGTCTGCTATGTGAAAACTACTTAATAGATGTTTTACCAAGGATAGGCCTTTAGCCAAAAAACGGTGGCAGAGAGAGGAGGGAGGCGGCGGCTGTTCCTCCAGCTGTAGCGTGAGACCAGCCCCACTTCGCACCCTCACCCGACCGACCCAGCCCTGAGAGCCAATCTTATCCCCGAAGTTACGGATCTGACTTGCCGACTTCCCTTACTAAAGAATCCACGTTGAACTCAACTATCACGGCTATTCGTGCACCATTAACCCAACACGAAACTACCATATTGTGCTTTTTTGGCTGTAAACTAACTCGTTTCAGCTGCCCACAACAATGGCACTGGGTCTGGAAATTCCCGTATGTTGTGATGTCATGTGGGAACTACAGTATGTACTGTATATCCAAGCCTGTGGTCATGTGACTACCAAAAAGTGAAACGTTCTCCAGGCATTCTCCAGGTCACATGACCAGGCCAAAGACGGTCCGTCTTTCCAAACTGACATGGTCAGTATTTCAAATGGGAAGCCCCTCCCAAAGCATTGATACTGTGAAGCACTGTTTATTGGCCTGAGGAATCATTTAAAATAACTCATGGGTCAACTCTTTAGGTCACAAAGTCCACGATGTGTCTTTAATCTGAGAGTCCGGCTCTGTTAAGCCGGGTTCTAACTGGAACGGCGGTTTCATCAAAGACAAAACACCTTAGTTACCATAGTAACTCCTGACCAGGTTTCAGCCGCAGGCTTGGCTTAAGTTGCAGACGCACTCTCGTGAAACCACGTCATGATTTTGAAAGAAGTCATTTAGTGACGCTTTAAACCATTCAACAAAGATCGTGACGTCCAGCGTCACACAGCACCACTGAGCTGCTCCCTTTGTTCATTTGAATGTAATGTTTAGTGCTGAGTTCAACAAACTATTGTCAAACACTCACAAGTCTCATAAATTACATATTATTTCATTGTGAGTTACAGCATCTCTTTTATTAAATGCTGACAAGTGTTAAAAACATATCAAACTCACATGATCAGTGTGATTTTTTTATTTTATTTATTTTTTCAGTTTATTTCCGACATGGTTGCATTCACAGTTTTCTTTTTCTCTCTTTTTTTTTTTTTTTTTTTTTTTCTACATGCCCGAAAAAGGAGACGAGAGAAGCAGGTTGCTTATCCGAGTCCCGTCCCCTATTTTGAACACAGAAAATTTACATTAGAGCTCGTCTCTCTGGTCAAACATTCTTTGGTTCTGAACACAATTTCATTTTTTTTCTTTTTTTTTTTTTTTTTTTTGTCCTTTTTTTTTGTGTAGGATTTATTCTCATCTGTAGTCAGTGTTGTCTTCTTTTTTTTTTTCTTTTTTTTTTTTTGGTTCTGTTGAACCCAGGACCTTCTTGCTGTGATGCTGATGAGCTAACCACCAATCCACCGTTGATGGATGAGAAAAAAAAGTCTGTGTTTTTATGCAAGGTGTAATTACTGCTGATCTCTTATTGATGCTCACTTGCCAAACGTTGCCATTTTTCAACTGTGAATTGGGTTAAACAGGCATTGTTGTTTTACAGCTGTGCTGTATTTATTCAATCTTGGCCTGGGTTTAGCTGCACTGCTGAATTCCTCTAATAAATAATCAAAGTGTGTGTAGAAGATACAGACCATGTGGTTTAGTCACTAAATTGTCTATTTCAGCATTAAAAACCGTTCTCGAATGATTCCTGTAATAGAAGCTGACAGTTGGCATCGGAATGTTGTGACACACAATAAGTCTCTGGAACAAAGTGGAGCTTTTCTGATGTGGGACCAGGGAAAAGAAAATGCAGAAACAATTTAATTCCTCACGAAAACACAAAGCAGATAATAGAGTTGGCACAACACAATTGTCACAAAGGAGCCGATAAATTAAAAGAAAAAAAACCTAAACAAAAACAACCACAAAATGAACAACAACCTGAACCCTTTATTAGAAGTCACACTGGCTTGTTTTCCACTTGGTTGTAAACACAGCAGCCCCATAATGCAGCGTGGTTCTGCTGCCCTAACTGGGCCAGCAGGGGTCTGGCCCCGCTGAGTGAGTTGTTGACTGGTTTTCTACTGGCTGAGCTAAATCCATCAGCACAAAAACACACATGGGTTAGGTATGCATGAATGTGTCTGTGTTTTTGAGTGAGAAGAACCCGTGGGGCTCTTTAAAAGGTAGCTCACATCTTTTTGCCAAAGAAAGGCTAAACACATTCTGAAAATGTTCGCCAAAAGTCATAAGAGAGTCGAGCTGTTTTTGAAAGGCAACCATCCTTCACTTGAATTACACTTTTTTTTTTTTTTTTTTTTTTTTTTTGGAAATGAACTGATGTGAATCAGAAAATGAGTCAGTCCATGCCTTACAGACGATAAAGATATTAGGATATGAATAGGACAAAAACAAAGTGTGTTACTGGAGTGAAAAACAAGTCCTAGTCAAGGAGAGCTTTTGAATTTCCACTGGGATGTAAAAAAAAAAAATACTGTTAATGGGATCCATATTTATTATAGTCTCCTTTCCAAAGTCGTGAAGTAGAATACAAAACGTTCCTCATTGATCTTTTGATTAAAAAGTGCAACAGAAAACATTTAACAGTTTAAAAACAATCAGAACATTAAAATCAGTAGTAAAAACATTTCAAATCAGCAGTAAAAACTTTAAATCAACAATAACATAATCCCCCTCTCAGTCATATGCAGTAGAAAAATAGAGAGCCTTAAACTGTGATTTTAAAATGTTGACATTAGATGCTTCTTTGCAGCATAACAACTAAAAGCAGCATCACCATGTTTACTGTGAGCTCTGGGCTCCACTATCTGACCTGTGTCCATAGATCTGAGAGACCTGCTGGGTTCATACCTGACTAACATCTCACTGATGTATTCTGGACCAAACCCATTCACACATTTATACACCAGCAGCAGAACTTTAAAGTCTATTCTGAGGCTGACTGGAAGCCAGTGGAACACATGAAAAATAAATTGTGTGAGTTTTGTTGTCATTGTGTGTATTCTTTTATTTTGTGTATTGTCTATCGTTTTGTGTGTTTTGGGGTCATTTTGTGTATTTGTTTTGTCAATTTGTGTGTTTTTCTTATCAATTTGAGTGCTTTGGGGGCATTTTGTGAGTTTTTGTTGTCATGTGTATTTTTTTGTTATTTTGTGTATTTTTTTTGTTATTTCTTGTATTTTTTGTATCGTTCTGTGTTTTGAAACATTTTGTGTATTTTTATTATCATTTTGTGTATTTTCCTTAATGTTTTGAGGGCTTTTGTATGTCATGTTATTTTATATTTTTCCAAACTCTAGGTTATAAAGTTTACAGATTTCACCTCTGTCTCTTTAAGTAACTCCAAGCTCGTCTGACACGCCCATGAACACTCCCCCTTCAGTACTCATACAAACACGCATTGATTTTGTTTACTTCTGTTTTTCTGTCTGCTGTATTTCGCTACTTTTCTATATTTTTGCATCGCTACAATACATTAGAATGATTATCAAAGTGATGAATGCAAACGTACAAACGGAGATCTCTTCCCCGTCACCAACACACACACACATACACACACACACACACACTCACACACACACACACACACACATTCAGGCTGCTGGCTCTGAAGAAGTAGTCCAGAGTAGGGATCGCATTGTTTTTTAGTGTCAGTGTACTTATTAATCCACTTTCAAATAAGCTCTTGTTTTAAAGCAGTCATCTTAAAAGTGCCTGGAACAAACATGGCAGATCTTTTTGGGACGAGGGCCGCTTCCAAAGATAAACTCCAACCATTGTTGACATTGTTTCATCCAAAAGAGGACTGTTTTCTTCACATCCAAAAATACATTTTCTCACTGAAGGCATTTTTAAAAACTAAAGGCAGGTAGCTACTACGATGAGCAGGGTAAACCGATCGGCACACAATTATCTCTCAGCTGTTTTTCACGGAGGTGTGTCCTGGAAGCGAGGGGAGGGGTGCAAGTTTGTTTTTTTTTTTGTTAATTAATGCGCCATGGGTTTCTTACAAAAGTATTTAAAATAAGCAAATTAAAAACTAAATCTGAGGGTGCAGTGTTGTGGGCTGAACTAAGGAAGAGAACATAGGAGGAGGAGGGGCCTCGTCCCCAAGGCGGAGCCTCGTCCCCTCGAGCAAAACAGCAGGAAAATGGCTGCTAGCAGGAGATTTAAAGATAACGCAAAAAATGCGTGAAGCAATCTGAGCAACACTGGAGGTATGTTTTGCAGAAGGGAATGACACGATGATATAAACTGTCACAACCCTTCAGCATAGGCATGAAGATCAATGACTCACATTCAATTCTCAGTATTTGTGAGTCATTTCTTGGGCTATCTTAAAATATGTACTTTGGGTCATTAAATGGTTTCCAATTTACTGTAAATGTCAATGATTTTACTTGCCTTGAACTCTGAGTCACCTTCATACGTAATATTAGTGTCAAAACAGTTTAAAGTGTCAACAGTTTTACTTTTTTAACTTCGGCGTATCTAAGGCGGATGCTTACAGTTCCAACCCTTGAGCATCATTCCTCTTCTGACAGCTCATCATTCAGACTTCTGTCACTGTGGATGCTCAGAACACATCTGCACGGTGTTAGTCACTCCTTGTTTTCTGAACTGTAAATGATGTAAAGTAAAAAAGTGGAGTTTTAAAAAAATAATAAAAATGACTTTTTTTTCCTAAAGGGGGCTGAAGATGCCATATTTATGGTTTGCAGTGCATCTTATTTGTGCATCCAAAGATTTACACTTCTGTACAAAAATAGCTATTCCCATCGCAAATATTACAATCATTATATGCTCATCAGATACATATGGAGGAAGATTAAAACCAATGAAAAAAACAACATTTTTATCACAAATTTCTGGCAACACCAGAGACATTTCTTTCCTCTAGAATTCGTTTTTGATCATGTTTGTGATAGAATAAATAATATAATCATATTCTCAAATAAAGAATAGCCAGGGTAAGTGCACAGTGTTTC
Source organism: Gouania willdenowi (assembly GCF_900634775.1). Classification (NCBI taxonomy): domain Eukaryota; kingdom Metazoa; phylum Chordata; class Actinopteri; order Blenniiformes; family Gobiesocidae; genus Gouania; species Gouania willdenowi. Next base: position 9,603,678 of record NC_041048.1, on the reverse strand, counting down.
AGATATTTTTATACTGCGTTTTATTTAAACTAGACTTATATTTGAGAAAGTGAAAATTTTGGAATTCTTATTGTTTGAGATTGTGTTTGATAAAGAATGATAATTAAATAATAATTTTTAAAAAAATTTATTTTAAGCAGTATTTATTTTTTTCATCAAAAATTTCAGGCGACCCCACATGGGGTCACGACCCCTAGGTTGAAAAACCCTGCACTAGTAGAAGAAAATAATTTTTTTAACATTTAAAAAAAAACAAAAATCACATGGTTAAATTTTTGTTTTTTAAGTCAAATTGTGGCCCTAATCCTCTTCCGTAGATACAATATTATTATGACCACCAATATGTTAATTTAACAACATATATAGGCTATTAAAAATACTACCATCATTTAAGCATTAAAAACTCTTTTTTTTTTTTTTTTTTAAACAAATGTTTAAGCTGTGTATTTATTAACACGTCATTCTAAATCATTTGTGGCTGGAGTTTTGAGACAACTGACTTATGAAATCACAAAGGTTCATTCTCTACATTTGGACATGAATTATATGACTGACTTATGAACAGAATTTCCTCACATTTGGAAATAACTTCAGCTGCTTAGCGCCCTCTGCTGTTTGTAGGTAGGAATCACCAATCCTGCCTATTATTATGAGTATGACAATTGTTAGAACAAAGATGGGCTTCTTCTATCACAGTGGGGGGCCACAAAAATGTGATTGTCTCATCTCAGGGCCACATTAATGCACAATTAAGTTTATTTTCTTTTTTTAACTGTTTTTTTGTGTGTGTGTGTGTGTGTGTGTTTTTTTGGGGCATTTTGTGTATTTCTCTTATCATTTTGTGTGATTTGGGGGAATTTTGTGTGTTTTTGTTGTCATTACGTGTGTTTTCTGTCATTTTTTTAATCTTTATAGCTTTGTGTGTTTTTATTGTCATTGTGTGTATTTTGTTGTCAATTTGTGTCTATATTTGTTTTGTGCATTTTTTGGGGGAGTTTTGTGTATTCTTATTTTCATTTTGTGTATTCTTTATGTCATTTTGTGTATTTATCTCATCATTTTGTGCGCTTTGAGGGCATTTTGTAGATTTTTGTTGTCATGGTGTGTGTTTTTTGTTATTTTGTGTATTTTTTTTGTACCGTTTTGGTGGTGCTTTGTGTGTTTTGGGGTCATTTTGTGTATTTTTTTTGTACCGTTTTGGTGGTGCTTTGTGTGTTTTGGGGTCATTTTGTGTATTTTTCCCAATCATTTTGTGTGCTTTGAGGGCTTTTCGTGTGCTTTTGTTGTCATTGTGTGTATTCTGTTGTCAATTTGTGTATTTTTTGTATCGTTTTCGGGGCAATTTGTGTATTCTTATTGTCATTTTGTGTATTTTTCTTATCATTTTGTGTGCTTCAAAGGGCAATTTGTGCGTTTTTGTTATTTTTTGTGTCATTGTGTGTGTTTTGGGGGCATTTTGTGTATTTTTCTAAACATTTTGTGTGTTTTGTGGGCTAACCAAAGGGCCTCAACATACAAAATACTTGATATAATTGTGTCATCAGAAAATGTCATGACAAAGCTGTTTTGATGACTGTTTCTACAGTGTTTGTGTGTAAAGTCTAAATAAGTGGAGAGCTCACAGCTCCCTGGGGTACACTTGTACTAAAAAGAGTTTTGACAGTGGATAGTGTACCTTTTACACTAACTTGTTGTGACCTGTCAGTCAAAATAATAAATAAAACCATCTCATGAAAATAATAAAACTCTAACATAAGCCTTTGAGCTTTCCAGGCGTTTACTTATTAGGTGAGACACGCTGAGAATAACCTCCATTCCAGTCACTTTTATGAAAATGATACACACAGATACTGATATTACACTTCAAATAACCTACATCACCATAACGCACGTCACACAAACATGACAATATGAGTCAAAAAGTAGTAGCTATGATGATGAGAATATAATTATAATGTTCCTATTTTCCAGTCATGGTTATTAACTGTCCCCACAGCTCTGTAAAGCTTCACTGGCTTTATCTCTGTATGTGTGTTTATGAGTCACATGTTTCCTGTGTGGCTAGAGGAGTGTTCACTATAACTGTTTCCATAGTGACCGTGCCAATAAACAACAAGCTGCACCACATTACAATATCCAATGAAAGTTACATAAAAGTGAGTCGTTTTACTGAGATTTAATAACGTTTTTATTTTCCCTTATTTTTTTTATTACAGCAGGAGATACAAATGAACCTATCACAGACTGATTGACACTAGTAAGATAATATAGAAAGAGAAAATATATCATACAAAATAGACTTTATAAAAACATCAACAATACAGGAAGATTCATTCATTCATTGCTTTTTTAAGATTCATACAGAATATACAGACGTGAGGAGTAAAACTACTGCAGCTGAAGGATTTATAAATATAGGCGTGGTTCATTTTATCCTGGTTATATGTGTTTGAAAAGTACTGCAACCATGACAAATTTAATTTAAGTTAGTGATAAACTCTATATCACATATTGTTCATAGCACCATGTCGAGGCTATAATCCCTACTTTTAAAATCTACCGACCGCAATACAATGAAATGTGGATTGGTTCAGAATTTTTTATTCAAATTTTTCCTCACAGGCGGCTTAATTTGCTTCTTTTTTAAACTTCCACAGTCATAAACTATTTATTCATTTTTTTCTACTTGTTTAAAAAGTAATACTTTATCTGCTTTTAGCACGTGTGCGTTTTGGAGACGCACACGTGCTGTGACTTAAATGCACTTTGTGTTTTAATGAGAGAACATATTTCATTTGACTCTCTTCCAGCAGCTCAGTCAGTTATAGGCCTGTACATTGATATTTCATGTGTGAGTTAAAAGTTAAACATTTCATTTTTTTAATTTTTATATCGTGCATTGTTGGAATGTCAGTGTTAAATACATATTTTCATATTTTGAATCGATTTATTTTTTGAAGCATTCGTATTAATTCATAGGCAGTGGCTATCCATACAGTTAACGTCTCAATATCCCGACATTCTATCCGTAGGCAGCGCCCCTCATTGGCCAGTTTAGGTCACGTGACTAAAACTAAACCTAACTGTAAACCTAACCCTAAAAATTGTTGCGATATAGGGTTATAACCTAATCCTAACCCTAAGAAGTTAAGTACTTGTACTTTGGTAAACGTACCAATAGCACAGGGGGTTGTCCGTACGGCAACCGTAAAAATAGACACTTTCTAATTCATACAATTGCAATGTTTACATTTTAGTGAGGTTAGCACACATTCAGGGCCGTAAATTCAATGGGATTAATCATTTGCATAATTTATTTTGATGTTTCGGTTTTCAGTTTTCGGCCTTGGTTTTCTCATTTTCAGTTTTCGGTTTCCCCGAAGAATTTTCATTTCAGTGCATCCCTACTTTATGCTCATTGTAATGTCTGGAGTGGAGGTAAACTACATCTGCAGCCACTGAGTGACAGTTTGCTGAAAGTCAGCCATTCAGCTCCAGTAAGGGCAAAGTGATCCTGATCACTTCAGAACTTCTTTTTCCATTTTTAAAACCCTGACCCTTGCCATCCACATATGCCAAAAAGGAAGTTCTCTGTTGTTTAGCTCCCTGACGAGTCTGAAGCCGAGTTTCCTATACAGGGCTATGCCGGCCTTCTGGGTGGAGCTTGTTTCCAGAATAATCTTGGAAAAACCTTGTTTCTTGCCGAAGTCAAAGACGGTCTGAGCCAGTTTGGACCCCAGTCCCATCCTCCTACACTGAGGTGAGATGATCATCCTGAACAGCTCGCCACACTTTTGTCGTCCGTCGTCTTTGGCGACGACGGCCACCATTCCAACCACCTGTGTTCTTTTATCAACCTCAGCCTCTGCCACCCAGAAACAATCATCAGGTCTACTCAGAAAACTCCCCACTACATCCTGCATGTCCGTCTGAAGCCTCAGCCTAACGTAGCCATCATAGACCTTGTAGCAGCAGTAGTAGACCATGGCCATCCACGCTGTAGGGAGCAGCAGAGCAGCCCACAGAGAGCTGAGAACATAACCACACACACACAACGACAGGGTGACGGAGAGGTGGAGAAAGCTGCCGATGGCGTTGTAAAAACATGGCTGGATGTGCTCCTTGATGCCGACTCTGAACAGAGTTACCACTGCGTCCCTGTCTGAGGGACGGTAGCGACGGATAACCAGCTGCATTAGCACAGATCTGTGGGAAAATCAAAACAAGAGTTCATGTTAATAATTCTTTTTCTTTTTGAATAATATGTTAGGGTTTCATTTATTCAAATGTTCCTGGATTAATCCACCTGGATGTCCTGACACATTTCAATAAATGAAACCATAACATATTAAGAGTTCATGTTGAGAAGCTACTTTTTACAGTTTATAAATGGATCTCTTAAATATCCTTTAGTATTTAGAAGAAAAAAAAACCCTCTAAAGCAGGCGTTTTAAACTCATCTTTTGATAAAATTATGTAATTGTGTAGTCTGCTTAGTCTATTTTCAGAGTACATTTTTGTTCATTTTTTGCAAGTTATCTCAATTTTTTTTAAAGGCACTAACCCTTTTTATTTATCCACAATTTCTTTTTATTTATATCTTTTAAACTTTTACTTTCCCCTCATTGTTTCCTTTGTTTGTTCTGTTTTGTTTGTTGTTTCTTGACTAATTAAATTAATATATATATATATGTGTGTGTGTGTTGTGTGTGTGTGTGGTGTGTGTGTGTGTGTGGTGTGTGTGTGGTGTGTGTGGTGTGTGTGTGGTGTTGTAATTAAAAATTCAGTGTACTTTCGATGAGTGGTTTGTGAAGATGATTTTTTTTGTTGCTAATTATTGCAATAAAGTATTTTTTAAAAACTCTTTTTAGTTCGGGGGCCAAATACGAAGGAGTTTGACCTTAAGTGGGCTGCAGATTTTAGGCAGGAAAATTAGCAGTTTCAACATTAATGTCCACAAGTTTGCACTTTATACAATGTATAAATGATTGATTTTGTGACCAATTTTTATTTAATTTGGGGAAATACTGTAAAATAGTTTCAGGAAAATGTAGTTCTTTTGAACAATTTGAGGTTTAAAATGACTGTAGTCATGTGATAAAAGTATGGGAAAATTGTGATTATCCAAATATTGTGGAGTTTCATTAAATTTGTTACATTAATACAACTGAATTATTTAGTAATTTAGACAATAAGTTAGGATTTTTCTGTCTGTTTAACTTTCTCCTGTGAGCCAGATTGGATGGTCTAAAGGGCCAGATTTGGCCCCCGGGCCTTGAGTTTAACACATGTGCTTTAAAGCAGTGGTTCTCATCAAACTTTTTTGGCTCAAGTACCCCCTTTTCTCCTATTTCTGAATCCTAGTACCCCCTTTGTCCGACTACAACATTTTGCTTCGAAAACTATTTAAAAACAACTATAGATGATAATGATGGAATGAACGAGTGATAAAAGAATCTTATTATGTAAATAAGTGGAAATAAACAGTATTTAGTGCAGTGGTTCCCAACCTTTTTTCAAGAATTTGTCAAGAATTTCTGACAACGCCAAAGACATTTTCTTTCTAGAATTTTTTTACTTACTATTTTTTTTTTTTACTCTATTTATTTCAGATTAATATTTCACAAAGTGAAAGTATAGAAAGTAAAGTGTTGTTTTATTTTGGAAAAAAAAAATTATGATTTAAAAATGTAAAAAAACTATTTAAAATTTTTTTTATGCCTACGACATCTAAACTGTAACATTTTTAAAGAAAATTACAAAAATACAAACAAGATTAAGACAGCCTACAACAAAAAGTTATAATATGAAGAAAGATGAACAAATATGGGACATGAACTATAACAAGGAGGGAAAAAATGGCACAATGTGACATTTAAAGTCAAAGTGTCATTAGACAAAAAAAAACTCCACAAACCCAGAAAGTAAACTGGTTAAACATGACGGCAACAAGAACATTTAAAAACCAGAATTATTGTACAATAATACTTACTGAAACTGACAAACTGAAAAAAAAAAACTTCATTATTTGAAAAGATGAATACATATTTAATATTTATGCCTCTTAATCTTTAATAAGAGAAATTTACAAACTACAATAGCAAAGTGTGAGTATTTTGTGAACAAAACCTTATTTTAAGTTAATTTTCTGTATTTTCTAACCCAAGTATGTTGGGGTTAAAAAATCTGCCTTACTTTGAAGTCCTGCAGATTGTTCTCAGTTCAAAGGAAAAACGCCTTTGAAAAAGGCACTGGTCAAAGTACAACAGTAAAAGCAGGAAGAAATGGGGGAGGACAAGTTCACTGTTTTAAAGGGGAAGTGAAACGCTCCAATAAGTTTTCTTGATTAACTATACTGGGATCTTTATATGTTTTATACATTAGGTGCATTGTAAAACGTATATATTTTTCTTTATATGAAAATATATGTATTTCACTTTTGGTTTTGTTTCCCCCCTGTACATTCACATTACTTAAAAAACCACAAAACTAATAACAAAATATTACTACTTTCTAGGGTTGTAACGATTAATCGTAAGGCAGTTAAAAATCGATTCATAGGTATCACGGTTGATATCGATTTTCTGAAAATTGAATCGCAGTACTTTTTTTGACCAGCAGAGGGCGCTCCACAAGTGTAGGCGGCGGGCGGGAGGTCTGCTAATACTTCTTTCTGGCCCCCTTCTAATCTTAAATATGTTAATAAATGATTCATTACCCCTTAAGCACCGAAAGAATATCTGTAATATTACTTGAATATCTGTAAAAGTCACATTTTTCTATTAGCTCTGTCTGCTAGCATAGCTTCTCTTCTTCACTGCAAGATATCTGCATGCCAACCGACCACTGTGTTACCAGCGCCCTCTGCTGGTCCAAACAAATATGACGTAAATCAGTGTAATCACGGTTTTTTTTTTTTTTTTTTTTTTTAAGTCCAATTGTTAAGGCACAAAATACATTTTCAGTTGCACTTTTAAAAGAAAAATAACTATTATGCAGTTTTGCATTGTTTATTATAGAACCAGAATTTAAATTAATAGGCTTCATTTTCATTTGTATTATTCCTTTATTTATTTCATTCAAGATTTATTTTTAGTTAAATTGCATTGTTTTGAATAGTTTATCAAGGAATTCTTTTGACAATGAAAAATAAAAGGAAAATAGTACAGTATTTTCTAGTTTTTCCCCCCCAAAAAAAAAAATGTCTGTAGTCTCATTTTGTAAAATAAATCGTGAGAGAATCGTATCGTGAACCCAGTATCGTGAATCGAATCGTATCGGGAGTTGAGTGAATCGTTACATCCCTACTACTTTCGTATCTATTAATCAAAATATATCCCCTTTAAGAAGCACTTCCTGTTATACACCTTTTCTTTTCAAAATAAAGGTGAGCTGGAGTCATTCAGAAATGTCAAACTTTGTGAAGGGCTATAACTCAAGTTATGTTTCTATACTTCTTATGTCAGGTTCCATTTTTTATTATTATTTATGTGAATGAATAGTTAAAAAAAAAAAAAAAAATATATATATATATATATATATATATATATATATATATATATATATATACATTTTATCTTTATCATCTATATAATCTCATATATTTCTCCTTTCTTTTCAATAGCGTATATGACAACAGCAAAAATGACTTGTGAAAAAATAACAATAGTAAAAAAAAATTTGATTGCCTTCAAGTTATATTAGTGTTGAAAATGTTGTATTTGTTGAATATTAAAGCATTACCAATGATTAAAAAAAAAAAACAATATGAAAGACCTAAACTGGCCAATGAGGGGCGCTGCGTACGGATAGAATTTCAGTATATCGATACGGCAACCGTACGGATAGCCACTGCCATATTATATCGCAATTACTTTCTAAAACCTGGAAAAAGTTACTTTTAGAGCTGTTTTCACGTTTACTCAAGTATGTATCTTTACCCTCTGCTAAAAAGTCTCCCGCCCAATCCAAGCGGACATATATTAATACGTATATATTAATACACACTACAGATGATAGATGAGGCTCACCGTTATAAAGTCGATAACCAACAACCAGGACAGAGGACCAGGAGAACTGAAGTAACTCAACGCAGACCAGAGGCTCCACAAGCCGGGTAGGCAGCTCCACGATGGCTGTCTGATTTCCCGCTACCTTAGCGAGCAGACCCAGCTCCAGAAGTCATTCCAGGTGTTCCAGCAAGTCTTTAGGAAACCGTAGCCTTTGTTCCCTGGGAAACCTGTTGAGGCTCGTGCCGCTTCAGGAATCACGTGACGTAATGGACTAAACTTCCTGCCATTTCACCTTTTGGTCGATAGGTGGTGGTGTGTTCACACCAACTTTGTGAAATGATTTATTTATTGTCTAACTCAGGAGTCACCAACATGGGGCCCGCGGGCACCAGGTAGCCCGCACGGACAGTGTGAGGTGCCCTCAGGAGCTCTAGTCACCAATGGGCTCCATCTAAAATCTGATTTACTTGCCAGGTTTCAAACTCACACAGATGAATAAAAATGACAGATGTAGTCAGAACTTTAGTAGGGTTAAATACTACTGGACTTGATAAGTATTTGTATCAAATTAACCATCTTTAATGTTTATTTTTTTTACTTAAAAAAAAAATGTGTTCAATTGTTGCAAATATCTTGTTAAAGATGCTGTTAATTTGGTAACAATGTTGTTTTAAATAAACAAAAAAGAGGATTTTTATAAGATCTTACAAACTTGTTGAATTGTTACATGTTTTACAATTGATTAAAATATTATGAAACGTATATTGAAACAATTGCATACATTTAGATAAAGAAAGTGTTGCGTGTTACACTTAGATATTTCTTGGTGTCCCTTCATTATCTTGTCCTCTGATTAAAATCAACTCTTAAAATCTCAGTAAATCAAAGTGGTAGCCCTTCGGATTACTCTTTTGATGTAGCTCGCAGTTTCGGAAAGGTTGGTGACCCCTGGTCTAACTCATTTTATGAATGGAGCAGTTTATCTTAAGTGGGCCACAGATTATAGGCAGGAAAATTAGTAATTCAATCATCATTGTGCTCTAGTTTGCACTTCCTTCCACTTATAAATTATAAAATATGTATAGTACTGATTTATTTATTTTTTTAGCAAAAATACATTTTCCGGTAGTGCGCATGTGCGCACATGCGCATATACAATCTCAGTCGTACGATGCACACTCAGTACGCTTCATGTGCATGCTTGATATGTTGCAAGAAATTAGCATGTGTTGACCGACATGATCACGTGTTCTCAAATTCAAGGTATATTTTCTAGCCCTTCAAATCCATTAATCCATAAAATTATTTGATGTTATTTTAACTGTATAGAACTTTATACACTGAATTGTCTTCATTAAGAAGGTTTTTTTTTTTATTATTTCGGCTCCGGAACAACTTTAATCCAGGTGAGATTAGGCAAAATAGCTCTTTTGAGAGTAAATGTTGCAGACTCCTGGTCGAAGTAAATCCACTTCCCATAATGCAATGCCCAAAACTTTCAAGGCAATGTCAGTGACATTGTTTACAGTAGATTTCAAAACAAACTTTTGATAAGCAATTTCAACCTTTCACATCTGTTTTCTGAACTAATGATCTTTGCTTTATTGATCTATGAGGCCTACACTATGTCTTTATCTGATGAATAAAAAAGCAACTTTAAACTTCAAAACTACATTTCTGTCACACTTTCTGGGCCTTTTTCTCAGTTTCAGCAGAAGCTGGTTTTCCAAATGGTATTACGTTACATCTGAGGTTCATTGATTTCTGTATAGTGATCAGGCAACCTTCATTGGCTGTAAAGACACAGATGAAATGGTTGAGCAATAGTTCAAACTATATTGAAATAAGAATAATTAGAAACATGATTTGCTTTGCACTGGCGCCCTGTCCAGGGTGTACCCCCGCCCAGCGCCCTATGAGAGCCGGAGATTGGCACCGGCAGACCCCCGCGACCCTGTTAAATGGGAATAAGCGGATATGAAAATGGATGGATGGATGGATTTGCTTTGCATAAATGTTAATGCAAATATTAACATACACTCTGTTTGTAACCTTAGAAGATAGTTTTTTCTTCTATAGGGTGACATACAATGATACAAAGCATGTTTGCAAAGCAGTGTGTTTAACAAGTAAACATTCAGCTTTCATAATATCACTAAGTACCCACTGTTGTCTGGAGGGGTGGGAAGAATTGGCAGGAAAACTATTGGTCCGTGGTCTTTATTTAAAGTGAACTGTGAGAGACCGAGGGACAGCAGCTCAACTAGAGTCACCATGAAGATCGTTTGCGTTGCTGTCGTTGCACTGAGTCTCATCTCTGGATGTTGCTCTGCACCACTGGCCTGTGAGAAGCTAATGAAACCAATAGAACGGATTCCAGATGTGAGTAGTTCTCCTAAGTAACATGTTTTTGCTCTTTTTCTTCACGTGGTCGAATACAATCGAAAAGTATTGACAAAAAGCAGATTCAACGACTACATTTCCTCCATCTTGCAGGTGTCGGGGAGATGGTACATCATTGGTTTGTCCACTGCCCTCTGCTTGCCATCAACACTAATTAATGCTGTCATATGGCCATCGTTCACTTTTGATTTTGCCTCGAAAGGCAGACCAGACATCTACATCAGTACAACAAATGTCAAAATGTAAGCCTGCTTGTAAATCTGTTTCTTTAATACTTTGTACTGATATTGAGAGGAGCAACTTTACTGAACACGTTTAGTTTTCCTCTCATCTATAAATCTTTTGCAGGTACGGATTTTGCCACAATGAAACATCACCACTTTTGATTAAAGGCAACTCTATGATTGAAGTCGATGAAAATGGTAAGAGATATGGGCAGATACTTGTCTTGTGCCTATGCACTGCATTCTCATGTCATGCATTTATTTATTATTTAAGTCCATTTGTCTCGATAAAAGGTGTTGTTCAGTCTTTTTTTTAGATTTTTTTGTTTATTTAAAGCTGGTATCCGCAGTTTCTGAGAACTCTATGTTTATGTATGATTCTTATGAAATGCGAAAAATGGTCTACTGCTGGTGGTCATTCATATACATTAATGTATATAAGACCCTTATACAAATAGAAACGATCGGCGAGTGCACCCAGCCAATAGGCTTCGACTTCCTGTTTTTGAGATTTTCAATCAAGTGAATGCGGAAATGTGCACGGAAACAAGGCCGTGCGTCACAACAGTAAACTGGTACATGTGATTTTGGCTCTTACCTGACACATAGACCTATATCAATGCGACCTAATGTGACCTTGTTATGTTCCGCGATGCACGTGCAGAAAAGTAGAGGCGTGGGTAGATTGCAGAGGCAGTGGGAGGAAGTGGAGCTGTTGAGGGCGAGACATCGAGACGTCCTCTCAGAAACTCCGGATATCAGCTGTAAAGGTCCAGTATTATGCTATTTTCACCCATCTCCATCTGTTCTAAGAACCCCAAAAACATAGTATATGAGGTTCATTTTCCCAAACTCGCCTGTTTTCTGGAGTTTTAGTCTCTGAAAAGCCACTTTCATGACACTTCTAAAAACAGGCTGTTTTGGGACGCTCTAGGAGAGGGTGATCAGTGGTCACCATAACAATTTTCTTTTGCTATCCACACACTCTTGTTATTGTTTTCAGCCAAAAAACAGTAAATCACATGGCTATTTAAGCGGCTATTGTGATTGTGAGTCAGACAAATGCTGCTTCTGTGTGTGTGTGTGTGTGTGTGTGTGTGTGTGTGTGTGTGTGTGTGTGTGTGTGTGTGTGTGTGTGTGTGTGTGCGTGTGTGCGTGTGCTGTCATCTGTTTCAAGCACTCATCGGAGTGTTAAGCTGCTAAGTCACTTTCTTGTCATCTTTGCCTATTCTGACCACAGAACTAGTCCATTTTAGACGATAGTCTAAAGTCTGTTTTGTCCGACCGCTGGGTTGCATTGGGTCACTAACACGTCAGATGATGTCAAAGGCGATATAACGGCTCCTAAAAATGGAACTGATTGTGAGTGCTCACACTGCACTTCGGATTATTTATATACTGTACGTAAATATATTATCTATGGATAAAAGAACTAGTGGTTAAGGGAGCAGGCTTGAAACCATAGACTGACTGGTTCGGATCTCCCCTGGTCCATCACTGTGGGATGTTGATCAGTTCCTGCTCTCTAGGCGCTACACCATGGCTGCCCACTGCTCCTCTGAGAGGGGTTGAATGTAGAGAACAAATTTTGTGTATGTAGCTTTACATATATGAAAATAAAGTATAATGTATATTCTATATTGAACTGCAGTGTTTGTTTTAGGTGCGAGGTAGTTTGAGAGGGAGGAGCTCACATTCTTATATGAAGTAGGAGGAGTCAGGATTGTCAGGAGGAGGAGTTTTCTTATGACATAATATTGGGGGAAAATCCAACTTGCCCGTTTGGAGCTGACTTTTAACTAAATGTGGAATAACGAGGGAGGGAGGAAACAGAACTTTTTCAGCTTTAGCCCTCTGAATGAGGCTAAAGGGATGTATATCACTGTAGCAAAACCATTTACAAGCCTTAGCCCCAAAAATCAGTCTCCATAATTTGACACAGGTAAAGTACAACGTCAAAATCTATCCACCGAAATGTTTCTGGTCTTCTTAGGAATAACGTCACAACGTCTAAGGAACTGGATGACATGTAACTAAGCGCTAAAATATTAGATTGAAATGCTATTTCTCCATAGACTAGCTATGGGAGTGGAAATACAGACTACTCCTGACGTGACAACAACATGACACGTGAATTGACTGAAATCTCCAAAATGTCGAATTAAATGTATTTGAAGGCTAAAGGTTGATATAAATGACTCCAAAGACAATTATGACACAGATTAGTAACAAAGTTTTATTTTTCAGCTTTAGACCTTTCATCTAAAGTACTTTCATGTGATGGGTTGTGTATCGCTTGAAGTTTATGGAATTCAAACCATTTTTGTAAATTTACTGTATATTATTAAGTTGTGCATGTATGTGTTGTAAATATATTCACTGATATATGTGCATCACGCTGTTATTCTTGCCTTACACGTGCAGTAATTTTTTCAGGCTTCCAATGGGATTATTCATCATTTAAGGTTACATTCTTAGACTCTATTCATTGAGGTTGAAGTGGGTAAAGAAGATGAGTGACTGACTGAATGAATTAATTTGTTGTAAGCAATGTGATGAATTATAAATTATTGCTGTAACGTAAATAATGTATCACATTGTTGTATCAGGTTGTTGCCAATTCTTTTGTTATTTAGTCTTCAGTTTGTTTTGTTGTTGGTGCAAAATAAATAAATCCAACCACTTTTCCCCCGGGATATGATATATACATTATATAGGGTAGAAATAGTACTGAATATTTGTACTCTTAGGGGGAATAAATCTTCAGTAAAAGTACAAAGTAATCTTCTGTAAAATAGTGAGTATTAGTTGCTTTTTAACTGATGGAAGTTTTATTTGAAATTCACGTTCAAAGCAGATTTCTCTGGTGAACAATAAATTAGGAAAAAATCGACACAAAGTTCTGATAATTTGCTCGGGAAAAATATGTTAGAATTTTAAATTGCCGCTTAAAATGACTAAATTTAAAGAAGATGGGCGACTGAATGAATGAATTTGTTTTAAGCACTGTGATATAACTGTATACTTTTGCTGTAATGTAAATAATGTATCATCTATTGGCTTTCTTAACAGATGCTCCAACAGGTGATTCACTGAGTCTGTTGCAAACTGGCTGTCCTGACTGCTTTGTAGTAACGGGAAATGACTTACTTCACTATTTGCTGATTGCCAGTAAGAAAAAAAACACTTCTGTTATTCTTTCACTGAATTGTGTCAAGTACAGGGGTTCTCAACCTTGGGGTTGCGAGTCACTGGAAGGCGGTCACCAGAGGCCTTTTAGAAACTGAAAATATTTTTTGAACAATTCGAGTCTGTTCTTGCTTACTTGTGCCCTTTTTTGCAACTACACCAAACTGGCCATATTTTAACCTCGTTTCATCACTTTTTCTTGCCATAGTTTTTGCTCCTTTTAATGCATTTTTCTACATTTCTGCCACTTATCCATCAAATTTCAATGCCTTTTCTGCACATTTTTTCCCTTTCAAGACATTTTCGCCACCTATAAACCCTTTCCTCTTTTTCCATCTAATGTCACATGTTGAATCATTATTGTGCCTCTTAACCTCTTTTCACTTTATTTCACGCTTATTTTTACCAATTTATGATTTGTCATGCCCGTTATTTGCCAGTTCAAAGTAATTGTTCTTACTTTTTTCTGCCACTTTAAATCCTTTTTTTTTTCTTTTTTTTTTTTTTTACCACCTTTTCTGTTCGTATCTAATTTGCAACTTTTAATCAATTTCTGTGCTTTTTAAAATCCAATTTTACCACCTTTTCCATCATTTTTTTTGTCACTTTTAATCCATTATATTTCTGATTAAAATACAGATTTACATTTACATCTTTATAGATGGCCCTGTTTCCACATGACTGTTCTTCAGAATTCATGTCTGTGTTCAACCACTTTCAGGTACAGTGGGGGTCCCCGTTCTGTGGAACTTTTATTTTGGGGGTCGCAGCCTGAACAGGTTGAAAACCCCTGAAGTAGATGGTGTCATTTTTCCCCCCAATAATTAACATTAGAATTGATACTGATAAGGTGAGGAAATAAGATTATCTTTATTGGGGCTACATTCAGATTTTCAAAAACAAATGTTTGACATACGATATGCAAATTAACTGGTACAGGGACGTAGAGCTCTGTTTAAAGGACTCACTTACAATCCATGTAGAAATAACAAAGAAAAATGGATGAAATAATGTTATATTAAATGCTTTACCTTTTCCCCATTCAGGCAGGAGAAAGAACATCACTGCCGCTGAGCTGGATGAGTTTGAGATGCAGGCCAAGTGTTTAAGCTTGTCCAAACCGCAGTACATGAACACTGACTTTGGTAAGATTTGTTCATCTTGAACTTCTTCATGTCCACCTTAGAGCAACCTACACATTTAAAGCAAGGTGATAGGCTGCAGAAATATGGCTGATTTCAGCTGATTAACTTCCATCTCTGACATATAAAAAGAGTTCAAGCAATGGGTTGGTAAGAATGACTAAAAACAACTGTGATAATAACTCATTGGTCTTGTCTGGAAACTTTAAGTTTTTGTTTTCTATGGGAAAATTTCTTTTGTAAAGTTACAATGTATAAAGTAGTTGTTTTTTTGTTTTTTTTCCCCAAGCCACAATAGAACAAGTATCGGTTGCTTTAGTACTTAGGAAAATATTCCCGCACTCACCTCAGCTTCTTCTTCTGACATCAAACTCAATCGACAGTTCCCCTGCCATTTTTTCCAATTCAAATTTATCTATCATATATCTAGAATGGCAGAAATGACATATACCAGACATAGGCAACTGGCTGCCCGGGGGCGACAAGTGGCCCTCGTTTTAATTTTGTGCAGCCCCCAAAACAAAATTGTGAATGAAGAACAACATAACACACAAAACTCCAGAAAGACAGAAAACGACAGCAAAATGTACAGAATGTCAAGAAAAGTACAAAAACACACAAAATGACTACAAAAACAATAACATCTACAAAAGGATTTCATAGACAGACAAAAATGCACAAAATGACAGAAAAATACACAAAATGACAACAAGGACAAAAAAAGAAATAGAACAAAAACACAATCACTTGAAAAACACACAAAAAGACGACAAAAATGTGCCGTATTGACTGAAACATCTACAAAATGAATTTTAGAACACACAAAACAAGTTTTCAAGCTTGTATTAATCCTCAGATTGGTCATTCTTCTAAATGCTGACATGAATGTTGACAATGTGGCCCTCGGATCAGACAGTCACATTTTTGTGGCCCTCGCTGTGATAAGTAGGAGTTTCCCATCTCTGACATATACCACCATGCAGCAATCAAAGTCCGAAGCTAATGTGGAATTTGTTAAAGAAATTATTGTTTTTACTGTTTGAGCTCCAAAAAAAAACATTTCGACATTGATGACGAATTGGAGATAATAGAGTTCATCAAGTTTACCAAATTTCATCTGTGTTTTCTCTCTCCCTGTTTAGATTTTGAAGACTGCAAATCACTTGATAACACTACTGATGAAGAGGACACCATAATACTTGCTAAGATACATGAACGAGTATCAAGCATGTCTCACCTCATAATCAAATGCATCATAGAGGCCATTCTGTATTTAGTCGAGAAAGCAGGTTCTGTTGTTTGGAGTTAGGATCGTTCTGCTACTCTGACCTCTACACTGAAGACTGAGGTCAACTACTCTATTCATGAATTTAAAGTTGCTGTTGCAGTAATAAACAGCAAATATACATGTTTCTGGCTTTTAATATAACAAAGGATTGGCCTTATTTCTTTGTAGACCTTATATAGACAATTTCATTTAAGCATTTAATACATCATTTGATAGGATGTGCAATATGAATTCTTCCAATGATTCAAAACAACTTTTTTCGACCAATTCTTTGCTTTTTTTTTTATTTTATAGCCTACACTCTAAATTCCTTTTAGCTTCATTTTGTGCTGATTAATTATTTATACCAACTATTTCTCACCTGGTCTAATTACTACTACACTATCTTTTATTTTATTCACCTTGAGAGATGTATGTATTTTTGACAAGTTATTTATTTCCATTATAACACAAGTCGTAGTTTAATTATTTATGGTGTATCTCATATTGATTTCTGGTACAACTTTTTCACGTCCGATACCGATATCGCCTCACAGCACAAATAACTCATACAGTACTTTTATTACTTTTTTTTTTTGTGTGTGTGTGTGTGTGTGTGTGTGTGTGTGTGTGTGTGTGTGTGTGTGTGTGTGTGTGTGTGTGTGTGTGTGTGTGTGTGTGTGTGTGTGTGTGTGTGTGTGTGTAATTAAAAATTCAGTGTACTTTCGATGAGTGGTTTGTGAAGATGATTTTTTTTTGTTGCTAATTATTGCAATAAAGTATTTTTTAAAAACTCTTTTTAGTTCGGGGGCCAAATACGAAGGAGTTTGACCTTAAGTGGGCTGCAGATTTTAGGCAGGAAAATTAGCAGTTTCAACATTAATGTCCACAAGTTTGCACTTTATACAATGTATAAATGATTGATTTTGTGACCAATTTTTATTTAATTTGGGGAAATACTGTAAAATAGTTTCAGGAAAATGTAGTTCTTTTGAACAATTTGAGGTTTAAAATGACTGTAGTCATGTGATAAAAGTATGGGAAAATTGTGATTATCCAAATATTGTGGAGTTTCATTAAATTTGTTACATTAATACAACTGAATTATTTAGTAATTTAGACAATAAGTTATGATTTTTCTGTCTGTTTAACTTTCTCCTGTGAGCCAGATTGGATGGTCTAAAGGGCCAGATTTGAACACATGTGCTTTAAAGCCGTGGTTCTCATCAAACTTTTTTGGCTCAAGTACCCCAGTAACATTTTGCTTCGAAAACTATTTAAAAACAACTATAGATGATAATGATGGAATGAACGAGTGATAAAAGACATTTTAAAGAATCTTATTATGTAAATAAGTGGAAATAAACAGTATTTAGTGCAGTGGTTCCCAACCTTTTTTCAAGAATTTGTCAAGAATTTCTGACAACGCCAAAGACATTTTCTTTCTAGAATTTTTTTACTTACTATTTTTTTTTTTTTTTTACTCTATTTATTTCAGATTAATATTTCACAAAGTGAAAGTATAGAAAGTAAAGTGTTGTTTTATTTTGGAAAAAAAAAAATTATAATTTAAAAATGTAAAAAACCTATTTAAAATTTTCAGTAATTTCAGGTGATTCCACATGGGGTTCCGACCCCAAGGTTGAAAAACTTTTTTGGCTCCTGAATCTCTCTCTCTCTCTCTCTCTCTCTCTCTCTCTCTCTCTCTCTCTCTCTCTCTCTCTCTCGTACGTACCCCCATTTGATAAACACTGCTCTAAAAGAGAGCAATATGAGATTATTATTATTTTTTTTATGCCTACGACATCTAAACTGTAACATTTTTAAAGAAAATTACAAAAATACAAACAAGATTAAGACAGCCTACAACAAAAAGTTATAATATGAAGAAAGATGAACAAATATGGGACATGAACTATAACAAGGAGGGAAAAAAGGCAACAATGTGACATTTAAAGGTCAAAGTGTCATTAGACAAAAAAAAACTCCACAAACCCAGAAGTAAACTGGTTAAACATGACGACAACAAGAACATTTAAAAACCAGAATTATTGTACAATAATACTTACTGAAACTGACAAACTGAAAAAAAAAAAACTTCATTATTTGAAAAGATGAATACATATTTAAAATTTATGCCTCTTAATCTTTAATAAGAGAAACTTACAAACTACAATAGCAAAGTGTGAGTATTTTGTGAACAAAACCTTATTTTAAGTTAATTTTCTGTATTTTCTAACCCAAGTATGTTGGGGTTAAAAAATCTGCCTTACTTTGAAGTCCTGCAGATTGTTCTCAGTTCAAAGGGAAAACGCCTTTGAAGAAGGCACTGGTCAAAGTACAACAGTAAAAGCAGGAAGAAATGGGGGAGGACACGTTCACTGTTTTAAAGGGGAAGTGAAACGCTCCAATAAGTTTTCTTGATTAACTATACTGGGATCTTTATATGTTTTATACATTAGGTGCATTGTAAAACGTATATATTTTCTTTATATGAAAATATATGTATTTCACTTTTGGTTTTGTTTCCCCCCTGTACATTCACATTACTTAAAAAAACCACAAAACTAATAACAAAATATTATTACTTTCCTATCAATTCATCAAAATATATCCCCTTTAAGAAGCACTTCCTGTTATACATATACTGTTATTTTCTTTTCAAAATAAAGGTGAGCTGGAGTCATTCAGAAATGTCAAACTTTGTGAAGGGCTATAACTCAAGTTATGTTTCTATACTTCTTATGTCAGGTTCCATTTTTTATTATTATTTATGTGAATGAATAGTTAATATATATATATATATATATATATATATATATATATATATATATATATATATCTTTATCATCTATATAATCTCTTATATATTTCTCCTTTCTTTTCAATAGCGTATATGACAACAGCAAAAATCACTTGTGAAAAAATAACAATAGTGAAAATTTTTTTTGATTGCCTTCAAGTTATATTAGTGTTGAAAATGTTGTATTTGTTGAATATTAAAGCATTACCAATGATTAAAAAAAATAACAATATGAAAGACCTAAACTGGCCAATGAGGGGCGCTGCGTACGGATAGAATGTCAGTATATCGATACGGCAACCGTACGGATAGAATGTCAGTATATCGATACGGCAACCGTACGGATAGAATGAAAGTATATCGATACGGCAACCGTACGGATAGAATGACAGTATATCGATACGGCAACCGTACGGATAGAATGTCAGTATATCGATACGGCAACCGTACGGATAGCCACTGCCATATTATATCGCAATTACTTTCTAAAACCTGGAAAAAGTTACTTTTAGAGCTGTTTTCACGTTTACTCAAGTATGTATCTTTACCCTCTGCTAAAAAGTCTCCCGCCCAATCCAAGCGGACATATATTAGTATATATTAATACACACTACAGATGATAGATGAGGCTCACCGTTAGAAAGTCAGATATGATGATAACCAACAACCAGGACAGAGGACCAGGAGAACTGAAGCAACTCCACCCAGACCAGAGGCTCCACAAGCCGGGTAGGCAGCTCCACGATGGCTACCTTAGCGGGCAGACCCAGCTCCAGATGAAACTAGGAATTCCAGCAAGTCTTTAGGAAACCGTTGCCTTTGTTCCCTGGGAAACCTGTTGAGGCTCGTGCCGCTTTAGGAATCATGTGACGTAATGGACTAAACATTTTGTCATTTCACCTTTTGGTCGATAGGTGGTGGTGTGTTCACACCAACTTTGTGAAATAATTATTTATTTAGAGGTGTCTAACTCATTTTATGAATGGAGCAGTTTATCCTAAGTGGGCCACAGATTATAGGCAGGAAAATTAGTAATTCAATCATCATTGTGCTCTAGTTTGCACTTCCTTCCACTTATAAATTATAAAATATGTATAGTACTGATTTATTTATTTTCCGGCATGTGCGCACATGCGCATATACAATCTCAGTAGTACAACGCACACTCAGTACGCTTAATGTGCACGCGTGATATGTTGCAAGAAATTAGCATGTGTTGACCGACATGATCACGTGTTCTCAAATTCAAGGTATATTTTCTAGCCCTTCAAATCCATTTATTCATAAAATTATTTGATGTTATTTTAACTGTATAGAACTTTATACACTGAATTGTCTTCATTAAGAAGGTTTTTTTTTTAAATTATTATTTCGGCTCCGGAACGACGTTAATCCAGGTGAGATTAGGCAAAATAGCTCTTTTGAGAGTCAAGGTTGCAGACCCCTGGTCGAAGGAAATCTACTTCCCATAATGCAATGCGCAAAACTTTCCAGCCAATGTCAGTAACATTGTTTACAGTAGAATCCAAAACAAACTTTTGTTTAGCAATTTCAACCTTTCACATCTTTTTTCTGAACTAATGATCTTTGCTTTATTGATCTATGAGGCCTACACTATGTCTTTATCTGATAAATAAAAAAGCAACTTTAAACTTCAAAACTACATTTCTGTCACACTTTCTGGGCCTTTTTCTCAGTTTCAGCAGAAGCTGGTTTTCCAAATGGTATTACGTTACATCTGAGGTTCATTGATTTCTGTATAGTGATCAGGTATCCTTCATTGGCTGTAAAGACACAGATGAAATGGTTGAGCAATAGTTCAAACTATATTGAAATAAGAATAATTGGAAACATGATTTGCTTTGCATAAATGTTAATGCAAATATTAACATACACTCTGTTTGTAATCTTAGAAGATAGTTTTTTCTTCCATAGGGTGACATACAATGATACAAAGCATGTTTGCAAAGCAGTGTGTTTAACAAGTAAACATTCAGCTTTCATAATATCACTAAGTACCCACTGTTGTCTGGAGAGGTGGGAAGAATTGGCAGGAAAACTATTGGTCAGTGGTCTTTATTTAAAGTGAACTGTGAGAGACCGAGGGACAGCAGCTCAACTAGAGTCACCATGAAGATCGTTTGCGTTGCTGTCGTTGCACTGAGTCTCATCTCTGGATGTTGCTCTGCACCACTGGCCTGTGAGAAGCTAATGAAACCAATAGAAGGGATTCCAGATGTGAGTAGTTCTCCTAAGTAACATGTTTTTGCTCTTTTTCTTCACGTGGTCGAATACATTCGAAAAGTATTGACAAAAAGCAGATTCAACAACTACATTTCCTCCATCTTGCAGGTGTCGGGGAGATGGTACATCATTGGTTTGTCCACTAGCCTCTGCTTGCCATCAACACTAATTAATGCTGTCCTATGGCCATCGATCACTGTTGATTTTGTCTCTAAAGGCACACCAGACCTCTACAAAAGTACAACAAATGTCAAAATGTAAGCCTGCTTGTAAATCTGTTTCTTTAATACTTTGTACTGATATTGAGAGGAGCAACTTTACTGAACACGTTTAGTTTTCCTCTCATCTATAAATCTTTTCCAGGTACGGATTTTGCCACAATGAAACATTACCACTTTTGATTAAAGGCAACTATATGACTGAAGTCGACGAAAATGGTAAGAGACATGGGCAGATACTTGTCTTGTGCCTATGCACTGCATTCTGAAGTCATGCATTTATTTATTATTTAAGTCCATTTGTCTCGATAAAAGGTGTTGTTCAGTCTTTTTTTTAGATTTTTTTGTTTATTGAAAGCTGGTATCCGCAGTTTCTGAGAACTCTATGTTTATGTATGATTCTTTTGAAATGCGAAAAATGGTCTGCTGGTGGTCATTCATATACATTAATGTATATAAGACCCTTATACAAATAGAAACGATCGGCGAGTGCACCCAGCCAATAGGCTTCGACTTCCTGTTTTTGAGATTTTCAATCAAGTGAATGCGGAA
This sequence comes from Gouania willdenowi, assembly GCF_900634775.1. NCBI lineage: Eukaryota > Metazoa > Chordata > Actinopteri > Blenniiformes > Gobiesocidae > Gouania > Gouania willdenowi. The sequence goes on along the minus strand of NC_041048.1, from coordinate 9,581,624 downwards.
ATGTGCACGGAAACAAGGTCGTGCGTCACAACAGTAAACTGGTACATGTGATTTTGGCTCTTACCTGACACATAGACCTATATCAATGCGACCTAATGCGACCTTGTTATGTTCCGCGATGCACGTGCAGAAAAGTAGAGGCGTGGGTAGATTGCAGAGGCAGTGGGAGGAAGTGGAGCTGTTGAGGGCGAGACATCGAGACGTCCTCTCAGAAACTCCGGATATCAGCTTTAAAGGGCCAGTATTATGCTATTTTCACCCATCTCCATCTGTTCTAAGAACCCCAAAAACATAGTATTTGAGGTTCATTTTCCCAAACTCGCCTGTTTTCTGGAGTTTTAGCCTCTCTCTGTGTGTGTGTGTGTGTGTGTGTGTGTGTGTGTGTGTGTGTGCTGTCATCTGTTTCAAGCACTCATCGGAGTGTTAAGCTGCTAAGTCACTTTCTTGTCATCTTTGCCTATTCTGACCACAGAACTAGTCCATTTTAGACGATAGTCTAAAGTCTGTTTTGTCCGACCGCTGCGTTGCATTGGGTCACTAACACGTCAGATGATGTCAAAGGCGATATAACGGCTACTAAAAATGGAACTGATTGTGAGTGCTCACACTGCACTTCGGATTATTTATATACTGTACGTAAATATATTATCTATGGATAAAAGAACTAGTGGTTAAGGGAGCAGGCTTGAAACCATAGACTGACTGGTTCGGATCTCCCCTGGTCCATCACTGTGGGATGTTGATCAGTTCCTGCTCCCTAGACAACAAATTTTGTGTATGTAGCTTTACATATATGAAAATAAAGTATAATGTATATTCTATATTGAACTGCAGTGTTTTTTAGGTGTGAGGTAGTTTGAGAGGGAGGAGCTCACATTCTTATATGAAGTAGGAGGAGTCAGGATTGTCAGGAGGAGGAGTTTTCTTATGACATAATATTGGGGGAAAATCCAACTTGCCCGTTTGGAGCTGACTTTTAACTAAATGTGGAATAACGAGGGAGGGAGGAAACAGAACTTTTTCAACTTTAGCCCTCTGAATGAGGCTAAAGGGATGTATATCACTGTAGCAAAACCATTTACAAGCCTTAGCCCCAAAAATCAGTCTCCATATTTTGACACAGGTAAAGTACAACGTCAAAATCTATCCACCGAAATGTTTCTGGTCTTCTTAGGAATAACGTCACAACGTCTAAGGAACTGGATGACATGTAACTAAGCGCTAAAATATTAGATTGAAATGCTATTTCTCCATAGACTAGCTATGGGAGTGGAAATACAGACCACTCCTGACGTGACAACAACATGACACGTGAATTGACTGAAATCTCCAAAATGTCGAATTAAATGTATTTGAAGGCTAAAGGTTGATATAAATGACTCCAAAGACAATTATGACACAGATTAGTAACAAAGTTTCATTTTTCAGCTTTAGACCTTTCATCTAAAGTACTTTCATGTGATGGGTTGTGTATTGCTTGAAGTTTATGGAATTCAAACCATTTTTGTAAATGTACTGTATATTATTAAGTTGTGCATGTATGTGTTGTAAATATATTCACTGATATATGTGCATCACGCTGTTATTCTTGCCTTACACGTGCAGTAATGGTGATCCACAGAGTTAATTTTTTCAGGCTTCCAATGGGATTATTCATCATTTAAGGTTACATTCTTAGACTCTATTCATTGAGGTTGAAGTGGGTAAAGAAGATGAGTGACTGAGTGAATGAATGAATTTGTTGTAAGCAATGTGATGAATTGTAAATTATTGCTGTATCGTAAATAATTTATCACATTGTTGTATCAGATTGTTGCCAATTCTTTTGTTATTTAGTCTTCAGTTTGTTTTGTTGTTGGTGCAAAATAAATAAATCCAACCACTTTTCCCCAGGGATTTGATATATACATTATATAGGGTAGAAATAGTACTGAATATTTGTACTTTTAGGGGGAATAAATCTTCAGTAAAAGTACAAAGTAATCTTCTGAAAAATAGTGAGTATTAGTTGCTTTTTAACTGATGGAAGTTTTATTTGAAATTCACGTTCAAAGCAGATTTCTCTGGTGAACAATAAATTAGGAAAAAATCGACACAAAGTTCTGATAATTTGCTCGGGAAAAATGTTAGAATTTTAAATTGCCGCTTAAAATGACTAAATTAAAAGAAGATGGGCGACTGAATGAATGCATTTGTTTTAAGCACTGTGATATAACTGTATACTTTTGCTTTAATGTAAATAATGTATCATATTGGCTTTCTTAACAGATGCTCCAAAAGGTGATTCAATGAGTCTGTTGCAAACTGGCTGTCCTGACTGCTTTGTAGCAACGGGAAATGACTTCATTCACTCTTTGATGATTGCCAGTAAGAAAAAAAACACTTCTGTTATTCTTTCACTGAATTGTGTCAAGTACAGGGGTTCTCAACCTTGGGGTTGCGAGTCACTGGAAGGCGGTCACCAGAGGCCTTTTAGAAACTAAAAATATTTTTTGAACAATTCGAGTCTGTTCTTGCTTACTTGTGCCCTTTTTTGCAACTACACCAAACTGGCCATATTTTAACCTCGTTTCATCACTTTTTCTTGCCTTAGTTTTTGCTCCTTTTAATGCATTTTTCTACATTTCTCCCATTTCTGCCACTTTTCCATCAAATTTCAATGCCTTTTCTGCACATTTTTTCCCTTTCAAGACATTTTCGCCACCTATAAACCCTTTCCTCTTTTCCCATCTAATGTCACATGTTGAATCATTATTGTGCCTCTTAACCTCTTTTCACTTTATTTCACGCTTATTTTTTAACAATTTATGATTTGTCATGCCCGTTATTTGCCAGTTCAAAGTAATTGTTCTTACTTTTTTCTGCCACTTTAAATCCTTTTTTTTCCCTTTTTTTTTTTTTTTTTACCACCTTTTCTGTTCGTATCTAATTTGCAACTTTTAATCAATTTCTGTGCTTTTTAAAATCCAATTTTACCACCTTTTCCATAATTTTTTTTGTCACTTTTAATCCATTATATTTCTGATTAAAATACAGATTTACATTTTTAAGATGATTATGATGCAAATAATAATAAACTTCCTGAATAACAGTGGATATTATTCAGAACAAATAAATAAATGTAGTTATCACAGTTTTATAGAAAAATGGACCATCATTTTGCTGACTTTATGTTTGGGCCCCAAAAAGCCCCCCCACCCTTTATAGATGGCCCTGTCTCCACATGACTGTTCTTCAGAATTCATGTCTGTGTTCAACCACTTTCAGGTACAGTGGGGGTCCCCGTTCTGTGGAACTTTTATTTTGGGGGTCGCAGCCTGAAAAGGTTGAAAACCCCTGAAGTAGACTGGTGTCATTTTTTCCCCCAATAATTAACATTAGGATTGATACTGATAAGGTGAGGAAACAAGATTATCTTTATTGGGGCTACATTCAGATTTTCAAAAACAAATGTTTGACGTACGATATGCAAATTAACTGGTACAGGGACAAAGAAAAATGGATAAAATAATGTTATATTAAATGCTTTACCTTTTCCCCATTCAGGCAGGAGAAAGAACATCACTGCCGCTGAGCTGGATGAGTTTGAGATGCAGGCCAAGTGTTTAAGCTTGTCCAAACCGCAGTACATGAACACTGACTTTGGTAAGATTTGTTCATCTTGAACTTCTTCATGTCCACCTTAGAGCAACCTACACATTTAAAGCAAGGTGATAGGCTGCAGAAATATGGCTGATTTCAGCTGATTAACTTCCATCTCTGACATATAAAAAGAGTTCAAGCAATGGGTTGGTAAGAATGACTAAAAACAACTGTGATAATAACTCATTGTTCTTGTCTGGAAACTTTAAGTCTTTGTTTTCAATGGGAAAATTTCTTTTGTAAAGTTACAATGTATAAAGTAGTTTTTTTTTGCCCAAGCCACAATAGAACAAGTATCGGTTGCTTTAGTACTTAGGAAAATATTCCCGCACTCACCTCAGCTTCTTCTTCTGACATCAAACTCAATCGACAGTTCCCCTGCCATTTTTTTCAATTCAAATTTATCTATCATATATCTAGAATGGCAGAAATGACATATACCAGACATAGGCAACTGGCTGCCTGGGGGCGACAAGTGGCCCTCGTTCTAATTTTGTGCAGCCCCCAAAACAAAATTGTGAATGAAGAACAACATAACACACAAAACTCCAGAAAGACAGAAAACGACAGCAAAATGCACAGAATGTCAAGAAAAGTACAAAAACACACAAAATGACTACAAAAACAAAAACATCTACAAAAGGATTTCATAGACACACAAAACTGCACAAAATGACAGAAAAATACACAAAATGACAACAAGGACAAAAAAAAGAAATAGAACAAAAACACAATCACTTGAAAAACACACAAAAAGACGACAAAAAAGTGCCGTATTGACTGAAACATCTACAAAATGAATTTTAGAACACACAAAACAAGTTTTCAAGCTTGTATTAATCCTCAGATTGGTCATTCTTCTAAATGCTGACATGAATGTTAACAATGTGGACCTCGGATCAGACAGTCACATTTTTGTGGTCCTCGCTGTGTTAAGTAGAAGTTTCCCATCTCTGACATATACCACCATGCAGCAATCAAAGTCCGAAGCTAATGTGGAATTTGTTGTTTTTACTGTTTGAGCTCCAAAAAAAAAAAACATTTCGACGTTGATGACGAATTGGAGACAATAGAGTTCATCAAGTTTACCAAATTTCATCTGTGTTTTCTCTCTCCCTTTTTAGATTTTGAAGACTGCAAATCATTTGATAACACTACTGATGAAGAGGACATCATAATACTTGCTAAGATACATGAACGAGTATCAAGCATGTGTCACCTCATAATCAAATGCATCATAGAGGCCATTCTGTATTTATTCGAAAAAGGAACTTCTGTTGGTTGGAGTTAGGATCGTTCTGCTACTCTGACCTCTACACTGAAGACCGAGGTCAACTACTCTATTCATGAATTTAAAGTTGCTGTTGCAGTAATAAACAGCAAATATACATGTTTCTGGCTTTTAATATAACAAAGGATTGGCCTTATTTCCTGTCTTTCTTTGTAGACCTTATATAGACAATTTCATTTGTGCATTTAATACATCATTTGATAGGATGTGCAATATGAATCCTTCCAATGATTCAAAACAACTTTTTTCGACCAATTCTTTGCTTTTTTTTAAAATTTATAGCCTACACTCTAAATTCCTTTTAGCTTCATTTTGTGCTGATTAATTATTTATACCAACTATTTCTCACCTGGTCTAATTACTACTACACTATCTTTTATTTTATTCACCTTGAGAGATGTATGTATTTTTGACAAGTTATTTATTTCCATTATAACACAAGTGGTAGTTTAATTATTTATGGTGTATCTCATATTGATTTCTGGTACAACTTTTTCACGTCCGATACCGATATCGCCTCACAGCACAAATAACTCATACAGTACTTTTATTACTTTTTTGTGTGTGTGTGTGTGTGTGTGTAATGCTAGAAAAGGCTTGATCAAGGAATATTGCTCAAACAGAGAACAATGGTCAACAACAGTACTATAAAAAGTGATAACAATATTCTACAATTGAATAATAAAAAAAGGGATAAATTAGAAGACCCCAAAAACATCCTCAGTGAATAGAATAAAAACCTACATTTTAGATGCAGGCGATATCAGGTTGCTGATATTGGATCAATATCAGATATCAATATTGGATCGAGACACATGATAAATCGATAAACAGCTAGATAAATATACATGAAAAGAATATATAATATAATGGAAAGGCTAATTTAATTTGATATTCGCTTTTTTGTTTGTTTGTTTGTTTATATGTATACAGTATATACTGTATAGGCATATATAAAGGGCTGCACAATTAATCAAATTTTAATCGTCATCTCAATTTTTGGTTGCCACGATTAAATTAACCTGATCATCAGCAATATGTACAATTAAAATGTGGGCTCCGCAGCTTATCAAATCAGTCACATTCTCAAGCTTTAGTCAGCGACAGCTTTGAGTAATTTGGGGGATTGATGAGAACTGTGAGCTGTAATTGTTTTCAATGAGTTGCATTTCATGAAAGCGCTCTGCGATTTATTCAGTTAGCCCTTGGTAGCATTTTGAGTTCTTGGGTTAATTTATTTATTTTATATCATTTTTATTTAAAGCTTTATTTTGCTGTGTAAACTGTTCATATATTGTTTTTTGTTGTTGTAGTTTTGTGTTTTTTTTAAGTAGTGCAAAAAAAAAAAAAAATACAGATTTTTCCCTAACATGATAAATAATTGTGATTATCATTTTGGCCATAATCGTGCATATATATATTTATATATGTGTGTGTGTGTGTGTGTTTTGTTTTTTAGCTGTTTTTTTTATCTCCATGTATTCATGCCTGCAGTTCATTTAAACGCCAATCCTTTGAAAGAGACCTAAACATAGAATTACTGAGGTCAGTGAGTGAGTGGACGCTACCGGGTCAAAGACAATCAGTGGTTACCTAGCAACGCCAATTAAGAGAAATTGTCTTTTATTTTAGACATTATTGCATTTATTAGGGTTTTGTTTTACTTTTCAGTGCTAAGACCAACCAGAACATACACAGCAAACACTCAGAAATGGTTGTTTATCTATATTAACGGCACTTATAGGTTTTCCGGTAAACTGTAATATCTGATGGCTTTAGGACCCAGCTGCGTGGCGGCCACCACACACCGGTTGATGTGTTGCTTTGTCGGCTGTGCTGCTCATCAGATTTACCAACGTAAATCCATCCACCGTCCGGTTCCCCACATTGTGGGGGTTACAGATTACTTTACTCCGGCAGGTGAGAGTATTGTTATCACTGCTCGTGTCAGCCACGCTGCCGCCACACCACCGGTCGCGTGCCTCTCACCGGCGACAGCCATGAGCCAGAGGTTCACCGTGTCCAAGAGCGATGGCGAGCGGCGCCCCTCGGACATCCAGGGGGAAGTCAACCAGTTATTCGAAGGGGACGAGCCCGTCGTCAGCGGCGAGGGCTGCGGCGTGGAGCCAGAGGCGGCGTCCGCTGGAGGGGACGGAGCTGCTGCAGCGGAGGTGGTGGTGGTGCTGAAAGGTAACGGACCCTCTCATCCTCAGTACTGACGGATAGCTACACGGTGATGCATGCTAACGCTTTAAGATGCTTCACTGTCACCACATTATCTTCATTAGAAGACAGTCATTAAACATCACAAGGGTGCATGCAATCAAGCAGCAACGCATCTTTTTCTGGATGCTTGCGTCAGTTAACAAGTGCCCTGTGCAGGAGAGTGAAGGATGCATGCTTTAACTAAAACTTATTAGTGAAGATTTATTATTATTATTATTATTATTATACAGTCATTTATATATAGCACCATGGGAGCAGGAGTCTTTTCAGCCAGGTTTTGGCCTTTCTAGTACATTTAGACGGGTTAATGGATTGGTTTCCAATCCCAATCTTTTTTGGATCGTGTTGGAACAAGTTGTGCCAGCGCAGATTTTTTTTATAACTGCATTTTATTATTAATATTATTATAAACTAGATTTATATTTGACAAAGGGATAGTATAGAATACAGTTGTTTAAGATTATTTGTTGATTTAATAGAAACAAATAAAAAATAAAACTAATTCTAATCAGTAATATATATATATATATATATATATATATATACTAGACATTTCAGGCTACCCAATTTAAATTTGACCTCAAATGGGGTCCCTACCCCAAGGTTGAAAAACACTTGGTTAATTATTTGGCTTGAAGGTTTTTTTTTTTATTATTTATTTTTCTATATATTATTTTATTTTTTTTCTGATACTGAAAATGCATTTAAAAGGTGTGACAACCATGTATTATTAAATGGTTTCTGTACTAGTCATGTGTATAGCATAACATGCCTTTAACATAATACTAATGGAAAACTAACTAACGCCCATTTATTTATTAATTTTTAAAATTTCATTTCAAGTACTACTTTTTACTTGAGTTTATTTTATATTCTAAATACTATTAATTGAGAGCCATTTTTTTTTTTTTTTAGCCAGATGTGATATCAAGTCATTGATTCCTATGCAGTGTTTACATTAGATCCCATCTGATTTCCTGATTTTTCTCTTTATTTGTATTTATTTTTTAAATTTTTGCTGTGATTTTCTTTATTATTGTTAATACGTTATTGTTAATACAAAGAGGTAATATTTTCACCGGCATTTTATTTCTTTGTTTGTCAGTAGGATTACGTCAAAAGTACTCAAGGGATTCAGATAGAACCAAAGATAGATTATACTGTAAAAGATTCCATTAAATTTTGGACCAGATCCAGATCAATACACTGACTTCAATAATTCAGACTCTGTGACATCCAACCTTTCCTACAGATTTACAATATCATTCACATCATTTGTGTCATTACCTGAAACTCTTCTTGGTGTGTCACAAACACAAACCTTTCCTTTCTTTTGAATTAAATTCCACAATATCCTGCTCAGCAAGGCGTCTATTGAAATATTTCCAATTGAGGTCAGAGGAGCTTCCTTGCGGATGTGTGGTCTCAATGTATTCCAGTAAAACCATGCTGCATTTATCAGCTGACCTACAGTATTCACTTTCACACTGCAGTGTTACCCAGGTAAGTAAACCACATAAATCCAGTCATAAAGTGAATGTAAATGAAATAGTGCTGTCAAACGATTGACATTTTAATCACGTGATTTTTCAGAGTAATAATTTTTTTGGCTGAAACTCTGTGTGTTGTGTCATGGCAATACCAAGCAACTCTTCTCCAGCAAATGCTTTGTGCCATAAATCAACAAAGGTTCAGTATTTGTTCAAAGTGGTTCCTTGACATGAATATTACCTTTTCAAGAAAAACTAGCTATCCCCTCAGCGTAAGCCAAACTACAATGTCCTAACAACATGATCATCAGACTGTGTGCGGTGCAGGGAACATGTTCATAAGGTTGAAATCTTCTATCTGTAACGAGTGGGCTGGCTTTATTTCAGAGTAACGAAAGCCTAAAACCACTTTTTTCTGCTGAAGACAAATGCATTTGGGCATTAAGTAGTGCGGTTGATTGATTCTGGTCCAACAATTTGGCACATTTTGTCGTAAAATGTCTGTGACTGCCCTCTATGGGTGGAAACCAGTGGGCGCGCACTGTAGCTGTTCTCACTCAACCTTCTTGAAGCCAAAATACAACGATTAGGGGCGCTTCCATCTTGCAAATTTGACAACATTTGGAACCAGAGTCTGCGGGGTAGAGTCCGGCAGGAGGAGCCCTGGTAACACGCTCCGCCCATTTAGCGTACTGCTCTGATGACTTACGCAAGACCAACGGCTTGTTCAGATCATAGAGGTTAGTACAAAACCACGATATATTTCAATTCAAATATCTAAAATATACTCTATTTAAAAATGAAGAAAATCACGCGTCTTGGCTTTCCTTCATGACGTAACTGCTATTCACATAGGGCTCTATTCTCCCCTGTACTTAAGTCAGTTGCTGCGCGCCTTCATCCCAGTTACGCACTGTGGGTGGAGCAACTCTGAAAGGTGGGTTTTCAAATCTGGTTTTACGCGCATTCTTCGCTGTGCGTAAGTCCTTTTCCTCTTACGCGCTTCTAACCCTGGAATAAGTGCAGCGTCCCGATAAGGTGAAACATTATATTGCGCTACAAATATGGACTTACTTACATTTGAAGCCACACGGACTCATGCGTCGCGCAGCTGCAACTGTGATCACTCAGCTGCTGCTGCGTGATTAATGAAAACTCTGACAGACTCAGACTTCTGTCCACGTTGGTCACAGTGATTCAACTATTTTCATACTATGTTCAACGTAAAGTCACAGTTTGATCCACTACAAAGTGAAACAAGCTGTCATATGCAGATGAGGATGGAACACAAACTGTTCCCACACATATTTTAATGAGGCTCAGGTCATTTTAAACAATTTATATTTAAAGCTGCATATTATGGAAGCCAATAGTTTTGGCTTCCATAATATTGATTTTCAATTTGATTTTCAATTTTTTTTTTTTCAATGCCCTTAAAAACTACAACTACATATTTTATAACATATAACATTACAATTAAAAAAATAATAAACTCTTCCCTTAGCATCTCAGCATAGTGCAAATAAAAAATTAAACATGCCTGTGGCACACATATAGCCTACTCAAAGGGTAAACAAATGTAAACAAGTGGGGGCTGGCTCACACGGTACGCACGGTAACCCACAAGGACGGAATGCAAAAAAGTCCGAAAAAACTATGGTGGGAAAAAAAAAAAAAAAGACTTTTTAAATAAACATTTGTTTTTTTTGAAACTCAAATTTGCAAAATAATAATCGTGTTTATCTACAAATTGGATAAATTGATTCAATAGATTTTTTTTTTTTAGTATGTAGTGCGTTCACATTAGATAGTATGAAAAGATTGAGTATGCAAGAAATACCCAGATGTATATTATATGGGGACATTTTTTTAGGTATGCACGGTGGGCACACTAGTCATACTCAACCCCCCCATGATGTATTGCGAGCGGAATGTAAAATCGTCCTGGGACCAACTACAAGCTAAAGATCAAACATCCCCCTTTCAAAACAAAAGCTTCTCTTCTTGTCTTCCATTTATTTTGTTTTTTAACGCTTTTGTAAATAGGGCTCTTGTTTTGACACTGAAAATTGCGATTAAGACGAATTAAAATATGTCGCCATAATCCAATTTTGTATTAACGCGATAAAAACATCAGAATCAGAATCAACTTTATTGGCCAGGGGTGAATGAATACACACGAGGAATTTCTTTTGGTGACCTGTGCTCTCTCAGGTAGTATAACATTAAATAATAACAATCAACTAGAATAAAGAAAAATAAATAAAATAAAGAAAAATAAATGACAGCTATAGAAAGGAAATGTATTTAATTTGACCAAGCAATCTACTTCCATTGCTCAACGAACCAGTTCCAACAGAGCGTTCATGTTCTGCACAATCTGACACCTTTGCAACAGAACCAGTGCAGTTGCTGCTGCTGTATGTTCCGCAGCGTCTTGCTATCCACGTGGGTCAGCCATTAGCCTTCTTGAGCCTTGGCAGCCCACAACCTTGTTGTTGCCTCTGTGTTTTTCTTTCCTTTGGTCAATTTTTTGATGCATTCTGACCCCTGCAGAGTGCTTTTTACTACTCAATTATGTGGACAACATGTTTACTTGCTGCTGAACAACCTGTGCCTTGTTAAAGTGAAAATCCATGCTATTCTTTCCACCAAACAGTCGCTAATGTTGTTGTTGTGGCTGAGCAATGTATGTGCATTTCTAAAGGATGTAATGTTGGCCCCCACACGATTTTATCCAAAGCCTGTTTGATTTACTTAGCCGTCAGACTACCTTTAATGTGTAATCTGCAACAGGTGCACTGTTAATGAAATACTGGAGGTTGCATTCTTTTGACTTGAACATCTTGGCTTTTGTTTACTTGGTTTTAGATTTAATGCATTCCCTAGAAGTTTTGTTTGCCTAGTCCTTCAAACCCAAGACTTTTATGATACCCTGCAGCCACCTGTCTGTAGCCTTCAGTGTTTGAACTGTAAAAGGCATTTTTAGAAATAGACCTAGAATGTGGTTTGTTTGAACTCGTAAGGACTCCTTTAAACATTTCTTTTGGCACAGCGTGTAAGATATTGGAAGTGACTTTTTTTATCAAGGGATTTGTTTTGTTTGATTAAAACAGGTTCTCTGCACAAAATATGGAGTGACATAACTATTTATTAGGCCTGTATTAATAGAACAGGTTGTACATGCCTCAGGAATGCAGCTCTATCTCCCTGATTATTTTGTCATTCAACAAAGCCATTGCATTTACTTAGTAACCTTTCAACTCTTGGCCTTTTCAGAAGGCCATTGAGTTACATTGCAGAAAAAATATTACCATTTTTTAAAATTGGTTTACCTTAATTCTGGCATTTCTAAAAGCACAAGGCAGATGTGAAAATAGTTATTTTCCCTCTGAAAAGAATCAGACATTGTTGTTACAATGCGATTTTAATTCAAAGTTAACAGTTGGAAGGAATTAAATGAGTCGAGTTGTTTTACATTTTAAAAGCTAAATGCGAAAGATGATAAAATATTTTTTTTTTGTTTTTGTAATCAAGATGCTTTGATAAGAATTACTGTTCATTGCACTTTTTATTTGAAAAAAAGAAATATGAAAGGTCAAGGGTGTGCGATCTGACGATATTAGATCATTAAGGATTTAAACATGACGACGATCTCCCAAATCACGGAGATCGTAGAACTGTCTGTAGTGCACATTTTATCCCTCACGGTGCCGTGTCTACGTCATATGTCTGTGGTCCGTACACAGCACATCCAAAGGTTTTTTTCTCTGCCAAATCACACCATTTGCTAGTCAGCATGTCAGCGTTACAGACACCAAAGAATTATTAAGCACTTAAACAGGGCAGAGGTAGAGGTACACCACTTAAATGTCTGCATAACTGTAGGAATTCTGTCAATATTTCTGAGTGTCCAGAATATTGTGTCCAGAAACTGTGTTTCTGATGCAATATTTCAACTTTAAAGGAATTCTGATATACTTGTGCTAGTTTAACAAACAAAGTAATTGTGCAAATAGTTGGTTTACATAAAGAGAAGGATGTATTTACTTAGGGTTAGGGGGTTTCATGTGTATCAAAACTTGCTTTTCTAATACAGTACTGTATAGTAATAATATATTGAGTGGAAAAATACACCACTTTACCAGAAATTAATTGTGTTTTGCAAATATATGATTTTTTTAAATAATTAAAACTTTTTTTTTTTAGATTTAATGAATGTTTATTAGTCACCTTTTCACCACCAGCCTTTAGTGAAATAAATAATGTCACAAAATTGCTATAAATGTCTTCCTGTTCAAACACATCTGAATGTACTTGTCAGTAATTTAAGGGGTGCGAAAGCAGGGAAATGTAAAAAAAAAAACCTCAACAACTAGTGCTTCGGGTAATGAGGAGCACTGCTTTACAATAACCATACCTTTGCCAACGTAAGGAGGGCCTCCTTCCATATGCGAATAAACGGATGCTTTGTATTTTTATCTCTTCAACTGAATAATAGTAATTTCCTGGTGTCCCTGTGAGCTTCTCCAGCTCAGCCTCCTGGTGCTGTCGTGGTTCAATGCTGTCACCTCCTCTCCTGATTTAGATAATCAAGGTCCTGTTGTTCACTGTGTAAATCAATGCAGCAGGGCAGAATAAATTCCAAGAATGTGTGCCTCCATCATTAGGCATAGTTGGTATTAGAAAAAAAGTGCAATCATTCAGACTCAGCCAAGTGCAGATAACGATTATTCTCTGAATTAATCAATCGGCTTTGTGTTGTTCTTAACCTCTGAAAGACTGCTATAATAGCATTTATCCTAACAGTCAATGCTGGTATATGCATATCACAACATTTTAGATTAAAACATTTTTTAATTCTTTAAGTTGTATGTATTTATTTTCAAGCCAAATCAAAGCAGTGTACCATTTTGTAAAAAAAAAAAAAGGATCTTAAAATTCCCTTGTAGGTTCTAAGTTTATAAATTGCTTTATTTCACCTAGACTTGCCATATTATTATGTAATTTTTTATTGGCTCTCATCATCTTCGTTTTTTCTTGAGTCTTGCAAAAGAACGGCTAATAGAGTGTTTCTCAAATGGGGGTCTGTGTACCCCTAGTGGTACGCAATGACAATTCGCCGATCCGATCAATGACGTCATTGTCGTGATGAAACTTTTTATAGATGCTCCCATTGCATTGTTTTATCGTCTCATTTGCACCAAAGAGTTGTTTGCTTTACATGACACAGCTTTATTTCACTCACATTTGTGCACAAATGGCAAAACTGTCTCTTGGTTGGAGCGGAGCGCTGGACTTCTTCTTCAGCCTACTGGCTCTGAAAGCTGTTAGTGTGTGTTTGTGTGCGCTTGTTCAAATGCAGAGTCCGAGAGCGGAGCCCTTTCATACTGGACACTTCTGTCCGTTTCAGGGCAATGGTGGACACAGAAACGTACGTGTCTGTGCGCCCCACCTCCGCTGTACACCCGGGAGTCTATAAGTTCCTTGCTTTACAGCAGTCACTGAGTATGACATAGGACTCCAGTTTAATTCAACAGCTGCAACGTTTATTTTGCCAATCATTCAAAACAGCATACAGCTTATAATCGATCTGGTCCGGTCACAGACGCTCCCTCACTCCGCACATGGTCGAGCGACTAGGGCATTCATTCGCAGTTAAAGGGCCACATACACATACACACTGACAACAAATGTTATGTTTAGGTCCTGCTTGGACATACTTCAACTCTTCCACTCCTTCACAGTCTCAAGGCTGCATTTAGGTTCCGAAACAAGGTACCGTCTGATTTTCTATGAATCTGGATCAGGTAGTACCAAAGGAATTTGACAGTACCTAAAAAAAAAAAAAAAAAAAAAAAAACCTGAATTCATATGATTGGATCGGTGATTATTTTTTTTAAACTCACTGATCGGTGATCTGTCCAGAAGTCCTGATCGTGTAAAGCCAGTTATAAATGATAATTATAATAATGATGATGGTAATGAAATTGATTAGAACATGAACTGAAAATACAAGGGTCAGTCTTGGTCGCCCTCCATGTGGGAGATGACTGGAAATGATCAAGACTATAGAAATAATTGTATTCAGGAGGTACTAAATACTGTTTCATTCCAGTTATTTACAAAATGAGATTCTTTAAAATGTGTGTTATCACTCACTTATTCCTTCATGAGATTAGAATATGCTCTACAGTTGTTTTTCCACAGTATTCTGAGCAGAATGTTGTAGTCTGACAAAGGGGGTTGTTGGATTCAGAAATAAGAGAAAGGGGTACTTTAGCCAAAAAAAGGTTGAGAACCACTGGGCTAATGGATATTGACTGCTCTCTTTCAACAATAAGCTTTTAGACATTTGTAAAGTATGTAAAATATGTCAGTGCATCACTTCACTGAAATGCCTCTGCATGTATCGTCATCATTGGTTGGGAAGGAAATAGGCTGAGTTGGACATTAGGATCATATTTCATCATGTTGTTTTACCATTAAGAACCATGACGCTGTCTGATATGGACATTCTGTCAAGGATTTTGTTTTGTTCCACTCCATCTCGCTTGTTACCATGGTGATGGGAGTAAACATTCAGCTCCCTTTTAACGTCAAATATCAGTACAAGTTTAGTATTTTATCTATTATGGCACTTAGGATATTTTTTTTATTTGGTGTGTGTCATTTAGTCTATAAACGTGTACTTGTCACAAGAACTTAGTTTAAAAATCTCGATCTTTTGTTAGACGTCGTATACCATTGTTGGCGTGGCAATGTAACCGTCTGCCTTAAGCAAGTATAAAAAGTTTTCAATCCATAGAAATAGGATCATGAGTCCAAGCTATCGATCTAAAAGCAGATGTGAGCTTTGTCAGCTGATGATAACTGGCTGCAGCAGAAGAATGATCTCCGTCAGGCTGCCAAATAACCTCCCTGCCCTTGACCTTGAAGCTCTGTAAAACGATATGTTGTTGTTAGCTATGTGAGAGTCATCGCCACACGCAGCAGATGGATTCAGGTTGGATAGTCTGCATGATGCTTAGGAGCCCACAATGCAGAGAAGCAAAGACAGTTATTCTCATTTCTGGGATTTTTTACAAAATACTTCCGCTGTTCTCATTTGTTTAGGTAACTGGGATATGTACACACTGGCTTTAATGATGGGATGAAAACTACTTGGTTTTTGTGAAGAATGATCACATTTTTATACTTACAAGATTCATTCTAAACAGACAATAACATTAATGATATTAAAGTGATTGCAATGAACGTTCTTTACCTCTTTGGTAAAAAATGGTTTTATATGACACACACTTTAGTGTCACAGCACAAAAAACACAGATGTAATCTATATGTCCCCATTTACTTCTGAATGTATATGGCAGGGTTGGGGTCAATTATAATTGTAATCATGTAATTGATATTGAATTACAATTATGGCATAATTATAATTTATTTAAATAAGGACAATAGCATTTTACAGAGTAATAATAGTATGAATGTAGCTAATGTTTAGTACAAAGAGTTTATAGTTATTGCTAAACTCAACTCTTGTCCAGAGTTGGGCTTTTACATAAGATATTATAATAAATGCACTAAAATTTAAATGTGAAGCGCGACATTGTACACACAAAAAACTAGGGGTGTCCTGATCCGATATCGGATATTGGTCCGATATTAGCCTGAAGACGAATATCGGCTATCAGATTCAAATTTACGGATTCTCCGATATTTTTCATTTATTTATTTTTTTTTCCCTAATTCATTTTGTATTTATTTTATTCAATTGTGGAATACTGTAGATATTATGTTGAGGGTTAATTGTATGTAACCAAATGGTTAATAATAAATGGGTCAGTTTTTCTCATACCTACTGTTGCTGACTATTGTTCTCTGTTTGAGTGACATCACTTGATCAAGTCTTTTCCAACATTCCACACTACAAAATAAGTAAACATTATTTTTTGATTGAAGAAAAAAAAATGTGTTTATGAATTCATGCTGATATCGGATCGATTTTGACCAATATGCAAGGCTGCAATATCAGTATCATATCGGAAATGAAAAAGGGGCATCCCTACAAAAAACCACACACAATCAACACAACACTATATGGATAAAAGTTAGTAAAATTGTAATTGAACTTTAGGAATTGAGAATGTAATTGACTATCAGGGGGAAAAAAAAAACTGTATTTTATTTGTAATTGGAAAAAAATGCCGGTTTTTGTAATGATAATTTAATTGTAATTGAACATGAATAATTTAAAACTTAATTGTAATTGACCCCAACCCTGGTATATGGCACCATGTAACCAAGGTAACCAGTTTTTGTTTAGTAAAATAAGGGTCATGCCACAGACATTTGTTGGTATTCAGTAAATCTTTTGGGTCTGTGACCAAATCTATCCCAGAAAACAGTGAATGCAACTGTGTCGTCCGTTGCTTTCGTTTCCATGCCAGCGAGCAAGTGGCCAAAAGGTAAAACATTCTTATATGTGACACAGTTGTAATTATTTTTAGATAGATTGATGTTTGATATTAGCTTTTTGCCAATATACCAATATTGTCTGACAAAGTTTTTGACCACATTCAAACCCCATTTATACAAATATTTCGTCATAGTTTTTGTCGACTACTTTTTTAAAGTGACAATGACTAGATTATGACTAATTTAAAAAAAAAAAAAAAAAAAAAAAAAAAAAAACCTTAACAAAAACTACATCAAACAATGTAAACTTTTTTGTCCACTGATAAAAATAAATAATGCGAAACAGGGAAGAATGATCTATATTATCTACACATTAAAGGTAGGGTAGGGGATTTTCGAAAGCTAGCATGATTTTGAATGTAGCTTTCCGGATGGCTCCGCCTACATCCTCCTCCCCCTCCCCTCTGTGCTCCGTCATTTACTCACGTGCACGAGCAGAGCTGAAGCTGCGCATCTAAGCTCATCGTTTGTATTGTGTAGGAACTTTGTTGTCTCATGTCTCATTCAGCAGCAAGTAAACACTAAACTTTCTCATTATATATGTTATAAAACGTGACTGAAAACTTTGTTTTAAGTCCATCACCGATGGCGCGCTTTGAGTGTGTGCTCGTGCACGCGAGGTGTTGAAAACGAGCAGGGAGACGTGATTGGTTAAAAAAAAAAAAAAAAAAAAACGGTTCGTTTTTTTTTAAATTTTTTATATTGGTCTAAGTTATTACAGATTTACAGCTGATACAGTTGATTGATTTTCTTTGTTCCTTTTTCAGAGCACATAAGATCTTAATTCCTATCAGGACATTAAGAAAATTTCAATCAAAAACTTAAAAAGTGTATCTGGAGAAAAAATAAATAAATAAAAACCCTAGCCTACCTTTAAATAACTGAAAGACATCATCAACACTGTCTGAAGGAAAGGAGGATCAGACCCGTATTGAACAGTCATAGCAACAATATTCTTTTCCACCAATAGGTTGCACTCTAACACCATAAACAAAGTAAATTCAATAAAGCTTGAGTCAGAACAGATACACATCTGTTTTTTATATCGATGGAAACAAAACAATATCGATGTCAACCGATACTGTATTTTATTAAAAATATTGGCCGTGGTGGACCAACGTTATCAACCATCTCTAATTGTTTTTGTCTTTTCCCAATACACTAACACTTGCACTGGGAAAAGTGCAACTTAAATGAAGTTTGATTTAATTTGAAACAAAAAGTGTATGTGTGTCTGTGTCTGTGTGTTTACCCTGCCACTCTGCCCATGTGTTGTAATGAATGTCCTGTAAATAATAGACAACCTCTTTGTTGTAGAGTGGCAGTCTGATAGCGAGCACTGATATTGGGCTAAAAAGGTCTATTGTGGCTGACCTTTATTGTTGGTTTGATATGGTGAGCTGGCGGCGTCCGTCACTCCTGGTCAATAGGACAGTGTGGTCACCTGCTAAGTATTTTATGTGGGTTTAATGAACCTTTCGAAAGCCTTGTAACAATTGTTTATCTTGTCAAGAAACGAGGCACGTGGTGGTTTGAACTTAGACCTCATATTGTAGTTTAGTGTCAATCCATATCAGTCCTTCCAGGCTTCCGTTATCTTATCAGCCTGACTTCGTTGTCACTTTTTCCACCGATATTTAAAAAGCGATATGTTTAAGACACATTGAACACGAAAATGTCACTTTTTAAATTACTAAAGTTAAATAAGTATTGTTATTTTGCAAACGTTTTTTGTGGAATACATCCAGTGGGGCATCGCATTAAAAGTAGGCTGAACCTGTTATTTTGGTGATCTAAATGTGACCTAAAATTAGATGGAGGGGGAGGGGTTTAATGTATGTATTGGCAAGCAGAAGCTCAGTGTTGGACAATATTGGCATATCGCACATTTTTACTGTCCCACACCGGGGACTCTCTTCTCCAGAGACCATCGGGTGACAGGGGGCATGGTCAGCCTGAGAGAACTCACAAGTCAGCCACGCCCAGAAATAACTCATGAAGACACATCAAAGCGATCAGTAGATGCCTCTGAGGAAGACTGACGTCAAAGTAAATTTCAAAGCAAATTTCCTGAAAAAAGTTGTCTGAATAAATGAAACCAAAGAAGACAAAATGACCTTGCTGGAATTATATTGGATATCGGCAGAAAAAGGAGCTGATGGCCAACATCCCTAATTTAAAATATTGTTTCATTTTTTGCCTCCTTGTTTTTTTTATATTTTTTAATGTCATTTTTTTTTTTTTAGCACTTTAGAGTAGCCATTAAAAGGAAAAAATAGAGAATATAAAGAAAGTAATTATAATAATATCATGTGCATGGGAGAGGTAGAAGCCGATAGGCTGACAAATAAAAAGCTGATATAATAAGATAAGGATATAGAATCAGAATCCTTTTATTGTCATTGTTACTCTTTAGAAGCACAGCGAAATTAAAAAATAGCAGATCTTGTAAAAAAAAAAGTGTAAACAGCAGAAGGTCGTGCAAAGATAATTAGTGCAAAAAACATTGAATCAAAATCTGTAAAAAAAAAAACTGCAAAATAAAATATAATAGTTCCTGATGAAATATCCTTATCCTATTATATTTTTAATAGGATAAGGATTTTTGTTTTACTCGGTTGTGTACAGGTATATTTAAAGATCAATAAATGTTGAAAAAATAAATAAAATAAAAAGTATATCGGCCTCAAATATTGGCTTCCAAAATCGGCTTTAGATATCGGCCATCAGCTGAATTACAAAAAAAAAAAAAAAATCTGTATCCTTTGAAAATCCCAAATCGGTCAACTTCTACTTTTTTGCAAGACACATTAGTGTGTCTGTTTTATTTATATGATAATAGGAACTTAGATAATTCTTTGTATCTTTATTATTGACTTGGAAGTGTTTTATGTCTCCTCTCTCACTTCCCTTAACCCCCACTTTTTTTTGTTCTCCCCTCCCACTAGTTTAATGTCATTGAATAATAGAATGTCTCATCATCTGAGGAGCCATTGATTTCTAATGTCGCTGGCCATTAAACGCCTTAGCTGCTGCAACATCATTCACACTGGTGTTCATTTTACTGTTATAGCCATCCTTAACTCTTCATAAAGGCAACACAAACCAACATAATTATGTATCTTTAGGTTATTTTAATACTAAAGAAACAAAACAATGTTGGATGTGATAACTATTTAAATGGAAAGTCCATGTGAGTGGTTTAGATAAAAAGGAAAGTTGTAATAACGTGAAGCAGACTCCAGAGGGCAACCTTTTCAATGTTTTTGCAGATACCGTGTACACTGGATGTGTGGGTGTGATGCATTACAAGTGTCTCATGTAAACCAGACTATGTGTAAAACTCAAAATATTGTGATTTAAATAGTCTAGCATTTAAAGTGTTTTTGCATTCGATTTGTGTTAGAAATACTATATGTTAAACCTGATGGGGTGGAGGCACTAGCCCAGTGAATGGAAGGAATGTCTCTGTCGTAGTACTGATGTGATGTGTGCTTCTCAGATTATACCACAGGGGGCGCTTGTGTCATTTCTCATAATCCAGATTTTGAGCACCAATGTTTATTCCCCTGATTTGAATCATGTCATAAAAATAACAAATCAAAAGAGTGATGAGCTTAGGTGTGTGTGTGTGTGTGTGTGTGTGTGTGTGTGTGTGTGTGTGTGTGTGTGTGTGTGTGTGTGTGTGTGTGTGTGTGTGTGTGTGTGTGTGTGTGTGTGTGTGTGTGTGTGTGTGTGTGTGTGTGTGTGTGTGTGTGTGTGTGTGTTGAAAGATGCTTGTTAAGCATAATGCAAGTTTGGAAAATGAAAGTGTGGGGGTGTGTTTGTGTGTGAAGAGAAGTGGAAGGAGCGAGCGAGCATCCCTACAGAGAGGAATGAGCACACCGTGAGAGGGAGGGTGTAAATCTCCCCTAGCCCAGAAACCCTCCTGTTATATAACCTCGTCTGTAAACTGGGGGGGGGGGGGTTATGTACTGAGGGGGGATGGGGTTGATATGAAGTGACAAAATCCTGCTCACGTACACAGTGGTTGCAGGGCAGACCTCAGTGGTGGCGAGAGGAGAGGGCGAAAAGAAAAGGAGAAAGGTAACAATGTGGAGGTAGCTGCTATACCTCAGCACATCCATCAGAGACCCCCCCCCCCAATCCACACACTTGGCTTCAAATGTGTGCAGCTCACGTTCTAAGCTGCGGTTTTACACTCGAGATTTCGCCTCAAATCTGGATTATCACAGTCGCAGCTATTTATATCCCGCATCAATGCTGCACAACGTGCTCCCGTTTCGAATCTGTGCATTTGAGATCTAAGCTAATGTCTTGTGTCGTTTCCTCTGCCAGGAAATGATGCGACGGACCAGAGAAGATATTAAAGAAAGACAAATGTAATCTGACAACTAGGTGGTTTTCATTATTTATCCCAGTCTTGGGTGCTATATATTAAATTGGCATCCAGGGAAATTTTGTGGTGCCAACTGCACTGGAGCTGCGTTCATAGGCTTCTGTATTTCAATGTATTTTTTTACACACACACACACACACACACACAAGATACCATCAATTCAAGTTAGCAATTTCTTACATTAGGAGTAAAATATACAATAATCACTAGAATGCTATGTTTTAAAATTTTTGATTGTTGAAAACATGTAATCAATGACGACAGAATTTTGGGGATAACCTTTGAGCTGGGAACAGTATTGATTAGGTTGACTAAGAACTTTGATCAAAGCCTGCATTGACTACTTTTAAAACTACCCTAGACTAAATGCAAACAAAAGCAGCATAAATAGAACAATCACTAAAAACTACAAGATATTCATCTTAAAACTAAATGACTAATGTTGTCCAATCATTTGTGTGAAGAGGCAGTAAATAAATGATCTTGAATGAATTAATAAAAAATGTTACCTGTGTGAAATTGATTATTATTGACCTTTAGGACTTTAATTGGAAGACAGAAACTGAAATAAATACAAATTTGTTTCCTATCTTCACTCTGGTTAAGAAGTAGCATCACCAAAAACTCTGTTTTAACTCTGTCAGTGGTGAAGCGCGTTCAGTGTGAGCTCGTCCATGCGAGGAATCGAGAACGAGGAGAGAGACAGGGAGACGTGATTGGTTAAAAAAAATGGATCTTTTTTTTCCATTGGTCGAAGTTTTTACAGAGTTACAGCTGCTATAGATGATGGATTTTCTCCGTTCCTTTTTCAGAGCACATAAGATCTTAATTTCTGTCAGGACGTAAAGACAATTTCAACCAAAAACTTAAAAAGTTTATCTGGAGAAATTCCCCGACCCTAGCTTTAACCATAACCACTTGCGTTGTATGTCGCTTTGGATTAAAGCTTCTGCTAAATGAAATTGTAATCTTGTAATTGTAAAAAATATATAAAAAGATTTAAAATAAATATATAAAATACAACTATCAAATAACTTGCCCCTTCTGCCCCAAATGACCTGTCTGCGTTTTTCTTTTCACACTGTAGCTCAGAGTTGCATGCTGCCACATGGCCTACACAAGTGTAGGATGGAAATGTGTATATATTTATATATATATATATATATATATATATATATATATATATATATATATATTTAAGAGCAAGTCTTGAGAAAGCAATGTGCCTCAGTATTTCCCAATGACTTGTCTGGGGTTTTTTTTAAAGCAAATTCCATGCTATCATCTTGTTGCACTCAGTTTCATCACCCCTGATTCTAATCAAAAGTCTGTTGCGATTGGTCGTCAGCCCAGCACCATCACATCTGTCAGCAGCCAAGATTCGGATGGCTAGATTTCATGTATTTTGTCTGTATTTGTCATCCTAACCTAGGGAGTGCATTTCATGAATGTTTGCAACGGAGATACCAATGCTGATGCCATGCACATCTTGGAAATGCTAAATTTCACTGGCGGATCCCTGTTTTTTAATTGCTCATAATGAGATTTTGCCAGAATTAACACGTTTTTCCTCAATAGTGCGATTCCGATTTCTAATGTGGTTATTTTTCAAGGGCCTCTTGTCATGTATTTTTCAATGACCACAAGCAATAAGTCAATCTGTTTCATAAGAAACAATTTCAGATTTATTTAAACTTTAAATAAATATGAAATATAAATTTTAAAGCACAGAATACAACAATAAAGCTAAGAAATCTGTGGCTTTACCTCTTCAACATTAGGGATGGGTATACTACTATACTACTACTCTTATCGATCTGGTACTTTATCCCTTATCGATACCTTACTTTTTTTTTAAAAATCAATGGAAAAACAAAAAAGAACATCAATCTGTTTATTTTTGAAAATTTTTAACAATATGGCGAATAAATGAAAAATACAAAATAAATAGTTCTAAATAAAACACTATAAATATATATATAAATCAGTAAAAAATGACCGTATAAATAACTTTTTTATATTAACAAAACACTAAACCAACTATCTAAGCAATACAAATATTCAAATCAAGCATATTAAACATAACTCACCGATGAAAAATTGTGCAATAGGAGAATTAGTGAGTTGTGCCTCTGATGACTGCGGCTGCACTGGCTCATGACAACGCTAACTATGTTGATTTACCCCTGTTTTTTCATATTAACTTGCAACATTTTAGCTGTAAGATAATATATGATCGCAAGTCACTACTCGAACTAAACGTTGCCAGCAGCTGAGGCACGGTAGCGGCCGATGTGCGGGAAAACCTACACAGCCTTCGACTGCTACGCCAAGACGACCCAGCGGCCCACGAAGCAGCGGGTTTGCCTGCCAGCACTCACTGCCACTGGAGCAGACGGAGGCGGCGTGACAGACAGCAGAAGCGTGGCTGCCACGGAGTACTATCGGCTAGGCTGAAAGCTAAGCTTCTGCAGCGGCACACACTTTTCTAACTCAAAATCACAATAGCCACTTAAACAGCCATGTGTTTTACTGTAGTGTGCAGTTTTTTGGCTGAAAACAATAACAAGAGTATGTGGATAGCGTCTACAGACACATCTACGAGGCGAACAGGTGAGCATTGTCTACAGTAGCCCCTCCCATCAGTCAGCCCCACATGCGGGTTCTTAAGGAGGACTGACAGGCAGCACGGCAGTATCAGTGCTTGTCTGAGGCTTGAAGATTAACGCGACCTTAAAAATACCGGTAACAGGGCCGATAAGGATGTAGCTTGTTGAAAATCGCATTTTATATCGCTAGAATATCGGAAATGCGATTAATCATTCAACCTTAGTTAGCTGAAGCTGCATTGTTCTTGTGCGTTATTTTATGTGTGTTTTGGAAATCCTCACGTGCCTCATCCACTGAGGCGAAAGAGGCAGAAAGCACAGGGCCAGACATGCAGGTCGTCTATTCCCATGGGGCCAAGCTGGTATTCAGGAATACTACCAGACCTTTTTCTCTCTCAGGACTACTGGACGTCTTCGCTCGCTGTAACACAGACCTTTATGATTGAATAAAAGAACAAGGACTGGGTTTGTTGCTGGGCCATTCTTTGGGTTTTTGAAAAGGTGACTCTAAAGAAAGATACATGATGTAAGACTTTGGCCAAAAGCGAGAGAAGTTTTTTGTTATGCACTCAGTTTGAGTTTGTGAAGATGTTTTTTGGCTGACTAGTTATTAAGCTGCAGGATGCAGTGGGGTGGGGGGGTATTTTGTGCCTCACTGGAGCTGCTGCATGGACCACTTCTTTTTAGTTTCTTTGAACTAGTTTTCTCTCTTTTTAGGAGACACTCTCCATCATCATAAACATGTGTGCCGGCCACTGCTGCTGCACAATGTTGCCTTGTCAGACCCTCACATTGAAGGCCATGGTATAACAAGCCTGAGTCTTTTGGAATATATCTCTTTTATTCATAATAAATGGAATTGCAACTTGTATAAGTTGGGTTTGTGCTCCTCTAACTTTTATATATTTATCTATAAAAATGAAGGAGACACAGCTGCTGCCTTCAAGGAGTAAGAACAAGGTTGTCAGAGCAAACTTGTATAAATAAGCAGCGATAAAAACCCATGCTCTGTTTATTTGAAAGGGCAAAGTAGAATATTTTCAACCAAAAATAAGAAGCAGTGGCCTTTTTAAATGCACAATGGTCTAACTACAGTGCGACAGAGTAGAAAATGACTGAAGTGAGTACATTTACAATGAAGAAAAAGTGAAGAATTTATTATCAGGTGTGTGTGTGTGTGTGTGTGTGTGTGTGTGTGTGTGTGTGTGTGTGTGTGTGTGTGTGTGTGTGTGTGTGTGTGTGTGTGTGTGTGTGTGTGTGTGTGTGTGTGTGTGTGTGTGTGTGTGTGTGTGTGTGTGTGTGTGTGTGTGTGTGTGTGTGTGTGTGTGTGTGTGTGTGTGTGTGTGTGCACTTACCAACACACAAACGAAAAGTTTTTGTTTTTTTTACCACTAAACCTTTATTGATTTCTTGTTGCAAAAATCAATCCATTGTGTTTTGTTTGGTGTACGAGCACTCTAGCTGTCAAACTAAACTTCAAACTAAAACTCACAACTTTTCATTGCATTAATCCCCTCTCTCTGTCTCCTATTTTTGCTTTTCACCCTCATTTTTTCTTTTATAATCTCCACCAAGGAAGTAATAGTCTCACCAGAATGTATTTATTTATTTGTTTGTTTTAATCTTAAGCAGGATTGCCAAAAGTACTTGACAGACTTGGACAATTTTTTTTTTTTTACCAAAGATAAAACTGATGCCATTGAAGATTCTATTACATTTTGTAGGGGATCCAGATCAATGTATACTGATTCTGGATCAGTTGCAATAATTGAATAATCTCTATCTCTCATCATTGGCGAAAATTTAAAAATTCATATCTCGATTTGTAATTGATCAAACTTTATGAAAATTGACTCAGTTATGTTGGGTCATTTTCTCAGTTATTCCACCAAGTTTTATCTGGATGGGATCTGGATTGCAAATTTCATTGAGATTTTCTGAAAAAATGGCAATACCCACCACCCAAACATTTTGACCTACAGATATTGAGATATTAATTTCTTCCAAGCCTTTAAATTGTGAATAATCACGGTACATTGATTAGGGTCACTGATCCAGATAACTGCCAATATCTGGTAAAGAAGATCTTTGGCACTTGGCAGAGGTTTGCGCTCTCCACTCTTGCTGTCACTGTCAACTTTAAGCATACAGCTTCTGAGTAGTTGTGAGGAAGGAACTATAATTTTATCTTTTCTTTCTATTGTTGGCGTTTTGTGCTGATTGGTGGTTCGGACTTGCTCTTACTAGCACCTTTTATTCTATAAAGTCACTGTCATTTTTCAGATAACCCATTGCCCAATATTTTTTTATTTTGCTTCTGTCTCTGTTTTTGTTTGTTTACTTCAGACCCACTTGTCTGCCTGCTCTGATCAATTGATGGCAAAATGCACCCATGTGTAAATGAGTGTTTGACTGGCTTGCGTTGTTAATGGTGTGTCTCAACACTGTAGATTGCACTGCATGCACTTAGTGTGCAGATAGTTCGTGTGCAGATGTGTGTTTCAGCAGAGATGAGGACTTAGGAAACTCAAGGTAAATATATTTTCGCCATCATCACCCCACCCCAAAAGTCAACAGCGAGAGCTAAAGCTACCTAGATAGCAAACAGACTCAAGGTTCTTTGTTCCTTCCCTTTGCATTTGATTCCTCTTGGTCTCCTTGGCCCACTGAAAATGTCATTTTTATACTTTATTTTTTTCTTGTCATTTTTGACACTTATTTACCTTCCCTCTCTTTATATGTATCATTCTTTCTCTCTCTTCCCACCCCCTCACTCTTACACCCTCTCTCCCCTTGATTTTGGTGCATTGCAGTGTCTCTACCACCACATTGGAAACACAACAGCCTTGGCAAATGAGCACTCTCTTTCTCCTGTGTACCCCCCCACCCCCACCCAACCCCCCCAATCATTCATTGTAACTCATCCACATGCAGAGAACCATACACACATTTTTTCCCCTCCTGTGTTGGTCTAATTTTCCACCATTCTCAATTGATTTCACCTTTGAGGCTCAGAGAACAAAAACTATTTTCATTGCATTGTGAAGCTCCACAGGATTTCAACGAATATACAAACTCAGTCTTGCAAAGAACACACGTTCTCACACGCACGCACATACACACAACACAGCATTGACAAGCCTATGCTTCTCAAATGGTTGCAAGGCAACTAGCCTTTTTGTTTTCATGATGGATCATTCTCTGATATAAAGGAAATAAAGACACTTCATAGATCTCGGGGTGGAAAAGACTTTGTCATTCATCACACACGAGTATAATCTTTGCTGATGCTCAGGACTGTTTATGAGCAGTAGCATCAATCTGGCTCATTCTGTTACTGATTAAACATACGGTACCTATTCTGCTCACAAGATCCAATAGTGACAATCTACTTCACTGTTTGCCTGTTGCCCGCTGTCTCTTTTTAAAACCATTTTCCATATTTGCAACAATCACTGGTAAATATGATTTAATTAAAAATAATTTTCTTGATTGCAGTTGATATATTTACATTTGAGACAGGTTCATCAGAATCATCTTTGAAGTTCTTCGTTAGAAAGTCTTGGTCCCATTAAGACATTTTCTCCCTGACAGCATACAGAAAGTGATGAGAAGCGTCCCTTCATTATGATCCAAGTTTTTAAGGCTAACACCCCCACTCGTGAAAACCTACAGCTGAGCCTGCGATTTAGAATTCCATGCATGGGTTACGTAACATTTTTGTCTTTCATGCTTGAACTGCTCTCCAGGCACAGGCATAGTTTATTAATGAAAGGCATTGCATGATTGGTGGGTGGTTGTCTGCGAGTGTGTATGTATTTTTGATTCAGTGAACAATGGTGTGTGTGTGTGTGTGTGTGTGTGTGTGTGTGTGTGTGTGTGTGTGTGTGTGTGTGTGTGTGTGTGTGTGTGTGTGTGTGTGTGTGTGTGTGTGTGTGTGTGTGTGTGTGTGTGTGTGTGTGTGTGTGTGTGTGTGTGTGCCTGTATGTCTCTCACGTGCATGTACAAGTGGGTGGAGATTGTGGGGATTCCTCCACTGTTGACATGAGACGCATGACAACTGAGCCCTCACACGACCATCAAAGGTCAGGGTCTGTCCTCCCTGACGACCACATAATGGCCTGTCATTGTTTGCACGGGTTGCACTCTTACGCTCTGACATATGTGGCATTTTGTTTGTGCTGACTAGAGGGCTCACAACTTTCACAACATACCAACATGCAGAACATTTTGCTCGAGTTTATGTATTTGATGTGTTTGTGAATAATGTATACATATTAAAATGGCATATGGTGGCTCGTGACTGTTTTTTTTACGGCCAATACAGATATTGGGTGCTTTAAAAAGCCAATATCCAATAAATGAAATTAGAACATTAATATGCACAGTAAGGGTGTAAGAAAAAAATGATTCTGCGATATATCGCAATATTTTGCCACGCGATTATTGGATCGATACAAAAAATGTCCAAATCAATTTTTGAAATCATATTTTTTAACAAAAAAAACATCAGGTAAGTATGATGATTTTTATCTTCCTAACACAGTTTAAATTATTACACGCCCAACATGCTTGTAAGCATTCTATATTGAAGCTGTCAATGGTCATCTCTAGGCATGTCCTGAGTTAAAATATGAGCCTGTCTTGGCCACAAATGCATTTAATTGAAATTGATTATATCTCTGGTGAAGGATGCTATCATTGATTGTCATATCAGCCTGCAAAATCTCCCTGTAAACCATAATGGTCAAAACAGAGTATTAACAACAAGACAGACAGAGACAGAATAATTTATATTCATTAACATCATCTATTGACATTCTTACACACTGTGTGAATAAATAAAGACGGATTCATTTTTTTCTTCAAATGTTAAGGTTCCTCCATCCTTTTTCAATTTATTATCATTTTCACGGCATCTGTAACTATTTGCTGTCCTTGTAGGTGTGTGTCAGTGGAAAAATGTTGTTTTTCCTCCATTAAAGTGACAAAGCAATGAAGGAGCGTTAAAATGTGCAGAGGCTTGTCCTTCAGGATTCTGGGAACTTTGATGACCCCAAAAACATATACAAAACAGAAAAATACAAAACAACAAAAAAAACACAAAATGACTCTAAAAACACACACGATCACAGAAAAATACAGCAAAATAACAGAAAAATACACCAAAAGAACTATAAAAAAAAAACCTGCATAAAATTTGGAAAATATGTTGATTGGTACCGTTTTCAACAGTCCACCAATGGTAATGGTGGACTTGATACATATTGTGCTTTTATCACCAGTTAATTAGTCCTGAAGCACTAAACAGTCACAGCACATTCACTCATTCACACTCATATTCACACACTAAAGTACATGTGTTAATGTCATGGATCGGGGGCCCAATCCAGTCTTTTGGAAAAGTAAAAATGACAGAGAAAACAAAAATCCTAGTGTAAATGAAATTCTACAGTTTCCCACAAAATCCTTCAAAGTTTTCTCAAATTTTGACATATTTCCATTTAATTGAATTTAATTTGATCACAAAATCTAAGATACAAATCCTGGTATCATTTATGCTTGGATGTTGTTGGTTTCTTACATATTTTTGTATTTCATGGATGAAGTTGGATGCATGATGTTGAAATTACTCATTTTCCACCCTAAAATATATGGCCCACTTGAGATCAA
This sequence comes from Gouania willdenowi, assembly GCF_900634775.1. Classification (NCBI taxonomy): domain Eukaryota; kingdom Metazoa; phylum Chordata; class Actinopteri; order Blenniiformes; family Gobiesocidae; genus Gouania; species Gouania willdenowi. The sequence continues at coordinate 9,551,816 of NC_041048.1, read as the reverse complement.
GATATTTGGCCCCTGAACTAAAATGAGTTTGAAGCCCCTTCACTAAAGAGACAGAGCTGTCATGCGAGGCGCTACTCGACCATTATGAGCAACTTATGGTTCAGTGTCTTGCCCAAAGACACTTTAACACAAAGCATTGGGATTGAACCATCACCATCTGGATTAGAAGATCTACTGCCCTCGACTACCTGAGCCACTATTGCAAAAATCACAACAAAAATACACAAAAGTACAACTAAAAACACACAAAACAACAAAAATGTACACACACATTCAATGTATTTATGCTTATATTCATTCAATTATTATTCTAAACACTGACATGATTTTTGATAATGTGGCCCCTGGAGCCGACAAATTTGTGACCCCCACTGTGATAAAAAATGGCCCTTCTCTGTCGTAATTGAAATGAACCAAACCAACTAAATCCCTCAATTACTTTCTTTTGAGCCAGTCGAGGAGCTCAATGTGTTTTTAGTATTTCTTAAAAGGAAACCACTTCCTTTGCTCAGTGCCCTGTTATTCTTTACTAAAAGCAGTCTGGCTCTGTAGCTATTGTAACCGTGTGCACCAAGGTTTCAGCTATTTTGTCATCGATGCTGTTCTCCTTAATGCATCAGCGAGCTTACACAAAACTTATTCTTCACAGCTAAAGATCTTGTCTGCTCTAATCTCGTACATGGCCCCGTGCTATGGATTAATCAGTCGAATCCGGATATCGTGCTAAAACATTGTGTTTGTTCATTCCTCTAAAGGGCTTTAGAAAGAGAGGTAATAATCCTGTTGGAAGACAGTACAACATCTCCTTCTCTCAAATTTTCTTTTTTCAATACTTGGGAAGAAGAAAACCTGCATCAGCGTCACCGTGTGCTATTAATGGCTATGCCTAGGATGCCGTGTAGCCAAGGAAACAATTTATGCTCGATGAAAAGGTTTTTTTTTTTTTTTGCAATTGTAGGTTTCTGTACTTGAAGCAAAGCCAACCCTGAATGTCATTTCATACTGAAACTAAACTAGGACAACTAATCTTAATGTGGGTTCAAATTTAATTAGTGCTTGATGGCTTTCTTTGAATTTCCTTTGCTGCGGACTTCTGCCGATGTGATTACTGGCTTCTCCCTGGCAGGAAAGAAAAAAAGGAAGATGTGGGAGCATTTTCAGAGTGATTCATCTCACTACTGTGGAATATGGTTCAGTCACAGAGCAGCAGCACACAAGCTAGCCTCCTCTCAGTTTGTGTGTAGGATCCCTTCTCAAACGTCACACAACACCTTCAGAACAAGCCCAAGATATTCACTGTGTATGAATCCGTGTACCCTTCATTCTTTGGTTATTCCGTTTAAAACCAAATCAATATAACAAATGAACAGAGCTTTGTGTTTTAATCTCACCACACAGAGGGGACCCAGAGACGGGGGCAGACTTTTACTCTGCTACGTTTGATAAAATGATCTTGTAGCATGTTGTCCACCTGAGAAATTCTATGATTTGACACTTTTGACGGCTTTTTTGAGGGCAGTAAACATAGCACGTTATATTACCGCTAGCCACTAACAGCAGCCGTCAACACACACGGAAATTGATCACAAGAATCGAGGAGCACCAGTTGATTCATTACACCACCTCTGGTTCCTTTAATCACATATCATGTGAATGCCTTTTGCTTTACACAACATCCATTTTGTTGTTTTGATTTATTTGTGTTAATAATAGGGATGTAACGATTAATCGTAAGGCAGTTAAAAAATCGATTCATAGGTATCACGATTTACATCGATTCTGTGAAAATTGAATCGCAGTACTTTTTTTAAATCCAGAAAAAAATCCAGAAGTGTTGGCGGCGGGCGGAATGTGCTAATACTTTCTTTCTGGCCACCTTCTACTTGTAAACATGTTCATAAATGATTCCTTACCCCTTTAGCACCAAAAAAATATCTGTAATATTGCGTGAATATCTGTACAAGTCACGTTTTTCTATTAGCTCTGTCTGCTAGCATAGCATCTCTTCTTCACTGCAAGATATCTGCATGCCAACCGACCACTGGGTTACCAGCGCCCTCTGCTGGTCCAAACAAATATCTGACCTAAATACATTGAAATGACTGTTTGTTTTTTTAAGTCCAATTGTTAAGGCACAAAATACATTTTCAGTTGCACTTTTAAAAAGAAAAAGAACTGTTGTTATGCAGTTTTGCATTGTTTACTATTGAACCAGAATTTAAATTAATAGGCTTTTCTTAATTTATATTTTATTTCATTCAAGATTTATTTTTAGTTAAATTGCATTGTTTTGAATAGTTTATCAAGGGATTCTTTAAAAGGAAAACATAGTTTTTTTTCATCCAAAAAATAAAGAAATATTTTTCAGTCTTCATTTTTCTACAGTCCCATTTTGTAAAATAAATCGTGAGAGAATCGTATCGGGAGTTGAGTGAATCGTTACATCCCTTGTTAATAACATGGCTTTCGTGCTGAGTATTTCTATAGATTTTATTTAGTTTCAAACAACTGTGTATAGGGCTGGGAAATATATTGATTCAATATATATTGAGTTTTCTATTTTGGCGATATAGAAAATGACAATATTTCCTATATCGAGATATATTTATATATATATATATTTTTACGTGTTTTGATTTATACAATCATACAGTACAAATCACATCATACGAGTATGTAATATTATTCATAGAGTACATTCAAACAGTGTCCTTCTTCACAATGTTTCTATATTTCTGATATACAGTGTGTATATACAGTATATATATAGCTTATTTTGCATTAAAATTTGTTTTAGGAGTCTGCTTTTATTACTTCTTAAAACAGCATGAAAAGCACGTTTAGATGGATCACTGAGTGCGTCCTAACCCAGACCTTCCCCTACACAAGCCACACTACAGAACTCACTCACATGTGCTGTCCCTTTTGAGGAGAAAAAACTAAAAGTGGCACATATTGTGCAGTTGTTTGTTAATAAAAGTGTGTGTGTAGCATTTTTCGTCAGCAAAGTTAACCCAGAATTGTCTTTCTGATAAGACCTTATTTAGTTATAAATATCAAGATTAATATATCACCATTTTGAGAAAAAAATATCGAGATAAGAGTTTTGACCAAAATCGCCCAGCCCTAACTGTGTATTATTATTGTTTCTTCTTCTTGTTGCATGGTTTGTCTATTATTTTGTTCTGCCAGCTGCAACTGGAAGAATATTTGAGTCTGTGCTCTTTAAACATCCAGTTGTTTTTGTTCGACTCTCCGTTAATAAAGTGACTTTAATGTTTCAGACCTTCCACCATCTCCTCCTCAGGCTGTTTATCAGCCTCCAACAAACACACAGTTAATTAACAAAAAGGACACAAAGCCACACTAATTAGTGAACTGTTCAAATCTCCAAAGGTGATGCACGCGTTTATATTTTCACCTCGCATGGTATGAAAAACACATTCACATTTATGTTTCCCTTGCGTATTTATAAGAGGCTTATGCTCCTGACTAATATTGATTTGATATTCTCCACTGACATGTGCACACTGTGATGGTCATGCTTGTAATCCTGTTGGCTAAATATGCTTTGCTGTGAAAGCAGATTAAGTCATGGTTGTGTTTTCTTGGCTAGAAATTTCCAGTGGCCTGGGCGATCTAGGTAGAAGCTGGGAAACATCTGTCCAGTGTTGTTGGGTTTAAACATGACCTTCAGTCATCACATTGTGCTGCCTCATACTGTACAGCTATGAAGAAAGAACATTTCCCATGATGTTATTCCTAGGGATGTCCGATACAACTTTTTCACTTTCGATACGATACCAATATTGCAGCCTTGAGTATTGGTTGATACCAATCCGATACGATGTCAGCATGAATCATACATACTTGTATTACTTATTTTGTAGCGTGGAATGTTAGAAAGGCTTGATCAAGTGATGTTACTCAAACAGAGAACAATAGTCAACAACAGTAGGGATGAGAAAAATGTACCCATTTATTATTAACCAATTGGTTACATACATTTTAACCTAATATCTACAGTATTTTACAATTCAATAAATATTATATAATTTATTGGGGATTTTAGATGCAGTCCAATAAAATCCAATATTTGTTTTCTGGCTGATATCGGACCGATATCTATATCGGATCGGGACACACCTTGTTATTCCTGTACTTTGTCTTTTTTTTAGTAAAAGTCAAATAGAAAAATATGACTTAAGGAAGCTAATTTTACTGTGCCCCCGAACTCCTTTACTCTTGTATTTCCCCCTTCACTCAGGTGTAACACTGGTCTTTGAACAATTGATTGATTAAACAATGTGAGCAATACTTAAGATTTTTTGATTAGGTAAAAATAAATGTGCAACATTTTAAAAGAATATTGCTTTTGCAATTTTTGTGTTTTTGTGTTTTTTTTTTTTTTTGTTTTGTTTGAACCAATATCAGCTTTTATTCCAGCCATATTGAGGAAATGCTTTTATGACAATAGATAACAGTAACAATCTTAATAATTAGAATATATGTATGTACTTTATTGAAATTGTTTTAATGTCAGACCACTGGCACTGACTTAACCCTATAAAGCCTGAATCATTACATAATTGACAGAAAATTCCGATGTTTTGAAACTGGAGCCTTTACTGGTCCCTATGTACAACCAAAAAACTTAAAAAATACATCTGGTCTCAATGCTCAAATACACTTTTTTTTAACATGTTTAATACAGTACAGCTCACTGGACTTTAATTTTTTTTCTTCCAATCTTTGTATATTTAGTGTTTTTTTTTATTTTACATCTAAAATTTTCTTGGTAATTGCTTCTCATATTTCATTTCATTGACTTACTTGTTATTTTAGCCTTGTTTTTTTTTCTTTTGCACCAATACAACACGAAAACTTCCTTGTATGTGTAAATGTACTTAGCAATTAAAACCTTGTTGCTTGATGATTTGTAAAAGGCAATAAAATGACAATTGACTGATTTAGAGTTACATGACCTCATATACCTGCTGTATCAACACAGTTTTACTAAAACAGAAATTAAGAAATATAAACTAATATCATACTGCAGTAACTAGTAACTTTCTATTGATGTTTCAGGAAAAAAGGTCAATGTTTTTTGAATATTGATTTTTTTCAAAATTGGAAAACTCTTGTAGAGTTGCTGGAAAAGCCTCTGCTGAACTAATGACTGCCCCATGGTGGATTATCCTTGTGTTGCATGCAGGGCTGGCCCTAGACATCCTGGGGCTATAAGTGGGATACCTTTCGGGGGCCCCACACTACCAATCATGGACAGTTAAGGAACTACAAAAGCCAATACCGTATTCTATTATAAACCAAATTAATTACATTTTTCCCTCTATGAACACGATGGCCATAGTTTACTAACTGCTCCTCAATTTAAATGACATTAGCTCTGATGAACAACTTGAACCTTGAGAGTAAAATAAAATGTATGTAAAGCCACTCTAATGGAAGATAAATATATACAACAAAGGGTTAAAGCCTGATTTAAAATGTATTTATAAATGAACATTTTCAATAAACCAATAATACTTTATTTGCATAACGGATTCCTTCAAATCAACTTCCAAATAAATAGAAAAAATAAAAACCAAAAAAAAAAAAGAATTATATTGTGGTAAATGTAATTGTTTATAAAAAAAAGGAGCCTCAAAAGAAATGTTGAAAAAGTCTAAACAGACAAATGAAAAACATAATTAAAATATTGTTTAGAAACATTACACCTTATTATCTCCAACCACTTTTTATTTGCTAATGACTATATATTTGTTTTTTGAGAAGTCTTTTATAACATCATCATAGGAAATCTGCCTCCCAACATGATGGTTGATAATGACAGTGTTTTTTAAAGGATGGGGGATGTTAACAAGTAGGTAGCAGCTCGCTGTGAATAACAGAAGTGTGATGGACAGTCATCGCGTGGGGGCCCCCTGGTGGCCACGGGGCCCTAAGCAGCCGCTTAATCTGCTTAGTGGAAGGGATATACATTATCCTATAGATCAGGTTTTTCATGAAAAAAAACATCACACTGATCATGTAGAGAGTTCCAAAACTCATGTATTAGAAATTATTTGTTGGGCATTATAGGGTTAATTAGGGGTTAAATAGGGTTTTATTCAGTTGTAGAATACTGTAGATACTAAGTTGAAGGTTAAAATGTATGGAAACAATTGGTTAATAATAAATGGGTCAGTTTTTCTCATACCTACCGTTGCTGACTATAGTTCTCCGTTTGAGTGACGTCACCTGATCAAGCCTTTTCTAACATTCCACAATACAAAATAAGTAATTATTATTTTTTTATTAAAGAAAAAAAAGAGTAACAAAAGTATGTATGATTCATGCTGATATCTGATCAATAACGGTATCATATCGGTAATGAAAAAGTTGTATCGGGACATCCCTAGGCAGAAGAGAGGTAATGGCCTGGAAGAGTGCAGAGCTCTGGCAGTGTACAGACCCTGGCAAGGGAGAGACTGAGCAGCCAAGTGGAAATGAGCAGTCCGGTAAATCTGCAACTGGTTCGTCAAGGAAAACCAGAGTGGCACAAACAGACCAAAACTAATGGGTAAAACACACTGAAAAAGAAGCTCGTGGCAGATCCTAAACCACCTTGAATGTGGTATTAGCCACAGGGCCTGCATTCATATCAGACAGAAGCGCTGCTCAATGCACATAATTAGTATTGGAATATGTAACCAACCCTGTTGAAAAACACAGTTTGTAGAAAAAACCTCTAAGGCAGGGGTGTCAATCTAATTTTAGTTCAGGGGCCAAATATGGACCAGTTTGATCTCAAATGGGACGCAGATTTTAGGTGGGAAAAAGAACAATTTTACCATCAGCTGTGCCGTAGTTTTTAATATCAGTGCCTGCCAGATTTTCACTTAAAAAAATATTGACTTTGTAACCAATTTGTGTCATTTAGAGGAATTGTGTGGAATGGTTTGTAAGAAATTGCAAGATTTCAGGGAGAAATTGAGTTCTTTCCACAATTTGCAATTAAAAATGACTGTTCATGTGATATATACAAAGAAAAACTGCAAACCCCTAAAAATATTGCAGTTTCATCAAATTAGTAAATTTGAGATATCTACAGCTGGATTATTTGGCAATTTACACAATAATTCATGTCATTTTTGCTGTCTCTTACGGGCCGAATTGGATGCTCTAAAGGGCTGAATTTGGCCCCAGACCTTAAGTTTGACACATATGCTCTAAGGTACAACATGGGCCTGTAATTTCGAATGTCATGCACTCTAAACCTGAAATGATTGTGGTTTTGAGTAGCCATGTTATAAACAGGCATACACTCATTTAAAATTCTCACATACATTTTTTATTCAATCTTAATGGATTTTTACATGTTGATACACTGAGCTTTCTATGATGTGGTGGTAAATGAGGAAAAATCACATCAGCAACACTTACTGGCGCCTTAGGGAGCCAGAAAACCAACATCAGCCCAATGCTAACAGTGCATTAAAGGCACGGTTCATAAATATGGGCTGTCAGCATTGAGACAATTATACTGCAAACACGGTTGCAAATCCATGCTGCGTTATTTACACACAACAGAAGGATCAAACAACGAGAAAGGAGAGGGCAAGCGACAAGTGGAGCGACTGGTATAGCAGCAGCCGCCGCTGCTCGCTGTATTGGGCAGGAGTGCCGTTGCCATGGCAACGGGCAGCCCTCCATTGGTATTTGGAGCAGTGAGAGGATTTACTGCAGAGGATTTGTTGTTCGCTACACATCTGGGGTCGACTAATATGGCAATACGAACGACTGGAGCTTCTGCTCTCTGCACATTGTGCTTAAAAACTCCTGGTTTTTGGAGGTTTTTTTTAACGTAAAGGCTGGCACCCAAACGACCAGGAACAGAATCTGTTACTCTAGTCTGATTTAACATCAGATTTGTTCATGTGATCACCATTTGTATATGATTATACATTTCCCATTTAAAACATTAAAAAAAATATATATATTTACTTTATTTATACTTTATTTGTTTATTTGAAGAGGACAATGCACATTAATGAACACCAGTACAATAGTTTGTGTAAATGTGCCAGATTTAGCCATAAGACAATGACAATAAAAGATTTAGACATAGTATGCACATGGACATAATATATACATTACTTGCAACCAACTGAAGCAATTTCTTATTGAAAAAAACTATAATAGATGATCACGTGACATTACATTTAACCATTTTTCAGCTCTTTTTTAAAAGCTGTAAAGGTGGAACAGTCTGGAACAGTGATTGGTAGACTATTCCAACTTGATTTAGTTTGATTTGATTGCATGGGTTGATCAGACTGGACCAACGGATGGATGAATAGATTAGAAGAAATATTATTGAAATTGGTGCATTGGTTATCATTTGATTTCTGCTCCTCATCTGCAAAAAAAAAAAACATGGTTTATTTACCCATGGTAGGCAAGAAGCAGAAACTATAAAGCTAATCTAAATAAAGTTTAGTAATTTTAATATTCTTTCAGGTTCAAATTCTGTTTTAATTTAATCAATTTAAAAAATATATTTTTTCCAGAACAACTGTTCTAGTCTCTCCAAATTTTATATAAAATCTCCACGTATTTTATTCGTTTCTTTCCATCCAACATAGCTTCAGATAAAAGGTTTTTCCAAACGTTAAATCACACTCCTACGTCTTGCTCCCCAGCTTTTATTTCTTGGTTTTAAACTTTTTACTTCGGCAGTCTTCGTTTCTTCTACTTGAGTTGATAAATCTCTTAAAAGGTTTCAGTGTCACACCAGCATTGTCATTTTAATATTTGAATGTTGGTTTCACTTCCAGAGGGAAGCACTTTGAGTGTATTTATAGCGTCTTATTGTAAATGCACCATTTTTACACCCTTCACCAGACACACTTTCCCCTCTCCTATACTCGCATGTATATTGTACACAAGGACGCTTAAACACACACAGACTTGATGCTTGACATGAACTCTTATGACAGCCACTGTAGCAAGTGTTATGCAAACGTAGCTAGATTTCACAGCAGTTTTTTTTTTTTTTTTGCCTACAATCGATTATGGCAATAAGGAATATTTCCAAGTCAAGGTTAGAGTTAAAGTTAATTAAGACAAGTCGATAAGAAGAGATGCTCTATATTGCATTAAATAAGAGTTGGATAGGTGAGATAATAGATAAAAATGATAAATGGAGAATTCTATTTGACGATGATAAAGTGAATTGGAAACACAATGTCTTTGATCAACCACTTCAAACCCAGAAGATCCTAAGAAAAGAAACTTGACTTTTCGTTACACCTCGTGTTTTCACCTTTTGTTCACATCACCACCATTTTGTTTCCAACACTGTCTGTAGGTGATGCTTCTAGGGTTTGGGGTGTTGAAGTGTTGCATTGCCAGTTATTTGCATTATCCAGAGATGGTGTGATTAGTTCACATAAAAAGAGTGGCTGTAGCATAGCCCCCATCATTTACATTTGTAGCTTTGAACTAAAAACAAACACTCGAAACCTGCCACAAAACAACACTCGAAAACATACGGTGGATGAGAAATGCAAAATTTTCACAATTATTTTCAAAAAAGTTAAAATTTGTTACCCACATGGTAACACTTTACTTGAAGTGTCATACATAAGGCTGACATCACGCTGTCATTATGACATGACACCTGTCATTAGTATGACTAAGGTGTCATGAAGGCTATCATTGAGTGTTGTTTGTAACCCTAACCCTTCGATACCCTAACCCAAGTAGATTCCTCCACCTAACCCTAAAAAAGCCAACATAGCTCCAAAGGTGTCATAATTTAGCAAACAATACTCAATGACAGCCTTCATGATAACTTATTCATGCTAATAACAGGTGTTATGTCATAATAATGCCAACGTAATGTCAGCCTTATGCATATAACTTAAAGTAAAGTGTTACCAAACACATTTCCATTGATGCATTTGTAAAATGTAAATGTACTTTTGGCGTTTGTAAAAGTGTTGTGGTCATATGTAAATTTGTTTTTTGTATTTGTAAGTGTTGTAATAATTTGTAAATTTGCTTAAAGTGTTTTGCACTTCTCAGCCATCATATACTCCTACTTGTGCATTGCTACTGCAATAACGTACAGTCCGTACAATCTAAATCTAAAATGATTTAGTGATGATGTTGCTCCATGCATATGTCGTATATCAAAGTGATGATAATTTATTGGAGGGGACTGTGCTATAATAAGGGTTGTTTGAGTTAAGGCACAACACAGCACAGATTGCCGGTGTGAGAGCGCCTTTAGCTGCTCACACTCAAATGTGACTTAAACTAAAACAGGCTCTCATTTTGAAATTTGAATTAAACATTGAGTTTTTTTGTTGTTTTTTACTGGTTGATTTTGTGGATGGCTGCACAGAAGAAATCTGTCTATTAGGAGTGTGACATTATCTCTATACAACGATATATTACGATGTGTCTTCTAGCGATACGTTATCGATTCACTGGCGCTAAATATCAATATTTATTTAAATTAGGGTTTGGGTTATTACACAAATTAAATATAAGGCCCTATAAAATCCATGTTAACGGAATCACGAACGAAATCCAATGGACAGAATCAGCATGATATGCATTTCTGTGAGGAACCTTTTGTTTAATGGGGAATACGTGTTTCTGGGGAGCGCTTATTAGGCGCACCGCCCTCCCCCTTCTGTCTTGGCTCCATTAAACAGCGTCTAAACCACCTGAAACCCAGTCGAAACTGCCAAAAACTACGTAAATAATTAATAACTCTTAAATACAGTGCCCACCAGTGCCTGCTTAACTTTAACTCACTCAGTGCCATTGACGATAAAACTCGTCAATTTTGTTTTATCTTGGAGATTACTAGAATACACTCTGGCGGAGGTCCCTCATCAATATCTAAGCTGTAATGTGATCTAGTGACCAACTGGTGCCTTGAAGGTGGCAGCAGCGCACCTTTAGATGATAGGTTAGCCACTAATGCTACCATTAGCTAAGGAGGGAGAAGCAGGGACGAGGGAGATTATGGCTCTATGAAGTGATATTGTGAAGTATCCAGCAGCTCACAGCAGCGCACACCCGACCAGGACATGTGTGGAACTAAGTGGACTATTGAGAGTCGCGATGGCGAGAGAAAACAATCAAAAAATGGGGCTAAACGGGTCATATCTGCATGTCGGGAGGAAGAGGAAGTTACATCTGTGTGATTGACAGGGGGAGCAGATACAAAATACAGTAAGCAAAGCATTCAACTGTGGGCCAGATAGCAAAATAAAAATAATCTTTGCCATCAAAAGCCTTGTCTCAGTGTTTTTGTTGTTGTTTTTTTAGAAGAAAACCAATGTTCAGATGTTATAGTTTTCAATAAAGCAAAAAAAAAATGCTTAAAAGTCACTGACAGATTTTTTTTTCTTAGAAAAAGCCTGTTTTCTCAGCTTTTTGCTCTGAAACTGGTGATTGGTGTAAAACTTGCTCTATTCAAGTGCTGATTACGTAAGAACTACACAAGCTAAAAACATTTTTTTTTCCTGATGAAAGTAAGGACTTTAATCTTTCAGATTTCACATTGTCACAGTACAAAATAGTTGGTGGGTTTTTAAAAATCAGTCAAAATGCTCTAAAACGGCTGGCACTGAGGGGGGTAGAAATTCTGAAAATGGCTGGCACTGAATGAGTTAATGTACCTGTGAAACTCGTATCGTATCGCGATATCAACGTTACCGCGGGCAAAAATAACGTGATCTGGCGATACCCAGCCCTACTGTCTATAGGGTCTCTATAGGAAATGAGAACTGAAATGGAAAAACTATACTGATGTCATGAACCCATGACGCCATTCAAGACGGCGGCCACCTGGCTCCTTAACTGTAAATAAAGCTAATCTTTTAAATAGATTAAAAGGATTATGAGTCAATGTAAGACGTTTTTTCACCACAGATCTTCTAATAAGAACAATTGGAAGAATTTGGGCCAAACTTGTTAAAACAGTGGAGGATCCCTTTACGGACTATAAACAAAACATAAAGCTACAGTATGTATTTTTTTAGAAAAAAAGTTTTTTCCTTCAATTCAGTCTATCCAAATGATAGAGATCTAATCAGAATAATTCACCGCACATTTTTGCTTTGGACAAAATGTTCATTCAAGGCTGTGGTGGAACAGGATGTTCACAACTTACTACCAATATAGTCATATGTACGTCAGCTAATATATTGCAGTCTGATTCCATTGTTGTACAATTCATGCTGTACTGGTTGGTGAGTCATTATCACTTTGAAATGTGCACGTCTGGAGCCAGTGGAATTTGCATGTACCTGTGATAATGCTCAGAATGAAGAGTCTCAGACAGATCCATTGGGATACATGTTACACAATGCACTGCTCCCCTCTGTGAACATTAGATATAGAGCAAAAGCTTACTGCATGTCTTTGTGTCTCTGTGAAAACAAGAACAAAAAAAACTGGGAATGGAAACGCCTGAATTTTGAAAAAAAAACTCAACTATGGCAAAAAAGTTTTTGCTCTTTCATGAGGAATTTCAGACGTTTCAGTATTGAAATGTATCGCAAAACTGCAATGGAAACACCGCTTACACATAATGAACGTGACATGACGTGAGGTACCTGGTCACATGACCACTGCTCATGGCGCGGTACGTGTCAACAGAAGAGGAGACCGAGACATTTCTTAGCGTTATACTTAAAAATTATATTACTGCTACATTAGACGTGAAACAACAAAGGAATACAGTGTTTGGAGCATCCGTCTTCCTGGAGCGAAGTCTATGGAATGAGATTGCACGGGAGTTACGAGGCGCGTGCCCAAAACACGTTCAAAGCGCAATCATACTTAGTCGACAATTATAAATATCACTTTTATTTTGCGAAAATCTGTAATGGATACCCAGCTAATCCTGAATACTTTTGAAACACATCTCCTCTTCTGTGGCCTCTCATAAAATATGCTTCTTTTAACTAAACGGCAACTTTTATTACTACCATTGTTTTACTTAAAGCTGCACTACCTGAATCTTGAACCATGGCAGAGGGGCATGGCTGAATTCGAACCGTAAATCCCGTCCTCCACTCTGATAATCCCTCGCAGTCTCCTCCTCTCTGGAAGTGTACGAAATCGTGCACGAGAGCTGAACGTGCACTACTGGTAAAACACGTCACCATGCAAAAGGATGGACACAAAATATAAGACAATGGAAAATTAGATTACCTCTCTAGAAGGAAAGCAGCCACTTGCACGTTCAAAGTTAGTCCAAGACTCAAAACAAGTTCGCACCATGCACGTGCTTCACTATATATCGCGGCAGCCAATGAGGAGGCTCCTGGTGACCGCCAAGACTTGGTCATTTAGAATTTAATTAGCTAAAATAATTAATTATAAGGCACAGACATTTTTTTCAGAAATGATTACTTTTACGATTTACTATATGATGCTAATAAGAATTTTTTTTTTAATTAAAGAAAATAAATCGAGTACCCCAGCTTTAAGCCAGTGTAGAAAATCAGATCAGTACACTTTTTTTTTTTTTTTTTTCATTTTGGCCTTGATAGGAACAAAAATTTATAATGTTCTTTTCAAAAAGAATATGTAGCCCCTATACTCCACAGCCTTCTCCTCTGTGTATTATTCATCATTGAGGAGTCCTGCCCTGTTTCCCGGGGCTATTTTTACTCAGCATGTCTGTCACATTAACTGAGCCCCAATCCCTGCTGCTCCCAACAGCAAGCCTCACTCCATCTGGATCATGGATTACATTCCTTGTTTTGCACCCGTTCTTTCACTCCTGGCACTTCAGAGGCCCCCATCTCTCCTTAGAGTTGCTCCATCTAGGTTTTTATCCCCACTCCTGCCTCCTCGCCACACCACTATCTCCTCCAGCTTGCCTCTCTTGTCCTTTATCTTACATCTTTCAATCATTCATATTAGTGTTCTCCAATCCCCAGGGGAGTGCCGTAAAAGCCTGGCTGACATACCAAGACACTCATATAGATCTCCCTTGACCGAATAAATTCATTATTTACTGCAAGAAAAAAGAGCGAATGGTTAGGCAGAATTTTTTTAAACTAATGTGCATTGATTAAAACATGAATCCACAACTAAATTCAGATTCATTCAGTTAGTCAAAAGAAGCAGAGTTTTGCTATAGGCCATACAGTTTTTAGAAAGGCAAAGTGGGTTAAATGGGAAATGGGTGTCTTAGCTAATGGTATATATTTGAACGGGACGTCTTTATAATTATTGAAAAACAATACTTGAATTCACATTGTATCTTCACTGCAGATAAAACTACTTGATGAAAAGTTCAATGTTGGTTTTACTGATACAGGATAAATACAGAGAGCTGATATGCATTTAAGGCCTTGTATTTTAGAGAAAGTTGTTACCACTCAGTTGTAGGACCGGGCGATATATCAAGATTCACGATATATCGAGTTTTCTATTTTGACTATATAGAAAATTATACAATATCGCCCATATCGTATATATTTATATATATTTTATAGCTTATTTTGTTTTCAAACACTTGTTTTAGGAGTCGCTGCTTTCACTACTTCTCAGAACAGCATTAAAAGCACAGTGACATTGATTGCTGAGAGTGTTCTAACCCAGACCATCCCCTAAACAAGCCACACTACAGAACTCACTCATATGTGCTGTCCCTTAGAGGAGAAAAAGCCAAAAGTGGCTCATTTTGTGCAACAGTTTGTTAGTACATGTGTGGCATTTTGCATCAGTAAATTTAACCCTGAATTGTCTGTCTGGCCAGACTTCATTTGAATTAAAATTATGAAGATTTATATGGTTAATTTCCATTTTGACACAAAAATATTGAGTTATGAGTTTTGCTCCAGCCCTACTCAGTTGTGTGGTGTTAACTTTCAGCTTCAGTTGTTTTGTAAGCGGTAGCTTCCTCAGTTGAGTTTGCATCTCCATATTTCCTTTTTAAGCCGGGCGACTGGACTCAAAACGCCATTCACTTAGTTGTTGTTGTTTTTCTTGTTGTGTACACGAGTTAAAATCGCTACTCCACTCTCTCTCAGAGCCCCATTTTCCATTTGGGGCCCAGGGGGAAAAAAAGAAAATCGATTTATCATTTATTTGCGAGTCAAATATTACCGAATCATTGGCACATATCAATATATAAATGGGGCCCATTACCCCGTACGTGTCACGGGGGCGCCAGGCCCATTTTACAAATGGTCATTGTTCATCCGAACTTCTTTACTGACTAATGAGTGAACTACAATGTTTTTTTTAATAAAAATTCCGAAAGTTCGTTATTGATTTACCATTCTAAGTTAGGACATGAATATTTACCTCCGTCAAGATGGTTATGTTTTTTGCGTTTATTTTTTTTTTGTCTGTGAACCGTCAAACTCAAAACCAAAAGGATGTATTTTTATGAAATTTTTAGGAAAATATGGGATAAGGAACAAAGGGTTTGATTTTGGCAGTGATCAGGATCAATATCCGGAATCTGAATTGGTTTTAAAATTCAAAAAACCCGATCTCATTTTTGGCGAAATTTCAAAAGTTCACATCTGAGTTCGCAATTGACTGATGTTGATAAAAATTTGGCTTTGACCTGGGGTTGTTTTCTTAATCACCCCACCGAGTTTCATCCAGATCTGGATGAAAACCACCATTATGGATAAATGGATTTTCCTCAATATCTAAAATTGTATAAACGGATCTACTGACATTGAAGATCAGCAGCCATGGCCACCATGGGACCAGGATTTGCTGAAGTGTTCCACCATTAACAGCCATTCTTGTCTATCGTGGTGTAATTGGTGACGTATATAAACAAAAGCACGTATAGTAACCCTCCCATTGATCGGCTGCACCTGACCAGCCTCTGTTTACATTGCAAGATTGTGATGACTTGTCCAATAAAAAATACAGTAGCTAACGAAACCAATAAGTGTGGATACCCGTGTTTTGTACATGTGCAAAAGTTAAAGACAGTGCGCAGGAATCCTACGACGATATAGTGAAATTACATTTACATCATTGTAACAAATGTAATAGGCTTTCAAGGCAATTCCAATCAATGTCTTATACGATTGGAAATGGTCTTAGTCTTATTGGTTAAAAAGTCCATGGAATATTTAGTGTATATTGTCTTTGACTGTATTTACAATTTCTTTACTCAGACTGTTGTCCACATCGAGTAATAACGATAAACAAATGTTTTGGATTATGGGCCCAATTTGGTTTTTCAAAATGACATTAAGATATGTGCAGTCAGCTTTTATCGAATATTAAAATGCAAAAATCTAATGCCTTTCATGCTTCAGACCTTCTATAACCTTGATAGCCTTGATTAAAGATCCTCAGGAACGTTCACGTTGCCTCTTAGCAGTAAATCATATCATCTTCGTTTGCCTTCCTCACTTTTTCCCCAGTCAGTCTCCTGTACTTTTCCCTTTGTCCCTCACTCCCACAGCAATGTCCTTTCTACCTCCCTAAACACTTCACATTAGCTTACCTTCTTTTCATTTGGCTCCATCACTTGATCTGCCACTTTGGTTCGCAGCCTCAAACCTCAAACCCTGCTTTGCCTTTTGCTGCTGACTCGGCAGCTGCTTTCTGAGGGTGTGCGTCCACAACTTTGTGTGTGTCAGGTGGGAACAGGTGACGCCGCAGGGTACTTTCTGACCTTACTGTGTCACTTTCACTCCAGCTCACTTCAAGTTTGCTTGAGAGGCAGGCTTTTTTTTTCCTTGAGGCTCTTTTAAAGTATCTCTGAAGTGCATGAGGAAAGGACCGTCAAAAGTTAGCTTGAGGCACAAGAGTTCAATTGTTATAAAGGAAATGAGCAATTCAAATCTATCATAAGAAATCAATTTTAATTTCATTAGTTAGATTATGAATATGGTTTGCTCTTTGTAAAGGTACCCTGCAGTTGATACTGTTCCATCTTTATGTCTTTGATCGGTAAATCTGTGATCTACCTCATTGTCCTCTGAAGAAAGCGTGCATTATATCCTGAATAGTAATATGTTGCTTTACTGAGCCACTCCTTTTCAGCCTGGACAGCAGATGTGGATCAGCGTGGCCTAGTGCTCCACCACAATATACAAACACCATCTCAGATGCTTGTTGGGGCTTGGCTGTTGCTCTTTGTTGCTCCACTGTACACCAGCTGTTCATTTGCCATAACCATTCACTTCACAACAGCGTTACACCACTGATCATACTGACAACCATACCTGACCATTATATATTTTCAACTGCTTATATTTGTTTGTTTTGTTGTTAAAAGTGCTTAATAGACTTTGACAAAAATATTTACCAAAGATAGATCTTACGCCATGGAAGATTCCAATACATTTCGGAGGGGACTTGGATGAACATACTGATTCTGGATCAGAATTATCAACCTATCTCTCATCATTGACGAAAAATCACATTATGGTTCGTAATTGGCTAATCTAAATGTCATTTGACTTGTTATGCAGAGTCCTTAATTAACCACATTGAATTTAATCCGCATTGGATTCGAATTGCGCATTATATTGCGATTAGAATTAAAAAAAAATGGGGGTACCCCTATATTTGGACCTACTATATTGTTATTAATCGAGATTTTGAATGTTCATGGTACCATGTCACGATCAGGATCACTGATTCAGATAACTACACTGTATTTAGGGTATTTATTTAGTTTTTTTTTGTTTTTTTGATGGACTTAGTTGAGGAACTGTTAAAATATTGTTAAAGTAATAAGACATCTAAGAATGTTTGATACAGTAGTAGAGTTTATGTTATATTGTTTTAAATAAAAAAGTTAGGTTGATTGGAGTCTCTTGCTCGTCGGAGTGAATGACAGCGTGATTGGTTGTCTTTGTGTGTGTGTGTTGCCCTGTGATGAACTGACGCCCTATCCAGGGTGTACCCCCGCCTAGCACCCAAAGAATGCTGGAGATGGTCACCAGCAGACCCCTGTGACCCTGAAGGGAGGGAGCAGGTCGGAAAATAGATGAATGGATAAATAATGCATAATCACGCTAAGGCACTACCTAAGCTACAAATCTGGTGAAATTTGATGAGTGTGAGCTTTCCTCGTCTCATTCCAACAGCATGCCATAAACTGAAATGATCTACCTTCTTGATATAGTTATAATTCTATCAGCCACGGGCCATGTTGTAGTCTTATTATATCTGTTGTCAACGGAGTTACGGGTAGGAGGGCTTCAGTAGTGATGGGGATCTCCACAGGGCAGATTACTTGTACATTATCCACTCAGAAAAGGATATTATCACCTGTCACAAGCCAGAGGTGACAATTGATCCAATCAGATTGTCCCTCCAGTCATGGGTGCTACTCCCCTCGCCAGTAATTATAGAGAATACCAGGTGCTTTACCTGCATGGGGACACCACCACGAGAGGCTGTTTTGTGGTTTATGTCCTTACAATGGATGGCTGTGGATTAAGAAGGGCTCTTCACCTTAGTTTGAGAACTGCAGATAACTGATGTATGACTGTTGGATCTAAAAGAATTAAAATGATAATAGCAACAAAAAAAACACACTTTGTTTGATTGTGTTGTTATTTGCGCCTGACATCAACTATTAAATCCTGGACTATAATGTTCACATGGGAAGAAATCAAATCAAAACAGAGTTTTGTTTTTGGAAGGTACCCAATCAAAACTACATTTGTTGCATGAAAGGCGGGACAAGCTTTAATACCATCCCATATCAGTAGGGGTGTAAGAATACACGCAACCAACGATTCAATTAGAATCCTGATATTGAGTCCACGATTCAAATCCTGATTAAAAAAGAAAAGAAAAAAATCTAAAATCAAAGTTTGGTGGTGCACTTAACTTATCCTTTCATTTTGAATACACAGAGATCGTGTTTTTTTTTTTTTTTTTTTTTTTTTGTTTGGTGAAAATACAGATTCTTCTTCACGTTATTTAAATTGTCAAGAATTTTTTTATCTAATATATTTTTGTCTTAAAACCTTCTTACAAACTGTGACGTCAAAAACAAGCAGAACTTAAACAGTCACAGCGCCCCCTATTGTTTAAGCAGAATATTGATGCACATGCTGCGCTGTGTCGATTTTAATTTCCTACTTATTTGCATAGATTTTTTAGCAGATTTAGGATATATTCTTACATCCCTACATATCAGGTTGGTAAATGGTAATTTAATCTTTAAACAATGCATACACATATGCTTTATATTTTAGTGGAATAAATGTGTAACAGATTTAGATGAATAATATCTTAATGTCATTTAGTTGACTAAAACTAGACTATGTAGAAAATAGTCCTGGTGGTTACATTTTGACTAATTATTCAAAATACTACGACTAAAACTAAATTAAAATTTGCTGTCATAATGAACACTGACATAAGCTTTAAATAGCCCCGTGTTAATTGTGTGACACTAGAAGACTGGGCGTTGTCCCAATCATGCCAAGTGTCCCTGAGATATAAACATATGTTTAGCACTTAATTTGAGCTCACACAAGCCATTAAAAAATTATTTTACTGTTTACATCAAACCCGGAATAGCCTGTGGTACTTTTTGTGTGCTTGACGTGATGTAGCAGCTTATTGGAGAATTGTTTCAGAGCTGTTAAGTGGCTCTTATCACAACTACTCGGTGGACAATTTCATTAGGGCTCCAGCAAAACAAGCCTGGCCTTGTTTGATTACATATTCTGCCACAAAACCAATTTGATATGCGGCAAAAAAAAAAAAAAAAAACCTCCTCCATCAAAAATACTTTATATTTTGAAAACCCTGACAATCACAAATTAGGGTACATAGCCCTATTTGTACTTACAAGTGCTTCAGTAATGAGAATTACACGGAAATGGTTTTCACAAACGGTTTTTCACTATAGCAAACTGATCATAGCAGGCAGAGTGAAAGAAGCATGATAATAAGCCCACATTACTTTCTGTTCTCATTCAGGCTTGAACATTCTCCTCTGCGCTTTTCTCTCACTTATAGTTTTCTATATATATATATATATCTTTTCTTTGGAGAGAAAATAACTGGGTCATATCTCTCCTCTCTACTCCTCCTCCTTCTTGCACAGCAGCTTAAATTGAGGAAATACTGTAAAGGCGCCTGACTTATTTCAGTGGTCCTTGAAGTAATGAGGACAAGAATGTATGGATAGCGGTTCATCTCTTTGGTATTGCGGTCGACAATCTATCTTTGCTCTTTCGGACCATCTTTTCGGATATCGTGAGCCTTTTGTTTTTACGTTTTCTGGACAAGGTGCATCTCACTCCGGCCCTTTTTTTTTTTTTTTTTTTTCTCACTGCAACGTCTTTATCTAATATATTTGAGTTGTTTCAGCACCGACGGCCCACCGCTACAGCTCAATAGCTCTGTCAGATTCACCTTTTTAATGTGGCAAGATGTCAGAGTCTTTCTTTTGCTCACACTTGCAGTGATACGCATCAAACCTCAGCTGTAATATCTTCAAATGTGTGGGAAGCTGAATAACAACAACTGTTAGGACACTTCATGATTACAGTGATCTATATAATTTATTCATTTGATAGGTGCCAATAAACAGTTTTAAGAAATATATAAAAGGTGGTAGACTAATAAAAAGAAAAAAAGCTGGTAAATAAAGAATTAAATGAAAATAATTGGGATGATAAATCATCAGCTCTTTTGGCATAGAGGAATTTAAGCTGCCATCGTCTGAACAATTCTATCCATCTATTACCTGCTTATTCTGTTGAGGTCCGTGCACGCTAAAAGCCTATCCCAGTTAAATCCCCTTATTTCACTTACTACTGAGCGATGACATTATGTAATGTAACAGACATGCAAAGGTTTTGAAGAACCTGTTGGAAGGAAATACATTCATCAATTCAGATTATATTTCTATTTATACATTCATTTGTGTAATTCTTTCTATATCTCTACATCCAAAAATTAAATTAATAAAAGTAATGGTACATATGTATTTGGATACATATAAAGCATGCAGCAGACCTATCTGATACTAATACTAGTTTAGATGTAACAATTATTTATAGGATAGAAAAGAACAAAAATGACCTTTTTATACAGTACTGTTAAGAATTAGATAGATACTATAGATAGAGAGAATAGATGCTATAGATACTGTAGATAGATAATAAGTAGATACTGTAGATAGAGAGAATAAGTATATACTATAGATAGATGCTATAGATCGAGAGAATAGATACTATAGATACTATAAATAGATACTGTAGATAGAGAGAATATAAAGATACTATAGATAGATTGATATATATATATAGATAGATAGATAGATAGATAGATAGATTGATTAATTAAAAGTGCACATATTTAAGAACAGGTTCAATCAAAGTAAAATAGACATTCCTTTGATCTAATGTTTATGACTGAGTTAACACACTTGTAAAAAAAAAAGAAGTCTTTAGTTGGTTTAGAAATTCAGTGACCAACCGCTCTGTGTGTGTGCGTGTGTGCGTGTGTGCGTGTGTGCGTGTGTGCGTGTGTGGTGTGTGTGTGTGTGTGTGTGTGTGTGTGTGTGTGTGTGTGTGTGTGTGTGTGTGTGTGTGTGTGTGTGTGTGTGTGTGTGTGTGTGTGTGTGTGTGTTCAAAAATAGAAATGTACAGAAAACTGCTTAGTGGTAAACATGGCAGCTCTCCCAGTATGCTCATGCTCACAAATATTTTTTTTCTGAATATATAATGTAAAACTGTATTACCGCTATTTCTAATGTTTTTTTTTTTTTTCCCACACGGTGCAAAGGACAGCAGCTTTTGGTGTTAAATAATATCTGTAAGACAAACTAAACTAAATAAATAAAACTAGTGTTAGGAGTTTTAATTAATTTGATCTGTATCTACCATCAAAAGACCTGTCGACGTCCGTCTTTTTCAGTGTTTTTGCGTCAGAGTGTTTGGCAGCTGTGGAAGGATTAGGCGATTAGAAGGACAACACTCTGAGATTGGTCAACAGGCCTTATCAGATAAAGCCTGTTTAGAGCAAACGGAAGCTCAGCTCTGCAGTCCAAACATCACTAGCCTGCTTTGATCTCGCTGCTTGTCCTGCTGAGGTCAGAGGAAACTTCCTCACATCTTTAGATATCTTCTGTCCAACCATCAAAGCCTTTGCAGATGCACAGTCTCTTTGGTCGGTCGGCTAGTCTCAGATTAATTACTTGACCGTACCTCTAAGGGCCAACGGGGTTCTGCTGGCCCTGCAGCTTTTAACTCAAACCTTTGACACCTTACAATTGTACATCACTCCTCCGAACAACACCTTCTGTTATGCAAGTAAACTCAATAGCCACTTTATTAGGTACTTCACTATGCACCACAATGGACGAAAAGTGCCACAACCACTTTGGGAACTGTACAAATTTAGCAAAATTATCAGGATACAACACAATAATGTAAGACATGAATTCCACAATCTTAGGTGAGGTTTGGTGAGAAAAATGCATCAGGCTGCTCTCAGTAGTCCTCCTGGTCCACATACCAAGAGATTCTCATGCCGTCATCAGACATCGTGCTCAAGCTTTAAACCTACTGTATTTCATTTTTTGGTTTTGCATTTTTTCTAAATTCTCACCTGGAACTCCAGTGGAACAATGGCTCTCCTTCACACCAAGCACAATCTTAATTCTAATCAGTGCTATCAGCTGTCTGCTTCTGAGAAACATGAGTATTGCTGAAGGTACAGAATTTATATACTGTAACATGTACTGGTAAATTATTGGAAACGCTATAAAGAGGTCGACAAAGGTCACCGCCAGCAATCAGAATCAGAAGTACTTTATTTATCAAAGGGGGAAATTACTTATGTCACAGAGGCTAGAGAAATATTACAAATGAAAAGAATAAACACTAAAGAAAGAAAGAAAAAGAAAAATATAAATAATTAAGTAAATAATTCAGTCAATTGTATTAGTAGTTGGTTTTTTTTGCGTTTTTGTGAATTTGAGCTTTGTTGTGAAATTTGAGGGATGAAAGATTTTCAGGCCCCCTATCCAAATAAAATGTAAAAAAAATAAAATAAATAAATACATGGGTACAAATGATTGTTATTGTTCTTCAAAACTCCTGAAAAACAATAAATGTGTGATCACATTTTATAGAACAGCAATAATGAAGTTCTCGCGTCCCACCTGTCATGTTTTCACTGGGTTTCACCCCTATTTATTAATCAACTATCGGATTGATTGGGTTTTCATTGAAAAAAAAAAAGGTTGTGTGTATGTGTTGGTGTAAACCTCTATTTGCTTTGATTAAAGTGGAATAAGCTCCCGTGCCCTGTAACCCTAATCTAAATAACACAGAAGTCAGAGGAATAGATCATTTCTGTTTTGCGTGGCACCTATTTTTAGAAACCAGGGCAGTCCTTTTATTTGATTTATTTTTTAATAGGAATGAATTGATGAAGGAGAGGTCTATAATTAAATTTATTCGAGAAGGACTCTTGGAAAAAAAAGTTTATTCAATAAAGGCAGTTCAAAAGCAGGTGTGAATGTGTTTTTCACTCTGGCAGCGCTTTATTAAGTAATAGACAGCAGTTTTGTTTCAGTCCATCCAGCCTG
Organism: Gouania willdenowi; assembly: GCF_900634775.1. NCBI lineage: Eukaryota > Metazoa > Chordata > Actinopteri > Blenniiformes > Gobiesocidae > Gouania > Gouania willdenowi. The sequence goes on along the minus strand of NC_041048.1, from coordinate 9,528,214 downwards.
TAAAGAACCTCCCAGTAGAACAGGGCTGCATTTGAATGATTTATTTTCTATTACATTAGTACACGGTTTCATGCAAATAAAATAATAACTTCACCCTGGTGTGTTGTACATGAAGGTGTTTACTTGTTTGTCCTCGAGCGGCGCCTTGAGGGAATATCAGCTTTCTCTTTTAGCACACTGATTGAATTTACACTTTAGGAAACAGAAAGCACAGCAAATGAAATTCTTCTCAACCACTGAAACTACTCAGCATTGTTTTAACTAACAGCAAAGTCCAAAAGTTTGACCGTCGCTTCAAAATAAGCACCATTAGTCATACATTACATTTATGAGATGTTTTAATGTTGGCATATTTAATTTCCCAAAATGGCTCAGATAGCAAACCAAAAATAAATGATTCACTGCACTGCGGCTTCAATTAGAAAATATGGCGGTCATCATTCAGGAAGGACTCAATGTATGTGAGTTGATGTGAAGTGTCATCATACTTAAAGCAAATTGTGTAAACCTTTTTAAACATTTAAATGTAAATATACACTTTGTCAATGCATTAATGCTGACTGAGCCTCAAAATCAAAAAGGTTTGATAAATGAAGGCCTGCATATTATATAATTTAACTCCATGTTCCTGTTATAGCTGAATTATTTTTTGAATTAATGACGCTGAAGCTTGCGTTTGATTTATTTTCAGAACCTTCCAAGTTTTCTAAAGGACGTTTGGAGGCTTGTATCCAGGAGAGGAATTTACTGCCCTGTTTCTTTCTGTGCATCTCATTGTCGGATCCAGTGGCTAATGTTATCTTTCACTTGGCCTCCAAACACTGTAGAAAATCTGTATGCCATTGTGCTCGTCTAGAGGTGTTCAGATAGACTCTAATTATGTGGCAGAAGTCCAAGACACTGCAACAATCAGATGAGGCTCCGCCACAAAGGATACAAGTTTAAATCTGATCATTTTATCTCCTAGAATGACTAAAACAGCTGGAGCAGAGTGTTGTCATGCAGGTCTAAATGTCCAGGTGCTGAGAGATTTGGTGATTTACACCAGATCAGTAAATTGGTTTTGACGTAGTGGATCTTAGCAGGTTTTTTGGTGCCTCAGGTCAGCTGATCGGCTTCTCTTGGAGGTACCGAGGTCAAAATGGAAACTCAGAGGGGACAGAGCTTTCTTTTTTTTATTATTCCTTGGCTTTAGTTTTAATCCAGTATGAGACTTGTTTTAGTGTCCTATGGTTTACCATTATTGACTGTTGTGCTTAGTAGCTACGTCAGCTTTTATTCTTGTTTTACTTAGTTTGTTTCATTGATTTGGTGTTGTTTTTATCTATTGTGTTCAGCACTTTGTGCTAGCTGTGGCTGTCTTCAAGGGCTATACAAATAAAGTAGAATGGTGTTGAGTTTGACTGTTGCCCTCTTCACTATTAAAACAAAAACACACACGCACAGCCATGTTCTTAAATTGAAAGAAGTAAAAAGTTCTCAACTTAACCATTTCATCATTTTTGTGTGTTTTTATGTATCCTAATTAAAAGGCCATAGGGCACTGATTGTAAAGTTGTTCATGCTAAAATAAACAAACCTCATTCAAAAAAACGTATGTGATGTTTTCTTATAATATAATGTCAATGTTAAATCCAAACATTAAATGTTATATATAAAATATAAATATTAAATCTAAATGTAAATGTAAAATGTTAAATCTAAATATTCCATTTAAACATAAATGTTAAATCTAACTATTACATTTAAACATAAATGTTAAATCTAAATCTCAATGCTAAATGTTAAATCTTAAATGCAACATCTAAATGTCACGGGTGAAACTAAATATTTAGCTAATATGCAAATTCACTGGAAATACCAAAATAAGAGCTCATTGACACAAACTTGAAGATTTACATATAACATTTAGATTTAGATTTGACATTATATTTTTACAAGAAAAAAATATCACAAATTTTACTGTAAAACTGGTCAAAAGTAGCATAAAAAAATTACGTACAGTTATTAAATGTGGTTTGTTGCCAAATGTTTCAAAAAGTTGCTGTTTATTTTAGGATGCGCAACTTTACAACAATCGGCGCCCCATACAAGACCGAAGAAATCAACTGCACATTCAGCTGGCTCATTTACCGTCAATGTGCAGGGATATACTAATCCATAATTTGCACAAGTGATATCATATGTAATAATCACTGAATATATATCTACCAAAATAAGATACTCATTATATTTATATATTTATATTATATATTTGAACATGTGCTTTGTCAATTGGTGGCTTATAAAGATGATAACCAGTCATTACTTGTAAATAAAAGTGAATTTACTTTTTTATGCTCAAAATGTTCACAATAGTCTGTAAGAAAGGTTTAGTGAAATAACGAGATAATGTCTAGGTTTGTCTAAGAAAATGCATCAGAAGTTTTGATGAGCTTTAACGTAGTGATGTCATAATTTTGGTTTACTACATGAATGAAGTATCCCAAAAGTCTAATACGTTGAGGGTTTCATTCCACTCTTGAGATCCCGTTGTGCAAATTGTATGAGTAAGACTTGACTACCAATCAATTGGACTATTATTGTTCTGCATCTCCTAACTTATGACCCATCAGGGTTCTTTGGATCCCAGTTTGAATACCACTAAAATGTTTTTAAAGCCTCGTTGAATTGATTTTTCTTTCCTAGTCGCTCAGTGTGAACTTTCCTTTGAGAAAAATGTCACATACAGAAAGAATTGCAAATGCAAACAAGTATGTTCACATCAATGCCAGCTCACACAAATGTAATCAGGCACAAATAACAAGCACATCATGAAAATGTGTGACTCAGACTTGTATTGAGGCATAAAAACCTCTTCTTTGTCAATACCCCCACAGCTTCTCTGAGTGCTGCAAAACCGATGATTTTCTATAGACTTCACGGCTTATTTGTGACAACGTTGCATGTTGACTGGAGGCCCCCAAGGCTCAGCTGGATGTATTGTTACTGACACCCTGCCTTATGTAGTTTTTTGGCCTTGATATGGCAATTTGAGTGTAGTTTGGGTTTTTTTTCTGCTGAAAGTCTAGCAAGTCGAGAAAATGTCAAATTTTGCTCATAATCTCATTCTGTATGGAATTTTTGTGCAAAATGAAATAGAAATACAAATATAACATGGACTAAACCCTTGCTGACATTTTTTTCGGACCATATCATACAATTCCATATTATTTTTGATGTAAAACGGGGGGTTGAGTGATACACAAGTTGTGGCAAATGGACATAATCTTGTGTGATTTCAGTGTTACCCTCCCAGCTTCTATATGTCATCTAAAGCATATATATCGTATGAATGTGGTGTGTAAGTGAATGTTGTGGTGGTCGGAAGGGTCGATGGCGCACTATTCCGTCAGTCTGTCCCAGGGCAGCTGTGGCTACAACAGTAGCTTACCACCACTGAGTGTGGAGTGAAAGAATAATGCCATGTAAATCACTTTGACTACCCTGACTCCCTGTTCCCTGTTCCCTTCCCCCCTCACCTAGGTGTAACACTGCCCTCTCTTTTTCTATCCTCACTATAATAAATGTTTCATACCCTTCCTTAGGGAGAACTGGAGATGGTCACAAAAAAAACAGTAAAGCACTTTGACTGATCAAAATAAGGCGCTATATAAATCCAATGCATTAAATATAACACTGATAACAGTATTTGACTTGAATAACCCTATTTACCGTGTTTGGTTCGATTTCGGAAAGTTTAATAGCAAATTCATATAAAAGTAAAATAATAAAATAGGCAAGGAAGGTGATATAATAGAAATGGAACAGAAAGGGGTAAACTGACATGGAAATTGATGTACTGAGTTAGTCAGGCTGCTTGAGAAATGACAAAACAATTTAACCAACTAAACTCTTAAAATAACACAACAAGAAAGGCTGGTGTATTTTCATTTTTACTTTGAAAAGCTTATTTAAATATGAGTGTTTTTGCTTCTTATAGGTATTATTCTACATTTTATCAAACATCTAATACTATTAGATGTGCATGGTGGTTTATTATTAAAAAGTGGTATACATTGATACAGTTTCTTGTCAACCCTAACATTGTTAGTTCCTGGTTTTATACTGAACAGTTTCGTTAATATAATTCAAAAGTATTTGAGGAAACACTGTAAAAAAAAAACACGAAAAAATAGAATAACTACTCAGCAGTTTTAGAGCTAATAAATATGGAATCCCGTTTCAGCCACTAAAAGTTATAACTATGAGGTATTAAAGTCATAATTATGACAAAATCATAATTATGAAAAAGAAAGTCATAAGGGCGACCGTGGCTCAGGTGGTAGTGGGTCGTCTTCTGATCGAGAGGTTGGGGGTTCGATCCCAGTACCTGACTATGTGTCGAAGTGTCCTTGGGCAAGACACTGAACCCTAAGTTGCTCCCAGTGGTCGACTAGCGCCTTGCATGGCAGTCTGTCCCACTGGTGTGTGAATGTGAGAGTGATTGGGTGAATGAGCTGATATGTAAAGCGCTTTGAGACTGCTTCAGTGTGGTGATGAAGCGCTATATAAAATCAAGTCCATTTACCATAATTGTGAAAAAGAAAATCATAATTATGAGATAGTAAAGTCATGAGTTATTAATGACACTTAGAATAATATAATATAGTTTTCCATATCAAGGGACTTTTATGTAACTAGGCTTTATTGACAAACTTGTATAAATCTAAAACCAGAGGCTTACGCAGGATTATATTTACAGGTTTGGCTAGTGGAGGCAAACGGTAGCAGGAAACAATAGCAAAGCGTGATATTATCATTTGATTGAGACAAAACAGAATAAAAAAAAAAAAAAATACAAAACAGAATATTTTACTTTTAAAACCGTAAAGATGATATCTGGAGTTTCTGAGAAATCTATGATTATGTACGATTCTTTTGAATTGCAAAAAAAAATACCTAACTAGTCTTTTACTATGGTCTACTACCTGTGGTCATTCATATACAGTACATTAATGTATATAAGTCCCTCCTTCGTCCTATAGACCCCTATACAAATGGAAATAATCGCTCAATCAAAGTGAATGTGGAACTGTGCACGGAAACAAGGCAGCGCGTCACAGCAGCAAACAGGTAAATACGATTTTGGCTGTTACAGAGAACTAGAGGCGTGGCTTCTGGTAGATTGGCAGAGGAAGTGAAGCTGTTTAGGGTGGGACGTTGAGACATTCCCAAATTGGAATGATAAGTGTATTTGAACCCTTTGGTTCACATGCATGGTGAAGGTCTCTTTTGAAAGATAACATTCTGAAGTTTTTCAACACTGCAGGTATCAGTAGAACTGAGTTATTGTAGTATGAACATGGGAGTACAAATATTTACGTCCTGGCTTATTTTATTATAAAGAATATAAATTGAGTTGTGCATTGGCTTGAAAACAAGATGGGAATATAAGATGCTACCTACATACAAAAAAAAAATCCTCAAAAAAAAATCACTTTTTGAGAATTCTACAACTGTTTTTAGCTGGCGATGTCCAGGCGTCTTCAAATGGCACATTTGGCACCATGGACACTAAAACAGCTATAGCTTTTGAATGGTTTGGAGTACTGTCCAATTCACCATCAGTAGCACAGTACCATACAATCAGCAAAGAAAAAGGGAAGCTAAAATTTCAGCAGCAGATATACTGATGTTATATTGTTGGTGTTGAAGTTACTAATGTGAGGACCTCACGGCTTGGCCTGTCTAACACAGTGTGAACGCTGCCTAACTGCTGGCTTTGCATGGACCTCCCTCTGGGTCAGCACGAAAACCAAACCTTCAGGGTCTGTCGTGTCAAAGCACTATTTGTACCACGTCAGATCTGACTACACAGCTTGTCAATAAGTGAAAGCTTGTATATGCTATGTAGTGGCTTGACAACACGCTGAACTGCTGAATCATTACCAAGCACTCATGGCGTTCGGCCTCCTTTTTCATTATTCTTATTTACAACCCATTGATTCAGAGAATGCAAACAATTTCCCCATGTCGAGAAAGAGCTCTGTTTTATAGTCAGTGTTTGGATGAGATTTTCTGTAACACTCTGCTGTAATTTATTGTCATCTGTTTACAAAAATCTTTACGTAAGAGCTTGCATTTGTTCCAGCTGATAGAAAAGAGTCATATCAAGGTGTAAGCTCCGATTTACATTCTCGTGTCTGGACTCTAAACCTTTAATTCTGTGGAGTAAGGGAGGAGCTTTAGTGTTGTGTTGTAGAGCGTAAGCATCAGAGAGTGACCTAAATATTGGAGCACAAACGGATCACCTGATTTTCTGATTTCATGAGGCAAGTGCACTCGTTTTGTTGACTATTAGTCCATACATAGCCACTGTCTGAGCTCGGGTGACTACCAGTGTCAAAGCTGCACTACCTGAATCTTGAACCACGACAGAGGTTCATGACTGAATTCGAACCGTTAATCCCACCCCCCACTCTGATAATCCCTCCCAGTCTCCTCCTCTCTGGAAGTGCACAAAATCGCGCACGAGAGCTGAACGTGCACTACCGGTAAAACACGTCGTCACGCAAAAGGATGCACACAAAATATAAGAAAATGGAACTTTAGATTACCTATCTAGAAGGAAAACAGCCAAAGTTAGTCCAAGACTGAAAACAAGTTTGCACCGTGCACGCGCTTCACTATATATCGCGGCAGCCAATGAGGAGGCTCCTTCATGGGCTCTGCTCACCCCTCCTTTCTCTAAATCCTGTGATTGGAGCTGGAGGGCGTGGCCGCCAAGACTTGGTCTTCCAAGGTTTTATTAACTAAAATACTTAATTATAAAACACAGACAGCACGCAGACGTACAATTTTTTCAGAAGTTATTACTTTTACGATATACTATATGATGCTAATAAGAATTATCTTTTTAATTACATGAAATAATTTGAGTACCATAGCTTTAAAATAGTAATCACAAAATAATACCCAAACATGTTTGTTACAACTTTTTTTCTATGACAAAAACAAGACAATAACAAGCTGAAAATATATATTTATATTTATATTAGATAACTCTTTATTGTCATTGCCTACATAGTACGACATACAACAAAATTAGACCACAGTCCCCCTCGATGCAAATTACATTTCATTCACACACAATATATGAATAAATAAATAGGGTAAAAAAGTGCAAAGAGGCAGTTCATCGATCATTTTTTCAGAATGAATAATAAATAATAAAAGCTGTTCAGTGTGGGTCTGTCAGGAATAAGCAGTTTTAATTCAGAAGTGATATTGCACAGTTATATTAAAAAAAAAAAGCTATGTGCGTGATTTTCATGTCTTGAATCTCCTGGAATTTATATATATATTTGTTAACAAGATGGGACTAGCATTACTAGTCTTTCTAGTTTAAAATTTAAAATGACTTCTATAACTTCAAGGCAGACAATCATATTTGATTAAAGGTTTACTGAAATAATGACTAGAAAGCATTCACATTTCATTCAATAAAATGACAATAAAACTTACACAGTTGACAATAATGTAACAAAAGTTGTAAGGCCCAAATGCAATAAAAACCAACTGGTCTACCCACGATATGATATAAAATACAATATAGGGCTCACGATACGAAATACTCACGATACAATACGAAAAATGACCAAAAAAAATCCCAATTAAGTGTAATGCATTTCTAACAAATCTTTGTTCATGAAAAACAATTTGACTGCAAAACAAATTTACTAACTTAACTTTTTTATTATTATTAAATATTTGGCCTCTAACATTGTCTATAGACGTAACTGTGCTATGACAGAGATCAGACATCACTAATAACTGTAATCACTTATGAAATCATTCAGTAATTTATTTTTATTCTTTTTTTAAATCTTCATAGCGCAATTTTGCTATCAAGTTTTTTTTTTCAGCTTTTTTTTAGCCTAAGGTACACAGTGTAATAGATGAACATGTTAGTCGTTATTGATCCAAATGAAGCTTCACTAATTGATCATAAGCCTTTGGTGCTGCACAGCTCCACCAAGGCTGAGCCGAAGCTTTTTTACCCTATATTTTTAAATCATAAATTGTCATGTTTTTACCAAGCACAGATTGCTAACCAACATGTCCACTGTGTCCACCTTTCTGCTGATGCAAATTCTTCCGTTCTGCATTCACCTCCACAGCATACGGAGAGTTCTCCATCGCGCTTTTTCACGTCTTGAAAGAAACATATGCTATATTTGCATCTTGTAAGTGAAGAGCCAGTGCGGCTGCTTATTACGAGCTCACAGCAGCAGAAGCTGATGCATAATGTACCTCTGTGGACAAAAAAACATGAGAGCAGTGAAGCACCCCCCATTCGTTCACTCTTCAAACAGCATCAGTTCTGCTATTCCAATCACCTCTATATCTGACAGGCGCAAAGGAAAATATGGTCTTGAGTGGAAATTATACGTGTGCTTAAATCTGGGAGTTTTTTTTTAGCAGCCACGGTGTCTGAGCACCATTATCGGAGCAGGAGTGAGTGAGTGTTTTGAAGTGAGTGACAATGGCACAAAAAAGAGGAAAGCAGAAGAAAGGATGGAGAGCGACTGTGCGGCTTTGAGGCGTTCCGTCATCCACCAAAACTCCTGCAGCTTTCCCTCATCCTTCCCCTCCTCCTGTGGAGAGAGAGAGAGAGAGAGAGACAAGCAACAGAGAGGTAGAGAACAGGAGAGAAAGAAAGAAAGAGAGGGAGCAACAGAGAGCAAGTGAGAGAGTCACGCTTACGAGCCAGTGGAGAAGAGACGTCAAGAGGAGGATCTACAAGGGGGGGTGTGTGTGTGTGTGTGGGGGGGGGAATCCATCTCTCCCTTCTGCTGCTACTCCTCGTGCATCCTTCGGGCAGCAGAGGAGCGAGAAGGATCCGGCTGGCGTATTTCTAACCCCGCTTTGCCGAAAATTATCCGCGGCCGCATCAGAGCACGAGGAGGAGTGCGAGGAGAGCCGTCGAAAAAAGCTCGAACGGTGACGAGAGCAAGAGCTCCGTAGACGAGTCAGGATGCTCAACAACCTGACCGACACCGAGGAGGGGGACGGAGGAGCGCAGAGCCAGGGTGAGTGATGGGATGGGATGTGTCACACACTTACGCAAACATGCAAACATGTCATGCATCAGTGCATCGCCATGTGAGCAGAGATCGTCGCCTGGTGATGTATGACATGAAAAAAAAAAAGTGTTAATCTGCCCACTCGCACAGAAACAGATAACGCACAGAAAGACTTTGCAGAAAACACGACAGAAGCATTTCGGTGGAGTGTGTGTGTGTGTGTGTGCGTGTGTATACCTGTGTGTGTATGTGTGTGTGTGTGCGTGTACATGTTACCACACTGTACGGTTGCCAGCCTGCTTTCCTCCTCTACTGCTGCTCTTACTGCAAGGCTGTTGTGACAAGAATAGTAATGGGCTCACTCCTCTGAGCATGAGGGTATTACAAAATACACACTCGCGCGCGCGCACACACACAGACTCGCGCACATACAAAATATTGAGCATTTGCAGTGCAGAACTCAGTTGTTCATTCATTCATCATAGTATCTCTCACATATGGCACATGAACGATGGACAGGCGGTATGGACACACACACACACACACACACCACTGTTGCCACTAATCCCATTGGCTCCAGCTGTCAAAATCAGGACTTCATCAAGTCGCCATCACTCGGCTTGGTCTTCTGTCCCAGCAGGCTTCTCATAGCAGTCCTGGAGGCTTCCTGCTTTTTTCTACACCTGTGGTTTGAGTGCCCTTATACTGACTGCTTCCCATTAGGTGCCTAGCCTCTGAGCCCTTTAATACAGTTGGTCAAGTCTGAGCTATAGGTGACAAGCAGTCAACGGTCGGGGGACTGAAATACAAATGCTGTTTACAGTCCAAAAGATCAATCAGCAAAACCTCTTTTGTTCTGTCTTTTTCAGTAAAGATTGTTTTAGCATTGACTAAAAAAAAAAAAATCTAGTTTTTTATTGATGGCCCGCACTTGTAATTTTCACCCACCTTTTGTTGTTCTTTTTCTTGGCTCTTAGGGATGCAGCGAAGAGACAGGCTGTGGATAAGAGAACTAGTCACTATGCTGCTTCATCTACCTTTGCTTAATGATAAAAATAGACCAGTGCTGAAAACATGAATATTTATGTGATTGCAGGGATCGCTATGCGTGTGTGTATGTGCACTTGCATTCGTGTCTGTGTGTGGTACATTTGTGCGGTTGAAAGCACGCAGAGATTGTTGGCGGGGTTTAAACTAACCATGACCCTGTTCATAAGTGTGACAAATTGGAAGCATCAGGGACGAGTTGCCTCCATCGGCCACGAAACAGCCAATAGAGGAATGTTGAGCTGATGCGATTACCCAAGCACTCGCCATTTACCTCCTGAGCTACACGACACGTCTGTGGATTCAACCATGTGTGCTATAAAGCAGTGTGGTTTTCGGCAGCACATTTTTATTGAGTTTTAGTCATAGCCTTTTGACTAAAATGCAACTATTTTAGTCAAAATGTGTTAATCATTGGATTTAGTCCCAACACTTTTGTAAATAGGGCTCTTATTTTGAAATAACCGGACGTTTGGTCAGTTGCACAATGGCTGGTTTCCGAAAATCTCCTAAATGTCGGCATGAAATGTGTTTCTGCGAGTTTTATGGATCAAATGACCACATGTTGATATTCTACTTGGTCATTTTCTCACTTAAAATGTTTGAGAACTTTCAAAACGTGGCAAATTAAAGGAGACATTTAGCCTCAGCATGCTTCAGGTTTTTGTTGTTGTACGCTCGAAGTGCATCTTGGGAAACTTGGAAGTATACTTCAGTGGGAACAGTTGTCATCCTAATCATACTAATAGTATATAGTAGATAATATATACTGTACTCATTAAGTATGTAGTATGTACTATGTTAGTATGTGATTTCTTATTATTGTCACTTCAAAAATGGAGTTCACAAAAACTATGACAAAAAAATGTAGTCAACAAAATAAACACTGCACTAAAGTGTAGTTCATGTGAGGTATTCAGATGTTTTAATCTGTCAGGTTGTCCTTTTTAAATAAATTTTAGCTAATGCATATACAGTAGGAACAAAGAAACCCACAGACTAAAGGGCATTTTTGCCCAACAGCCATTGGAACGTTGTCCAAAAAACCAAAGCATGACTAGCATGACTAGTCCTCTACTATTATAGTCTTTCTGTTAGCCATGATGCATCGCAAGTTACTTAACCTCATGTTATTTGATTCTGAACACAGGTGTTAATGGAAACGTTATTGCCCACATTATGCCGCACTGACAGATGTGAAGGGAAATGTTGGCCGTACATGTGAGAAGAAAATGACTATCCAGATATTTCAGTATTCAAGTCAGGTCCAGCCATCTGGAGAGGGACGTTAGTGTCACATCTCTCCCTGGCCAGCGCTTCATCTTCTTCTCTCTCTCTTGCGTTCCCTCCCTTTTTTGTCACTCTGCAGTGGCAGCATCTCCCAGGATAAAACACACACACACACTCACACACTTTAGCTGTACAACCAACATGAATAATCCAGGACAGCCTTGGATCAGGGGGATTCTACCCAGTGTCATCGTCAGTCTTTTTCTGATCCTTTGGGCTGTAACATCTCTGTCTCGCTCTCTGCGCTGTCCAAGGTGCTGATTTGCAGCCTTTATTATATTGCTTATTTCCAGCTTTGGAAACGTATCTGTATCATAGTGAAGGTGCCTGAGGACTGTCTATGTGCTCACAGCCCACATGCACAAGTAATGTAGCTCCACTAATATCACCTGTGGGAAGGGGTGGAGCAACAATTTGAAAAGTGAGGGTGTTCTAAGGGTAGGGCAACTGTCAACTCCCAATTTAGTTTATTAAAATAATTTACTAAAACAATGATAAAGCTGTTATTAAGTCAGTGTTACTCAACATGTGGCTCTTTTTGTCTTAATTTCAATTTTTCTTCCCCCAGAAAACCTTAAAAAGATGAACCTTTTTTAACTCTTTTTCCCTTTTTCTTTGGCCATTTTGCAACTTCCTTTGTCCCATTTTTGCACCTTTTCAAAAAAATGTTTTTAGATTTTAGCTTCCTTTTTCTTCTCCTAATTTTGGTCCATTTTTGCAAGTTGTAGTTTTGCCACTTTTCATCCAAATAAGCTGCCTTTTGCCCAGTAAAAAACACTGTTTTTTTCAAAATTTTTGCCTTTTTTCATTATTGTTTGCTACATTTAAGCTACCTTTTGCCGATACACACCACCTGTTTCCTCTTTTTTGTCAATTTCTGTTGCTACACTTTACTGCTTTTGGACCATTTTAGTCACTTTTCACTCTTTTCTTGCCACGTTATGCCACTTTTGGACCATTTTTAGTCACCTGTCTTTTTTTTTTTTTTGTCATTTTAGGTACACTTTACTCATCGGTGTTAACTCTGTTTACCTTCTTGGAAGGAATGAAAATGCAGGTGTTGTATTCCCTGCATTCCTGACGGGTGAGATGCGCTTGTTTGTGGGGGTCACTGTGGTTTATTGGCATTTTTTTTTTTTTTTTTTTTTTTTTAGTCTAGAGAGATATTCAATTTCAAAATAATGACAATACTCTGCTATTACTAAAGATGAACATCATTATTTTACAATTTTAAGTTCAAGCTTTGAGAAGAAATACAGCACAAAACATTTGTTGTTTTCATCAAAGGCTTGATAAGTCAATGAATGACACTTTACTTGTAAATACCTAATAGCTTTGAAAGTGAATGAAAGATGGAGAGATCCTGGAGAAATTATTTGGAAGGCAAGGAAAGGCTAATTTATTTGTATGACACATTTCTTACACAAAGCAACTCAATATGCTTGTAAGGAGAGGAAGTTAAAGAGCTGCCAAATGTTGTTCTGCTGTGGAATAAGATTCTTTTTTTAAATTAGCATTTGCCTTTAAATTTCAAAAGGGTAATCAATATGTGAAGGAAGGAGAACCAGATCCTATAAAGCAGGGCTCCTCCTGTCATTGTTAGTTATGAGCTTGTCATTATCAAGTGTTCTTGCTCTGCACAGCCCCATTTATTATAGATATGCTACTAAGATAACCTGTCAGCATATGATGCTCCCTATTTGTTTTTAGTGGGCAGAAGTGATTTATTTTTATATATTTTTTTCACCAGATACTGTTTGGAGGTGAGTATTGGCAAGGATGTTGCAATACGATACGTATCGCGATGCTTGGGTCACAATACAATGTCATCGCGATATTCTGCCCAGTTAATATCAAAATTAAACGTAGAGATGAAAGATCAAGTTGCTGTATATGTTCGTCAGAAGATATTGATCATTCAGAGGACAAATTGAGTCAAAAACATCCTATTTATTATTTATTATTCGTGTTTTGGCACAATTTCACTGAAAAAAAGTAAATGCAGTGTTACACATTGTCATCATAAAATAAAGTGCAACAAGTTTTATTTCACTGAAACTACTGTGTAGAGGTCTCAAGGTAACCATGACAACATAATGACGGCATTAAAACAACTGTAAGTGAGAACATTAATGATTAATCACCCTGAGTTACTGACAATGCACAAAAATAAGAAACATTTATAATTTCTTCTATTGTATCAGTTTAAACACTGATCTGAACTGATTATATGAAAATAAAATGTCTGTGCATACATAAATATTGCAGACATTACACACTGCCATCATAAAATCAAGTGCATCAAGTAACCATTGCAACACATTGAAAGCATTGTAACCAAATATTGCACAAATACACAAAATTATTGATTAAATATAAAAAAATAAAATAAAATTAATTAATTTTTTTTAAAATATCGATTTTTTTTAAATGAAAAAATTTGATTTAAAATCGGCACCCAAAAAAATCGAGATATATGGTGAAATATTTTTTTTTTTCACACCCCTAATAGGTCCATGTTGACAAAAAGGTTAAATGTGCATGTATACATTTTTTTTTTAAATATCATTTTTATTACTAATACAGCTTTGCTAAGAATGTATAAAATAGTAGAGGTGTGCATTGCCGTGAATCTGACGACACAGTAACTAACAAGTAAATGTTAACTAACTGTTTATCAAAAGTTTATCTAAAGTTTATCAAACTGTGAAATTCCATTTTTTTTAAAAAAGTTAGTTTTGCTTCTACAACAGTTTCTGTTTCTAAGGTATTAAATCCTTCCCCCCCCCAAAAAAAAAAAAGTAATACAATCAACTTTCAAGCTAAATTGCATTGAGTGAGGTAGTTTAACAATGTATTATGTGGTTCACTGACACCTATACTAACCACAGGGCGTTTACGTGCTGTGCCTATGTTGGCACAATTAAATGGCTTTTTTTTGTTAAAAAACATTATTAAAAAAAATCTATTTGGACATTTTTTTGGATTGATAAGATAAACACAGTGAAATATTGTGATATGTCACCGAATCGTTTTTATTTTACACCCTTAATAAACACCCTGTACCTTCTATGGGTTGAAATTATCGCCAACCATCTATACATGTAATGGGATGGATATAATCACTTCAATTCAATTCAACTTTATTTATGTAGTGCTAATTACAAAAATAGTCTTCTCGAAGGGCTATCAAAATGTAAAACTTTAAAGAAAAACTAGGAAACCCAACAAATCCTCATGAACATGCATCAGATACTGTGGGGAGAAACAACTCCCTTATAACAGGAATTCATCTCCAGCAGAACCAGGCTCCGAGGTGGCAGCCATCTGCGTCTATATATAGATTACAATATATAGGAATTAGATTAAACAGAAGGAGTTTATACAGATAGAAGACACAAGGCTTATGATAACGATTCCACTCAATATTTTTGGGAAAAAAGACAAAAAAATGGCTGTTGGGGAAAAAAAAACCATTCTTTTATTTGACTTTGACTCCGGACTCACTTATATACTGTACTTACTCTGAGTATGACCTTTTCAATGCAATACGTATATAAAGTAATAAAAACAGATCATGTGGATTTTTTTCTTTTGCTGACTCCACCCTCATAACACTCGTACCTTTGGCGATACATTTTATGGTGTTTTGATATCTTGTTGCACGACATATCGTCCCACCTTTTTAAATAAGTAATCAATTGCTACATCTATTCATCCATCCATCCATCCATGCACCTCCTCACTGGCTCTTTAAACTGTCTGTCCAGCCTGTAAATGGTGCTATAATGATGTTTTAGTAATGGCTGACTGCATAACACTGCAAAACCTTCCCTGGGGCCCTCTCTGAGGGTAGCAGTTTATGTTTGCACTCAACGTCATTACTCTCTGTCCACGCATTCTGCCACATGTCTACTTTGAATGGGAGGAAACATAAAGGGTCTGGAAGTGAAAGAGGCAACTCGTTAATACACCACCATAGACACGTGTAATTAGAAACAGCATCTCTCTGGCTGTACAATGAAAGACATAGTTTAAGTTACTTTATGTGTAAGTGTATCATCTCCACACGAGTAGACAGACGCATAGTCCCACTTCATATGTCATTTTAGACGACTTCCTTTTGTGGTTAAAATAAAAAAAAAAAAGTATCGCTGCTAGAATAAAAATGATATGTTCTATGGTGGATTTTAATGAGACCGGTATGGATTTCCTTATTATTCACAGCATGGTTATTACATCAGCAGTGGCTGTGCAGATCTAAGGGAAAGATAATCATTCATTTGTTTGTTGAGTAAAAAAAAAACGAGATCATAATCAACGGCGAAAGGCTCGGCTTCTTTTGACTCATATTTATTGAAAAGCGTGAACAAAAGCATGAACAAAATACACCGTACTGTCATACAACACGTTTTTTTTTCTCTCCAAACATTTTTCTCAAAAAAATAAATCAGAATTTTGTCTTTTGTTGTTGTCGTAACAATGCCGTTTGTTATATATTACAGCAACACAGATAACAGTGCAGGAAAAAGAAACGCTGGGAGGACAATAAAACACGGTCCCGGAAGTTTTCTTGAGGTAAAGGGCTTCAAATTGATTAACGGTCTTAGAGATGAAGAGATAGCTAGGTTTATGGAGGGGAAGAAGAGGTCACTGGACATGAAGGAAAGAGATGAATAATGTTGAAAGAAATTTTTTTTTTTTTTTGGTGTCTCAGAGCAAAGCGTAACCGAGAGAAGGTTTTCATCTTTTTGGACAAGAAACATTAGGTCACTCATCGTATGATCTAACCATCTCAAATAAGCAATGAATTTATAATGGGCCAATTTAAAAAGGAATATTAAGGTACTAATAATAATGATTAGATGAAGACTGTAACAGAATGTATCAACTGGAACGTTTACATATGAATTATTATTGTTCATTAGGGCTGGGCAAAAAATGGATTTCATAAATTAATCGAATTTGTAGATAAAAACAATTTTTATTTTGCAAATTCGAGCTTTCATTTTTTTTTTTTTCAGACTTTTTTGCATTCCGATGTGAGCCAGCCCTCTCTTTGTTTACATATGTTTGCCCTTTGAGTAGCTATGTGTGCCACAGGCATGTTACATTTTTTATTTGCACTATACTGAGATGCTAAGGAAAGAGTTTTTTTTTTTAGTTTTTTTTTATTTTTTTTTTTTATTGTAATGTTATTTGTTATAAAATATGTAGTTATCTGATTTCTTAATCAGAAAATTTAAGCTACTGTGAAGTTACTGTTGCACTTTTGCTTAAAGGGGACATATCATGGTTTTAAATCCTTCCTTTTTACATATAAATCATACAGTTGTGGTCTATATAAAGCGGAACTGCAATGCTTGGGTCTGAATTCCTCATTATTATAGCTCCACAGGCCCCTTTTCTACCCCTTTTCTGATGTGCTTCTGAGAGCAACTCGTTTTGGTGCGGTCTCTTTAAATGCAAATGACCTCTTCAGGTGACACTCGGTTCAACTCCACCCTGCTCGGCCATTTTTGATAGAAGAGATACGGCTATGTAGCGGTGCATAAACTTTTTATTCAGAGGTTATTTACAAAATGTCAACAACAGAAGACTTGTCCATCCAGCCTTACATGTTTGAGCCAGAGTCGGACCCGGCGGAGCGAGATGAAAATGAAGATGATGAACCTGCAGAACCCTAACAAGTGAGCTAACACAAGCACCGAGCTAACGCTAGCGCCGAGCTAACGCTAGCGCCAAGCTAACGTCACGAAATGCATTTTAATACAGTCTTTTGAAAGACAAAAACGGCAAAATGAAATGACTAATGAAAACTTTAGACTTAAATTAAATCACGTAGGCCATATCATCAAGGATCTAAAACGAGCACACAGCGCTAACATATGAAGTCTGAAGACGGTGCAACTGCTAATGCTAACAAAACAATGACAGGGACGTCTTATCATCACACTTTTTAGCGTTATTTACAGCTTACCGAAGTGCTCTGTTCGTCGTCTCCAAAGATAGAAGGAATTGAACCCTCAATCAGACAAAGTCTTTCGGCAAATCCTTCTTTATACTGGCTGAGGTTGCTGAAGCAGTCACCCTTGAAGTGCTTCGCGCGCACAAAAATGACCTTACCCACAGATGTGGGTACATTTCTGTGAAAAATAAAACTCAACCAGGCACTTTGAAAAGGTTCTGATGCTGGGAGACGGTGTAATGAAGCGTGTGGGTTACTACATCCAACAACTGAACATTTTGACTTATCCTCTCGTAACTTCGGCATCCTTGAGCTTGGACTACAAAATAAAAGCGAGAAATAAAAATGGCGGATTGCTCGAAGTGTTGGACCTGGAGTTGATGTACTAATTTGGCAGTTCCGCTGCAAATACTGTGACGTAATAGTTCAAAAAACGTAATACAGAATAGAAAAATCGAAACAGATTGAAAAATATGAGCAAAACAGAATATAAAGATATCTACGGAGCACCTGAAGAGACTAATTTGATTTTTTTCTGTACTTCTAAGCACTCTAAATATACAACAAAATGCATTTATGGGCTAAAAAAGTGGATTTAGCATGATATGTCCCCTTTAAACCTGGGTTAAAGCTTGAAATGGTTGATTGACAGAGCCTCATTTACTATTTATTTTGTGATTGTTCTATGCATTTTAACTTTTGAGGACAATTACAGCAATAAAGTTGCACTTTTGACATTATATCTGGTGTCTGCAGTCATTTTTTTTAAGTGCATTAAAAAAAAAAAATTGAAAATTGAATCGAAACTCGAATTTTTTTTAAAAATTGAAAATGCCCAGCTCTAACATAAATGGTAAATTTATTTACTGGCTACGTGTCCAGGGTGTGCATTTTTTTTTATTCTGAGTCGGACATTTAAGTCTCCTAGCAATGGCCATGGGATGCATGGATGGATGGACAGTATTGTAATATGTGGTGAAGCTTTTCATTTTTGTAATGTATTTACACAGCTTTTTGTTAGGACTGACTATTGTGTTTCCAGTCTATGATAACATCTAACGATTGTTCTCTCAGTCTGAATGCACTTACTAGAAGTGGCTCTGCATAAAAGCATGTCCTTCATGGGTGTTATTTTAAAGAGTCGTGCATTTTCAAATTATATAAACAAAATCTTGAGCTGCTGAGATGATTATTTTCTGTTCCATTTCTTTCATTCCATTCCAAGGCTTTTGATTTTTTTTTTTTAAACTGTTTAGGCATAGCTCAAAACAAGTAGTAGAAAGAAAAAATACATTTTTCATCTGAAATTCATCTTAAAGTCTTTACACACAAATAAAGATATGTTTAAATTTTCAACAGTTAATATCAACATACATATTGATTGACTGTTGATTGAACTATTTATTTTTATCTTATCCTTTCTTTTTAATTTCAGTCACTAAAAAACAGGTTTCTTGATATTAGGGATGTCCCGATACAACTTTTTCACTTACGATATAATACCGATATTGCAGCCTTGCGTATCGACTGATACCGATATTGATACGATATCAGCACGAATCATACATACTTTTATTACTTATTTTGTAGTGTGGAATGTTAGAAAAGGCTTGATCAAGTGATGTTACTCATAACAATAGCCAGCAACAGTAGGTATGAGAAAAACTGACCCATTTGTTAAATTAAAATTTTTATCAAAGAGCATATATCGGTGATTTTAGATGCAGTCCGGTTTAATCCGATTCTCATTTTCTGGCTAATATCAGACCGACATCCAATATAAATATCGGATAGGGACACCTCTACTTGATATCACGAGTGTTCTTGAGTACTTTGGATACGATTCACGATACTGGGTTCACGATACGATTCTCTCACGATTTATTTTACAAAATGGGACTGTAGACAAATGACTGAAAATATTTTTTTATTCATTCATAGATAATACTGTATTATTTTCCTTTTATTTTTCATTGTGAAGAAGCCTATTAATTTAAATTCTGGTTCTACCATAAACAATGCAAAACTGCATATTAGTTGGCATGCAGCTATTCTAGCAGAGAAGAAGAGATGCTATGCGCTAGCAGACAGAGCTAATAGAAAAACGTGACTTTTACAGATATTCACGTAATATTACAGATATTCTTTCGGTGCTAAAGGGGTAAGGAATCATTTATGAACATGTTTAAGAGTAGAAGGCAATTCCACCCGCTGCCTACGCTTCTGGACAAGAAAAGAATAAATAGATAGCGCCCTATGCTGTTTCAAAAAGTACTGCGATTCAAATTTTCAGAAAATCGATATCAACCGTGATACCTATGAATCGATTTTTAACTGCCTTACGATTAATCGTTACATCCCTACATCCGGGTATTTCTCTAATGTGAACGCACAACATATTAATGTTGACATGAAACTGAGTTTGAGTAGTACGTTAGTATGCCATTTTGAACATGGCCATTATGTCTTTCCCTATGTTTAAATGAATCTTTGTGAAATTAGTTGATTGGAGCTTTATATTCAGTTTAAGAAGATTCTAATGTACAAGTTTCCAGCTGTACATTGTATAGTGCAGTGAACTGCTAGGCAAATGTACCATAATGAAAATATTCTAATTAATCTCTGCTAAACAGCTGCCTTCATTATACCTACCCTTCCTCGTAGAGGAAATAACCACCCAGTGTTCTTATATTTAAACAAGCTCATCCTTTAAGAAAAGGGAAGATCCTAAATAATGTAGACTGTCCTTGTTACTGTGTGAGAGGCTCAAAATGTATCACAGACTTTAGCTTGTGCTAAAAAAAAAAAAACAGTATCTTTAACCAGTTTAAGCCAGTCAATAGATGCTGTTAACTTTGGTTTCACACAAAACACATATTACGTAATTCAGAGAATTTCCCCAGTCGATGAATTATTTGTTCATAGGTCATAAAACCACAGGATGAAGTCACGTTTTTTCTGCCCTCACCAGCTGCCACGTTACCTCTGCATCACTGCACTCTCTTTTCTCTCCATCTCCAAAAGAAGACAAAGAAATCCTTTGCGTTCTCATTTTAATTGCCAAGGTAACCAACGGCCAACTGAAAACTGTTTTTCCTCTCTCTTTCATCGTGAGATGATAATTTACACTATGTTGTTGTTTCAGTTTGCTCGGGTCTGTGTGTGTGGGTGTACCAGCATTCCCAAACCTACATATGATGTCTTTGAAGAGCTAATAAAGGCAAGACAAAGTCAAGCAACTCCTCTTGGCTGAAGAAAAAAAACTGCTGTCCTTGGTGACAGGGAGAAAATGTGTGATGATGTATGTATCTTTTATCTACTAAGCAGCTTAATTGGTACACATGAGAGCACGGAAAACTGGCCTTCAAATTGTGGAAGTTTCTCCATAACTGAGAAGGACAGGAAATTAAATCAACCAACTTGTCATTTGAAAAGAGGAGGGGCACAGCGGGGGATCAATACCTTTTAGGACGCTTCTGCCGGAATACTGTGGCCCGCACATACCCACACCATTATCATCTCTTACCGTCTTCTTCATGGGGTGGTCTACTTGGGGATCTTGAGGTGGACGTAGAGGCCGAAACAATGATCCGCATATCTTGATGCAGTGTGGGCAAGGCAGAGTGGTGCTGGGTTGTGGCCGTGCTGGAGCCTTTTTCTGCCTGTCTTTGAGGAGCTGTTGCTTTCTATTAAATATGTGCACCACCTTCTTGTACTGCCTACTCAAAGCCAAATTCTCCCGGTCCTGGGATATGATCAGATATGATAAGACTGGTCTTGATGTTGTCCTTGAAATGCTGTCTCCCCACCGGGACCCACTGAACTTTCTCCAGTTGGGAATATAAATCCTGTTTGGGGAGTCGAGCATCAGGCTTGCAGATTAAATGGCCAGTTCAATGAAGTTGGTGCTGTATGATTGTGTTGGGGATGCTGATTTTAATGGCTTCCTCTAGAATACTGATGTCTGTGTGTCTGTACTCCCAGTTCATCTTGATCTTGATATTTTTTTCAAGACTCTCAAATGGTTTTGCTCCAGAGCTCAGAGGTCCTGCTGTAGATGGTCCATGATTCTGCCCCATACAGCAAGGTGGGGAGTAGCATGGCCTTATAGACCTGGAGCTTGGTTTCCAACGGCAAAGCTTAGGTGATGGTTGACCTCAGAGTTATAATTGCTTTGAAGGAGAAAGGGTTGCTGAGACAGGGGAAGTGGTGAATGTTTTCGAGTGGGATTGGGATTCCCTGTGGCATCATCTGTTTGCCAATGAGGTGGAGTATGGCAGCGATCGATAATGACAGAGAACAGGGTAGGTGCAATGATTCATCCCTGTTTGACCCGTCTCCAGTGAAAGGCTTGGACATGGAGCCACACACACACGCACGCGCTCGCACGTATACACAAACACTCATTAAACAAACTATTTGGAATGACTAGGCAAATCCTACGTTCAAAGGAAATTCATGAATGACTAATAGAATAAATTAAAGGAAAATGACTAACTCTGTTAAGCAGTGGTGTCAAAACTTGTCCTAGAGGGCTACAATTGGAGTGTTTGCCTGCTTCAACACAGCTGATTCTAGTGAGTATGTTGTTATTAGGCCTTCTGAATGGCATGATCAAACAGTTCAGGTGTATAGAAGGAGAGTGAGGTCTGAAACATTTTCTGCTGCATAGGGTTACATCCTGCAATGAGACTTTGTGGTTCCTATTTTTTTATTTTTTATATTTACATACATACTTTTATTACTTATTTTGTAGTGTGGAATGTTAGAAAAAGCTTGATCAAGTGATGTTACTCAAACAGAGAACAATAGTCAGCCACAGTAGGTATGAGAAAAACTGACCCATTTGTTAAATTAAAATTTTATAAAATAGCATATATCGGTGATTTTTAGATGCAGTCCGGTTAAATCCGATACTCGTTTTCTGGCTAATATCAGACACCGACATCCAATATAAATATCGGATAGGGACACCTCTACTTGATATCACGAGTGTTCTTTAGTACTTTGGATACGATTCCCGATTCTGGGTTCACGATACGATTCTCTCACATAACATTTACATCTATATAATATTGTTCAAGCAAAGTACACACAAGATACAAATTGATTGTATCCAATCCCTACTTTGTTTGGTTCAGTATGCCTTTAAAAAAGCCTCATTGTTGCGATTGTTTGCTGTTAAACCAATTTGATCAGCACTGTTTATCTCTCCATTACTGTAAAATGTTGCATAAACTGTACTACTGATGATTGTTACCAAAAAAATGCCTCATGTGTAAAAAAAAAAAAAAAAAAAACCCAAAACAAAACACCTTGGGCACAAACTTATAATTATGGGTTGTTACAATTTGGTTGTTGGGATCTAATATCTATAATATACAACCAGTACATCATCCTAGGGCTGGGTTAAAAATGAATAAATCAATTAATCATTTTGAATATATTTTCTTTTGAATGGCTTGATATTGATTCCAAAAGTCAATTTAATGTCTTTTCTACTGTGTGTAATGCAGTGCTGTGGGCTCAGTTCCAAATGTAAACATGATTATTTTTTTTAAAACTGCACCAGGTTAGAGATATATAGAAATATCCTTAACCGAATCAAAAATTGAATGGAATAGGATTGAATATCAAATCAAATCGAGCAAGGGGATGATGTAGAGCTGGGCCCTTGTGAATTGATTCAATTCACAACGGCCCAGCTCTACATCATCCAATCAATTCACAACGGCCCAGCTCTACATCATCCCCTTGCTACTCAAACTGTGCTATTCCATTAAGGCACCACAAGTCTGCTAATTTTGTGTATTTGTTATGTGATTGTGCAAAACAGCCACTATGCTGTATGATATTTTTTTTCATATGACACCATTCAAGAATCCCTTAAATTCTGAAAGTTTCAAAAAGTTATCCATCATCAAATTTCACATTAACAGAATATGTTTAATATTTGTTATCTTTGAAGATTTGGTAGGTGCTTGATTGGGACACTGAAATCTAAAAGCTTCTCAAGTGAAAGAACATGAGCAGAGATAAGGATTTCATGCTGTTGTACAGTCTGAGGGCAGTTGGAACTTGGAACGAAGAAGTGTCTGAATCTTCCAGTCCTTCTCCATGGATGGGATAATCTACTGTCTGGACAAGCTGCCCATCAGCCACAGCTCATCATCCAGAGGGCGAGAAGGATTGTCCAAAATCGCACAGATTATGTCCTTTAGCCTCTTCGTAGCCATCGTCTGCAGGCTGTGCCAATCTAGAACCAAACTATCGGTAAAAATCATTATAAAAAAGTGTATTTAAAAAAACAAAACTTTTTATAGACATTAGTAACGTATACAGATACGTATATACCATAGACTGTAAAAAGAATAGACGGGGCCAGCTCCCCGGTGGAGTGAAGCTTTTATTTTTAGAGCTCTCCCTGCTGACTGGCTGCAGTATAGGTCATAAACCCCGCCTCCTCAGTGATAACAGATGGGATCTGGGTCAAACTGTAAAGTTAAAATACTGGTCACATGTCTTTTCCAAACCTAAACTCTGCTGTGATTATTAGTTATCACCCTACATTGTGTTCAAGTTCAATTTTTTCTGTGAATTTTGTTTTAAATAAGTTATTTTAGGTTGAAAATCTGGATTTTACATCATATGACGAAGAATGACAGCCGTGGATCTTGCGTAGCTCTCTTTGTGAATAGCAGTTACGTCGTGAAGGAAAGCCGACACTCCATTTAACTAGATATTTGAGTTGAAATATCTTGTGGTTTTTTAATAACCTATGTGATCTGAACGAGCTGTTGGTAGAATTTCCAGCAGGAAAGATACAGTAAGTATAGCTTGCTTTACTCATCAGGACAGTGCGCTAAATGGGCGGGGCGTGTTACCATGGCTACTCCCGCCGGACCCTACTGCGCAGACTCTGGCTCCAAATGACGTCAAATTTGGAAGATGGAAGCGCCCCTAAGCGCTGTATTTTGGCTTCAAGAACGTTGAGTGGGAACAGCTACAGTCTGCTTATGAATTACGTCTTGTAAATCTGCAGCAATAAGATTGCTCACCATGCCTCCACTGTTTTTTTTTTTTTTTTGTCTTTTTGCTCTTCAATTATTGTTGTTCAAATGCTAGTGTGCCTCATAAAAGCTGACCCTGATCATTTATTTTTCTCATTTGAATAACTGACCACATTAAAGCCTGATGGTGTATTTGTAATTTGGACTTTATTGGTGGAAGCTCCACTGGTGATGGAGTTTAAGCGTGTGTGTTAATCTTTGTTCCTGCCCATTAGGGCACTCAGAGCTTCTTTAATGGGTTTTAAGGTCTTTAGTGGAAATAGTTCGGTAGGGCTTTTGGGGAACAGGATGGAAGTGTGTGCATAAAAAGATGCTTTCTTCCCGAAGCTAAAATTGCAGGCGCCGTTAATGTTTCTAGTACGCTATTGCTGCTGTCTTTTACCTTATAATGATGGAATACTTTAGGATAGGGATAAAGTACATTTTCTCAATCCTGCCAAAATTCAGATTTCAACTAAATAAATGCATTGAGGTCTAAGATTCACGTTTTATCAAACAACACGTTCATATTAGCCGTGGTACTTAATTTATTTGGTTTATTTGGTCACTGTCATTGGTCATTGCACATTACAAGCAGTAATTTGAACTTTTCCAACATCAGGGCTATCAATAGAAAAACATGGTAACACTTTAAGTTTTATATATAAAGGCTGACATTATTACGCTGTCATTATTATGACATGTCATGAAGGCTATCATTAAGTGTCGTCGGTTGCCCTAACCCCTAACCCTAACCTTAACTCCTAACTAGGGTTGGACCAGGGTCGCATAATTATATTTGTAATTGTAATTTAAAAAATCTGTTGCTGTCTTAATCGTAATTAAATTGTAATTGAGTTCAGATAATGTACTCTCAATTTTATTGTAGAGCTTAACTGGTGAACCATGTTACAGTTCTATGTACAGTTCTACACATATGTAGGTAACAATTATTAAAATGTGTTTCATATCAAGCTTTCCCACATTTTCCCATTTAAAAAAAAAAAAAAAAATGAAATCTAGGGGTATAGTGACACATGTCAGTGTGTGTCAGTGCGTGATGTCAGCATTATGTATAAAACTTCAAGTAAAGTGTTATCAAAAACACTGACGCATCACAACATGCCGACAGCTGATTTTATTCATACACACAAGCACTGCAAGATGTGGACAAATTGTACCTGTAACTTACAAGCTTTATCCCATTTTTTTCCTCACATGAGACCTTTAACAGCAATGTACTGTAGCCTTATACATTTCTGAGGTCAGCAACAATCTGATATTTGTCAATTTTACGTTAACCTTTACAACAAACCTGTTTGACACACAAACATGTCGAAAGGGGCCCAAATCTACGTACTTAAGCGTTACAGTTAAGTGTCCACACTATCATATTCAGTCACAGCCTCTTAGGCTTCTAGAATACTGTGCCTGGCTAAGTAGACTGAAGTATGATGTATATACATGAGCTGGTGATAAATTATTTATCTCCATGTAATTTCTAGAAGTACATTGTCACTTTGCAGTGTTGTGACATTTATCTGTGCGTCTTGGTCTCTTTCTCCCTTCCTTATCTTTCAGTTTAGCACCAGCTTATTTAATGTGTCTATTTAACTCCCAACAAACAAAAAAAAGTCTGTATTTATATGGACAAATGCATTTTTTTGCCCCCACACTTGCGCAACATTAAGAATCCAATCGAAATACACTGTACAAATAAACAGCCTTAGTTAACAACTAATTTAGCACATTGGGACAAAGGTCAAAATTACAATGAATTGGTTTATATAAAATAAAAACAAACCTTTATGATATCAGAAATGACACACACACACACACACGTCACTCAGTCACATTAAGGAAGGTTGCGGTCATTATACGGAGTTGATTAAAGATTGTTTCATCCAGTTCTTCTGAAATTAAACTCTAGATAAAAATACTCGATTGATTTATTGGATTTTCATGTCATGCACACAATATGTCCAACCCTCATGGGCTTATTAAACACACTGGAAAATTCAGTTGCAGTGGTTTACATTAACAATTCATAACATTACAAAGTTGCAGGCTCCTGACACAGTGTTGTCATTTTTTTCCCAGGCTTTTGAAATAAAATCTGATACAACAAAGGTTCCTTTTTTGAAACACACCAAGTTTTTCATAATCATCTAACCAGAAAAAAATGATTTTTTTTTTTATTTTTTTATAAAGAACCCTTATGTTATCATACAATGGACAGTAAAACAAAAAGTGAATCTCATTTTCAATTTCATCTAGATCAAAAAGCAAACAAACACATTTGTGATGAAGCAGTTTGTGGGAAATAACGAAATTTGCTAATTAGGTGTAATCTGTCTAAAAATATAATCTATTAATAACAAATGCAGTATAATTTCAGTCAACTGAATCATTTAATTATTTAGTCACTTTAAGACTTTTAAGATTAACTGTAAGCTATTTTTGTTCACGTATTTATTAATTATAAACAATTGTCTCACTCATGCTCAGACCCTGTGACAGACCTGCAGTGTGTCCTGATGAACATCCCATAATAAACAACACATTTCTTCACTCTGGCCTCTTGGTTGACAGCCTCTCAGTGTTTTTCGCTTCTTCTTCTTCGAGACTGATCTGACCAGATGCCGTCTTCTCGAGTGGATGCTCATGCTTCACCACAGAGATAATGGCAGTGACACTTTGGGCTGTTTCAGCTTGTCTAATGAATACATTTATTCCGGTCTTCTAGTTGTAATGGTCTTCGTCATTCAATAATGTATCTTAACACCTCTACTAGAGGGCATAAAAGCCCAGTTTCTTAAATATAGAAGTCCTTGTGTTTTTCTAGTTTGCCTTATAATTTATGATCCCTTTGGTGATTTTTTCATAGTGCCATATGTACTGAGTGGTTTGTTTTTTTTGTACTTGGCTTTTTGAAAGCAGCCTTTCTCCTCAGGTCTCAATCCCTTTGAAAAGACATCTATCCATTTTTTGGTCAGTAAAGTGCAAACTGACTGACTTCTGTCCTGTAATTCCTGGACCTTGATTTACCCTCAGTGCTGATCTTTTCTAATTCGCTTTCCATCATCTTCTTACTTTCCTGCCTGGTCACCATGATTCAGGATGTCTAGATTATTAAGCGCAACATGTTTTAATTCTGTCATCCTCTACTCTGCAGCTTTCTCCAAGATTGGTCATCAGACTATTCTTTTAAAGCTTAGACGAGACCAGATACTTTGTTATACATTTTAATCTCAACTGGACTTAATCTCCAGCCTCTCTGCCTCAGATAATGCCTGGACCATACATCTCATTTTTATTATCTGCTTTGAATAGAGAAGAAAAGTTGAGATTTACCAGTGATGTTTGAACCCATGACCTTTGCACTGAGAAGCAGTGACACTTAACTCACCAATATGCCACTGAGCAATACTTAACCAAGAATGTGCTCCACTGCAACACCAGCTGCCACTTCAACCTTTTTAGGAAACATGCATCTGGTAAAAGAAATTTGGCATAAAAGTCTATTCATTGAAGCGAGTTGCAATGACTGGCTGTGGTGACCCTTTAGATTAAAGGATATCGTTAATAGAAAAAAATGTTCTTTTTTGACAAACATGGTAGTGTATCGTTCTGTAATGACAAGACAGTATTTTTTCATATATTCATTCAATTATGTCAAAAGCCCAGTAATCCTATAGCCTAAATATTAAATTCAGATGTATCCTATAGAGCCTAATGTTACACAGTTTTAAGCAACACTGGAGAGGAAAAACAGCTTTTTAAGAGGAAGAACCGTTTTGTAGACGCCTATAGTTAAAGGATCAGGTTCAAATTTGAACAGCACTTTCAGAATTTTACCTCACTCAGTGCCATTGACGAGATAACTCGTCATTTAAAATCTAAACTTTCAGTGCCACTGACGAGATAACTCGTCATTTGCGTTTTTTCACGGGGATTACTAGAAAACACCCTGGCGGAGGTCCCTCATCAATATCTAAGGTGTGAGGTGATGTAGTGACCAACTGTGCCCTGAAGATGGCAGCAGTGCACCTTTAGATGAGTGATTAGCCACTGTTGCTACCCAGCAAAGGAGGAAAGCAGGAACGAGTGAGATTATGGCGCTACGGAGTGATATTGTGACATATCCAGCAGCTCACAGCTCCACATACTAACACAGAACATGTGTGGACCTGAGTGGATTATTGATAATGTTGAGATGGTGAGATAAAACCATCAACTAACCAGGCCAAATGGGTCATCGATGCGTGTCGGGAGGAGGGGGGGGTACAAAATACCCCCAGCCTTTGAGCCAGATAGCAAAATAATAGGTGACACGTAGGAGGTAGCAGCGCACCTTTGGATGAGAGATCCATGCTCAGCAGAGCTCAGAAGGGGAGGAGGAAAGGCGTTTATGAGACAGAAAATGGCGCTACGTACGTGAGTTGGCGTTCCCAGCAGCGCACACTGGACCAGAGCATGTGTGGAACTCATGGATAGTGTGGCGATGGTGAGATAAAACCATAAAAAAAAACGGGGAACGCAGTGACACTCTGCATGTTTGGGAGGAAGAAGAAGTTGTGTGTGTGCTGACTGACGAGAGAGAAACTTGGAGGAACGCCAAAATACAGTAAGAAATCCATTCAACTCTGACCCAGATAGATAAATAATAGTTTTGCCATCAAAAGTCCAGTCTCAGTGTTTTTTTTTGTTTTATATAAGGAAACAATGTTCAGATGTTAGAGTTGTCACTAAAGCAAAAAAAATAGCTTTAAAGTCACTGACAGGATTTTTTTTTAGAAAAAGGCTTTTTTCTCAGCTTTTTGCTCTGAAACTGAAGATTTGTGTAAAACTTGCTCTATTCAATGCTGATTACAAAAGAATGAAACAAGCCAGAAACAAATTCTTTTTTTTGATGAAAATAGAGGCTTCAATCTGTGTCAGATTTCAGATAGTCATAGTAGAAAATATTCTGCGGGTCTTTAAAATCAGTCAAAATGCTAAGGGAGGGGGGTAGAAAATCTGAAAATGGCTGGCACTGAATGAGTTCAAGAGAGCAACAAAAATATCTAGATATGAAAATGTCTTATTTCTATTCCCTTTTAGCACTTTTTTTTGCAAATTGGACAACAGAATTGCAAAACAGCAGTGCTGTTCAATGATATTGTTTAAAGCTAGGGTAGGTTGTCCTCCAGATACACTTTAAGTTTTTGGTCGAAATTGTCTTCATGTCTTGAAAGAAATTAAGATCTTATGTCCTCTGAAAAAGGAACGAAGAAAATCCATCAACTGTAGCAGCTGTAAACCTGTAATTACTCCGACCAATAGAAAAAAACAAACCGTTTTTTTAACCAATCACGTCTCCCTGTTTCCCTGCTCGTTCTCGATCCCTCGCAAGCACGAGCTCACACTGAAAGCGCGTCACCGCTGACAGAGTTTTTGGTCATGATTTTTTACCATATATGATGGTAAAGTTTATTGTTTACTTACTGCTGAATGAGACAACGACGTTTCTACATAATACAAGCGATGAGCTTATCTCTACTTCTCCAGCCGCGCTGCGCGTGCACGTGAGCGAGACGGAGCACAGGAGGAGGGGCGAGGGGGGTAAAAGTGGAGCCATCACTGAGGCTATATTCAAAATCATGCTAGCTTTTGAAAATTGCCTACCCTACCTTTAAGTTAAATTGCTACTTTGACAATAATGTAACATGATGACCAGATGTCTGATTTATAAGTTGACATTTTGTTTCATCAGTCATTCTTGGAGGACCATTATGTAAAATATGATACCAATTATAACAAAAGACGCTTTAGAAGCAAATCTTTTAAAAATATTATAATTTGGTTTCTTGAGCTGGGGAAATGATTTATCAATTGCTGGATGATATGTGTTTTGGACTTTTGAGACAGAACTCGTCCAGGAACCTATGATATGTTCCACTAATTAAATTACCACAGGTGGGTGCGTAGGGAGTGCCCAAAGAGCCTTTCATAATTGATTCGCACAATGTGCGAGGAGTGAGAAACTGAGGGTTGTGTGATATGGAACCATCGTTTTGCAGGGAAATCAGTAATACTGTACCTCGCCAGATGTCTTCCAGCAAGGTTAATGCCAGGTTGGTTTAGTCAGTTTCCTTCCTAAGACACAGGGTGTTATAATCAAAGAATGTGTTGGTGTTTTTCTGCACTGTGGCAAGTGTGTGAGTGACATTTTTGAACCGAATGTGCTGATACAAATTTTGATCACACAATAAGGTGAAGAAAAGAGCAACCACCTCCTGTTGTGTTTATTCCTTAGATGAAAAAAAAAGGTGAGAGGACTGCGGGAGGGCTTTTATTTATTTTCTTTTTTTTTTGTGTGCCTCTTTGGCAGCTGTGGGCATTGTTTCAGTGAAGTTAGCAACTGCAAGTAATGTTTGTTTACGGCCTAAAGGCCTGATATGCAGAGTGGTACATGGTTCACCAAACCGCGTCTGATTGAATGAGGCCATCAGTTTAAAATTTGGGAATTTAATACATTGGTCAAAACAACCTCTAATGCTGAAGTCTGTTAAATGTCAGGTACTTTGTGCACATAGATGAAAACCTGTGCGCAAACGATGAAAATGGCGCTTGGAGGTGTGTGTGTGTGTGTGTGTGTGTTGTTTATTCAGCCCGTGCAGCTGCATGGTAAAAGGGAGACTCCTAAGAGTGGAGCGATCCCATTTACTTTTGCAAAAAAATTTGTAATAAAAAGGAAAAAACCAACAAATCCACATGAACAAGCATCAGCGGCAGTGGGAAGAAAGAACTCCCTTTTAAAAGGAAGAAATCTCCTGCAGAACCAGGTTCAGAGGTGACAGTCATCTGCTTCAACTGGTTGGGGTTAGTGGACAGAATGAGGGGAACAGAACAGGGTGGAGAGATAGACCATCAGAGTGTCCCAGACTAGTTGAGCCGTGAACCACAGATCAGGACTCTTCTGTCCGTTTCAGGGGGATGGTGGATACAGAAGTGTGTGTATGTGCGCGAACCCCACCACTGCGGTGCACATGTGAATATGAACTATAAGCAACAGCCGGTTTTCCGAGCCCACAGAACCGGGAAATATGTCTGCACTCTTCCAGTGTCACCTGCCTGAGCAGTTTGGTCTCCAACTATACTAAATTAAATGGTTTTCAAGTACTGGAGTAAAACCCACATTTACACCCGTCATGTATTTTGCAAGTGCTCAGTCTGCCTCGCATTTTAAAAAGCAGAGCCATACTTTGGGCTGCTTAGTAACTGCCATGTTTACTCAACTAGCAGCTATTAACGTCATGACTCTCTTGTGTGTGCAATCTTATGTTCAGGTCCTACATGGAAAATCGGCAACTCTTACATTCCCTCACAGTCACAAGGGTGCGCTTAGGTACCGAAACATGGTAGTGTTTAATTTACCATGAATCAGTATCAGGTGGTACAGAATTAATTTGGTCGGTACCTAAAAAAAAGATTTGGTACCCATCCTTACTTATATGATTGGATCATTTTTTTTATTAAACTCACTGATCGGTGATAGGCCCAAAAATCCTGATTATGTAAAGCCTAATATATACACATATACTGATACTTGTTATAATAAGTAATTATACCATTTCACTTCCATTGTTTCAAACTAGTCGCCAACTGAAGACACTGTAAACCTGCCTCAATTTTTTTCTGCTGCACCCCCCTTTCATAAATGGAAAACTCTCAGAGCCCCCATCATGACAAAATGTAAAAAAAAAAATTGTGGCCTTTTGTAAAAAAATAAAATAAACATTTTATGGACTATTTTTCATCAAATCTCATAAAAAAGAAACTACGTAAAATTTGTAATCACATATTGTAGAACAATAATAAAGTTTATTATTATTAAAGTGCAGGCCCCCCACCCCCCCCCCCGCCCCCTTCACACGTCATATCAGGAACCCTGCCTTGGCCTTTGATGTCATTGTTGAACCCTGCCTTGGCCTATGATGATGTCATTTTTGGAACCCTGCCATAGGCAATGATCTCTTCATAGGAACTCTGCCTATGATACTTGTATTTCACGCAAGCTGCACAGAGGAGACGCAAGGTTGCAACAGCCAATAAGCAAGAAAAAAAGAGACACGCACACTCTGGATGACATGAAAGATGGGTCAGTCATCAAGAAAGAGCATTTATTCAGGCGTTGAGTCTAAGCTGACATTTAAGGTTCCTAGAGAACAGCAAGTTGATGCTGTTTCAGAATTTTATTGGAAAAAGATTGCGCAATTATGTGAGGTTCTTGGAGAACAGCATGCTGACCCTCTTGAGCCTGGTGCTGTTTCAGAATCTGATAGGGAAAAGAATGAAAATGTTGGTGGTGCACAACAGTTAGTTTTTGACCCACTTACTAATGCTTTGCTCAAGGAGATTGAGGCTCTACGTCAAGATGTTTCCGAACTTAAAAAGGACCACCTTGATTTTGATGATCGAATTAGCCAGTTGAAGAGTGATCATAAAGAGTTCAAGGCTAAGTTAGGTGCACGCCTACTAATTGAGTCTGATGAGGTGCTCTTTTACTAGTGTTGGTATTGAACTCAACCCGTTCAATACTCCAGCTGGAGAACTGCGGATTCTCTCTGGTGCCGCGTATGTAAGCTAAGGTAAACAATGATTTTTAGTTTTTTTTTTAAAAGAAGACAGCCGAATTGTAGATAATGCTTAAATATACTTACTCACTCATGTAGTTTGAAGCTTTGCATTTTGTTTTGCGCAGTTTTGTTACCTTTCTGATTGGCGCTACAATGGCTATATATGTACAGAGTATGTACATCTCTTTGTACATCCAACCTTCAAACACATACTCATTTAGCCGTAATTGACAACTTTACTTAAGCTCCCACATGAATTCATACTTCCAACGGGCACTGTACTAGGTAATTAAATTGTTCTAAAGGTGTACAAGCAACTAGAAGGCAAAATTTAGATAAAGACAAGGAAATAGCTAATCTAGATCAAGATTGTAAACAATTAATTGCAAATTTAATTTTGAATTAAACCTAAATCCAAATTAGGTGGCTTGTTTATTCTGATTTTATTTCCAAATTAAATAATTTATCTGTCTTGTAAACACATAATTCCGCTTTAAGGCCCGGACTCCAGCTTAGAAGACATGGAAATAATGACAAGAGTGGATGGACGGAAGCATAAACGTGCAGGCATTCACACTGACTTTTTACACACACACGGACATCGGCAAACGGAACAGGCTTCACAGGACGAGTAATAATAAAAACCCGGAGACGGAGTAAATGCAACCACGTACTGCATTCACAGGCTGTAATATAACCAAGTTCATCATTGTACCTGTTGTTAGACTTTTACTGGGCTTTATTTAATGGTAATTAGTTCCTATCTCCTTCCGCTCTGCGGACCAAAGTGAAACCGTGTGTTATTGTCGAGCTGCTGCTTCAGAACTACAATGCGATCTTCTATGTTGGAGCCGACAATAAAAGGTTTGTTGTGTGTTTTTCCTGATAGACGTGATACGTCACCTTCGCCCCCTGTCCAATCCAAACTTTTCCAACCCCCAGACCTAAAGCGGAATTGAATAAAGCCGAATAAATCTGTTTTCCATGTTAACCTCAATTCCAATTACTATTTCCATGTAAACATGAAGCAGAACACTTTAATTCGGAATTATTTATTTTGAAATAACTAAATCAGAATTTGAAAAAAATCATGCATCTGTGGCCACTGAGAGAGAATAATTGAAATGATACAATAAACATACCAGAGAACCACTGCTCTAAACAAGCAAGATTGTTTGAATTAAGCCAGGACATTTTGATTCAAAGATAAAAACACTTAGGTCCTGAGTGTGTTTGCGTATTTGTTTCGGACTTCCGTGGGTTTTACTCTGGGTACTCCAGGTTCCTCTACCCAGGGGTCCTTAAGCCATAGCTTGGGGTCCCTGAAACAACTAAACAAAAATGATTAATGTCTCATCATTACAAGTGTATGGGGTCCAGTGCACGAATAAACCAAACATACTTTTCATGTACAGAATATAGATACTGGACATGTTGCACTGTTC
Source organism: Gouania willdenowi (assembly GCF_900634775.1). Taxonomy (NCBI): domain Eukaryota; kingdom Metazoa; phylum Chordata; class Actinopteri; order Blenniiformes; family Gobiesocidae; genus Gouania; species Gouania willdenowi. The sequence continues at coordinate 9,493,726 of NC_041048.1, read as the reverse complement.
TATCTCTTTGAAGTGGGATTTTTTTTTAATTGGTCAAAAATGTAATTTGTGACTTTTTTCAATACAAATAAAAGAATATGCAAATAGTTTCTTTTGAAAACCTGTAGTCTTATTTGGTCTCGGTTTTGATTTTTCAAAATCTGGTCACCCTCTTGACCTGGGTCTGATCTCCTGTGGTAGAGCCTGGCCTCTGTCTTGTGCTGCCATGATTAGTGCCTCTGCGCTTGTCTATTAGCCTTTTCCAACCACTTCCTCTATCTGACGGTGTAGGGGTTTGTCTCTACATGTTGCCATCATCAAGTGATTGATGCATTCTCAGAGCATTCCCGATGTACTTCTGGAGTTTGAATGTTTCATCCTGGATACCGAGTTCTGATGCTCACCAGTCTTCAACCTCCTCCTTTATGCTTGTGCATAGCCTCAGGGTGCTGGATTTGGGGCAGAACCCTCCATGCATGGTGAGGAGCTTGTCTTGTTATCTGTAGCTTCAATTTCCTTTTACCAGCTTATGATCCCAGGTGATGACCGGCAGTAGCGCTGCAACTCACGATTATTTTTGAAATCACACTCAAATTGTGAATGAATTAAATATCACAAACTTACAGTTTTTCTCAATTGCTAAAACACTAAACCCTATTGTCTGAACCAAATGCTCAGTTGCCTGAACCCACTGATTGAAACAATCACTCTTTTGGCAAAACCATAAACACTTTTCACCTGTATAGACACAACTTGCCAACACATTTTCATTGTGATGCACCCGTGCTGCATAATGGTGAGCACAGGTGACAAAAGTCAAACACAATTAAAGCACAGGTGTCACCACTTGAACACAACAACTCAAAACTGATCACACTTGTGGCTAATGATGTAAGGGAAGAGCAGTGGTTTGTGAGGCCCTACAATGGATAGAAATCTGAGAGGAAGATTTCGTGTGAGAGGAGGGCGAGGTGGTCGGCGCAGACAAAGAACAGTAATATCTGATGAAATCAGAGCTACTGTGATTGACCATGTTCTTGTCCATGGTATGAGCATGAGGGAGGCTGGACAAAGGGTACAACCAAACATCAGTAGATTCACTGTGTCCACCATAATCCGAAGATTTAGAGACGAGAACAGGTAATTACCTTTTTTTTTGACATTATAGTACAGTATGTAAATGTTGACAGCAATTACTGTATGACATACTATAGAGCTGGTAAGTCCCGCCCATCCGTAAAACCCCACTGGACCTCTAGATTGAAAAACGTCAATCTGGCAAGCCTGGATACGGCATGCCAGGGGTTTTTTCCCCCGTTGCCTGGCCAGACAAAATGTGGCCTGTGATGTGGATGAAGTCCTGTGGCCTGACCCAGTACGGAGACATGATGCTGTGGCTGAGTAATGCACTGTATTTGTATATTTTTGTACTTTTTTACATGGGCTTACTGTACACAAGTGGTAAACGCATAAGATCCGTGTAAATGCATAAGATTTCTGTTTTCTCTTTTTGTACAAGTGCTATGCACAGGTTCTTTGTTTTGCAACATGCATTTAGCCTACAGTGAATAAACATTTATTTCTCCAGTTTCATGTCCTGAGCATTGTGTTTTCTATTTTTCTACGTAGTGTTTATTGACTGTTCAGTAGTGTTTTTAATTCTGATTGACTTGGGGCATGATTTGACAACACAGTTCAGTTTTGAGCACAGATTGAACTGTTTTGAGGTGAAAGTTTGGTTTTGCAAGAAGAGTCTGACGTTTTGTGAATGTAGCTTGGAAATTGTGTTTTGTGTTCACAGTTTAGAGAAAAGGAGAGCAGGTTTCAAGAAATGTGTCTTAGCAATTGAGAAAAACTGTAAAGTGTAAGTTGTTTTGACCAAAGTAGCAGTAGTAGTAAAAAAAAAAAAAAGAGTGAAAATAAGTTACTTTAAAAAGCTGGAGCTAACCTGCAGTTTGTGGAGGTAATAAGGTTTAAACCAATCACAGAGTTCCTTATACTTAAATTAAGTCCATAAAATAAAAATAAATATTAACATCTTGTTTGAAAGAATTCTTACAAGTTAAGAAATGTCTAATGAATGTTATCCATGTCACATAGTTGATAATAAATTAAAAAGGTTGACTGTTCAGAATAAACACTATTATCAGAAGAAGGCAGAAAAAAATATTTCAAAGCAGGTACGTTCACTAACTAACTGATGAGTGTAGTGCTAAACATGCCTTCAGACGTACACACAGACATAAAAACCATATTTGAATCACAGACTGTCAGCTAACAAACACATTTGCACGTGATTAGAATTGAACAATTGAGGGAAAATCAGCGGTACAGTGATGTCACTCCTCTCTCGGTCCGTGTATAATCTTAGGTTAATCAGAGTATCCATATTGCCCCGTATTATATTACATATATTGGTCCGAGCACAAACCAGGGCTCCGCTGTGTTTCTGTTTCGGTCATCCGTATTTCACTGTTGTGCTTTAATGACTGAGAGCTGAACTTCAGAGTTTACAAAGTGTTTCACCGGTTTGTTTTTGGTGAAAACTTTCGGTAGCGTTAAGCTACTTCAGTTGTTTCCTCTCTCAACCATTCTTCTTCGCTGTTTTCTTGCACAAAGTTGGTGGGGCAACACTGTCCTTAGCAGTCAATATGAGGTACTGCAGCAGAAAGAAAGCAAGAAGCGGCCTGGATTTTATCATGAATTTACAAGATTAAACAACGTGTCAACGATACAAAATCCGACAAATGATTGTAGTCGACTCGATCGAATATGTCGACTAATCATTGCATTAATCGGCAGTTTTTACTCTTAGCCAACATGTCGATAGTTTGGACTTTGTTCTGATAATTCAGCCTTACTCATTGTAGGTACTTGAGTTGTGTGTGTGTGTGCCTGTTAGTGTATATTTACATACAATAGCTGCATGATGGTACTACCGCATTCCTGCTGTACCATACTGCAGCCGTCCTACCTTTATTATTCTCTGGAGATGAGGTAGCCAGCGACATGCATACCAATGAAAAGGTTAACGTGTGATCCATCCTGGAAAGGATTGCTCTGATCTCTGCTGTGATCCTCCGCCTTCATGAGTAAACATGAAATGACACGGTCAGACAGACAGATGAGCCATCCGTTCACCAACAAGCTGAAGGAAGTGCCTCTGATTGTCAAACATGGAGTGGATAGAGAGAATACAGACAAGGAAAAAGAAGAGGCTGCACGCAAATCTTGTCTTTATCCTCGGCTCATTGGCTAGTTGCTATAGCAACATGACTTCACATTCCTCTTCACCTGCCGTTTTTGATCAATTCTCACTCCTGCGTCTCCCTCAGCAATTTCCCATTGTCCTGAAATGCCTCACTACTGCAGATAACTTGCCATCACCCTCTTTAAAGGAAACCGCAGGCGTAATAGCCCCTCCCATTAATGCATCTAATAAATACCTCAGCCATCGTCATCCTTGTATTTGTCTTCTGCAAACCACTTGGTTAACTCATTGTGTCACATCATGCCACCTTAGAGTCTAGGTAGTAAAATTAAACAAATCTGGTCATGATGGCTGACTGGAAACACCTTTTAATTCAGTGTGACCTCAATACTCCCACTGAGATTGTAATGCCCCAAGCAGATTATTGATCAGGAGTCTCCATTGCACCTATCGATCACCTCAGGGACAGCGCGGTCCATCATTGTGCCCGTCCTTAGAGATAAATTACAAAAGTGTTTGACAGCAACCAACAAGAGTATCAATTGCCTCACACGACTTCTCTTTTTCCCAAACAAAATCAAATACAAAACAAATAGATAAGACTTATCATAGAGACGCATCACATTTTGTTATGTATTTAAACTATGAATATGTCACAACTTCCTACCTGTAAAGCATTTTATTTTAGTGTGCTGATTAACTTGTTTTAATCAGGCAAGTGTAGGCAAAGTGCTTTTCACTGCCTCTTGTGTAATGGGTATATAGATGGATAGTGACAGTCAGTCCTGCGTGAGGAAAGCAGGCATGCAGCAAGGAAAGATTAAGCTGGGGGCACTCATGCATGACAACTCAGTGCTTATGAAAAAAAGCAGTATTTCTATTGAGTAATAACTGCTTGTAGCTCTGCTCGAATATATAGTAAATACATATGACTAATGTTAATCACCCATACATCTCACGCACCTGAAGATGCAGTTTGCGGGCTGTGATTCATGTGCATGTCCTAATTTTAGACCCTCTGTCTCCTATGCACACACGCAAACTCACACGCAATCGTGTTTCTGAAATATGTTCAGTCACGCCTTCATGCAATAGCCAAGAAAATTGCAGAAAAATACTAATATTTCAGTTAATTAGCACAACATCCAGACAAGGTTGCTAATTTTTGCCTGAAAGAAAAGACACACATACAAAGTCTATATAAACCCGTGAATCTTAATAAGATTCTGGAGATTATGTAGTCCAATATTTTGCATAATATATGAAGAATCTGTTTCTTTTTGTCTTTCATACTATACTACACATTCAACCACCTGTTTACATGTGTAATATTCTTCCAAAACATGAAGGGGAAGATATATTACATGTCACATAGTGACTTCTGTTTTAGGAAGGGAGCTCCACAATCCAAAACATTTGATAATGAACAAAACAGTGAATCCCCAATTATGCCCCAAACTATAAACATAAACATTAGAAGTGGAACCGCTAGTTGAATAAAATAGAATAGACCTTTATTGATTCTTATTGAGGAAATTCACACGTTGCAGCAACACATTAGAATAACCAAATAGAGTAATAGTGCAAATATTTGACTATGGGATGGACATAAATTAGACAACAAATAGACTACAACCTTTGCGCATATATTTTTGTTTAGAAAATAGTTTGTTCAATTTGCATTAACAGAAATATAGACATTATACAAGTTAAGCATGTTACTTAGATACAAAATTACAATTTCATTTAGCAGACGCTTTTATCCAAAGCAACGTACAACACAAGTAGTTAGGGTTAAGGGACTTGCTCAACAGACAACATCCCATAGTGATGGCTAGGGTTGGATTCGAACCGTTGACCCTCCGATTACAAGCCCGCTTCCTTTACCGTTACAAAACTTAAGTTGAGTGAATCAGGTTCCCTAAAAAAATGTCATGTCTGTTCAGGTACACTGGAAGTGACCATCATGTGAGCCTAATGGTGCTTACATCACTGTGCCAATTCTCAACCTTGCCAGTCAGCAACTGCAACAGTAAGTAGGTCACACTGCAGTCAGACTAGCTTCACAGCAAGAGAAGAGACAAAGACAGTGAGAGAAGGAAAGATGAAAGAGTGATGGAGGGCAAAAAAAAAGTAGAGCAGGTCTGAAAACAGAGAATAACATTTGAGATAAAGGAGATGAGATTAGAAGTGAATAACAAGAGAGGAGCCAGAAGATGAGCAGTGAGCTCTGAAATGACTGACTGAGGAGAGATGAGATGGCAGCTATCTGGAAAGAGGAGTCACAGGGGGAAGAAGATGCTGTTTAAGAAGCTGGGTTTGAAGAAAAGCAACCTGGCAAAAGAAAAACACAAGTAGAGAGAAAAGTCTGCATAAAAGATGGAAATTGATGCACGTAATAGGAACTTTGAAGCAGGTGATGTATCAGCTTGCAGTGTCGAAGCAAAGCCTCGCCTCTCAGTTAATTTAATTTACTCAACTCATATACATACAGGTACATACATATACTTTGTTCTCTGCATTTGACCCATCCCTGAGGAGCAGTGGGCAGCCACGGTCCGGTGCCCGGGGAGCAGTTGGGGGTTAAGGGACTTGCTTGAGATCGAACAGTGTTGGCCCAGGTGAGACTTGAACCGGCGACACTCCGATTACAAGCTCAGCGTTGTGTTCACAGTTTTAAGTTTAACACATACGTTAACAAAATAGCTGCATGCAAAAATGAGATGGAGAAGAAAAAAATGTTGATGTCAATGAGCTGCACATCAAGAGTGGAGCGGGCAGGGATTGTCTACAAACTGCAACACAGAAAAGAAACTTCAACAAAAAAATCAATAATTTCATCATCCTATACTTTGTTGCATGTCATTCTGATATTACAACAAAATTGCAAAATTTCAGTTTCCTTCCATCATCCAAAAGTATGTAATTGTGGTTAATTGGAGTATCCATATTGCCCGTCAGTGTGAAATGGAGCGTCAGTTGTTGTTGTCTTTCTGTCTATTAAGTAATTTCTCCCTGGGATAAATAAAGTACTGTGTTTTTATTATTTTGAGTCTGATATAGCTACATTTCCATTACCCTTGGAAATGCGCAAAATCTAAATAACGCAATAAAAACTGGTAATGGAAACACCTGAATTACAAAAAAAAACTTTTACGCTTTCATGAGGAGGAATTTCAGACGTTTCGATAGTGAAATGTGTCGCAAAAGCGCTATGGAAACATCATTTTTTGCAATTACACATCACAGAACGTGGCGTACCTGGTCACATGACCAATTCTCTCTGAGAAAACATGATGCGGTACGTGTAGACAAAAGAGGAGACCGGGACATTTTTTTGCATTAAACTTAAACTGAACTGGAACAAGTGGGTTAGGAGATAAATGAATGATTGAATACCAAGATCAAATCTAAAGGATTCTATGTCTCAACGAGTCAGAGTAAGTAGAAAGTCGGAAGAAAGTAGTTTATTATTTACAAATGTTATCGTGATATAATCTGAATTAGCTGCTAATTAGCTGTACAGTGTCATTCTATACAGTAATTAGCACTTGCCTTGTCAGACAGAAAACCTCTCTTCATTTCAATCAAGCTCGAGCAACTGTCCTTTGAAAAGCTTTGGTGGAATCAAAGCAAACAGATTGCAGTGTATGTTAAGCCTCAACATGGTGGCACGTACGGATGTTAGAACGTGAGAGAAATTAAGTTTGTCTTCGAACAGCTGTGGTTATTTTCACGTGTATGTACTCAATCCGGCACTCAGAGCAGGAAAAACATTGTTTTTTAGTTTTAAGAATCGATACAAATGAGTGAATGCAGGTGCTGTCATGTTAAGGAAATGTAAAATAATGTCCTCTTCACACTCTGGTTGAGCTCGTCCTTGTCAAGGGCACAAAGGAAGGGTAAATGTTATACAGATTGATTGTTGAGCTACAAGCACTTGGACATTGGAGTAGCAGACACGCACCTATCTGTAACAGTGACCTTACTGTGGCGTCGCCCCACAGCTGTGAGATCCGATAAGAAACCAGACATTTTTCTTACAGGCTTTTGATCACCACAGATATAAAAGCATCATGTCTTTCCTCTCACAGCTGAACATTTTCACATCATCAGTCATGCTCAGCATACACACATCATGCATTAATTCATTGTGTTATCCAGGTACTCTGGTTCAGTTGAACACCCTCTTTATGTCATTATTACTGTATATACCTGTGGCTGTGTCAATTGCCTTTACTGAAGCTGGCATACCCTGAAATTGAGTGAGTCACACCAGTGCTGTGTTTAACCCCCCGTGTTTGCAGTAAAAGCCTCTGCACTGCTTCTGCCCTCGCGCCCACCTCACGCAAGTTGTATGTCACAAGGCGTGGAGAAGGGCATGTTGAGAGAAATGTCTGTTACGTGTCGCTGATGTTTCAATCTGATTTGTTACCTGAAAATTGTTTGTGTGTTGTGTGTAATGCTTTTTTTCCTATGATCTTAGGAATCGTTTCCATTGCTAGTTGCTATATCAGAAGTTGAATAGCAGATAAAATAACTGACTCATAACCTGAAAATCCTAAACTGTATTCTCTTCGTCAGTTGCAAATGTCATGGCAACATTTTCTCCGTCATCTTCCTATCCACGTTTTGATCACCTTGGATCCTTTGGATGTGTCTTTGTCCTTGAGCCTGTTGAAGCTTTGCCAGAAATTGTTGTCACATCCGCAAAACACCTTTTCTTTTCTTTATGACTAATAGTTTGATGACCATGATGGATTATATGATTGTGGTTCTTATTAAAAAGCTACCAGATGCTTTTTTAAACCATTAGAGGAGCATTTGGCCAGACTTCAACATGCTTTGTATAGTTCTGGTATTGTTGGGCTTTTTTTAAACAATTTTTCTTGGAGATGACATGACAAAAACTTGTTGGGACAATGGTTTACTGTTTGAAAAATTCTTCAAAAAATCATACTAAACAAAGTGATTGGGTTTTTTTGAGTAAACTACTGACTTATGGGAGGGTTATGCTAAAATCACTTTTGACACTCAGCCACCCATTTCACAAGAAAAACACTATGAAAATGTGTGAAATGGTTCCAAAATATAATTTGAGAAACCTTTAATCACTACCAACCTGCAAACCAACCCCAAGTTTTGCATGAAATCCCACGCAGAGTGTGATTGGATGCATATTGGTCCTGCCGTGATGTGTCACCTGGTAAACTCTTCACCAGTTTTACCTAAAACACCAGCAGATGCTTTTTCAGATTTAAATGTGGTCATAATAATCTTAACTGCTTGTTCATTGGAACACATTAAAAACACACTTCAGATGAAGCGTTGCATTAATTTTCAGTCACGGGATACCGCAATCAGTAGTTGAAACGTAACACTTGGCAGATTTTGAACAAAATTATGAGGATAATTGGACAGATTTGTCTGCTTGCTACACATGCTAGATAATAGATATTCAGTAGTGTTTAAATGCGAGATATTGTCAGAAAATATTAAATGGAGGTATTTCTGTCTCATGTTGCGGCTGGATTTTATAGAATGGGCGAAGAAAAAATCCGGTTGAGATTGCTTTTTCCATTTCAGAATATGAATTACCCATTTTCCATGATAATTGAAAATCGGAGGCCCTAAGTTTGTGCATGCATGTATTGTGCATTGTCCAGAATAAAGCTTAATTTTAATTTCTTCCCCAAAAAGTAATTGATTTCATTTTCTTTAAATGCTATGTAATCTGACTGTAAACCGTCAGTGTTATAGTAATTTACCTGCTTATAGAACCCTATCATACCAATGTTGTCAATGAAGCAATTACAGGCCTTGTAGATTTTATTTTAAACGTTGTTCCGGCTTTGAAGGTACATATCAAATTGTGTAACATCAAAGCAACAGCTCTTTGATAAGCACTGTATCTTTTATATATAGAATCTATTGAGCACACCAGATAAAAGAGAACTGAGATTTTTAGTGCCATGCATCAGAGGTCCTATTCGCATCCTAAAAATCAGCCATGTGTTTTCCAGCATGTTTTTTTTCCTCTCCTAATGTGCGACTGCCTCTCTCAACCCTTTTCATTTAATTTTCCATTTTGAGTTCCAGCTAGTGTCCCTTCTGTGTAAACCTGTACTGTGTAGTGATGCAGAACACGATGAAATTGCACATACATTTGCATGAATGGTGCTTTGTGCCTGAGCACCACTACTATAAGCCTCAACTTCTAATTACAAAAAGCTAAACTGTGATCTTTCTTTTTTTGTATTCCCAATGTTCAGAGCAAATCTTACATCTGTTATTTATTTTATGAGTGGAAAATAACGTGCCTAATGAATTCAAACTGAGCACCAGCCCTTTAGTCAGAGACTGATTTTAGATGCAGACTTTCAAAGGTCATGAAAGGATGGGCTGTGGTTTAATTCAGGTTGGATCAATAAATGCATCAAATGCTAAAGCTGAAGTCGTAGTTATTTTTTGCAAAAATAGCTGGTTCCATTGCTTCTTAGCTGCTTTGTGTCATTGGACTTCATAGTGACTGTCTTCTGATTTAACAGAACAGATTTAACTTTGTCTTAGCTTGAACTGATCCATCTCTAGTCTGAATTATGTACTGTAGATATTTACATACTTTCCTCTTTTTGTTTCAAAGCTTAATTCTGATGAATACACAGGGCTTCTAAAAAGGTTTAACATCTAAGACGGCCTGTCTTCCATTCAAAGCAACGCTCCAGTTGTCTCAAAACGAAACATCTCATCATCACGGCCTCACTTATTGCTTCAGTCACACACTCACTAAACCAGAACAAGACTCTGCCAAAAATAGAACAGTCAAGTCTTTTCATCTTGTTGGAAGGTTGAAGTTGTTGTTTTGTTTGCCGATGCAAACCAAATATGTCTGTGCTTTTGAAAATGTGCTCATCTCATCAAAGTCCAGAATTTGTAAAGAGATTAAAAAAAATATTTTTTTAATGTTTTTTCCTACTATGTTTGGGTCAATTCTAAGTCTTTTTATATGGTTTCAATCTTCAGTCTGAGTTCCGTAAACATTTACAGACTGTCACTATCCCTGTCAGGCATTGATTGATGAAACACAAACCCTCCCACTTTGTCGCCATGTTGAATGTCGCTACACGCCCATTTTTTTTCAAATAGACACACAAGCACGTATCCCCCGGAGAAAACGTGCCCAGCATAACTTATTAAAACCATAAGCACTCAAGGGCAATGCATCAAAATTTCTCTGGAACGCACGCGCTTGCAAAGCCAACATGTTTCATAAATCACCTGCGGAGGTAGAGTGTGTGTCGGCTTGTGCTGAGCGTGTGTGTTTGAGTGTGTTGCTTGCATGCCCCTGAATCCTCCTTCAGGAGTTAACCTCTATTTCCCTGTCATATAACGTTGCCTCCCCAAAACACGCCTGCACATAACACACAAAACCCATTTTGCACACTCTCACTTAAAGCTTGTAAATGAAGAGACTTATCCACCACTACACACAAGGTCCCTCATTTATCAACCTTGTGTGAAAACCGGTACAAATCTGAGTGCACATTTGGTGGTACGACAGGACCAACATGGTATTTATGAAACCTTTGTATCTGACCAATCCCAGCGTACAAATGATCGGGTGTTGATAATTGTGGCGGCTATATTTGATCGTCTAATATGTTACGTCCTCCTGTTTTGGAGGCCCCGCCCACTGAGGTCGAACAAGAAAATAAGCTTTTCCAAGATGAAAATCTGCATCTTCACATCTGAGGTGGAGCAATATAAAGATTTGCTTTCTGAACGTGTGAAAACTAGAATTTAAGGAGTGAAATTTAAATGCTCTGAAAGAGTTACCAAGTAGGTGAAGTCTGCCCCCCTGTGTGCTCAACTAGGTTTTTCTCTGTTGTGTAGAAATCCTGGAGACACATGGAAATATGATGTTTATATCGGCCTCAGGGGCGGATTCACAAAAGTTCACTAAAACTCATTCAGTGCCAGTCATTTTCAGAATTTGTACTACCCTCAGTGCCAGCCGTTTTAGAGCATTTTGACTGATTTAATCCTTTAACACTTCCCTTTCACCACCTAATTGATTGAAGACCCACAGATAATTTTGTACTATGACAATCTGAAATCTGACATCAGATTCTGAAAGATTAAAGTCTCTACTTTCATCAGATCAAAGAAATGTTTGTAGCTTGTTTCGCTCACAGTTGAATGTTTAGCTTACTGTATTTTGTATCTGCTCCCCCAGTCAATCACACAGACGCCACTTCCTCTTCCTCCCGACACGTAGATATGACCCCTTTGGCCCGGTTAGTTGATGGTTTTATCTCACGATTGCGACATTATCGATAATCCACTCAGGTCCACACATGTTCTGTGTCACTATGTGGTGCTGTGAGCTGCTGGATACTTCACAATATCACTTCATAGCACCGCGTATTCTCCCTCGTCCCTCCTTCTCCCTCCTTAGCTAATGGTAGCATCAGTGGCTAATCTATCATCCGAAGGTGCTCTGCCACCTTTAGAGCACCAGTTGGTCTCTACATCAACGGAGAAGCCCTATATTCACAGTAGAACTCCGTCATAAGTGTATCCTAGTAACTGCCGCGAAAAAACGCAGTTGATGAGTTTTCTCGTCAATGGCACTGAGTGAGTTAATAATCCATTTTGATCTGTTCTGAATGTGTGATCTGTTCTGCTGTGTCTCAGTCAGATTTGGTTATGTTGAACTATAAATTTACATACCTGACGTAATATCTGATCGTAACGTACGCTCACGTCAGAATTGATAAATACCGAAGCTTGAATATGGTTGAACGCACGTCGTACCCTCAGATCTGAATGTATCAACAGTTGATAAATGACGACCAAGATGATGTCGTCATACTAGGATCAGAAAAAAAAAGAAAGAGGCTTTTAAGAGACACCAAAATTGGTAAACAGAGTAAACAACATTTAGCTTTGAAAGCTGCTGCATCATCACAGAGAATTCGGTATATTCTATTCAACAGCCATGGAGGACAAAATGTTCTCATCCTAACATGCTTACAGCAGGCAGGCACTCTACATTACAAATGCAGAGTGGCCCAAACAAAAAAGGTAGAGAAGCTGTGTCTGCTGGGGCATCGGCCTTCAATCGCTAAAGAGCCGCTGAGCAGAACAGATTCATCCACTTTGAGGTTCTGCTGCTCTGTCCCAGCCTTTGAACTGAACACGCGTCCAGCCTCGTGGCCCGAGGTAATTAGCATTTTACCACCATCTATCTTCAAAGGCAAGGAAAAGCAAGGCACAACAGGCACACACACACTCACACACACTCATGAGAGGACCATGTCCTCCACGTTAAGGTCTAATGTCACCGTTTAAAAAGCTGCTACTTTTAAATGCTCTTTGCCAGCTAGTGAAATAGGATGCACATGACAGCTAAAGAAGACCTCAAGGACAACAGGACCAAGGATGGCAGTCTAGTTTATGAGCCTGCATAGAATTTAAGAAAGTGCAACAAAATCTGATTAGGAAATCAATATGTTACCTTTTCAAAATGTAATTTCCACATTTTGTATTAGCAATTTCCTAACTAATGGAGAATCTCAATTTATGTGCATTACGATCGATGGTAACAATTATAATTAATGTATGAGTTGCCCAGAGGTCACAATATCGTTTTTGCTAAAGAATAAAAATAAAAAAGAAGAAAGTTAACAGGTCACAATGCCATACTTTGAATAAAATCACTGAAGTTTAGATTGTGTTTGTATGGAGTTGTTTCGCATTAAGATTATTTTGTTAAAACTAGAGCGTTCAGAGACCGTAAACCTCCAGATATTCACATTTATCTGGATCAGTGATCCATGATCATGGTACCACGATCACTGACAAGTCACCAGCAGGATGTGCTGTAGAGCCAGCTCCAAGAGCTGAACATAAGGAATTATTGTTTCTGGAAACTGATCCAGAATAAGTATATTGATCCATATCTGCTCCAATATGTAATCACTTCCCTCAAAATCGATCCATTCAGCCATTAGACTGTAAGCCAATGTTGTTATATGCCATCCTTACAGCTCTTCATACAAACTTCTATTCTTTACCTTCATAGTTTTTATTCTGAAATAAATATAAAAAGTAAAAACCTTCTCCTACATGCTCCACTTTTCTCAACAGTCTGATTGTGCAGTAGTAATGTGGTCTAGTCCATGTGTACTTGGAGTGCTGTTCGACATTTATGTAAATGAACCTTAAATGCACTTGCCACCAGCAGCCACATCTTGCAGGGCCTCAGTAGGAGCCTCGTGTTTCGTCAGTGGAGTTCTACTCACCGAAGGACCAGCAGAAGACCGCCAGCTGCTTATGAATGATCTCATCAGTTAAGAGGGGGGAAATTAGGAAGATGATAAAGAGAAGGAACATTTGCCAGAAGTCAGAATAAAGGGTAATTGAAAGAAGAAGAAAAAAAATGGTTAAAACATAAAATTGGAGGAATGCTTTTCTTTTTGTAGACGAGTTTAGTTCACCCCAATGGCAGAGCAATTCAACAATTATTATTCACAAATGATTCAGCCATGATGTATTTGCTCATTCCTCTACATAGTTGCATGGGTCTGCTGGTGGTCAACTAATTTGGTTGAACACAATGTGCACGAAAAATGTTTCGAAAAACCAAGAACAACAGCAAAGTAATTCTTGTCAATCCTGTCCATGCCCTGACAATATTTATCTTAATTATCACGTGATTGATGGTTTCCAACATTGGCAGGCACCAAGGACTGCATTACATTTCATTGTATCTGTGCAATGACAATGAAGAATCTATCTATCTATCTATCTGTTCTATCCAGTGGTGGAGTGTTGGTCTTGAGAGATCCACAGAGCCTCTGTTAGGCTATGAACTATCAGTCTCAATGAAAAACGTTTGTAGGATGGAGTGAAAGTGTTTGGTTGGTACACTCAAACTCAAAGCAGGTTTTACTGTGGCAGCAAGGTAAAAACTAGGCTTTTGTCTGATAAATCAATAAAAGCAATTGATCCTTCTTAATGGCCGACTGTGGAGAACGTACATCAGGGGAAGCAACAAATGTTTGTTTCAAATACTGGTGACTATAGAAAGTGGCAGAGCATTTTATACTAAATACAGATTATTGAATGATTTGTGAGAGGGGCAATTTCAGGTGCCAAAAAGAAGAGAGCAAAAAAAATATGCGGAGCTCCAAATATCATCTTTGTCAGATATCTTGATCAGTGACCCTGATTATGGCACCATGATCTTTCATATTTTTAAGGCTTGGAAGAAATGTTATTTCCTATTATTAACTATTCAGAAGGTCCAAATGTATGGGCAACCCCAATTTTTTTCTTGAAAAATCACAATGAAATGCACAATCTGGATCTGATCTAGACAACACTTGGTGGTGTAATTGAGGAACATAACTAAGTCAAATTTCATAAATATTGCTCAGTTATGAACTGAGAAATGAATTTTTGAAAATTTGTCCATAAGAAATAGGGAATTATGATTTTTCAAACTGATCCAGAGTCAGTATTTTGATCCGGACCCTCCAAAATTTAATGGAATCTTTAATGGTGTAAGTTACTGCATGTCATGCCATTTTTCACCCATCTCCATTTGTTCTAAGAACCTCCAGAGTTTTATCCTCTGAAAAGTCACTTTCTGAGCAACTCTACACAAACAGGCTGATTTGCGGCCTACTTATGCATATTCATGAGTGGGCGTATCTATAGACGGGACACTGACTTCCTCCTCCTCACACGGTGACGTAGGGCCAGAGGTCGGCCCGCCCTCCTCCCATCCACTCCGTAGCTGAGCTCATGCTGCTTTATAAACACGAGACAGAGCGTGGGGGCGGGGCATATACCGGTACATACATAGACTGTAGAAAATGCATACATAGCACTGTGCGAAGGACGCTGACATGCTCACCTTCCAGCTCAGTGCCCCGTCAAATTCGTCATCAAACTGGGAACGCGTCATCAAATTGGAGCGAGGTGTTTGGGCTCACCCTGCAGTAAGAAAGGAGCAAATCATCCTCTAACTAACGATTGAGGGAATCAATGAAAAAAACACTTTGGGCATGTGTTTGAAGCCCTAATAGCACTTTTATGATGTTTAAAGCACAGAAAAGTTGATTTAGCTTAACATGGACCCTTTAAAAACATAATAATCAAAATTTGGGAACTACTTTTGATGTAATCCTGCTAACAGACAAACAAACTAAATGAATGCAGATGAAAATATGACCTCCTTGACGGAGATAGCACTGGGTTGCAGGAGTGGAGCAATGGTCACATTACGCTACATACCTGTAGGTAAGTGATTGTGTTTTTTAGAAATAAAACATGTACAGTAGGTGGCGATATGCCCCTATTCAAGTTGGTTGCAACACGCCAATAACCAAGAAAGAAAGAAGCCTTAATTTGGTTGTGGATGATGACATTGTGATCGCCATTATATCAAAGTCATAAAGCAGCTATCACCGCCTCACTTACACACGCATTTTTCATGTCATCTACCCCGTGCTTGTGTGTTTGCTGACAGCATGTCTAACTTCATGTTTTATTCAGCCGCGTCTTCCTCCCGTCACTCAGACAGGCGGCGAACACGTGCGGCGGAGAGCTGAGCGCAGACACGCCATCAGTCACACTGCACTTAATCCGCACGCAGAGTCAGTCAACACAGGCAGAAAGCTCTCTGTTGAAACACCCACACACACATTTTAAAACTACAGCGAGACACAATTTAACACTCAGCGTCCATAAAATGACCTCACAAAGTCCAATACTTTACATGCATTCCTGACAGGGGTAATTTATTACACAGCCTCAGCGCTTCACCAATCACTTACAATATGGTAGAAAATACAAGACTCCACAAATTCAGTTTATAACGTTCCATTTCAAAGATTGTTTTATTGTCTGACTCTGACTTTTGGAATATTTGATGTCAAATTGCCTATAAATGTTGCCTTCAAAGCTCTGAGCTAGTGGCGAGATTGTTTTCGGGTGGTTTTTGCTGTATTCGCTGGGCATCCTGGTAAACCTCCCACACTGTAAGCTCTGAGGACAAAACCGCCTCAATTAAATATTTACCAAGAACTGACTGTTCCTGCTAAATTTTTTAACAAAGCATTCGAACCAACAGACTTTGTGCTCGCTAAGGTAGGAATGCATGTTCCATATCAGACCAATAACTTAATGACAACATTTAGATTGTGTTTTCTTAATCTGTTTTCTAGCTTTTGTATTTTTAATATGCTGCTACTGAAAAACTATTTAGTTTATAATTTAACATTAAGTTTACCAAGCTCATATTTATTGTCCCACTTGTATTTTGAGAACAGCTTAACCAACCTTACTCTGTTTATTATTTGCCTAAAAAAAAGCTCAATTTGGTTATTTGTGCTTGTCACTTGCTTACTTTTGTGAACATATTCCTCTTCTAATTACTTTGGTTTTCTATGACATCAAAATAAAAAATTAACAATGCCAGAGACAGTTTTAGGTTATATAATAATAAAGTTTCAGTAACCCATCTTTTGGCTAATTCATGGTTTCCACTACAAGGCAAAGTTCCTGCGGAAACGTTTGGTGTCATGTTTTTTTTTTTATAGCGAGAAAAAAAGGCAGCAGGAACACCGTGTTCATCTTAACAAATTATTTCTGCCTCACTTCATACACATGTGGCCCTGCTCGTGCGTTGTTTATCAAAGCCTGCGTGTTTGCAAATTTAATTTACAGGTTAGTTTGTTTGCTCCTGCCATATGGTGCACCAACCTACGCATAACTGTATGCAGTGAAGTGTTAGGAAATGACAGTGGTAACCCATTTTGTTTGGCAAAAACGATCAGAAGTAATGCAATGACATGAAGCTGTTTAAAACTGAATTAGGTGGTGAAAGCAAAGTGTTAAAGGATTCAAGAGCCCCGACATTGTGCACGCTGTCCCCCGCAGAGCAATGATTTCTATCTAAAGACCACATCTCTACTTCATTGTAAATGTGTTTCGGGCTGAAGTGGCTGGTACATTGTGTCGAAAATAGATGGATGGGATGGATCTCAAAGCAGGACATGTCTGTTCTGAATGGATTTCCTTTGTAGCGCTGATTCTCAATTTCTTCCTCTGTTCGAGCTTTTACCCCCTGAGCCGGTATCCTCCGCTCCATCTCTCTCTCCGTGCTGCAGCCATTTCTCTTTCACGCCAATGCAGCAAATAGTGAATGCTCGCTCCTTTAACATTCTCTCTTTTTGTTCCTTCTTTCTGTGTAACCATTTCTCATTATACATGAATATCATATTCCAGCCATAGAGATATGAAAGTAAAGTCAGACTGTAGCAGAGGAAAGGTCTTTCTCTTTGTACGCAGCAGCCAACACGACGGATAAGTGTTACCTTCCCCGGCATTCCAGGATGATGCATAGTATGATGAATCGACAAGTTGCAAATAAAGGTCACTTGGTGAAGGAGATAATTTGTTGAAAACTTTTCCCAAATTATTTTATTCAGATTGAAGCTGAAACAATTTCCTCTTGTCTTAAAACAACAATTGTGCCTTGATTTTTTTATTTTTTTTTGGGGGGGAGCATTAATAGAAGATTTACTTTAAATCTTGTACAAAACTTTATTAGGTTGTTGTTGCCATATAATTTCACACAAATTGCTCTTCTACCAGCCAATTTGTAGTAATCTCTTATTTTCCTGGTTGTTTTTATAGGTCTTCTAATGAAGTAATAGTAACAATCTTCTTATTTTTTGTGTAGTATTTGTACACAAGCCTCATTTTCATATCATTTGAATTTGGGTTTTTTTCAACCAGTCAGTCTGACTATCTTGCAAGTTCTTAAATCTATATTCTGTATGAAACGAGTTTTAAATAAACCCTCTGAAAGTTCACTTGCTGTGGTACTCACTAAGTCTTTTTGTTTTCATCTTTCTCCTTGTGTTGTGTCTGAAGCTTTCGAGTTTGTCTTGTGACACACATTGTTCCAGAATCTAAATGTTTCAGAAGACATTCCTTCTATAATGATTCACTAAGATCCCAAATGGAGGGTGCTAAACCACCTAAATACGGACGCTCCACCACCCTGGAGGAATATAATTTGATGGAATATAGGGAGCTGTTTGATGAGGCCTGAAGTCTGCCATTCTTGCTCTAGCTACTAAATGGGAAATTCAAATGCAGATTGAAACAACCAGGGACAGAAAAGTTGTCAATTTGATGAATTTTCTGAAGACAGTCGACTTTCGAGTGAACATGTTTAATGCCTGTCTTGATAACATCATCCAGCAACTGTCCCAAAGATTGTCCATCTTAAATGGAATTGTGTGAACATGTTTGAGGCAATGCACCCCAAAACATTGCTGCAAGCGTGAGATGAAGAGTTACACCAAGCTGCCCTTTGGCTTATTACAGTCGGAACATCGCCCCCAGCTTTCCTGGCCAGCGGTTTTCTTTTAGAATCTCTTTCAGGGACCAGATAAAGCAAAAATCTGTTTAAAATCTGGGGAAAAAAACGCTCATTGTCAACCACCCAGGAGTAACTTCTACATTCAGTGAAGATTGCGCTGCCTTTCTTGCATTTTTGACTTTTCCGTCACCGGTGCTCATTCTCCGGGAGACAGGAGAGACTGAGTGGAATTGCTGTATTGTCTATAGATAGTGACAGAGCAAAGAAATAGACAAACTGCACACCATGGACAGGTTCACTGAGCATAAAGGCTTGTCGTATGTCCTTCAAATAATAATGAGTAGCCCTATTACTTCTTATTGATTTGTTGTTTGTATGTGAACATGTAGGCTGCTCTGTCAATTTTATTAAACGGTATAGCAGTTGATACAGTAGCCTCTGCCTGTGCTCTCATTAGATGAAACAGTTGACGTCATGTCTGTTTGATTGACTTCAAAATAGCATAACCGTAAGTAAAAAATGTAGTAATGCTGGTAATGTGTGTGTTGTAAAGCAATGTTATCATTAATTTTATTGGTTTTAAAGCTTGTGAGTCACAAGCTTTAAAACCAATAAAATAATGTCCAGTCACAAGTTGTGACTGGGCATTGATTTGTTTGACATTAACACTTGCCAGCTTGACACTGGCAAGTTACAGTTGTTGTGTAGTAAGTTCTTGTTATCCATAACTTATCCAAATGGGCAAGTCCATGTCGGACAACTTTGGTTCGCTAAGCAAGCTCACGGGCACCTGTGGATGTTTCTCCAGATTTGGAAGTTGCTCACAACAGTTTTGATTGCTGGTGTAATATCAGAAACAGAAATACTCTAATAACACGAGTGGAAAATTACTTTTGTTACAGTGTTTCCAAGTATAAATTATAAAGTGAAAGGAAACCCTAACAAAGGATACATACATGAAAAAAATATACGTACATTAAAAGTGTAAGCACAAAGGAAAATGAAAGATAATGATTTCATTAACACAAAAATAAAAAGTTTTAAATATTGAAGAAAGATTAAATACAAATAATCAGGATTCATTCCAAATAATCAGGAATAAATAGCCTAAAATGGAATAGCAAGTGTGCATCGATAGTGTATTCATGTAAATATCCATTAATATACCTTTCGTAGACTATGGCTACTGTGACAGTCTAAGTGCTAGTGTTGCAATTCCAGATAACTTCGATAACACCTTAGGGCTATAGAGCAAAGTAGGGAGACGTTGCTGGTTCATTTCTAAGTTCAGACAAGGAAAATGTCAAATTCACCTACGTTCCCAGAATTGTATTTTGTTCGATTTACAAAGTCCGAGTTTATCTGACCTACATAATTAATAATACAGTAAACTGCCTCACACTCAATAAGAACACTTCACATGGAGCATATAGTGTTTTCGGTCACTGTGTTAATGCTGTTGTCTGAGTCACACAACAGCAACACAAAATAATATCAAGCATGGATTAGTAAGTGGACTCATGCTAGACTTTACCCTAATTTCAGTTAATGTGATAAATTTTTGGCACAGAGTTTTTGACCTTAGCAGATGTTCAGGTTCAGGCCCCTGAAGACTAATGAGATCGTAAAGTAAAGAGCGTGCAAGGGCAGATATCAGTCACTAAGTGAGTATCTATGTGTGTGTATGGGAAGAGGGATCCATTTATGTGCACATGTGTCAGTGAGCAGAGAAGGGAAAGCTGTCATCATTCACTGTCACTAACCACTGCAGTGTCTGGCTAGCTTTCACACATGCACGACACACACCAACACACACATACTTCGAGACACAAGAAACACAGAACTGTCAAACGCATAATTCCAAGGTGTAATAAAGGGCAGATGAAGGCCGCAGTCTGAGTCTGACGGCCCAACGGGACAGTTTGAAACACTCGAGTGCAAACATTTGCTCCTTTCAAGTGCACAGTTCTTTCTACCAGCCATGAGTCCAAACGGAGGTGGTGAAAGAGAAAAAAAAGAGACCAAAGAACAAAATCCTTCTCTACACAGGCTTTTAACTTCCTTATTCAGCTCAGTGGCCCTTTTATTTCCTTTTCATTTCCCTTTATTTCCTTTTTCTTGAACAAAGAAACTAGCTTTTACTCTTTTAAGAAAGGACAATTTCCTCCGACAATATTTTTTCTCTTCAGAGACTGGTGAACCTTCTTGGTTTACAAATGGCTGCTAGTTTAGTGCCACGATTGTATTTAATGTGTTTTGTTTTCTCTCTCTTCAATTAATTTGAACTTTACTCACTAAACATCAACTAGGCCAGAGGATGCTGAAGCCTTAGCTATAGGTGACTCAGCTTAAAAAGAGGCGGTATACCATGGACAAGCAGTTAGTCCATTGCAGTGCTAACATACATTAACATAACATCTACATACAGCCAATTAGAGTTGAGTGCCATATTGTTCATTGAGGCTTATCTGTCACATTTAATGTAAATCTTTCTCTTTCCTTCTTGCTCTCTCTTTCTCACTCCTGTTCTCTTTTCCTCTCAGGGCACAGCTTGAAAAATCTCAGCTCTTAAGCTTTTGTGTCTGTCTGAATCCAAACCCTATCCAAGTCCTATCATTTATTTATTTATTTTCCACACACTGGAAATATCCGCCGAGATCTGCCTCTCTTAGATAAGACAAGCACCGACCTTGTGGTTGGTCTCTGGGAAGGGTGGTCACACACACACACACACATTCCCACCCAAACACAAATTAATGTGTGAATTCACAGTGTAAAGATTCACATGCACATAGTGATTCTCATGCACTATCAGGGACTGCTTTCTGCTGTCCAGGTAATGCACCTGTTTGGGATCTCATATTAAATCCCCAAAAGCTCTGGTCTTATCTGCTCAAGCCAGATTCAAGGAAAGAGAAAGTTCCAGCTTTTTAGTGTAAGCGTCTCCATCTGGTCCAATGTTTGTTTTTGTATCTCGGTCCAGCCGGCTGCAGTGCCTCTGTCTGCACTCTGTATTCCCTCCATTACCTCAGCCAGTGAAGTAGATAGGCTATAAACTCGGCTCATTATGGATGATTTCGCACTTCTACCTCTTTCATGCGCTTGTGCTGAGGCAGAGCATTGAGGCTCACATGATGTAGTAAAATTAAAGCTACTCTAATAGAGTCAGATGACAACGTATCAAGAAAGATCACCCAGAGAAAGCGTCCAAGGTGTAGAGACAGGCAAATAACAACGTTTTGATCCCCTTTAACAAGAGGCAGCATTGTGTTGCATTCAAGCTCTGGCAGAATTTAATTTAAAATTCCAAAACGGTCAATGAAAGAGTTTTTCTGCTCTTAAGATGGATTATGACCTTGGCCACTTAAGAGTTATTTTCAAATTCCAGGCCACTATTTGAATAGACTTGGCCTGAACTGTTTTCTAGTTCAACAGTACACCTTATTGTTTTACTCAGATGGTTATTTATTTTATATAGTTCCAAATACAAGTTAATATGAAGTTATGTTTCAATGCAAAAACAACACATCCCCATGAGCAAGATAAGCACTGGTGGAGAAGAAAAACTCTTTTTGAACAGGAAGAAACCTCGAACAGAGCCAGAACAGGATAGAGAGAAAGCACATCAGAGTAATACAAACTGGTCGAACCACAGGTCAGGAACCATCAGCTCCAATGCCAGGACACCTGAAAATTAAATAGAGATGAACAAGGATTAAGTACAGCCTGCAGAAAGTAAAACATGATACAGCCTCGACTTTTTAATATAATCTAGTTGAAGACTTTTTTAATCTATTTTGGTCAGCCAGATATTGAAAATGTGGACAGAATAATCTAAAATAGAGAGTTAGAAGGAGAGGACCGAGAATCCACTTTGGTTAGGGAGTCAGTTTAGGGACAAAGAGGTGGGCAATGACACTGCATCACTTTGGAGCATCAACTAGTTTCACCATGTCCCACAAAAACCCTGAAATGTCTGGTGCTAGGATGAAAAATCTAGGTTGAATGAGTGTAATCATGTTCAAACATAACCTAAAGTGTTCAGGACTGACAGATGATACCTGGGCTGTACAGGATCCACGTTCATACTTGCTGGGAGAAATTAAAACTCTCAATGAAAACTTTTGAAGAGAGAAAATAATTTACAATTGAGTGGAAAATGGTCTACCTGAGTGCAGCAGAGATACAAGGTTTGATGGCACAAGATGAGGACAGACTGATCTGGGAGTCAGTTTGATTAGAATTTTTTTCATGATCCCTACTGCTTGTCAGTGCTTTTGCTTCACAAATGAGCTGAAATGATGCAGTTGGTTTCTTGCGTTTTTGCTGCAGAGTTAACCCCCTCAGCCTGACGCCCTAGCATGCCAGCCTTCTTTAGCTTTCAGAGAGGAATATGAAGTGTTCATTTAGGTTATTTTTGGCCACGTTACATAATAAGTCTCATTCGTTGTCTCCATCTCATGGAGTGATGTGATGTTCTGCATCTGGCAGGCTGATCCGCAAGAAGTATAAACTGCGGCACAGTGGAGACATTTATGCCCAGGTTTATTCTTTATTTCACATCTGACACATTGTTATGTATCATTACTGGATACACAAAGTCATTGTAAACATATAAGGTGCTTCAAATTGACCAAAAGTAGCTGAACATGTGCATTTTGTTAACCTAATGTCAATGAAATACATACAGCATTGTAATATATTACCACATTGGGGGAATTGCCAGGAAACTTAATGTGTTCTTTAAACCGAATTGTAATTAGTTTGTCTTTGAGCTGTAAATTGGCCAATAATTATAATATTCTTCCTGTTTGATGCTCAGTGGTGGATTTTGTCCTTTCTAGTGTGAACAGTCTTGTGCACTTTGCATGAGCCCATGACACAAATTATGATAACTTGGAGCGATAATAGATCAGATAAATGGACAGGTTAAAAATGTTAGATATAGGGTTTCATACGTGGGTTCAATTTTAAAATCATTTTTGCACCATTCATAGGGGTAGAAAACACAAAAATTCTTCAAAAGATTTGGGGTTTTATCAAATATGATAGTACCTAAAGACATTCAGTGTCTAACACAAGTGTTGACATTGTTGTCAACTGTATAGCTGTCACCACCTTGTTTGCTTCACTTCTTATTTAATTTCTTTAGGGTTTGTTGTTGAGTCTGTGCTGTCAGAGTTTGAATTCGTATTTGTAAAGCTGATTTTTTTTTTTTAGCATCCAAATCAGACTTTGAAATTCAAAACCATCTCATTTCTAGCATGTTTTTTTTTTTTTTTTTTTTTTTTCCCCTGGCATTTATTTTTAAAAGGAAAAAAAAAAATTCTATATAAAAAAATTCAGTGTCAAAAGAGTTCAGTGTAGATGCATATATTGTTTAATAAATCATGTTCATGAGAAGGTATTTCAGGTGTCGGGTAACATTTATCGCTAGTTCTTACAAGCACAAATGGCAAATTAAGTAAACAATCTTACTGAAGCTCCATCGCTCCCGTTTGGCCGACATTGTTACTTTCTCTTCCCACGTCGGTGTCACATGACCAATTATCCAACGTTGGATAATTGAGGAGGGGATCTTTTGCTTTTCCTTGGTTGTTGTCTTGAGGTGCTGTCCAATTTTTTGACGCTACATTTTTTTTAAAGGTTAATTTTTTTTCACACTGAATTATTTTGTGTTGATTTTTTTTTTGTTTTATTGAATTTTTAAAAAAACATTTTTAAAGTGGCAGGAGTAAAATAAGCATGCTAGAAATTCAATGTTTTTGAAATTCAAAGTCTGATTTTGATGCTAAAAATGTTCGGCTTTAAAAATAAGAATTCAAACTCTGATGGCACAGATTTACTTCCATATCGTTGCTCCCTCCGATTTGCCTCAATGTATTAGATTGTTTTCCGCCCCCACTGTGTGACCTATAGACTTATTGCTCTGGAGGAGGGAGGGACTACTGAAGAGGTGAAAATAAAGTGGTGCGAAGAAAAGGGAGGAGAAATAAGAGGAGATGTGGCTATAAATTGCTAAATTCCCAATTTTGAGTTCTAGAACTGTAAGGTAATGCTGCTCAGGGAAGAAGAAACTCCAATGTTAATCTGCACTTCATTTGGCTTCTCTTCACCATTCTGTCATGGAGTCACAGAGGGATGTGGATTCAGCAAGATGATAGGCCTGTCATTATCGCTGTCTGCTCCAGGCGATTAGATTGTGAACCTTCTTCTTTACTAGTCCTTTCTTCCCTTCTCATATGCTTACAGAGCCAACATCCCTCTCAGGGTCTGTCACAGGTGGCTGAGCCCTCTCATAGGTGCTCCTTGTCCAGAAATGTGCCCAATATAATAAAAGTGTGATATTGCTTGGCTCGACGTCCAGTCGTGGCACCAGCGCTCCCAGAAGGAAATCATGTTTCTGTGTTAAATTGGTTTCCTGGCATGTGATAAGTTGGGGTGAATTTTTAATCCATGACCTCATGGAAATACATCACTTTCCCAGCAGCCCCTTTCACTCCTCCCATCTCACATCCCTCTGCCTAATTCTCCTCTTTCTTTTCCTATGGCTGTTCTGTGTTTTTACATTAAGATAGCATTGGACACCTTTGCTCCTCACAACATATAATCCTCAAAGGTCAACTCTCAACCTACTTCATCTATACAGTCACTCTTCCTTTCTCCCTGAAAACTGCCCATACCATTCTTTCTTTCCTTATGCCAGCAGCATGATAAGTAGGGGTGTAAATCGTTCTGATTTTGATTTGATTTGATTTAGAGGCCTGCGATTGATATCAGACAATATTTTGAATCCATTTACCACTACCTGTTTTTTTTTTTTTTCACATTAAAGAATAAAAACACAATATTGATACATTTTGAGAACTGTATTGCCTGACTGTTTAAGGCATTTACATGAAAAATATTTTTTCACAATAATTAACGTTTGATGTTTGAACAAAAAAAAAAAACAAAGGTCAGTGCAAGTAAAACAGATCTTCCAGAACTTGGCATATTGACATCACAACATAAAGTGCATTTTTTTTTATCCTAAAACAAGAACATTTGTTTTCAGGAAGTTGATGAGGAACCAGCCTTAAAGCAGCACATGCCATTTGATTGATCAGTTCAGTTTATTTTACTACTGTGTGTTCTTGGGAAGGTTTTTCTTTAAAAAAACAACAACTGATCAACATGCTCAGTAGACCAAATGCTGCGCACTGAAGGAACAATGTCGTCAAGCGCTTGGAGGACTTGCAAAATAAAAGCGGAAGGCAAAATGGGGATGGATATCGATGTTTATACAATAGATCGATTTGACTAAATCATTGATAAAACAATAAATTAATCCATCTAGCTCGATTAATCTTTACAACCCTACTGATAAGGCTTAACAGTTACAAAAATTCAGACTTTTCTTTTGACTAATAATGCAGCTTAGTTTTAGTCAAATATTAGGCGTCTTTTTCAGTCATAGTCTTTGTTAAAGATCCAATTACCATTTATTAACCTGATATGGGATGGAAATAATGTTTGTAAATACACAAAGACAGATGTGATTTGATCAATGCATAAAAACGCTTGAGCCATCTTATGTCCGCAAACACAATCAGCTTACTTCCTATTGGATCATTTACCGGCTTGTACCGCCTTCCATGCAACAAAAGTAGTTTTGATTGGATATTTTCAAAAACAGAAACTTAGTTCTAATTGGATTTCGTCCCACGGGAAAATTATAGTTTTGTTTTCGTTCACATGTATTTATTTATTTTATTTCATTATTGATAGTTTTGTTATTGTCCCTGAGAAAAACTGTGTCGGGAAATTTTTAGTCAACAAAGTTAACGCTGGCTGTTGGGCTCAGGATGGTCGAAATGGTGAGCAAGCTTCATTTGCATTTACAGACACTCGCATGAATGCAGCTGACTGACAGGACACAATGTACTAATTAGCCCTTTTCCACCAGTGCTCCGTGTGCCACTCACTACACTGCATATTCAGCCGCTCAGTTTCCCCTCACTGAACATGCTCAAAGGGTCTTCCAGGACAGTCATTTGGGATGAAAACAGGAGAAATGGCCTTGATTCTACAACATACTTGTTTTCCTCTACTTTTTAGTTATATGGTACATTTTATTTTAAATTACCTGGAGGTTAAATCCAGTTAACCTAAAATAACCCTAGTTTTTAAATTTTAGCTAAAAAGGAGCATTTGATCCACAGCGTAAACCAGACCAATAAATAACATGACATTCCTTAACAAAACCTACTCTGCTCTGGTCATGAACTATACTAAGTAAAATTGTATTTGTTTATGTATTTATTTATTTATTTGTTCTTTGGATCCCTATTAGCTTCCATCGTGGTGGTTGCTAATCTTCCTGGGGTCCATACAAAAAAAATCAAGATTCTAATACATGTAAAAACAGAAAAAAAAAGGTAAATCAAGACACATTTTCATTACACCAACAAAAACATTTAAAAAAACCAGACATTCGTAAATACTTGGTAATTATTAGGACGATTGGTGACTAAGTTGGAGTTTGAAGCAAGTTGAGTATTGTACAAAAGAATATGAAGGGAGTATTTTCATCTTTTTTGTTCTATTGAAGCACCTAAATACCTATTAAGAGAAAGCAGCAGCTCATGGAGTCACTTTAGATTTCAAATCAGTGTAATGTTATGTAAAAAAGCATTTCACAGCGCTGCTGCTGCCGTCTGTGCCTGCCAGCTTTCCAATTTCCAGTTATCTGATGCACAGAAACTCTAGGACCTTCAGTGAGGTCGTGGAAATGTTTAGTAATCTATGTTTTGGTGTCAAATGGTGGAAGATTCCTATCAGGCTGAACATTAGGGTGAGAGATTATTGAGCAGTTACTGTGATAATGTGAAGACAGAAGCAGAGGGATAAATTGAATTCTGTTATAGATAGATAAAAGTTTTGAAGAAAAAAAAAAAACAGTTCACGTTGGGTTCAGTTTGCAATCTTCCTTTTGTTTTTTACGTTTTAGACATTCAACTCTCTTCTTTCCAAATGTCCTGCTGGTTTGTTGGTGCAGATTATGAAATGGAGGGCTTAGGCGTTTTCAGCTGTCAGTCTCCTTCTGTGTAATACTCACCTTCCATGATTGATGCCAAATAGAGAGGGGGCTGCTGGCCATGTGACTAAAATGAGTCTTGACGTGCGTAGCTACAGGCAGCAGGGGGGAATTTGACCAAATCCACCCACTCATCATCAGACGTCTTACAGGGACATTAGCAGGTGGCTGTGGTCAACACTCCTACGGTTGGGGTCAAATAGATTTTTAAATTATAATTAAGTCTTCAGTTATCCATGTTCAATCACAACTCAATGACGATTACGTTGACCAACATTTTTTCCAATTACAATTGAAATCACAAGTATTATTTTTTCCCTAAAAGTGAATTACAATTACATTCTAAATTATTAAAGTTCAATTACAATTGCATTCTCAATTGCCTTCCCTTTGTGTTAGCTGTCTGTTAGCATCTCTTATGATACCCGGTCAGTTTTGTGTATTGCCTGGCATCTGGAAATACCATTTGTATCCCGATACAAGTTTGGATATCAGCTTTAAATCAGAAGAAAAATATCTGACACTCAAATTTCAACAAAATATATAATTGTTGTTACAACTCTAGGCAAAGAGGAGTCTCTGTCCTTTTCAACAAAAGTTGTAATTGAACATGGGTAATTGACCCCAACCCTGACTCCTACAGTGGTAAACGCAGGCATCGTCACGCCATCAGCTGCTTACCACAATGGAGCAACCAGGATCTCTGCAGGAGAGGTTAAAAAGCTGAGGAGAAGGGACTGTGTCAGTCGTACCATGAAAGGTGATGCAGCATTAAAATTCATTCCGAGCCAGAGCACCAAACTGAATACTGATCAGAGTACGGATTCTGAGTGCGGAAACATTGCAGTTTTTCCTTGATATCCACCTTTTGTGTTTCCTCCTGCCTTTATATATAGCTCACTATTAAAATGCATAACAGGAGAAGTGTGCTGTGAAGGAGAATACATTTGAGTTAAGACGGGGAGAGTGGGAGATGCCGTTACACAAGGCTGCTGCCGGGTCTCTGATGTGGTGCTGGAGCCGAGATCGCAGGGAGGAGAGTGAGAAAATATCTGTTTATGATGAGGCTGTGTGGGCAGATGCGGTCATGTAACCATATGCTGTTGCTATTTATTTCTCCTGTACATCATCTTTTAGCTCCTCAGTGTGAGAAAAACCACTTGTATATGCAATATTCTAAAAGGCAGGTAGCTTCTTTCTCCTTCCAGCCTCCTCACTTTGCTATAAATAGATGTCTACAGAGAACTGAAGAACATGATCAATATTAATGTACTAACCCAGCAAGCCCGATGTTAACCAAGCAGGAGTTACGGAGAAGTCTATTGGGGGTTTTTTTTGTAGGGGGAGGCCTGATTTAAATCTTTTTAGTATCTTTTTAAACATATACTTTAAATATTTGTGTTATTTTTCATCAGGAGTCACCAACACGGTGCCTGCGGTCCTCGGGTAGCCCGCATGGACCATGTGAGGTGCCCGGGCCTGTTTTAACAGCAGCACTATAGTCACCAGTTAACTCCATCTAAATCAGTGCTTCTCACACTTTTTTGGCTCAAGTACCCCCTTTTCTCTTATTTCTGAATCCAAGTACCCCCTTTGTCCGACTACAACATTTAGTTTAGAAAACAACTATAGAGCATAATGATGGAATGAAGGAGCGATAATGCACATTTTAAATAATCTAATTTTGTAAATAAGTGGAAAGAAACAGTATTTACTGCAGTGGTTTCCAACCTTTTTTATATCTTGAACCCATTTTGATATCAGGAATTTCTGGCGACATTTTTTTCTTTCTAGAATTAGTTTTTGATCATGTTTCAGCTCTATTTTCTTTCCATTTTTCTTAACTGCATTTTAGGTAAACTAGATTTATATTTCACAAAGTGAAAGTATAGAAAATGCAGTTGGTAAATATTGTGTGTTGTTTTCATTTAAATAAAAGAATAATAATTACAAAATTTTAAAAATCCATTTGCATTGTCAAAAGGTTTCCCCTTTTTTTTTTTTTTTACTTTTCCCCTTGTTTTTTTCTTCCTAAAATAAATAAATAATAATAATAATAATAATAAACTATGTCTCGGGGTCAGAAGTGGTCTTTTCAAAATGAAACAATGGCATGAATTAAAGTGAAATAAAGTGTTGCATGTTTAAACTTAAGTAGTAAATACAAAGTCTTTCTTCATTATCTTTCCCTTTAATAAAAGTGAAACTGGTAAATTGTAGTAGTATTTCTGTGTAACAAAGTGGTAGCACTTAGGATTATTCAGTAACTTTGAAGTAGCTCACGGTTTTCAAAAAGGTTGGTGACCCCTGGATTAGATTAGGTTCGTTCTTTGCTTATTCTGTTTTGAAACCAAATCAAAATAACAATTAAACAGTGTGGTTATTTTGTTTTACTGATTTGAAGCCAAAACAGAAATACAGAAAAAACAAAAATCAGATAAGCAGCGTTTTTGTGTTTTTTTTTTTTTGTTTTTTTTAACTTGTTCTGTTTGTGTGATGGGGAAATTAGAGCGAGAACTGAAGTCTGCACCTGGTTTCCCTCCCCAGGTCTCCTCACACAATAGGACTGTTATGGATTATTTCAGCAGTTTTCTGGTCCTGCTCCTGTTTTCATTCAGTCTGTGGATGTTTTATTTTGTAAAAAGCTGCTCACGTTTATGTTTTGTTTCGCGGCCCAAATAGTATCCAAATAAACTGGTGACTGACTGTCAACTGTGAGGCTGGTGTGAGCAACAATAGATGTTAGAACTTCTATGATTTGACACATTTGCAAAAACAATTACAGCTTTTTTGAGGGCAGTAAAACATTTATTTTGCACGTTATAAATACCGCTAACAGCAGCCGTCAACACATACGGAAGTTGATCACAAGAAACGAGGAACACCAGTACATTTATTACACCACCTCTGGTTCCGCATATCATGTGCATGTTTTACGTAACATCCATTTTTTGGTTTTGATTCATTTGTGTATTAATAACGTTTTAATTCACCAGTAATGTGACTTATGTGTTGCTTCTTTTATGTTCGGACCGGGAGCAAAAGTTTGCCCAGTCACCAGTTTATCTGGATACTATTTGGACCTTAAAGCTGTTTGGTAAAGTTGGCAGATATTCACAGATTTGGACTTCCAGCATCAGTAGCTCTCGAACGAAACGTCATCGACACACAAATTACGCCTCTGCCATTGGTGTGAGGTGGACAACATGATACAAGATCATTTTTTATCAAACGCAGCAGAATAAAAGTCTGTCTTTGTGTCCCCTCTGTGTGGTGAGATTAAAACATGAAGCTCTCGTCCTCGTTTTCTCGTAAATATGCAAATATCACACAAACGGAACCAGATTTAATTTTAAAACGAAAAACTGTGCTTGTTTGGTTTTTCCGTTTTCCATTTTCCTGTTTCTGGTTTTAAATGAATAAAACAAACAAAAAAAACAATCTGTTTTTTCTATATTTTTATTTGGGTTTGAAAGAAAATAACCAAAGAATGAGGGGTGCACGGATTCCGACCCAAAGGTTGGAAAACACTGATTTAGAGGCTCCTGAATAGATTTATTTAAATAGTTTTCACACGTACCCCCGTTTATGAAACACTGGTCTTGTTGATGGTATGCATCAATGTTCCTGGATGGTGAGCTACAGTAGCTACTGTACATCTGTTGGATCAGACCATATGGGCCTGTCTGCAGTTTATTGCTTGGACCAATGATGATACAGACCCACGAAGACAGGAAACAAACCACAACAGCTGCCATTTGCAGATGCTACGATCAAATGACTATCAATCAAAAATATTTAGCCAATGTCAGATGGGGAAATGTTTATTACAAGAAAGAATAAACCATATGACAGGCAGTTTTAATCTTGACAGCAGATTTCAGTTATAGTCTAGTTTAGTGCTTCTCAAAGTGTGTGGCGCGCCCCCCTGGTGGGGAACAGAGGTACGACAGGTGGGACGCGATAAATGGGAGGACATTTCATGCCAATCTTCTTAAAATGCCTTTCTTCATTGACAATAAAGATCACTAACACTAAAGAAAACATCTACACACAGATAAGATAATGAATAGGCAAAAAATTAAAAGAGCATCCAATTTTTAGACTGCATTAGATACACGACCGGGAACAAAATGAACATGGAAGTTAAGTGCAAAAATAATGATTTACGTCGGCATGTACTTACTGACTTAAAAAAAATAAATTCCTTTTTTTGTTTTCTTAAGCTTTTTACCACAGATTGCAAACGATGTTTCTTTATTTTCTGTATTATTGACTGCTGCACTTTTACATTTGCTTTTTGTGTAGGTGATTCATTTTATCTAGTTTTTGATTTTTGATGTATTATTAAATGTTACTTGTTCCCTGTTAGTTCAATACATTTAAAAATGGGTTATTTGTCAGGAATATTTGGGGGGGCAATGGGCGCAGGTGGGGCTTGAAAAGTTCCCCTTCATTCAAAGTAAGGAACGCCCAAAAAAAAAGTTTGAGAACCACTGGTCTAGTCTGAGATACTACATTTTACAGATATCGTCTACTAAAATATAAAGCACAGGAGTCAATTTCTTTTTTTTTTTTTTAAACTCACACAGCCAGATTTGATGTGATCAATATATTTTTATATAGTTTTCTTTCACATGTATATGTATAACATGTATAACTGTATATGCATGGGGTTTTTAACTATGTAAAGCACTTTGGATTAAACTTTGTATGAAAAGCGTTATATACAGTAAATATAGTTTGAATTGATTTGATATATGTGCCACTGAAAAAAGGTGAGCAATTCTTTAATTCAGTATTTGTTTTTTGACTATCTATTAAGAATGTATCAAACTCCAGCTGTGAATTATGCCGTTGTATAAACTAAATGTATTTCCAGTCTGCCCTACAGTCTCACACAGGAACAGCATGTACTTCAAATTTTATATCCACGATTGCATGAGGGTGTGTTAAACCGCTTTTAATCTGATTGAACTGTGATTGAGACTAAACTGACCTTAATCCTTTACCTGACTCCTCCCAGTAATGTCAGAAATCAGAGAGAAAAAAAACGTTGAAATGTTAAACAGACGTAAATCAAAGCCACGCTGAATAATAGGCATTTGAAAGAGACTACATGCTTGTGATAATTCAAGTGAAAGCAGCTCCAATAGTTTGTTTCTGTCCCATTAATCCCATTTAAATTCCACAATCTAACTGTGGGTGGAGTCAGTGTGTCTTTGTGAATATAAATTAAATGTGTGCTTGAGTCCTTGTAATAGTTGCTCGGTCAGAGATGAGCAACTTTTATTAAAGCGACGGCCACAGTATCAACATTGTTGTCAGTATTTAGACAAATGACAAATCTGAGCTTTAATGCTGGAAAAAACAAAAAAAGTGTGAAGTTTTTTCTTTCTTTTGTTTTTGTAGTCATCTTGTGTATTTAAAGTCATTTTGTGTATTTTTCTTGTCATTTTGTGTTTTTTGTATTATTTTTGTAGTCGTCTTGTGTATCGTTTGTCATTCTGTGTATTTTTCTTGTCAATTTGTAATTTTTGTGTTATTTTTGGAGTCATTTTGTGTATCTGGAGTCATTTTGTGTATTTTGCTTTTCAATTTGTATTTCTGGTTTTATTTTTGTAGTTATCTTGTATATCTTTAGTCATTTTGTGTATTTTTCTTGTCATTTTGTATTTTTGTGTTATTTTTGTAGTTATATTGTGTATCTTTGGAGTCGTTTTGTGTATTTTTCAAATTTTTGTGTTATTTTTGTAGTCATCTAGTGCATTTTTGTAGTCATTTTGTGTATTTTTCTTGTCAATTTGCATTATTATTTTTTGTTATTTTGTAGTCATCTTGTGTATCTTTGGAGTCATCTTATGTAGCGTTGAAGTCATTTGGTGTATTTTTTGTGTTATTTCTGTAGTAATTTTGTGTATTTTTTGTTATTTTGTGTATTTTTTGTCATTTTGGAGTCACCTCTGTCTTTGGAGTCATGATGTTGTGTATTTTGTAGTTGTTTTATATTTTTGTGTTATCTTTGTTTTTATCTTGTGAGTCTCTGGAGTCACTTTGTGTATTTTTGTGTTTTTTCCCTGTTTTTTTTTTTTTTATTTGTGTTTTTGGAGTCACTGTTTGTACTTGTTTTTGGGGGCCGCACAGACTTAGTCCACATGCAGCCGCCAGTTGCCTTTACAGTAGCTGTGCTAGGTCATTCAGTGTCAAACTCAAAACCACCAAATGTTCTCCCACGTTTCCTCTTACTTAACCTACAGCTGCAAACTCATTGAAAGAGCAACAAAACGATTGCTCCGCTCACAATACAAACCAGCAAGTGGTTCCACAGCTTCTGCCAAGTCAGCGCCATAAAATCAACATGGAGCTTTCCTCTTTAAGTCCGTCCACAGAGGGAAAATATGGCTGCGTCGAACAAAGACGGAGGTCGAGTTGTGTCGCCACCTAACCAGGCATCACACATGCAGGATCAATAAACAGTTCTCACCAAGTAATCCGTGGCTGTTGTGTTCAAAGACCTTTTGTAGAGTTGTACACACTGTGGACCGAGCCACTGAAACCTTACACACTCACTGCAGGGAGGAGTTGAATTGGTGCAGAGGAGGAAATCCTGTCATGAAAGATATACAGCAGTGGGACGACAGTATTCCCAGACAAATTACAAACTCTGTCTTCCTGACAGTGTACCCAACATGTGGTCGGACTGCTATTATTCATTTTTAGAAAATAAATATGATCGATGTCAATAATTTAATAGCAATCAGTAGCCAGGGTTGGGGTCTATAATTGCATTTTTTTTGTTTCAATTACGTTTTCAATTAATCATGTTCAATTGCAACTCAGTTATGATTACAGTTACCAGCATTTTTTCCAATTACAATTAAATTACGATTATTCTTTAACCTTCAAGTTAATCACAATTACTGAGCCTGAAATAAATAACCTAA
Organism: Gouania willdenowi; assembly: GCF_900634775.1. Taxonomy (NCBI): domain Eukaryota; kingdom Metazoa; phylum Chordata; class Actinopteri; order Blenniiformes; family Gobiesocidae; genus Gouania; species Gouania willdenowi. The sequence goes on along the minus strand of NC_041048.1, from coordinate 9,459,107 downwards.
TTAAAGTGAACCTTCCTCTTGTGTTAGCTTCCTGTTAGCATCCCGAATGACAGAGTAGAGCAATTTCTATCAAAACGGGGGCCACAAAAATGTCATTGTCTGATCCAAGGGCCACATTATCAACATTTGTGTGTTTTATTTTCTTGTCAATATGGCAAATTTATCTTCCCTTCTTGTATGTTTTACAGTATGTGTGTTTTTGTTGTATTTTTTTGTGTTGTCGTTGTCATTGTGTGTATTTTTCTGTCATTTTGAGCAGATCCGTTGGCATTTTGTGTCCTTTTCTATATGTTGTTGTTTTTGTTGTCATTTTGTGTTTAAGTGGTTGTTTTTGTGTGTCTTTGTTATCATTTTGTGTACTTTTGTTGACATTTTGTGCATTTTCTGTGTTTCTGGAGTTTTGTGCGTTATGTTTGCCTTATGATAATGGGCCCTAAATCATCTGTAAAATACACTAAAAACAAATATCTATCACCTAATTTCTTTCCAGTGTATTGGTTGCCTTGTTAGGCTTTCTAATTAATGGTTTTAATATTTTTGGTGTGGGCGTCTGAACCTTTTTTGTGTCGGTATACCCCTAGATTTATATACTTTTTAAAAATGGTAACGTGGCAAAGCTTGAGATGAAACTTTAATTTAATGAATTCAATAATTGTTCATATGTAGAACTGTATCATGGTTCCCCAGTTTTGTGTTAAATTACAATTGGCAGTCTCTGTAGAATGTTCATGGCAATAATAATTACAAAGTCAATAATTTAATTGATTTTTAATCTAATTATAATTACACCGTGATTGTAATTAATTATCAATTACGTGATTACAATGATAATTGACCCCAACCCTGTTAGTAGCTAATGAATCTTATGAAGTCACAAGTGTTCATTCATTTAGTGAGTCCACTCATTTTACACTGCTCTAATTATATTTCTTAATGGTTATTTTTTCCTGTTTTAAAAACTTAAAATTCTTCGTCTTCAATCCAACTTATTCCAAACCCTTAAAATTGCCTCTGCAACCTCTGTGCTTTGCTTCAACTCAGTCATGTTACCATGGTAACAGTCTTGCAACTGGCAAATAAGATGTCAAAGCACTTTGTGCAGCACTAGTCTGAATGGAAAGTGCCATATACAGAAAATTGGGTTTGATTTGAATACAGGTTTAACAGGGTTACCATTATTTATACGGAGAATCCCACTTCAGAATATATGTTTTACAAGTATTACCACAGTTGCAATCACACCATGTGATTTCAGTCTAAGATTAGATGTAGATTGTACTACCACAGAGCCAATAGACACATGTAGGAACACATTAAATACACACAGGTTATTGAAACTGATATTATGTTAGCACAACAGTGAGTTTAGTGATCATTTTAGTAAAGCTGCTCTCTCAATCTTTAAATGAAGATGTGAAGCTTAGAAAAGGGAGAATAGAATAGCTATGTAGCCTTTTAACCCAGAACACTATCGCCGAGTGATTTTGACCCAGTATAATATACCCAATAATAAGTACTTGTCAAAATATGACAATACATGACAAATTCGAGTTGTGTTCTTTTATTGTCAACTATACCATGTCTAACAAAATGAGGGGGAAAACTACCTTGGGTGGCAGGAGAGGGGAACAAAAAATGGCATTTTTCGATTGGGTAAAAATGATCACCTGACTACCGGTAAAATATATTTTATCACAATATGAATTTCCTTGTTGTGACTAGGGGTGTGTATTGCCTCGCATCTAGTGATACGATTCGTATCCCGATACATAGGTCACGATACGATATATCCCGATATTAAAGTATAAGGTGATTATTGCGATGATTTTTTTTTTTTTTTTTTTTTGCATATGACTTAAGAAACAACTAATCTGTAAATCTGTACATCTTCATGGGAACATTATGTATGAAATATATTTAATTGACTTGATTTTACACTCAAAACATTGGCTTTAACATGCCATGTGCCAACAACTTAAAATAAAAAAATAACACAATCTGCCTGTGGCTTTTAAATTAACTTTGACTTTAGTGCAACTTAACTGAGATATATGCCTAGAACAACAAATAAATGCACTAAGTTAATACTTTTGTTTTAGATTTTATTGAAACAACACAAGCTGGTCTACATGCCCAGGTTTCAGCACTTCTTTGTGCTGTTACAATGTCTCCTGCAGTGGAAAAGACTTTCCTGGTTAAATAAAGATAAATAAAAAAAAAAACATTTAAAACATTTTTTTTTAAAAATCGCTATGAATGCATTTTGAATCAATCCGAGAATCACAAGACATAATATCGTGATATATCGTCAAATCGTTGTTTTTTTTTTTGTGATATTAGTTTACGACTACTGAATTTTAAGACCACATTCACATTTTGTTTATTGACTTTTTCATTAATAGGATGAACAACAACATACAAGAATTTACAAAAACCCTCCCTCCCACAGCAATATGAGATATCAGCAAAAAGGAAGAAAATAAATTATAATAATGAATGAAAATAAAATCACATTTAAAAAAAAAATCATAGATGAGGAGAAGGAATATACAAAAATAAAATGAAATAAAATTAATTAATAAATATATGCATGCATACATGAATACATTTTAAAAATAATTAAAAAAAATAATTAATCACACTCACTTCTTGTTATGATGATGGTGGTGGCGCCAGTCATTTTTTAGTCTCTGGCAATTGTATGTTTAGGTCATCCATAAAGTATAAGAAAGGAGTCCATGTCTGAGAAATTCCTCAGCTTTGCCTCTGACTATATAAGTTTATTTTTTTAGATGCAGTCAGTACATACAGTGTAATAGTAACAGGACTCTGTCACTATTACCTGGTGAAAATCAGCCAAACGTGTGCCTGTAGGAAAAAGTGGGCTTTGTAGTAGGGTAAGGTCCACATCTTCTAAAATATCAGAGAAGATGCTGAAGCTACCCTGGAACCCAAGACAATGACAAACACAACTTCATGAAAATAATGTAAATAAATTCCTTTGCTAGGGTAAGAATCACCTGACGATAGTGTTCTGGGGTTAAAGCTTGGAGTATTTTTCAGCTCTTAATCTGTGTTCATAGATATGAATGAATCTCTGCTCCTTACAAAGCTCGTATTCCTCTTTAGTGTTGTATCATCCCATAGTCTGCACAAGGGACAATTAAACCATTAAATGTTCTGAAATCCCCTTTGCAAATGTTGTGTGCAGGGCCGACTCTTTCCCAGTTTTACATCCAGTTTACAGGGATGAAGAATGAGGCTGGATTTTTTCACTTTCTGCAGACAGATATTTGTTGTTTCTGTCTCCTGGGTGCCAATTTCAGATCTGTCTGCCTTAACTTGTTACTTGCGTTCCCATATCTATCTACCTGTCACTTTTTCCCTCCCTGTTCACTAATCCCCGCCCCTCTCTCTCTATCTTTGCTTACTGTCATGCTTTCTATCTTTTGGAGGGCACCTTTTTGCCCCGTTCGTCCTCTGCTCTCCTTCTTTCAGACATGCGTGTCGTCCACTTGGGGTGTCTGTATCGGATGGCATGCTGGCTGTTAGCGGGACACTACCTCATGGCACTTGGCGCTGCCAACTTTGCTATTAATAACTCATTCTCACTGAGCTTGTCTAGAAAAGAACAAAAGTCAACGGAAGGCAATCGGTTCCAGCAAGTTCTTGTTGTCTTCTTTTTGAATAATATTATATTTTTATTATTATTATACAGGGTCCCCACGGTCATGAAATTCCCGGAAAAGTTATGGAACTTGAAAAACCAATTTTCCAGTCTTGAAAAGTCGTGGAATAATTTAACTGTTTTTTGGAAATATAGCCTATTTTATTTTAATGTTCAAAATCCAACATTCGCTTTTACTATGAGATGTTAAGCAAGTCATTCAACCCTAACACCTTGAGTTGTACATTGTTTTTAATAAATGTGTCTGCAAATTGAAATTCTAATCTTATAATTAAACATGGGAGCACTTAGTCGGTTGTTGTTTAATGTTACGTTCAATAGCTGGTGGATTGTTATTTAAAAATTATTGCAAAATGAGTGTCAAAGGCAAGTGCCTCATTGTACGATGCTATTTGAATTCCCTGTGCCACATTTTTGCTACTAACCATGGCACACTCACAGACTTCTGTTACACTAGTAGACTGGAAAAGGCTGCTCATTTTTGCGCTCTAATAGTCTTGAATCAATCCTAGCGGTTCAGAACTAAGTCGTGTAAATTTGGTCAAATTATTTGGAAAAGTTTTGGAAATGTCTTGAAAAATCATTGTGAAAAAAGTGTGGGAAACCTAATTTTATAGTATTTAAAAAGAACTTGCTGGATTTATTACGCGGAAGTCAAGGAAACATCTTTGGAGTCACTTTGTGTATTTGTTTTGGGGGCCGCACAGAAATTGACAGAGGGCCCCATGCAGCCCCTGGGCCGCCAGTTGCCTATGTCTGTTTTAGTGTCGAACTCAAAGCCCCCAATTTTGTCCCATGTTTACTCTCACTTAACATGCAGCAAACTCATTGAAAGAGCAATAACTAAAATATATTATTATTATGTATAATTCAAAAAGAACTTGCTGGATTTATTACGCGGAAGTCAATGAAACATCAAAGCCATCAGCAGGCGCTTCTGATGAAAACTGGTAGTTGAAACATGTCAGGAGATCAACGTATATTTCCAGAAGAACAGTTGTCTGAATAAATGAAACCTTAACATACTAAGGCAATAGGTTGTTTTCCTTAAACCTTCCTGGTGGGGAAATACAAACTCACAAACACACCATAAGTGATGTGATTGCTCACAGAATTGTAGATATTACAAAGTCACTAGTTTTAAGTTGTAAGATTACACTGTTTATATATATCTATTTATCAATAGATTGATAGATAAAATCATAGTGTATGCCTCATAGATCAATGACTCGAACATCATTTACTCCAAAAACAAAGGAAAAAGGAATAAATTGCCACTCGAAGGTTTTTCATTTCCACCATTTTTGTTCTAGTTTGTTCCTGCTATTCCCCGTGATATCAGAATGAAGTGAAAACACTTCTATGCACCTGTCTCCGCAACTTAACATCCCGCAATGCGAGTGTTTGCAGTGGAGAGGAAAACAAAGTTTCAAGCTGCAGTTTCGACCTTTTTTCTTTTTTTATTTACAGTGAATGATTCATTGATCTTTGAGGCATTTATTATGGTTTTATTTAATTGAAAAATCATCATTTGTAGCAGCTTTAACTCTATGTTGTATCCATTTGGATCATTAGCGCCTAGCATAGTCGCACTGTCAACATAGCTAAGTGGATGCATGTGTGTAAATTGATAAATTAAGGCTGATCGTATTAAGTGCTTGGTTTATAAGTGGTAATAAATATGTTATTTTCCCATTGAATATGAAAACTTACTGGAGCTTGAACCTACATCATTGCAGTACCTGTCATGTCTCATCCAGTCTGAAACTAAAGGTCTGTGCCATGTGTGTGTGTGTTTCTTCCAGGCGACAGTAACCCCAAAGAGAGCAGCCCCTTCATCAACAGCAGCGATGCGGCAGCCGAAAAGAGTCAGCAATATGACCGCAAAAACATGGACTTGTTCGAGGTACGCCGACATTCTCTGCACCAGTTTAATGATAAAAGCCAGGATACATCCAGTCAGACCATGATGTGATTGAATGGGGGCTCTGACTTTGATAAATAAGGGTAAATAGCGTGTGAAGGGCATCCGAGTTCCTCTGGGTATCATAAGCAAATCTTTCACTGCCTCGGGAAAGAATGATTCACCTCAGCTCTGTATCTGTGTTTAAACTTTACGCCCCTCGTGGAATTTCTGAATTTAATAACAAGAGGCAAACACAAAGTGAAGGTTCAGGAGATTCTCTGCTTTGTCGTGGGTGGGAATTTAGAAAGGTATGAGTCACATGTGATCTTTGGAGGAAGAATCATCTCAAAAAGCAGCAATGACAGTGCAGACTGATGCCTCTGTGTCCGCCTGTGCCTGCAGGAGGAGATGGAAACCAGCCCCATGGTGTCATCTCTGCTCAGCAGCCTGGCCAACTACTCCAACCTGCCGCAGGGCAGCAAGGAGCACGAGGAGGGTGAGAACAACGAGGCGGAGTCATCGCGCAAGAAACCCGTCAAGGTATTTACGATAAAATAGTATTCCAAACAAGAAACGTTTACACCAAACAGGTTTTCTACCAGGTTGAAAACAAATGAAGTCATACCTCTGTGAAGATATTAAGAGGGGAAGCTCTAAGAACAATGGCATACATCTTATTTACTCTGGACAGATCTAACTTTATATGGAGTCAGAAGAAGAAATATGAGACGGTAATCAGAACAATAAAGGTTCAGAATCACTGCTTCTAATGATGACTATTTGATACAAACAATAAAATGAAAGTATTTATATAACTCAACAACTTTAGATGATTCAAAGTTGTTAATGCTGCTGGAGACAACATTGTTTTTATCAGATAAAGACAGAGGCCATGTTCGGTTTGGCATACTAATGTACTACTCATACTACATTTGTTGTAAAAATGAGTATGCAGTCCATTTACATTAGATAGTATGCAAAGATTATGTGAGAAATGCCCCAATGTATACTTTTATCGGGACATTTTTTAAGTATGCACGGTTGTCACACAGAAAGTGTTTACAGACTTTTGAGCATCAATTTAAAATGTTTTTTTTTTTTTTTTTTTTTTCCCCCAGAGTAAATGATCTTTGATTTATTTGTCTACGAGCCCTACACTATGGATTTATCTGATTTAAAAAAAAAAAAAAACGTTTCATCTCCAGCAGCTTTAAAGGTGTCATGCAGTGCACTGCAGTGTAATGATGTTACAAGCTAAAAGATACATGACAGATTTATATTGCAGTTTCAAGCTCGCATTTTGTGTTTTTGTTTTTGTAGTTCTCTAATGAACAAACTGAGTTCCAAACAAGAAATCAATAAATGTTGTAATATGTTTTTTCTTGATTTCATCCCAAAGGCCTCTGGTATTTGCAGTGAGATGGATGAAATAATTCCTTTTTTGCCTCCAGGCATGATTGACAGTCACGCCACTGATTTTGTGAAGCTCTGGGACTCAATTGGTGTAACTGCACAGCAAGATTTGACACTGAGATGAGTAAACAAAATAGATAATAATGCAAATGGAGAAAGCAGTAGGGCTGAATTATTGTGAATTTTGGAGGGAGAAGTGACTCATCCACATGGAATCGTATTTTGTAAATGGTTGTGTGGGGTATAGAGCACAAGTTAGACATTGAGGAGCAGCTGCAATGACAAGTTGACAGTTTTTTCTGTGACCTCCGACCCTATCCGTCTTCACAGCCGTCCAATCAGTCTGATATTTCCCCTCTGCTAGGAATTTGCCTCTCTTGTTACATGTTGCCTACTCATTGTATCGCTCCTGTACAGATGGGAGATTCACTCTAGTTCTCAAAAGCTAATCACCAACAATGACCTGCAAGGCCAAGCTGCCATTTTAAGGAGCAGGCTCATGTTCCAGCTCCAGATGAGACTCCGGAATGAGGAAAGCTTGATAGATCTCATGGAAGATAAACATGTTTTTGATATAAATAAGACTGTTGTTACATGCTTACGTTAGGGACACTGTGTGGTCCTAAATTATGTAAAATATGTAAATTATATACCCAAAAATGTCACAGCAGGCTACTGCTTTGTGTAATTAATAGATTAAAAAACAATTAAATTGTTTTTTACCACATGTGTACATCATAAACTTAAAGCAGTCAGCCATTTTCATAAATTCTCCCCCCCTCAGTTTAAAGACCCACAGAATATTTTGTACTATGACAATCTGAAATCTGACACCAGATTCTGAAAGATTAAAGTCTCGACTAGTCTTCTACTTTCTTAAAAAAAAAAAAAAAAAAAAAATGTTTGTAGCTTGTTTAGTTCTTCTGTCATCAGCAGTTGAATTGAGCAAGTTTTACACAAATCGCTGGTTTCAGAGCAAAAAGCTGAGAAAACAGGCTTTTTCTAAAAGAAAAATCTCTCAGTGAATTTTTTTTTTCTGCTTTATTGAAAACTGTTTTGCTTACTGTATTTTGTATCTGCTCCCCCCTGTCAATCACACAGACTTAACTTCCTCTTCCTCCCGACACGCAGAGATGACCCGTTTGGCCCAGTTAGTTGATGGTTTTATCTCAAGATCGCAACATTATCAATAATCCACTCAGGTCCACACATGTTCTGTGTAAGTATGTAGTCCTGTGAGATGCTGGATACTTCACAATATCACTTCATAGCACCATAATCTCCCTCGTCCCTGCTTCTCCCTCCTTAGCTAATGGTAGCATCAGTGGCTAATCTATCATCTAAAGGTGCGCTGCTGCCACCTTCAAGGCACCAGTTGGTCACTAGATCACATTACAGCTTAGATATTGATGAGGAACCTCCACCAGGGTGAATTCTAGTAATCTTTGTGATAAAAGAAAATAAAGTTTTCTCATCAATGGCACTGAGCGTTAGGATTTGAAATGACGAGTTAACTTGTCAATGGCACTGAGTGAGTTAAGAAGCCATTGACATAGGACATGAAACTAAGTATTCTTTATTGGATTCTGATTTCATTAAACTTGACTTTAAACTAGGTAATAATAATATTTTTTTTTCAATTATGTTCTGACTGTACAAATAAAGCAGTATGTGTCAAAACAAATGATCCTCAATGAAATGATCTGTCACTTTATACAGCAGACTTTTTTGTTTTTTCTTCATCTTTTTTTTTGGCGATTCTTACTATGTCTCAAATGTAGGGTGTATCTGGCCGTCCTTTCTCTGCAAACACTGGAAGCAGAGCTAATCTCCGCTCTGCCACTCCGACCTTCTCAATGCTGTAATTAGTCCGCTCACTATACCAAGCTGCTGCTTTTCCAATCAGTGGGCCATTCCACAGGCAATCTCCCCATCGCCATCAGAGGCTTTTCATTAAGGCAGCCTGTGGCGTTTCATCACTCAGGCCGCCATCACCTTCACTCTCTATTACTCACTCACACACGCGCATGCAAAACGTGCACGCACCTACTGCTTCACCACTCACAATCTCCTTCATCATTGCTCCCACAAGTCAGCAGACAGCGAGAGGGTAGTGAGAGATGAAGTATCAGGAAATGGGCTTTTTTTCTCGTCACATCGGACCCTACAATACAACTAGTTTGCAGAATACTGATATATCCTACTCAAGTAGAAGTACTCTTACTTGAGTATTTTATGTATGACTTCCTTATACATATTCAATCAAGTACAAGTACATAGTAGTTCAATTAAATAGTATTCAAAGTAAAAGTAACGAGTTGCTTTTACCCTACGCGTTTATTTTTGGTAATAAATCTTGCCACGGTTCCCTTGCTTACAGTAAACATCTCATGTGCGTCTTTGAGTTCATTGAAAAGCACTATATGGAACGTACGTAATATTCATTATTATTATTATAAACTTTAAAAGAAAGAGACCAATCCTTGCACAATTGGAACTTAATTTATTTTCCACAAAGGCATCTGTACAAAATAAATGGTTTGTCAAAATGTACATTTCTTTTTAAATAGAATAACCCCAATGAATTCAATTCAAAATAAAAACAAATTCCCCGGCTCAAAGCTAAATTTATTAACTGAAAAACTGAGAAAATGACTGGCATTCAATGCTGATTTGGCGCAGTGCATTATGTTTAATCAGGTTTTGTAGCTTCACATTGTCCGTTGATAATTTTAAAACAAAAAAGAATAGTTTACTCAGTAATGCTTGGGTGTAGAAATGTAACAAATTACTTTAGTTGCTTTAAAACGTAGTTAAGTACAAGTAAAATTACTATTACTTGAAATACACTCAAAAAAGTACAAGTACTCATAAAACCAACTCAATTACAGTAACGTAAGTACCTTTAATCCTTTACTTTCACCTCTGCTAGTTAATTAGGTTACTACTGTTACTTATATAGAAGCTGTGCTGCAGTGTTAGGCCCACAGCCTTTTCATCATTATCATTTTCTTCTCCAGAACTTTTTTTTGTCCTTACCTCCTCATTAGACAGCACATCAGATCAGATCAGTATTGCTAACTACCGCCCTGTAAGGGATGTGTGTTCTGATTCATGTCAATTCATGTTATTTATTACAGTAGCCTGCACATGCTCACACCGGAACTACCACTAAATGAAAATTTCATGGCCCACATAAGAGGCTTACACATCACACTGACCCTGCATCCCGAGTCAGCTCGACTTGCACCGGGTATTGTGAGGGGGGTCAACCTCTGCTTTGACAATGACGGGGCCAAATGGAGCAAGGCTATTTTAACCATTAGCATCTCTACCATGTCCATGGACATATATACTTTTATATCCTCTTACGTGTATAGTTGTGCAAACCTATGCAAGCAATATACAGTATTCAGTTGTATTTAACGTAAGCGAGCTCTACACCAGAGATGGGGAACTTCTATCAGAGCGGGGCCCTCAAAAATATCTGATCTGAGGGCCACATTATCAACATTTATGTTAGCATTTAGAATCATGACATTTTGTCTGTCTTTGAAAACATTTTGTCTATTTTCTTGTCAATATGGCACATTTGTGATGCCTTTTTGTGTTTTTCAAGTCATTATGTGTGTGTCCTTGTTTTTGTTGTTATTGTTGTATTTTTGTGCATTTTTCTCTCATTTTGTGCAGTTTCATTGCCATTTAGTGTGTCTTTGAAGTCCTTTTGTATATGTTGTTGTTTTTGTAGTCATTTTGTGTTTAAGTGGTTGTTTAGTGTGTCTTTGTTATCATTTTGTGTACTTTTGTTGACATTTTGTGTGTTTTGCTGGAGTTTTGTGTGTTATGTTGTGCTTCTTATAACTTCCAGCTTTATGAATTACAAAAATTTGACTGAGGGCTGCATGTGGCCCCTGGGCCGCCAGTTGCCAATGTCTGCCCTACACCTTGGATGGATAAAGGGTGAAGTCAAAAAGAAGGGCTGATTTAAGTAAAATAAAAATGATATATATATAGTTTATTTTCTTCTTTTGATAGCCAGAACATCATCAAAGTTTAATCACCTGTTCCTTGTCCCATTTTTCAGTTTTGTTGAAGATTTCATCCAAATCCATTCATAACTTTTCAAGTTATCTTGCTAACTGACAGAATGACAGACAGATGAACGGAGGGTAAAACATATCCTTACCGCTCTGCGAAATCTTACAAAATTGTTAAATTGTAAGAACATGTGTCAGTTAGTAAAAGAGCAGTTAGTTGCTAGTAAAATAGGGACATGATGATTCCGTATGAAATGTTTCAAAAGTGGCCATTTCAAAATGAAACAATGTCATAAATTTAAGGGAAATAAAGTGTTGCATGTTGACACTTAAGTAGGCATATTTCCTAACTTTTTTAGTAGATGCAACATCTTCAGACCTTCATTATCTGTCCTTCTAATTAAAGTGAAACTGGTAAATTGTCGTAGTATTTCTGTGTATCACACTGGTAGCATTTCGGATTGTTCAGTAACTTTGAAGTAGCTCCTGGTTTCAGAAAGCTTGGTGACCCCTGCTCTGCATTGGCACCGTCAAGGACTTTCTTAGTAAATGTCCACAAAGAGTGACGGTAGAGATCCAGTTTTCCCCATGACTGATCCTTAAAGGGGACATATCATGGTTTTAAATCCTTTCTTTTTAGATATAAATCATACAGTTGTGGTCTATATAAAGCGGAACTGCACTGCTTGGGTCTGAATTCCTCATTATTATAGCTCCACAGGCCCCTTTTCTACCCCTTTTCTGATGTGCTTCTGAGAGCAACTCGTTTTGGTGCGGTCTCTTTAAATGCAAATGAGACACTCCATACCCCGCCCCCTCTTCAGCTGACACTCGGTTCAACTCCACCCTGCTCGGCCATTTTTGTAGTTTGATAGAAGAGATACGTTATGTAGCGGCGCATAAACTTTTTATTCAGAGGTTATTTACACAATGTCAACAACAGAAGACTTGTCCATCCAGCCTTACATGTTCCAGCCAGAGTCTGACCCAGCGGAGCGAGATGAAAATGAAGATGATGAACATGCAGAACCCTAACAAGTGAGCAAACACAAGCACCGAGCTAACGCTAGCGCCAAGCTAACATCACGAAATGCATTTTAATACAGTCTTTTCGGAGACCAAAACGGCAAAATGAAATGACTAATGAAAACTTTAGACTTAAATTAAATCACGTAGGCCATATCATCAAGGATCTAAAACGAACACACAGCGCTAACATATGAAGTCTGAAGACGGTGCAACTGCTAATGCTAACAAAACAATGACAGGGACGTCTTATCATCACACTTTTTAGCGTTATTTACAGCTTACCGAAGTGCTCTGTTCGTCGTCTCCAAAGATCGAAGGAATTGAACCCTCAATCAGACAAAGTCTTTCGGTAAATCCTTCTTTATACTGGCTGAGGTTGCTGAAGCAGTCATCTTTGAAGTGCTTCGAGCACACAAAAATGACCTTACCCACAGATGTGGGTACATTTCCATAAAAAAGAAAACTCAACCAGGCACTTTGAAAAGGTTGGAGAGATGGTGTAATGAAGCGTGTGGGTTACTACATCCAACAACCAAACATTTTGATTTCTCGTCTCGTAACTTCGGCATCCTTGAGCTTGGACTACAAAATCGCAGCGAGAAATAAAAATGGCGGATTGCTCGAAGTGTTGGGCCTGGAGTCGATGTCCTAATTTGGCAGTTCCGCTGCAAATACTGTGATGTAATAGTTCAAAAAACGTAATAGAGAATAGAAAAATCGAATTAGATTGAAAAATATGACCAAAACAGAATATAAAGATATCTACGGAGCACCTGAAGAGACTAATTTGATTTTTTCTGTACTTCTAAGCACTCTAAATATACAACAAAATGCATTTAAGGGCTAAAAAAGTGGATTTAGCATGATATGTCCCCTTTAACACTAGCTCCCCACAGTTGTCAGTACTAAGTATCCTTTACTACATGACTGCACCCCAACCTACTCCTCAAGGGTTCCTGAAAAACTGGGCCTTACACGAGGAAGACTTTGTCCTTTATAGATGCTTGATTGAAAACATCTTTATGTACCGCATCCCAGTTTGTTTTGCAAACTGCACAGTGCATCAACAGAAAGCACTCCAAGGACAGGCGAAGACACAGCGTCTTCAGTTGTCCTCTCCTAAGAAGAGCCAATCAGATTCTGCTGCTGTAACGAGGCACAGAACATCCTGAAGAACTCAAACCCAGAACAAACAGGACAACAAACTTAACCAATGAATACTGTAGGGCAAACTTTTTTGGATCGTGACCCCATTTTGATATCGAGAATTTCTGACGACTCCAAAGACTTTTTTTTTTTTTAGAATTGTTTTTTGTTTTTTTAATCTTATGTTTGATGATTTTTTTTTTTTTTACTGCATTTTAGTTCAACTAGATGTATTTTTAACAAAGTGAAAGTATAGACATACAGTTGTTTAAGATTGTGTGTTGTTTTAATTAAAAAAAATAATAATAATAAAAAATTTTTAAAAATCTATTTTAATTTTTTAAAAATTTTAGGTGACCATACATGAGGTTCCTACCCCAAGGTTGAAAAAAACTAACTTAGTGGCTCCTGAGTCCTGAATACATTTATTTCCATAGTGTTTTTTTTATTTTTTTTATTTTTTTATCATTTCCGGTCGATTCACGCCTGGTGTGGGACCAAGACTGACACTTTATTTGTTAATTTGCCTAATTTGCTATTCTTTCTCTCTCTCAAGTACCCTCTGTAGTGCAATCATGTATCCTTAGGAGTACACGTACCCCTATTTGAAAAACACTGCTGTAGGGAATGACACTTGAAATATAGTTTAAACTTCTACTATTTCATTTCTGTGCAACATTCTACCATGAATATTTTTCATGTAGAATGTTTATATAAATTATATATTATCGGTTTGAGCCGCATTTTTCTGTCCGAGCCTAGCCTGAACCCATGGATACCATCTGGTCCCATCGGGCTTGGGTCAGGCATCAATCCTCTACTCTGCACATGTTGTGGTTTTTGTTGACTCTCAAAGGCTAGAATATTCTATTGACATGTACATGTTATTCTAAGACATGGAGTCACTGACAGCTCAGAGGACATTTGGCTATAGTACGCAGTGTTGCACAGAGAAGCATTGACTTTGACATGCATATGGTCGCACACAGCTCACCGCAGACTGACTGGTTATGGAGGCCGATGTTCGCTGGCCTCTCCTCTCACTGTCTGTTCAATAATTCACAACACCTGAGCAGAAACACATTTGCCCGATCAGCTCCTGTTTGGCCAGCCGAGCGTGTTGATAGCGTAACAAACCAACCGTCTGCTTCTCACTCGTCGTTTGTTACCTCCCTCCTTCCTCATTCGACCTCTCCTGCTCCACTTCACGCCTCGGTCTCTGCCGGTAATAAAAGTATCGTAATCAAACAGCAAATAGAGACCCGTCCCCTTCATCCTCCATCCCCCCCCCCCCCCCCATCTTTTCCTTTTTCAGATTTTAGCACAGCAGGTAGAAAAGCCACTCACATGCACTGCTACAGGATAATGCATTGCTTTGATGTATTATCAAAATGATGAATTAATCATCATGTGCGTTGATGCCACTGATCGGCCCGACAGGAGAAGAAACATCAAACAAATTCACAGTCCTGTTTCCAGCGATGTGATCTCAGTAAAATAAAGGCATGGCGAGCTGGTGAAAGCAGTTCGTCTTCGATAAAGACTGAATAACACACACGTACATTGTGCCTACTGCATGAGAGCAAATAATTAGGGCCCTGCTTGCATAACACGGTTAGCAGGCTGTCAGTTGTTTTGTGTCAGTTTTTCTGCTTTAATAGTTGCACCTCTTTAGTCTGCTCCAGCTTCTTTCAACTTTACACTGATATAAATATGAAACGTTGCTCTCAGCAGAAGTCCACGGGAAGCTAAAAGCAGGGTTGGGGTCAATTATAATTGTAATTGTGTGATTGATAGATAATTACAATTATGACGTAATTATAAATGTAATTGTATTTGAAAAAATCTGTCGCAGTTGTAATCATAATTGAGTTCAGTTTCAACTTTTTTCAACCTTATTGCTAATGTTCAGTTAATGTTAGTTTAGCGCTAATGCTATTGCTAGGTTATTGCTAATGCTAGGATAATGCTATTGCTAGGATAATGCTAAGTTTGTGCTGATGCTAGGTTAATGTTTACGCTAGGCTAATGCCACTGCTAGGTTAGTGCTAATGCTAGGTTAACGGTAATGCTAGGGTAATGCTAACATTAGGCTTATGTTAATGCTAAGCTTATGCTAATGCTATTGCTAGGTTATTGTTGATGCTCATGTTAATGCTAAGCTTATGCTAATGCTATTGCTAGGTTATTGTTGATGCTCATGTTAATGCAAGGTTAATGCTAATACTAGGTTAATGCTAGCTAATGCTAAGCTAATGCAGTGTAACGCAGGCCAACATCTGCATCCTCACTTGCATTTTCTTCAGGAAATGCAAATATTCTAGTTGTAATTATCATGGAAATTCTATGAAAACGGCATAAAATGAAACTCTAAAAACTAGTTCAAAGATGATCAGCACAGTTGAATGTTACCGTTCTATGGCTTACACATATGTAATTAACAATCACTAAAATATGTTTCATATTAACTTTTCCCACCACCTGTCAGTTCTCTTGAGGATCATTTTAATATTAAAAAAAAAAGAAATCTAGGGGTTTACTGACAGAACACTAAGAACATTAATACCAACATTTTCAGAAGCCTATTTTAAAGCTGCTTTAAGACATGGGTCAAAACCAACCTGTTATCATAAGAGATGCTAACAGAAAGCTACCACAATGGGGTTATTTAGTAAAAGGCTCAGCAATTGTGATTAACTGTAATTGGACTTTAGTAATTGAGAACATGATTGTAATTGACTTTCAGGGGGAAAATAATTTTAACTTTAATCATAACTGAGTTGTAATTGAACATGGATGAATGAAGATAATGTAATTGCAAAATGTAATTGACCCCAACCCTGGCAAAAATTATACCTAAAATTAGGAAAAGCAAGAGAATAATGTCATCACAACCTCAGTGTAAGTGTGTTGATGCTTTCTCTGAATCCAATCCAAAGTAAAAATGATTAAAATGACCTTTTGTGAGTCTGCCACACCTGAGTCAAGCTTTGAGCGGGCCAAGCACACTTCCCTGGGGGTCGGTTGGCAGCTGTTCCTTCCCAGTTAAGCAGCTCTGCACTGGTCTACCTGCGGCTTTGCAACGTTCCATGTTTCCTTTGTTCATGCGAGATAAATCTCCAGGGAAATCTACACACTGCAGACACTCAGTGTGTATGAGATATTCTTTATGAATCTGCAAGGTGGGATTTTTTGCGTGTGTCGGAAGAAGATCCGGTTTGGACTTAATATTGCAGTCTCACAAGTGAGCTAATGAAACCTGAAATAAATGAAAATTTGAAAAGCTCCTCCATGAACCGCCACCTTAACGTGGTGGAGGGGTTTGAGTACCAGAATGATCCTGGGAGCTATGTTGTCGGGGGCTTAATGTCCCTGGTAGGGTCTCCCAAGGCAAACAGGTCCCAGGTGACGGGTCCGACTAAGAGCGATTCAATAGCCATATATGTACATTAAACAACAAAGGCAGTTCACGTCGCCCGGATTGGCGCTACCGGGGCCCCACCTTGGAGCCAGGTCCGGGGTTGGGGCTCGAGTGCGAGCGCCTGGTGGCCGGGGCTTTGCCCACGGGCCCCGGCCGAGCAGAGCCCGAAAGGACGACGTGGGCCCGCCCTCCCGTAGGCCCACCACCCGCAGGAGGGATCATATGAGGTCGGTGCAATGTGGATTGGGCAGTCGTCCAGGGCGGGGGCCTTGGCGATCTGATCACCGGCTACAGAAGCTAGCGTTAGGGACGTGGAATGTCACCTCTCTGGTGGGGAAGGAGCCTGAGCTTGTGTGCGAGGTGGAGAAGTTCGGACTAGATATAGTCGGTCTCACCTCAACACATAAGGGCTCTGGAACCAGCCTTCTCGACAGGGGTTGGACTCTCTTCTACTCTGGAGTCGCCAATGGTGAGAGGCGCCGGGCCGGGGTGGCTATACTTCTTGCCCCCCGACTTAGTGCCTGTATGTTGGAGTTTACCCCGGTAGATGAGAGGGTAGCCTCCCTCCGCCTACGGGTGGGGGGACGGATCATGACTGTTGTTTGTGCCTATGGGCCAAACAGCAGCTCGGAGTGTCCACCCTTCTTGGATTCCTTAGAGGGAGTACTGGAGAGTGCTCCTTCTGGGGATTCCCTCGTTCTGCTGGGGGACTTCAACGCTCACGTTGGCAGCGACAGTGAAACCTGGAGGGGCGTGATTGGGAGGAACGGTCCTCCTGATCGGAACCCGAGCGGTGTTTTGTTGTTGGACTTCTGTGCTCGTCACAGATTGTCCATAACAAACACCATGTTCAAACATAAGGGAGTTCATATGTGCACTTGGCACCAGGACACCCTAGGCCGCAGTTCGATGATCGACTTCGTAGTTGTGTCATCGGACTTGCGGCCGCATGTCTTGGACACTCGGGTAAAGAGAGGGGCGGAGCTGTCAACTGATCACCACCTGGTGGTGAGTTTGCTCCGATGGCGGGGGAGGATGCCGGTTAGACCTGGCAGACCCAAACGTATAGTGAGGGTCTGCTGGGAACGCCTGGCAGAGTCTCCCGTCAGAAGGAGCTTCAACTCCCACCTCCGGGAAAACTTCAACCATGTCTCGGAGGAGGTGGGGGACATTGAGTCCGAGTGGGCCATGTTCCGTGCCTCTGTTGCTGAGGCGGCTGATCGGTGCTGTGGCCACAAGGTAGTCGGTGCCTGTCGTGGCAACAATACCCGAACCCATTGGTGGACACCGGGGATGAGGGATGCCGTCAAGCTGAAGAAGGAGTCCTTCCGGGCCTTTTTGGCCTGTGGGACTCCGTAGGCAGCAGACAGGTACCGACGGGCCAAGCAGAGTGCAGCCACAATTATAGAGGGATTACACTCCTCAGCCTCCCCGGTAAGGTCTATTCAGGGGTACTGGAGAGGAGGGTCCGCCGGATAGTTGAACCTCGGATTCAGGAGGAGCAATGTGGTTTTCGTCCTGGCCGTGGAACTGTGGACCAGCTCTACACCCTCAGCAGGGTCCTTGAGGGGTCATGGGAATTTGCCCAACCAGTCCACATGTGTTTTGTGGACCTGGAAAAGGCATTTGACCGTGTCCCTCGGGGATTACTGTGGGGGGTCCTCCGGGAGTATGGGGTATCGAACCTCCTGATAGGAGCTGTTCATTCCCTGTATGACCGGAGTCAGAGTCTGGTCCGCATTGCCGGCAGTAAGTCGAAATCGTTTCCGGTGAGGGTTGGACTCCGACAGGGCTGCCCTTTGTCACCGATTCTGTTCATAATTTTTATGGACAGAATTTCTAGGCGCAGTCAGGGCGTTGAGGGGGTCCGGTTTGGGGGCCTCAGTATTACATCACTGCTTTTTGCAGATGATGTGGTCCTGTTGGCTCCAACATACCGTGACCTTCAACTCTCACTGGATCGATTCGCAGCCGAGTGTGAAGCGGCCGGAATGAGAATCAGCACCTCCAAATCCGAGTCCATGGTTCGCGACCGGAAAAAGGTGGAGTGCCTTCTCCGGGTTGGAGATGAGGTTCTGCCCCAGGTGGAGGAGTTCAAGTACCTCGGGGTCTTGTTCACGAGTGAGGGAAGGATGGAGCGAGAGATCGACAGGCGGATTGGTGCGGCGTCTGCAGTGATGCGGAGTCTGCACCAGTCCGTCATTGTAAAAAGGGAGCTGAGCCAAAAAGCGAAGCTCTCGATTTACAAGTCGGTCTACGTTCCAACCCTCACCTATGGTCATGAACTTTGGGTCATGACCATGGCGTTCAGGGAGGCATTCAGGGCACGTCCCTCCGGAAGGAGGCCCCGGGGAAGACCCAGGACACGCTGGAGAGACTATGTCTCTCGGCTGGCCTGGGAACATCTCGGGGTCCCCCCGGAAGAGCTGGAGGAAGTGGCCGGGGAGAGGGAAGTCTGGGCCTCCCTACTGAGGATGCTGCCCCCGCGACCCGGAAACGGCTAAGCGGGAGAAGATGGATGGATGGATGGATGGAATAGCTGTGGTTTCAATAATCGTGTGTTTGGTTTTCCTCACGGACTGATTGATTCAACGCATACAAGCATTTCATTTGTTTCTAGCCATTTTTCAGTGCAATGTCATTGCTAGCGCCTTTTTGTCTTCAGAATGTTAGTATTTTGGTGGCTATTTAACTGACATGATAGGTTTCTGACTCCCTGCAGTGCCTACAGTAGTTAGACGATAGGTCCTAAAACTGTTATGCATAGTATGAGCTATCATCCTCAAAAGGTCAAAGAATCATTACAAGAAACACCAGAATGAGTCTGAACCACAACAGAAGCGTGTGCAGAAATGTGGTGCAGAGTATTCCTTTAAAATCTCTGACGAACACAAAGAGGTACAAAAAACTTCAGTCTTCCAACTTTTGATAAGCATGCTTGATGCTAACAACCAAGTGCTTCAGAAAGTAGTGGAATCAATCAAAAAGCTAATGCCAGGCTGAACAGGGCAGGAAGTAGTAGGCCTTGTACATCCACTTCTACTGTTTTAACAGGGTTCTCGCTAGCGCAGTTGAGCATAGGGGGCCCCTGCACTGTGATTTTGATCCCCCCGCTGTGATTTCGGTCCTTACGCTGGTTGAAACACAGCTTTTCTGTTTTTTTCCTCCTTTTTTAATCGACACCGTCCTAAAATTTTCACACACTGGGACACAAACGCGACTTCCAGGCTTGCACGGGTTGTTTTAACTCTTTTTTAATCTGCATAACCAAGAAACACATACATCAGCCTCACCGTCTGTTTACTACAGGCGATCTGCTGGGATGCTCCCGCCTTCACCTGAGGACCCCTGCAGCCACCTAGCAGCCCTGAGGTTGTCTGGGTGCATCCTCTGCATTGTAACCCATAGTCACCATGCAATATAAACAATGTGTTTCATAACACAAAAGAATCAACACTGGCTTTAAAGTAAGGCTGTGACAAAGATAAAAAATAAATAAATGTGGTCCTCAAAATGCAGGAAATAGTGTATATTGAAATAGTACTGCGCCGCACTAAGCAATCCCCTACACTGTGAAAGCATTCTGGTGAGAACCCTGTTTAAAATAGAGGCTAAAAAGCTATTATTTTATTTGGTTTTCAGATGTTTGTACATTAGGTTTTCAGTTGTTTCGTTAGAAAAGCTCAGTATTTCTCATGAGGCTTTAAAGAACAGTTAAATTGTGCTGCTTCTATTCATTTGCAGATACTGTAAATTTCAAGTGAAATGTCACGTTATTCACACATCCTACTGTTTAGTTTCTGCTGTAACAATCCTGGGTGCTCGTTATGTGCCCCCAACCCCCCGAATATTGTTCACCCCCAGTCACAAAGCAGCATTGGTTCCGTTGGTGCAGATATAAGTGTCTTTATTATTTCTCTTCTTTCTGTCTGGAAAAAGGCGGGAAAATGACATTTTGCAGTGTGGAGAGATTTGGTTTTGTTGCTTTTCTGTGACGCCCCGCGGTGCATAAACACACTTCTACACACAACCGTAACCTTTATGGTGTCTCAGTAGCTGCTGGTTATTAGCAACTAATGACCTTTAAAATAATTCTTCTATCTCATCCTTCAAGAATATACAGACAGGCTGCTAAATATATATATATATATATATATATAAGGAAGTGCAAATAACATTCTTTGGTTTGTGGTGAGTTAGTTGGAAATAGGATTTGTAGAATGAAGCCCATTTACAGATCAGGACAGGTATTCACGAGAATGTTATTAACATTTTTGACATGAAGATAATGAAAAATCCTTTCCGCTATCCTCTGAAGGGCACAGTCACACTGAGGCACAGTCTGATTTACATACAGAAGACAACAAACTGTGCACATCATTGTTCGATGAGGGGAGTGGGAGGCGGGGGGAGGCGGAGAGGAACAGGGTTTGTTGTCAGCTGCTTTCCACTGAAACCTGTGGAGAATATGCTGGGAATCTTTGATTAAAGCTCAGAGAGGCTGAGGGCTAAGAAACTCCCTGCTGTGAGGTCTAACTGGTACAGGTGAAGCCGTCAGTAGCAGACGAGCCTCAATAACACAAGTATGAGCCAAAAACAAGAAGAAGAAAATAAATGTTATCTGAGCAGCACAATGCTGTTTTGGTACTTCTACCCCTGACTGTAGGAATAATAGTCTGTTGAAAATGGATAGCATACAATAATAAACACCATCTTGTTTCTCAAATCTAAGCTTGGTACTTAAACATTCAATTCATGAATCTAAAAATAAGGCCTTAATTGTCATTAAAATGTCTTATATTTTAACACAAGTGTGATTTTATTAGTCTTACATTTTCAAAACACATGGTAACGTTTTTTTTTTTCATGTATAAAAACATGGGAACATTTTTATTTTTAATTTTTTTAATGGTTTTTAATTTTTGTATTTTTGTTGTTTTATAGATTTCTGGTGATTTTTGTAATCATCTTGTGCTTTTGGAGTGATTTTGATTATTTTAGTCTGTCTTTTGTGTATTTTACTTTCTTTACTTTTGGGGGACCACAAGTTGCATGTCTGCATTAGACACTAGAAAAAAAAACACCCTCACCCTTTGTAATTTATGTTTACTGTGAAGTTGGTCTTCAGTTTAATTTCAAATGGCAATAAAAAATCTGAAAAAATCCGACATGTAATTTGGCTAAAGCTGTAGGAACCCTGTTAAAGCTCTGGGTCCTGTTTGGAATTGCTCTGCCTCTGCTTCCCTCTTTTCTTTTCCTCTCCACAAACAACAAGATATTAATGCAGAAAGTGAGCCTCCCTAAATAAATCACATACTGTAGCTTCAGACACAATATTATTCATTTCATTTCAGCTATTTGTCAGGATGATTTGATCAAAACTGTGTGTTTTCTAATACTGCATAATTAATGACTAACCATGTGAAGATATCTCTAGACTAGATACTGGTTCAATCAATCACTTAGAAATTCAGAAAAATAAATACGTTATCAGTTATCGAGGCAGAATTTTGTACCAGTGACCAGGTACCAGTGACCAGTACCAATGACTAGCAACCAGGGACTAGCACCAATGACCTGTACCAGTGACCAGCAACCAGGTACCAGTGACCAGCAACCAGGTACCAGTGACCAGCAACCAGGTACCAGTGACCAGGGACTAGCACCAATGACCTGTACCAGTGACCAGTACCAGTGACCAGTAGCAATGACCAGTACCAGTGACTAGTATCAGTGACCAGTGACCAGTACAAATGACCAGCAACCAGTGACCAGCAACCAGTGACCAGCAACCAGTGACCAGCAACCAGTGACCAGCAACCAGTGACCAGTACCAGTGACCAGTACCAGTGACCAGTAGCAATGACCAGTACCAGTGACCAGCAACCAGTGACCAGTACCAGTGACCAGTACCAATGACCAGTACCAGTGACCAGTAGCAATGACCAGTGCCAGTGACCAGTACCAATGACCAGTACCAATTACCAGTAACCAGCAACAGTAATCACTACCAGGGACCAGTATCAGTTGCAGTGACCAGTACCAATGACCAGGGACCAGTAACCAGTACCAGTAACCAAGTTGTTTTTATCTAGAAAAAATGTTAAGTTTGTCTTTTTTTCTTAATTTGTAATTTTTTAATCAATTAATTTCTGACACAGTCTTTATATAAAATAGAAAATACTTCAAATAGATTATTTTACAATTAAATCCAAACCAGTTCAAAACAACAACCAACAGAAATTAAGCACGTGGACCATTTTTACGTGTATGTCTTCAAACTGTCAGACACAGTTTGTGTCTGAATACCAGTTAGGAACATGATTGTTCCTTTGTGCAAAGCTCTTATACTGGTGAAGTACTGTATGCATCTGGCTCCAGATCAAATCAGTGGTTTTATTCAGTCATTCAGGTTTAAATCCTTTCTGGGAGTGTTTGTGGAGGTTTCATGTCACTCGTTGCTGGATGCTCAAGTTTTAGACTGACTAGACCAGGGGTGTCAAACTCATTTAGTTCAGGGGCCAAATATGGACCAGTTTGATTTCAATTGGGCCGCAGATTTTAGGTGGGAAAAAAGCAATTTTAACATCAGTTGTGCTGTAGTTTTAATATTAGTCCCTGCCGGATCTTCACTTCAAAAATTCTTGATTTTGTAACCAATTTTTGTGTAATTTAGAGGAATTTTGTGGAATTGTTTTTTTGGATTTGGATTTGCAAGAGTTATTTTTCCAGATTTTGCAATTAAAAATGACAGCATTCATTTGATATAAACAAAAGAAAACAACAAGCCCCAAAAAATATTGTAAAATATTGTATAATATTGCAGACTTTCATTAAATTAGTGAATTTAAGATTTCTACAACTGGATTATTTGGTAATTTATACAACAATTCATGTTTTTTCTATCATTTTTACTGTCTCCTCTGAGCCAAATTAATTGCTCTAAACTCTAAAGGGCCGGATTTGGCCCCCGAGCCTTGAGTTTGACACGTGGACTAGACTCTAACATTAGCAATCAACGTATTTAACCACCCTGCATTAACTTGTGTGTGTTTCGTGATCGAGGTTTTCCAATTTATAGTCCATTTCTTTCAGGTGCAATTTTATCTTTAGGATGCTTTTTTTTGTGT
Source organism: Gouania willdenowi (assembly GCF_900634775.1). Lineage (NCBI taxonomy): Eukaryota > Metazoa > Chordata > Actinopteri > Blenniiformes > Gobiesocidae > Gouania > Gouania willdenowi. The sequence goes on along the minus strand of NC_041048.1, from coordinate 9,435,337 downwards.
GGAATTACTTTTGTTGGGATGCGAGGGTGAAATATTTCCTAGGCTGACTTAGCCAAAAATCCAATCTGCCCTTTGCATGCCATCCCGTATGGTTACGATAAGTCAGTTAAACTAAGCAATCTCACTGGTTAAACAGGTCATGGATAGATATATGAATGATGACACATCATTGGCCAAGCTGGACCGAAGCAGGAAATGAATATTTTTCTATTAAGCACTGTCAGTTAGCGCAGCCTTCGGAATTAATTTGTGTTTAATTCTGACCACACACACAGGGACACACACACACACAACCACACAACTGCACCAAAGCTAAACCAACAATGAAATAATGTGACAAAATGAGTTTTAATTGCTAATATCATCCTTCCTCAGCTGATTTCCTGATCTGGCTTACAGCAGTGTTGGAGGCAAGAGGCCAAAATGTTTTTCAATGAAGCATAAAATATATATATTTTTCCCTTTTAGGCCCCCCAGCTTGGCACCCTTATGGGCGTCTACCTGCCCTGCATCCAGAACATCTTCGGCGTGATCCTCTTCCTCAGGATGACCTGGTTGGTGGGAATCGGAGGCGTCGTTGGGACGTTCGTCATCGTCTTTATGTGTTGTACCACAGTGAGTATTAGTCTATATCTTTCATTAGTTTCTGTCAAGTTCACTTGATTTCCAGTGGAACATATAGTATCTTAGATTGTCAAAGTGAAGAGCTGTTTGATTTGTGGAATATGAGTTAAAAGCAGTTTGAGAGGAATAAATGTAATGTAATGTAATTGGACATAATTGAACACTTTATTCACCCTTTAGCACTTTATCTCATAGTCACATTCACATTCCAACAACAACATAGCTACAATGTAAGGCACTAAGCCTCCGCAGGTGTACAGCTTCTCTTTTACCCTCATTCTACAATCTACTAAAGGATATAATCACATTTAAGAGTTTAGGAAAATGAGGCACATTTCTTATTAAACTTCAGAAAGTAAATACAACGCTACTTTTCCGTATGAAGTACAAGTTAGTTTCTTTTCTAGAAAAAAATAACTTTTAGCAATAACAGACCAAGAAAACGCATGCTTATACTCAGCTTCAGAAAACCAAATGAATGGCTTAATCCGATAGGAAATGGAAATTTAAACACATTTAAACATTTTAGCTTAGCTTGAATTAAGGATATATCATCTTTATTGTCATATATGTACAGGTAAGTAGTTCTCATAACCTCAACCCATCCCTGAGGCTTGGTGGGCAGTGGCCCAGGGACCAAATAGGGTTAAGGGACTTGCTCAACATCACACAGTGATGGCTCATGTTGGATTTGAACCAGTGACCATCTGGTTACAAGCACACTTCCTTAACCACTAGGCCACTGCCCTCTTAGAATTAGACTTTCAGTAGCTTGAATAACAACATAATCAGAGAATGCAAGCTAATAGTGCTTGTGATCATGTTAGCGCGTGTTCTACGCATGCACCACTTTTTTTTCCGCAATCGTCTCTCAGAAGAATAAGTAGATGGATGCTGGCGGGGAACAGAAGATGCACCTTTTTTTTTTATTTATGAGCATTGTTTGCGTGGGGTATTTTTTATTCTATGTAAGTTTTTAATGATGGAAAGCACTTTGAATTATATTTTATATATGGAAAGGAGAGAGTTATCTTCTTCTTTTTCGGGTCAACCAGAAATACGTCAATACACATCATTTTGTAAAGGATACAGTGCCACCCATTGAGGCAGAATCATACAGAGCTTGTAAATAATTAGATTTTCTCTCCTGCATTAATATTCAGACAAGATAAGAGATCTGTAATCGACTTGTGAGCATCGCTCGATACTTAAAACGCATTGACTGTAATTCTTTTGGTCCTGAGCTGTAATAAAGACCATTGGAACTGCTGCTGCTTCTTTTTACGGCAGAAATATGTGTTTGATCAAACAGTATTGGATTGTATTACGCTGGCAGCCACCTGATAATTGCTTTGAAGGCTGTCTCAAAGATGTCTAGTTCTCCAAATGTATGCTGGAAGAACTAAACTGATTATATTAGGGTCTACAGTGTTCAATAATAATTGGGGATAATAAATATTGACACACTCTCAGGGTTTTTTGTGTCCATGGACGTCAGATCTATCGAGCTGTAGCCTGGTGTTCCATTGACTTTGAACTGACATAGACGACCTCTACCGGCGACTTTTAGCCGACGCCGTCTCTCAGGATCAAAGACGCGGCTGTCAGGGATCCAAGCGCCTGTTATAACCTGATTGTGTTTGACGTTTTTCATATATTTGATTGTCAGGAGGCAGTTGTGATGTATCCTGACATCCTATCTGCTCTGTAGAGAGGAATGCAGATAAAGGAAAACCATTAGATTTGAATCTCATTGACATTCTGTCTTGAATTTTGTTTGAGTGTTGAAGAGCACAGCATCTTCTCCTCCATTTTCGCTGTGCGTTCTTGTTGCCCTGGTTAGCCTGCATGTTTGTGCAACCTAGATTCTCCTCCAGCACAGAGAGTATTTATAGAACAACCCCCTCAAATCCAACCATGGTTAAAGTTGCCTGCACAGACACACACTTTTTAATCATGTTTCACTGTGAAACTATAGAAGGCTTTGAATGAGCACACTGGGGCTGCAAATTGGGTTTCTGGCTCATTATTTCTGTGGACCACTGCACATTTAGCAGGGAACAATTGCATAAGGGTCCCCCCCCCCTCACTATTGAGGTAATTACAAAACACAACTTAATTATTTTGGGAAGTGATGTATTCTGAGTGTGATTGTGACAGCTCAAATGTATTATGCAGAAGAGCACAGCACAAATTAGTTAAGTTTTTTTTTTTCTAATGACATTTACAAAAAAATAATCAATATTAACGAGGGTGAAGAAGAGTGCGGAAGTGCCAAAGTTTATAATAAAACAGTTGATTGTCGAATAATTTACTTGTATTGACATATTCTTTTTACCTCAAAAATATAATTATTTATTTATGATTAAAGAAATAAAACCACAAGTAACTTAAGTAAAAAAAAATATACCTTTATATTACGGCTGATTGTTGCTTCAAAAATACATTTTAAAATACTTCATATTGGCAGGAAAACCAACATTTATAAATAAAACAAAACAAAAAAAAATGTAAAGAAGAGCAAAACCTGTTTGTTATTGTTGGTGCATGTTTAACAGGTAATTCTAGTTGATTGTTAAAAGATGCTAATTGTATAGATGTATACTTTTTTCCTCAAAAATATATTGATTTCTTTATGATTAAATATAAAATCAAAATTAGCTTTAAACCTTAAGTTAAAGAATATACCTTTATATTATGGCTGATTGTTACATTAAAAATACATTTTAAAATTTCTAAAACTGTAGACATTTACAAATGAAACAAACAAAAAATTGTAAGGTAGAGCAAACCCTAAGTGTGTTATTGTGGGTGCACGTTTACAGGCGATTCGTTTTGCATTCTTTTTTTGCGGATGTGGCGAATTCCCATTTTAACCTGTTTATTTTTTAAAAATGATCTTTTTACTATTTATTACATTTATTTAAAGATGCCTGAAATGGTTTGTAATGTTCTTAAAAAATATATAAAATATGTTACTTTAAAAAAAAAAAAAGACTTGCTTACTCACTACTTTATTTAAACCTGCATGATGTTTTTTTATACCTATACTTGGTGATGCATTGTAATGTCCTCACATGTACACAGCTGTGTTTCTTATCAGCCCCAGAGCCCATTACAGGGCCCTGGGGCGATAAGCCAGGCCATGAAAGGTGTGTATGAGGAACCCCACCACCATGCACTCTCCTCCTGAGCTCCTTACATAACTCGTATCCATCCACATCTTGGATCCTAACAACACACTGGGGAAGCATGTGTGTGGGCGTGTACGGGCATGTATGTACACAGGCGTTTCCACCTTAGAGTGAAAGCCACAGGATGTGAAGTGCACAGGGGTAAAGTATATGCTGTCAAGCTTAATAAAATACAGCGTGACCCTATGATTTATTCAGCTGATGGGATATTACTGACAGCGCACTTTTCATTAGACGCTCAATCACATCCGCACATTTCTGCGGATGCATTTCTTTTACTGTCACGCAACATTTAGACGGAACATTTACAGCGTAATCATTATTGAATGAAGCATGTGCCTCTGCACATACAAGATTTGACAGATATTACCAATGAAACTATACATAAAACCATTCTAGAATACATTATAGACACAGTTGGCTGTCTCTACTGCTGTATTTATCGTGTGTGTGTGTGTGCGCGTGTGTACCATTCTAAATTCATGCACCAGTCCTTCCCACATGTACCTGCTTGCCTAACTTTCACTAAACTTGCCTAATTTAAGTAGTTAGGTGTAGTGGCAGGTGTGGGTGAAGCTATAGTGATCAGGTGACCTTCACTATTGATCACTGTCTACGTGACATGTAAACCAAACATCAGGCCCTTACGCGTGCAGGCGTGTACACGAGTGCACGTCAGTAAGTTTGTGTGAATGTTTGTGAATCAATGTTTAAAGGAAATGTGTTAAACTGAACAACATTTTTACAAAATCCTTCAATTTTTCCCAATTCATGACATAATATTTCCTTTAATTAAATAGAAACTGGTGATAAAATCAAGGAAACAAATATCTAGCCTTTATTGCTTGGATGTTGTTGCTTTCTTACGTGTCTGAGTGTTGTATCCTGTCCAATCACAGCAACGATCTGACTCAGAGCGTAACACTACAGTCACTACCACTCTATGGACGGGTGTCCTGACACAGACTGTAACCAGACTAAATGTTGGTCCGTTATATACTCACACACACTTACATACCTGCACGCATGTACACGCGTAAGCGCCTAATAATTTTTTCTAAGTGTTTATATGTCACGTTGACGGTGATCGATAGTGAAGGTCACCTGATCGCTATAGCTTCACTCACGTCACACCTGCGTCTACGTGTGACTGATATATTTATGTTTGTTAGGTGCACATCCAGGTGTGGCGTAGGTGTGCATACACTTTAATTCGTATACACATTAAAGCATCTCCAGACGTGTTAACGTGACTAACCCATTCTAAGTTTATTAAAAAATGTAGATCAGATGTGCAGGCACAGGGTACACGTTTGTTTACGCGTTCGTTGGACTGGTGCGCATGAATTAAGAAGCGATCCACCCCCCATAGCGTGCGTGCATGTGTTTTTTCATCCAGGCTAATGAATGTTAGATTGTCCATCCATCCATCTTGTATCTCTTCCCCGTGGTCGGGTCCTGATTGTCACTGGAATAAAAATCAGCTTTGATGTTCCAGATGGAAAGTCATCTGCTGTTTAGTCTTCCTCATTACTTCCAGGTCCTGAATCTGAAAGCTGGGAGGAAAAAAAGTGATCTTCCCACTCTCGTGACTCATTGAAATGCTAAAGATCCTTTTCTCCCTCCGACTTTTTCAATCTTAACTCCAATTTCTATTCGCCTGCTCAAGTCCTCCTATCTCTTTTCTCATTGACCTGTCTCATTATTTTCTCTTTTATTCCGCCTTTTGTTTCCCCCTCATTTCTTTTTGCTGTTTCCATCTACCACCCAGTGTCCTGTGTATTTTTTTCTCCATCATCTCTATTATTATAACTCCACTGCAATTTTTCTTCTCACATTCCCTCTCTGAAAGTACTAAACTTCATATCCATCCACTTAATTCAACACATTTTCTTTCCACTGTGAAACATCTACTGCAAATCAGCTTCATCCAGCCCTTAGGAGCATCCAATTCTGCTCGCAAGAGAGGGTAAAAAGTTACAGAGAAAACAAGAATCAATGTGTAAATGAAATATGTTAAACTGTTAAAAAAAACTCAACAATTTGACCAAATCCTTCAATTTTTCTCAATTTATGACATATTTACCTTAATTAAATAGAAACTGGTCATAAAATCAAGGAAACAAATATCTTTCCTTTATTGCTTGGATGTTGTTGCTTTTGTATTTTATGTATACGTAGAAGTGAAAACTAGGGCACAATAATGTTGAAATTACTCGTTTTCTTGCATAAAATCTGTGGCTCACTTGAGATCAAATTGCTCTGTATTTGGCCTCTGAACTAAAATCAGCTTAACACCCCTGATCTACAGTGATACAAAGTGATAACAGGCAATAAACACATTTGCTTTACACTGTGAACCATCTACAGCACATGTGTCTAACTCATGGCCTGGAGGCCAAATCCGACCCTTTGGAAAGTAAAAAATTACAGAGAAAACATGAATCATTGTGTAAATGAAATTTAACACTCCCGGTGCTTATATTGTATGATTACATCATTGCATCGTCATTTTTAATGTTAAACCATTGAGAAAACTCATAATTCCTACGAAATCCTTCAATTTTCCTCAAATTATGACATAATATTTCCCTTAATTAAAGAAATTGGTCATACAATCAAGGACATATAAAGTGAAGATCCTGTATGTGCTGATATCTATCACGTTTTGCTTGGATATTATCTGTTTCTTACATATTTTGTATTTTTATGTATATGTAAATGTGCAAACGAGGACACAATAATGTTCAAATTACTCGTTTTCCTGCATAAAAACTGTGGCCCACTTGAGATCAATCTGATTTGACACCCCTGGTCTACAGTGATGCAAAGTGATAAAAGGCAATATTGAAAATAGACTTTAACTGCACCGTCCACTATATGTTGCACGTGACAATATTCTGCATTTGTGTAATCAAGCGTGTTAATTAAACACGCACTCAGTGCAGCGCAATAGTTCTGTTCCTGTCAAAACCCATTTCCACTCAAACAAGAGGTCGACTTAAGGCCAAATCAGAGTTTGTCTGCAGCTTTTAGAGAAAACAGACCAAAAATGTCCATTGGAGTCGATGTCATGAAGTGAGTCAGCTGGCAGCCTTTTCTTGATAAAAATAAAAAAAAACTACAAAAAAACAAGCTTTTTCTCCAATTATATTCCCCAGGCTCATGCTTATTCACAATTGTATAACAATTTGTTTATTTTGTTTTAGATTTGCAAAAATTCTGTCTGTTTTCAAGCTAAATCCGACACTCTGTTGAGACTATGATGAGCAATGCCTGGTGGTACCTCCTGTGGATGGGACAGATGGAGGTAAACATGACGTTAGTCTGCTGGCACGCTCACTGGCCAGAGGGCCTGGGGTTGTTTGGAGGTTGTGACCCCTGACATCATAAAGTCCAATACCCAACCAGTGCTACAATATCATTAGTCTAAATCTGAAAAAAAGACATCTTCATTTTTGGTCATCGTCATCTCAGAGGAGGAAAGTTAAACAGGCTACAGACTAATTACAAATAGATATGAGGTCATGAGGTGGAAATGCAAAACATTTTATTATTTTTTATTGTGATTGACTAATAAAGTCACTTAAAATTAGTTTTTGCTGTCTTTCATTTTAACTGAAATCCCATCATGACATAATTTTCACGTTTATTTTTAATATTTCACATATTCAACAGCATACAAGTTTGCATTCATTGTTAATTAATATTAAGTCTGAACAAGCTGAACATGAAGTGGGATTACTGCAGAGGCTGCTGTCTTATGGTTTGTTGACTTTTGACATGAACAGACGACGCCTCATAGCTGTTTTGAAGTTGTTCTGGAGGCTTAAATCCATGCTGCTGCCACACTGGAGGCTGGAATTACAAGCGTTGCTTCTGCCAAAGTTTTTAAATCATTGAACATTTCTCCAAATGAAGTCATCAGAAGTCGGCCAGACTCTGAACCAGGAATTTCCTGATTAAAGTCCCTCCGTCACTATTGGACATCTTATGTTTTAAAACCATGTAGAAATGGCAGTGCCATCATTTTGTTGGGCCACAACACCATTTGTCACAACACCTATGAATGCCGTCGTAAATATTTGTGGCTGACAAAATGTTGGCTCCATGAAAAAAAGGTTACAGTTTAAGTTAGCTGCTACACAGTATCGAGGCATCTTTGAGAGCATTTTGTGTGATTATATAATAATTACGATTCTGTCTAACTCCGTAGGCGTCGTCAGTGTGAGCTTTGCTAGCGTTACGGTAAAGAAAACCACAGTGCGTCAACCCATATACTGTATGGTCATCCTGTGAAAAGCATTAAAATGCAAAAAATATTTTGTGGGTGCACTACTTAGGGTGCGTGGTAACATTTAGCGTGAATGAAAAATAGGACTTCATTGCAATCGCTCAAAATGACAGATTTCTTCCAATTTTTCCATCACTGTACATCAACGAGGGAAAGCATTAGGGTAACGCGACCGCTGGGTGACACCTAGGAGGGTCATGACTGTAACCAGGAGGGTGCGATCAAATAAATTTAGAGTTAACATTTTGATTCATCTTTGTGGCACTCTATGAACTTGCCTGGATCAAAGCAATGGTCTATTTCTGCTGTTGTAATTCATGTTTTTTTTTAAATTTTAGAAACGGTTCTGTTATCATTTTACATGTTCAAAATAAAGACATCAATCAATCAAAAGGTGCGTTCATGAAGAATAAATTGATATATAAAGCATAACTTACTTCCTAAAACAAACATTGTGTCTATTTAACTGCCATACAATACAGAACTAGTAATTATGAGGATGTAGACGTACTTTAAGAACTTCCATGTGATTTTATTTCCTTTTATTGTTGTGGCTGTTACCTAGGATTTTTGCTGGTAAACAAATCTTTACTGACAGTGACAATGAAGCTTCTTCTTCCATCTGTTTTTCAATTGATAACGCACTTAATAATGAAAAGCTTTAAAGGTTTTTCATAAAAAACAGCTTTTCACAACAGCAAACCCTTTATTTTACACAGACATGGCTAGAATTAGGCTCTAATATGCTGCAAGCTACCACAAATATCATCTGAAAAACCACTCCACATAATAGGCAGTGTCTCTAGGGCTCGGATCCACAAATGTCCATTCTGTGCGGCTGTGATATTAAAGAGAAACATCAAAATCAAAACAACTTCTCGCCTTTCCTTATTATCTTGCGCATAAACCAGAAGTACCAGTATCTCACGGAAAGATAATCAATGTGAATCTCAGCGGGAATGATCATCTTCACAGACTCACCCGTAACAACATTTTTTAAAAACACACCTTAATAAGGCGAAGACAAGGTCATCGTTTGGTGTTGGTATTGTTGTTCTTGCTCATAATCTTGGATGAAATCCATCAGGTCTCATTGTAGAACTTGATGCACAGATGTCCGCGTGATTGGTTACGCGGCTACTTCTCCGTGGCTGCTGCCCACATCAGATAAAAACACTTAAACAATTACAGTTTTATCTAGTGCGGTAGGAGATGAGATTGCAGCCTCATTATGACCAGATTAGAGAGAGGAACAGAGCGCGGCTCACTCTGCACTCCGTCTCGTCAGTCCACTGGGCCCTCAGGTGACACTAACCACATTACTGTCTTCACAGAGACAGAAGCAATGATCACAAGACATTTCCCACATGATATCCTTTGGCTGCTTTATTAGAGCTGGTACGAAAGCAAAAGCAACTAGATACTTTTCTGAAGTCTGGCAATCAAATAACATGAATAAAACAATCATTTGTGCCTCCTGCAGTCTATTAGAGGCTCAAAGTAGATTATCAAAGACAATTACATCTCCAAGTACAACATGTATCTAATGAATAAATTGAAGTAGCCAGGTTCGGACTGTAAGATTTTAGCACCAAGCTAACCGCAGATACTACAGCATGCTGTCTTTATAAATACATTGGTTGTTCATCCTCTCGTGCCACATAGAAAAACCTCACCTCTTAGATTGTTGAAGGAGTTTAGTGGTCAGTGTGGTCAAATTTCATTCTAGTTTTCCCAAATTAATTTGAAAGAAACATAAAATACTTTTCTGCTGCTTTGATTCTAACATATTACTGTTATTTTTATGTCACAGATGTTAGTTTTACCTCAGGTGTGTAGTATATACAGTATTTTCAATGAAATGGTCTCAAACTTTTGAGACTTTAGGTTGGTTCTTCTTCTGTTGGGCAATTCTTCTTCACAATGTAAATGGTGAAGCAACACTGCGCCCAGCAGTTCATGTATGGTACTGCAGCAAAAATGAAACAGAAAGCGGCCTGATTTAATCATGAATTTACAACGATAAATGACGTGTCAATGCAAATGTTTGTAGTCAACATTATCCATTGATTTACTAGAATATTTCGTTGTATATGTTAAAACATTGTGTTTAGTGCAAATCTCGAGACCGTCTATGTATTAATTCTTTTTTTTTTTTTAACCCCCTGGCAAGAATCTTAATCTCCACCTATTAGAGGCTTCTACCCTCAGGGTTTGTGTGTCCTCAACAGTCTGTGATTACTCGCTAGCTTCAGCCATTAGAGCATCAACCGCGCACTGTTTAAGGGAGAGTAAAGGTCCCTTAGGAGAGCTCTTCTTCTCTGCTTCATTGTCTGCTCTAAAACCGCAGAGTTGGAACTATCGCTTCCTGCGGTCACAGATCGTTTCTGGGTCACAACTGTTTTTAATCCTCTTTCGGGAAACAAAGGAGGGTTACATCGGTATTTCTAACTTTTCCTGGAGCAACCAAAAGCAGCACAAATTGGCATTTTGACTGAAAAATCTGGCTAACTGATCTAAAAAGCAGGCTGAATGCTTCCATTGCAGTAGAAAACAATAGGATGTTTACAGATGTTTGCATGTGATTTCAAGATGGCGGAACACAGGCTCTAAAACTGTAAAGTAGTTCCATTTTTAAAAGGCAATAAAATGAATACGGTGCAAAATAATGTGTTTTGTTAGGCATATATCTTCTAATAGGTAAATTTCAAAGATTTCAGGCCAAAAATGTCTGAATGTAGACATTTTGTGTGGTCCAAAACAAAGCAAGCAATTTTCTGTTAAACATATCTTACAGTATTAATAGAAGGAACTGCTAATGTTCATCAGTGAATCTCACTTATAATCCAGCACCTTTATATTACCCAGATTTTATCTTAAATATTCTCCAGCAACAAAGTTAGAGCAGAAAGGTCTAAATATAATTTTTTTCTCCTAAAAACCACTTAATTGCAGTGTCTCCTGTTGCCATTTTTGCTCCCTTTGATGCTTCAGAAGTTGTGACTACAAACCCTCACCACCAGTGGTGGACAGTAACAAAGTATTTTACTTAAAGGCACACTGTAACTTTTGGCCACTAGGGGTGCTTAGACCTGAAACATTCACGTTAAGCGCCCCTAGTGGCCAAAAGCGCAGCAGCACTGTCGCAAAAATCAACAAACAGTCAGTCGTCTTTTGATTGTGTATGCAGACAGTAGTTGAACTGTAACTTCGGGATAAGGATTGGCTCTAAGGGCTGGGTCGGTCCTTTCCCTGCCTCCGGTGCCCCGGCTCTAGGTTTGCTACTTTTTCTCTCCTGTCAGCTTATATGTTTTTTTTCATTGCTTTAGTTTTAATGGAGAATAAAGTTTGTGCTGATGCTTGTAGCTGGACCCAGTCCGACTGTATTACCATTAATGCGTCATGCTCGTCAGTGCAAGACCAAAGCAGGTGGAGGCGAGTCACACCTAATAATGTTGTTGTTGAACAATCGATACACAGAGAATGACCTTGTGGAGGAAAAAGATGCTCCACATAAGTCTCTGTACCTGTATTTTAGGCCCCTGTTTGAGGTTTTTTGAAAAAAAAAATGATTTATGTCATAAAAACAGTGATTTGAGGCTGCAAGATAGTCAGGTTTCCTTAAAATAAAATAAAGTAGAATAAAAGACGTGCTTACCATTGCTTGTTTGTTTTTGTTGTATGTTAAATATAGCTCATGATGCTTACAGGTTATTAAAAGTAATGGAAATTGATTTCTTTTTTTATGTAATAAAAATACAGTTGTTTGTTTGATTCATTTTTTTTTAGCAATATATAACAGTCCTATACTGTAAATGAATGTAGTTGAGTTTTTAATGTTAACTGATACTTCCTTCTGTTATGTGTTAGATGTCATTGAATGCTATTGAACGGCCCTTTGTTTATTCTATGAATAACGGTGATTTGATTTTTTCACACAAACCTAAATGTTCATGGTAGTTAATGAAACATCACGCTGTTATTCAGTTGTACAGAGTTTTTTTTTTATGCAATTATACTTTCACTTAGATAATATTTTTCAGCCAAGCTACTTTTACTTGCATTCGAGTAGTTTTCGCTCTAATCTGCCAGTAGACGACCTTGTAAGGGCATAAAGAAGTACCTGAGAAGAACACACATTCTTCTTCCCGTTTGTAAATTAATTATAAATGTGCCCAGTTTGTCACAACAGAAAAGATACTTTGTGTGTATCTTTATCAGCGTTTGCAGGTAGTGATATAATGTAAACATGTTGATAATGAATCAGAGGAAAGTGGGTCACACAGAGGAGGAGGATGCTCTTTAGGAGAGGACAGCATGCACTAGCACAGTACACAGTTCTTTCATGTGTGGGTAACATTAAAAAATAATAGTCACTCAGAAATTCAACAATAGCTTATGAAAAAAATAATGAAGTCCTAATTGACCGAGGTGTTACTAGAACTTTCACCCCCCATGTTTATTTTTGGTAATAAATCTTGCCACAGTTCCCTTGCATACAGTAAACATCTCATGTATAAACTTAAAAAGTAAGAGACCAAATCTTGGACAGTTGGAACTTGATTTATTTTCACCTCTATAAAACTTCTGTCAAACTCAAGGCCCGGGGGCCAAATCCGGCCCTTCAGAGCATCCAATTCGGCCTGTCAACATGAACCGTTGTGTAAATTACCAAATAATTCAGTTGTATATTGTTGAAAGAACTCAAATTTTTCCAAAATCCTGCAATTTTTCTTAAATTATTGCACAAAATCTCCCCAAATTAAATGAAAGTTGGTCAAAAAATAAATAGTCTGTTACTTATTGCTTAGATATTGTTGATGCTTTCCGTACTTTATGTCTGATTTATAACTGGAAGTGCAAACTTGAGCACATTGATGTTGAAATTTTTCTGCCTAAAATCTAAAACAATTACAGACCAATCGCGGAAATTGACCTTTTTTTATTTAAGATTGACTCACGCAAAAAAAAAATACCGGCACCGTTTTTGTGCCACTTAAAGCACTGAACATGAGTACTTGTAATCTGTTACTTTCACCTCTGCTAATTGGTGTCTGTGTGTTATCTCCGCTGGTTTACGTGCTGTGCTGTTCTTTCCAACGCTGCACTCATGAAGGCATCCATTCTTCCTGTCATCGTCATGGTGGTCAGAGCTGCTGTGGTGGAGCCCCCCCTCCCCGGTTGTCAGGGTTACATCATAGTTGTGAGTGGTTGTCTGAATGTGCTCTAACAACTGGTGACAGGCCCTGTGGGCTTATTATTCATCTAATCAACAAGGAGGCCCCTTTAGCGTTTAGCTGCACGGTGAAGTATTGATGCTGTCTTCACATGCACCAATTGGAAGATGATGCGCATCCTAATTTGCAGAGGTGAAAGTAATGGATTACAGGTACTCACGTTACTGTAATTGGGTTGTTTTTATGGGTGTTTGTACTTTTTTGGGTGTATTTCTAAATCAGTCATTTTACCTTTACTTTAGTATGTTTTAAAAGAAGTTAAGTAATTTGTTACATTTCTACACCCAACCATTACTGAGTAAATTTTTTGGACTTTTTTTGTTTCAAAATGATCAACGGACATTGTGAAACTACAAAAAAATGAAATGATCAGACAACAATCAAATGCATCATATCATAGCTGACCAATCCGATTAAACGTAATGCCAAAAAAGCATAGAATGACAGTTATTTTCATAAATGTAGTTATACTTAGAGCCTGATAAATGTCTTTATTTTTAATTGAAATAGAAAATAAAAAATGTATCTTGTACAATTCTTTTTTTACTTAAAAAAATAATTGTACATTTTGACAAACCTTTTATTTTATACAGATGCCTTTGTGAAAAATAAATTAAGTTCCAATTGTGCAAGATTTGGTCTCTTCCTTTTTAAGTTTATACATGAGTTGTTTACTGTATTCAAGGGAACCGTGGCAAGATTTATTACCACTTTATTACTAGTAACTTTTACTTTGAGTACTATTTAATTGAGCTACTTTTTACTTGTACTTGAGTTTTTATGTATGACTTACTTGTACTTAAGTACAATTTCAATCATGTAACAGTACTTCTACTTGGGTAGGAAATATCAGCAGCTTTTATTTATTTATTTATTTTAAAGAATTCAATCAATAGATGTTTTTCTGATTGTTGGGGAATAAATGGCTGAAAAAGAATTCCACCGCAGGAAATATCACGTGGGTAAACGTTCAGAAGCAGATTATGCTCCTGGTCAGGGGTGACTTTACAAAACATGTTATGCACATTAATTAGGACCACATGTGCTAATTAGGACAGTATTTTTATGCAAAACTAAACAAGAAGGTTAAAGTATCCCCACTGAACAAAAAGCCCCAGAGATTAAAGTTCATTATTATGATGAATACTGGATATGTTCACAAATGATGCTGTAACAATGGGGGTGATACTTGGCCAGGACCACAACAATCAGCGGGAGTTTTTCCACTCACCAACCAAAGCCTGCATTCAAGCCAGGGGATATTTTGGCCAATTTAGCTCTGGAGGAATTTACATGAGACTTCAATCGTATAGCAGTTAGCGTTGTTCACCTTTACCACCTTACTGCAGCTTGTAATTCTTGAAATTGGTCCCTTAGAAATGAAAAAGGCTTCTAATAAGATGACTTGGTCTGAAGGTAATAATATATAGAAAGTAGTTATCATGATTTTAAAGGAAAAAGGCTGACGGTAAAGACTAGATCAAGACATTGTTCTAGTATGGAAATATTAAGTATGCTGAGAAATACTGTACCTGGATGTATACTACATCAAGACATTTTTACCCTTCCCCAGACCTGTGCCTTGAGACAATCTTGTCTCGGAGGTCTACAGACAATTCCTTTGACTTCATGCTTGTTTTGTGGTCTGACATACTGTTAACTGTTAACCTTATATAGACAGGTGTGTGCCTTTCCAAATCATGTCCAATCAACTGGATTTACCACAGGTGGACTCCAATTTGGCTGTAGAAACATCTCTAGGATGATCAGTGGAAACAGAATGCACCTCAGCTCAATTTTGAGCTTGATCTCAAAGGCTGTGAATATTTATGTACAAGTGATTTCTTCATATCGTCCTGGGACCGCTTTCCAGCTAAAAGATAAACATTCCCTTTTTTCTCGTTTTACATACATTTTTTGACACTTTTGTAAATAGGGCTCTTGTTTTGAAGTGAACCTGAAGTTTTGTCAGTACTCCAATGGAGGGTCTCTGTCTGAACTGGAAACATATCTCAAGATTAGTGTGAGGAGTGAGTGAGAGGGAGACTGAAGGTAGGGTACGTGGTTGCAAAGGGCGTCAAAGACTTGATAGCATGTTTCGCTAGCGTAATGCAATGTAGCTCTCGTCTGAAACCATATCTTAAGCGACGTGAGGGAGACTGAAGGGGAGATGCTGGCATACAGGAAGCAGCTTTTAATAAATTGGAGACATTTTGATGATGAGTCGGAGTTAAAGTAATGGGAGAAGATCCTTCAAAGGAACCAGTGGGTGCAGAAACTGAAGTTGAATTGAATTGCATGGTCTGTAAACAACAGGGCTGGGTTCAATTATAATTGTAATTGCATAATTGATAGGTAATTACAATTATGGCGTAGTTATATTGTAATTTTAGAAATCTGTTGATGCCATAATTGTAATTAAATTGTAATTGAGTTTAGATAATTGACTTTGTACTTTTAATTGCTATGAAAATTCTATAAAAAATGTCAATTGTCATTTAACGCAAAACTGGGGAACCATGTTACAGCTCTATCTACATTTCTACACATACTGTATGTGGTCAAACAATCATTAAATATGTTTCATATCAAGCTTTCCCACATTTCAGCATAAAAACAATTTAAATCAACACAAAAAAGCTCACACCAAAAATATCAAAACCTATATTTTTATTGATTAGGAAGCTTAACAAGGTAACCAATAAATAAGAATTGTTTTTAGTGTATTTTACAGCTGATTTATGAAAAAATGCTGGTCACTGTAATTGTAATTGAATTGTGGTTGAACATGAGTAAATGAAACTATAATTGGAACTGAAAAATGTAATTGACCCCAAGCCTGATAAACAATTTGAGAAAGCAAAGATATTTCCATTGACTTGAGTGTGGTCAACATGATCTAATCTCTCTTTCCATCCCCCCTCCCTCTCTCTGTGCAGACCATGCTGACTGCTATCTCGATGAGTGCCATCGCTACCAATGGAGTCGTGCCAGGTGGGTGAGCAGACGTTGCGCCACACAGTGATCACTGTTTGAGGCTGTCCGCTGCTAAATTTCCCTTTGCACTGATTGCTTTTGGCACGCGGCACCCAGCGCAGCTTGGTATCTACAGAAAGCGTTGAAAGCTTTAGTCTGAGAGCTGCTGCCCTTTAACTCGTCTTCACACAATTTACACAAAATAAAACCACAGCCAAAATGACTGCGGCAACACTCTTAATCTGCAAGTTTGAATCTGTTTGCAGACACATGTGAGTTCACATAGTGATAATGGCCTGTGTCGAGTCGGCATGTGTGCGTGTGTGTGTGTGCGTGTGTATGGGGGGTGGACCGCTTCTAAATTCATGCACCAGTCCATCCCACATGTACCTGCCTGCCTAACTTTCACTAAACTTACCTAATTTAAGTGGTTTGGCGTAGTGGCAGGTGTGGCGTGAGTGAAGCTCCAGCGATCAGGCGCGCTTCACTATGTGGCACCGTCTGCATGACATGTAAACATACATATATTAGGCACTTATGCGTGCAGGCGTGTACACGCATGCACGTCAGTGAGCGTGTCTGCGTGTTGTATCCTGTCCAATCAAAGCAACGATCTGACTCAGAGTGTAACACTACAGTCACTACCACTCTATGGATGGGTGTCGTGACACAGACTGTAACCGGACTAAATGGTGGTCCGTTATACACTCACACTCACACACACACTGTTAATAAACAAGTGTTTATATGTCACATTGACGGTGATCGATAGTGAAGGTCACCTGATCGCTATAGCTTCACTCACGCCAAACCTGTGTCTACGTGTGACTGATATATTTATGTTTGTTTGGTGCACATCCAGGTGTGGCGTATGTAAGCATACACTTTAATGTGTAAGCACACTGAAGCGTCTGCAAACGTGTTAACGCGTTAACACATCTGCAAGCATACATGCGGACGTGACTCGTGCATTGTGCCCGTGTACCCATTCTGAGTTTATGGAAAATGTAGATCAGACGTGCAGGCGTTTGTTTACGCGTTCGTTGGACTGGTGCGCATGAATTCAGAATGGATTCACCCCCCATAGTGTGTGTGTGTGTGTGCGCGTGCAGCAGGGGTCAGAGGAAATTACAGGCTCACAGAGACGTGTACAAGTGTACACCAATTATGACTGTCTCTTATCAGCGCTCTCAGTTGTTATGTTGCTTCAAAGTGCTGATTAAGGTCAATTTATTTATGCTCTCGTAGTTTATGTGCACGCTGTTATCCACAGAGACACACCCACCACGGTTTGAAAACATTTTACTTATCTGTACCAACAACACCAAAACACTGGCATTAATTCTAACAAGTTAATTTTGTCTTCTTTTTTTGAAATAAGATGTTAAGGTTTAAAGGGGCAGGTTTTTTTGCATTGGTTGTGACGTCTCAAACTCAAACTCCTCCTCCTGACAATCCTGGCTCCTCCCACCCTATAAGAATGTGAGCTCCTCCCTCTCAAACTACCTCACAGGTAAAACAAACATAGCGAAGGTAGATTGATATTACAGTTAATATCACAGTTAATATCTTTACGTTCAGTATATAGATAATCTAGTATATAAATAAACTTTCATTTTTGAAATTTTTTAATTTTATTTTTTATTTTTTATTTTTTTTTGATGGTCACAATTATGCAATCAAATAAAGTAATTTATTTAATTGAAATAACAAAACATGCATTGCTGTCTTAAAAAGATTGCATTTCTCGTAGTGTTGACCTTTGACAGCATGTGCAGACAAAGAAAAAAATCAAAAATTAACTTTTAGTAGCCGTTATACCACCTCGTATCACCTTCATGGGATGATCTGACATGTTTGTGACCCAATGCGATGCAGCAGTTTTACAAAACAATGGACTATTGTCTTAAATGGACTATTCCTGTGGTAAGAAGAGGTAAGGATGACAAGAAAGCGACGTAGCAGCTAATGAATCACTGTGTTTTGCCCACTCATGCACATGCAGGAAGGCCCAAAAAACAGCCTGTTTTTAGGAGCGGTCTGAAAAACCTGAAATACTATGTTGTTGGGGTTCTTAGAACAAATGGAGATGGGTGATATATAGCATAATACTGGACTTTTAATTTATTCAGACAACTTTTTTCAGGAACTTTACTTTGAAATTTAAGAAAACTCAAGTTGGCCACGCATAGAAAGAAGTCATAAGGACACATCAAAGCAATCAGTTGACGCCTCTGAGGAAGACTAACAGTTGGCAGTCAAAATATGTCAGGAGATCAAAGTAAATTTCAAAGTAAATTTCCAGAGAAAAGTTGTCTGAATAAATGAAACCTTAACATATTCAAACACTGGCAAATAAATTCAGAACAAATTGAGGAACAAATTTTTTTTATTAATATTATTATTATTTTAGTCATAAATAAAACAGAATTTGATACATTTAAATTTTGTATTATTTATGACTATAATAATAATAATAATAATAATAATAAAACTTATTATTATTATTATTATTTATTATTATTAAGTGGTTGGATTCGAACCGGTGACCCTCCGATTACAGGCATGCATCCTTAAGGGTTACCTTACTTTGATCATTGCAGACCTCCAACACGCTTTGATGGAAACTGTATTCGCCTTCAAAGGCCTCTCAATGCAATAAATCATTGGTGGTATTTAATAGAGAAGTTATCCTGACACCCTGAGTCTGTAGATTACAAGTCTTCAAATGTTTTTTGTCAATCGAAGTTTAGTCAAATGAACCAGGGACGCCTGGGGATTTTTTTTATAGTGAGCTGGTAGGACATGTGGAACTTAATAAGTGTTCATGATTCCTGTTTTTATCGCTGATGACGAACATAGAATGGTAATTCTGTTCTGAATCTAAATCTTTTTTCAGCTCACAACCTACAATAGGACTTTGCTGAATCCTGCTAATCCCGTTCAAAATATTGCTATTATATTTTTAAAATATCCATTTGTTACAACTTGAAGGTCAAATCTTTGGTGTCTGATGTTTTTTTATTTTGCCTCGCAGTGTCTTATTCTGCACAATTTGAATAAAAATAGCTTTCCATGTACCATAATGTTGTTTTCCTCCTGTTTTCCATGCAGCTGGAGGCTCCTATTACATGATATCCCGTTCGTTGGGCCCTGAGTTTGGGGGAGCGGTGGGGATCTGTTTCTACCTGGGAACCACCTTCGCCGGGGCCATGTACATCCTGGGAGCCATCGAGCTCCTCCTGGTAAGATATATCTTCACTCCCTGTTTGGAACAAATCCCTTTTCATTTTGTTTCGGTCTGAGTTTATTGTGTTACTGATATTATTCAAGCAACAATTAAGGGTGAACTCAGCCGATTCCTGCTGGGTTTTAAAGATCTTTTTTGTCTGTATTTTTTTGTTTTTGTCCACAAAGTTACAAATTCTTAATTGAGAACCATAGTGAAGTAATACATTTCAAATCAGAGACTTTTACGCACTGAAGTGAGCTTCAAAGATTGACTTTAAAGGGTAATTGTAAAGTTATGCAACTACAGGAGAACTTTAGTGTTTCAAAATCTAAAGCCACCATGTATAAATGTTCAATAGTGAAAAATAAATGTCCTTTATGACATTTATTGAAATGTGTGACCCAGCGGTGTGAGTGGAGCGATAAATTAATTCATCCTCTTGACCTGCATTAATGTATAAAGGGTTCCTGGCCCAGTTTATGTCAGGCTAAGGTTAGAGCTATTCCCTGGAGAGGGCAATATTCTCTTCTGTCGCAGGGCCAACACATAAAGACAAACTAAACCATTTATGAGTAATGGCTATTTAAAGTCTAAAAACAACCAATATGTTTGGACAGTAGGAGGAAGCCAGGGAAAATCCCACCCCGGAGAGAAAACATGCAAATTCTACAGATGTGTTCAGGTTAGTGATGTATGATGTTGGATTTTTATGCAAAAATAAAAAAGATACTTCAACTTACGTTTTATATAACATTTCATTTTTATTTATGAAAATTATTTTCAAACAAAACAATTCAGATACCAGAAGCCAGTGCTACGTCAAACAGCTACCTACTTACATTTTGTGTTTTTCACTGATAAAAATGTTGTTTTTACAAAATCCAAGTATTCTGTTTAATAGCTATACATGAGGGGAAAAACATTTTGAAATTGGTACATTCAGTTAATAATTCTACTTTGACATCGTTGAGTGCCTCTTACCTTTGTTTCATTTTGATTTATTAATTTATTAGGACATTGTACACATACATTAAGTTATGAAAAAAACTGAGATGTTTGTACCAGACTTTAGCTTTAAAGTTATTCCAGCTGTAGTCCTTGGTAGAAGTGTCCAGATTCAATATATACGTACAGTTCATGTTGTGGCAGTTTTGAATGAAAAATTGAAGGGTTACAGGTCAAATGCAGACACAGGATTTATTTGGTCAAAGGGTTTTTCTGGGGGCAGACCGATCTGGGATTCCAGGGTTTCTGTGTGTGTGTCCAATGAATCTGTAGTTGTTCTGTGCTCTCAGGGTTTTGTATGCTAAGCATAAGAATGACAGACTCTCTGAGAAGAGACCTTGGCAAATGTTATCAGTACAATAGTATCTGGCCTGCTTAGAGCAGTTTGACCAGAACTGACCAGGAAAGATTCTGTAATCACATATCAGTACAAGTTATGTTCATTCTACCGCTTAAAAAAATTTATAAAATTATGATCATTATAATATAATTTTAAGATCACTAATAGATAGAATAAAACCTCCAGTTGGAATTGATCTCAATCATACATTTCCTGCAAGAGTAAAGGATTTCCAATCACTCTTGCAGTCTGCTCCCCACACACAAGATGGCAATGCTTCGTCCCGCCTCTCCACAGGCAATGACGCATCGACGTATGTTTGATCAAACATAGCCTGTTATTTTTTTGGTTGATCATATCAGTGGAATGGCTGATGTCTGATCCTTAAAGAGTAATTAAACCTCTGCTTTCTACTGACCTGCAACTAGGAGGTGTCTTGATTTTGGGCGGGGCTCCCAGAGCATTTAAGACACGCTCAGTCTATACTATAAAATCTCCAATGAACAATCTATGCTATGTTAACTAGCTACTCATTACTCAATATACCTCTCTATTCACTCTTCTCTCAATCCAACCTACTCACCACAGATTGTAGAGACCACAGGTGATAGTATTTGTAAAAGGGGCGGGGCTAATACTGCTTGTTTGTGGCTCAAGATGGTCCCAAAATGTCATATGATCTTCTCAGCCAATAGCAAAATTCAATTGTAATAGCCTGGTTTCGACCCTTAGAGGGCAGTCACTCTGACATTTTACAACTAAATATGACAAATTGAAATACTTTGACAAAAATTTTGAGAGTTGGATCAGGATCCATCAACAGCACTACTTTCAACCCAAATGCATTTACATTCAGCAGAATATGGTTTTGGGGTTTCAAGCCGATATGGGCCAGTACCCATAACGTGCCGATAATCACGTGCATCACTAGTCCAGGTGTAAAGCAGGAGTGAAACCGAGAATGAACCACTGCACCACCGTTCAGCCCATATGTCCATCTGCTGATGACTCCTGAAGGACACTCCCTCTTCCCCTTATTTCTGACACTCCCTCAATCATCGATGCATAGTCGCCACATTCGTTTACTTTTCTCCTCACTTCTCTTCAAGGTTGTTCTGTTTTTTGTTTTGTTTTTTTTAATAAAGGTTTTTTCCCATCTCAATCGTTTTTTGCTCTCTTCAACCTCCTCCTTATTTCCTCTGCGGTCCCCACATGCTTTGGTAATTACGCAAATTCTGCAGATATATCAACACACGAGCGCACTAATAAGAGCGTTCCTTCAAAAAAATCTCATCACTTTGGCCCGCTGTCATGAACAGAGCCGTGTGTGCGTGTGTGCGTGCATGTTTTTCTTTGTTTTCCTTCCGGACGCCTCTGATGTGGGTATGCAGAGTTTGATCATGCCTGGAGGTTAATTCTGTCTTCTGGGTCAGAGCTGTCTTAGTTTCCATTGTAAAATATCAATCCCTGCAGAATTGTATGGAGCGGATCTGGAGAGGGCTGATTTGAATATGTTTCATCCCTTCCACTCGAGCCAAGAACACAAACGGATGCTATTTTAGGAAGCATGAACATCTCACAGGGAAGCAGGAGACTCTTGTTTGCCTAGCGATATTATGCTCTTCCCCGCATCGGATCATCGTCTCCAGTCAAATGACCAAACCGAGCCTCTAAGCCGTCCCTCTGATCTCACTGGAGATTGGACTGTTCAGGGCAGAAATCAAATGGATTAAAATACTGCTGGAGAGAGAGAAAGAGAAATTCCCATGCTTATGTAACAGCGCTGTCAGGAATCATCTAAAGCTGATGACAGATAGTGACGGGCAATTTAGGGGTTTACCACTGTTGTAAATGTGATGGGACTATTCTTAGACTTGGCCAGTAGTAAAAAGAGTAATAATGGAAGCTCATTTCTGATATGAATTCAACAGCCACGCTTGAGTTCTTTAATTATGCTGGCCTAAAATAGCAGTCTGTATTAAGTGGGCTCTTTCAAGCACCAGTGGAGAACTGTTAATGCGAGTGTCACATGTTTTCACACCTTACACACAGCCAACTCATCCCTCACCGCTTTTTCTCACCACCTCAATTATATTTCCTTTTTTTTTTCTCCACGCAGAGTGACATTTATTGATTCCGCTGTATTCGCTGAGCTGTGGTCGGGTGCTGAAATCTGCTAGATTAAATTCTGAGATAGGCCTGGCCACGGATGAGTGAGACTCACCGTAATGTAAAGATGCCATTCAGCCTTTTTCACACAGGGCACTACAACTGGATACAAATCTGATTGTCAACATGAGTTTAAACACGTCTTGCTACAATTAGTTTGATTTATATGTCAATAATGTGAGACAAATGTTGCAGATTTGATGCAGGAGGAGGTGGATTACACCACTGTGAAATACTGCGGTGCCTGCATGAGCTGTCTGAACTGTGATCTTAAATTCATTTTGTATAGCATAAGGAACAAATATGGACAAACTGCGCATGCTTGCTCACAGAAATCTAATGGAGTTTGCACTTACAATTACAATGTACTTCCAGCAAAAAAAAAAATGATAAAAAGTGCCAAAATTGGCCAAGTAAACTGGTGGTGACATAATAATATTAAGGATAAGAAGAAAACATACAGGAATTAATTAAGCATTGTGATCTGCTGTGTGGTATAACCTTTGTCGATAGCTGTTTTAAGCTAACCTGCTCCGCTGGCCAGTTTAACTATATATGTTTGTCTAAATATGTGAGAGCATTAAAAGAGTCAAAGCCAAATCTATTCAACACAAAGCTGCAACAAGACATTTTTAATATTAATCTGAAAATGATTCAGAGGTTTGTGTTTTGTTACGTCTCAACACAATAAATGTAACACATATGTTCTTATTTCAACGTTCTTATCTCTTAAAAAAAAAAAAGTATTAATTGCAAAGGTCCATGCATTTTAACTTTAGATGTACAGAAATGTGGTAAATGTTATGTTTAATATGAGAGACATCTCTAAATGCTCGAAACAAAATGAACACATCAGCAGCTAGAGGTAAAGTTAACGTATTGTTCTTAAGTTCTTGGGGTTGTCCAATAACCGAAGGGTTGGGGGTTCAAATCCTGCTCTATACAAGTCATTGTCATTATGTCCTTGGGCAAGGCACTTTAGCCACATTGCCTCAAATGAATGGGTATGAATTGGGCATGAATATTGGTGGTAGTTAGAAGGGCCGTAGGGGTGAAATGTCAGTATGCTCCAGGGCAGCTGTGGCTACAATGTAGCTTACCACCACTAGTATGACTGATGTGAGTGCTGTGAATGGATAATGGTTTCTGTAATGTACATTGACACTGCGCTATATAAATCCAAACCATTATTTTTAGATGGCACTCTTATGGTCCTTTCAAAATAAAAGCTTGGGTGTCATTCATTTCAACAGCCAATCACTGATAAATTTATTTTACATTGAAGTTTGTTTAACTGGGGGTAATTGAGGTTAGATATGAAGTTAGTAACACTGCTTAGTGAAACACTGCCCTGGTAAAGATGGTGACAGTAATAATCATAATCCCATTCATATTTAAGTATCCTTCATTTCAGATATACATAGTGCCCAAAGCGGCCATCTTTCCCCTGGAAGGCCTAGAGGGTGCAGAGCAGGAGGCCGCCCTGCTGAACAACATGCGTGTGTACGGCACCATCCTGCTCACCTCCATGGCCACGGTGGTGTTTGTTGGCGTGAAGTACGTGAACAAGCTGGCCCTGGTGTTTCTGGCCTGCGTCATCCTCTCCATCCTGGCCGTCTACGCTGGAGTCATCAAGACCGGCGTGGATGCTCCCGACTTTCCGTAAGTCACTGTGTCAAACTCAAGGCCCGGGGGCCAAATCTGGCCCTTTAGACCAGCTTATTTAGCCCACAGAAGAAAGTAAATAAAAAAAGATAGAAAAAATATCAATCATTGTGTGAATGAATCAAAAGAATCGTTAAATTTTCCTCAAATTATTACATAATATTTCCCAATAGAAATTGGTCACAAAATCTAGGAAATTTAAAGTGAAGATTAAGACTGATATCTGTCATTTATTGCTTGGATATTGTCAGTTTCTTATATATTTTATATTTTATGTAAATGTAGATGTGTAAACTAGGGCACAATAATGTTAAAATTACTAATTTTCCCACATAAACTTTAATCTGTGGCCCACTTAAGATTAAACTGCTGCGTATTTGGCCCCTGAACTAAAATGAGTTTGACACCCCTGCTGCCATAAGTGGATGCATTTGAGACACACTTTAGATGATCTGAGTCACATGAGCAAATCAGATTCAAACACACACTTCTGAGCAGGGTTGGGGTCATTTATTAATTGTAATCGCTTAATTGATAATTAACTACAGTAATGGCGTAATTAGAATTGTAATTGTAATTTAAAAAAACCTGTTGCTGTTGTAACTGTAATTAGACAATTGACTTTGTAATTGGAATTGCCATGAAAATTCTATAAAATTATAATTTAACGCTAAACTGCGGAACCTTATTACAGTTCTATGTACAGTTCTACATATACTTAACAGTTATTAAAATATGTATTATATCAATCTTTCCCACATTTTACCATTTAAAAAAAAAAATCTAGGGGTATACGGACACAAAAAAGCCTCAGACGCCCACACCAAAAATATTAATACCTATATTTTTATTGATCAGGAAGCCCAACAAGGTAAAATTGTAATCGACTTTCTGAGGATAAAAAAAACCAAACTGGAATTGAATTGTAAATTAGAAAAAATGCTGGTAACTGCAATTTTAATTTAAATGTAATTGAACATGGTATTTAAAAACTTAATAGTAACTGAAATATTGAATTGACCCCAACACACGTGTTATGACACAGACTCATAACATGCACATGTAAGCTGTATCTCTCTCTCTCTCTCTCTCTCTCTCTCTCTCTCTACCAGTGTGTGCCTCTTGGGGAACCGCACTCTGGTGTGGAAATCTTTTGACGTTTGTGCAAAGACCATCGAGACGACCAACGGGACGGTCACCACTCAGCTGTGGCGCATGTTCTGTGATTCGTCTCTCCTAAACGCCACCTGCGACAAATTCTTCAGCATGAACAACGTGACCCAGATCCAGGGCATTCCCGGGGTCACCAGTGGAATTCTGACAGGTGGGATAATGTTTTTAATGGCACCACTACTACCAGCAGTTTTCAAATGTTTCTGACATAATCACCTGAAAAAGAAACAGTGCCCACTGACACTGACAGTTCTTTTCTCTTAAAATGAAAGATCAGCTGTTTTTTAGTTTTTACACTCCAGGCTTTGTTCACTTTTTCCTCCTCCAACACGCTCAAGCTCAGCGAACACACTCTGGTCACGGTAACATGGTCAACTCAGGAATACCATGACAACCTGTCAACATTGAACTGTTGACTCTGAGATAACCTATGACATCATCACAGGTTCCACAGTGTGGATGGGAAAAAGAATGGGATATAATATATATATGTGTAATATATATATATATTTATTATTTTATGGTCGCTAGAACATCACTAAAATTGAATCACCTGTTCCTTGTCCAATTTATCAATTTTCCTGAAAATTTCATCCAAATCCGTTCATCACTTTTCAAGTAATATTGCTAACTGAATGACAGATTGACAGAGAGTAAAATGTAATCTTACCACTCTTAGCTTCGCTGTTGGCGGAGTTAATAAATGAATGAATACTAAGGGGCTTTAACATAGTAGTTGACTAAAGTTGACTTATTAGTACTATGTAATTATTTGCTACAAATTTGACGACACAATGCAATTCATGATTTGCATGTTACAATGCGATATATCCCGATATTAAACAATACGATATATATCTCAATGTCAATAATTACCTTTACAAGTACAAAATGGTATGAAATACAATTTATTTTATTATTTGTTTTGACTTGCGAGAACAAGTAAATGGCAACTAACTGTAATTCAAGTATCAATATAAAAAACAAGTGGTATGTTTACCAAACTGTCAAATTACGTTTTTTCAAAAAAGTTTAACTTTTGCTTCTACAACTAATTGTGATTATGATAAGTTCTTCAATTCTTAAATAAAAGTAACCACATACAAAAGTGCCCAGTAGGTTTTATGAAAATAAAGTGCAATAAACTTCCAAGATAAAATGCATTGAGGAGTGATGTAGTTTAACAAGGTCTGGTTCACTGACCCTAGTGACGGGCGTTTACGTGCTATGTATAGGTTAGAGCAATTAAATGTTTAAAAAAAAAACATGACTGAAAAAATTAATTTGGACATTTGTTTTGGGTCGATACGATAATCACACTGTGAAATATAGCAATATATTGCCGAATTGATTTGTTCTGACACCATTAGTAATTATTGATTACTACCTGGGTTCCCGCGGATCCTTAAAAAGTCTTAAAAGGCATTAAATTCATGAATCTAAAAATAACACATATAAGACTTTATAATTGTAATTAGTCTCACGTTTCAAAATAAATTGTAACATTTGTTATTTTTTTAATGTATAAACAAAATATGTAAATTTAACTAAAATTGCCTGTCTAACAAAGATTTTTCTTAATGGTTTATGTTTTTTGTATTTTTGTTGTTGTTTTATAGATTTCTGGTGGGTTTTTTGTGTATTTTACTGTCATTTTGTGTATTTTTGTGTGTTTTCTTTGGGGGCCGCCAGTTGCTCGTCTGCACTAGACATTAGAAAAAAAATTACCCTAACCCTATGTAATTGATTATGTTACAATTATGTTTACTGTGAATTACATTTTAAATAGCAATAAAACATCCTAAAAGTCTTGAAATTAATTTGACTAAGGCTGTAGGAATCCTGACTACATTAGATATTTTTTTTTTTAATTGACCTCACCCCTCTTCCATTGCTTTTCATTTCCTATCCAGAGAACTTGTTCCCGTTCTACTATGAAAAGGGAGACCTGATCGCAAGAGAAAACATGCAGTCGGTGGAAGACCCCGATGACCCGCTGACCAACGCTAACCGCTACGTGTTGGCTGACATCACCAGCTTCTTCACACTACTGGTTGGCATCTACTTTCCATCTGTGACAGGTAATCACTCACCCAACTGTCATTCATTCATTACCATAGATCGGTGCCCACAGGCACCAGGTAGCCCATATGGACCATGTGAGGGGCCCTCAGGAGCACCAGTACCCAATAAGCTTCATTTAAAATCGAATTTACTTTCCAGGATTCAAACCTACTAAGATAAATACATATGACAGATGTAGTTAGTACTTAGTACAGTATTAAATTAACCATCTTTAAAGGTTTATTTTCACTAAAACACTGTGAGCAATGTTGATAAATGCTGCAGATTTTGTGTATGGTATGTTATATATATTATGATTTACAATAGTCCCTCGCTATATCGCGGTTCACCTTTCGCGGCCTCATTGTTTCACAGAATACAACATAATTGTTACATTTTGGAAATGTTACATGCTATACTTATCAGTTAGTTGTTTGTTAGCAGCTCATAAAATAGGAAGATGCTAATTTTCTATGAAATGTAATGAAAATGAAACAACTGCATAAATTAAGAGAAATAAAGTGTTGCATGTTGAAACTTAAACATTTCTTAAGTTTTTAAGTTACTGCTAGACTGCTTTATTTTCTTACCTTCTAATTAAAAAGAAACCGTGAACATTTAGTATGTAACTGGTAGCTATTCAGACTATATAGTACTTACATAGTAGTTCATAGTTTCAGAAAGGTTGGTGACCCCTGCCATAGATTTTATAAGACATTTTGTTTTCAGTCCAATGAACAAACTAAGGCCCAAGATGTGATCATGTGTCACACAACGGGAAGCTTTTTTATTCTCTGTGTGTTTACAAAGCTCTGATTTTCATGGTTGCCTCTTGATTATCCCTGCAGGGATTATGGCGGGATCCAACCGTTCTGGGGACCTGCGTGATGCCCAGAAGTCAATTCCCATTGGAACAATTGCCGCCATCACTACTACCTCCTTTGTTTGTATCCTGGCAGCACTGATTCCACAGAGAGTCACTCACTGCATGCACAAAGATAAAAAAACACAGACTTTCCGATTGATGCTTAATAGTTGTTGTTTACCACTGCGAGAAAACTTAGACACCGAATCAACCCCTAACAAATAAACAAAAGGTTGCAAAGAGAGAGAACAACAGTAGAACACATTGTATACGTACCATAAGTATGGTTTATATCGTAACATTTGTTATTATTTTATCAAAGGCAGTTTTGTATCTTATAATGCATTTAAACGTTTGGTAACACGTTTTCTACATAAAGGCTGACATTACGCTGTCATTATTATGACATGACATCTGTCATTAGCATGAATAAGGTGTCATGAAGGCTGTCATTAAGTGTCATTCGTTACCATAACCCCACTAGATCCCTCTAACCCGAAAAATGCCAACATAGCTCCAAAGGTGCCATAATTTAGCAAAAGGTGTCATAACTTAGCGAACAACACTTTTTGCCATACCGCGCCTCACTTCCAATTTTTTGTAAATTTGTGCTTTACTTCCGTCTAACCCCCGTTTAAGTGTCCTAGTTATTTTTGCGCTAATATTCTAAATCCTTCTAAAGCCTTAACTCAGTTTCAATTTTTTTTTTTTCACTTTTTTGGCATACTGCTTTTTACTTCCAATTTTTTGTGCTTTTCAGATTTTTGTCAATTTCTACACTTTACTTCAGTCTCACCACCATTTAAGAGAATTCATCATTTTTGCACTAGTATTTAGGGTCATTCTAAAGCCTTAACTCCAAATTATTTTTTTTAAATTTCACTTTTTTGCCATACCACGTCTTTATCTCTATTTTTTGGATTTTTATAAATTTTTGTATTTTACTTCAGTCTAACCCTTGTTTAAGTGTCTTCTTCAATTTTGCTCTAAGCCTTAAAGCTGATATCTGGAGTTTCTGAGAAATCTATTTTTATGTATGATTCTTTTGAAATGCAAAAAAATAACTAACTAGTCTTTTACTATGGTCTACTGCCGGTGGTCATTCATATACATTAATGTATATAAGTCCCTCATACGTCCTATAGACCCCTATAGACTTCCTGTTTTCAGTTAAAGTGAATGCTGAGCTGTACACGGAAACAAGGCCGTGCGTCACAACAGCAAATATGATTTTGGTTCTTACCTGACCCATAGACATATATCAATATGACTCAATGCGACCTTGTTATGTCTGCAATGCGTGTGCAGAAAAGAAGAGGCGTGGCTTCTGGTAGATTGCAGAGGCAGGGGGAGGAAGTGGAGCTATTGAGGGCGGGACATCAAGATATTTTTCAGAAACTCCGGATATCAGCTTGAACTCTAAAGAAAAAAAAATCAAAATGTTTTTTTTGCCATTATCACAGGTGTCATGTCATAATAATGACAGCGTAATGTCAGCCTTATGTATAGAACTTTAAGTAAAGTGTTACCAAATGTTTAACCTAAACTCTGCCGTTATCTTCATACAAAAACCCAGTATGCTGCAGGTGTATTTGCAGTTAATCCAAAAACCTGCTCATATTTCTCAAAGTAATCAGCTCGGGGTCTGTACAAATTTGATTAGGACGTCTAATCGCATCACCAAGCTGCCTATGTAATCACAAGTTAATAAAGCTGAAGGATATTAGCCACAATGTCACTAGTCTCCGAGATGTTATTGTGAGCGCAATCGATTACGGTAACTTCTTTCCTCATCATTTCATTTAACTAGTTTATCAGTTAATTAAGTGGATCTTATAAAAGAAGGCTTCTCATTTTTTCCAAGAGATTATTACACTGCTTTAATCAAACGCAGGCTTTAAAAAGACATGCTTTGAAAGTAATGACATTTTTCATCAGCAAAAACAATCTAATTTTCCTGACCCGCTGCTGCTCAGACATGTCCAGTGTGATTCTGTTTGGTGCCTGCATTGATGGTGTTGTCCTCAGAGACAAGTAAGTTTTAATTGAAATACTTTAGAAAATCTAATTCACATTGTGGCTAAAGCAGCTGTTGTGATTTGCTCGCAGTCACTTTCACATCCTATATGCAGGTTCGGAGAGGGCGTGCATGGAAACCTGGTTATCGGAACGTTAGCCTGGCCGTCACCGTGGGTCATTGTGATTGGTTCTTTCTTCTCCACCTGTGGGGCGGGACTTCAGAGCCTGACAGGGGCGCCTCGTCTGATGCAGGCCATCGCCAAGGATGGCATCGTGCCTGCCCTTCGGGTTAGTCGGCCTGCCTCTTTTTTATGCTACAGTGATTACCTGAGACAAGAAAGAGACATGAGTTACCTCTCAGATAATTGACTCCTCTATCAAGGATTTTACTTACAGACATGTCAAATTATATATACCTGATTTAGATTATGCTCAGTGCTTAATTTGTAAATCATCAGGTCCCGAAACACATGCTGAGTGTCGTTCTGACAGTAAGAGAGAGACAAAAATGTCACGGAATACATTTGTTTAAAGCTGGGTCAATAATATCACGTGAACACAAACAACATATTAAACTAAATGACTTGAAGGGGACATAATAATGCTAAATCCACTTTTTTAGCCCTTAAATGCATTTTGTTGTATATTTAGAGTGTTTAGAAGTACAGAAAAGTTCAAATTAGTCTCTTCAGGTGCTCCGTTGATATCTTTATATTCTGTTTTGGTCATATTTTTCACTCTGTTTCGATTTTTCTATTCTCTATTACGTGTTTTGAACTATTACATCACAGTATTTGCAGCGGAACTGCCAAATTAGGACATCGACTCCAGGCCCAACACTTCGAGCAATCCGCCATTTTTATTTCTCGCTTTTATTTTGTAGTCCAAGCTCAAGGATGCCGAAGTTACGAGAGGATAAGTCAAAATGTTGGGTTGTTGGATGTAGTAACCCACACGCTTCATTACACCGTCTCCCAGCATCAGAACCTTTTCGAAGTGCCTGGTTGAGTTTTATTTTTCACAGAAATGTACCCACATCTGTGGGTAAGGTAATTTTTGTGTGCACGAAGCACTTCAAGGATGACTGCTTCGCCAGTATAAAGAAGGATTTGCTGAAAGACTTTGTCTGATTGAGGGTTCAATTCCTTCTATCTTTGGAGACAACGAACAGAGCACTTCGGTAAGCTGTAAATAACGCTAAAAAGTGTGATGATAAGACGTCCCTGTCATTGTTTTGTTAGCATTAGTTAGTTGCACCGTCTTCATATGTTAGCGCTGTGAGCTCGTTTTAGATCCTTGATGATATGGCCTACGTGATTTAATTTAAGTCTAAAGTTTTCATTAGTCATTTCATTTTGTCGTATTAAACTGCCATATTAGACTGTATTAAAATGCATTTCGTGATGTTAGCTTGGCACTAGCGTTAGCTCGGTGCTTGTGTTAGCTCACTTGTTAGGGTTCTGCAGGTTCATCATCATCATTTTCATCTCGCTCCGCCGGGTCCGACTCTGGCTCAAACATGTAAGGCTGGATGGACAAGTCTTCTGTTGTTGACATTTTGTAAATAACGTGTGAATAAAAAGTTTATGCGCCGCTACATAGCCGTATCTCTTCTATCAAACTACAAAAATGGCCGAACAGGGTGGAGTTGAACCGAGTGTCACCTCTGCAACCTGGAGAGGGGGCGGGGTACGAAGTGTCTCATTTGCATTTAAAGAGACAGCACCAAAACGAGCTGCTCTCAGAAGCACATCAGAAAAGGGGTAGAAAAGGGGCCTGTGGAGCTATAATAATGAGGAATTCAGACCCAAGCATTGCAGTTCTGCTTTATATAAACCACAACTGTATGATTTATATGTAAAAAGGAAGGATTTAAAACCATGATATGTCCCCTTTAATAAAATAATGATGAATCGGCCTTAAAGAAGCACGGACAATCACCCGTTTCATAGCGCATCCGTCTCTCACTCTGAGTGACAGCTGTCAAAATCTGCTATGTTTCAGCACCAAGGACAGCGCAAACTCACTGCTACTTTAGCCACACATCACAAGTCAACTTTTCAGAACACAAAAAGCCACAAATACAAAATATTTACAAACTTTTACACTCATAAGACGATAACTCCTCTAATGAATCAGTAGCCCAGAATAAAATGAACATAAAACATGTGCTTACCTTTTTATTTGTCCAATAAAACAGCCTTGGAGCCCTTTGTATCCTCGCAACTTTTTTAACATATTTCACAGCCGAGGCCTGCCTTGTCTTTCATAAACCAAGAGTAGCAGCTTTGAACTGAGCCTCTGTCCAAACTTCCCTGGTCTCAATGTCCATAGCAGATTTTTACCCATTGTCTCCTTCTCTTCCCTCTGTCCCTGAGTCCTCCTCATGTCCCCTGGATAGTTCTCCTCCTGTGTCCTGTCTGTTAGAGGCAGGTTCTCCTGCATTAGCATCATCGCTACAGGTGCTGCTACTTGCTACTCAAACTGCTGCTGTGCTGCTCTTTTTTTCTGTGATTTCCCCAGAAACCACACAACCTTCGACTTTTTTACCAAAGGCTTGGCTTCACTTTTTGGCTGAAAAAACTCTTTAAATCTAACTGCCTTTTTATAGCCATTTTCTACCGTCTTCCAAGCTGACACAAACACAATTTTGCAGAAAATCACCCTCTCTTCCTCACTTGCACTCAGTTTTTACATTATTTTTTGTATGTACAAAGAAATTTCCAGTGATTTCACCTCAATAAAAGACGCATCTGTCCAAATATAATACTTCAAAATGTAATCAAAACACCTAAAAGCAAATGAGGTGCTGGAAAAAAATAAAACAAAAAAAATGAGGTGCTGGATCCAATCAAATAAGTGCCAGTCAAAAGCTCTGATTATACTGCAGAGGCCGATTCTATATCTGCTGCTCACAACATGCTGTATTGAACAATACTTTGGGTCAATGTAGAGTACCACTAGAAAGTATTGATTTCCAGTGATTATCACTGAGATGCTTCTTCAACTGATTGGAGTCCGCCTGTGGTCTGAACAAAAAATTCCAGGGGCAGAATTCTTGTCGCAGTCCACCCCTGATTCTTAGGCTTTCAACTATGTAAAAGCAGGGAACATGGCACAATGTGCATTAGAACCATGCAACGATGTCCGAGGAATTGCCTGCAGACCTCTGAGACATGATAATGTCATAGTACAAATCTGTGGAAGAATACAAAATATTTCTTACAGCATTAAAGGTCCTGAAAAGCATTATGGTGTTGATTATTGAGAAATGGAAGAAGACATGAACCACCAGGACCCTCCTTCAATCTGGCTACCTGACCAAGCTGAGCAACCAGGGAAGAAGGGTTTTGGTCAGAGAAGTGAACAAGAATCAAATGGTCACCAAGCCCAAGCGCCATTGTTCCAATGCGGATATAAAAGAACCATTCAAAAGGTCGACACACTCCACCAATCAGGCATTTATAATGGCATGACCAGACAGAAGCCACATCTCACAAAACGGGACATGGCAGCTGCCTGGAGTTCTGAAGGTTCTAAAGCAGTTTGTTTTAGTCCCATGTACCCCCTTTGCATTTTTGTCAAATCATGTGTACCCTTTTCATATCTTAAGTACCCTCTCCATAATTTCATATGCTTTTTCCATTTCTCCTAAAGCCCAAACTGTGTTTCAAACATTGGTTCCCTAAGGCTTAATCTACAAATTAAAGATAAGTGAAATTTAAAGTGGAATTTATTTTTTTTAAATTAAATTAATCAATAGTAAGGTAATACAGTCTCTGATGTAAAATGTAGCTAATTATTGTCTTCTATTGTCACAAGTGTGATAAAATAATCCTGTTTCAATAAATGACAAGAAAATATAGTA
The DNA here is from genome assembly GCF_900634775.1 of Gouania willdenowi. Taxonomy (NCBI): domain Eukaryota; kingdom Metazoa; phylum Chordata; class Actinopteri; order Blenniiformes; family Gobiesocidae; genus Gouania; species Gouania willdenowi. The sequence goes on along the minus strand of NC_041048.1, from coordinate 9,400,612 downwards.
TTATACTGTATATATTATTGAGCAATATCACTGATAGTTTGTGGTGAATTTGTACAGAAGAATTGCCTAACTAGGAACATTTCCTGATTATTTTTAAATCAATTGTTAAATCTTTCTGAGAATCCCCCTGCAATGTGCTCCTGTACCCCTATGGGTATGCGTACCCCTGTTAGGGAACCACTGTTGTAAAGGATTCTCACAGGATTCTCAGAGCTGAAAATATTAAAGTTAATCACCGGGCTATCAATATCCCTACTGCAAAGCACGATGGTGGTAGCATCATGCTATGGGGATTTTTCTATGTTGCAGGACCAGGCAAACTCGTCTGCATAGACGGTAACATGACAGCTGCCAAATATAGAGAGAATCTTCAAGAAAACTTAACAGAAAACAGACAAAGGCGTTGATTAATCTTCCAACACAACAACGTCTCGGGGCACAGAGCCAAGATGTCAAGCGAACGGCTTCAGGAGCAGCCTGCTCATGTCCTTGAGTGGCCCAGCTAGAGCCCAGACTTGGATCCAATCAAACATCTCTGGAAGGACCTAAAAATATCCGTCCTTACAGCCCGACTGAGCTTGAGAGGATTTGCAGAGGAGAAAAAGAAGAAAATGCCCCCAAAACAGCTTGTGCCACGTTCAGAGAGACATGTCCGGGAAGAGGCTGTGATTGTTGCCAGAGGTGCTTCAACAAAATAACAACCCTAGGCTATCAGTTTTAGAATAAGTCTGTAACATAACAGAATGTGGGAAAAAGGTGATTGGGTGTGAATAGTTTCTGGTGGTGCTGCATATGCCTGTATCTCAACAAGAGAAAATGCTTCTTCTAAAAATAGCTCTGATAGTAACATGTGTTCTGGAATATGATTGTCCCAACAGATCTTTGGCCACGGGAAGGCAAACGGAGAGCCCACATGGTCCCTCCTGCTGACTGCTTGTATCTGCGAGAGTGGAATCCTCATTGCTTCCTTGGACGCTGTGGCTCCCATCCTCTCTATGTAAGAAGAACTAAAACAAACATTGTTTACCGCCTGGAAATTGGTTAAAAACACAAAATGTTCGATCTAGGCTGTTACCGTTCTGTCTTGAAAATGCGTAGTTTAGCATGTTTCAGTACATTCATTCTGAAAAGAAACAGATTCTGGTGCTAAATGTGTGTGAAATGTTCCAGATAGCCACCGTCCATACCCACTTATCCAAATCATGATTCTTAGCAGGGGTGGAAGGGCCATCTGGCATACCGTTGTCCCAAAGTGGGCTGGTTCAGTCCATTAGGTTTTTTGGGGGGGGGTTTGACGGGCGAGTGTAGGCAGTCATGGTAACAGGTGGCCAAAAATAGTACAAAAGTGGCAAAAAGTGGCAAGAAAAGTGACTAAAATGGGCCAAAAGCAGTCAAGAGTGGACAAAAAAATGGGCAAATAAAGAGGAACCAGGTGGTATGTAATAGAAAATTGTAGCTTAAATGGGCAAAATGTGGCAAACAACAGTGAAAAAGGGGGGGAAAGGAAACAAGTGATATTTGTTTGGCAAAAGTTACCTTATTTGGATGAAAAATGGCAACAACAAAAAAAATTATGAAAGGACAAAATTGATAAGTGTCAAAAAGAACTTGTAAAAATGAATAAAAGATAGGAAAAAGGGATATTTATTCGCAAAAGAAAGTTGAAGTCTGAAAAAAGTGTCAGAACTTTTTGAAAATGAGCAAAAATGGAACAAATTAAGCTGAAAAATGGCCAAAGAACATAGTTCTTAAATTAAGACATAAAAAGCCACATGTTGAGCATTACTGACTTATTAACAGCTTCTACATGGTGTCACTGATTATGTAGTCGGCTGGTCTGAACAAAAAATTCCAGGGCAGAATTCTTGTCGCAGTCCACCCCTGATTCTTAGGCTTTCAACTATATAAAAGCAGGGAACATGCCACAATGTGCATTAGAACCAACTTTTCACAGAGTGCAGAACAAATTAATGTTGGATTTTTAAGCAAATACCTCATTCTGGCACCAACAAAAGGACGTTTAATAGATGGGTTAGGGTAATTTATGAGTTGAGAGATATTAGGTGAGAATAATAATTGGTTTCAAAACAAACTAAATATTTACCTCTGCCAAGGAGGTTATGTTTTTGCCGGCATGTATTTATGTATTTGTCCGTGAACAGTCTAAGTCAAACACTAATGGATGAATTTTGATGAAATGTTCAGGGAAGGTCTAAATGGGATTAGGAACAAGTGATTAGATTTTGCAGATTATCCAGTAAAATATACAGATTCTCGATCAGTTTTTAAAAATCCTTATCTCTCATTATTGGCAAAATGTCCAAAATTAATATCTCGGTTCGTAATTGACTGATGTTCATGAAATTTGACTCAGACTAGGACTGGTTCCTCTGTCATTTGTTATTATGTAAAATAAGTTTATAATATGCTGCTCAAATGAAGAAATGAATGAAAATACTGTATTAAACCCTGAGCTGTAACTAGAACGGTAAAGAGCGGCACATTAAAAATAAAAAAAATGAAATGAAAATAAAAAGACCCTAATAATAAATAATTATACACATGCAGAGGAAAGGAACAAGACTACACAAAGAAAATGTGAAAATAAAAGATAAGGTGCAAAAATATTAAAAATGATAAAAAAAAAATAATAATAGATATATTTATAATACATATGTAAACAGAACATTTAGTTGAAAATGCAATATGAGGAACTGCTATGGCTTAGTAGAGGTTTGTGTTCTCTGATGCTTTGGAGTTTAAAATCGGTCCTAAAGCAGACAATGAAATCAGTTCATGTTTTCACGTTTAATTAAAAATTCTCACTGTGGATTCTACAGGGTCCACACGGTTATGAAAGTCCTGGAAAAGTTATGGAATTTAAAAAAACAATTTTTCAGTTTTGAAAAGTCATCGAATAATTGAACTGTTTTGGAAATTGCCTATTTTATTTTAATGTTTAAAATATATTAAACCTCAAACATGTTGAGTATTATCTCAAAGTGACGCTAGGCAAGTCCATTATCCTAACACTGTGTGTTGTACATCGCTTTGGATAAAAGTGTCTGCTAATTGAAATTGTAATCTTATAATTAAACATAGTAGCACTTAGTTAGTCGTTATTTAATAATATTCAATAGCTGGTGCATCGTTACTTGACAAATAATGCAATATGGGTGACAAAAATATTTTGTCAAAGTTTTGAAAAAGCATTGTGAAAAACTTTGATTCTAACTTTGGCTTGTTGGTTTACTCCGCAGGTTCTTCTTAATGTGCTACATGTTTGTAAACCTGGCCTGTGCCCTCCAGACGCTGCTGAGGACTCCAAACTGGAGGCCTCGCTTCAAGTTCTACCACTGGTCAGTTCGGTGGAAACTGTGAAAACTCTTATGATTCAGTGCGTTTTGTTAAATCCACCGGTGTCTCTCTGCAGGGCTCTGTCTTTCCTTGGAATGAGCTTGTGTCTCACTCTTATGTTCCTCTGTTCCTGGTACTACGCCATCGTTGCCATGGTAATTGCCGGTTCCATCTACAAGTATATCGAGTTTGCAGGGTAAGTGCAGAGCAGACCGTGGACTAGACACAGGATTGGCTGGATGGATGTCAGTGTTTAGTTTACACCAGTGTTTTTTTCATGTGTGGGCATATGTGTTAGAAAGCCATTTTGTTTCTTCGATTCTTTATTATTTAATTGTTAAGCTGCTATCTGATACAGACGAAGCTGCAAGCAATACAGTTATCAAACATCAGCAATTCCACTCAGTGGACTAGACGTCACAGTTACTCACTTGTACTTGGGACTTAATTTGGGTTAGTTTATTTCTAATTTATTGATATATAAATATATATATATATATTTTTTTTAACGTGGGCATATGAGTTTGTATACATATTATATACATGTACTTTTTTTTCCGATTGTTACTATTTACCGTTTATGGTATTTGATTATTATTACTGTCAGAGACACTGTTCTCCTGTTCTTGTTGTTTGACCCTTTTTTCAGGGCCTTGGGTTTAAATATATATATATATATATATATATATATATATATAGAATGATGAGCAGTATGTGTATTGTGTATTATTGCTGTGTACCATTGTATTCCCAAACAAAAAATAATTAATTGATTAAAAACTTTTTCAAGTGTCAAAGAAAAACTGGGTTGTTTTGTCTTCCCCACCATCAACATTTAGATCTAAGAGCCATTCAAACCGTTTATTTAGGGATATTACAGCACAAGATGGATGGTTGGCTACTTTCTTATCAGGTGAAAAATACCAATAAACTGTGATAAGCACTGATATCTAGAAAGTGGACGAATAATCTCCAAAAGTATCAACTCAGAGACTTATAGTCAAATCTAATCAGAAAACGAAACCCAAATTATTACTAAATGATGTTAAGATTGAATCTGAAAGTGGGTTTATCTGTGCTTGCTGTCACTGTTTTGTTGCCATATTTGATTTTTTTTGGGAAGCTATAACTCTGTCTCGTTTCTTCTGACATATTTTTGTGTCTCAGTGCGGAGAAAGAGTGGGGTGATGGGATACGAGGTCTTTCTCTGAGCGCTGCCCGTTACGCTCTCATGCGTCTGGAGGAAGGCCCGCCACACACTAAGAACTGGAGGTAATACACACAAACACCGGATGAGTTTGTTTTTTACTTTGACTCTCATTAAAGGTGCAGTCCGCAACTCTCATATCCCTCCCTCCCCCTCCCGCCCTCCCCGCTGCTCTCTTGCTCTGCCTCCAAACTTTCCAAAGTCCCTCCCTCAGAGGAGCAAACAAGCTAACGTTAGTCCGACAGCAACATCACAGTAATATAACATGCACTTATGAAAGCATATTACTGCAGCATTTCTCTCTCTTTATGTGCACACACCTCAGCAACAGCAGCAACAACACAGTGTCACTTACAGCAGCCCACACGGAGGCTGCTGCGTGCACATGAACAACACATGCACTACAGAGTTCTAGTGTAACAATTACAAATCAAACATAATGTAAATCAAGGAGCAGTAATTACCTTTCAAGCAGAAAAGTTGTTAATTCCACCTTCTACTCCTCCAAACCATACACTGTAAAAAAAAGATGACGCTCTAGCTCCGGGAAACGGGAAGCTGTCAGACAGTCCATCAAACACCATCCTGGCTCTGATTGGTTATTTTTGCTTGGTGCATTCTGGCAATCTGCCAAAGGCTGCAGGAGCAGCAGGGGGGACTCAATGAGTCTGTTTTTTTCACACAAACTACTAGTTTCATGTAAAGCTGTCCTTACATAGTGACAGCTTTAGCAAATATGACAAAAAAAGTCACTTTTATAAGAGTTGCAGACTGCACCTTTAACATTATGATAACCAGCATGTCCATGCCTGCTCAGCTGCTCCCCTGGCTTTGCTCACTTCTAAAGGTGTAAGAAAAATAAATGTGGCGATATATTGCAATATTTCACCGCGCGACTATCGTATCGATCCAAAAACTGTCCAAATTGATTTTTTTATTCATGTTTATTAATAAAACAAAACATTTAATTGCGCTAACATATGGTCACTAGGTGTCAGTGAAACACATCAGACCTTGTTAACCTACCTCACAAATGGAAGTGGATTCCACTTTATTTTCCTAAAACATACTGGGCACTTTTACAGATGTATTTGTTGACTTTTTCTATTTTTTCAAAGAAGTTAAGAACTTAACAGAATCAGAATCTGTTGGAGAAGCAGAAGTTCAACTTTTTTGAAAAACTTAGGTTGACAGTTTGGTAACCATACCACTTGTTTTTGATTTTGGTACCTTAATTACAGTTAGTTACAGAGGTGGCAAAAGTATTAGTCTTCAGTACTCAAGTAAAAGTATCAATACTTGAATAAAAAATGACTTTGGTAAAAGTAAAAGTATTGAAGTTGCTCTCTCACTTGAGTAAAAGTATAATAGTACATGTTACTAAAGGTACTTAGGTAAAAAAGTAAAACAAATGTCCCTTCAATAACAAAACAGGGTTTTTAAACCAGCAAATTCCTTATCTTTGATTTTTTTTTTAAGAACTTTTAGAAATGTTTCAAGAAAAAAAAAAATGCAAATGCTCAGTGCAGCTTTGAGTTTAACATTTTTAAAAACTTGAAAATGTTAACCATAAAAGAAAGGGACCTCATCATCATGAGAATCATGTTAGGAGACGTGTCCTTTTTGGTCTGAAGATGAGTCGTGCTGTGCTGAAAAGCCGTTCACAAGCAGCAGAAGCGGTTGTTGGTTTGTGTCTTTTTACGTCGTGGCATCATCTTCAAAGGTCTTAAAAGTCACAAGCTCATTTTTAAATGTAAGGAATAGAAAGTACAAGTATTTGTTTTCAAAAGTAAGGAGTAAAAAAAAAAAAAAAATACTCAAGTTAAGTACAGATACCAGAAAAAACTAGAGGGTTCTCGCAGCGAACCGTGGAATGGGGCGGGGTAGGAATGTCCGGCCATGCCCCCAGCTGTTTTGATTGGCTTATCCTTCACTTCCATAAAACTTCTCACAGCGTGTAACATCCAATCAGGAACAGCCAAAGATCGTTATGAGTTAAGATAGTCGTATCCAATACCTGGACATGAACTTTTCCACTAACCTCAACCACTACCGCCTCCACTGTTTTGGCAAATTTGGAACTTTGCAATACTAAGCTTTCTTTGTTATTAACCCTAAACCGAACCTTAACTGCTACCACCTCCACCTCCTCGGCTAATTTTGAGGTTACATTGAAAAGTTGCTTCACTGGACACCGTCACACATGTGGGCGTTTTTTTAACAGCTCAGCGCATTGGATAAAGAAGCAGCAGGAAATAGTGAGCCACATGTGAAAGACAGATATAGCTGTCGGAGGGGGCGGCGTCAGTCATTCCACAGGCTGCAGCGAGAAGTACTTGGAAAAAACTACTTAAGTACAGTAACAAAGTATTTGTATTTGGTTATTTGTCACCTCTGGTTAGTTACATTTACTTGTTAAGTAAGTATATAAAAAATTAAATAAATTGCATTTCATACCATTTTGTACTTGAAAAGGTGAAATTTGTAATTATTGATATAGTGAGATATATCGTATTAAGTATTGGGATATATCATATCGTGACACAGAAATCGTGTATCTTATTAGATTGATGGCAATGCACACCCCTACTGACTGACTTCTGTCTTGTGTGAACAGGCCACAGCTGCTGGTGCTGGTCAGCACTGACGGTGAGCAGAACGTGGAGCAGCCTCGTCTGCTGTCTCTGACCAACCAGCTGAAGGCGGGAAAAGGTCTGACCATCGTCGGCACGGCTCTGGAGGGAACTTTCCTCAAAAACTTTGAGCAGTCTCAGCGTGCAGAGCAGGTAATGGATCACAATGAACGCAATAAACCAGGGTTGGAGTCAGTTGAATCTTTCAGTCACAATTACGTCCTGATTTACTCTTACCAGCATTTTTTCCAATTACAATTAAATTGCAATTATTTTTCATCCTCAGAAAGTTAATTATAATTATGTTCTCATTTACTAAAGTTCATTTACAATTAATCACAATTACTGAGCCTTTAATAAATAACTAAAGTTAACCTTCCTCTTGTGCTAGCTTTCTGTTAGCATCTCTGATGATAACTGATCCTAAATCTGCTGTAAAACACACAAAAACCAAATATCTATCATGTTATTTCTTTCCTATCGATTGGTTACCTTATTAGGCTTCCTAATCAATGAAAATATTGGTTTTAATATTTTTTTTAATTGGTAAAATGTGGGAAAGCTTGATATGAAACATATTCAAATAATTTAATAATAACACTACGTATGTGTAGAACTGTACATAGACCTGTATAATGGCTCCCCAGTTTTGCGTTAAATTATAATTAACAACTTTTATAGAATTTTCATGGCAATTACAATGACAAAGTCAATTATCTGAACTCAATTACAATTTAATTACGATTACGACAGCAACAGATCAGAAATCAGAAAAGAAATACTCCTTGTATTCATCTATAACAATAGCTTATGTTACAATGTTTGGAAGTGTTGCATATCTCATTGATCGCTGCTTATTTACAGTAATGACTCATTGTGAGATGACTTTACCAATGAGAGACTTTTTGTTTGTAACTAAATGTGATCACAGTGCTGCCTCATTGCAACAACGCTGAATGGCTTTAAAGGCAGTTATAACTGCTTTTTCTTTCTTTTAGCCTTTTTTAAGTCTTGCTCTTAAGAAAATGAAATAAAAAAAATGTTTAATTCTTTAAATGGTATAAAAGACTGTGAAATAAGCCTGATGTTTTTTGTTGTTTGAAAGATGTAAAAGAGAAAAGTGACTCACTCTACTGTTTAGTGAAAAGGATGAATAGTGAAAGGATGTATTCATCTGATTCTGAATAATAATAGAAAGACTTACTAGATTTTTTTGAATGCCTAGTTGGTTAATTTCATGTCACTGGCCGTTATTCTTCAGTGCGGTTCTGCTTTAACATTTGCATAATTTCGTACATAGTTTGAGTGAGTTTGGAGGAAGACGAGTGAGGAACAGAACAGAACATTACACTCCAAATCATGACTGACTGTGGATATTTCACACTGGACCTCAAGCAGTTTGGGTTCTGTTCCTCACCCGTCTTCCTCCAAACCCTTGGACCTTGATTCCCGAATGAAAGGAACACTTTACTTTCATCAGAAAAGAGGACCTTGGACCTCTGGCCAACAGTACAGTCCTTTTTCTACTTTTTGAATTCCTGTTTTTGTGGGTTTTAGGAGCTGGAAGCCCAAATTGTGTAAAAATAAGTTTTTGGAAAGGGTCTGTGTGTATATATATATATATATATATATATATATCACTTTTTTCGAGGAGACTCAAAGTGCATTACAGAATATATCATATCGTCACACCAGTCACTCACATCATCATACCGGTGGTGGTAAGCTACAATGTAGCCACAGCTGTCCTGGGGCATACTGACAGAAGCATGGCTGCCATTACCTAAGGACATATATCCCTTTCATGGGAATTATTTATTGGAATTAACCAGAAATTCTGTGTAACTTTTTAATAACTGATGCTGATATTTTAGATGATGTCAACATCTATTTTCCCAACTATATTTAACATCCCTGTTGAAGGGTTAACCTTCCAGTTGGAAAATTTCCAAGTAATTGCGTGAATTCCTATGGAAAGTTTAAGACATTCAAAATTCCTGGAATCTTGCAACCCTAGTGGAAATGTTTTATTTTGAATGGATATTCATATTTATGTTGGGCTATGATATGATGCAGTTCTTTAGAATTGCTTTCAATTTCTGCTCAATTCCAATAAGTAATTCCCAAGAAAAGTTTATTTTTTTGAATAATTTTTGAATCTGTTTTTATTTTGTGCTGTACGGTGTCCTTGGGTGACCTGAAAGGTGCTTTTATTATTAATTCCCAAAACTACCAATTTTAGATTCCTGTGAAAACTCACCATATATTTTCCACCTCTTTTCAACCTTAAACAGTATGTGAGGATGTGATGGTTACTGTAGCTCGGTTTGATGAAAGAATAAAGAAAAAGGAGGTAAGGGATGGTGTGGATGCTGCAGTTTGTGACTCACGCAGGTAAGCAAGTCCAAGGTTTAATAAATAGTAATCTCCCCCAAGCACTGAGAGGATTTCAAAATTGAAACAACTGCCGGCATCAAAAAACAAATGAAGTAACTTCTGGCAGCCTCCAGCACAAATAAGCCTTTACCAACACACACAAAACTGCTGATTTAATGGTGTTTTTTCTTGCTTTTATTGACAGGGTGGGTGTAGTGTGACGTGAAGCCAAAGTATAAAAAAGTCGATATTGGAGAAAAAGAGCTTATTAACAAAAAAAATGAAACTAAAGGTCTGGAGGTGAAGACAAAATCAGCAGCAGATTAACTAAGAAAGCAGATAAAAGAAAACAAGTCGTTTTGCCAAATGTAAAGAGAAACCATGACATAATATCTATTATTGATGACACTAGATAAGGATCCAATATGTAGAACACGCCAGTTTACGCATAAAATGACTACATATATTGAATAGAAAGCAGGAAGCATGAATAGAGAAATAATGAAAACAAAATGCACTAAAAACCTAGACAGGCTTTTGAACCTTTTACATTTTAGGTAAAGTCTGGCCAGGGACACCAGATGAAAACTAGCCTCTTGTGGCTCATATACAGCATGCTTGTTCATTTGAATCAGTTGTGTGATTACCCAACGTGAATCTCTTTGCAGGCATTGCGTAAGCTGATGGAGACTGAGAAAGTGAAGGGCTTCTGTCAGGTGACCGTGTCCTCCAACCTGCGCGACGCCACATCTCACCTGCTCCAGGCCAGCGGGCTCGGGGGTTTGAAACATAACGCCGTGCTGGTCAGCTGGCCACGCAACTGGAAGCAAGGCGACGAACACCTGAAGTTGAGGAACTTCATCGGTGGGTGGTTGAGAGAGAAAAGGGTTTTTAATGGGTGGTAAACTCTCCATAAGTTTAAGAAAAAATCTGATCCAACCAATATTTGTTTAAAAAAGCTAAAATAAATTGGTCAGTGGATCAGTTTTTCCAAAAATGTATCGGTAACACTTAACTTGAAGTTTTATATACAGTATAAGGCTGATCTTACGCTGTCATTGGCATGAATAAGGTGTCATGAAAGCTGTCTATAGCTGGGCTTGCTTTACAGATTTTCACAAAAATAAAAGTGATATTTCTAAATGTCGACAAAGTATAATTGCGCCTTGAACTTGTTTCAATTGAACGTTGTTTTGAGGAGGAGCCTCGTAACTCACGTGAAATCTCATCCCACAAGACCTTGCCGCAGGGAGACGGACGCTCCCAACCTGCTTATAATATAATATATATTCCTTTGTTGTTTTACGCCTAATGTGGCAGTAATCATTTTTAAGTATAATGCTAAGAAATGTCCGGGTCTCGTACCGCGCCATGTTTTCTCTGAGAGAAGTGGTCATGTGACCATGTACATCATGTTCTGTGACATGTATTTGCTTTTGCAACACATTTCAATATGGTTACAGTGACCGGATTTTTTTTGTTACATAAGTTAAAATTACAATTATAATTTTTTTGCCCTGAAACTCAATTACAAATATGTTCTGAATTACTAAAGTTCAAATTTAAAGAATGACAATTACTGAGCCTGAAATAAATAAGCCCATAAAATGTTTTTAGGGTCTTATGATAGCCTCATCTCATAAAAAAATGGTAACGTTTTTAATTTTTTTGCATTCACCTCTGAAATGTGGGTGTTTTTTTCTCATTTTTCATACCTTACTGGATTTTAAACCCAGTTTGTGTGCTTATCATATTTAAACTAGTTTTTAGCGTCTCATGAACCCAAAATCTAAATTTTTTTTTAATTTTTATGCCTTGGCACTGACAGTTTTTAAAGATTTTCCATGTCAATTACAAATACGAAGTCAATTTTCTGAACGAAATTAAAATTCAAATATGATTACAACAGCAACAGATTTTTTTTCCAAATATAATTACAATTATAATTACATCATAATTATAATGAATTATCAATTACGCGATTACAATGATAATTGATCCCTACCCTGATTTTTATATTGGTAAATATTATTAAACTTATAAAGTCTTGTAAAGAAAGTCTCTAACTAGTGATTTAATCCAATAGAATAAAAACAGATGGAGTTCAGCAGATTATTTTTTCATGCAGAGGAGTTGTTAAACTTTCAAAGGTTCACCACTTCAGCCAAAAACATCGTTGTTGCTTTTTTATTTTCATCTGCATGAGACAAATCCCATCCAGCAGCAGCGTTTCAGATGGTTCTTTGTAGCTTATTTATTCTCTTTGTAGAGTGAAGAGTCTGTGAAAGTCTTACACTCATTAAAGGAAAAAGGAGGAATTGAGCATATACACCACAAAATGTGGCCCAAAAGAAAACTCCCCTGGAAGTGAGTCATAAAGCATCTTTTTAGCACCAAATGTTCTGAATGAGGTCAGCCAAAGTGCATTGCGCATTGGAGAGATCTGATAATACCTGATGCATAGCAAGTGATAAAGATAAAAATCCTGCACTGTAGTTCCTAAAAAACACTTCACTTGGCAAAGCTTTTCTTACATGGTGTGAATTGGCAGTACTTAGTGTAGAGCTACTGACGATGACACAGCGCATATTCACTCTATGACCAGTGACGTGCCGTGACCACTAGGGTTGGGTAGGCACGTTGCAAATCGAGACCACCAATGACAATTTCATATGTTTCTGCTGGCAAGTGTCAATCAAACAAAATCAACATCGTAAAACACAATTAAAGAAACAAACAATTATTTAATACAGCCTCCATACTCTCCCAACAAGATATATTTCATGACACGACAGCACATCCGTTGTTTGTGTTGGAAACACAGAGAAAATAACAACAACAACAACTCAGAATGAGGGTTACGTATGTAAGTACGGTTCTATGAATCCTGGATGTCCGCCAGAACCGCCTCTGGCGGTTGCACTATAGGCATACTGAATGACCTCCACTACCCAGTGAGAGAGTCTCTGTTTAGAAAGTGCGGTCCCCCTTCTACAGCCCCCATGGCAGGCGAAAAGGCTGTCTGTCGTTCGTAGGCTAGCTGTCGCCTCCATGTAAGCCTTAAGCGATGATTCAGATCCACGTGATTCAGATCCACCGTCACCAACCAGTCTCCTGCTGAGACAGTCTGAAGGACATCTGCTACACGCAGCATATGGAAGGGGAGAACTTTGAGAAACCGGTTCAACCCCCCCAAGTCCAGGATCGGGCAAAATCCGCCCTCTTTTTTGGGCACTAGAAAATAAGTGGAGTAAAACCCGCTGAGGCAAGCCTCCAGTTCCACTAGCTCGATGGCACCCTTCTCTAGAAGGGTGACTACCTCGTGATGTAGCACAAGGGATTTTACGGGATCTCTGACCACACTGCGTTTGATCTCGCTGAATGTAGGGGGCCGGCGTCGGAACTGTAGTGTGTAACCTCTGGATAGCGTGGACACTACCCAAGGGTCTGTGGTCTGCTCTTCCCAGCAGAGGAGCTGCTCTTGGGAAAAGAGTCTGACGACCGGCCCCTGAGGTTCAGGTTCCGCCCCCCTTGCCCCTGGGGCTCTGCGGGGGCCATCCACACATAGAAAAGCCTCAGTGAGACGCATCCACAAAGTCAATCCTTCCTTTCACTGTAAAAAATATAAACATATTTCTGACCTTTCCTTTGCTGAAGCTCTGGTAGCTCAGGTGTTGGTCTCCCATCTTTTAAAAGCTGTCGTTTTTTCTCAAAAGAAAGTTTCTCTATCGTCTCATCCTGCCTATAGTGTTATCTCGCCTTCTAGCTAGAGAACATAACAGCAGTGGCCACACTCTATCAATTCACTAATGCACTGTGAACTTACGTATAGGATTTAGCATAGCACGGTTACGTTCAAAGGCAGCGTAGAGAGCTGCCTTTCGACATAAATGGTTGTCATCTTGGCGAACTGACTGCGCGTGCACAAACACATAAAAACACGCTATGGGAACAGAGGCAGAGCAGCAATGTGCTTTTGGGAGTGGGCGTGGCCTCCTCCTGCCTTACAGCGGAGTGAGACTTTGCAGCCATACCAGGAAATAGCGCTGTTTAGTCATTTGGTCTATGAAACGCACAAAATGCTGACACTTTCAAACTTACAGGTACTGTAGGCTATCGGAAATGGAAAAATAAATCATTTATAATTATATTATAATTAAAACAAATAATCAAAATATCAATTCACCCTTGGGTAGGCACTGCCTACCTTGCCTACCCTGACTGCACGTCACTGTCTATGACCCACCTTGGACACACAAGTGAAAAGGACCTGGACTCGATACTGCTTTTTAGTCAGATTTCGTTAAACACTTTTCAACACATGGTACATGAGATAACGCGTTCCCATCTGCAGACCGGACCAGTTATACCAAGCATGCACGCCTTTCCCCTGAGGTGGGATATTGTTACAATAAATGCAATTAAGGCAAAAGAAAAGAGGGAAAATTGGCTCTGAAATATCATGATATCTGAACTGAGGGCCACGTTATCAACAAACAGAATATTGACGAATCGGAGCATTAATGCAGGAGAGAACAAAGGGTTTGTTTCCATGTATTGTGTTTTTGGGGTTTTTTATTTTTGCGCATATTTTTTAAATCATAGGTTTTGTTTTTGAACTCCTTTTATGTGTTTTTGGTGTTATTTTCTATGTTTTGATGTATTTTACTGCGGTTTTGTGTATTTTTAAAAGTAATTTTGTTTGTTATATTACTGTTATTTTGTTGTTGTTTTTATTTTATTTTCTGCTTTCTCTGTCATGTGTCAAATTAACTTCTTAAATCACAATTTTTGGGGGAATCCATTTGGGGGCCCATGTCTGGCCTCGATAATACAAATTCAATTCAACTTTATTTATGTTGTGCCGAATATAGCAAGTCATCTCATGGTACTCATCACAAATAATAGGGGTTTCTTTAAATAAATAAATAAATGAACACTCCCAAATGCTTGCTCTGTTAATACAGATTGTTTATTTTAATGCATTTCAAACCTTTTTTCAACTCAAAAGGAAATTGAGATTACCTTCATTTGCAATTTCATTAAATTAACAAAAACATTAAAATGAAAACGCACAGCAGAATAAAGATAAATCCTTTAAAATAATTGCAGTGATAGAAACAATGGTCAGAAATGAAAATCCTAGAATCTGTCAGAGAAGGAAGTATCGGTACCTCCATTGACTCTTAACTCAAAGAACAATCTTTGCACATTTTTCTTCCAATAAATGTAGTTTTGTCTGTGCAGAACATCTGTATATGGTGTTTTTTCTTCTTGTTGATTTTCAGATTGTATGATTATATATGGTTTCTTCTATCTGGTTTATGGAGGTTGTACTAGATTGAAGAGTTCGAGATAAGGGTGCACTGTTCTGTATTTTTCAGGTTTAAACTAAACATTCAAATGTTCTTTCATTAAAAATGTAAAGTAATTCTAAATATTGCCGTTCAGTGTTTTTTTAAATACTTTTCTCATCCCTCCCTTCGTGTTGTCCAGAACTGGTCAGAGAAACGACTGCAGCAGACCTGGCTCTGCTTGTCCCGAAGAACATCGCTGCCTTCCCGTCCAACGGCGAACGCTTCACCGAAGGTCACATCGATGTGTGGTGGATCGTTCATGATGGAGGAATGCTGATGCTGCTGCCATTCCTCCTCCGCCAACACAAGGTACCACATTCATCAACCAATAACTGGTGTTATTGGTCACACAGCAGCCTGAACTAGGTTTACTCCGTCATTCTCAGTCATTTCTCACACAAAGCACGTGTTAAATGTTGTCTTTTTGATGCTAAGGTCTGGAGGAAGTGCAAGATGCGCATCTTCACCGTGGCTCAGATGGACGACAACAGCATCCAAATGAAGAAGGACCTGACCACTTTCCTCTATCATCTCCGCATCGACGCCATGGTGGAAGTTGTAGAAATGGTGCGTTAAATTCTCCTTAACCCTCGGAGCATCTTTGTGACCAAAAGTGACATTTTGGGTGATTTTATTTATTTGTTTGCCTCTTAATATTCCAGCCATTTTAAAGGTTAGCTGTATGAAACTTTAACACTATTGTTTTTACATTTTTATTTGCTTGATTCCAAAATCATGTGTATTGGAAGTTTATAGAAATGGAGATAAGCATCCCCATTGACTCCCATTGTTACTGCATATTTTTCATTTACTGTAATCATGACATAGCATAATGCTTTTTCCAATAATACCTAATAGATCTAAGCCTCTACCTTCAAAATAAAGGGAAAATATGTTTTAGGTGTAATGACCCCCTACCAGCATGTCCATTTTAGAGAAATTTCAGTGAAAGCCTGGATTTCTTATCTTGCAAAATATACAAGGCGTACAAGTGTAATTTTTTCTTTTGCTATCAATTAATGACATGGTCAAGGCTGTGATATTCCCATCACAAATATTTCACTTTGGCCATAATTTTTGGAAATACTGCATATTTAGTGTTTTTCCTGCTGAAAAAATCAGAGGTTCTCATAATAAAAAGTCCATAGAAACATAAAAAGAGTTTGAAATCTATAATACATTTTATATCTATGTATAGGTCTAAAGTAGTTAAAAATATCTGATGCGGTGGAAGTAAAAAAAAGTAAATTTTTATTGCACTTTTATGAGACGGACCGTTTAGGTACACAAGGTGTCCGAGTGTATGTAAATTTAAAGGAGTGCACAAGGGTTAATCATGGCTAGGGCTGGGCAATATATCGATATTGAAGATATATAGAGTCTTCTATTTTGGCGATATAGAAAATTTCAATATCGCCTATATCGATAGAAGTATATATATTTTTTCACATCATATTTTGTATTAAAATACTTGTTTTAGGAGTCGCTGCTATCACTACTTCATAGAACAGCATGAACAGCACAGTTAGATGTATTGTTGAGTGCATTCTAACCCAGACCTTCCCCATAACAAGCCACACTACAGAACTCACTCACATGTGCTATCCCATAGAGAAGAAAGAGCCAAAAGTGGCACATATTGTGTAGTTGTTTGATAGTAAATATCCCAGTCCCATTGTGTATTTTTTGAGGAAAATTTTATGATTTTTGTACAAATTTTGACTTTTTTCAACAGTTTAACATTAAAAATAGAATTTATAAGCTTTGTTTCGTTTACACAGTGATTCGTGTTTGCTCTGTCATTTCTTCTTTCTCCTGCGGGCCAAATTTAATGTTCCAAACAGCCGGATTTGGCCCCCGGGCCATGAGTTTGACACATACATACAATTATGAGAATCTTATCTTCAAGTTATTTCCAACCCAGTAATATCCTGTACATCATACTGGTCAAATAATGTTCAGAGAAATGTAAAGAACAACTGAAAGCCTATTTGGTTTCTCTCTCAGCACGACAGCGATATCTCCGCCTATACCTATGAGAAGACCCTGGTGATGGAGCAGCGCTCACAGATGCTAAAGCAGATAAACCTGACCAAGACCGAGCGCGAACGAGAGGTAAGACGGTTTTATCCATGTCCAACATCCAAGTGCACACGTAGTAGCGTTAAGGAAACCTGACAGGACAGGCATGACTTGCTAACGTAATCTGCTTTGACATGATATAACATGACGCAGAAGCTCCTCAGGACGAGAGATTGTCCTCAGTTGAACTGGATCATCCATGCTTGTGTTTCCTAACACGCTGATACTGCACAGAGATGCTGGTTTACTGTTAAGAATGGCAGAAAGAAATAATGAGTGATATTGTTTGACTTTCATATATTGTTGGTCACTGCAGAAACAACAATGAATAAAGCTCATCCACTCATTTTTTTTTAAAGAATGAGCCTATATTTCATCCAAACAGTTTAGATTTGGTGGTAGGGCTCTGTTCTGGAACCTCTCTGCCCTTCCAGCAGCTGCGTAGAAAGCCAGAAACAAAGGGAACTCCCCCTCGCTCTTCCATGAGCTACATGTAGAGGCATAAGCAGAAAGAGCGGTCAGCAGGACACCCTGGAACAGAAGCTCAGACATTAGATGGCAACCGAAGACACTGTTTAATTAGACAAAAGAGGAGGAGCTGGATTGGGCTGGGCACAGCACTCATTATAGACGCAAAAAATGCGATGGAACCACACCACCGCCAGGTTTGATCGATACGTACAACCTCAGGGTGATCAAAAATGTTAATTATATCCTTGTCAAAAACCAAAAAGGAAGTCAGCCATCTTGGGTCAAAGGTCAAAAATGGTGTTTCGCCCTGGAATCGCATTTGCGCAAACTAGTTGTTAATATTATTATTATTATTATTATTATTATTATTATTATTATTATTATTATTATTATTATTATTATCAAATGGTCATATGACTTGAAGTTTTACGCATTGCATTGTGGAATTTGGAGTCCTGTAGAAAAATCCAAAGTGTAAAACGTTCTTTAAAAAGTATTTTTCTTTATTGTTGCCAGATTTCTTGTGTTTCTTTGCCAGACAAGACGCCCAGTGGCCAGTTTCTTTCTTTATCGTGTTGTTTGTCCAATTTCGGGTGTTTACGTGAAATATCAGCATCCGACATTGTTTTGTAAACAAGTTTCAATGTGTGAAAACAGCAGAAATGTCATTTTAGCAGAGTTTTTGGTGTCACACTAGCATCAGTAGTGGATGAGAACAACTTTTAGATGAAATACAGGTACAGTTTAAATGTCAGTTCTGTGGTTAAGCAGTTTTAAGCAAACTTTCCTGAACAGCAGATAATTTAATCAGAATCAGAATAAGAATCAGCTTTATTGACCAGGTACAGTTTAGAACAATACGAGGAATTTGACTTGGTAGTTGCAGTGAAAGAAGACACATCAACACACCGGGGCAGCCTTTTGCGGCGCCCACATATTTAGGTGAAAAAGGGATCAACAACAGGAGGAGAGGAGGGGTGAGGGGGAAAAAAAAACTGCCAGTTTGAAACTGATTTCCCTAAACAGAGAAAACAGTGTGAAACCAGGAAAAAAAACCGCCTCTGCAAACATAAATGTAAGCATGACACAGTCAAACAACTCGAGACAAGGCATGTGGGAAGGGTTGGGTGGGAGGTTGGCTGGGGGAGGGGGTCAGGTGGGAAGAACAGCAGGATTCCAGCCGTTTGGGGACATGGGCGTGCTGCCAATGGGCGCTGCAACCACGCCTCCATGCAGCTGTGGGTGGGAGGTGGGGAAAGTTGGCCAACGAGGCATTTGAAGTTGAAGACCTGTAGCTGCGTTACTGACAACCAGATGACGTGTGGAAAAGTTCAGCAACAACAGTTCCAGGAGGAATGTAGGGAAGGAGCGGGGGGAGGGAGTGGGGGTAAGAGCCGCCGTCTGCAGAAACTTCCTGGTGATAAGAGTTGAGACAACCTTGGCTTTAGCCTTGGCTGGCTGGGGAGCCGAAAGGGAGATAAGCAATGTGATTTGATACAGGCTATGTCAAATTCCAATAGCCTTCTGTCCTGGGTCTCTCTGCTGTAATCCAATGAGTGGCCTAGTTTCCACTTCCACATCTTCCACGGAAAGGATGGACAGACACACAACTCGCCACTTGTTCCAAGGGTCAAGGGTGTATCCAGCCGCAAACGTCCCGCTTGGACATGCGGGTTCACCACCCCCGGTTCTTTTCGTCGAAAAAATCTGATCGATAGCACTGAGAGACCAACTAATTAATTCCATTATTCCGGTTTTGGATGAGTTACAGAGAGAGGCTCTTGTTAGGCTCACAAGACCAGACAAAGCAGCAGCTGGGAGAGATAAGAAAGGAAGGGAGGGAGAAACAGAGAGTGCGACTGTCCTCGTCGAGAGAAGCGACATGTGGGCCCACATGTCTTAATTTCAGTGCCTGTCTCTGGTTTGCGTCATCCACAGATCCAGAGCATCACCGATTCATCCCGTGGGTCGATCCGCCGTAAAAACCCGGCCGCTGTGACCACCCAGCTGAGTGTGACCGAGGACCCGCCCGCACCCCCCACCAAGGAGGAGAAGCCTGAGGAGGAGGTAAGACCGCCTGTAGCCCAGCCCTGTGTGTTTGTTCAATGACAACAAGTCACAAAGTTAGATTATCTCTCTTTTTTTATCTCTTTTTTGATGTACGGATATATGAGACATGACTTCACACATATTTACATTAAGATTAACAAAAGTTGAAATGTTTTTAGAAATATATCTGTAATAGACTTAAATTTAAATATGAAACTAACATGATAGCATTTAATCATCATTGCAAGATTGCTGCCTTTTTAAAATTCTCTTGTCCTCATTTTATCATTATTTATAAAAAATGTTTTGGTTTTTAAAAATGTTTTCTTTAGGCATTCCTAATATTATAAATATTAGGAGTTAGTTTATAATTCTGATGCATTTTTATAACTCATCCTTTACAAGCCTAGGTTTGGTTTGATTTCATTCATGTGAAGAAGGAAAGCCTTTTTAAGCTTAAATAACTTTTCCTATATCAGCATTTTATAAAATAGAATTATTAAGCATGACCATAATAATTATCAGGACATATACTAAATGTATTTGTATGAATCCAAACAAAAAAGCACTAAACTATGAAATAGTTTTTCTGTATTTTATATATATATTATATATTATAAATTACCTATCATGACCCACCAACTCATCGGGGAGTCACATCCCACACTTTGAGGATCATTGTGTTGATAGTGATAACAACTGACAATATATTTTTCAAAAAAGAGTTAAAATTATCCCTTTATCTGTGATGGGGGAGTTACCTTTGTAAATCCTCACATCCTCATTGTTAAATTCTTTTTTTCAACATTATATTATGATGTAGAGTTAAAACTACTGACCAACAGTGTTTCTGCTGTACAGGAAATGACCTGACGTGTCCTTCCTCTCCCTCTCAATCACTCTGCCTGCATTCCTACTTTTTCCACCGCAAACGCAACTCAATCTTCCATGGAATGTACATGTCCACTTTTCCTCTCGTCTCATGGTCAAAGTCGACCTCTCCCCCTGTGTCCCCCCTTGATCAGGTCCAGCTGATCCATGACAACACCACCCCGACCAGCCCCGCTACCCCGGCCACCCTGCTGACCCCCCCTGAGGCGGCCCAGAG
Source organism: Gouania willdenowi (assembly GCF_900634775.1). Taxonomy (NCBI): domain Eukaryota; kingdom Metazoa; phylum Chordata; class Actinopteri; order Blenniiformes; family Gobiesocidae; genus Gouania; species Gouania willdenowi. Next base: position 9,379,972 of record NC_041048.1, on the reverse strand, counting down.
CCCCGGTGAGCAGGTCCAGATGACTTGGACTGAGAAGTGTGACGGCGAGCCAGCAAAGCCGCCAGGGGCCGCCACACAAGAGGGCATCAAAGACATCTTCAGCATGAAACCGTGAGTGCTTCATGACCTTCATCACCAGGGGTGTCAATCTTATTTTAGTTCAGGGGCCAAATACGGAGCAGTGTAATCTTAAGTGGGCCACAGATTTTATGCAGGGGAAAAGGAATCATTTCGACAATATTGTGCACAGTGTGCACATAAAATACTAAATATGTAAGAAACTGACCATATCCAAGCAATAAGTGACAGATATCAGTCCCTGCAGGATCTTCACTTCAAATTTCCTAGATTTTGTGACCAATTTCTATTTAATTAAAGGAAATATTATGTAATTATTTGAGGAAAATTTAAGGATTTGTAAGAATTTTGCGTTTCTTCAACAGTTTAACATTAAACATGACTGTAATCATGTGATATAAGCACTGGGAAAACTGTGAGCCCCTACAAATACTGTTGAGTTTCAGTTACACAATGATTCATGTTTTCTCTGTCATTCCTACTTTCTCCTGTGGGCCGAATTAGATGCTCCAAAGGACCAGATTTGGCCCCCGGGCCCTAAGTTTGACATGTGTGATAGAAAGATGATTTTAGGCCTGGATTCAGCAGTAAAGTTTAGGAAAACATTGGCAGCTTAGTACTTACACTGATGTCTTTCTCTTCCTGTCATGCTGCAGTGAGTGGGAGAACCTGTAAGTACTGAAGCCCCTACAAATCCATTCAGTTCATTTACATGGTATACTGGTCAAGTGAGCCATACGAGCAGATGAAGATCACAACAACCGTGTGAATGAGCATCTGTCAACTCCGTTCCTTCAAAACGTCACAACATCCCTCACACAGTGTCGCTGATATCAGTGATAATCAGCCTTTTTGTCCCTCTGTCCCCACCCCCGTAGGAACCAGTCCAACGTGCGACGCATGCACACGGCGCTGCGGCTGAATGAAGTCATCATCAAAAAGTCCTCAGAGGCCAAGCTCGTCCTCCTCAACATGCCGGGGCCCCCCAAGAACCGGACAGGTGACGAGAACTGTATCCTTCAGAGGCAGAGCGTTTGCATCGAAAGCTACAGCGCAATGGTTGAGCTTTTGTTCTGAAAAGCTGTTTTCTAAAGTAAACACACAATATTTCTGTAAAAAAAAACACACATAATGACAGAAAAATACACAAACAACAGCAAAACTACACAAAAAGGCACCAGTAATACACACAATGACCCTCATTTATCAACTGTTCATACATTCAGATCTGTGCGTATGACAGGAGTCTGTAGCTCCAGTATTTATCGATTCTAACGCGAGCGTGAATGTGTAGATTTGCGGTGCAGCACAGAAATATCTGACTGAGACTAGAAATAAAGTATTAAACAAGCTTTAGCTGTCATTGGACACATCAGACACACATTCAAAACAGATCTAAATGGATTATTAAGACTAATTAAACAAAATAAAATTAATTTTAAGAAAAGCCCACGTTATTTCCCTTCCATGGAATACCTGATAACCCTGCTGGTAAACTTTAAAATGTCACTTTAAACTTTTACAAATGTGCTACAGTAATTAATCCGTAATGTGATTATTTATAGGTGAAATTGACTGAATGCATAAACAAAGAAGAGAACAATGAGTAATTTTTAAGTTTATTTTTTGAGGGTTTTGATTGTTCATTTCTTTTAATATGTTAGTTGCGTGCGGACAACTGAGGCCGATAAACGGCATATTTCCGTGTGTCTCTTTAGGATCTCTGTTGTGTAGTTGTTCGCATCGCACACAGGGGGGCAGACTTCACCTGTTCAGTAGCTGATTCTCTTCCACAGAGCGTTTAAATAGGCTCCATTAAGTCCAGTTTTCACACGTTCAGAAAACACACATTTGTTTTGCTCCACCTCTGGTGTGAGAATGACGATTTTCATCCTGGAAATTATTTTTTTCCTGTTTGACCTCAGTGGGCGGGCCTTCGAAACAGGATGTTAATGACGATCGAATTCAGTCGCCACATTCATCAACACCCAGCCATTTGTACGCTGGGATTGGTCAGCTATGAATATTTTAAAAATCCTGTCATACGACCAAATGTGCACTCAAATTTTCACCTGTTTCCACGCAAGATTGATAAATGACTCCAAAAACACAATAATCGGAAACAGAAATGCAAAAAATCAACCCAATACCACTTGTCTGTGGAGTTTGTCAAAAGGCAATGATATATATTTATATATATAAAAAAAATGGAATCAGGTGCCAGACCTTTAGCATTATGGGTTTACATTGCTTGATCGATCAATCAGCAGCTGTAACCACAGGAGAGCAGGTTTGATTGAGTTCCTGGATCGGTTTGAGTCGCCCCCTGGCTTTAGTGCATCAACCAGGCGTGTCCAACTGTGCAGAGCATTCAGGGCTCAGCAGGAACAAGATGTTGAGTTAGTTCACCTGAGGATGAGCGGTGAGGGTTCACAGTGCTCCAGGAGAGGGTCTCCTCTCCTACTGATGAGCTGTGATGGAGTGGTTGAAATTAAGGGTGTAAGAAAAAAAATCAATTTGACGATATATCCCGATATTTCACCGCTCAATTATCATATCAATTAAAAAAATGTCAATAAATTTTTTTTAATCATGTTTTTCAACAAAAAACAAAATGTAATTCTACTAACATATGCATAGCACGTAAACGCCCGGTCACTAGGTGTCAGTGAACCACATCGAGAACGTAACAGAATCTGTTGTAGAAGCAAAAGTTAAACTTTTAAAATATATATACTGTATATATGTATACAGTTTGATAAATATACCACTTGTTTTTTATATTGGTACTTGACTTACAGCTAGTTAGCATTTACTCGTTTGCGTGAAATTAAAAAAATTTAATAAATTGTATTTCACATAATTTTGTACTTGTAAAGGTGAAATTTTTAATTATTGACATTGCGATATATTGCGATGTATATCGTATCTTTTTATATAGTCTGGTTTGGTACGTCAGAAATATGCCTAAAATTAAAAGTTTTTGCCAAAATACATTTTTTTGCTTAGGGGTCACATAAGCCTGAAATATCGGGGTTGCGTTTTTCCCGCTCTTCAACCTCATTTTATTTTTTGATTCCATTTTCAAAATGGCCACCTCGAGGTTGAATATGTTACATACTGTAATGGCGACCGTGGCTCAGAGGTAGAGTGGGTTGTCCAATAATCGAAGTGTTGGAGGTTTGAATCCCGCTCTAGCCAAATCATTGTTGTTGTGTCCTTGAGCAAGGCACATTCATTGTGCATGAATGTTGGTGGTGGTCAGAGGGGACGTAGGCGCGAAAGGGCAGCAACGTTTCTGTCAGTATGCCCCAGGGCAGCTGTGTAGCTGTGGCTACAATGTAGCTTACCACCACCAGAGTGACTGGTGTGAAAGAATAATGGTCTCTGTATGCTCTTTGAGTCTCCTCGAAAAAAGCTTTACATAAATCCAAGCCATTATTATTATTATTATTATTATTATTATTATTATTATTTATGACCCTTCTAAGTTACATACAATCATAAGTAAATGAAATTAGTAAAGTTAGTGAAATTTGTAATTACTAATATCGTGATGTATAACGCATTGTTTAGTATCAGGATATATCGTATCGTATTGTCCGATACATGACACATCACACCCCTAGTTGAAATATTGTATTTGCTTCCACTTTTTCTTTAACACTTCTTTCTCTCAGACATGGAGTTCCTTGAAGTTCTCACCGAAGGTCTGAACCGGGTCCTCCTGGTGCGCGGAGGCGGCCGCGAGGTCATCACCATTTACTCCTGAAAAAGCAGCCCCCCCCACCGTACTCCCTTCCCCTCCCACCTATCACCGCCCCCCCACCTGCTCCATGAGCCTTCACACGCTCAGCCACGGCGCCTCCTCATGCTTCTCTCTTTTATTTCTGCACCAAACCAACCAGTCCTCCAGGTCTCTCAGATTCACATGCTTTCTAGGTTTATTCCTTCGAGACTATCTCTCTTTGCTAGTTTTTTCGTCTGCTGAAGTTAAGCGGAGGAGGCCATGTTTGCTGGGGAGCGGGTGTTTTTCTCTGAGGTGTGTGCTCACGTGCATGTTGGTGTCTGTCTTTGTTCTTTTTTTATGTTTTTTTTTTCCCCTTTGATCCACGAGTGTGGCACAGATCCGGCTTCTGCTCGCAAAGAACGAGAGCCCGACTGAAATGAGCTCCACGTAGGATTCAGTCAGTTTAGTCGCCCCCTCACAGTCGGACACCGCCTGCGGAGCCCCCCCCCACACCTTACCCCCACCCTGACGGGAGAAGAAGACACTGCTACCCCACAGTCAGCACCAGCAGCTGGGGGACACGAGGCGACGACGGTCAAGTACGAACTGTGAAACTCACACCGGTGTAGCGAGCCCGTCAAACATGCAGGATTGTTTTTCATCTTTAACATTGTTTCTTGTGTTAATTGCCATCAGTTTCCTCAGTCCCCCCCCCCCCCCTTATTTCCCCTTTTAACATTTATTTTAGTGGCTGTTCATCTTTTTCATCTCCGTGGCCACTGATAGTGCCAAAAAAAACACAAGGCTAGCTTAGTATGTAGATTGACGCGTGACTAAAACTGTGAATAGTGTGTTTTCCGAGCAAAACTGGTGTGACCCGAATGAGGGGAGGTGACCCCCGAACTACTACCCTCCCTCCCCGACCCGTACGTGTTCAACGAGCAGACGATCATTGCCAGCACCCCTAACCCCCCCACCCAACCCCCCCGAGCGGATTTCACTGTATATAATGTACAAGCTCTGACGCGTTGTTCAGTATGAGTGTAGTATTTTTGTGACATACTTTAAAAAAAAAAAGCTTCTAGTGGAGAGAAAACGGCGATCCTTCGCTCCGAGGGACAGCTCAAAATAGCTGTTTTTAAATATTATATATATATATACATACAAATGTATTTATTTATTTATTTATCGGATTTATTTACTTAAATAGCATAGGCTCCTGTCACTATGGTAACCGTCATTGTAACCTTGACAACGCACTGCACCTGCACTGTTCACCACTGTGCAAAAAAAAGTAAAAACAAAACAGTCCGATTTGAATGATTTCATCGAGCTCATTAGGACAGGGGGGAAGAAAAAAATATATCTTACCAAACGTTATTTTTCCATCTTATAAGATAAATATTTATTTATGTTTAAAGGTAGAATATACGTGCATCGATGACATAGTTGCATATCACACAAAGCTTTATTATTGTTTTTGCCAAACGTAGATTCATTATAAATGTGCCATATCAAAGTATTTTTCAAAAAGAAAAGAGTAGAAAGATTTTTATTTAATCTGAATTTGAGGAGTAGTAAGAGTTGGCTGAAGAAAAGGTGAAGCTCGTCTCCTCCGACTGCTCTGATCCTGGAGTGGTTACATAATGTTATAGGGCAGGGGTGTCGAACTCATTTTAGTTCAGGGGCCAAATACGGAGCAGTTTGATCTCAAGTGGGCCACAGATTTTATGCGGGAAAACAATTAATTTCAACATTATTGTGCCCTAGTTTGCACTTCTACTTATACATAAAATACTAAATATGTAAGAAACTGACAATATTCTAGCAATACGTGATTGATATCTGTCCCACAACAGGATCTTCACTTTAAAGTTCCTAGATTTTGGGACCAATTTCTATTTAATTAAGGGAAATATTATGTAATAATTTGAGGAATATGTAAGTATTGTGTTAGAATTTTTAGTTTTAACACTAAAAAATGGCTGCAATCATGCGATATAAGCTCCAGGAGTGTTGAGTTTCATTTACACAATGATTCATATTTTCTCTATAATTTTGTACTTCCTCCTGTGGGCCGAGTTGGATGCTCCAAAGGGCCAGATTTGGCCCCCGGACCGTGAGTTTGACACAGGTGGTATAGGTTCGTAATCAGATGAAACACGGAGGACAAAGGACAGTCCGTGAGAATGAACTCTATGCAGTAGGTGAGATTTTATATCCTCCTGAATTGGTTTGAGGGACAATTTGTGAACAAAGTTAGCAAGTTATCTAGATTTTAAACACCAACAAACAAAAAATGAAGAAGTGCATTTTGGATGAATTGTGCAATAGTGGAAATCCGGACTCATGTAATCACCTTATTTTTTTACACATCTATTTTGTATATGTAGATTTCGTACGTCTCGGAAAAAACCCAGGATCGTCTCACTTTGATCAAAAGACAGCCGTCACTTTACTTTGAGATGTTTCCGTTTCTGTTCGCGCTCGAGAAAGACATTTTCTGTCATTTGCACTCTGTGTGTGTGTGTGTGTGCGTGTACATACAGTACACACACACACACACATACACAAACACGTTATATACACGACAATATAGGGAAGCAAAACTATTAGTTTTTAGAGCTATTTATTATAAACAATATTAAATGTTTTCAGTGTTGCTTGAATGTCAGACCATTTGTTGTGAATGCTGCTGGTATCTATAGAGTTCTTTGGACTGTAAATAGAGAAAAGTAAAGTTAGATCGGAGACGAAGTAAAATAAAGGGTATACAGAAAAACATATCAATGGGGGCGCTTGGTGTCTTACGGACGAGGCTGCACCTCTACACGTTTGGCCTGTTAGGAGAAAACTCCCACCTGAATTATCTTAATGCAATATTACAACAAATCATCAACCCTTCGCTTATATAAAGTATATATATATATATATGAATTTATAAATATATGCACACAATTGTGTGGTACTTACAACATGTTGATTAATATCTCTAATCCCTTCAGAAATATAATCAAGCTCTAAAGTAGCGTGTCATTTCCTGTGACGATGACGCAATGTTAACATCATAGTCTTTTGACTAAAATGCAACTTAATTTTAGTCCACATTTAGTCATTAGGACTATTTTAGTTACAGTCTAGTTTGAGTCAAATAAATGACATTAAGATTTTATCCGTTGCAGCTTTTTTTTTTCTTTTTTTTGCTTTTTTAAAAAAACTCTGACTGCAAATTTTGATTTAGTTTTAGTCAAACTTTGGTCACCAGGACTATTTTAGTTCATTTGTTAATTTTTTTTTTTTTTTAAAGCTGTATTCGATTACCATTGATTACCCTGATATGGGATGATGTTATTGTTGGTTTGTTAATACACAAAGACACATTTGATGTGATCAATAAGTAAGATCACATGATCACATGATTGGATTTCGTCCCATTTCACGAAATTGTAGTTTTGTTTTTATCAGTAAATGAAAACCTCACTAAAATTTGATATAATTTGTGTTTTTTTTTTTTTTTTTTAATTCGTCATAGCCTTGTTACTGACACTTAAAAATATATATACATTCGACGAAAACTATGACGAAGATTTTTATTCAACTAAATGAACACTGATACGAAGGTGCCAAACTGTTTCAAAATGAATATTCACCACTTATTTAAGGATTTCTACTCTTTGCTAAATTTCTAAGCTACCTTTGACACGCTTGACACTTGGAAAAAATAAAAATAAAAAAATGGAGTTCCAAGTTCTGAGGATTTACTTCATCATGCTTCGACTTCAAAGAGTTAGTGTGACGCTCACAGTGGCTTTTCTTTGGAGATAGCGGTTGTTTTAGGATTGTCTTGACAACTTTGCCTGCATCAACTGAGCCTCTCGAATTCACTAGAGAAAAAAATAAAAAAAATAAGAGAAGTGTCCCAATTTATTTATTGAATTATAATCGTTTTATAATTGCTGTTTGCATGGTACTCTGTGGCAATATTTGTTTTTGTGGTTTCTATAGTGCGACGTACACGCTCAAGGTGCGGGCCTAGTTGGGGGGGGGGGGAGGGGGGGGGAGGGGAGGGGGGGGGCCGAGTTCGACCTTGAAAAACGAGTCTATTACAAACGTATTAATGAGTTCATTATATTGTTACTCGTCATATTTGAACCTTGCTCAAGTAGTCTTATGTAAAAACTAAACCGGAGACATTGAGTTTGTTTGCAGAAAAGGTGTCGGGAAAAGGATCATTTCACCTTTGTAAATATATTTATCACTTAAGTCAGAAACACTGTATCCTGCTAGTGCTGTCTTTTGTTGTAATACACTGTTAGATCACTGTGGACAAAGTCTTAGTTTTGTAAAATGCGTGCAATATTGTTCAAATTTGTATTTTATTTTATTTTTTATTTTTTTGAAGTCCCACTGATGTTTTATGCTCTTTGTTTTGGTATAAATTACCGGGAGGTTTCAGCAGTCATTTTCACCACCAGAGACTTCTTTCACATAGCAGGCGTTGACAAACCTCGACTAAAACCAATAGCTGAAGACTTTTTTTTTAGGATTCACAACCAAAGTGTTTCTTCCTCAGCCTGGGTTGATTTTGTACGTAGCCACACCCTAAAAACACTTGTTTTCCACTGAATACATATATTATTCAGTATGAAGTAATGTACTTTATTGATCCTAGTCCCAGTCACTAGTTTCCTCTCACTGCCCTCGCTGAGCATTGATTGACAGCTCCAATGCGGAATTGTGCAGCGCTGTGGGGGCGGGGCTGCTGTGATTGGGCGTGTCTTAACTACTCCAGGAGCAGCGCCCATATTCAAGGGATTATTTTGAATTTTTCCCTAGTGGCAAACCAGCAAAAACCTGAGGGTGTGTTTAGACTTTAGGTTAAAAAGTGAGTGGGTGTGGAAAATGTTTATATCAGTTGTATTAATTCAGTTCAATTCAACAATAGTCATCTCAAAGTGCTTATCAAAGTATAAAACTCTTTAAGAGAAAAAAACTAACAAATTTGAAATGTACTGATATGTATTTAAAAATGCAAAAATCAATCAATGATCAAACATTTCCTTTAAATTACAATTCTTTATTATTTTTTTTAATTTTTAAAGCATTCCATGCCTTTAGTAGCAATTTACCATATTCATCCTATCGTAGTTTTATAAGATTCTTGACTTTATCCTATTATCTGTTTAATGAATCTAATTTCAGGACTTTCTTACAGTCTTAACTTAACTTTTTCTCATTAAAATTTTCATAAAAGGCTTGATTTGAATTTACATTCACAAATGTGTGACAAAATCAGACTAACACCTTTAAATTTCTTGTCATGAATGGGAATTATTTTAGCTTTAAATCTAAATATAGCATAGTTATGACCATTTAAGGTTAACAAAGCCAGGATTTACATGCTAGGGTTAATTAAACTTGGGTTACTCATACTGCACAACCCAGGGTTTCCTTAAAATCAGTGAAACCTAGGATTTTACGTCTTTTATTTCCGAGTTCAAAAACCCAGGATTAACAAAACCGGGATTTCTTTAACCCCTGCTATGTGAAACAGAATCCAAGTGTTTGAAAGTCTGAATTGTGGCAGAGACAGAAAAGGCTGCCTGTGACTCAGTGTCCCAGACGATCCCACAGCGACCCCCGGAGGCCCCAGGGTGTTTAACAGCCATCTTACAAATACAGGAAATATGAAATAACCCAGTTTATTTATTACATCGTTTCACTCCAACATTTTATAAGCGCATGCCCTTTTCATTTTTTCCTGTTTCTTGCCAAAACCTTCAAAGAAAAACAGCAACTGTTGACTATAAAATAGTGCTTGTCACTCAATATGTGAGGTGAGCCTTCCCCAAATCACCCCCCCCCCCATTTCCTGGTTCATAACCCCTCCTCCCCCAGCTCTGTATTTTAAATGTGATTGCAGTATAATTCTGAAAAATGATCAAAGAATATAAAACTTGCGCTTCCAAGTCTGGTACTGGCTCTGCTTGGACGACTGTCACCACACTTTGGAACCAGCACCTCCCTGTCTCGCCCTCCCCTCTTTCTCCTCCCCCCTCTTCTCCTAAAACTAGGCTCAAATCCTTCTTTTTCCTTTTTTCCCGCCTGCACAACTGTAGCATGAGACACACACACACACAAAAAAAAAGAAAACCTGCTGGTGATCATCACTCGGTCTCCATCCTTTAACGGATACAAAGGGCTCTGAAACACATCTGTCACCAGGTTGAGGAATAAAAAAACAACCTGGACCCAGATCAGTGCATGGATGGATTCAGATGAAGTCCAGATGAGGGAGGAAATCCATCCCAGTGTGAGTCCAAGCTTGTGCAAGCAGAGCCAAATCCCAGTCCATGTTGTGTATTCTCTCAATGCATGCACGCTATTATTACTACCCTGAACAAAGGTGTATTAAAGTATATTTGGGTGTATGTGGTATACAAGTGTTTTGTTGAATAATCAGAAGCTTTTATTTCAGTGGGATGGATCTTTTTTTTAAATTTCCTTAAAAATAAAAATAAAAAGGCCAATAATCGCATCAGAGAGAAGTGATTATAAGATAAAATTTTATGGTAGATCTCTCTTTCTTTAAAAAATAAAATACTTGATTTGTATTAAACATTATCTGTATAAGAAATATTTACCAAAGTTTAGTTCTGTTAACTCAGATTTTCAGATAACTGTAAATGTGTAAAATGTGCTCCAGTGAATTTGAACTGCTTTGATATAATTTACCATGCGCTCACATTTGTATGGAAGCCCAGTAAAAACTAGGATTAGCAAAATAAAATAGTAAAATGATAATGAAAAAAATCTAAATCTAAGTTTATGACTCAAGTCAACCACCAATGACAAAGCACCGACTCTCACTGTAAATGTTTTGGTTCACCACAGGAATCTAAAAGTGAGCTTTATGCATGACATGTTGTAATAGCTATCAACATAGTCTTCAGTGATGATATCCATCAGTAAAGATCACATGGGAGACCATTTAGACCTCTGAGGTAGTATCTCATAATTGTAAGATACTAAGTCATAATTGTGACTTAGTATCTCACCCACTAATAGGGAACGTGAGCTGTGTATAGACCGTTTTGAGACAGGTTAGTTTTATCCTATTGATGTGTTGTTGCTTGGTATCGCATAATTATGGATATCTCATAATTACAAATTAGTATCTCAATTTGCAGTGTCATAATTAAGACTTAATATCTTATAATTATGAATATTATCGCTTAATTATGACTAAGTATCTCAGTTATTGATACTCTCATAATGACGACTTAGTATCTCATAATTATGGATACTATCTTATAATTATGACAGAGTATCTCAATTATGAGTGTTTCATAATCATAGATACTACCTCACAATTATGACTTAGTATCTCTTAATTATGGATATTAACTCTTAATAATGTGTATTATCTCTTGACTTAATTTTTTTTTATTATTTTACTTTTCCTAGTTTTTAATATGATTTTTACTGGCAGTAATGGGCTTCCATACATTTGTATTATTTAGGTTTAAAGTGTTTCTCACTCGCTGAGGTTCTCTTCATTGTTGAAAATGAATAAATCTGATTATTAGAATTGATCAGATCAATAAATTAAGGAAATGTTCATTTTTGTTCCAGCTTTTTAACATCTCCAAAGCTCATAATAAACACCATTGGCTGTTATTTTAGGCTTTGGTTGAGTCAACCATGAACTATTTAAAATGTATCTTTGAAATGATGAAATGTTTTGGGCTCATTCATGTTTTTTTATTGAGCTGATTGAAATTATTGGAAGTTTTCACCTGAGACATGATGAACAAAGTTAATCTGCTCATTAATATTTCCTTTAATGTAACTGTAAATCTTTAGTTTGCGTTTAATTCACTGGACTCATAACACACTTCATCCCAAACTGGCCCTTAACTTCTCCTTGATCCTCTAACAGGTTTTTAGTAAAGACAGTGTTCTTTTCAGTTCTGTGGGGTGTGTGTGTGTGTACACGTGCACTTGTAACTGCTGGGGGGTGGGGTGGGGGGTGGTTGGTTATGGGCGAGGGGTGGGCAGGGGCTACTTGTAAATAAATGAAAAACCAGTTAGTGTGGAAGTGTTTATTTTTTGTGTAAGTGTAAGTTAAATATTTCAAAAATAAAAAGAGAAATGTATTCTCCATTTGTGATTCATGGTACATTAAAGATGAAAAATAGTTTTATCTTACATTTCAAAATTCAAATGCTTATCTCTACAGCTTCTGGCAAAACTCCCCCTCCCCCGTTTCCATTTTATAAATTTGTCAGCACAAAATGCAATAAACCAATACCATTTTACTACAACAATGGTGTCTAAGAGTCTTTAATAATGTATTTTTTTCTCAACACTCAATATTACAAACTCAAATACAGGGAACATAAATGTAAAATAAAAAAATTACAACAGACTCAACAGTAGAAAAACTTGGGAATCTACCAAGAACTATTTAATGTGAGGAGAAATACTAGTGAGAAGGAAACAACGGCTGGTTTGAGATGTAAAAACGGCACCAAATGGAAAAAAAGGTTTAAAAACTTTTACAAAAAAATCTCCAGCCTAAAAACTGAGACGAGGAGTCCACAGACGGGGGTCAGTAGTGTCGGGGGGGATACATTGACATGGGCGGGGCCTGGCTCATGCTGGCTGCTGGTCTCTGGGATGACTGCTGGGACCCCGGCCCTCCCACCAGGTGGTTGATGGCTGGGCCACTGATGATCTGGTCCAGAGCTTTCTTAACGTTGGGGTTGTCTAAGTTGATGTTTGAGGGGAAAGCAGCGGATCGGGACCCGGGAGCGGCCCCTGGCATGCGGCTGGCCGGGGCCCCGTACCTCGGGCCTCCTGCTGCGGGGGGGCCCTTCATGGGGGGGCGTGGTAGGCTCGATGGAGCGGACGGTCCCATGGAGCTGTAGCCCTGTGACTGGGCGGAGCCAGCTGTGCCCACTGCAGGACCACTGCCGCTGTTAAACAGACTGAGGATCTTGGCCTGCAGCTCCTGCTGGTGACTGGAGTTGGCTGAACTGGGACCAGTAGATAGGCTCAGGGAGCTGGAATGAGACATAGAGGATGCAGGAAGTCCTGCAGCAGAGGAAACCACATCACGGTGTCCAGCAGCAGGAACTCCAACGTGGATCGGAGCTGATGGAGAAAATCTTCAGTCAATACTAAAATCACTTTCATTTCTACATCAGAATCTTGACTGCATCAGGCTTTAAAGCTGCAGTATGTACAGGGATCTTTGGGGGCTTGATTTGGTCAAAAATCCATAATCACGTTTGAGTATTTTGTAGTCCAGTGTTCTAAGTGGCTTCCCTTGGTCCTGTATTAGACATTTGGAAATCACTACAAACTGAGTGCTCCATGAGTTGTTTTGGGGTGTAACTATTGGCTGCCCGACTGAAGTCGATGCACGTTCATGTCCTATCTGTAGTAAAAGTGCAATGGTGGACATTCCAGCAGGAGAAGTCTATATTGCTGCGCTAAGATGCGTTCACACCGAACGTGACTGAAGCGACTGGATAACATTCCAAATCAACGTAAATGACGCAACCTCAAGTAACATCCCTTCAGGCGACACAACTTGCGTGACTCCTGCGACTGACCTCGTCGCTCAAAGTTGAAACATTTCAAGCGACAACTCTCCCGGGCCGTCACTGCCTATCGAGCCGAGGCAGCAGCCCCTCTCTCCCGCTACAGTGAAACAGCTGCAGCGGGAGGCTTTACATGTCCACAACTTACCAGGACAAAATGAAAGTGGTTAACTTAAGCCTAAATTCTGAATGAACTCATTCTTTAGTAACTCTGTAAGTTGATCATTTAAACCGTAAAAGCGGCGCTGTCTATGATGAATGCTGTAAACGTATGGCCTGAGAAGAAGTGATCAGCTCTCTCTTTCCCGTAGACACGCACTGTTCCCTGTCATTGGAGCGAGGAAGTGACCAAAAAGCACCACTATGTTCAAGCAATTCAAAAGGGAGGGGAGCATGATTGTTTCTGTACAAGTCTTACAATTCTACATACTGCAGCTTTAAGAATGTGAAAGTTAATGCACTCACCTGCATGAGGATCAGCACTCCCGAGCAGACGAGCTCTTTTGTCCTTCAGGTACACAATGAGACTTTCCAGCTCCTCCGGGGTTAAAAACCTGTCCAATCAGCACACGGTTAGTGACAAAGAAACAGTAATGAAAGCATTCTGTTCTGTACATGGTTTTATTTTAAATTTAGGTACATTTAAATGTAAGTATATTTTATTTCATTACTTAAATGTATTTATTTAAATTTGGGTTTATTTCTAACTTTTTTTTTTTCAAGTGTGCAATTCATTCCAGATGTGAAAGAGCATCAGCTGTAGTGTGAAACACATGGACTGTGATACCTGTTCTCAGAGAGCAAAGTGATGGAGGTAAGAACAGACACAGGATGGGTCTCTCTGTCCGGCTCCCTCAGCAAAACGTCGTCGGCCATCTTGGCTGCCTTCCCCACGATTTCCGCTCGTTCCTTTTCACGAGTTTCCACTTTGTACGCGTCGTAGTTATGGGCGACCAGCATCATGGCGTCCTGCATTGGCATGTTTCTGTGTTCTGCAGAAAACACACACAGTCAGCTCACAGTGCTGCTTATGGCGACTTCATATGAAGAGTCACTTCTTCCGTTACCTTGAGGGTTGCCGAACAAGATGTTGACCGTGCAGGATCTGTGCATCTGGTGCTGCTGAGTGATGATGATGGCGAACGGGGTGCGAGCTCGACCCACGTCCTCCAGCGCCTGAGTCAGAGACACCTCTGTGTTGAGGAAGATCAGGTCCACCACCATCCCCAGGTCACGGATCTTCCTCCCGACCGTCTCAGCATACTCCCTACAGTTGGTTTAGAAGCACACGCACACAGAGAAAAAGAGAGGGGGAGGAGCCATATGAAATGAAAACATATCGTCTACTGCTGGAACAACCTCAGACCCGTTCAGTGGTCCACGTGCAGTACTGAGCAGAGTGTGAACATACTTCTGAGCCTTGTTCACAACGATCACAGAGCAGTCCACAGGGCGGTTTGTGTCACAGCGTCGCTGCAGTTCCTCGTAGTACTGACGGTAGAGGTCATTACGTCGACGCTCCTCAGGTTGAACACGCTCCTCTGAAACAGCCAATGGTTTAATGTTTCAGATTCTCATTGATAACTAAGTTCTGAAGTGCCTCCTGTTCTACACACAGCATGGAACTGCTGCCACCTAGGAATGTCACAATATTGACGATACAGTGGTATTACAAGTGCTTCAATATTGTTGTCGTTATGTCATGGTATAAAAAAAAAAATGAGCCGTGCAAATAAAAAAAATAAAAAGTTTTGGGTTAACTGTTGCAGACCGTTTCAGAGTAAACGACAAAGGCCAAAATGCTTTGGGCGGGGTCATATGTTACAGGTGTGTGATAGTGAAGTCAGAGGGGAAAGGAAACATGGTGGCGGCCAGCAGAGGTAGAAAGGGAGAAGTTTGTAGAAATTGTGCATGATGCAGCGGCTACAACTCAGCGATGTGGAAACCATGAAAGAAAAAAGATAAACAATATGTAAACACTGCAAGTGTAACGAGCGCTACTCTTCTGGAAGTTCGCGCAACACGAGACACCACTTAACTCATTCAGTGTCAGCCATTTTCAAAATTTTTACCCACTCAGTGCCAGCCGTTTTAGAGCATTTTGACTAATTTTTAAAGACCCACAGAATATTTTGTACTATGACGTATATATAAATTGAAAAATGTAATTGACCCCAACCCTGGTAAACATACCCTCAGGCTCTCTACGCCCTGCGTACGGATCAGGGTAAGGCTCTCTGAAGGGCTCCTCCTTCCTCCGGTACGGCTCCTCGGCACCACCACGGTACGCTCTGCTTACGTCGTCCCTGTATCACAGGACAAGCTCCAGGTTACACTATAAAATAAATCCATGTGGTGCAGTGGAAGTTGTGGGTGCTCCTCACCTGTATAGCGCGTCCCGAGGATCCGCCCTGTCCTTGTCTCGACTCTCCGAGCCACGGTAGCGATAGTCATGGTCTCTGCCCGGCCTGGCCTCTCGACTGGAACCCCTCCCATCACGGCCGTCCCGTGGCTGTCGTTCATCGCGACTGTCGTGCCCATAGATTGGAGAACGCGACCGGGGCCGTGGATCTTTGGCATCCCCATAACTGCTGTATGGGGCCCTGAGAGAAACGGTATGTGTTACCTTGTGTTGAGAACACCTGATGTACTGTACGACTGAAACCATCCGTAACCCTCAACAGGTGAGGATAGGACAAAAATTAATCCTTCAGTGTGGCCTTTAACTTCACGTAAACCTTGCTGATTGATGGCAAGTCGGATGAAATTCATTCCAGAGCGTATCAGAGTCGTCGCAATAACGACGATTGGGTGGCCGTCGGCTTTCCTTTTATTAACCACGTTTACCGATAAGCACGAGTGCCGCCACACGTACAAAAATGCAACTTGTACCTATCTATTCATTAGTTTTTTGTTTCATATTGTTATGTTTGTTCTGGTTGAAAAGTCTTTACAAGTGCAATGTCTTTAACAACTTTAGTTTGAGTGAAACATGCTTACCAAGGCTAATACATAGATGCACCGTTTAAGCCGCTGTGCTTCAAATACATTTGATTTTCATCTGTTTGGAGTTTGAGCATCAAATAAAAAAAAAGGCAAAATGGTTCAAAATGTAGAGGTTCAAATTGATGAGAAAAGCAGCACATAAAATACAAATGAGAACATATAAAACCTTGATTTTTTTTCCATATTTTTAACATCCCTTTGAGTTCTAATAACATATTAGAATTGACCCACTGATACCAGTCAGATGCCAGGTTGGTGAGAAGGTACTCGGCCAGATGGATATTACCGATGCAATAATGAGTCTTATTTTAAACCATCACTGTTAAATGTAAATCCACACCAAGCCAACAACTTTAGTAATAGAGTATTCCACCGATTAATCTAGTAAAATATACAACTGAAAATGGGACTGATCACTTAAAGAAACAAACCAAATGTTTCCTCTTAGAAAAAGATGCACATTATAAGTATGTACGCTATAAACAAATGAAAAAAAAAAAAAAAAAAAAAAGCATAAATATTTGTTGCAAAGAAATTCCACTACATTTGGTGTCAACCTCGGATGACAAACAAGCAGGGTAGATTTTTATTTAAATTACCACAGCTGAGAAAATTCCTTGACTATTTTTTTCGTAAGCAAGGTATTCAAAGAATCCATGGAATAGTGGCAGACCTAGAGTCCCGTGTATACACGTGATAGTGTAGAAAACAGTTGTAGCAAAAGGCTTCGCTAAGGTAGAACTCTAAAGATAATTCGAAAAAGCAGGTATTACTGGTATTTTATTCACATTAAATCAGTTGGCAGGATATTCCAGCAACAGGCAGAGATATGAGAACTGACCAAATACTGGTATAGAAAACGCAAAGAGTCAAGAATGTGAGTGACAAAGACCCTTAAATTAAATCAGTCTGTGTCTTGTGTTTATATTAAAACGTGGAAATTGTTTAACCCGACAAAGTAAATACACTTTTGTGAATTTTGGCCAAACGGGTGTCACCAAAATCTCCAAACACGCAAGTTTTTTTAAAACTAACATTTTCTCTGAGACGATGCAAATTCTTCACACCCATTGTGCGATACTTTACCTTCGAGGTGGGCTCGCCTGGGTTTGAGCTTTAGGATTCCGTCGCTCCACGGCCATATTTACATCTGAAAGTAAACCAACCCAAATGTTGAACACAACAGGTAAATGGTACGTCAGCCACTGTTAACGCAAAAATGAGAAGATGGCGTCGACAGCTTAATGCGCCAAATGGAACTGTGCTCAGGATCCCAGTTTGAAAATGGTCAAGTGGAAGAAAATTTCACGATGCAACAAATCGGGGTTCTAAAATCGGTCGAATAGAGGTGAAGGCACAAAATGTTCTTTTCTTCGAGAATTTAAATATAACAATTACTAAAACGCAACAATGTGAAACGGAGAAGCAAATACACTCATTGGAGTTCAAAAAGATAAAAAGGATCTAAATCAGAGGTGTCAAACTAATTTTAGTTCAGGGGCCAAATATGGAGCAGTTTATCTTAAGTGGATCATAATTTAATCATGATTGTGCTCTAGTATGCACTTCCACTTACAAATAAATTATAAGTAAAAGTAAAAACCAGCCAGTTTGTAATAGTAGCAGAACAGCATGAAGTTGCCAAATCATCACGTTGGATTTGTTCAGAAACGATCGCGTCCGTATTCTGACTCAGAGTCCGACTCGCTGTGATCGCTCTGCGGTAGTTCACGGTAAGAAGAGCGTCGGAAGAGTTGTATCAGTCTGGTTCCAGTAAAAAGTGACCATAAAAAGCTGTAAATGGACTGATATGTAAACATGGGGCAGTGAGGAGGAGACTTCATGTAGTAAAAAAATGTATCAGTTGAAACAGACATTTCCGTGAAACCTAACTTGAAAGTACACCAGCCCGCCTACCTGCCCGTTCTAATTGGCCGAGTTGTCTGAAGGGCACCCTCATCAGCCAATAGAATGCGGCCTATGTTAGGCTGCGGCATTTGTGTAGATTTTTCTTAGAAAATTGCTAAGTTATTGTAATGTGGCCAATAAAACTGTGCGCTTTATAGCCCAGGCATTACGATATTTCAAATGCAATACTTGTGTATTTTTGGCCTTTTAGGTCAGTTTTTTTTTTTGGACTAACTTTGAAGTTTGTCATGGATTTTTATCCATGCATCTCAACTCCCATGGTAAGCTTGATCAATGAACGAGTACCACACCTACCGTTATGGACAAACTTTTCTTTGGATTAAAGGGATATGAACTGAACGTTTGAACTGAACTGAGCATTTGGGTAATCCATATTTTTTTTTTCTTCTGTATTTGTACATTGTTGTTTGTTTTGTAAATACTTCTGTTAATACACACACTCAAACTACACTACTGCCTCATGTATTCATTCACAATCCAGGCTCCTTTAAAGAACAGTCTTCTGGTGCTGCTATTGTAGCCGCAGTCAACCACCTGGCCCAAATGCGTTACAACAGCATTATGAACACTGATTTTTTTCACCACGTGACAACTGAAGTTCGAAATACACTCATAGTTCCCAAAAGTTGTTGCTGGGCAATGGCAGCGGCTGTGTTCAAAACGAACAGCGAAACATGCACATTCCTCCGCCAACACAGCATTATAAACGGTAATATTTTCACCACGTGTTTATAACCTAATGCACACCTTGGATGTACATGACATGTTTTACCACTGGGTTTCTTTGAGTTTTTTCTTGCCGAAGGAGGGTTTAAGGACAGGGGATGACATTTATTATCCATTTTCTTAAGTCCAGCGAACATTGGTGCAAATGTTATCAATTTATCATGTGCATGTCCCATAGAATTACACCAGGAAAAAAAAAAAAAACCTTACACGCTATTTAACTTTACACCCTTAAATATACCACTTTATAACACTATAGAGTATGTACACCTCGTTGTACATCCAACGTTCAAACACATGCTCATTTGCCCATAATTGACAACTCTACTAAAGCTCCTACTATCTGAATACATACTTCCGACAGGCACTATACTGGTAAATATAAATGTAGCTTCTTGCTTTTCACAAATGCAAAAGTTCTTAAAATGAAATCGTAATTTTATCTCACAGTTCATGAATTGGCTATAAAATGCTTTGTTCACAAAAAAAATTATAATCACACATTCTGCAGTCAAGCCTTACCTATTTTATAACCTTTATATATGCGACCTTTATGACCTTCCTTCGCAGCTTCGGCTTCTTCAGGATGTTCAAATTGTACAAATCCAAAACCACGAAACATGGACACGCCTGGAAAAGGAATATTTAAAGTAGCACAAAACTATGATGAATTTTCTGAAAGGCACCACTTGTGTTTCTAACACATTAAGAATTAGTATTTCTGGTAATGTCAGAGTGCTGAAACATTCCAGGAACAAAATTTATGCCAGTCGTCTTGAGTCAAACTGAATGTGATGTAATGGGCTACCAAAAACATCATTTGTGTTTACTGACCGACTACTTTCCCGTATGGCCTGAACATGTCTTCGAGGTCCTTCTTTTCCATTTCGGACGACGGTAAATTCCCGACAAAAATCCTTCTCTCCAAATCTCGAGGGTCATTACTGCTGCAGGCGTGTGTGAATCGCCCGAGTGAAGGGCTTCGGCTTCTTCGACGAGACATGGCAAAATCCCACGATATGGAGCTTTCTTTCTTGGTATGAATTAAATTCTTGAGCAGGCGTGTTGGTTTTTAAATAGTCTTCAAATTCTCCAAAATCCTGAAACATGTCAGTGAGTCAAAAGAAGAGATTACATTTCCTGGAGAGATGAAGACATTTTGTGGAAGTTGCAGCAAATTAAATGTTGCAGAGCAGTGCAGACAAAAATAATCTTGCAGACAATTTGTTAAATCTAAATGCCAAAAACTGAAGTTTTTATATATATATATATATACTTCATGTGCAATGAACATGGTTGTGAGTAGGGCTGGGCGATACGGACCAAAATTAATCTCAATATTTTTGTCAAAATCGCAATATGAAATGGATTCTTGGTGCCAAAATGCCACATTGAGCAATTCATCTCCAAAGAGCTGTATTTGTACTTTTCAGTACATGGCCCTTTAAAAAAGGACGGGACACGTCACGGTGCTTGGGTCTGAGAACCCAGACTATGGAGAGGCTAAAACACTGTTACCTCTGCCAAACAGGTCATATTTTCACCGGTGTTTACTTGTTTGTCTTAGCAGGATTACGTTAAAATCCAAAGATAGATCTTGCGCCATGGACGATTCCATTCCATTTGAAGGCATCCGAATCAAAACAGTCAATCTGGATCGGATTTAAAAATCCCTCCGTCTAACCAGTCCCAAATTTAACTCAGTTTTGTCAGGTTGGTTCCTCAACTATCTCACCGAGTTTTGTTCAGATCAGATCTGGATTCCACATTTTGTTGTGATATTTGGAAAAAATGGTGCCCAAACATTTGGACCTACTGTATCGTTATTAATGGTGAGGGATTGTTCTTCCAAGCCTTTAAAGTATAAATGATAAGGATCGTTTATCCAGATAACTGCCAATATCTAACAAAGAGGAGATTTAGTGCTTGGTGGAGGTTTGACTCTCTTACAACAAGACTTGTTTGTTCGGATAGTCCACCTCATTCTGGCGGTGTGAACCCACAAACAAAGTCTAAAATGGATCAAACGAAGCAATTGTTTCTGCTGTTCTGCGTGTTTCCAATTAAAATCTAGAGCAATTAGGTGCATATGAACACAACGGTGCTCAGCACGGACTAAAGTGTGGGAGACAGCATAGAGGGCACGGCGTGGGTGGTCAGGAGAAACGGCACAAAACCAGGTATTAAAACTTGTTGCTGCTCCATTGTTGAATGTTGTGAAAGAACAAGAAGGTTCTGCGCTCACTTTGACCCAGATATGAGAACCTCTTCTTCGGTTTCTGTTTTTCAGCCCACACAACTTTCACTCAAGTAACAGTCCCATCAAGCGGTTAGCTCATGAAACGGCACCAGAGGCTGTTCGGAAAGGATCAGAAGTTGCTCTCTGAACACAAAGAGCCAAACCAAGATGATAAAATTATCAGGCGTCTTGCGCTCATTCGGACCGAGTCCAGGACTAAACCGGTGTGAAAACACCCACACCGAAGAATCCTAGAGCACTTAAAACGCTTGGATAGTCCACCTTATTTTTCATGGCGTGAAGACGCAAACATAGTCTAGAGCGGATCCGTACGCAAAGTGTTCCCAATCGAAGCCTGGAGCGCTTGAGCTGCTTCGTGGACACAAGTGGACTCAGAGGGAATTAAACCTGGAACAACTCAACATCTCCACTGTGCCTCCGACAGTCGGCCAGTCACACAGAGAAAGTAAACTCAGCTCAAACCATCTGTCGTCATGTATCCTCTGCACTGAGATGAAGGGGGAGTGATTGAGGGTGGGGGTAGTTTGTGTGAGACAGGTAGGGGAGAAGAAGTTGAAGCGACTAATAGAACTATTATTTTAACGTAGGCGATAGTCATTTATCGCCTAAAATAGAAATCTCGATATATCGCCCAGGCCTAGTTGTGAGGAGATATAATTCTGAACCAATAGGTTTCAAATACAATGGAGGAATATAAATTCGTTATGACAACCTTGTTCAAATATTTTGAGCCAAATGTGGCTTCTGCAGGCCGATTACAGCCTCACTGAATACGTCACTCTGTGAGGTTTGCAAAGGCCATTATCTATCAGTACAGACCTCAGATCTAATCAAATGCTAAGATTTTATTTTATGTTGATTGGCCAACCAGTCTAAACTTTTCATAAGTAATGCAAACACAGTTGTTATTTTAGGATGTATGACACCTCTCCCACAAACTGCACCAGTCTCTTCAGAGCCACTTCCTTGCAATTGCAAATGTATGCAAATTCAAATAAACACAGAAAAGAGAAGAAATTTGTAGGGGCAAGGCTTGCAATTGATTAATTAAGAAAAAAAATCTTGCAATCTACACAGCATCATTGTATATGCAACAATATGATGTGGGTCAAAGCTCATAAGTCGATAATGGCATCTCAATCTTAAAACTTTAGCCTTTATTATGTCAAATTCACATTTAGTAAATCGGATGCAAATTCGAAAATTACGACCACAATTAAACAAAACACTGTAAAAACCAAGTGTGACTAGTTGTGAGCACAAATAAATGACATTTTTCGACTGACAAATTGCAAGTATAGACAAGCAGATTAATGCTGACGGGGTTTAGTTAGCAAATACATTGTAAAGCAATTGTGCAACAGCAGCATTTGAAATGGGCTAAAGACAGGAATGCAGTTTAAAACATTTTGGTTGAAATGATCACAGGTTTTTTGAAAAGTACATTAAATACCACAATTTCCAGTGACAAGAGCAATGACGATCTGCACGTGTTTGCAGGAAGAGTTGCAATCGCAAGGAGAAAATCAAAGAAATCGCTTAAAATGCGAATCCAGGATTTTGATATAAAAAATATATATATACATATACACAAACGTGTATATGTATGTATCCACAAAATTTGAAATGCCATCTTGAAGAAAATGGCGTCCACCTTGATGAAATTGTCGATCACACTCATTTTAAACACGTCCAAATTTCAAAATTCCTTCAGTTCAGGGAAAGCAATCTCCTTTTTCAGTTTAGAAAAAATAATTGTTGTTTAGGCACACAAACAACACAGTCAACATCGTAAACAGTATCATGAATAAGCCGTATGTGCTTGGAATGAGATTTTTATGAGCCTGCTGCTGCATACCTGACGTTAAAATTTGACGTCCTGGATTTAAGGGGTTCAGAAGCAGCAGGTATCTGAAAAGAGACAAAATGTCATCAACTTAGGCTGTTACAATGAATAAACAAAAATGTATAAACCTCTCCTGTTAACTGTACATGAACAAGTCCTAGCAGTCATACCTTACCGTTTCATTAATCTAGCAATAAACATCAAGACAGTCATCAAAATCCCCCGCCAAAAAAAAAAAAAAAGGAACTAGGGCAATAACTCCTGAAAAATTGCGTGCTTCTCATTTTTTAACTCCATCAAGGTATTGATACCCTGAAGCCAAGCACCAAATTTGGTTATCGTATCTTAAACAGTTTCTGAGAAAAGCTGTCCCCTTTAACTCGAACAGACGGAGCTCAAACCTATATCCTCCTTCCACACTTTGTTGTGGGGGACAATAAAAAGCAGAGGTGGTATTTTTCAAAAGACATTAAAAAAATTCATATCAGCCATAATCAATGACTGAAATTTAAACTTGCGTACGCAAGCTCATTACGTGGGGTGCATAAACATGTATTAATCAATTTCTGATTCAATACCTTTTTTATTCATCGTTTAATTTTTCTAAATGACGTGGTCTTTTTTACACGCAGCAAACAGAAACTTTTGGTCTTAATCTGGAAACATGTTGTATTATTATTGTTTACTTGTATTTATTTTATATATATTCTATGTAGGTTACTGGCGTTTTTCTATTTCATTTTTTTTATACTATTTTCTTTTACTTTAATATTTTTAAGGGCTTAATGGGGAACTAGGAGACGTTATTTCATTATGTACATGTTATGTACATAATGACAATTAAAAATCCTTGAAGACAGACATCAGGCTCAACGAAGGATTTAAATTATCATTAAACAATCCAGTCCATTTCTGATCCCACAATATTTTGTTCAGCAATCCTTTTCAACACAATCGGTTTAAAAAAAAAAGAAAGATATTCAATGAAAAGTTTATTACATACATGTAATAAACCAAGCCATATGAAGCACTTTAAATAAAATGAGCCCTGCTGGATAGAGTTAAAGCCATAGATATATAATAAAGGCTAGATGTCTTACGGCGAAGTCTCTAACGTCATCACCGGCGGTCATCTTAGCTCGGGCAGCTCTGGTAATTTAGGGAAGGTGAGTGATCTGCACAAACCTAAATACTATGATCTCACTGAAATCTGAACACATTTACAAATCTGTCACATATTACAATACTATGACTATATTTACTTATTGGAAGTGTGTACAATAAGGTCCTGCTACATAGGAACATCTCGCCTTTATTATTAATAATAATAATGATAATGGCTTGGATTTATATAGCACAGCAATTATTATTCCTTCACACCCATCATACCGGTGGTGGTAAACTACAATGTAGCCACAGCTGCAAAGCGGCAGGACTAAAAAAGTTTTGCACTTCTTACCATTTGTGAACATGAATTTATCAAATGTGCTTGTATTTATTTATGTATTACTATCCTGCTATATCCTTACTGTGAAAAAAGTGAAACACCCTTATGTTATGTATTATATGTACACACACCTTAGGCTCTGAAAGACTCAAACTGTTCAAAACATATCTCCATAAAATATGGAACTGTTTTTTCAAGGAATAAAATGTTCAATATATTAAAACCAGGAGTAAAAATATTTTTCAAATGATAATTTGTAACATCAGTAAAGTCTTTCACCTACAGCTGATCATGTCTATGATTAAAGCAGCCTGCTTACATATAGACAATTCAATCTAACTTTATTTATATAGCAACAAATGTATCATGTCATGATACTCATAACATATGAAGTTACAGCCTTTAACAAATATAAAAGGTTATTCTAATAATGGGGAATTCGTGATTTGCCAATAAAAAGGATTGGAAGGCACAACAATAAATGTATACATTTCATTTCACCCACTGGTGTTTGTGAAATTCAGATCAAGCTCATTTTCTCCAAAATGTGGATTAAATACTGTTTCTCTCAAACACACCGTAGCAGCATTACAGACACATAGTTATCAGGTAGTAACTATGTGTAGGTAGTTATCAGCAGTCGCACTGTATTTTATTAAAAGAAAAATTGTCAAACACGAATTGTGTCCATTTCATTCGCACGGCGCCATTTTTATGGGCTAGCACTAGCTAACTTAGCATCCAGGATCATTGAACTGCCTCAGTCGGCTTTAGAGCATTAATAGAAAAAGTTCCATTGCTGCCAAATAACTGACACGACTAATTGAACGAATCATTGTTTTCCACAAAACTCTATGTACCTCCAAAGAGTAGGATTCACAGCGTTTCCAGCGGTTAATGGATCAACACGATGGTTTCCAACGACAAAGCGACCGAAAATATTTGGCCAAATTGGTTTTATGCGCACATGAACGTGACGTAATTTCCGCTGAAATGTCAGGAAGCTGTTTACTTCCGGCGATCACTGGACGCTATTACTGTGCTATGCTAGCAACCTCAGCGCTCGGTTTAGTCAATAATTGCCTTTTATTATCACGTCTTTTAGTTGTTGTGTTGTTTTACTATTTGTGTCTCCCCTTACGTGTAATACAACATGTAAGCGAACAAAAGCTTTGTTTTCAAAAACGCGAGGACAGCAGTTCAAGCCACCACTGCTGTGTGCCGCTCTGCACCTCCTATTGTGTCCCACGTAACATAATCATGTTTAGCCAGCTGTTAAATTTACCGTTAAGTGTCTTTAAATAGGTTTATATATTTTATTTTCCATGTTACCTGTGAGCAGCTGTAAACTGTGGGATTAACCAACCTTTTCCTTTCAGTAATTTTGTCAATGGAATTTAATTAATAATTATATTAGTAATCATATTCATGTGGATCAGAGTTATCATTAAGCTATGTTGTGGTGTGTTTTTAGCAAAACATTGTGCTTAATGGTTCCAATGCACTTTAAACGCAAGCTGCTATTTTGATATTTTTATTGAATATATGCTAATATATAAGTATTTAGATAATTAAATTATATTGTTACTATTGAGAATAATATATTAATCTGAGGATCATGGAATGATGGGGGGGGGGCTGTCTAGGGGTTATTGCACGGGCGGCATCAAGGAAAGGCGATCTGGCGCGCTCTGGGGTGTGGGATAAAACTCATACTGGGCTTAACTTTGGACACGTTAATCCCAAATACCTGCTTTAGGTATTACCACTCACTCATTCCCCCTGTCCACAGCCACCACCATTATAGCTAATCTAAGCTTCACACTTGTCACTCTACTGGCTTGAGTACACAACATAATAAGCACAATATGTTCTACAACTTCACATCTCACCCTCTCTGTAAAATAATCTCTTCTTCCCCACCCTTTCTATTTCCTACCTTGAGTCTCTCCTCCCTGCTCCCTTTCCCCTCCCCCTCCCCTAGGTGTAACACTGCTCTCCCTTTTTATATCCTCCCTATAATAAAAGATTTCTTACCTTTCCTTAGGGAGGGCTGGTGATGGTCACAATTAGGCAATAAAATAAATCAACTTATTTTATTGCAATAACAAAACATGCATTGCCGTCTCATAATGATTGCACTTCTTGTAGTGTTGACAGCTTGTGCAGACAAGTAAACAAAAAAGAATTAACTGTTAATTTGTCTGTGAATGAAATGGACAATTGAACATCAGAATCCATTGATCCAAGGTATTATTATTTGACTTTTCTTCATTAGTATTGCAATCTTGAATAATTCGTTTTCTAAGTGTTCTATATTTTGATTTAGAACAGGGTTCTCAGGAACTTAATATTCTTTCTAGTTATCATACTTGACACTGTACATATGCACTGAATGGGCATTCAAAATCATGTTTGATGTATTTAAATGTATTTTGTCTGTTTCACATAATACATGGTACCTTGAAAAGTAAATCGTCTGTTTATTCATTTTCTGCTCCTCTCTCCTTGAGTTGTACTTAGTCTAAAATTATACTTAAATACTTATTTAGCTATTACTTTACTTTGCTTAATAATCTAAGTATCATATGGGAAGAAGAAGAAATTGAGGAGTTTTATTACTAAATGGATGTTGGATCATGAGTGGCTGGTATTCAACCATTTGTTCACCTTTAAAATGTGCTCTATACAGTTTGTGGGGAGTGGGATTTGTTTACATTTGAAGAGCATGTATGTTAGTAAAACATGTTTTCTCTAAAGTACATGTAATTCTTAGGACTGATTACTATTATTATTTCTAACTTCAGTGTTCCAGCGATCCAATTTTCATCTGAGTTATTAGAATATACTTTATAAAAGGTTCACTTCTCCGACACACCCAAAGTTCCATATTGCACTTTTTAGGCATTGTTACATTGTTTTTAAATGTAAATGTTTATAATTTTACCATTTTAATGTATTTCTGCAATCAACTAAAATATAAACTATTTAAGGAAACAAATGCTTTAATCTATTCCGTGGCACTCATAATGTAGTTTATTTTCACTGGAAAAAAATTTGGCTGGTGGAAAATCTGGTTAACTGGTAACATTAGGAATCTACTGGCCATGCTGGCTGATGATCTACAAAGTTAATTTGTAGCTGCATATAGCCTTTTCTCTCAATGCATGCACGCTATTATTATTATCCTGAACAAAGGTGTATTAAAGTATATTTGGGTGTATGTGGTATACAAGTGTTTTGTTGAATAATCAAAAGCTTTTATTTCAGTAGGATGGATTTTTTTTGCCTTCAAAAAAAAAAAAAAGGCCAACAATTGCATCAGCGACAAATGATTATAAGATTACATTGCAAGGTAGATCTCTTTCTTGAAATATTGACCAAACTTTAGTTCAGTTAACTCTGTAATTGTGTAAAATGTGCTCCAGGGAATTTAAACTGCTTCGGTATAATTAACCATGCGCTCAAATTTGTATGGAAGCCCAGTAAAAACCAAAACGAAAAACTAGGAATAGCAAAATAATAATGAAAAAAATCTAACTAAGTTTATGACTTAAGTCAACCACCAATAACTCAGCACCGACTCTCACTGTAAATGTTTTGGTACACCACAAGAATCTAAAAGTGAGGTTTATGCAGGTAATGTGTATATTTGCGCATGACAATGCAGTAAAATATTTTTTTTTTAGACCTGTTAACATAGCAAGCAACAGTCTTTAGTGAAGTAAAGATAATATCTCATAATTGTAAGATACTAAATCATAATTGTAACTTAGTATCTCAATTATGAGATAGTATCTCACCCACTAATAGGGAAAATGCAATAAACCAATACCATTTTAATACAGCAATGGTGTCTGGGAGTCTTTATTAATGTCTTTTTCTCAACACTCAGAATATTACAAACTCAAATACAGGGAACATAAATGTAAAATAAAAAAATGACAACAGACTCAACAGTAGAAAAACTTGGGAATTTACCAAGAACTATTTAATGTGAGGAGAAATACTAGTGAGAAGGAAACAACGGCTGGTTTGAGATGTAAAAACGGCACCAAATGGAAAAAAAGGTTTAAAAACTTTTACAAAAAAATCTCCAGCCTAAAAACTGAGACGAGGAGTCCACAGACGGGGGTCAGTAGTGTCGGGGGGGATACATTGACATGGGCGGGGCCTGGCTCATGCTGGCTGCTGGTCTCTGGGATGACTGCTGGGACCCCGGCCCTCCCACCAGGTGGTTGATGGCTGGGCCACTGATGATCTGGTCCAGAGCTTTCTTAACGTTGGGGTTGTCTAAGTTGATGTTTGAGGGGAAAGCAGCGGATCGGGACCCGGGGCCTGGCATGCGGCTGGCCGGGGCCCCATACCTCGGGCCTCCTGCTGCGGGGGGGCCCTTCATGGGGGGGCGTGGTAGGCTCGATGGAGCGGACGGTCCCATGGAGCTGTAGCCCTGTGACTGGGCGGAGCCAGCTGTGCCCACTGCAGGACCACTGCCGCTGTTAAACAGACTGAGGATCTTGGCATGCAGCTCCTGCTGGTGACTGGAGTTGGCTGAACTGGGACCAGTAGATAGGCTCAGGGAGCTGGAATGAGACATAGAGGATGCAGGAAGTCCTGCAGCAGAGGAAACCACATCATGGTGTCCAGCAGCAGGAACTCCAACGTGGATCGGAGCTGATGGAGAAAATCTTCAGTCAATACTAAAATCACTTTCATTTCTACATCAAAATCTTGACTGCATCAGGCTTTAAAGCTGCAGTATGTACAGGGATCTTTGGGGGCTTGATTTGGTCAAAAATCCATAATCACGTTTGAGTATTTTGTAGTCCAGTGTTCTAAGTGGCTTCCCTTGGTCCTGTATTAGACATTTGGAAATCCAGGAGGATTCATCCAATCAGAGATCTTTTTACAAACTGAGTGCTCCATGAGTTGTTTTGGGGTGTTACTATTGGCTGCCCGACTGAAGTCGATGCATGTTCATGTCCTATCTGTAGTTAAAGTGCAATGGTGGACATTCCAGCAGGAGACGTCTACATTGCTGTGTTAAGGTGCGTTCATACCGAACGTGACTGAAGCGACTGGATAACATTCCAAATCAACGTAAATGACGCAACCTCAAGTAACGTCCCTTCAAGCGACAACTTGCGTGACTCCTGCGACCGACCTTGTCTCTCAAAGTTGAAACATTTGAACTTTTCAAGCAGCAACTACATGTCCTCAACTTACCGGGACAAAATGAAAGCGGCTAACTTAAGCCTAAATTCTGAGTGAACTCATTCTTTAGTAACTCTGTAAGTTGATCATTTAAACCGCAAAAGCGGCGCTGTCTATGATAAATGCTGTAAACGTACGACCGGAGAAGAAGTGATGAGCTCTTTCTCTCCCCGGTCACCGGCTCCGTAGATATACATTGTTCCTTGTCATTGAGTCATTGGAGCGATGAAGTGACCAAAAAGCGCCACTATGTTCAAGCAAATCATCACGGGTGATTGAAGCAGCTGTGATCACTTCAGTCACGTCCGGTACAAACGCGACTTCAGGCACAACGGTTACAAGCGAAAAAGAAAAACTGATGGCTCAAACATACTCGGGCAGAACAGACTCAATGAGGTCTGCTTTCAGTCCTTGTGGACCCCCGTGACCGCGCAGGGTCTGCCCCACGTACTGGATTCAGAGGAAGAGTGAGAACAGGCGATACATTGCAAGTGGAGAGAACAGACGCAATTCATTTGGAGTCGTGTTTGTCACTTTGCTCTGAGCGGCACCTGCCTCTGTGAGCTAGTGGCAGCAGGAACTACAGATTGATACAGTTGTTCCTATACAAGTCTCACGATTCTATATACTGCAGCTTTAAGAATGTTAAAGTTATTGAACTCACCTGCATGAGGATCAGCACTCCCTACCAGACGAGCTCTTTTGTCCTTCAGGTACACAATGAGACTTTCCAGCTCCTCTGGGGTTAAAAACCTGTCCAATCAGCACACGGTTAGTGACAAAGAAACAGTGAACACAATAAAAGCATTGCGTCAGTCTGGTGGGGGACATGACATGCACCAAGAATCCTTTATCACTTCAATCCTCAGTGCATGGCAGGTATGCATTTATGATGGACCGCCACATATTGGCTGCGTTTGTCCTCGCTAACAATTCCGCAAGATTCTTTTTAAACAATATGTTAAGGTTTAATTTATTAGTGAAAATGCAGGAAGCATAATTTTTTCTTCCGTCTTTGTTAATGTTGTGCCGATACCAATACTGGTATCGGGAGGGGTCCCGATACGGCACTAAAAGGCAGGATTGGTATCGGCAAGTATAAACTATCCACACACCGATACAGCCAATTTACAACATCAAACTCTTCTTCAAACTACTTTTAATGCCCAGTCCGCTTAACGGAAGAAGAAGCCAAACACCAACAAGGAAGAAGCCACCTCATAACTCAGCGGTCCCCACCCCTCCACACCGAGGGGTCTCTGGCCACCCTGCTCCCTCCGGCGTAATACGAGTCTCACCCTCTCCCCCCTGCAGACGGCTACGGTCTCCGCTGCGGGGCCGCTCCACTCAGTCAGCCTCCCCCGTCTAGCAAACGGCCGGCTCCGAGGGCCATGGCGGACTTGCCGCGGGCGCCCTTGTAAGAGATTCGCTGGCACCGTTTCCTGCCTGGCTACGGCCCGGTGTGACGTCCGTCGCTTGAAACAAAAACTCCACACTGTGCCAGCAGTTGCCCCGGGTATCCAGCAGGCCTCCCTCCCTCCTCCACCCCAAATTACTTCCCGGAGCGCCCGCAATGTTGTGTCAGACTACTGCTGCAAATAAGTGAAATGCAGAGAAAATAATTTCACTGTGATGTGATCAATAACGTATATTAATATTATTATTATTAATACCCATGAATTGTTTCTGATTTAATACTGCTGCTGTTCTGTACTGGGTTGTACTTGTTGTTCCTAATTGTTTGTTTGATATTGTGCACCAGGTTGACATATCACTAGGAGCACAGTAATGTGTAAGTAACTGCAGCATCACACACTCAGGTTGTGAAAAGAAAATGTGTAATATTTATATTCAAATTCATATACTAGTTGAAAACAGCCCTGTGAGAAAATCCTAGTAAAGTTCATAAAAAGTAAAAAAGTTCATAGGATTAAAATTCATGGAGAGGATCATGGTTAGCTCAGCTTATTTGACCATGTCTCTTAAAATAATCAGAATTGTTGAAATTCGATGTCCAACCCTCCTCCGACTCTCACTGCTGCCCTGACTCCTAATCACAAAAACACGTATGGTTATGGTTGGCATTTGAGAGCCAAAATTCAAGTTTCAAAAAAAATGTATTCATTTGTCACCCATACCAGGTAGACAATAAAAAAAGTTACCCTCTATTTACTCTGAAATGTTTTTTTTCCTGTTTCACAAAGGTTTAAACTGTGCCAAACCAAGTCATGACAATTATTTTTACATCCAACTGAGTATGCAGCTCTTAAGAATTTGAAAAAAAAAAAAAAAAACAGGTCATATTTTTTTTTTTTTTTAAACATCGTGGTATCGGCATGTATCTGCCGATACTACGCAACTGGGGACCGGTGTCAGGGCCAAAAAGGTCATCGGAACAACACTAGCTGTCGCTAACTCCTCCTACACTGTTGGTCCGATTTTGACAATTAAGCTATCAAAAAATTCAGAAAGTTCCCGAGGATTATGGTTGTACCTTTATAATTTCTAATGTTTAAACTTTTTGATTTATAAGTTATTTTCTTTTCCCATTCATTTCTATTGGAAATGTCTCTTCAGCCATTCTTCAACCGATTTTGACCATTCAACCTTTAACACGTTCAGCTACTACCTTCAAACCATTAAAATATTTTTTTCAACCTTTTCAAACCAATTTATGCTCTAGCTCGGCGAATGCTAACACTATTCAATTCAACTTTATTTATTTTGTGCAAATTACAACAATAGTCATCTCGAAGCCCTTTCAATAGAATAATGCTAGGTTAGTGCTAAAGCTAGGTTAATGCGACAAGTGCAGTACCCATAGGAAGTATGTATTAGAAAAGTGGTAGGCTTAATATTTAGCACTGTAATATAGGCTAGCATATGTCTGCAGCTTGCTGAGAGAGAAGTGTCTATTTTTATTATATTATTATTACTCACCTTAGTTCCAAACGTTGCTCACTGAGGACACCTGATGGTCAATATTTATGGGTGTTTTTTTAAAGATGAAAAGCTGCATTTAAGACAATTTTTATGAAATAATTTATCAACGATATGATTGCAGTCCTAACAAATGTGATGTTACACACCCTTAAACCAAGCAGCAGCCATGTTGAAAGTCTCAGGTCAATCTGGGCCTGATTCACAGAGATATTTGCCAGTCTTCGTCAGAGATCACTTTGATGTTTCCTCGACTTCCGCTTTATAATTCCATAAGATTTTTTTTGTCTTTTTGAAACAATTTTGAAAATTGTCTAAATAAGTTACTCCTTAACATATTATTTGTCCTCGCTGTGTGGATGTAGCATGTCATTACAACTCCTGTACACTTGGTGGCAGTATGCATTGCTCAATTTCCATGCAAGTGTCCAAATATCTCTTAAATGCAACAGAATTTAATTTTAAAACAGAAAAACACTGCCTTTCTGCTTTTTGTGGTTTCTGCATTTCTGTTTTGGTTTTTAATTTGTAAAAAAAAATTAAAAAAAAACTGTTAATTTGTTATTTTAATTTTGTTTTAAAACAGAATAACTGTTACAGCTTTTGTCTCATGGCCTCTCAGCCTGTCCTTCCTTCCTCTCACCTAACAGACCTGATTCACATTAGTAATCAGGTGGATAGGGAGGAGGAGCTGTATAAAGGGCTGAGAGGACCAGGAGAGAGGGGGCACAACATTGGACCAGCAGCAGACATGTGGGGAGAGTTTCTTCAGCTCCCCACTCAACAATTTGTAAGTTTGTTATTTTAGTTTAGGCTGGAGATTACTAGTAGTCTTTAAATTTTTTGTCTTAAAACAGATTGTGTTTTTTGTTGTCTCAATCAGTGGTTCTCAAGTACCCCTTTCTCTTACTTTTGAATCCAAATACTCCTTTGTCCAGCCATTACATTTTACTCAATTCTGTGAAAAAACAACAATAGAGCATAATGATGGAATGAAAGAGTAATAACATATTTTAAAGACTCTAAATTTGTAAATAAGTGATTGAAAAAGTATTTAGTGCCCTATGAATAGATCTATTTCTATAGTTTTTATAATTTCCTGTCAAATCCCTCAATGTGAAACCAACATTGACCTTTGTATTTTCGGTTCATGTTCTGATCAAAATCATTTCTATCACTTTGTGTCATTTTGTTTGTTTTTATTATTCAGCACAGTTTCCTTCTATTTTGTGTCTTTGTTGTCATTTGTGTTGTTGGTATTATTTAAATTATTCTCTCTGTGTGTGTTTGGTGTTTGTCGTTTTGTATGTTTCTGTTGCTGTGTATTTTATGGCGATATTGTGTATTTTTCTCTCATTTAGTGCGTCTTTGTTATGGTTTTGTGTGTTGCTAGTAATAGTATTTTCTTCTTAGTGCATGTGTCATTTTGTGTATTTTGTTGTTTGTCTTATCTATTTATTATTCAGTATATTTTTTCCTTATTTTGTGCGCTTTTGTTGTATAAACATAAAACCTAATACCGGTACTTGCAATGCTTTCATTTGTTAATGTTTTTCTCTCAGGTACCCTCTGTAGTGCTATTGCGTACCCCCATTTGAGAAACACTGGTTTAGAGGGTGGATGCTGGGTGTGACAGCCCTGTATAGGGTTGGCCCAGTGTCCTCCCTACTTTTGTTTAGTTTGGCCAGGATCTCCAGTCCCTTTTGTTTTGTTCTGTTGCTACTTTAAATCACTTTTGTTGATCAACACTTTGAAAACCTTTCTGTCATGGCGTCATTCATTGTGAGACCCCTCAAGCTTTTCGGTTTTTCCAACTATTTATTAACAGTTATTAAAACGGCAACAGTAACAATAAATAAAAGTACATGAATTTATTTTTAAATTCAAGTAAATTTTGTTTTAAACTTTAATGTACATCAAAATTTGAACTTTTTTTTTCAAGTGTGCAATTAATTCCAGATGTGAAAGTGCATCAGCTGTAGTGTGAAACACATGGACTGTGATACCTGTTCTCAGAGAGCAAAGTGATGGAGGTAAGAACAGACACAGGATGGGTCTCTCTGTCCGGCTCCCTCAGCAAAACGTCGTCGGCCATCTTGGCTGCCTTCCCCACGATCTCCGCTCGTTCCTTTTCACGAGTTTCCACTTTGTACGCGTCGTAGTTATGGGCGACCAGCATCATGGCGTCCTGCATTGGCATGTTTCGGTGTTCTGCAGAAAGAAAGAAAAGTACAGTCAGCTCACAGTGCTGCTTATGGTGCCATTGTTTTCAAGCATCTCTTCCTCGTTACCTTGGGGGGTACCAAACAGAATGTTGACGGTGCAGGATCTGTGCATCTGGTGCTGCTGAGTGATGATGATGGCAAACGGGGTGCGAGCTCGACCCACGTCCTCCAGCGCCTGAGTCAGAGACACCTCTGTGTTGAGGAAGATCAGGTCCACCACCATCCCCAGGTCACGGATCTTCCTCCCGACCGTCTCAGCATACTCCCTACAGTTGGTTTAGAAGCACACGCACACAGAGAAAAAGAGAGGGGGAGGAGCCATATGAAATGAAAACATATCGTCTACTGCTGGAACAACCTCAGACCCGTTCAGTGGTCCATGTGCAGTACTGAGCAGAGTGTGAACATACTTCTGAGCCTTGTTCACAACGATCACAGAGCAGTCCACAGGGCGGTTTGTGTCACAGCGTCGCTGCAGTTCCTCGTAGTACTGACGGTAGAGGTCATTACGTCGACGCTCCTCAGGTTGAAGATGCTCCTCTGAAACAGCCAATGGTTTAATGTTTCAGATTCTCATTGATAACTAAGTTCTGAAGTGCCTCCTGTTCTACACACAGCATGGAACTGCTGCCACCTAGGGATGTCACAGTATTGACGATAGTGGTATTACAAGTGCCTCAATATTGTTGTTATGTCACGGTAAGGGTGTGCGATCTGACAATATTAGATCATTAAAGATTAAAACATGACGACAATCTCCCAAATCACGTAGATCGTAGAACCGTCTGTACTTCACATTTTAACCGTTGCAGTGCCGTGGCTGCATCATATGTCTGTAGTTCATACACAGCTCATCCAAAGGTTTTTTTACTCTGCCAAATCACACCATTTGCTCGTCAGCATTAAAGACACCGAAGAACTATTAAGCGCTGAAACAGGGCAGAAATACGCTCTGCTCCCCCCAGCGCACGGACACACTTCTGTGTTAGCGTCTGTCTGACTGAAGGACTGAGAGACGTTTGAGAAAACACTGCATGTATTTCTCTTCTGTAACTTAACTCTGTCGCTCCGCAGCAGAGAGGAGCTGCAGTTCAGGGGGCTGTTTACACATTCTTAAAGGGACAGTGTCCTGAATGTGATTTATTCTAAAATCTACTTTCAGCAACTCAGAATTTTAATCACACATTTCAGCCTTAATGAAGGACAAAGTCAAACGTGACACAAAATGTTGATATTGTGCTCCTAGTGATTAATAAAATGATCTTTGTGGCTTTTTCTCCACTGACTTTGACCCATTGTTTTTCTTGTAAAACTATTAAAAATTAAAATAAATCCAATTTATATTGCCATTTTGAGGAAAAATATAGATATAAATATTGGTTTATATCAGCCAGGTCTAATGTAACCAAAGCAGTAATGTTTTATCCTGTAAAGGATATGATTGCCTAAAATGTGTGAAATGAGGGGTTCAAACACTGCTTAAAGTAGGATTTTATTGACACCAGTGTTACACCTCAAAAACAAATGGAAATCATTCGACTGATATGCTGCCTTGTTATGTAGCAAGTGTTGCTAATGCTACACCATTTTAGTTAAAGTAAAAAGACTGTGTGTGACTAAAACATGTCAGCTCTTTTGTTTGTTAATTGTACCAGTTTGATGAATTACTTCCATACAATTTTAAAAATTATTTGAAAATTACCACGTCTTAAATTATCTTTTTTCCATTTAGGGCGATGATTTTAAGTTGGTGAATTGGTTTGTTTTATTGGTAAATAACTTTAAAATAATCAAAATGATTTTAATGATTGTGATTTTACAAAAAAAAATTGTTTTGGGTTAACTGTTGCGGACCGTTTCAGAGTAAACTACAAGTTCCAGAACGCTTTGGGGCGTGGTCATAGGTTACAGGCGGTTGATAGTGAGGTCAGAGGGGAAAGGAAACATGGTGGCAGTCAGTAGAGGTAGAAAGGTGGAAATTTGTAGAAATTGTGCATGATGCAGCGGCGACAAATCAGGGATGTGGAAACATTAAAGAAACTATAAAAGAGAAAAACACTAAGTGTAACGTGCATTATTCTTCTGGAAATTCGAGCATAATGAGATGCCACTTACCATCCAGAATAGTTTGACTGTGTCAAACAAAGAACCCAGTTTGGTCCCTCAGAACAGCTCAAGGTTTCAAGAAATAACAAGAGGGAGAACTGGGGCCGGGACAACGCGTTGAACGTAATCAATGACGTCGACACAAAAAGTACTAATAAATGAACATTCTAAAACCCCATATTTATTTCTTAATTTTCTTTTTTGTTTGGCAAAGCACTTTCTGTACTAGCATTTGGAATTTTGAGTTTAAGAAAAATGTGAGTGGTGGAGTGTATTACTTTAAGATGTTGTTTTCATATGAGTGAAGAATTAAAAGATGCACTTTTTTCAGTAAGCTAGGCCTATGCGTTTTCAACATAAATCTTAAATTCTGTTGGTTGAGGAAGGACACCATGACAGTCTGCCGGCACCCACTGCTTTTTTTATTTTTTAATGAATGCTACCTCTGACTCTGAAAGCCTTATTTTGTACTTTTATATGCTTACTTAACTTTATTTTGGAATTTTGAGTTGAAGAGCAATACACATATTGCAATGTTAGGGAATCCATGTGTCAATGGAGAACGTAATTTTAATTGACTTTCAGAGGAAAAATAACAGTTCTAATTTAATTGTAATAGGAAAAGATGCTGGTAAGCGTAATCGTAATTGAACATGAATAATTAAAGATGTATATATAAATTGAAAAATGTAATTGACCCCAACCCTGGTAAACATACCCTCAGGCTCTCTACGCCCTGCGTACGGATCAGGGTAAGGCTCTCTGAAGGGCTCCTCCTTCCTCCGGTACGGCTCCTCGGCACCACCGCGGTACGCTCTGCTTACGTCGTCACTGTATCACAGGACAAGCTCCAGGTTACACTGTAAAATAAAGCCATGTGGTGCACTGGAAGTTGCGGGTGCTCCTCACCTGTATAGCGCGTCCCGAGGATCCGCCCTGTCCTTGTCTCGACTCTCCGAGCCACGGTAGCGATAGTCATGGTCTCTGCCCGGCCTGCCCTCTCGACTGGAACCCCTCCCGTCACGGCCGTTCCGTGGCTGCCGTCCATCGCGACTGTCGTGCCCATAGATTGGAGAACGGGACCGAGGCCGTGGATCTTTGGCATCCCCATAACTGCTGTTTGGGGCCCTGAGAGAAACAGTACATGTTATTGTGTGTTGAGAACACCTGACTGAAACCATCCGTAACCCTCAGCAGGTGAGGATAGGACGATAATGAATCCTTCAGTGTGGCCTTTAACGTCACGTAACCCTACGGCACTTTTGCTGATTGGCGACAAGTCGTATGAGATGCATTCCAGAGCGTATCAGAGTAGTCGCAACAACGACGTTTGCAAAACGTTGGTTGGTCCGTCGGCTTTCCTTTTATTAACCACTTGTACGAGTGCCGCCATACGAAATTATTGCCTATTTATTTATTAGTTGTTTTTTTTTCATATTGTTGTTAGTTCTGGTTTAAAACAAGTCTTTACAAGTGCAATGTCTTTAACAACTTTAGTTTGAGTGAAACATGCTTACCAAGGCTAATACATGGGTGTACCGTTTAAGCCGCTGTGCTTCAAATACATTTGATTTTTGTCTGTTTGGAGTTTGAGCATCAAATTTAAAAAAAGGCAAAATGTAAAGAGGTTCAAGTTGATGAGAAAAGCAGCAGTTTTTTTTGGCAACATAAAATACAGATAACGTAAAACCTTGATTTGTTTTGCTCCCTTTGAGCTGTATTAACATATTAAAATTGACCCATAGACACTGGTACCAGTCACAGACGCCAGGTTGGTGAGAAGGTACTCGGCCAGCAAATAGAAAAAGCATACATACTTTTTGCAAAAAAATTCCATTACATGTGGTGTCAACCTAGGATGACAAACACAAGCAGGGTAAATTAAAATTTAATTTTAGTTTGAAGAAAAAGGAAAAAAATAAAATTTACATTTTTTTTTTTTAATTGATCACAGCTGAGAAAATTCCTTGACTATTAAGCAAGGTATTCAAAAAGTTCATAAAATAGTGGCAGACTGAGAGTCCCGTGTATACACGTGTAGAAAACAGTTGTAGCAAAAGGCTTCGCTAAGGTAGAACTCTAAAGATAATTTGAAAAAGCAGGTATTACTGGCATTTTATTCACATTAAATCAGTTGGCAGGATATTTCAGCAACAGGCAGAGATATGAGAACTGACCAAATACTGGTGTGTAAAACGCAAAGAGTCAAGAATGTGAGAGACAAAGACCCTTAAATTAAATCAGTCTGTGTCTTGTGTTTATATTAAAACATGGACATTTTTTAACCGACAAAGTAAATGCACCTTTGTGAATTTTGGCCAAACGGGTGTCACCAAAATCTCCAAACACGCAACGTTTTTAAAAACTAACATTTTCTCTGAGACGATGCAAATTCTTCACACCCATTGTGCGATACTTTACCTTCGAGGTGAGCTCGTCTGGGTTTGAGCTTTAGGATTCCGTCGCTCCACGGCCATATT
Organism: Gouania willdenowi; assembly: GCF_900634775.1. Classification (NCBI taxonomy): domain Eukaryota; kingdom Metazoa; phylum Chordata; class Actinopteri; order Blenniiformes; family Gobiesocidae; genus Gouania; species Gouania willdenowi. The sequence goes on along the minus strand of NC_041048.1, from coordinate 9,340,374 downwards.
TACATCTGAAAGTAAACCAACCCAAATGTTGAACACAACAGGTAAATGGTACGTCAGCCACTGTTAACGCAAAAATGAGAAGATGGCGTCGACAGCTTAATGCGCCAAATGGAACTGTGCTCAGGATCCCAGTTTGAAAATGGTCAAGTGGAAGAAAATTTCACGATGCAACAAATTGGGGTTCTAAAATCGGTCGAATAGAGGTGAAGGCACAAAATGTTCTTCTTTTCTTCAAGAAATTAAATATAACAATTGCTAAAATGCAACTATGTGAAACGAAGAAGCAAATACACTCATTGGAGTTCAAAAAGATAAAAAGATCTAAATCAGAGGTGTCAAACTAATTTAGTTCAGGGGACAAATATGGAGCAGTTTATCTTAAGTGGGTCATAATTTAATCATGATTGTGCTCTAGTATGTACTTCCACTTATAAATAAATTATAAAATACGTATGGCACTGATAATAGTATCAACGCAATAAGTGAAATGTCAGCCCTGAAGGATTTTGATTTTCAATTTATTTTTAATTTGTGACCCATTTTTATGTAATTTGGGGAAATTTTGAGGAATAACTTGAATAAAACTGCAGGACTTGGGAAAAATGTTGAGTTTTTAACAATTTGAAATTAAAAATGACAGCCATCATGTGATAAGGGTTATAGTACGTTCACACCAAATGCGTTTTGGGCGTCAAAATTGTGCCTCACGTGCGTAGTTGGACGCTTGTGCTCAATGAATACAGATGCTTGTAACAAACGTCGAAGATGCTCGGTACGCCGAGGGGAGGGGCTTTTGTTGCCGGTGGCGTTTATACAATGGATATTTTGGCGATCAGTTACGTTCATAATTCACCCAGTGACTGTGATATGGTGGGGAATTGTGTTGAGAAGGCGGTGTTTCCAGTCGGATGTATTTTGGTGTGACTCAGTGTGTGCACTGTGATGTCAGAGGGCTATAGAGAAGTGTGGGTGAATGGAGAATAAAGTTTGGACTTCCTTGCTGAACACGCCGCCTCCGACTCCCGTTCATCAGCTCTACATTATCGAGAGAGTGGCTTGGCTTTATTTGCGCCTCGGCACAGTTTCTGCATTCACCAGAGCTGGGCTCGGACAAAAGACGCTTTCAGCGCTACTTCAGTCTCTCCCGTACCCAGTTTGACGACCTGCTGACCCGAATGACTCGAATCTCCTACCAGTACACCAACTACAGGCGCTCTATTCAAGCAGAAGAGCGCCTGTCCATCTGTCTCCACCTCCGGTTTGTGTTTTTTTTCTTCTCATTATTCTGAATACATCACGGTTGGGGAACGCTCCTGATTGGTCGATGCACCGCCATATGCTCCAAAAGTTCAACAATCCCAACTCAAGCGTCGGCCGCGTTGGAGGCGCCGGACGTGCAGCGGAACCTCTGACTCTCCCTAGAAGAGCGTCCACTATATATTGTGAATGTACACCTGCCGCTTTTGACGCCCGACACGTTTGGTGTGAATGCCATTAGAATAGAGCGGAAATGTGAGCCCTGCTAACATTTTGGAGTTTCATTGAATTTGTGTATTAATTGAATACACAACTGAATTAGTTAATTTACTCAAGGATTCATAGTTTCCTTTGACATTTTAACTTTCTGCTGCAGATCGAATAAGATGCTTTAAAGGGTCGGATTTTGCCCACGGTCCTTGGGTTTGACACGTGTGATCTAAATGAAATATTTTCAGTTGCAGGCCATCAGGGTAAGCAGCGCTGACAGCTAGCACTGAGCACAACAAGCTGATTTCAACAATGGGCAAAAACTGCTTAACAAGTACTAGGTAAGTACTTCTTTTCTAAAGAGTTGTAATTTCTGATCTGCGAGGTACAAAGTCCATAGAGTCTAAACACATTTTTATTTTGCCATGAGGGGTGAGATTTTAAGTATCGTGCAGTTATCAAATGATTGTTCCCTGACTGAACCAACGCAACCTGCCAATGCTCTTAGAACTCATGCAGGGTTCTCACCAGGAATTTTTCACAGCATAGGGAGCATGTTGAACGAGCAAGCGCTGTGGAAAATTATGAAAGTTATAACTTTGAGGGCCAAAATTAGTGGGGTTATTTTTGTTATTTTTTAAGGAATGTGTATGTAGCCATTCATTAAAGTAACAAAACAAATGTATCACTATTATCTTTATTTATATCAAATCACCAAATCTAACAGTAATCATATTAAAGGAGCATAGGGCAGGATTTGAGAAAAAAAACATTCATTTTAAGTTGTTTTAAATGGTAATGGGTGATTAAGCGCTCTAAACCATAGAGAATGAGCCCACACCAGGGATGTAACGATTCACTCAACTCTCGATACGATTCGATTCATGATACTGGGTTCACGATACGATTCTCACAATTTATTTTACAAAATGGGACTGTAGACAATTTTTTTTTTTTGGGAAAAAAAACTAGAAAATACAGTACTATTTTTCTTTTATTTTTCATTGTCAAAAGAATTCCTTGATAAACTATTCAAAACAATGCAATTTAACTAAAAATAAATCTTGAATGAAATAGAGGAATAATACAAATGAAAATGAAGCCTATTAATTTAAATTCTGGTTCTATAATAAACAATGCAAAACTGCATAATAGTTATTTTTCTTTTTAAAAGTGCAACTGAAAATGTATTTTGACAATTGGACTTTAAAAAAAACAAAAAAAACCGTGATTGCAATGATTTACGTCATATTTGTTTGGACCAGCACAGGGCGCTGGTAATACAGTGGTCGGTTGGCATGCAGATATCTTGCAGTGAAGAAGAAAAGCTATGCTAGCAGACAGAGCTAATAGAAAAACGTGACTTTTACATATATTCAAGTAATATTACAGATATTCTTTCGATGCTAAAGGGGTAATGAATCATTTATTAACATATTTAAGAATAGAAGGCGGCCAGAAAGAAAGTATAAGCAGACTCCGCACACCGCCTACACTTGTGGATAGCGCCCTCTGCTTGTTAAAAAAAGTACTGCGATTCAATTTTCAGAAAATCGATATCAACCGTGATACCTATGAATCGATTTTTAACTGCCTTACGATTAATCGTTACATCCCTAGCCCACACATTTCTACCTATTGCCTTGAAAAGATTATGTGATACATTTTGTACTGCTGTTATGATACCAATTTCCCCGAGCAGTTCTGGTGATGTGAAGTCAAATGACACTGATGGTGACGTCAAATGACGCTGGTGCACGTTCTCTACGGTTTGAAGAGGCAGCCCGCAACCGGAAATAAAAAAGAATGAGAAGACAGCTTGGAGACTGAAAAAAGACAAGCACGGTGGACTAAACTACTGTTTGGTTCCACAGATAAATGCAGAGGCATGTGCACAGGTCTTGCAGTAAACAGTCACATAAATAGCGAGTAGATAAATAACCGTGTCACAATTAAAATCTAATTTTCTTCAAAGAAATTACATATTTACAATTGTTTTAGTGGTAATCACCAATTTTATTAACTAACAACTGTTAATGTTAACAAAGGCGCAGTGCACACAAGAGACCCATCAGATCTATTTACATATCCCAAGTATCAAAGATAAGGATAATTTGTTAGTGTGCTGAAAAAGGAATGTTTCAATGATGTATTCTTTAAGAATGTCCTCTGCTCCATTCTCCTACCCAAGTTGCCCCGCGGAGCACAGTACATCAGCTGTGGCTGCTGCAGAGTGCAGGAAAGGAAGAACGCTACACGCAAACACTGTGACCCAACACGACCAACAGTTCGAAATATCTGTCTGAACCCAACCTGTCCGGTGCTGTCAGGTCCTGTCAGGGTTCAGTCGGGTATCCGTCCTCTAGTATCAACTGTAAACAGTTGATGCGCGCCCCCTCGACGGCTTGGCTGATGGTCGCAGTTACCCTAACCACTGTGGTGTCACTATAGATTTTGATTTCTAGATCCTGCCCTATGCTCCGTTAAATAAATAATTAATTATTAATGCCAGGGACTGTAAGTGCTGGGACAAATGTAAAGCTACTAATCATCGTTCCTGTCTTCACTTAGAAATTATTGGGTAAGAAAAGGAGCAGGTCAACATGCTTCCATTCACTGTGCTCTGCTGTGCAGTTACACAGCGGCCCGTGTTTCGAGACGGGTCGAGTCGGGTGGGTGGTCGAAATTGCCACCGACCCCTTGAGCCAACTGCCGTGGTCCGGTCACCGTGTTGGGGTGTACTGAGGACAGTCCATGCCGGAAGTGAGGGGTTCCGTCTCCGCCAGAGAGCGGAGCGAGGTAACCATGTCCACAGTGCCAGTAAGCGGCAAGTTGGGGGGTGCCTTTACAACAATTATCACAATGGTACCGATTAAAAAAAGAACAAACAACAAAAAATTGTTGTTGAAAAGTGAGCGTAGGGGAGCAAAATTACAACGCCAGGGGGGGGGTTTGTCTACACTCAACAGCGCTGGCGAGAACCCTAATGTCAAACTTTTATTTCAGTTGTTCATGAAGTGCAGACATAAAAATACAAATATAAATGTAGCTTTTGTTTTTGTCACCTTTCACATATGCAAAAGTTCTTCAAATGAAATATTTTATCTCACAGTTCATTAATTGGCTATAAAACGCTTTGTTCACAAAAAAAAAAAAAAAAAAAAAAAAAAATCACACATTCTGCAGTCAAGTCTTACCTATTTTATAACCTTTATATATGCGACCTTTATGGCCTTCCTTCGCAGCTTCGGCTTCTTCAGGATGTTCAAATTGTACAAATCCAAAACCACGAAACATGGACACGCCTGGAAAAGGAATATTTAAAGTAGCACAAAACTATGATGAATTTTCTGAAAGGCACCACTTGTGTTTCTAACACATTAAGAATTAGTATTTCTGGTAATGTCAGAGTGCTGAAACATTCCAGGAACAAAATTTATGCCAGTCGTATTGAATAAAACTGAATGTGATGTAATGGGCTACCAAAAACATCATGTGTTTACTGACCGACTACTTTCCCGTATGGCCTGAACATGTCTTCGAGGTCCTTCTTTTTCATTTCGGATGTCGGTAAATTTCCAACAAAAATCCTTCTCTCCAAATCTCGAGGGTCGTTACTGTGGCAGCAGCCTTGAGTAAATCGCTCAAGTGAAGGGCTGCGGCTTCTTCGTCGAGACATGGCGAGATCCCACGATATGGAGCTTTCTTTCTTGGTATGAATTAAATTCTTGAGCAGGCGTGTTGGTTTTTAAATCGTCTTTAAATTCTCCAAAATCCTGAAACATGTCAGTGAGTCAAAAGAAAAGATTAAATTTCCTGGAGAGATGAAGACATTTTGTGGAAGTTGCATCAAAATAAATGTTGCAGAGCAGTGCAGACAAAAAATAATCTTGCAGACAATTTGTTAAATATAAATGCCAAAAACTGAAGTTTTACATATATATATATATACTTAATGTGCAATGAACACAGTTGTGAGTAGGGCTGGGTGATATTGAAAATTAATATCTATTTTTGTCAAAATCGCAATATTTTCCACTCAAATTCTTACCAGGAAATAAATTCTAGGAGCCAAAATGCCACATTGAGCTTGTGCTGCTCCATTGTTGAATGTTGTGAAACAACAAGAAGGTTCTGCGCTCACTTTGACCCAGAGATAAGAACCTTTTCTTCAGTTTTCTGTTTTTCAGCCCACACAATTTTCCCTCTAGTAACAGTCCCATCAAGCGGTTAGCTCATGAAACAGCACCAGAGGATGTTCGGCGCAGATCAGACGTTGCGCTCTGAACGCAAACAGAGCCAAACCAAGGTGATCAAATTATCAGCTGTCCTGCGACCATTCGGACCAAGTCCGGGACTAAAGCCTGATATACGGTTCTGCTTAAAATCCCCCGCCATAGACGCACTTTGGCGTAGACCCCCTCACAAGGGCTGTGATTGCTCCCCTCCAAACCTCAGCCCTGGTCTCTACCTTTACCAGTCACACCGCCATATTTCAACTTGTTGCAGAGCGATACGAGAGTTGTTTCTCCAGTGGATTGAGTCAGAGAGAAAAACGAGACGGACTAAAAGCGCCAGAGAATTTTTATTTCCTGAAGCACTGCCAAACGGGGTCTATCCCAGATAAAAGGTGTGTTTTCTGTTATTTTCGCTACTCTGCCTCGTCCCTGTAGCTACGGTGCTTTTGTGTGTGTTTCATTAACAGTAAACAATGACCAACATGCTGTGGAGGCTGCCAAAAAAGCAGACATGACGTTATGTTTAAAGCGATCTTTACAGCTCTGTCCGGCTCCCAACTCGCTGCTTCCCGGGGCCGTGAACCAGATTACCCCGCTGCCCGTTCTACGGCAAGGTTGGGGTCCCCTAAACCCCAGTGCGCTCGATACACTTCTTCTTTGTTTACGAGTTACTTTTGTTTATATTGAAAAATAAATTGCACGTTTTGAAATCGTTTTAATGTTTGTGTCCAACAAAACACACATGGTTCGGTACAGTAGGTAAGTAATAATCCAGAAATAAATGCATAATAAACATAAAACACATTTTTCTGTGACCGGAAGATAAACAAGGGCTTTTTAATGCTTTTTTGTAACACAGCCACACCCCCTAGCGGCAGGGTGGCCAATCACCTAGTGAGGCATTCTCCCGGGGTAGATCCTGATGCTGAACCATATATCAGGCTTAAACCGGTGTGAAAGCACCCCCACCGAAGAATCCTAAAGTGCTTAAAACACTTGCATAGTGCACCTCACTTTTTGTGGCGTGAACACAAAGTCTAGAGCGGCTCAAAAGTGAATTCTAGGGCGATTGTTTCTGCCTGACTCCGAGCTTCCATTCATAACAGGGAGTTAAACCAGGAACAATTCGACATCTCCACTGTGCCTCCGACAGTCGGCCAGTCACACAGAGAAAGTAAATTCAGCTCAAACCATCTGTCATCATGTTTCCTCTGCATTGAGATGAAGGGGGAGTGTTTGAGGGCGGGGCGTAGAATGTGTGAGACAGGTAGGGGAGAAGGAGCTGAAGCTAATGCGACACCTAAAACTATTATTTTAACATAGGCCAGGGTTGCCCCACGGCCTTCTATCAAACACACGTATACTCGTCGCGCCCCGCAGGCGCTCTGTTGCTCCGCGTGCCGGGACATTTGTCCCCAGTGTAGGTGACGTAGCAGCTGTGTCTCTTTGTCCCAGTGTCCGTGAACGCAGCACGGACCGTGTCGGTCCCTAGTGTTGGTGACGCAGCAGCTGTGTATTTGGGGACATGGTGGTGCGTATAGTGTCCATATCAGACCCTGATTCACGGGTGGAAGACTCAGAGGACGAGGAAGTTGCATACTTTTGGATTTTTGAAAATAAGGTCACCCTACGCACTCGCACAGATGCGACCAGATAAAATTTTCACTTGCACACACTGAATAGTCGCATTCTCGAGCCCTGATATGAAACAATATGATGTGGATCAAAGCTCCGAAGTCGAGATAATGGCTTCTCGATCTTAGAACTTTAGCCTTTATTGTGTCACAAATTTACATTTTTAGTAAATCTGACACAAATTCAAAAATGATGACCACAATTAAACAAAATACTATCAAATCCAAGTGTGAGTAGTTCTGAGCACAAATAAATGTGACATTTTTCGACTGACAAATTGCAAGTATAGACAAGCAGATTAACTCTGACGAGGTTTAGTTAGCAAATACATTGTAAAGAAATTGTGCAACAGCAGCATTTGAAATGGGCTAAAGACAGGAATGCAGTTTAAAACATTTTGGTTGAAATGATCACAGGTTTTTTTGAAAAAAGTGCATTAAATGCCACAATTTCCAGTGACAAGAGCAATGACTATCTGCACGTGTTTGCACAAAGAGTTGCAATCGCAAGGAGAAAATCAAAGAAATCGCTTAAAATATGGATCCAGGATTTTGATATACACATGCATATGTATATATATTTTTATATGTATGTATCAACATAATTTGAAATGCCATCTTGAAGAAAATGGCATTCACCATGATGAAATAGTCGCTCACACATTTTAAACACGTCCAAATTTTGAAATTCCTTCAGTTCAGAGAAAGCAATCTCCTTTTTCGGTTTAGAAAAAAATAATTGTTGTTTAGGCACACAAACAACACATAGTCAACATCGTAAACAGTATCATAAATAAGCCGTGTGTGCTTGGAATGAGATTTTTTAAGCCTGCTGCTGCATACCTGACGTTAAAATTTGACGTCCTAGATTTAAGGGGTTCAGAAGCAGCAGGTATCTGAAAAGAGACAAAATGGCATCAACTTACGCTGTTACAATGAATAAACAAATATGTATAAACCTCTCCTGTTAACTGTACATGAACAAGTCCTAGCAGTTTTGAGTCTTACAGTAATACCTTACCATTTAATTAACAAAGGTAGCAATAGACAATAAAAGCAGAGGTGGCATTTAAATCAACCATAAGATCCATGACTGAAATTTAAACTTGGGTACCCAAGCTCATTATGTGCCATGTGGGGTGCATAAACATGTCTTAATCAAATTCTGATTCAATGCCTTTTCTACTAATACGAGTTGTGTCCAATTCAGTCGCACGGCGTCATTTTTCTGCGCTAGCACAACACGAGCTAACTTAGCATCCAGGATCATTGAACTGCCTCGGTCGGCTTTAGAGCATTAATAGAAAAAGTCAAATTGCAGTTAAATAACTGACACGATTAATTGAACGTATTATTGTTTTCCACAAAACTCTATTTACCTCCAATGAGTAGGATTCACAGCGTTTCCAGCGGTCAAAGGATTACACGAGGTTTCCCACGACAAAGCGACTGAAAATATCTTCCTCTAATAATGAAAGCAGCAAACAGCACATTAGTGCTTTACCGCCTCCCAGTGGTGGGAGTAGGAACTTCTAATGTTTCTTCTTCTTCTTCTTCTTCTTCTTTTTCTTTTTCTTTTTCTTTTTCTTTTTCTTTTTCTTCTTCTTTTTTTTTTTTTCTCTTTCTTCTTTTTCTCTTTCTTCTTTTTCTCTTTCTTCTTTTTCTCTTTCTTCTTCTTCTCTTTCTTCTTTCTTCTTCTTCTCTTTCTTCTTTCTTCTTTCTTCTTCTTCTTGTTTCCGGAAAGGCTGTACACTAAAAGAAGCGTAATGCTGCCCTCTTCTGTTCACTTAGAGTCACTCCATTTTAGATTCTCAAATAGAGGTTGGAAGATTGAAGATACCTCACGACTGCCTTATCTATTAAAATCGACTCTGTTCTTGGTGCAAATATTGACTTTATTGAAAACACTGTCAGCCCAAGAGTTGAAAGTTCTTTAAATAACGTTCCCCTTTCAACAGAATAACATCCACAGGCCATGGGAACATGAGAACAGGCCATGGGAACATGAGAACATGGGAAATAGTCTCAAATTGACCACACTGACATAATCCATCCGGATGTTTGCCTATTCGATTTAAATATGCAGCTAGTCCACAATGCCCCAGTCTTAATCTGGTTATCTTAACTTGATTTGATCGGCAAGTTGCCCACAGGAGTCTAGTGCCCTGCACACAAGGTTGACACTTAAAATAATGCCTCCCTCTAGACTCATTCTCCCACTCCCTTTGCCATTGCTGATACACAGTAGCTTTGAAAACACTGACACACTCAGCCTTCCCCAATCGAACCACATATCTTCTGATGTTTCGATTTGGTTGGAGTAAATTAGAATTGTAATTGATAATTAATTACAATTATGGCGTAGGTATAATAGTAATTGTTTTTTGCCGTTTTAATCATAATGAAATTGTAATTGAGTTCAGTTATTTATTTTATTTTTTTTAACCCCCTTAATTTTTTCTTTTTGTATTTGTATTTAGTTTTCTTGTGTCTTTCTTTGGCTGCTGTAACGTGTGAATTCCCTAGTATAATCTATTCTAATTCAAGATGACAATAAAAACTCAATTACAATTCAGTCGAAAGAAAAACTGGGGAATCATTTTACAGTTCTATGACTTAACATAGTCAAAATGACTAAATTTAGTTTTATATCAATTTTCCCCACGACCTGTCAGTTTAGAATCAATTTATCATTTAAAAACAAACAAAAAAAAGTAAATCGAGAGGTACACAGACAGAAAAAAGGCTCAGGCGCCCACACAAAAAACATGAAAACCAATATTTCCATGAATAAGGAAGCCTAACAAGGTAACCAAGAGTTGAGCAACAAATGGGATTCTACATTGATTCTACATAATATATATTTTAGTGTATTTTACCACTAATTCAAGAGATGAATCAAAACGGACCTGTTATCATAAGAAATAAGAGGAAGGTTAAGTTTTTTGAGATTATTCAATCAGTCAATCAATCAATCTTTATTTCTATAGCGCAGATTACAACAAAGGTCATCTCATAGCCCTATCGAAATATAAAAATCATAATAATTAGGAAAAAACCCAACAAAATCCACATGAACAAGCATTTGGCGACAGTGGGAAGAAAAAACTTCTTTTTAACAGGCAGAAATCTCCAGCAGAACCAGGGTTAGAGGTGGCAGCCATCTGCTTTAACTGGTTGGGGTTAGTGGACAGGAGGAACACAACAAGATAGAGAGATAGACCATCAGAGTGTCCCAGACTAGTTGAGCCGTGAACCATTGGTCAGGAACTGTCATCTCTAGCTTCAAGACACCTGAAACAGAAAGAGAGAAGGGCGAGGAAAAGGCACAGACTTCAGAAAAACACGATACAGTATTATCAAGTCGGTCAGCCTTGGCCTTGGGCCTCACTCTCAGTGGGCTAGTCAACGCTTATTATAAAGGTGACGAATCTCTTCCTGTTTAATGGTAAGCTAACAGCCACTCCAAGGTCTGTAAATGCCACCATTCATTGAGTTGAGCCTTAAAGGTGGAGAAGGTAGCAGCCTCCCGTACCGATATTGGGAGCTGGTTCCAAAGGCGAGGAGCCTGGTAGCTGAAAGCTCTGCCTCCTGTTCTACTTCTAGACACTTTAGGAACTTTCAGAAGGCCAGCAAATTGAGAGTGGAATGTTCTGCCTGAACGATAGGGAACTAACAGGTTTTTAAGATATACAGGAGCTTGATCATGAAAAGCTTTGTATGCTAACAGGAGGATTTTAAACTCTATTCTAGATTTTTTATCAAACCAATGAAGGGAAGCCAATTCTGGAGAAATATGCTCTCTCCTGTAAGTACCTGTTAGTATTCTAGCTGCAGCATTCTGGATTAACTGGAGACTTGTTAGTGAGTTACTAGGACATCCTGACAATAAAGAGTTACATTAATCTAGTTTAGATGTAACAAATGCATGGATTAGTTTTTCAGCCTCACTCTGGGCCAAGGTATTCCTGATTTTAGATATTACAGAGGTGGACGAAGGCTGTCCTTGAGATTTTCTTAATATGAGAGTTAAAAAAAACAAGTCAGTATCAAAGATGACGCCTACGTTTTTTACTATGGTGCTGGGTGACAGAGTGATGCCATCCAGAGACACTATTTGCTCTGATAATTTCTCTCTAAGGTGTTTCGGGCCAAATAAAATCACTTCGGTTTTATCCTGGTTAAAAAGGAGAAAGTTATGGCTCCAGGATGTGATGTCTTTAAGACAAGCCTGGAGTTTTAATTACTAACGAGTTTTCATTGACAAATAGAGCTGTGTATCATCCGCATAGCAATAAAAATGTATACCATGTTCTCTGATAATGTTATATAGTGGAAGCATATATTGCAGTATGTAAAGAGTATTGGTTCTTCTGAGGCTAAGAGGAGATCATTGCTTACTTTTACTAAAGCAGTCTATGTGCTGTGATGGGCTCTAAAGCCAGAATGAAAGCTCTTGTATAAATTGTTCCTAAGTAGGTGATCACATAGTTGACCTGCAATGATTTTTTTTCAAGAGTTTTGGAAACAAAAGGGAGATTGGATATTGGCCTATAATTGGACAAGTAATTTTTTAAGGAGAGGTTTGATTACAGCGGTTTTAAAGGCCTGTGGTACATAACCTGTTGTGAGAGATGTGTTAATCTAGTTCACTATATTAGTGCTAATTAGTGGAAAAACATTTTAAATAGTGGAGTTGCTATTGGATCCAAAAGACAGGTTGTTGGTTTAGAAACACCAACTATTGAGGTCAGTTCAGATAGACCAAATGGAGTGAAACTATGTCAATAAAAGCTACATCAATTGAATCGTGTCCTGGGCCTTCCACGAGGCCTCTTCCCAATAGGACATGCCTGAAACACCTCCCGAGGGAGGCGACCAGGAGGCATCCGACTATGTCTGAGCTGGCCTGGTGTCGCCTCGGGGTCCCCCCAGAACGGCTGGAGGAGGTGTGCGTGGATCGGGAGGTCTGAGCATCTCTGCTGAGACTGCCGATTCCGATGTGAGCCAGCTCCCTCTTTGTTTACCCTTTGAGTAGCTATATTTGTGCCACAGGCATGTTCAATTTTTTATTCGCACTATGTTGAGATGCTAAGAGAAGAGTTTATTATTTTTTAATTGTAATGTTATATGTTATAGAATATGTAGTTATCTGATTTCTTAATCAGAAAATTGAAGCTACTGTGAAGTTGCTGTTGCACTTTTGCTTAAACCTGGTTTAAAGCTTGAAATGGTTGAATGACAGAACCTCATTTACTTTTTATTTTGGGATTGTTCTATGCATTTTAACTGTTGAGGACGTTCGCAGCAATAAATTTGCACTTTTGCCAGTATATCTGTGTCTGCAGTGATTTTTAAGTGCATTAAAAAAAATCAAAAATTGAATCGAAACTCGAATTTTTTTTTTCTTTTTAAATCTGAGATTTTCTTTTTTTTTAGGCAAAATCGCCCAGCCCTAAACTGAGGATTATTCTTGTTTTTCTCTCTTAAAGTTGAGTAATACAAAGTTCTAGCTTTGTGAAGAGCATTGATTAAAGGCTCAGTAATTGTGATTAATTGTAATTGAACTTTAATAATTAAGAACGTAATTGTAATTGACTTACAGGGGGAGAATGATCATTTTATTTGTAATTAGAAAAAAATGACGGCCACCATATTGGTAATCGAGTTGTCATTGAACATGGATAGCTCACAACATTATTTAATTGAAACATTTAATGTAATTAACCCCAACCCTGGTTAACAATAATGACAAATCATATAATAGTGTCTTTTTTCAGTCTTAACACGCAGAAAATCAGCGTGATTCATCTATGAATGTTGCAGTACTCCCATCTAGATATGTACAAAAAGCAAAAAAAAACAAAACAAAACAAAGCCAAGAAGCTGGATCAGAGGAAAAAAAAATGAATTTTCACTTTTCCTAATATACATTTTTTTGATTGTAGAAATGTATTGATGTAGCAATAGAAGTGATGCTTCTTAGAACTTTTCATGGATGTTAAGTGGAGAAGTCAGGCATTCTCAAACTGTTACCTTTAGAAATTGAATCCTTATGATGGAAAATGCAAATGGAGTGGAGGAAAACACAGTATCTTCATCAGGGACATGCTTCTCCTTCACAACTTTTTAAGTATAAAAACCATAGTGCTATTTTTTTATTGAATAGAATGAATATTTAGAAAATAATCAATGGATCTATTGTCAGAAATATGAAGAGACAATACTCTGATGCAGCACATTACCCATTTTGAAATAAAATAAAACACATGATAGTTTTTTGTAATCCCTTTACATGCATGCTCTTTCAATATAATTGTTAAACAAATGTAAAGCCTTCAAATTATAATGGAATTTATTTTCATGTGACATCCATTTGCCTTAAGGGTTCTTGGGACGCTTTTCTGAAAAATAAATAAAAAAGTTTACACAAATGCAAGACAACGGTCTCAAATCTCTTGTAGAAATGTTCAGCAGAAGCACTCAGTGTCATCCTGTGGTCAACAGAGATTGACCTAGTTAAAATAAACATGAGCCCTATATACTGTCTGGCTTAATATATACATCCATAATGTATATTGTGAGTGGTTTTGTCTTTATAAGATGTAATACAAAAAAAAGGATCAGCGTAGGGCTACCCTTGCTTTAAAACCTCTGTGAGCTGTAATATCTTACACATCCTGAGATTGTGGAGGATAGATGGAAACACATTCATTGTTTATCTTCAGAGGTTTCTCCATTTTCCTGACTTTTCCCCACATTTCACCATCAGAATTCTGAGGAATCCACCATTTATCTTTTACATTTCTTTAAAACTGTAATAGAAAATGCTTTTCAGTGTCAGGGTCACATATGTCATGGCACGAGAAATTGGGTTAAACCAGGGTCAAAAATGCACATTTGAAGTAATTTGTTTGTCCGGGAGTGAAACAATTTAGACATTAATGTTTATAATATTTAATTTTTACACTATACGAAAAATAAATCCAGTGTCAAATGTATTTAAATGTGGATAACATGTATCTAAAACATTTATTTGTTTTACAGGAATAACTATTAATAAAACGAAACCACACGGATTAATCAGTCGGACAAATATTGTTTATTTGAGCAAAGAACTCTAAAATACACTACTAATTGTATTTATTAATTTTTTTTAATTTTTTTTTAAATTTCTTATATGCAGACTTCACAGTAAAACAATTCTTAATATAATGATTAATAATATATCTTTTTCTTTTCACAATATCGCATTCTAACGATTTCACGAGACCAATATAATGTAGCGTATCGTATCGTATCGGGATCTGAAGGAAATAAAAGCAAAGCAGTTGCCAGATTGGTTTTTTATAAGCTGTAAATAAAAGAAAACGTAATATAGGCCCGAGGGTTTATATTTATGTCTCTCTCTCACACACACACACACACACACACACGCACACACACACACACGCACACACACACACACGCACGCACACACACACGCACGCACGCACGCACGCACGCACGCACGCGGAACGCACTGTTTTCCGGATTTCTGTCGTCTTCATCCTGGGAGGAGTTTTCACATACCTGGCAACATCCACCGTCGCTTTGTTAACACTTCACTGAGCAAAGATGGCAGAGTACGAGGAGTTCAGCGATGAAGAGAAGGTATTATCTTAATATTGTTTTATCTAAACCCACTGTATTTTGTGTAAATGTTTTCTATTAGTCTTACAGTGTTATTTTTCCATTTCGTGGCGTCCTTTAACTTAAAAACAGGCTTGTTTTGGGTGTCTGTCGAGGGTCGCTGCTTAAAGCGCATCTGTGTTGTATTTGACAGTTGCTGGCAGCCCGTTCACCCTGAGCAAAAAAACACTAAATACAAACCGAGTTACCATGCTTTTACCTCTGCTGGTTAATCCAAAACAACATTTTTATTACAGCAATGATCGATGACTGCTGTCTGGCACTAAGCTAATGCTAAAATCAAAGGAATTCGAGCCACTTCCGGCATTTACACAGTGAAGCTAATGGCAGAGCATCGACAGCCTTGTCACCCACACCCAGCTCCTGCTGTGTGTTGTTATATCCCCGAAACTAGCGCAGATAATACAGATCATGCACGGTAAGGGTGTATGAAAGGCCACTGGTCTGTTGTAACTTTTGAGCCCCAATCCATAGCTGAACTGGGTCCTGTTTGCACTGGATTTGCATCATGCTGCAACATGTTCTAAAGTCAGGCCCTGCATTCCTAACCCTGATGTTGTGGCAGGCTGCACCACCCAGCCCTACTGTGCTTTACCTCTATAGTCGGTGCACAAAAACCAGACTTAATAATAATAATAATAATAATAATAATAATAAACAGCATATTTTTAACTTCAACTATTTTGGCAGCTGTTGTCTACTTTAACTGTATAAAAGGTGTGTGTGGTTTCTGCATTCACTTCCCTTGCCTTTGGATAAAATGTCCTTTGTTTGTTCCCTTTTTTGTCTTGGAGTAAATGAGAGTAACACAAATGGTTGGAATGGCGTAAAAACCGAACAGTTTATTTATATTTTACCTAATAAAACACATAAATCAAATTAACAAGAGGAAACAATCACAAAACTAAAACTAAAAACAACGCAGTATCAATTTTTCCTCATTGTTGTCATTGCCTACATTGAAAAAAAACAACAAAAAACCAATAACTAGACTGACTAATTAAAAAAGGCAGTGGCTAGCAATACGTAACACGTATCCATATACCGGCATTCTATCCGTACGCAACGCCCCTCATTGGTCAGTTTAGGTCACGTGATAGGTGCACCACATTACCTAAACTGGCCAATGAGACGCTAAGCACTTGTACTTTTGTTTGTATTAATACATCAACTACGTTACGAACTAACTAACCCTAACCATACGGAATGATCACGTGACTTCCGGTAACATCATCTTTCGTATGGCTAGAATGCCGGTATATGGATGTGTATTACGTATTAGGAGACACTTCCTTAAAAAAATAAATAAATGTGAGCGAAAATTGTCAAAATAGAGATTTTTTTCCATAACTAATAATAAAAAGATAACAATTTTGTCACATGGGACAGAGTTCAATTAACTCTTGTGAATGTGTTCTTGTGCATTGATCACATCTTCTATTCTGTCTGTGTGTATTTAAGAACATTAATGCCATCCCACATCAGGTTGATTAAAAGTATATCTTAGTTGACTGTATCTGTAATAGATTTAGTCAACTAAAACCTCAATCATTTGATTTAGTTGACTAAAATTATAATATAGCTGAAATAGTCCTGATGACTACATTTTTTAGTAAAACTAAGTTACATTTTAGTCACAACACTAAAACTAGATCAAAATCTGCTGTTATGCTCTTTTAGATCCACAGTCGAAGCTAAATGTTGTCCGAAGATTACCATGTGACAGGAGGTTTTAACTCAACACACACACATTGAAGCTGTGAAATCTGCCTGGTATAAATGTTCCACTTCCCTGTGACCGGCAGCCCTCACTGCAGCAGTACCTGCCCCCCAACTCCCTGATCCTGAGGCTTTGACACCACATGCTTCCGCATGCACACACTAACTGCTAAGAAAATACCTTTGGGTGAAATGCACTGCCTGCCTTCTAAGGAGTGGCCCAAACAGAGCAAACAATCCAGCTGCTAAGACAGACAACGCTCAACTCTCTGCTCACCTCTAGTGGTCATTTCATCAACAAAATACAGTCCTACATTTAATAAAAGTATCATTGGTACCCAAATGTTTTGATTTTAGCACATTCCACTGATGCTCTATTTGAGGCCAAGTCTAAACTTCACTGTATATTACATAGTGCCTTTGCAACTATGAATGAATGTGCTCGATAAAACTAATTAAGAAGCTGTTAGATTAACATGGATTTACAAAAAAAATCCCATAAATATGATTTAAAACAGACATGGCGACCCACAAAAAATGTAATTCAAGAAGTTAAAAAACACAACACAACAACCATTTAAACGAACAAAATGACGACAAAAAACACAACACATTACAGAATAGCTCCAAATACACACAACAGGAAAATACAGAAAACAACAACAATAGTACAGAACGTGACCCCAAAAATGCACAAATCAACAATAAAAATGCAAAAAATGACAGAAAAATACAAGATGATTACCAAAAAATAACACACAAAATAGTAACACCTCCCCCCCCCTCCCCTTCCCCCGGGATCAGATACAGTCACATGTTTGTGGCCCCTCCTGTGACAGTTGCCCATCACTGATTTAAAAAAAAAAAAAAAAAAATGAAAACTACTTTGAATTAAACTTATGTTTACTTGCCTAATCACTGTTAAAATCATCAGGCTGATTGTTTTATGTCTAAAATAAACTGGAGTGAATAGTTTATTGTGTAAAACTTTCCTAAATTTTGTATTTTATGTTATTTTCCCCCCCAGGTCCGTATTGCAGCTAATTTTGTAATGCATGCTCCTCCCGGAGAGTTTAATGATGTTTTCAATGGTGAGTTGTTGTTTTCTTCCTTACTTTACATCCTCTGTGCAGCCTGTTTATGTTTCCTATGCAGAAATGACTCGGTCGACACTTGTGAAGTTGTGATAATGATTGTTTTCAGATGTGCGAGTACTGCTCAACAATGATACTCTCCTCCGACAAGGAGCATCTCAGTAAGCCTCTTCCTTTTCCAATAATCTTGCAAAACTTGTGTTGCAAATGTTTGTCTTATCAGTGCTTTTGGGCTTTTTTTTTGGACACAGGGCTTTTGCTCAGTACAACATGGACCAGTTCACTCATGCTAAAATTGAGGGATATGATGATCAGGTGAGCAACGTCAAGCAGAACGATTGTATTCTTTTTTTTATCTGAGCACCAGAATATAATTCCCATCAGGGTTGGGGTCAATTACAATTGTGACATATAATTGTGAAAAATATTAAAACCCATATTTTTATTGATTAGGAAGCCTAACAAGGTAACCAATAGGTAGGAAATAAATTAGATCTGTGGTTCCCAAACTTTTCACAGCATCGTACCCCTTTAGATATTTAACCTGAAACCATGTACCCCCTACCACTGCACACTTAAAAACATATTAATTTAATGCAGTGTTTTTCAACCTACAATGTCTAGTAATTTATGATTAAAACAACACTGATGAAAAATGTATTTTTAAATATTTTGAATTATTATTCTTTTTTTAATTATAACAACACGCACACAAAACAATCTTAAACAACTGTCTTCTATTTTAAATTTTTTTTAAATATAAACCAAGTTCAAATAAAATGCATTATAAAAATATCTGTGCACTAATCCTGGTGACAACAAACATTATCAAAAGCTAATTTTAGAAAGGAACAAAAAAGTCTCTGGAGATGGCAAAATGTGTGATATTAAAACGGGGTCACAATCCAAAAAAGGTTGGGAACCACTGATGTCATATACAATGTAGCCCTACAGTGAAATTTGTCTCTGAATTTTACCTTACCTGTTAAGGAATGATGTATAATAATCTGTAAAGAATGTAAATCGTCATGTTTGTGCATTTTTAATGAGATTTTTCTGTCACCATTGGTTGTCTTACATCGGCTAATGTGTAATTTGTGGCAATCCATGGAGGCTCCTGACTGCTGGTTGATTAGTATTCTAGTTTCAAATTTTTATTTTTTATTCATGTACCCCCGGTGTTACCCGTACCCCACTTTGGGAACCTAGGAATTAGATGATAGATAATTGTTTTTAGTGTATTGTACAGCTGATTTAGGACCCGTTACCATGAAAGATGCTAACAGAAAGTTAACGCAAGAGGAAGGTTAACTTTTATTAGGTTCTTTCAGGCTCAGTAATTGTGATTAAATGTAGTTTAACTTTAGTAATTGAGAATGTAATTGGAATTTACTTTGAGCATAAATAAATAATTGTAATGTAAATACTTTTGGAAAAAATGCTGGTCACTGTATTTGTAATTGAACATGGGTAATTGAAAATGTAATTGTAACTGAAAAATTTGTGTTGCTTTCCGTTTTCCTGCAGGTCCTGATAACTGAACACGGAGACTTGGGTAACGGCCGCTTCTTTGACCCCCACAACAAGATCTCATTTAAGTTTGATCACCTGAGGAAGGAGGCTAGTGACCCCCAGCCCCACGAGGAAGAGGGAGCACACAGTTCATGGAGAGACGCTTGTGATTTGGCTCTGAGGACCTACGTCAAGGAGCATTATCCTAATGGAGTGTGCACGGTAAGATCACTTCCCCCTATCTGCAGTCTCGCTGTCACACTTTAAATTTAATTGTCCTCTTTGTTTGACTGGAAGCAATATACTTGTGTATATTGTGTATACTAGTATATTGCTTTATTCAGGCTCTACTACACTTTTTACATTGGTATACAATTTATACTAGATGATTTTTACTGTATTTTCCGGACTACAAGTCACAGTTTTTTTCATAGTTTGGCTGTTCCTGCAATTTATATACAGCTGCTCGATTATAGAAAATTACTATCATTATTAGTTTAGTCATAATTGAAATCACCAATAATCAAACAATTATTTGTCAACCAAAAAGTTATTTATTTTTGTAGAAAACAATGTAAAACATATTCTTTAAACATGAATAAAATCCTTCAAACACTGAAATCAAGTGTGCGAATCATGTTCACTTTCGCACTAACAATGTGCGATATATTGTCGTTCGCGATATATCGTCAAAAACATTCTCACCAGTAAGAATATGTCATCCCACAATAGAAACGATAAATGCCCTTGTCGGAAATTAGCAAGGGCCACTTTGTCCCTCAATTTAGCCAAGAATGCCCCTAAAACCCTTGTTCCACGGGCCAAAATTGTCCACAAGTTTGTTGTCAACAACTTATTATTCTCTGGAGCGGAGCGCTGTTCACGGCAGCTCTGCAGCAAAGCCTCCATGGTGTGCACCACCGCCACTCCCGCCCCCATCCCTCGCACCACACACAGTCGGCGGTGCTCGCCTCAGCTACGATACATCATGGACCGCTACTTGGTTAAAATCAGACAACCATCCAACAAAGTGAACCAATTCACGTTCCTCCGTCAGATCCACTCAAAGTTCCACAAACACGGGGACAGAGATGAACCCCCAGCAACGATTATGAACTGGAAACTCAATTAAAGCTAACTATGCTAAGCTAACACACCGACACACAGACTGGGCTAATAGCTAACGCTAACCACTCCATATAAGGAATAAACCAAGTAAAAAGAACATGTCTTATTGTCATAAAGCCACAGAGAGCCACTGATTTGTTTATGGTCAGATTTACCACTTGTATGGAAGAATAAAAGCTAAATATGTCACATGTGTAAAATAAATGTTAGCATAAATGTCACTATTGACTATTTTTTAATTATATTTCACATGTTCACAGACAAAGCTGGTCCCATTAGACTAATGTAACTATTGTGATTATTACATCAAAATATACTGAATGATTAAATCATCAGCTTGATCTGGTTTAATTATAGGAAATCAGTTATATTTATCAATCATAACTTTATGTAACTCATTATAAGATAAATGAAACAAGATTCAGCTGCAGTAAAAACACTAATGAAGTTATTTTTGCTTTTCATGTGCTTTTTTTTTTTTTAAATAATTAGATTTTAAGTGAGGAAATAAATAAATTACATACAATAACACTAATAGAGTGATCCACATGCACTAATATATTCCATAAAATATCAGCTTATGATCTCTTTGAGTCAGCAGCTATTGTGTCTAGTGTTGATGTATTCACATGTATTTGTGTTTTTAAGGAACCTGTTTACACTTTAAGTTGGGAATTGTTTTATTTATTTATAGTTTTTCATTTATCGTGATGTGATAAATACCAGAAAATATTGGGATATTTTTTTAGTCCGTATCGCCCATTCCTATTTCGCACCAAACAAATCAGTTTTTACATGTAATGAGTCTTTGCTCTAGAATAGGTCTTCATCATCAAACCCAAAGTGTTCCCATATAAGAGAATTTGAGTTGCTTTGCTTGTTTACCAAACATTTTTCTGCCATGTTTCATGACCACTAGCAACAACTTTCCTCTGGTTGGCCCGCAGGCTAGCTTTAGCTTTGAAAGGGGCGGGGCAGAAGAACTACCATGCGCGTGCATTAGACAAGTTAGTATCAATAATCGGTGCGTGCCAACCTTTATTCTTTGTAGATGTCTGAAATCGTGGAAGTTTGCTTTATTTTGCAAATAAAACATATGTAATAAATAAATAAAAATATAAGTTTTTGTCTCGATTATATTATTTCTGTAATCGTTGGGTATAATAATCAAAATTGTAATCGAATTTCGACTAATTGCACAGCCCTATCGTAATATATATAATTTAACATGTTTTAAATTATTAATCGATACTGAGGGCACTCTAGGCTTGTGATATTTATATGCTGCCCCACTACCACAGAAAAAATTACCTGAAATATTAACTTAGGCTGTGTTCGAAATTGCATACTAACGTACTATGTACTACACACTCAATGAGTATATACTGTCAACGATTAGTAATGTCAGGTGATAAAAAAAAAGTTGTGATTAATTAGTCATTCTCTGTAATTAATCCAAATTAATTTCTTTTTTAATCGCACCTAAAATTTGCTGAAAAACGCCCATTAGTTGAGGTATTTTCAATTAAATTACATTATTGTGGCAGTTCAAAACATCGATATATAACAAAGTGGCTTTATAAAGATATGTATTGTTTGTTTTTAACAGACTAGAATAGATGCAGGCATAGCCATTTACATTCTTCTGTATTTGAGTGAAATAAAACGTATGTAGTGCTATAAGTTAGCACATCATAAACGGTGAGAACACCTTTCTGTTGCTTTCTCTCTCCTTCAGATAATAACATTTATCCAGTGGGTTTGTTCATTTGTCTGTCATGGTTTGCTCTCAGCATGTTGCAGTTAGCACTGTCCGAGTGTCCATGGTGGCTGTCCGTGCTAGCTGCTATATTGAGGTGGTAGTGAAGGCTGCTAAGCTCCGGTGATGAGGCAAATTCTTTCTTGCACAATATACACACAACTAGGCTTGTGTTTTCCATCCGGTGTTTTTAAAAGCCAAGATGAACCCATTCAGTGCCAGCCATTTTCAGAATTTCTACCCCCCCCAGTGCCAGCCGTTTTTGAGCATTTTGACTGATTTTTAAAGACCCACAGAATATTCTGTACTATGACAATCTGAATTCAGACACCAGATTGTGAAAGATTGAAGTCTCTAATTTCATCAGAAAGCGAAAAATAAATTTTGTTTCTTGCTTGTTTTGTTCTTTTGTAATCCGCAGTGGAATAGAGGCAAGTTTCACACAAATCGCCAGTTTGTGACAAGTTGAGAAAAACAGCCTTTTCTGAAAAAATCTATTAGTGACTTTGAAGCATTTTTTTTTTTTTGCTTTAGTGACACCTCAACGTTGGTTTCCTACTATAAAACTACAAAAACAGCACTGAGACTGGGCTTTTGATGGCAAAAAATATAATAATTTTCTATGTCAGAGTTGAATGGATTTTTACTGTATTTTGGCATTCCTCCAAGTCCTCCCCCATCAATCACACAGACGTAACTTCCTCTTCCTCCCGACATGCAGAAATGACCCGTTTGGCCCGGTTAGTTGATGGTTTAATC
This sequence comes from Gouania willdenowi, assembly GCF_900634775.1. NCBI lineage: Eukaryota > Metazoa > Chordata > Actinopteri > Blenniiformes > Gobiesocidae > Gouania > Gouania willdenowi. The sequence continues at coordinate 9,317,372 of NC_041048.1, read as the reverse complement.
TCACGATCGCAACACTATCAATAATCCACTCAGGATACTTCACAATATCACTCCGTAGCGCCATAATTTCTCTCGTCCCTGTTTCTTCCTCCTTAGCTAATGGTAGCATCAGTGGCTAATCCAGGGGTGGCCAATCCTGGTCCTCAATGACCAGGATCGTTATCAGGCTCCTGCAGAGCTTGATGATGAGTTAATCATTTGAATCATGTGTGTTGGAAGAGGGAAACATCTCAAACATGCTGGATAGTGGCTCTTGAGGACCAGGATTGGCCAACCCTGGGCTAATCTATCATCCAAAGGTATGCTGCTGCCACCTTCAGGGCACGGTTGGTCACTACATCACACTCCAACTTGGATATTGATGAGGGACCTCCACCAGGGTGTATTCTAGTAACCTCCGTGAAAAAACATAAATGACGTAATATTACGTCAATGGCACTGAGCGTAATGGATTTGAAATGACGTAATATTATGTCAGTGGCACTGAATGAGTTAACACAAACAAAGCTGAGCAGCTCGGCAATCTCCCGTCATGTATTGCAGACTGTGCATCAGTATTATGGGTATACCAGGAACTCTTAAAATAAGAAAGGCTCCGTGCTGTTTGGAGTGCTAAAAAAATGTTATTCACAGCGTTAATTTTTCCTGTAATTAATTAATTGCAATTAAAGCATTAAAGTGACAGCCCTATCTACAATATACTATGAGTATGGTTAGGGGGATGTAAAACCTCTGGGTTAACTTCAAAACAAGGGCCCTATTTTCAGAGTAGTTAAAAACTAATGGAAGACAAGAAGAGGTGCTTTTATTTTGAAAAGGGAATGACTTTTAGCTTGAAGCCAGTCCCAGGACGATTTTAGTTTCGCTTGCAATGCGTCACGGGGTGGTTGAGTATGACTAGTGTGCCCACCGTGCATATTTAAAAAATGTCTCGATATAGTATACATCCGGGTATTCTTCAATCTTTCCATACGAATGTGAATGCGCTACATTCTCTTTTTGATGCCAGACTTGGTATTAGTAGTACGTTTGTATGGCATTTTGAAAACAGCCTTAAAGACAACAAAGAACAAAATGGCCCCAAAAAGTAAATTTTATTCTCCAGATTACAAACTGCAGGTAGTAAAACATGCTGCTGAAAATGGTAATCGAGCAGGAGGAAGAAACTTTGGAGTGAATGTGAAACTTTTCAGAGCTTTTCCAGATTAAATGTTTATTGGTCTTGGATTTTATTTTAACAAATCACGAAATAAATGCGATGTATAGTCTAGTGCAGTGGTTCTCAAACGTTTTTGACTCAAGTACCCCCTTTCTCTAACTTTTGAATTCATTTACCCCCTTTGTCCAACTCAAATTATTTTGCTCAGCTCAAATCAACTTTATTTATATAGCACAAATTACAACCTTAACAAAATATCTGGTCCATAGTAGGAAAGAAAGAAAGAACCCAACTCGATCCACATAAGAATTCTGTGAAAAATAACTATAGAGCATAATGATGGAATAAATGAGTGATAACACACATTTGAAAGAATCTCATTTTGTAAATAAGTGGAATGAAACAGTATTTAGTGCCTCCTAAATAGATTTATTTTTTTATCATTTACGGTCATTTCCTGCATGGTGTGGGACCAAGACTGACTCTTGTATTTTCACTTCATCTTCTAATCAAAATCATTTCTATCATTTTGTGTTTTTGGTTTCATTTTGTGTATTTTATTGTTGTTTGTCTGTTCTTTTTATTATTCAGTATAATCTTCTCTTATTTTGTGTTTTTGTTGTCTTTTGTGTGTGTATTTGGTATTTTTTAAATTATTCTCTGTGTTTTTGTTGTCGTTTGGTTATGTCGTTTTTATGTTTCTCTATCATACTAGTGTATTTTGTACGCAAAAGTAATTTTTTTGTAACGTGTTTTTCTCATTTAGTGTGTCTTTGTTGTTGTTTTGTGTTAGTAATATTTAGTGTGATTATCATTTTGAACTAACACCATATTTATAATGCTTTCCTTTGTAAATTGTCTTTTCTCTTTCTCTCTCTCTCAAATACCCCCCGTAGTGCCATCGCTTACCCCCATTTGAGAAACACTGGTTTTTCTGACTTGTCTTTTTTCCCTGTTCATGACATATTTTCTGACTGACGCCACATATACTCCGGTGCGACCTATAGTCTGGAAATGGTTTTTAAATTGATTTATCATCAATATAAATGTGATTTATTTTTAGTTTTTAATAATTCCTCTAGGTTTATGGAAAAACCGTTGATGGCCAGCCGACTATCATCGCTTGTATCGAGGGTCATATGTTTGAGCCGAATAACTTCTGGTGAGTACGCAGCAGTTACTATAAAAGACCTTATCAGACCCGTAGAGACCTCCATGATGGTTTCTGGCTGAGTTGAACATCTAACCTTTTTTCCACCCACCAGGAATGGACGCTGCCGGTCTGAATGGAAGTTCAGCATATCGCAGCCCACAACTCAGCTAGTCGGACTCTTGAAAATACAGGTGAGTAAAGCCATTGTTAGTAAATGTTGAGCCAATTGAAGGCTTTCACTTCATAATGTCCTCTGTTTGTGTCAGGTACATTACTATGAGGATGGAAATGTGCAGCTGGTCAGCCATAAGGATGTACAGGCTTCACTCACCATCTCTGTAAGTGCCATTGATGTTATTATTTATGTTTTGTTTAAGGCATTACATATATTAACCAAACAAATGTTTAAAAAAAAGTTTAATTTAGGTTAAAAAAAAAACCTTTTTTTTCAAGAAGCTTGTTTTTTTAACTTGTTTTTTTTAACATTAACTCATTCAGTGCCAGCCATTTTCAGATTTTCTACCCCCCTCAGTGCCAGCTGTTTTTTGAGCATTTTGACTGATTTTAAAGACCCACAGAATATTTTCTACTATGACTCCAGATTCTGAAAGATTGAAGCCTCTACTTTCATAAAAAAAAAAAAGAATTTGTTTTTGGCTCATTTCGTTCTTTTGTAATCAGTGTTGAATAGAGCAAGTTTGACACAAATCTTCAGTTTCAGAGCAAAAAGCTAAGAAAAAGCCTTTTTCTAAATAAAAACCCTGTCAGTGACTTTAAAACTATTTTTTTGCTTTAGTGACAACTCAAACATTTGAACATTGTTTCCTTATCTAAAACAACAAAAAAAAACACTGAGACCTGGCTTTTGATGGCAAAATTAATATTATTTATCTATCTGGGTCAGAGTTGAATGGATTTCTTACTGTATTTTGGCGTTCCTCCAACTTTCTCTCCCGTCATTTTGCACACGCAACTTCCTCTTCCTTTGGACATGCAGAGTGTCACTGCGTTCCCTGTTTTTTTTTTTATGGTTTTATCTCACCATCGCCACACTATCCATGAGTTCCACACATGCTCTGGTTGCTGGTAACGTCAACTCTGTACATAGTGCCATTTTCTGTCTCATAAATGCCTTTCCTCTCTCCTTCTGAGCTCTGCTGAGCACGGATGATCTCTCATCCAAAGTTGCGCTGCTACTCCTACATGTCACCTATTATTTTGCTATCTGGCTCACAGGCTGGGGGTATTTTGTCTCGTCAATGGCACTGAGTGAGTTAATCGGTAGTTTACACTCTCGGTAAAATCTGACAGCCTGCTGATCACAAATAGACCATATTGTAAGTTTTTTTTTTTTAAAAGGAGAACAGAGAGGAAAAAAAAGGACAGACTTTGATTTTTCTTTTTTAAACTTTCTAACTTTATTTTGGGTTTTTTTTTCCCCTCAGAATGAGACCAAGACAGCAAAGGAGTTGGTGAAAATGATTGACAATACAGAGAGCGACTACCAGGTAGGATGAAGACACTCCAGGTGAAATAGTTTCAGAGAGAGATTTTTTATGAACTTATTAAAATTACCCATTTTGAGGGGCGGTATCATGCTATTTTTCATCCATCTCCATTTGATCTAAGAACCCCAACAACATAGTACCGTAATTTATGGTCTATAAGCCGCTGCTTTTTTCCCATGCTTTGAACCCTGCGGCCCAAACAGTAAAGGCTGTTTTATGCTTGACTCATCTGCAAGGTCCGCACGGCTCCGTGCGTACAAATGACGTAATTTTTGCAGCCACGCTCCCCCGCGTGGGCGCTCGACGCAGAAACATTTCCGCGTAGAGCGCCTCCTAATTTTTCTAACTACACGGAAGAGCCGCAAGGAAAATCATGGCTGCCTTCAGCCTCTTTATATGTGTCCTCAATCTCCTCATTCGTGGAACCACAGTCTCCTACTTTTAGTGGTGGTAAGTGTTTGAAAAAAAGGAAATAATAAACAACTTAACGTTGTCAAATCACCCCGTTTAGTTTGTTTAGAAGCGATCGCGTCTGTATTCTGACTCAGAGGCTGGACTCCGCGTGGTCGCTCTATAGTAGTTCACGAGAACAGACGAAGAGGTGCATCAGTCTGGTTCTAGTAAAAAGTGACCATAAAAAGCTGTAAATGGATTATTATGCTGATGAGGTGAGTTTATGTGGAGAAGGAAACTCATCAGTTGAAACACAGAAATCTCTGTTAAACCTAACTTCAGCCCTCTGAAAAGTGACTTTCGGAGCAGTTCTAAAAACTGGCTGTTTTGGGGCCTACTTATGAATATTTGTGTATGTAGACACAGACTTCATGCCTTGCTCTTGCGAGGCAGATCAGTGATCACCAAAGCGATTTTTTTATCTCATTCAAAAATGTTGTGGGTAGCAGCTTTAAGAGACAATTCCAAATAGATGAATCTTTCAAGATCATTTTGTTTTAATCAAACCACTTTTAAATCTACGACGGCATATTTGGCCCACAATAAAAAAAGAAAAAAATGTTGTAATTTTATGGGAATAAAGTCAGATCCTAATAAAATCGTAATTTTAATTGATTAAAGTCTTAATATTTCTGGATTAAAGTTATGATATTTCAAGAATAAAGTTGTATTTCAACTTTATTCTCATAAAATTACAAACAGGTTCTTGTTATGATCACTCGTGCGTTATGAAGAATGTGGAGCATTTATTGATATTATGTTTCTCTTTAGGTTTCACACATGGCGAAATACTGAGCCTGTTGGCCTCTCGCCACCAAACTGTTATAGGTTTAAGGACTTTAAAGCAACTTTGCAGACGTTTGCTTTTGTTCCGACGAAAGAACCAGACATATTTGGAGCAGATAGCCTCTTCTGTGGAGGAGGAACTGGCTGGAAGTGGTCAACTTCGGGGCTATCGGTGTTAGTTGCATTCACTTCAACAGGGAATTCCGAGTGCTGTACCATTACGAGTACTTTAAGATACAGCTTTATTCTTAAAATATCACGATGTTAATCTCTAAATATTACGACTTTAATCTACTAAAATTATGACTTTATTCTGTATATGTGACCACTTTAATCTAATGAAATTCCGAATTTATTCTCGAAAAATTACAACTTTAATCGAATACAATTACGACTTCATTGTCTTAAACTTACGACTTTAATGTAATAAATATATGACTTTAATCTTGAAATATTACGACTTGAATCAAATGAAATTTACTTTATTCTGATAAAATGACAATTATATTTTCATAAAATGACTATTTTATTCTCGATATATTACGACTTTATTCTCAAAATATTACTACTTAAATCTCGTAGTCCTTAGATTTCTCATTTCAATGTGGCCCTAATATGCCGTTGAATAAATCCATGTGTTCCATCAGTTAAAGGAGCATAGGGCAGGATTTGTGAAAGAAAAGAAAATACTGTTAAGTCCTTTAATGCTAATGGGTGATGAAGCACTCTAAACCAAAGAGAATGAGTCCACACACATTTTACCTATTGCCTTGGACAGAATATGTGATACATTTTGTACTGCTGTTCCTGGTCCAAATTTCCTGCGGACGTGAAGTCAAATGACGCTGGTGCGCGTTCTCGACGGCTTGGAGAGTTGGCCCACTACCGGAAATATAAAGCACAGTGGACTAAACTACTGTTTGGTTCCACAGATGAATGCAGAGGCATGTACACAGGTCTTACAGTAAACAGTCACATGAATGGCAAGTAAATAAATAATGGTGTCACAGTTGGAGTGAGGATTGGGCCGCATTTTCTTGTCCAAGGACTACCCAACAGTAAAAACCTCATTTTTTCCTCAAAGAAATGACATGTACATTTGTTTTTGTGGTAAGCACTGAGCAAAGATGAGGGTGATCCATGTTATTGCCATCTTGGATTATGTTGTCACCAGCGCTTCATTGCCGCAAGTTGCGCATGCACAAAATGATACTACAAGAAAGAGGAATTATCTAATTCTGAATTAAAAACGGAATAAACCAGCCACCTAATTCAAAATTAACTTTAATTCAGAATTAAAGCTCCCATGTAAATGTGGCCAAGGTCACAGTTAAAGCTGCATTCTTTAGGGCTACAGCAGCTGAAGCAGGTAAGGAAGAACGCTGCGCATAAACGACACTGTGACCAAACACTACCACCAGTTATAAATATCTGTCCAAACCCGACCCGTCGGGTTTCGGTCGGGTATCCATTCTCTAGTCACAGCATTAGCTGTGCTCCGGTGCTAAACAGTTGATGCGCGCTGCAGTTACACTAACAAGTTGGATTTCTAGATCCTGCCCTATGCTCCTTTGAACATGAATGCTCATTCACTCATTTTTAGAGGGATGACATCATGGTGCTTTATGTGACGTCCTTTTGTGTGTTTTAGATGGCCATCAGCGAGAACTATCAAACCATGTCAGATACCACCTTCAAAGCCTTACGCCGACAGCTCCCAGTCACCCGCACCAAGATCGACTGGAACAAGATCCTCAGCTACAAGATCGGCAAAGAGATGCAGAATGCTTAAAGGATGGAACGTCCCACTGAATGGATCAGAGGAAAGCTGTTGATCTTCCAAAGTGTGATTCTAGAGAATTACAGTTTCTGCTGAGCACTAAGTGGGGGATGCCTTTTTTTTCTTGGTGACATTGGGCGATTCATTTGTAAACATTTATTTTTTAATTAAAAAAGGCCTTTGGTGACACTGTGAACGTTTGGCTGCAAATTCTCACATACACAATAACCTTGAGTAAGTGATCTCTGTGTGTCATACAGTGCAACCTAACCAGTGGATTCTCATGCAGCGATTAATTCCCTACTTTACTACTCGGAGCTTCCAGTACCTCTACAGTTAAAATGTATTTTTTATTTTTTTAAATGAGTAAATACATATGCGATATGCAATTCGATCCACTATTTAAAACAAGGCAGTATTAGCAAATGCTTACATGAATACATAGATATTTGTGGATTTGTCTAATTGCGTGTTGCCAAAGCACAAATGTTCCTGGACTAGGTTTCACCTTCACTCTCAAAGTTTACAGTAGTGTTGTTTTTTTCTGCATTATGGATGGATAATGTTACAAATGATAATCCTATCCCCATGGACTAATTACTTATTGGTGTCCTTTTGCCAGTGTTTTGCCTTTAGCCTGTGCTATATTTTTTTATACAAACTGTAAGTACATTTATTATTCATGGAATAAAAAATACTGCACCAGATCAAAAAGTGCTCATGATTTGTGTCACGTTAACCTGGGTCCAGTTGTTTAAAGGTAATCTGATGGGATTTTGGACAATGGACTGGACCAAATCTTGAAAAGGGGTTGCTCAATGCCTTAAAGAGATAAGATATTAATTGTCACAGGGAGTCATCAGGAAACTCTAAAAGCTCTTTTTATACAATAAAACACTGCATTACCCATAATTCTTCTGTGCCTCTGAGCCCCGTATTTGAGTCCTACTCCGTGAAAAAATCCATCTAAATGATAAAACGGTGGTAATATTTCCAATGTTAAAATGGTAATATTTCCACAATAATCTATACTATAATGCAAGAAAGGTCTGAGTGTGTGTGTAGCAAAACGTAAATGTTAAGATTACGGATCCCTCGGTAATGAGCGCGGTATTGAGAGTGCTACTTCCGGTTCCGGGTTCATAATGTCATTGTCGTAGTTTGTTTGGGTTAAAAAAAAAAGAAGTCAATATTAAAAACGTTTTTGTACTGCTAAAAGTCATTTAAGTTAATATTTCATGGTTATTTAAAATTGTTCCCGTGATCCCAAACTTCCTTTAAATCACGGGTCATGCACTTCACTTCCTTTTCCGTTTTCATGACTGTGGGCGGTGGCTGTGCTGACGGCCATTAGCCGAGCATATCACAAACATTCTGCTTCTTCAGACAGACGATGTTACTTTTTTGTGAGCGGATGGGTCCCCAACACGGCTCCACTATGATTATTGTTTGTTCTGCGCAAGGGTGAGTGTTTCTTCTTATGTTATGCTATGTGTTAATGCTTGTAGCTACAATGTAAACACAACACACTGCTGATGTGCGTGCGTGCACTACACCGGGATGAAAATGCTGAACTCACACAGAGCTGTTTAGAGAGAGAGTTGCGACAACTAACAACTAACTCATTTATCATGCGCATGTCCCATACAATTAAACCTGGGAATTCGCACCCGCAAATATACCCCTCTATAACACTACAGAGTATGTACACCTCTTTGTACATCTAACCTTCAAACACACTAATTTGACCATAATTGACAACTCTACTTAAGCCCCCACATGAATGCATACTTCCGACAGGCACTGTACTAGTTGATAGAATTGCTTTAATGCATGTGTCAAACTCACGGCCCGGGGGGCCAAATTCGGCCCTTTAGAGCAGTGGTTCTCGAACTTTTTTTGTTTTTGGCCCAAGTACCCCCTTTACCTTACTTTTGAATCCAAATACCCCCTTTTGTCCATTACAACATTTTGCTCAGAATACTATGAAAAAACAACTGTAGAGCATAATTATGGGTTGAATGAGAGTTAAAAGAAATTTTATAGAATCTCATTTTGTAAATAATTGGAATGAAACTATTGGTTATTTGCATAACTGCGGTTCTCTGAGTAATATGAGTGAGATGTCTCACTATGGGTTGTACACCTCAGCGTTATTCCTCAGAAGCCCAATCTCATCACGCCAATCCTGATTAGCTGGTGACATGTATTCATCTGCCGCAGATAGTCCCACCTATGATCATGGGCGTTATTAGACCCCCTGGGGGTCCTAGGCAAGAAGGACTATGGGGCCTCCAGGCCCCAGAATGATAATGAATGAAGTCCAGGATGACGAATCAGGAAATAAATACTTTATTAAATAATTAACATATAAAATAAATAACATAGCTATCTGAACTAAATGCAAACTTTACACACACTATATACAGCAAATGCCAGAAAAACAAACACAACTGAAATGTGCAAATGTTTAAGTATGATAAAAATGCAACCAAGCAAAAAAAACAACAAATTTCTCATTGTCATTTTGTAATTTTCTTTGGTGAATCTCCCGAGATGGATTTTCTGAACTTTGGGGAAGTCCATGTCTGTCATTTGGAGTGGTTCTTTTCTCACAATTTGATACCAAGCATTGTCATCGACAGCTTTTGGCCACAGTGCAGGATCGTCTGATATTATTTGATTTGCTATTATTTGAGTGGTGTCATGGGGGGGTGGTGGTGAGGAGGTGGTGATGGAATGCTGTGCTTCCATCCTGCTGCTGCATGAAGGTACCATCATGTCCTACTCTTCTTCAAGACCCTCCTCATGATCTGAGGTTGATATTGCTCGAAAGAAAATAGTATAAGAAGCAATTGTTTAAAACAAATCTTTGTGTGGTCATATTAAATCAGATAGCTCCCATGATGTATTTTAAACTTTAAAATGTATTTTAAAAAGTTAAACTAAATAAGTTCCTACTTTCATGTAGAGAGGTCTGATGTTGCTGATGTTAGTGGTGTTGTGGTGGTCCAAAAAACTTCAACAAAGCACCTCGAGGAAGAAAAAACAAAAAGAGCACAATGTATTTGGTTGGCTTACATAAAGTAAAGAAATGTGCATATACACAAACACTAAACATTTGGGGTATGTTTGGAATAATTCATGAACATTAATTTGCACGAACAACTTTAATGCTTCATGTTAACATTTTATTTAATGTAACATTTAGGCAATATTACATTTATGGATGTATCAGTTTTACCATTTGACAACAAACACTTTATTCTAGCAGGATCTGGTCGTCTCGGCTACGACAGCGGGCTAGTGGATGACCAGTTGGGCAGCGGTGCGTCTGCACACCTCCAACATGTCCGAGCCGGGGAGAGGAGAAGCTGGTGTGCTTCCCTCAGCTCCCTCCTGGGAAGCAACCGAGGCAGTGGGCTTTGCAGCCTGAGCCGAAGTGACGAAGATGTCGCCCCCCTCATCGTCCTCTGAAATGAGGAGTTCAGAGGCGACATCTTCATCGTCTCCACAGTCCAAGTCGAGGACGTCTTCCTCAGGTGGAGGAACAGTGTGGCAAGGTCACAGGCCTCACTACACAATACACAAAGGTCCCCTTGTCCATTCCCGTTGCAGGGGCCCATGGCTCGTTAATGTTGAATTTGTTCTGTGTCCCACTTAAGCTCAAATTGATTCGTATTTGACCGCTGAACTGAAATGAGTTTGACACCCCTGCTTTAAGGGATGGAAAGGATGATTCAACTCGAGCCCTGTGTGTATTTTAGATCTTTGTAATAAAAATGAATTGAAAGAGCACCTGCATCAACTAGTCTTGTGTATACTGTATAATAAAAATGTGTTGACCAATAAAAAAAACCCAAAATAATTTAAAAAATAAATGAAGTACTTTTTTTTTTTTTTTTTTTACACATCACACTCACAGTGATAGAACAATGCAACATGTCCAGTATCTATATAATGTACATGTGTTTTATTGGTGCACTAGTCTGGACCCCATATGTAATCATACACCTGTAATGGAATAATGAATAATTGTTTTTGCATTTTTTTCATGGATCCCCAAGTTACGGCTCGAGGACCCTATTAGGAGTAACCTGGAGTAACCAGAGAAAACCCACAAAAGCACTATTTTTTATTTTTATTTATTTATTTATTTTTCAGGTCCAGAAGATCTTGTTTAGAATTTTTTTTTTTTTACCCTTTTTGAGTTCAAGGTTCTCTGACGATTTTTTTTGTTTAGTTTTATGACTTTCATGATTTTGAAATAGTCGTGTCTTTCTTTTTGCCTTAGTTTGAATTTTGGATGTCTCTACCAGCTTCCTAGTTTCTTTATTCGCATTATGATTATCAATGGCTTGCTGTATTTCCCTGTAGGTTGCGTAAAAATCTTCATTTAACTGTATATGATCATGCTCCAACTGCCAGAGTCGATCATGAATGTCAACGTGCTGCACCTTCAGTTCAGAAACATCCCCTCGTAGATGCTCAATCATCTTTTGCAGAGCTTCAATTAGCTCTTCACGAGCAGCCCGCTGTGCTTCCTTACTAACGTTTTCAGCAATAGCGCTTGTTTCTGAAACAGTACCAGGTTGCTGTTCAAAATGGTCAGCTTGCTGTTTTTCAATAATGTTGTCTGCAAGAACCTCATCTGTTAGCTTAGCAGCAGGTTGATTTAGCTTCCCTTCAGACTCATCGTCGTTAGATTTGCTGATGATATGTGATTGACCCATCTTTTATGTCATCCATAGTCTGCGTGTCTCCTTTCTTGGTTATTTGCTGTTGCAATCTTGTTTATCCTCCGTGCATCAGAATTAATGATGATCATAGGCAGGGTTCTAATGACATCATAGGCCAAGGCAGGGTTCTAACACTGAGATCATTGTTGGATATTAATGAAATATCAGCAGAACCCTGGGGCATCGGACTGGTGGTAAAGGGTCCCGGGGGGGGGGGGTTATATACATGTAATAAAATGCATTTTTAAGCTTTTTTAGATTATTTATATGGAATGAAAAGGCCCCTGTGTGAAAACAAGCTGGTTGTTAATCACAGTTTTGCGCTAAAACAATGATTAATTCTGCATCAGGCTTTATTACCACCCCCTTTAGAACAGTGCAAATGGTACGACCCACATGTGCTTTTGCTGTAATGAGGATTGGGAGATATACAGCAGCAGCATGTATTTCCTCAATAAAGGAAAACCAGGCCAAAAACGCAAAAAAAGAATGAAAGTAAAGGAAGAGAAGGTGAAATAAGGGAAATCTGCTGCTTACTCAATTCTTCAGAGGTGGGCTTTAAAACGCACATCTTTTTTTTTTAGGCAATGTATTATTTTGTTTGAAATAAACTACGTGCACGCATTTAAATGCTGAACATCACTTTTGCATGTCAAATCTTAATTGGAAATTAAATTATTAGAAGACTAAATTTTGCTGCCACCAAGTCTTAAGTAGGTGTCCAGAGTGTCCCCATGATTCTAATTATTCTGTCTTTACCTTTTATTAACCTTTGTACACGTTTGCTTTGTGTGTGTGTTAGTTATACCCCCACCCCCCAAATAAAATAAAAATAATGACCAGCCGCCCCTGAATTGTAGCAAAAATATGTCACAAACACAATATTCAATAAATAATTAAAATATCGCAGAATAAATTTATAAAATACAAGCAATGAATATGGAGTTATTAGGTTATTGCAGTTTTTTCAACCTTAGGGTCAGGATCCCATGTGGGGTTGCCTGGAATTAAAATGGGGTTGCCTATAATGTCTAGTAATTGTAGAAAAAAAACAGGTAATAAAGGATTAAAATTATATTTTTAAAATGTTGAATTATTATTAATTTTCAAATATCACACACAATAAATATCAAATAACTGTATCCTACTTAAACTTTCTCAAATATAAATTTAGTATAAAAAATTTTCATTGTCACTAATCCTAGCAACTCTGTATTTGTAACACACTTTAATAAACATGATCAAAAACTAATTGTAGAAAAAAAAAAAAAAAAATGTATCTGGGGTCGCTGGACATTTGTGATATTAAAATGGGGTCACGATCCAAAAAAGGTTGGGAACAATACACACTAAAGATGTATTCACACCGAACACGACTGCAGCGACTGCAGTCACTTCAATCGTCCGTGATGAGTCGATTGACGACAGTGGTGCTTTTTGGTCACTCCATCAATTCATTGGTCCTGTGAAGTCATTACCAGGGAACAAGTGTGTGCGTGCGTGTGTGCATTTAGCAGGGTGACACGGGAGACAAAGGCAGACTGATGACTCATCATAAACAGCGTCGCTTCTACGGTATCAATGGTCTACTTATGGAGTTACTAAAGGATGAGTCCACTCAGAATGTAGGCTTATTCAAGAAGGTAACCGCTGTACCTTTAGGGGGAGCGCTAAGCGCAATTTACTTATTTCTGCTTTAAATAAAACATGTACAGTAGGTGGCAATATGCACCTATTATTAAAGTTGGTTGCAACACACCAATAAATAAATAAAAAAAGACATCACCAAATATTTATTGGTTTTCATCACTGTATTTGTTGTTGTTTTAACTTGTAAATTGTCTTTGAGTTTCTTGAAAAGTGTTTTTTTTTTTTTTATGCATTATTATTATTACTGAGAGATTTTCATTTTTGAAAGGAGGGTGCTGCAGAAAAGGTTTTGGAACCACTGGCCTAAGGTAGGTTTTCCAATGTTTTCAGTTGGTGATAAATTTGAAACCATAGAAGTGAAATGGTATCTTATTATCCTGGTAAATATGTCACCCACATATGTCATCCAATGTGAACCATAATGGTATGTTTAAAAGGTGTTTATTGTTCATTGGGATCCCCATTAGCTTCCTCCATAGTGGTTGGCTAGTCTTCTTGGGGTCCCAAGTTAAGAGCAACAAAATCTTTACAATAAATATACAATAGCAAAAACATAATAAAATACAAATATATACAATTACAAATGCAACTAGAACTGCAAGCAGTTATGAAAGGGGGCCAAGCCTTCCCGCGCGACTCGGCCCCCAGGTTTCGCGGAGCCCGTGAAAGTACGTCACGAAGGATGGGGGGGCTCGTGGCGAGCGTCAGGACACAGGCCAACGTGCCATTCGCTGTGAACAGGTGGATATGAAGGTTTGGAAGATGTGATTTAAAGTGTGAAAGTTACAGGCCAAAATGCGTTTGCACCCATTATAGCGCCACCTACTGGTGCACTTTTTGGTATGGGTGATCTGTGTGCTCTTGTATGGTTACCCTGTAAATTTCACAGCCCTCAACATATTACTTTAGCTGAAATAAAGGTTTGTTTATTTATATGTTATGTAGTAATAAGCCACGCCCACTTTGACCAATCGCGATTAACTTCGAGTCCCAGGAGCGACCCAAGGTCATACCCACCAAATTTGGTAAAAATCGGTTGTGCCATTAAGGAGATATAACATTCTCATAATTACAGTGCCCCCTAGAGGCCTAAGTTATTTAAATTTGGCTCATACCCCCACAGTCACATGCCAACCAAGGATCTCAGATTTGGTGTTGTAAGCAATTTTTTTGACCGAGATATGCAACAGTTCACATTTTTATAACTAGCTCGAAAACTTTACTCATTAATGATTTGTGCATATTTTGACCGAACAAAATTCTTTACTGAACTTTAGATTTAGGTCCAACTGAAGACTCTACCTGCCAAGTTTCACGCTGATTGGACAAAACCCCAAGGAGGAATTGGAAAAAGTAGGTTTTCCAGTTTTCCCGCCTGTATTTCTCCTCCCTTGCCTGGCACCTGGCTGCACATGTGTCTTATTTTGTTCTGATACATACGACATTTGTGATTATCAGGGTCAAACATGAGCTCATCAAAGATGAAGACATACATGCAAGAAGAAATTTAACATATAACAGTAATATTTTAATTAGAAGGTTTTACATTTAGAAATCAAATGATCAATTATTGTAGTTAGTTTTACTGGTGATTTAATGCAGTACAAATTATGTTCCAGATTTATTGATAGATGTATTATTATTTATCATTTGGGGTCTATTGTGTCTGTTTATTTGATTTATTAGGTATGTATATATGAGTTGTTTGTGTATTAAGTTTAATATTTAAAATATAATTATTCTTATTTGTTATTGATTTAGATTTGTGCATTCAGGTGAAATTATCGTTTTTAGTGTTAATCTTACTGTCTGGTGATCATATATGTTTTGTGTCTTTGTTTTTGTACATGGTTGTGTTGTTTTTAGATTAAAATTAGATTTTCTGAAACTGTGTCCTTGTCTTGAAAATGGCAGCTTACAAGTTGACCTGAATATATTTTAGAAATAGGATTATTGAGTATAAAGACATTTAATTATAGTATCACACAGAAAATAAACCATGAATAATAATAAATTCCAACAGGAGTTTATTCCATAGTTGAGATGATCTAAATAGGCCAGACTTTTGTAGTAAATTAATTTTTTTTTTTTTTTTTACATTCTATGGTTGAACCCAGCACTCAGTCAGTCAGGGCCTCTCTGCTGTGAAGGAACAGTTTTCAGATCTTTGTTTGGGTGGGCGGGGCTCTGGGCTTGTGGCGGCTACGTAATGACTCCTGCTTTAGGGAGCCTCAACAAAAGTAAGTAAAATAAAGCGTAGAGGTCCCGATCATTTTAAAAGAAACAAAAGGACAAATGATTTTTTTCCCCCCCCCCTCGTTAATTTTTATTCACTTTATATTTTTGCTGATGGATATTTTTTTCTAGTCTTTATCAAGTTTATTATTTTTGTTCGGCAACCAATGCTGTTTTCGCTCTGCTTTTTGACAGACTCTCCCTAACCGAGACCAATGGAGAGCAGCTCGTGCTCCACCGTGTACGGGAAAGGTAAATTGTTTTTGTTTTTTTTACAGATATTATGACTTATTCTCATAGGAACGGAGCGATAAGGGGTTATTTTATTCCAAACAGTGGGATTATACTGACAAAATGTATCAAACCCACAGTTTGAGGGAGTCGTCTCCCGTTTGGAGTCCATTGGATCATCTGAGTCAGGGAACTCAGTGCGGAACTTCCCACAGTCGGTCGGTATGCCGTCCGTCAAACACTCACTGGAGTCCGGGTTGGACTTCATTGAATTTCTTGGAGACAGAATATCCAACAACAGCAAGCAGGAGCTGAAAAACATCTACTACTCTGAGTTCAGGTGCAGGTGAGTCTGTCCCAACAGTCTGTCACTAACAGAACAGGGGTCACCAACACGCTGCCCGCGGGCCCCAGGTAGCCCTCATGGACCATGTGAAGGGCCGTCAGAAGCTCTAGCTAAAATGTGATTCAAGGATTCAGACTCACAAAGATAAATACGGATGACAGATGTAATTAGTCCTTAGTAGAGTTAAATATTGTTAATAAAGTTTTTGTATTAAATTAACCATTAGACAATAATGTAACTATTGTGATTATTACACCTAAATATCCTGAATGATACATCATCAGCTTGATCTGGCTTAATTATGGGAAATCAGAGAGCTATTTATCAACCATAACTTTATGTACTTCATTATCAGATATAAAATAAACAAGGTTCGGCAACAGTAAAAACACTATTGGAGTTATTTTTGTTTTTCATGTTTTTTTTTTTTTTTTAAATTTTTTTAAGAAAATTATTTCATTTTAACTGAGAAAGTAAATTAATTCCATACAATAACACTACAAGAGTAACTCACATGCACAAATATATTCCATAAATGATCAGCTCATGAGCTCGTTGAGTCAGCAGCTATTGTAGCCTTTTTAATATGTCTAGTGTGGATGTACAGTATTCAATTTAATTTGTGTTTGTAAGGGACCTGTTTATACTTTACGTTGTGAATTGTTTTATTTATTTATTGTTATTTATCATAATTTTTATTGTCATCGTGATAAATACCAGAAATTATCAGGATAATTCTTTTAGTCTATATCACCCATCCATACTATCTATCCATGTTCACAGGGAGGGACTGAAAGATCCAAGCTTCTCCTCTGTCCTCTACGCTCTGGTAAAGTGCAATAAAGCACGAATAAGACATGGGCAGATCTTCCTCAATGTCACCCCCCAGGTAAGGGATCAAAGGTGTGTTTATAACAACCACTAACTTTTCATCACAGACGACGGGCAGGGGTGTCCGATCCGACATTGATATCAGATATCAGTCTGATATCAGCACAATAATAATAATAATAATAATAAAAAGATTATGGGATTATATTGTCCTGTGTCTGATATAATACGTATTGTTTTTATTGGATTTATTGAGGTAATTTTTATTGTCTTCCATTTGTTCTAAGGGTGTAAGAAAAAATTGATTTGGCCATATATTACAATATTTTTATTGGCGATTATTTATATCTATAAAAACAAGGAATCTCTGTGTGCGTGTGTGTGTGTGTGTGTGTGTGTGTGGGGCTCAAATATATCAGCGCATCAGGATGAGACGGAGCTGAGACTTTCAACATGGCTGCTGCTTGGTTACATTTTTTTTGAAAAATGTACGGTAATTTGACAATTTGATAAACATACCATTACCACTTGTTTTTTATATTGGTCCTTTAATTGCAAGTCCATTTTAAAAAAAAATTGCATTTCATACCATTTTTTTTTACTTGTACAGGTGAAATTTATTTTATTGATATTGTGATGTATTTCGTATT
Source organism: Gouania willdenowi (assembly GCF_900634775.1). NCBI lineage: Eukaryota > Metazoa > Chordata > Actinopteri > Blenniiformes > Gobiesocidae > Gouania > Gouania willdenowi. The sequence goes on along the minus strand of NC_041048.1, from coordinate 9,299,851 downwards.
GTTTAGTATCGGGATATATCGTGTTGTGAATTGTATCGTATCGTCAGATTCATGGCAATGCACACCCCTAATTAGTTCCGTTGGCTACTAATAAATGGGTCAGTTTTTCCTCATACCTCATATATAGATAAAAATATACTAAATAAATAGTAAAAAGAAGAGGCAAACAACAACAAAATGACACAAAAAACTAATTAATTCCATTATTATGCTCCATAGTTGTTTTTTCACAGAATTAAGAGAAAAATGTTGTAGTCGGACTTAAGGCGGTACTTGGATTCAGGAATAAGAGAACCACTGTTCTACCACATTGAAAAGTCAGTGTTTTATTATTTTTTTCTTGGTGAAAACAAACTTTCAGTAACCTTGTGTGAAACTTGTAGGCTCGGGTGTACTGTGACCAATGGAGGAAACCCCCGGGCCAGAAAAAGCAGAGTGGCAGCTCAGACCTTCCAAAGGAAGATGAGAGACCTGGACACACCTCATCACCCCAAAATCCTGTGCTGATCTCCAAGAGAAAACTGGCGACGGAAGTCCTTCACAAGCTGAAGGCCAACAGGTAAATGTACAATAACTCTATATTTAACCCTGAGTGGAATCAGTTAGAAACCAATTTTTAGCCATCACCGATTAATCTACATCTGTCAATCAGTCGAGCTATGATTTATATCTGATGTATTGGTTTATTGCTGCATGGAAATTTTGAGTTTCTGTCGTGTGCTACTTTTGAATCGGCAGTAATAATTAAAAAAATACAACACTTTAAGAAGATTAAAACATTAATACTAAGCTTCATATGGAAAAACCAAAGAGCTAGGATAAGGCTGTCCCTACTTCATTTATATCATGACGAGGGAGGACTGAAATGTCCAAATATAATGTGGTATTACTGGGCAGCGCAACTTAGGTCCATCAGGTATTATTTCAGTACAACGGATGCTCCCCAATGGACAGAAATGGAAAATAGGGTCTTAAGCCCATCTTTACCTCTAAATATTTTATCCGATTCAGAAGCTAACTTACTTAAAAAAACCACAAATCCAATTGTTAAAAATATGGTTAAAGTAAGGTACAATACTAAAAAATTTATGAAAGAACCAGTTACTCTGTCACAGCTGAGCCCAATATGGGCAAACCAAGAATTTAAACCAGGCAGAGCAGATGCAGTGTTTAAACAATGGGCACTAAATGGTTTGGGTAAAATTCAGGATTTATTCACTGCAGGGTCAGATGATATGATGTCATTTGAAACTCTTCAATATAAATATAATATACATAGGAAATACTTTTTTAAATATCTTCAACTTAGAAACTTTATTCAGAAAAAACAAAGCAATCTTTTAAAACCATTTAAATCTAAATTAGAGGTCTTAGTTACTGAAGACAGTTCGAAAAAAGGAGCAATCTCACAATTTTATAATTTATTGGCGTCAAATTCTTCAGAGAACTCAACTATTAAACTAGAGGCATGGAGAAAAGACCTAGAAATTAATCTATCTCTTGAAGAATGGCGTTCTGTTTGTATAAAAGCCCAAAAACAAACTATTAACTTAAGGTTAAGGATACTGCAATATAAGTGGTTAATGAGAGTTTACATCACTCCAGTTAAATTGAATAAATACAACCCTGACATTCCAGATACTTGTACAAAGTGTAATGAAGAAAAGGGTACACTTTTTCACTGCATTTGGGAATGTAGGGTAATTCAGTCTTTTTGGAATGCAGTTACACAAACTTTAAAAGACATCATCTCAAAAAGCTTAACTCAAGAACCTGCTTTTTTAATTTTGGGAATTTATCCAAACTATCCTAAATACGCTAAATGTGAGCGGATTCTTATTGACATTGGTTTACTACAAGCCAAGCTTGGTCAATGGGCCAAACAGATGTTGACAATTCTACCACTGGAACAGATTACATATCTTCTGAAAGGGAAAAGTGACTTGTTTGAATCCATATGGAGGCCATTTATCACCTACGTGGAACGTTTGAATCTATCCGAGGATCGTAATGAGGACTCATGAGACTAATCGGACTTGGGACTATACCTTTTGAGTTTTATATTCATTTTTTTAGTTACCCTTTGTTTTGTTTTTTTCTTGGAAATATGGATGTCTCTGTACACTCCAGTAACATGACATTCTTTTTGAAGAAGCAGAAGCACGGGTGTGTGTCTGGGAGGTTGTACTGTTGTTGTGTGTTGTAAAGCAAAAAATAATAAAGACATTGTTGGGAAAAAAAAAATATGATAAATTACAGGAGAAATTGGCTGAAGGCATAATAAATACAGAAGAGACATTTAGTAATTCTTAAGGGTTTAAATCATTAATTTCTTTTAATGTTATATTTATTGCCTAAAGCGTGTGGACTAAGGCCAATATAAACGTCGTATTTCCGTGTGTCTCCAGGATCTCTGTTGTGAAGTTGTTCGTAGCGCACACAGGGGGGCAGACGTTGCTTGCTCAGTAGCTGATTTTCTTCCACAGAGCATTTAAATAGGCTACTTTAAGTCCAGTTTTCACATTTAAAAATCTAATCTTTGTTTTGCTCCACCTCAGATGTTAGGATGCCAATTTTCATTTTGGAAAAGTTTAATTTCTTGTCTCGGGGCCTCCGAAACAGGTGGGCGTAACAAGTTCAGGACGATCAAATTCAGCCGCCGGATTTATCAACACCGGCTCATTTGTTCGCTAGGATTGGTCCGATACGAAGTTGTATAAATCACACGTTGGTCCTGTGGTACGAATAAACTTACTATCAAAGTGTGGTGAAAATATTAAAGATATTGAAATGCAAAGCATAGATTAAATTGAATTAGACATATTATGAAGAAAAAACACTCTTGGCAGTACTTTTTACCTGTGCAGGCTCACAGTTGCTAAATCAGCACCCTGATCATGTCGTTTTTTTCCCAGAAAAAAGCTGACGGCTGACAAGGGCGGCGTTGAATTGACTTCTGAACCCGTGTCAAGCGGTGGGAAGCTTCAGTTCACAGTTGATCGTCTCAGGGAGTTGTTTGTCGTCCGGTTCCACATTTTAAACAATGGCAAAGACTGTATCTACTTCACCTACTACACAGCCCTGCACAAAATTCGATGTTTTACTCTCGACGATGAGAGGAGGGTGACCCGAGCCAGTCCGGTGTACCTCTGTCCTGGTGAGATGACAAACTGGGCTCTATAATGACGAAACACATATTCAATGCATACAACTATCGCACAAAGGTTGGTGTCTGATTTATTTGAGTTTTTTCCCCACAGGAGAGAGCTATCAAGTTGTGGTTCGTTACATGTTGAACCATTATGGTTACTTCCCCGCCACCATGTACTTTGAGTTCTGCCCTGATGCCACCGACTCGACGCCTTTTTGCATCGTCAGAGAAGTAGAAGCTATAGCCCAGACCTCTTTGGCTGCGGAGTTGGGGCCTGTTGCTCCTTATACACCCCACAGAGTGAGCACGTACACGGCTGTTGAAACCTTGGTGGTGGAGGGAGTGCCACCAGACATGTAAGTAAAAGTGCAAAGAGCCCAAAAGATAAAGGGGTCATTCCATGTTATTTCAATAAAATTTCAGGACATCCCACACACTTTGCTATCAAAAAATTCGAAATTTTTTACCAATTGTTCTGTGATTATTAAAAAGGCACACTGTATATTTTTACAGGGTTCCCGCGGATCCTAAGTCTTAAAAGGCATTTGAATTATAAAATGGAAAATGGAAGAAAAATAAGGACGAACGAACACATACAAACCTCACTAAATTGGCCATATCTCAAAAAGTATTCATATGATCAAACTAAACATTTACAGTGTGCTTGAATAGTCAAGGAACAATTGGTACATTTTTTGAATTTTTTGGACCAAAATGCGTGGACCATTTTTTTTGAAATGACATGGACCCAAAGGCAATGCAGCAAATTTTTGCACCCTTTAATCCAAGATTCCCAAAATGGTCAAAAAAGGTCACCAACAATGTGTTCATTCCTGTTGATTTCTTTCTGTTATGTTCCTTTCTGCAGTTCAGTCGTCCAACAATTGAAGATGACTGTAAAACTAGGAGACTACAAGTATCCATCTTACCTGAAACAGCTAGCTAGACAAAGACTGGAAGACTCTGAGCATCTTTCTTCAGCAGCTAGACAGAAACTCCAAGCAGTAAAGTGAGATACTGAGTGACTTACAATATTTACCTTTATTAGAGAACTAACCTCCACTCACACTAACTGAAACATTACATCTGCTGTTTGTACAGAAGTCTCCTTAACAGTTCTTTAAAGATGAAGAACTACTCCCATCGTTTTCACCTCCTGCTTTACCTGGAGGAGATACAGATGGAGGTGGACATCAGGAAGTACGACCTCCACAATCAGACGATGAATCAAGTCCAAGGAGACAGAAAGCTCCTCACGCTGAGAGTAAAAAACAAACAACTTTCTTTATTTTTTCTCACACTGTTGCCTCAAACAAAAGTCTTATTTATAACTTAAAGGTCCCATATTATGAAAAACTTGTTTTTTCTGGTCTCTTCATCCACAATAATTTGGTCCTCCCTGTTCCTGAGCTGCCAACTCCCAGAATGAGGAAATCAAGCGATTCCTGGATGGTCTCTGCAGTCCGCTCACTGGTAAAACGGCGCTTCTACAGGCTGTTCGGATTCAGCGCCTGTCGTGACGACACCGAAGGACTCATTTACATAGGTTGACTTCCTCTGAGTGGTGATAGGAGACACGAGACTGTGGTAACGCCGTCAGCAGTTTAAAACCTGAATTCCGGTTTACATCGCGTGTTACGGTAAAGTCGTCGGAAGCCAAAAATGTATCAAAAATCAAATTGTTTTCAACAAACTCCACCACGTTCTTGTTCTACAGCCTCCCAGTTACCTCTATGCAAATCTTCAACTGGATTCACTGTAGCCTTTGTGAGTAATTGGTAGAATAACCCTGTACAGTACTGTATATATTGGGTGTGTTTTGTGTCATTATGAGAAAATGCTACAGTGAATTCAGTTGAAAATTTGCAAATAGCCATGTGTTTTACTGTGATGTGCAGTTTTTTGGCTGAAAACAAAAACAAGAGTGTGTAGATATGGTCTATAGACAAGCCTACTCATGAATATGCGTAAGTAGGCTGCAAATCAGCTAATTTTTAGAACTGCTCAGGAAGTGACTTTTCAGAGGACTAAAACTCCAGAAAACAGGCGAGTTTGGGAAAAGAAACCTTAAATACTATATTGTTGGAGTTCTTTGAACAAATGGAGATACGTAAAAAATAGCATAATATGGGACCTTTAAACTTCCTGAAATGTTTTTCTTAGCCATTTTTTCTGATGGTGACCTGTAGAGTCAACATCACCAAAGATATTGGTTTGTTCACTTTAGTGATGCCAATATCAATTAAAACCTCAGGGTTTGCCCTCAAATTTCAATGTCTTACCATGGAAATCACAAAACTTTATAAGAGGGAGAATATAAAAAGAGAGGGCAACGTTACACCTATGTGAGGGGGAAAGGAATAGGGGGGAGGGAATTAGGGTGGGACAATGAAGGAAGTGGGGAGAGTCGACGGGGTCAACTATTGTGGTTGTGCTGAAATTTTAAGTTATTTTTTGTCTCCACTGTAAATACTTTGTTGACATTTTCGCACATTGCATTGTGGGTTCACAGAGATGGATGCATCAAAGTGTTTTTACGTCATTCTGATATCACAGGGAATACTGGGAACAAACTAGAACAAAAAATTGTGTCAAGTGAACCATTGTCCTCATTCCCTGGAGAAGAAACAATAAGAAAGAAGTAAACTTCAGTGGCAATTTTCACCATTTTCCTTTAGTTTTGGAGTCAATGATGTTGGATTCATTGATCTACAAGGCCTACGATATGATTTTATTTAGTAAGAAAGATCATGGGTAGCAGCTGCAAGTCTTCCCGCAGGTTCCTGGTGTTGCAGAGAATCGACCGTCTGTACTTCGAGGAGACTGTCTGAGGGTGTCCAAATCTGAGGACACGGTCCAGCCAATCACTGTGTTCACTGGGTACGTTCACAGAGTGGAGCTGGACATTGTGAAACTGGGCTTCTCCAAAAGGTAAGAACCATAAAAACATGGCCTTTTCTTTTCTTTTCTTTTTTTTGGTAACCCAGAAACAAGCGCAGCCCTTATCTTATCCTAACAGTATATCGAGATTCAAGATACTGTATATCAAGTTTTTCATTTTGGTGATATAGAAAATTACAATATCCATCCAATTTGGCCTGCAGGAGAAAGTAAAAGTGACAGAGAAAACATGAAATATTGTGTAGATGAGACTCAACAATATCTGCAGGGGCTCCCAGTTTTTCCCGGGACTTATATTGCATGATTACAGTCATGTTTATTGTTAAAGAGTTGAAAAAACTCAAAATTCCTACAAAATTCCTACAAAATCCTTAAATTTTCCTCAAATTATTACGTAATATTCCTCTTAATTAAATAGAAGTTGGTCACAAATTTAGGAAATTTAAAGGGAAGACCCTGTTGGGACTGATATCTGTCACTTATTGCTTGGATATTGTTGGTTTCTTACACATTTTGTATTTTATGTATACGTAGAAGTGCAAGCTAGCACACAATGATGTTGAAATTACTAATTTTCCTGCATAAAATCTGTGGCCCACTTGAAATCAAGCTCCTAACCCAGACCTTCCCCTAAACAAGCCACACTACAGAACTCACTCACACGTGCTGTCCCTTCTCGGAGAAAAATGTGGTACATATTGTGCAGCTGCTTGTTAATAAATGTGCCTGTGTGGCAATTTTCATCAGCACATTTGACCTAGAATTGTCTTTATGGTAAGACTTTGAGTGAAAACTATCAAGATGTATATCATATATCGCTGTTTTGAGAAAAAATATTGATATTAATTTTTGTCCATATCGCCCAGCCCTACTTTAACAGCCCATTTGTTTCTCCTCAGGCTGCTGCAGGCATTCATTGACAACATGAAGTTTGACGTGGAGTTCACTATTAATCGATTTCCTTTGAAGCTGCAGCATCGGGCTGTTGAATTGGCAACAAAGTATCAACTTGGAGAGGTGTTGTTTCCATCCGGTGCAGCAGTGGCAAGCATTGCTGTGCCCAAACTCAGGTTTGCTAACACTTGGCATGAACCGAGGCACCTCACCATGAACCTCTAAAACTTTGAGTTGTTTCATCATTATAGTGTATTGTACAGATCGCACAGTTACCACAAAAGAAACCCACAAAACTTCACACAAAGTTTTTAAGTTGACCTCAAAACGAGTATGTATTGTGTTGCGTCCACACATGTATACTGTATTTGGACGGCTAAATCATCCTGGGACCAGCTTCAACGTCCCATTTTCAAAACAAAAGCATCTCTTCTTGTCTTCCATTAGTTTTATAACTTTTGTTAATAGGGCTCTTGTTTTGAAGTTAACGGGAAGTTTTAACAATGTCGGGAACCCGAAAACCTCAGAAATGTCGGAATGAAATGTGTTCCTAGGAGTTTTGTGGATCAAATGACCACATGTTGATATTCCACTTGGTCTCTTTCTCACTTAAAATATTTTCAGAACTTTCAAAGGTGGAGAATCAACGTAGAAATTTAGCCTCAGTGTGCTTTAGGTTTTTGTCGTTGTAGGTTCCATGTGCATCTTGGGAAATTTGGAAGTATACTTCAATGGCAACGCTCATCATCCTAATCATATCTATAGTATAGTATATAGTAGACAATATATACTAATTTCGAACACAGCCTATGGCTTATTTTATCTAGGAAGTGGTCATTTTTTAAACTCAAAACTTTTATCAGAACAAATTGGTTGTTACTGTGATGCACTGATGCCCAGTCCAGGGTTTACCTTGGCTTTACCTCTTTTGAGAGCTGGATATAGGCACATAACAGGCAAAGTTAACCATCACTCGCATTGAGTTTTGGGTTTTGGCAACTATAGAAACCGTTCTGTGCTCAGGGGTCAAATTTAGCATAATTTGACGTTTCATTTCTATTCACAACAGTCTAAACTGTGCAATATACTCTGCAGGATTTTTAATCGTCAGCTGGAAAACAACCCTGAGCAACACGCTGCTGTCCAGCGCATTGTGGTCGGATCCTCAAAGCCTGCACCTCATCTTGTGTTTGGACCTCCGGGAACGGGAAAGACGGTCACTCTGGTTGAAGCCATGAATCAGGTGAACTTTACATTATGTTCAGACTAACTCTCAGCATCATTTTAGGGCTGGAAGCCAATAATAATAATAATGACTAGACCAATGGGAAAAGGATGCTTAAGCTGAACCCCCTCCAAGTCAGTATTGATAATAGAGTAAACTGTATTAATAATGACTAACTAATGTGGACTTGGAACATTTTATTTGATTTTCTTAATTAATCAATAGCCATTTAACTAATGAAAAAGCCAGAAGATAGCAGGAGTGTTCTTTGTTTGTAAGCTGAGGGTTTCCTGGTCGGTAAAATTGGAAAAACAGGTTATTTGATTAAAAAATGTATTCAATAATATTAGTGATAAAGTACAGGGCGGATGCTACACATTAGGGCTTGGAAATTGCCCCAATTTCCCATTCGATTCCAATGATGAAGTTCTCGAATTTACATGATTTTCAATTATTGAAACTCCATTTAACGTCAATCAGCGGCTGAATTATTTATCCCCATTTTAATTCTTGGCGACCCCAAAGTTGAAAAGCACTGCTGTAACACCGCACTGAACCCCATTTAGGTTTCAAATGCAAGCCATTCGTTATTAGAAATGTACTTTGTTGCCAGATCAGTACGACAGATCCGTCGACCCACATCCTGGCCTGTGCGCCCTCCAACAGTGCCTGTGACCTCCTCTGTGAGAGGCTGATGGTACACATAGATCCACACCAGGTTTACCGCATGTACGCCAGCAGCAAGGACCCCAGAAGTGTCCCCAAGAACTTACTGGTGAGCAACAGCTGCCTAAGTTACATTCTAACCACGTGCAGTAAGTCGGCTTTCCTCATGGTTTACGCTATGCAGGATAAAGCGATAGCTGAACAAAAAAAAAATTTTACTTCTTGTATCTTTTTTGCCTCATTCAGAATTTCTCAAACTGGAACAAGACACAAGATGCCTTTGTGTTTCCAGACAAAGAAACCCTGATGAAGTTCAGAGTTCTAGTTGTCACGATGGTCACTGCTGGCAGGTACACTCCAGCTGCTTTGCATCCATTTCACAGTGGATATTATTTAGTGCCATGGGCCACCATTAAAACACCAGGGCCCCTTTGTTTGTTTCTGCAGGCTTGTCTCTGGAGGGATCCCAGTTGGACATTTCACACACGTGTTTGTGGATGAAGGAGGTCAGGCTGTGGAGCCTGAGTGCGTCATTGCTATTGCAGGTCAGCAAATGATGGTTAAAATATATTTAGGACTCTAGTAAAACCAGTGAACCAGTTTGAGCTCATTTAAACTTTATTTTCTGATGCCTGGAGGACGTCTGGATCATGTCTACATACATAAACACTTTATGTGATGGGTTGATTATCCATATGTATTCATAAGGATTTAAACAGTTGAGGCAATAAGGAGGCTAAATTGATGTGCAGGTGTTAATATTCTGTCAATGTGCCTGCCATTTAATTAAAGCTGAAGAAAAATTGTATAACGTTAACTTGTATTTACAAAAAGAAATAAAAAAACCCTTAAAACATTGTTGTATTTGTAAATATTCTCTGCATGTTGAGCTGTGAACAATCAAGCTAATGGCTGTGTTCGATATGGTACACTCCGTACTATACACTTCAAACTCAGTGAGTATATACCAGGATTGGGATCAATTGCAATTGTAATCGTGTAATTATTAACAATTACAATTATGCCGTATTTATAATTGCAATTTTAATTGGAAATATATGTTGCTGTAACTGTAATTGAGGTTAGATCATTGACTTTGTAATTGTATTTGGCATAAAGTGATCCATAATATTTTTAAGTGTATTTACAAAAGCATTAAAAAAAAGAATGGAAGACGAGAAGAGATGCTTTTATTTTGAAAAGGGGCTGTATGTCCATTTTTAGCTTGAAGCCGGTCCCAGGACGATTTAACATTCTGTTCGCAATGCATCATGGGGCGGTTGTTTCTGTGCTCACCGTGCACACTTAAAAAATGTCCTAATATAGTATACATCTGGGTATTTCTCACGTACTCAATTTTTCTGTACTATCTAATGTGAACGCACTACATACTCATTTTGATGTCAGACTTGGTATGAGTTGTACGTTAGTATGCGATTTCGAACGCAACCCAAGTCTTTTCTCTGACTGCACTTAAAGCATATCCAGCTTCACGCCCCTCTTTCCAATTCCTGCCAGCACATAGTACAGTATTGCAGTAAGAATAAAGTGTAAAAACTTGTCTTTACTGGCAACATTAAGAGTGGAAAGGTCAAAGGTGATCATTGGCTGCCAAAAGTGGGCCTCGTTTTTTGTTTGTATTTTGCATTGAAATAAAAGACATTTAACAGCTCATGTAATGTCAGAGAGAAGCAGTTTATGGCTTTAAAATGATGCATGTTTGTCTGTCCACAGGTCTGTTGAGTCCAGAAACGGGTCAGTTGGTGCTGGCAGGAGATCCGAAGCAGCTTGGGCCGATTCTTCGCTCTCCTCTAGCTTTGGAGCATGGACTCGGTAAAACAGTGCTGCATTTTTCTGTCTCGTCTATCATCACAGAGGCTTCATCGCCTGAATTTGATCATTTGTGTCTTTTTATTCAACATCTCAGCCTAGTTTGTCAGAGTTTAATACCACTATTCTGCAGGTATTTCTCTGCTGGAGAGACTGATGCTTCAGAACCCTTTGTATCAGAAAAGTTCAGACTCTGGACACTTCGACACACGCTTTGTCACCAAACTGCTGCGAAACTACAGGTGTGGCTCTGCGCCTTCCTAATAGTGCAGCTGTAGGCTTTTCCAGATGTTCACTCATCTGTGATGATGTGTTATCTAGATCTCATTCTGCCATTCTGAAAGTCCCCAACGAGCTTTTCTATGAGAACGAACTGCAGGTGTTCGCCGACCAATGGGAGCGCGAGGCTTTCTGCAAATGGGAGCATCTTCCCAAAAAGGTGAGCATTAAAAGCCTAAATTGTGTCATGGATAACTAATTCACATTTAATAACCACACAGAAGAATTTAAACTACATTTCTGTTGTGCTACGTGTATCCTTACACACTGAATGTGTGTTGAGGCTCCTCCCAAGGTCTAAACACACACACATGTATGTGTTGACTGAAATAAATAAAACAAACAAATAAAATTACATAATTTTTTATCATAACAATCCTGATCATGGTATCATGATCATTCACACTTCCAAATTTATGAGCACCCCCATTTATTTTGAAAAATGGTGATGAAATGCGCAATCGGGGTCCGATCCTGATTAAACTCTGTAGAGTAATTAAAGAACCAACCTGACATAACTGAGGTAATTTTCATAAAGATTGGTCAATTACAAACAGGAGTTATGTACAGAAAATTTCACCAATGATGAGAGAGAGGGACTTTTTTCCATTTTTCAAAGGGATCCAGAATCACATAAGGCAGTGTATTTCAACCTTGGGGTTGGGAGCCCATGTTGGGTCGTCTGGAATAAAACAAGTAAATATGGATTCAAATTCTTTAAAAAACTTTTTTTTAATCATTATTTTTTAAATACACATCTCACACAGTAAATATCAAATAACTGTATCCTATACTTAAACTTTTTCAAATATAAATCTAGTTCAAATAAAATGCAGTATTAAAATATGAGTTGGGGCACCACTCTGTATTTGTAACACAATTTAACAAACATGATTAAAAAGTAACTCTAGAAAAAAAAGGTGTTTCTAGGGTCATCGGACATTTGTATTATCAAAATAGTGTCACGACCCGAAAAAGTGTAAGGTCTATGTTTTGTTGATTTACTTGCCAGGCTTCAAACTTCAAAGTTAATTACAGATGTAGTCAGAGCTTTAGTGGAGTATAATACAATACTGCTGTCATGTCAGAATTTTTATTTGAAAATAAACATCTAAAGATATTAGTAATACAAAATGTCGTAAATTGTGTTCAGGTATCGCAAATAGGATTTTGGTAAATATGCTGCAGATTTTGTTTGTGTTGTGATGGAATATATTAAAAAAAGACAAACACAAAAGTAGATTTTTGTAAAATAATACAAAATTGTTAAATTGTACATGTTTTACAATTAGTTAATAGCTATTACAATAGGAACATAATGATTTCCTATTAAATGTAGTGAAAATGAAACATATATGTAAATTAAGAATAATGTAGTTTTGCACAGTTTGAACCTGTAAAAAATGTATGAATTGTATTTTAAACTGGGAGCCTTTTGGGTGATTCAGTACCCTTGAAGTAGCTCACAGCTTCAGAAAGGTTGGTGACCCTTGGTATAGAATATAAACAGAAGATCATTTTATTTTTTTCACATTTGATTAAATGATCTGTCATCGATTCATTATATTTGTTTTCCCGTTGACGTGTACAGGGTTTCCCAGTGATCTTCCACGGCGTGATGGGAAAAGACGAACGAGAGGCCAACAGTCCGTCTTTCTTCAACGTGTCTGAGGTGGTCGTTCTGGTTGATTACCTCACTAAGCTGATGGACACACAGGGAAAGAAGGGGATCCCCAAGCTTTCTGCAAGAGACATCGGCATCATCGCCCCCTACAGGAAGCAGGTGCTCACCATACAAGTGTTGTTCATTATGCTTTGATTTGATTGGATCACAGCAGCAGTGACCATGTTATCTTTTATGTGACAGGTTGAGAAAATTCAGAAAGCCCTGAAGTCCGTCAAAGCGCTGAGTCAGTGGAATGATCTGAAGGAGCTTAAGGTGATCACAATTCTAATTTGAGTTGTAATTAAAACGCTTTGTTGCTGTTGTAATCATTATTGAATTGTAGTTGAGTTCAGATAATTTACTTTGTAATTGTAATTGGCATAGAAATTTTATAAAAACTGTCAATTATAATTTAAACACAAAACTGGGAAACACGTTACAGTTCTATGGCTTATACATATGTGGTTAACAATTATTAGAATATGTTTCATATCAGTTTCCCACTACCTGTCATTTCTCTTGAGGATCTTTTTACTATTTTTTAAAAATAATTGAAATTCAGGGTTATACTGACAGTAAAACGGTTCAGATGCCCACATCAAAATATTACCAATATTTTGATGCATAAGGAAGCCTAACAAGGTAATTGCGAAATGACAAACAAATGAGATGATAGATAATATTTTTTTGTGTACCGTAATTGCCAGACTTTAAGCCGCTACTTTTTTCTCAAGATTTGAACCCTGCGGCTTAAACATTGACGCGGCTAAATTGTGGATTGGAAGCTTCATGCTGCTGCAAAATTGAACTTCGTCACATTAGACCAGGTGAAACAATGAAATTAACATTAAATTGTTGTTGCTCGCACTGAATCATTCTGATCACTCATTTTGTCATGATGCACACTGCCTCATCATAGTAACGATGCAGAGAAATGTTGTCAGCGAGAGCGCCCGCTGCAGCAGCAGTGTAGATGAAGTAAAAGTCAGCCAGTGTGTAATAGAAGAATAAACAGCATAAAGTTGTTAAATCACCACTGTGATCGCTCCGCGGTAGTTCATGGTAAGAAGAACGCACGTAGTGGTGTATCAGTCTGGTTCCAGTAAAAAGTGACCATAAAAAGCTGTAAATGGACTGATATGTAAACGTGGAGCAGTGAGGAGGAGACTTCATGTAGTAAAGGAAAAAGACATTTCCCTGCAACCTAACTTGAATACAGCAGCCTGCCTACCTGCCCGTTCTGATTGGCCAAGTTGTTTGAAGGCCACCCTCATCAGCCAATAGAGTGCGACCTAAGTTAGGCTGCGGCATTTGTGTGGATTTTTCTTAGAAAATAGCTAAATTGTTATTGTTTTTTTGCTTTTATCACGTGACTGTTTCTCCTCTTGTTGCCAGGTTGGTTCTGTGGAAGAATTTCAGGGACAAGAGAGGAAAATCATCTTGATCTCAACTGTCCGCAGCAGCATCAACTACGTTAGAATGGACAAAGACTTCAATATCGGATTTCTCTCCAATGAAAAGGTGTTTTACTGTTGCCTTTTTCTTTTTTAGCCACATCAAACCCTCTGCAACATATATATTTGATCACTATGAATATTTACGTTTGCATACCACATCGTACTACATACTGATCTGTTTGTATACCCGCAGAGATTTAATGTGGCTGTGACAAGAGCCAGATCCCTGCTTATCGTGGTGGGAAACCCTGTGATCCTCAACAAGGACCCCACCTGGGAAAAGTAAGACACAGCAACTAATAGAACCTCATTTGAGTTTAGTTGCCACATACAACCCTGTTTGATCTCAAGTGGGTCAGAACAGGAAAAATGGAGCAAAATAACTTTTAATTTCAAAATTTCTTCAACATTTATACAAGCAAGCAAAGGTGTGTCCAATCTTTTGACTGGTAGTATAAATGACTCCTTTCAAATAATTTGCAACTTAATTTAGTTTAATTGAATTTTATTTTATTTATTTATTTTCATTATGTAAATGGAAATTTAAAAACAGTTTAAAAAAAATAAATAAAAAGTAGTTGTGGATACATTTTTCATGAAGTGTTTGCATTTAGTAGCAGCAGAGGTTTAGAGTGTTTGGTGACCCATTGATATCATTTCTGCACAGGATTTATCAGTTTTTCACTCACATTGGATCACTTGGTTCAGGGCGTGAATGGGTACAGATATTATCAATATCTTCTGTGGATTGAGGAAAAAAATGGTCAGAGATGGAGGATTAGTTTTCCTTCTCCCACGACTTTCATTTTTTTAAAAAAAACAAAAACATTTTGGCATGATTTTGCTGCTTTCATCCAAGTTTTCATCTGGGGAGTGGATTTTCCTCCTCTATGTTTAAGTTCACACAACCCCTGTTTTCTTGTCAAAGTTTTCCAGATACACTATGCTGAGACTCTAAGGGAAGAGTTTATTATTATTTTTAATTGTAATGTTATATGTTATTGAATATGTAGTTATCTGATTTCTTAATCAGAAAATTTAAGCTACTGTGAAGTTGCTGTTACACTTTTGCTTAAACCATGGGTTAAAGCTTGAACTTGTTGAATGAGCCTCATTTACTTTTTATTTTGGGATTGTTCTACACATTTTAACTGTTGAGGACAATCACAACAATAGAGTTGCACTTTTGACAATACTGTATATCTGATGTCTGCAGTCATTTTTAAGTGCATTGAAAAAAAAATTGAATCGAAACTCGAATTTTTCTTCCAAAAATCTGAGATTTTTTTTTGAGGCAAAATCACCCAGCCCTACAAGAAATGGTGGCTTTTTGCAGACAAAAAGAAGGAAAAAATAACGACAATGCGTTTTGTTGTTTTCTGTTGGTCATCATGCCAATAAAGTGTTGTTTTCCTCTCTTGCAGGTTCATCAGCTACTGTGTGAAGGAGAAAGGCTACACTGGATTTGATTTTAAAGATGCAGAAGGAGAAGAAGACCTTGTGTCAAGACTTGCAACTTTGAAAATCAAAGACGACTCTGAATGTAAGTGCAGCCTGTTTTTATGTTTTTTTTTAATACCTACTCATTGTGGTCAGTGGACAGCTTTTGACAGACTAAACAGTCCCGGTTTACCTTCTGCAATATTATCAGACATTAGTGTTTTCAATATTTATTCATATCAGACTCATCTTTCAGGTAAAGTTGAGACATCAGCTGTTATTGGTGAACTAATACTTGAATTAAGATGTGTTCAAAATAATATTGTTAGTATTTCCAGGGCTCCAGGCTTCAACATTGACCTCCTGTTGAGGTTAAAAGCTGCTAAACCCGATAACTACATTGATCATTTGCTTGAAGAAAAAATGTAAAAGGTTGAAATTGCTGCTTGAAAGTTTGCATTGATCTCCACCGTAAGATGATATTTTTGTGCCTTGCATTGTGGGATGGGGAGTCCCGTAAACAGATGCATAAAAGCATTCTGATATCATGGAGAATAACGAGAATAAACTACAACAAAAATGGTGTCCTTGAATGACGTTTTTAATATATAAACAACATGGGAAACAAAAATTATTCGTCCAACAAATTTTTTTCTTAATGGTTTTTTTGTTTTATAGATTTCATCTTGTGTTTTTGGAGTGATTTTGATTATTTTAGTCTGATTTTTTTTTTAATTTTGTGCATTTTTGTGTTTACTTTGCACTAGACATTAGAAAAAAAATTACTCCAATCCTATGTAATTGATGTGGCATTTTTTTTCTCCCCAATTATGTTTACTGTGAAGTTGGTCTTAAATTTAATTTCAAATGGCAATAAAAAGTCTTGAATTTAATTTGACTAAAGCTGTAGGAACCCTGCCGGTCCCAGGACGATTTTACTGTCTGCTCACAATGCATCATGTGGCGGTTAAGTATGACTAGTGTGCCCACTTAAAAAATGTCTCAATATAGTATACGTCCGTTTATTTTTTGCGTACTCTTTGCTTACTCTCTATCAGGGGTGTCGAACTCCAGTCCTCGAGGGCCGGATTCCTCAGACTTTTAGATGTGTCCCTGCTCCAACACACCTGAATCAAATGAATGGCTCGTTATCATGCTCCTGCAGAGCTTGATCACAACACATTGGTCTCCACCAGTGTGTTTCAGTAAAGACACATCTAAAAGTCTCAGGAATCCGGCCCTCGAGGACTGGAGTTTGACACGTGCTCTACGTTGTTCTGCCAAACAACCTGTGAGCTGCCTCCCTCCCTCCTGTTAAGCAGGGGAGGGGCCAAGTGGATGCCCCTCCCATTTGTGAGTGTGCACACCTGATTCTTTTAACGACACTAACCAGTAACTGGGTGAACTGGAACAATGGCAGTGCATGCTTAGCAGCTACAGAGGAAAGAGGTATTTACCCTCAACTGGGACTGAACTTTGATGTGCAAAGACTCGTTACATGTTTGGATGAACAGCTGCTGGTAAGACCCTCGGAATAACCACGGGTTTCATATAAACTTCTGTTTTTTTGGACAATTTGTTCAAAAGTAAAACTTGAGAAACTTGGACTTAAACATTGTTGAGTATGGACACTTCAGTTGGATGCATTTATTGTTAATTTATTTATAAAGTTTGGCAAATAGTTTGTTTAATAAGAAGTTCAAGAAATGTTTGAATTTGATGCATTTGTTTAATTTAAATATCTATTAAGCTTATTTCAGGTGCCATGTTAATTGTGTAGTAAAAAGTAGATTTGGTTAATAAAAATAAGTTAAGATGAAATGGTTAAAAGTAGTTTAGAAATGATCTACATTGCTTAAAAATGTTGTGGTTTAAAAAATTACCTGAGTTAAAGTATTAAGTTAACTTAATTTTATGATTCTGATTTTGTTAAAAACAATTAGTTAAAAAGAATGATGATTATAAATGATTTGTTTAAGACTGGGCAAATGAATACTATACACACATGTTAAATACTGTTAAAATTAGGTTGTTAAAATGCAAAAGTGTGCTGATTAAAAATTGTAAAATACTTGGAAAAGGTTACACAGTTGATGAGCAAAATTTTATTTCAAAGAATGAATGGTTGTTTAATTGTTCTTGTACTGTGTTTTTCACCTATGCTACACCGAGTACCGTCCTACAAGCAATACTTTGAATAAAATGAAAGACGTAATTGAAGGTTTGGTTATGAGTAGTACGTTATTAGGACGTTTCGAACACAGCCTGATTTTTATCCAGCTTTAAGAGTGAACTAACATTAGCTTGGATACACTAAAGATCTGTAATTTATAACCACTCACAGATGGTGTATTTGGTTGGATGTGACATATTTCACTGATGTAAATATGAGAATCTTTTGAACTCTTAAGCCCCAGCCACTTTTCTCCGAAAAGCACATACACACAACAAATAAAGTTTTTCTAAGATTCTAAATGACCTACATGGCTAATTTTGAAGTAGGACCCTTCGTGGGTACAGATGATGTGAAATTTTGGAAATGCATGATACTGAGTGACAATTGTTATGGCAATTATATTCATCATCATCATATCATCAAATGTGTGTTCATGTGTACAATTTGTCATGTTTTAATACATGACTGCATTACTCTTTGCACTTTTGAACAGCTGAGTCATGTTAGATTAAACAGTACAGATCGTATTGTATCCACAGTGCAACACACAGTCTCTGCTGAAGGCCAAACTCAAACTCACATGCAGATAAACACGCACACACACTATCAAGGACAGATAACAATGGCCCCCAACCTTCCTCATAATATACACATCTTCATCATCCTCCAACATCTCCACTGTTGGGAGCATGTGACCCCCTCCTTTTCTTTCTTTCAGGTTTGAGACTTTTTCTCATATCTGTATAAAGCTTAAAACTGTGAAAACTGTTGGGCAGTCTTGCTTTTTCCTCTGCCCAGAGCCTTTTGACCATCCTTGTTGTGGGCTGCCTTTAATTCTTACAGGATGGAAGCTTCTTTGTACCCTTTTCATTTAGTTTTATAATTAATCCTTTTTTATTTAAAATCATCATGCTTCGACTGGACTCCATCATTCAACCAGAGCAATAAATCATGTCTCCAAATGAGGTCAACCGCAAATTTGCCGTGACACAATAAATCATGTTTTAAATACAGAAATCTGTAGAGATTTACATCACTTATAGAGCCAATTCTCAGTAGCAAAGGCTAAAAAAGCAGAAACAATGTAACTATTGTATGGATATCAACTGCAGCAAGTTTAATAATAGTAATAAACAATAAGCCAAAAATACACATATTTTTGTACAAAAAGTTAAAGCGGAAGCCCACTTTGCCACCAGTTTTCCACAAGTTTGGAAAGTTTGGAGTGTGTAACTAATGTCAGTAAAATTGATTCCAATCATTGTTGGTCTTATGTTTTTACCACTAGATGTTGCAATTTAGCTTGTAATAAACACATCCATTTTTATTCAGGTCTCCTTTGGTTCCACTCTTTGATGCCGTTCCACATGGGTCTAGTTCAGTAATGCTTTGACCAATCAGAATGCTTGACAAAGTTGCAAAGCTCAGAGCCTGTAGAAATTGGTGATATCAAACACTATGGGGTGGGCTTTAGCCCTGGCCACTCAGAGCTGGGTAAAGAAAGGACCGGCCATTTTACGCACAAGCGCTCATTTGGTACGTAACATACCTGACCTGTATATCAGTGAATTCAGCTCAGCCTGTAGTTTCACATTGTTATAAAGCTCTGTGTTTATTTTGTGACTCACAGCAGTGGAAAAAGCCAGTGTTTGCAGAGTTGTTGACTTTTCCTCTCTGAACATAATGGACTGGTGTGTGTGCTGTGGTCTTTTGTTCTGAATGTGGGTTAGATACAGTTTTAGCTGAGTTTTTTAGGATTACAGAGAGGTATAGAATGTGTGATTTCATCCATTCTTTACAACATTAAGACCCATCACAGTCGCTGGAGCTGCCCCTGCCGGCGGCTCCGTTGGGGCTGAAGAGGTTATGGAAACATTGTAAAAATGTGTGTGTGTGTGTGTTGCAGGTCAGGCATCTGAGGAGAGTGCCCTTCAGCAACATGTAGACCCTGGATGGAAGAATGAACACTAACATCACACACACTAAACGTTAATAGAGCTGAGAACGTAAAGGAAATCTCTTCATCTGCATGTGTTTAATTATTTTTTGATTTGCAGGATTATTATTGTACAAGAGAAAACATGGATATTAGTGAATGCTTATCAAAATAAGAGATAAATATTTGTTTTAGTGCTAACTGTTGGAGGCTGGGCTTTACTGTGATTGCTGGGGTCAGTGTTTCAACACTGAAATGGTTAATTATGCAGTTTTAGGAGTTTGTAGTATTTCCCCACTTTGAGACTAATTAAACTGTTGTTCTGTGTGACCTGAATCATCTGAGAGACCTTTACTGACACTAAAAGTCTGGGTTTCTAAGTTAATGTACACACTTATGTGCTGCAATTACAGAAAGCTACCAGGGGGAAATTTTTTAGTGAGAGGCTCAAGAAATATTACAGGTGAAAAGAAGAAACGCTAACAAAGAAAACATACATAATTAAGTAAAATGTCTGTTAATTAAATAAGGATTAAATAGAATAGTCTGTTTGACAGTAAAATATAATGCTAATATTAGATAGATAATTGACATTGAGCCCTACTGGCTTTAAAGTACATCTGAAATCATAAATGTTGGGATGAGTCCGTCCATCTGCTCCTCAAGATCATTTACCACCAGTGTTTATGATCAGTTCATATGAGCCATTCACTACAGCACATTATTTATCTTCCCTGTTCATTAAGAGTTGAAAAACAGGACACATAGAAACTCATTGTTAGGGATTTGCCAAATAATTTAACAATCACCACCATTTTAGATCAGCTGTAACTCCAGAACAGAGATGTCAGAACATTAGTTTACACTGTCTACCATTGAATACGTATGTATTTGGGTATTAGGTAAGTAGTGCTGTTGATTGATCCTTATCCAACTTTCAACACTTTGGTAAAAATCATTTAATTTTGCGTATTTATTTGTAAAATGTCAGTTGCTGCCCTCTAAAGGTTGAATGTTGGCTATTACAATTGAATTTTGCTATTGGCTGAGAGTGAGGGATCATCACGTGTGATTTGGCCATCGTGCGTCACCAACTGTCACTGTTGGCCTCGCCTGCGGAATATTTGTGACTCCGTGCTTCTATAAAGAGCAAATTCTGGTCTAATCAGGGGCTTCATCAAGCTGTGTGTGTATGTACAGACACATTGTGTGCATCTCCCAGTCTGTCTCTGCGTGTGCGCGAACATGTTCTTGTTGCTGTGTGTGTGTGAGACAGTGTTCTGAGGCTCATGGCGTGAGTAGAGGTACTGTTTGTGTATGTAATATATTGTCTGTGGGGCTGTGTTTGCTTTGCTTAAACTTGCACACTGTGTAATATATGTTGTGTTTGAGAAGGTAGTGGTCTGTCACTGCCAGCACTGTGACTGGGCGTGTCTTAGTGCATCAGGAGTAACGCCCATAATCAAGGCAATTTTTTTGAATTTCCCACCTAGTGGCCAGTCAGCAGAAAGCAGGGGTTTAGTTACTCTTTAAAGTTCTGCTGCTAGTGTATACATTTGTGAATGGGTTTGGTCCAGAATCCATCAGTGAGATGTTAGTCAGGTATGAACCCAGCAGGTCACTCAGATCTATGGACACAGGTCAGATATTGGAGCCCAGAGCTCACAGTAAACATAGTGATGCTGCTTTTAGTTGTTATGCTGCAACAAAGTGGAACAAACTGCAGCAGAGCTGAAGTCAGCATCCAATGTGAACATTTCTAAATCCAAGTTAAAAGCTTTACAAATCTCTAATGCTTATGACTGAGAGGGCGATTTTCTTTAATCATTTTATTTTCGATTTTGAAACTCTTCAGTGGTTTCTAAATCTTGCACTTTTAATCATGTGAAGCACATTGAATTCCATTGTGTATCAGATTATGGTATGCAAATAAATTTGCCTTGCTATGATGATTTGGACCAAACCACAGCTCCCGTAACTTTCTTATTATTACCTATTGCAGTGTTTCTCAAATGGGGGTACGTGTACTACTACAGGGGTTACTTGAGAGTGGAAAATTAACAAATAGTGTCAGTCTAAATGATAAAAACTATAGAAATCAATCTATTTGATTTTTCTATACTTTGACTTTGTGAAATATGAATCTATTTCAACTAAAATGCACTTAAAAAACAAATCTGAACTCAAGCATAATCAAAAATAAATACTGTTTATTTACAAAATGAGATTCTTTCAAATGTGTGTTATCACTCATTCATCCCATCATTATGGTCTTTAGTCAAAATGTTGTAGTCGGACAAGGGGGGTACTTGGATTACGAAATAAGAAAAAGGGGGTACTTGAGCCATTTTGTTTTTTTTAGAACCACTGACCTATTGAATATAAATAAGATAAAAAAAAATAAAAATATTTTCAGTCTGCAACAATGTTTCTCAATGTCTGTTTCTTCTTAAATATTCAATGGTTTCATCTCAACACATGGTTTTCATCATAGAATGACGCTATTCAAATATTTCACAAGCAGTTTGGAGGTCAAGTTACGTTTGACCTGGTCACTCAGTCCCAGGCAGCAAATCTATCTGGCCTGGGAGAAAACACCAAAAGGCAAATGACAAGACAAGACAGTGGGAAAAACAAATGCTTCACACATCTTGGCACATCACAAACATGCAAGACACGCCCATTCAGGCTGCCCAGTGCAGAGAACGACGGTAATACACACACTGATGCATCTGTACACACAGCGAGTTCACAAGTCACTACAACCACACACACACACATTCATGACATGAATCTCACGCACAGCCTTACAAACACCACTCAGAGGCAAACATCTCTGCTCTCCAACCACATCGAAGCGGTCTTAACCACATAAGACGGACACACGTCCGCGCACATACAGAGACAGACGGGAATACACACAGCTTGATGAACCCTCTGATCAGCGCAGAATCAAAAACATCACTGCAGGAATGCATGCAGCTTGAGACCTCTTTCGTGAGGGTGTCAATCAGTGCTTACTGAGGGCTATGATTGGAGGGGTGAGACCAACAGTGAAAGTTGATGACGCAGGGCAATCTGTTTCAGCAAATAGCAAAATTCAGTTGTAATAACGGCATTCAACCCTTAGTGGCCAGTATATCTGACATTTTACAACTAAATACGCAAAAACAAAAAACAAATGAAATTGTGTTCAGAACAACTGTTTGACCAGAGACAAGCTTTGATGTAAATTTTCTGTGTTCAAAACGGGATGGGACTTGGATAAGCAAACTGCTTCTCTCGTCTCATTTTTCGGCATGTACAAAAAAAAAAAAGGAATGACAAAACTTCTGTGAATGCAACCATGTCGGAAATAAACTGAATGAATAAATAAAAAAAATTGAAATAAAAAATTGAAATACTTCTACTGAAATGTGAAGAGTGGGATTAGGGTTAATAAACCACTACTGAATACCCAAATAAATAAGCATGTATTCAGCAGAAAAAATTGGGTTTGGGGTTTAGGTACTCTTTAAGTCGGTCACTGATGATGTAAACAAAGAGGCCAGCGAACATTCACAAGGCCTGGGCTCACACACCACATTAATTTCTGTTGAGATATTTCCTACAACTATTGATTACTGGTTCTATTTCATAATATTTTGTGAGATGTCTCACTATGGGATGCAACCTCTGTCTGCATTCCTCAGAAACATTTATTTCAATCTGCCAATCCTGATTGGCCGGTGAAGTGTCATTCCGCTCGGGGAGACCCACCTCCTATAAAACGGGGACACGGACAGACGCGCACCATTTAAACACCTCTTCTCTCAGCTATCTCGCGTTTTTTGCCAGTTTAACAGTCCATAGGCGGATTCTCTTTATTCCAGTTGCCAGATGCTGGCAGAACTAGCACCTGCTCTCGACCACAACTGGTAGAGAAGTGGGTAAAATACAGCTCTTGCCTTGCTTTGCTTGGTAGGTGCTGTTTTTTGCTGCCAACTGGTAGTGAACTTTTGAGGTCCGGCTGACGGCTCCTTCCAACGATGTTGCTCTGGTACACGTTGGCCCCCAGTGGCTCTTTCACTCTGGTGTTAGCCCCGCTGCACACTCCTTGCTGCAAGGCCAGTGCGTTGACCTCAGCACACCTCGCTGTCGTCTTGGTCCCACTGCCCTCGGTGCCTACGGGCACGTGCGCACGTCGGTCCTCCCTCTGGGTTCTCGCAAAAATTTATAGCCCGGCTGCAGCTCTAAATACTACCGTATCACAGCTTCGGATGAAAGCGAAAGCTGTCGTCTCGGGAAAATCTAATGCTGTCCTTGACGTCTCAGACGGTCCATCACACGTTGGCCTAGCATCCCTGCTAGCACCTGTGGTAGCGTAAGCTAGCCACCTGCTCTCCTGACTGCGTCACACGGTGATGGTAGCTGAGGCCTCTCTCACCGAGGGAGTGGGATGCGCTGGAGCTCGCCTCTGTCCATGTGGGGGTAAAATCTCCACTAGGGACAGGCACAAAGCCTGCTTCAATTGCCTGGGCTTGTGTAAGCACTGCGCCGTGTTTAACGCACAAAGCCTCCATAGGAGACTGGCACGCCTGTCTGAGCAGGACTCCTTCCCCCCTCACGGTGTCCCCGTGGAGGCGGGTGAAGTAGAGACTCAATTTATGGAAACTGCGGCTGCTCAGGGTTCTGGCTGGAGTTCCCAGCTCAACCTGGCGTCTCCCTCCCTGTTTCATGAGGATGTCCTCGTGATTGGCTGTGGAGAATTTGTTGACTACTCCTCTGACACTCTCGGCTCGGGTGTGGACGAGGACGACGGACCTTTCATCACCCCGGCTCGGGGCAGGCTTCATGCCGCCTTTGTAGCCTCACAGGAGGATTTGGAGGGCTCCATGCCCGTCTCCTATCCTGGACACTGTGGAAGTGTGTAAACGTGCTGTGGCCCGGCTGGTCATTCCGTGGCCCGCCGTGGTGGCTGAGACCACCAGGTCCCGCTACGAATGGAAAAAAACTCCCTTTTGAAGGGCGCTGTGAGACAAATTCTCCTGTCTTTCCTGAGCTGCTCATGAAAGTAGCTCGTCCCTGGAAGGACCGTCAGTTCTCCATGAAAACCCCCGTGTCAGGTGCCTCATCCCTTGTCTGTGAGGCGATGGAGAGCCTAGGACTGCTTTGTATGCCACTGATAGAGCCTCTCGTTGTGGCTCACTTGCTCCCGCACACAGAAAATACCTGCGGTTTGCTTTCCGGGGGTGTGTTAAGAGTACCTGTTCGGCCTCTCTTTGAGTTCGAGGGTGTTTGTGTGCTGCACGGCTGGATCACCTGTCAAATCTGGGATTTGTGGTGAATGCGGAAAATATCGTGTTGTCCCCTACACAGGAAATAATTTTTCTGGGTCTGTCCCTGCGCTCAGTACCGTTCACCGATCGTCTTAGACCGGAGCGGGTGAAGACGTTCGGGGTGTGTCTCAAGTTCTTTCGGACGGGCACGTCTGTTCAGTTCAGATTGACTTGGTTTACTCGGGTTGATGGCTTTGGCCATTCTCGTGATCTGCCTTGGTTGCCTTCACATGAGGAATTTCCAACTATGGGTTGCCTCACATGGGCTCGATCCTGTGTGTCACGGGGCACGGAGAGTTTTGGTTACGCCAGAGTGCGGCGCGGTTCTGTGCCACTGGCGTTCCACGGGCTTTCTAACGAACGGGGTGCCTACCCCGTTCGTTAGAAACGGGGTAGGCACGTTACATCCAAGAAGGTGATCTCCACGGACGCCGGCCTGACAGGCTGTCCCGGAGATCATGAACGTGGGTGCCGCTTTACAGGGAATGGATGCTGCACCGAGAGGTGGTGCGGCAGCTGTGGGCCCATTACGAACGGGCCGAGGTGGACCTGTTCGCGTGGGAAAGAGATGCGCTGTGCACAATATTCTACTCCCTGCGCAGCACGGAGGCTCCCCCCGGCATAGACGCGCTGTATAATTCCTCGAAGCCAATATAACCTCTTGGAATCAGTATAACCGCTTGGAATCAGTGTAATCCCTCAGTCAGGATAATTCCTTGGAGTCAGTATAATCTCTCAAAGTCAGTATAACTACTCGGAGTCAGTATCTTCCCTCGGAATCAGTATAATCACATAAAATCAGTATAATCCCTCAAAGTAGTATAATTCCTCGAATCCAATATAACCACTTGGAGTCAGTATCATTCATAAAGTTGATCATATTTACTGTTTTACAATTTACTGTATTAATGACTAACAGCAGGGGGAGCTGTGTTCACTGTTCCAATAGATTTGAATAGGGGTGTCCTTAGTATTCTGTATGCTGCAGTACCCGGGTCGGTACTAAATTTGAGTGAAGACGCTAAAAGAGATGGTAAAATATTCTTTTACAACATTGTAATGGATTCAGGTAACATTAAACTGAAGCACCAGTGCAAATCTACTCTCCACAGAGCCTTTATTTAGTGGCACACTTGTACAGTCTGAAATGAATCAAAACAACAGCTCTGCCATAGATTCTTCCTTTATAAAGACATTCAGTTGGACTTAAGACAACATCCACATTTATCTGCATATTTATAGACATTGTTTGCATTGGTTTGTTTTTAAAATACAGTACATAGAGCGATGGCTCCTCCCGGTCAGTCAAAAAGTAACTTATTGAAATAAGAATCACTGTATGAACTTGGCCCTGATTGGTAGCAAATTGATGTACATGCAGTTTTAATGTGTAAAAACCAAAGAAAAATCAACACCAATGCTTTGCTAAACTGCAGCTATTTTCATAAACAAACTCATATTTTATGTATAAACCTTTTGTTACATATCCTGCTGGTTGTCGACAGACTCAAAAAAAAAAAGTACAGTACAATAAAGAGGTGCTTTGGTGAAATGTTCATTGGCTGGCCAAACATGGCTTTCATGGCTGTGTAAAAAAAAAAAAAAAAAAAAAAAGCACTAGCTCTTAAAGTCAAAATAGGCATTTTGATCACAACCAAACTGTTGAGATGAAACAAAACTATTGCATTACATAGAAATGTCTGCACTAACTACAGCATTGTGACATTAAGAATATAACACACTAAGAGGTGGGTAATGCATATATCATATCATATATAGGGATTATAGAAAAAAAAACAACTTTACACAAAAATCTGTAACAGAATGATAATATCCACAGAGCCCATTTATTGCATTAAGTTTGTTTGTAATGCGTGACGCAGAAGGATCCATATGGCAATAGATCATAGTTCTAAATGTGTGTTGGTTTTTTTCCTGGTTGGTAACATAATTTAATTTGTGTGCACGGATCTCACAGCAAAGTGCACTTGCTAGGTTTTTTCTTTTTCGTCTGTAGCGCCGCTCTGGTGGCCGTTTCGAACACTTCTCGAACGCCGTCCTTGGTCTTAGCGGAACATTCCAAGTAGTGAAACGCGTTGATCTTGTCAGCCATCGATCTGCCTTCGTCTGGCCTCACCGGTTCCTGTAGATTGGATCGGAAATATTAAGAAAATACGTGAATTTAGGGAATAATTCCAGCAAGTTCTTTTGGTTTTGTTTTCTAGGTTCCTGAAAAACTGAATGAATGAAACCTTAACATATTATTCAAAAATAACATATTGGAATTATTACATGGAAGTTAAGGACACATCAAAGCGATCAGCAGACGCCTCTGAAGAAGACTGACAGGTGACAGTCGAAACATGTTTCTGAAGAACAGTTGTCTGAATAAAAGAAAACTTAAAGTTTGGATGGACAGATGAAAATAACAATGAATTTATTTTTATTTTTGATGAAAATATTAACAGTGTTCTACTTGTGTTTGTTTTTGTTGTCGCTATTTCTGCAGCACTGGTTCAATGCAGATCATACAAGTATTATTGTAAATAAGTACTTTACTAGTTCATTTATTCAATGTTTCTACAATTTCTTCTTCTTAATGATTTAATATCTTTTGATATAGATTCATATTCTTTATTGAAAGACCATTAATCAGTGGTTTAACAGATGTAAACACATTTATTGCTTTAGTAATGGACTCCAAAAGTTATATGTTGACCGTAATATTTACAGTCCTCTACAGGTTAATGCTGGGTTTTTTTATTTCATCCTTGGGGTCACCTGGAAATAAAATTGGGTCACCTGTAATTAAAATAAATATTTGTATGCATCTATTTTGCACAATTATTAAAACAATACATAATATCATGGTAATGGTTAATAATTGCTACTTGTGCTTTGGCCCTTTTAAGCCACTTATACTACATTGTTAGATCAATAAATGGCTCACGTAAATAAAACAATGTAATTTTGCATCTTTTTTCGTACATTCCCAGTGCCCAACTATTCAACTATTTACATTGTAAAGATTCAAACTGATGACGTTTTGCAACCTTTTGTCTGACTGACCTGGATTTTCAGGAAAGGAAAAGCTGACGGCGTGTGTAAAAGAGCTTTGTCTGTGTGTTTCTATTGTGATGTAGAACCTGGAGACAGAACCAATGAGCCACGTACAGCAGCACCATGTCCCACAGTCATGGGATGTAAACCAGCAACCCTCTGATCACTAACTATAATCCACTGCTTTAACTAATACTTTTCAATAACTCTTACATTGTTAATGTGTGTATTCTTAAAATTTTAGCATTTTTTTGTTTCTATTTACAAGCTGTTTTCACATTATTCTGTTCATATTGTTGGATAAATTATATTCTTTCTTTGTCTGAAAAATAACTTTTAACCTTGGAATTAAATTGATAAGTTGGTTCTGCGTTCCCCAGATTGCAAAACTAAGGCCCTATGAAATCCATTTTATTTATTTTTTTCCAAATTCTGTTTTCCATATTTTTTTTTTTTTTTTAGAAATATTACAATTTTTTAATTTTTTTTTTTTTTTTTTTTTTTTTTTTACTCCGGTGAATAAACAATCAAAATAAAATAGCTTTCATTGGTTGATTCCGTAATTCCGTTAACATGGAAATAATAGGAGTAATAGAAAACTGCTGTAGTTTTATGGATGGATTTGATCCCTTTATCGGATTTTAAACTTTTAAGGCAAACATTGTTACGCAATAGAAAAATCTACTTTATTGTCAGTTTATCAAACAGTTTCTGATGGCATCCCACAGGGATCCATACTAGTACCCCCACAGCTCATCTTTTCACATCTAATACTCTTGCACCTTAGTTTCTTCCCACACGTTAAGAGTCGAGGAGTCTATTTCTGCCTGTTTTGTTGTGCATTGACCCTAAAAGGACACCGTACCTGCTTCATTTTAGCCAGCTCTCGCCTTGTGTGCTCATCGTTCCTCAGATCTTTCTTGTTTCCAACAAGGATGATGGGAACATTTGGACAGAAATGTTTCACCTCTGGCGTCCACTTCTCAGGGATATTTTCTGTCCGTGACAATAAAAATACATGTGATACTAACGTGAGGCGTATGGGGCGCCGATTGTAAAGTTGTGCATGCTAAAATAAACAGCAACGTTTGGCAACAAACCACATTTAAAAAAAACGTGATTTACAGCAATGTTTGAGAAATTTGTGAGATATACTTTTCTTTTAAAAATCAATGCTAAATGTTAAATCTAAATGTTACATCGAGATATGAAATGTTAAATCCAAAACAAAATGTTAAATGTAAATGTTAATTTTAAATCTAAATGTTAAATTAAAATCTGAATCAAAATGTCATGGGTGAAACTAAATATTTAGCTAATATGCAAATTCACCGGAAGTATCAAAATAAAATCTCATTGACACTATCCATGGTCTATTCAGAGTGATTAAGCTCCACATTTAGATTTAATATTTAGATTTTACATTTAACATTTAGATTTTACATTTAATATTTAGATTTAACATTTAATATTTAAATTTAACATTTAATATTTAAATTTAACATTTAGATTTAACATTTAACATTTAGCATTTACATTTACCATTTAATATTTAGATGTAACATTTAGATTTAATATTCAACATGTAATGTTTAATGTTTAAGTATTTAATATTTATTATAAATTTCTCAAACATTGCTGTAAATCTGGTCAAAAGTAACATTAAAAAAATTTATATATGTTTTTAAAAGTGGTTTGTTGCTAAATGTTGCAAAAAAGTTGCTGTTTATTTTTGCATGCACAACTTTACAATCGGCGCCCCACAGAGGCGGAGAGCACTTTGTCTTGCTGATCCAAGTAATTTCCCATTCAGTTAAACAATAGATCAATTCCAGCAGTTTTCTGTGTCAGATTTAAAAAGGTGAAAGTCTTACCTAAGCTGTCCGGGCTGTCAATGGAGAAACACATGAGGATGACGTCTGTGTCGGGGTAGGACAGAGGCCTCAGCCTGTCGTAGTCTTCCTGGCCCGCAGTATCCCACAACGCCAACTCTACCTGATGTAACAAACGGGAGAAGCTGAATTCACAGCAGAAAAAAGATTCAATAAAACAAAAAACACAGAACAAATCACGTGTTTTACTCTCATTACATCATTTATTACACAACACAAACTCATCTGAAAGCTAAACCACACGGAACTAACGTTTACCCAGAGATGACACATGAGATCCAGATGAATAAACTTCCCAAAAAACAGTGATAATGTCTCTGTGTTCAAACTCAGTATCAATAAGGTCAGTGTTTTAGAGTCATCGTCCTTCAATGCCTCAATTTTTGGGAACAAAATATAATTTTCTCAAATATGATACAGGATACTCTACAGCAGTGTTTCTCAAATGGGGGTACATGATGGCACTACAGGGGGTACTTGAGAGATAGAGTAAAATTAACAAATGAAAGCATTAAAAATATGGTATTTATGTTTATTTTTAATAAAATATTCTGATCATACTAAATATTACTAGCGACTCTCAAAACTACAAAAAAACCACACAAAATAGGAGAAAAATATACTAAATAATAAAAAGAACAGATTACACATCAAGAGAGAAAAAACATTTACTATTACCTGCAACAGACAAAACCACAACAAAGACACATTCAATGAGAGAAAAACACAAGATCACTACAAAATACACAAAAATAACAGAGAAACATACGAAACAACATATGAAACAACCAAACGACACCAAAAACACACATACAGAATAACTTAAATAATACCAACAACACACAAAAACATACAAAATAGGCCAAAAACTTACTGAATAATAAAGCAAACAGACAACAACAAAATGACACCAAAAACACACCAAATAATGATAGAAATGATCTTGATTAGAACATGAACTGAAAGTACAAAGGTCAGTCTTGGTTCCACATCAGGAGGGAGATGAAATAAATCTATCCAGGAAGTACTAAATACTGATTCATTCTACTTATTTACAAAATGAGATTCTTTAAAATGTATGTCATCATTATGATCTATAGTTATTTTTTCACAGAATTTTGAGCAAAATGTTCTAGTCAGAAAAAGGGGGGGACTTGAGCCAAAAAACTTTAAGAACCACTGGTTTAGACCAAAACGTGGTCAGTGTGATGTGGAAATGAACTTGGGGGATTGACCTCATCCCCTCACTTCTGTTCCTCTACTCTGAGAACTAACAGGCGGCCATATTGAAGAAAAAATGAACCGTAAAGTCAAGTTGGGGAATTTCAAAAACTGAATGAGGAAATGTTTTGTGTTATGGTCATAGTGTGTGAGAGAATCAGTCAACAAAGCCCAAATAGAGGTTAGCAGGAGCAGTGGGTGGGAGGTGGCCAAATGCTTACATGACTGTATGAGCAACCAGAGCACTATGTTCCCCCTGGACTGCATCGTTTAGACAGGAAAAGAAAGAATGGAAAACATCTATTTATAGAACAGCGTTTTCCATTCAAAGGAAAAGAAGGAGGGAAAAAAAAAAAGATTCCAGCTTCAATCGGAAAAACGTAAATTTAAAGTTAGGGATTAATCTTATCCAGCTGCTTACATAATACGCTGATTGGAGGGACTTTTCCCCCCTTCCTTTTTTAAAATCACCCCCTTTATGGCTGATGTCCGCCACAGATCCCTAAATTCATACATTTCCTGCCCGGAGCCAAGTTAACCCCTCCCCAGTGGCTTTCATCTGAGAACAAGGGCAGGAAATGAGAGTGGTTTATCGGGCAGGAGCAGGAGCTGAGTCCCAGGGGAAGGAGGGGGATTGCCAGGAGACATCCCTGTTCCCTGTTCCCTGTCTGAACAGGAAACTCAAAAGTAGAGTCATTTCCTGTTTTGCCAAGTGGTGATTCCACAGTGGCGGTCGGATCAGGGGGAACAAAGCCCTCTGACATAAGCAACCTACTGTAGCTCATATCCTCCAGATTTACAGTACCTATTCAAGAGTTAAAGTTTTTTAAATTTTATTATTTTATTTGTTATTTAAAGCAGTGGTTTTGAAACTTTTTTTTGGCTCAAGTACCCCTTTCTCTTATTTCTGAAGCCAAGCACCCCCTTTGTCTGACAACAAGATTTTGCTTATGAACGTATTTAAAAAAAGACTATACAGCATATTAATGATGGAATAAATGAGTGATAACACATTTTTATAAATAAGTGTCATGAAACAGTATTTACTGAATAGATTTATTTCTATATTATTGTAATTTCCTGTCACCTCCCACCTAGTGTGGGACCAACAATGACCTTTGTATTTTCATTTCATGTTCTAATCAATATCTTTCATTCATCATTTTGTGTTTTTTTTGTCACTGTGTATTTTTGGTGTCATTTTATATATTTTGTTGTTTGTCTGTTCTTTGTATTATTTAGTATTTTTTTCTCTTATTTTGTTGATTTTTTTTGTTGTTTTTGTGTGTTGTTGGTATTATTTAAATGATTCTCTCAGTGTGTGTGTGTGTGTGTGTGTGTTTTTCCCTGTTATTTTTGTGTATTTTGTAGTGATTTTGTGTATATTTCTCTCATCTCGGGTGTTTTTAGTGTCATTAGTGTGGATTTTGTTGTTTTTCTCTTATTTTGTGTTTTTTTTTTTGCAATTTTTCTCAAATGATTCCACAAACCCCCACAAATTAAATAAAAGATTGGTCAAAAAATCAATGAATAAAAGGACATTTAAGTATCTGTCACTTATTGCATTAATATTGTTGATTCCTTCCATACTTTGTCTAATGCACGAGTGATAACACGTATTTTAAAGAATCACATTTTGTAAATAAGTGGAATAAAACAGTATTTATTCACTTGTTTCCATCCCTTTTTGGATTATGACCCCATTTTGATATCAAGATATTTCTGGCGTCCCAAAGACATTTTTTCTAGAATTAGTTTCTTAACATGTTTGAGCTCAGATATTTATTTTATTTTATTTATTTATTTTTTGTTACAGCATTTTAGTTGATCTAGACTCACAAAGCAAAAGTATAGAAATATAGTTGTTTAAGATTGTGTTTTAATTAAATTAATTAAAAATAATAATGATTAAAACCTTTCAAAAATCTATTTTCATTTTTCAGAAATTTCAGGCGACTCCATTAAAACTCCAGGCGACCCCACATGGGGTCTCGACCCCAAGGTTGAAAAACCCTGATGTAGTGACTCCTAAATAGATTTATTTCTATAGTTTTTATTATTTCCGGTCATGTCACGCCTGCGGTGGGACTAAGACTAATACTTTATTTGTTAATTATTCTCTCTCTCTCGAGTACCTCCTGTACTGCCATTGCGTACCCCTAGGGGTACGCATACCCCTATTTGAGAAACACTGATTTAAAGCACAACATGTGAAGGTTCACACAACACAGACACATGAACCAGTTTTAATGCCCATGTTTGAAATGTTTATACTGTGAAAAATGCTTTGAGTTGTTATGATTGAATAAACTAAACTAACACTCAACATTGATTATCCATTTTGCTCATCAATTTTTTCCCCCCAACAAAACTGCAGGCTGAGGTTAACCATGAAACCAGTCCATGAGATGTAGGCCTGTAGACAGGCGTGGTCTGGCCATCTGGTATACCAGGCATCGTCCCGGTGGGCCGTCTAGGCAGACATGGTTACGGTGGCCAGAAAAGTGTGTAAAGTGACTATAATGGGCCAAAAGCAGTCACATGTGACCAAAATTGGGCAAATAAAGAGGAACCAGGTGCTATGTAAGGGAAAAGGGTAGCTTTAATGAGAAAAATGTGGCAAACAATAGTGAAAAAGTGATAAAAAATTTTTTTTTAAAAAGTAGGCAAAATGTAGGGGAAAAAAGGAAGAAAGTGGCGTTTATTGGGCTAAAGTTAGCTTATTCGGATGAAAAGTGGCCACATTTTTAAAAAAAAAGGACAAAACTTGGATAAAAGTGTCAAAAAGAACTTGAAAAATGGACACCAAATAAGAAAAAAGGGATATTTATTGGCAAAAGGAAGATAAAGTCTGAAGAACTTTTTGAAAAGGGGGCAAAAACGGGACAAAGGAAGTTGCAAAATGGCCAAAGGAAATGGGTAAATGCCAAGGGTGAATTTTTGTCCCAGTCCACCCCTGTCTGTAGATATGGGGCAAGAAAAACAATTGGAGGAAAAAAAAGATTTGGCAGGACAATATAATTCCAGTGAGTAAGCATACTTTATGTACACTGCCTCTGTTTTATATGAGATTACAGAATTCAAAGTATGGGGAAAAATGTTTTTACCAAAAGACACCAACCTGTTTGGAGTCAACTTCAATATCAGCAATGTAGTTCTCAAACACTGTCGGGACGTAGACCTCTGGAAACTGGTCTTTACTGAAAACAATGAGGAGGCAGGTTTTCCCACAAGCCCCGTCTCCAACGATGACCAACTTCTTCCGAATGGCTGCCATGTTTGTTGGAAGGACAGGAGGTTCCTTGGTGCTCTGAAAAAGGAACAGAGGAAATCTGTCATCTGTAGCAGCTGTAAACCTGTAAAAACTTCCACCAATGAAAAAAAGACGGTTCAGTTAGTTTTTATTAACCAATCACGTCTCCCTGATCGTTCTCGACCCCTGGTGTGCACGAGCCCACACTCAAAGCGCGTCACAATGACAGAATTAAAACTAAGTTTTTAGTCATGTTTTTTAACGTATATAATGATAAAGTTTAGTGTTTACTTAACGCTGAATGAGGCATGAGACATAGTTTTTACACAATACAAGCAATGAGCTGAGGTCTGAATGTGAGTGAGGGGCGTGGCTTTAGATGGAGCACAGAGGGAAGGGGGCGGGTAAAAGCTGAGCGCTCGAAGGATGCTACTTTCAATATCATGCTAGTTTTCGAAAATTACCTACCCTGCCTTTAAGTCAGTGATGCTCAACATGGGGATATTTTTGTCTTAATTTTAATTATTATACCCACAGAAAACCTTAAAAGGGGGAAACTTTTTAACCCCTTTTTTAATCTATATCTTTTGGCCATTTTGCAACTTCCTTTGTCACATTTTTGCCCCTTTTCAAAAAGTTCTGACACTTTTTTCAGCCTTTAGCTACCTTTTACCAATATATATCTCTTTTTTCTTTTTTTTGTCAATTTTTGAAAGTTCTTTTTGACACTTCAATCCACATTTTGTCCTTTCTTTAATTGTTTGTTCACTTTTCATTCAAATAAGCTTCCTTTTGCCCAATAAATATGACTTGTTTCCTTTTCCCCAACATTTTGCCTCTTTTTGTTCAACATTTTTTCCATTTTTCATTATTGTTTGCCACATTTTGCCAATTTAAGCTACCCTTTGCCATTACATACCACCTGGTTCCTCTGTATTTGCCCATTTTTGGCCTCTCTTGACTGCTTTTAGCCCATTTTAGTCACTTTTCACACTTTTCTTGCCATGTTTTTGCCACTTTTGGACCATTTTTGGCCACCTGTTAACATGTCTGCCTCCACTCACTCATCAAAAAAAAAAAGGTAGCGGACCGGCCCACTTTGGGTCAACTGCCCACCGGAACAATGCCCAATATGCCAGATGGCCAGCCCATCCCTGCTGAGATGTCATGAAATATCCTTAATATTTGCAGACTCCAAGAAAAATAGCAACAATTCAGGTACAAATATATTTAATTAACCTAAAATAGGCAACATAAGCAGCTTTAAAGAACAAAAAACAATAAAAACTTTCAGCTTTGTTCATATCAGAGCGAAACAAGTGGAAGACAGTGACATAAGCCAAGAGAGGCGTGCTCTGTGAAACAAAACAATCCACTTCCTGTTCCATGAAGTCAGGGAGCCAATATTGGCTGCGTTACTGTTTGGACAGGCCTCAATAGACACCGGACACGGATAGAGCAGCACGATGCAACCAAAATGATACAAGTGCACAGGCTTCCTGCACCCAACCGAGTGCAGAGAACTCTGCCTTAAACTA
Organism: Gouania willdenowi; assembly: GCF_900634775.1. Classification (NCBI taxonomy): domain Eukaryota; kingdom Metazoa; phylum Chordata; class Actinopteri; order Blenniiformes; family Gobiesocidae; genus Gouania; species Gouania willdenowi. Next base: position 9,263,948 of record NC_041048.1, on the reverse strand, counting down.
AGGCACCATGACTTCTGTCCAGGGGTGGACTGGCCATCTGGCTTACTGGGTGGGCCTTTGACCCAAAGTGGACCAGTCCGGTCCGCTGCATTTTTTTTTTTTTTTTGATGAGTGGAGGCAGGTGGCCAAAAATGGTCCAAAAGTGGCAAAAATGGGGAAAGAAAAGAATGAAAAGTGACTAAAATGGGCTAAAAGCAGTCAAAAGGGGCCAAAAAATGGGCAAATAAAGAGGAACCAGGTGGTATGTAATGGCAAAGAGGAGCTTAAATAGGCAAAATGTGGCAAAACAATAGTGAAAAAGAGCAAATATGTTGAACAAAGGGAAAAAGAAACAAGTTGTATTTATTGGACAAAAGGTACCATATTTGGATGAAAGGTGGCCAAAAAAAATTAAAGAAAGAACACAAATTTGTTTTTTCAAAACAAACTTGTAAAAATAGACAAAAAATAGGAAAAAAGGGGCATTTATTGTCAAAAGGAAGCTAAAGTCTAACACGTTGAGCATTACTGACATAATAACAGCTTCTACATGATGTCACTGATAATTTAGTGGGCTGGTCTGGAACACAAAATGCCGGGGTGGAATTTTTGTCCCAGTCTAACCCTGTTTCTGTTTTGATGACATCCATAACAAGAAAATATGTAAATTTCGTCCACAAAAGCAGAAAAAAAATGCTGTTATAATTCATGCTGCCATGATTGATGGCCTCCGATCAGGCCCTAATGGATGCTAATGACTGCAGCATTTCAGGTAATATTGGTGCTTTGTAGTTTGGACTCATGATATGTTTGAAATCTCTAAACTGAGATTCAGTTTTGGAGAATCTGATCTCACCTATAATAAAACTACCACCAGTAATCCGTCATAGGTCTCATTGACTTCATTTTAACACACCGTCATGACATCTTTTATTCAAGAAAGCAGTGGCAAAGGCAGAAATAGCTCAATAATGTTGTGAGTTTTCCATGAGTACTGTATCTCCACGGGGAAAACATCTTTATTTACCTGTCAGAGAAACTCTACAGGGAACAAGTTGGATTCATGAGTTTATGCTCAGGGGAATATTATGGACTCATTGTTTTACTAAGTTAGGAAAACTATGAAAAACAACATCCTTAAAGTTATGGTCAATTTTCTTACAATTTTACAAGTTATTAGCAGCAGAGTATTTACTAAATAAATAAAATAAAACCCACAGGATTTTCTACAAGTGCAACTTAAGTTTTTTCTAGAGTTTTAGGATTTGTAACTTATGCGTCTATATTCAATATCAGCGATCTCGGATATCGGCTCGAGATATCTGCCCTTCTATTCGGCCTTGTCAAAATGAACATTGCAAATATTTCACATTTCATTCCACCTCGGCAAGTATTTGACTTTTCCCATTCATGTCAATGTGAATAGGCAGAACGAAAGTTAAAGATATCTAAAACGTCATTTCGACAATATCCAAGCAATAAATGACAGATATCAGCACCAACACAATCGTGACTTTAAATTTCCTTGATTTTATGACCAATTTCTATTTAATTAAGGGAAATATGCCATCATTAGGAGGAAAATTTCAGGATTTTTCGAAGAATTTTGAGTTTTTTCCGCAGTTTAATGTTAAGAATGACTGCAATCATACGACATAAGCATCGGGAGTGTTAAGTTCAATTTATTTACACAATGATTCATGTTTTCTCTGTAATTTTTACTTTCTCCTGCGGGCCAAACAAGATGCTCCAAAGGGCTGAATTTTGGCCCCTGGGCCACGAGTTTGACACATGTGGTCTAAGGTCTATGTCAGGTTTGGTCCTCCCAAGCAAAACTAAACAAAACACAGCAGGCTCACTTTGACAGTAACAAAGGAAACCTGGATTGATGAACATAATCACTAACCTTCAGAATAAATAAATAGTACAAACAGTTCAGTGGTTAATTTTAGCGTCATTTTCTACAGAAGACGTGCAGGCGTCATGGTCCAATCCTATTTCCCTAAAAGGAAGAAAGCCTGAGATCTGATACAATCCCAGAGTTAATGGCATCCCAGAGATCCAGCCTGAGAAATGGGTCAGAGTTCATGGAGTGGCAGAGGAGATGCTGACACAGAGCAGAACAACTCGTGCCACCAACATGACAACATCTTATCTGACCAAGTCTGACAAGCAGCAACTGATACTTAAAGGATCAGACATGGCAACTTTAAATGTCTAATCTCACCAAAAACTCTGTGTATGATGTCTAGGACTAGGTTTGTACGGAGTAGAGGGATTAACTGTTCATTTAAGACAGAGGTAGGCAACTATAGAAAAACATGTTTGTTTGATAGGAGGGCCACATGACCAACATTCATGTCAGCGTTTAGAATACTGAGCGATCTGAGCGTTAATACAGGAAAGAACAAAGCGTTTCTATAGTAACGTTGTGCGTTTTTCTGTCAGTCTGTGCATGTTTGTTGTTCTCTTGCTCGTTGTGTGCATTTCTATAGTCCTTTTGTGTCTGTTTCCTGTAAAATACATGTTTTTTGGAGTCATATTGTGTATTTGTGTTGCCATTTAGCGATTTTTTTGGAGTATTTTTTGTGTATTTCCGTTGTAGTTTTGCTTGTTTGTTCGTACTGTGGGTTTGCAAAGTCATTTTTCGTGTTTTTCTTGTCATTTTGTGTACTTTTGTTGTCATTTTGTGTACTTTTGTTGTCATTTTCGGTAATTTTGTGTATCAGTGTTGTTGTTTTGTTCATTTTTGTAGCAGTTTTGTGTGTTTTTGAATAATTTTCTGTGTTTTTATGTTGTCTTTTACTGTATTTTCCTGCAATGTTGTAATTCTTTGTATTTTTTTAATGAATTTTTGCTCTTGTTTTGTGTATTTTTCTGCAATTTTGTACATTCACTTTGGGGGCGGCATAAAAATAGACCGAGGGCCGTTTGTGGCCCCCGGGCCGCCTGTTGCCTATGTTTGATTAAAGGGTTCAAACTGAAAAAGATGCGTTTCACATACTTTGTGCATATATGTAATTTATACATAATTTAATGTATTTACAATTTACAATGGAAAGAATGAAAGCATGCAAATAATAATTGAATAATCTCAAATCGGTGAAGTAATAAAGCAATAAATAAACTAATAGATCAGCAATAAGACAAGGCAAATATATTTATATAGCGCATTTCATACACAAGGCAACTCAATGTGCTTTACGTGATTAAAAAGTCTATCAGAAAACATTCAACAGCTTTAAAATCAATAAGAACGTTAAAATTCAGCAGCAAAAACATTTCAAATCAGCAACAAACACATTGTGTCAACAATAAAATGATAAAAAATCTCCCTGTCAGTCATACGCAGTAGAGAAAAACAGTATTTGATTTAAAAATGTTCACATAGGCAGCCCCATTTGTTATAGTTTTGTTTAACCTGCACTTATTTACAGGGAGTCAGATTATGGAATCATCTAAATGACGACATCAAATTATCAATATTACTTCATATGTTTAAAAAGAATGTGAAATGTATTATGTTAAAGAGATATGAGACAGAAGTGTGGCTGTATTGTTGTTTGAAATGACTGCGTTGCAGTTTACCTTTGTTTAATGTAATTATTTAATTTTTCATGTCGGTGGCGGATGTTTTCATACGTTCTCAGAAATACATTTGTTTTAATGTATTGAATGAAATAAATAAACAAACAAACAAATTGAATGCAGAAATTTAAACACATTATTTTTTTGTTAATGTTATTATTTTTGAAATACGATCTATTAATTTGTAATGACATTTTGTGAGACATTCTTGCAATTTGGAGTTGGTTTTTTTTACCTGGGATCAAAGTGATCTCTGGTATTTGGTCCTTATTTGGTTAAAGGTTATTATTTTATACTTTTTTTTAATTATGTACATTTTCTTTTTCTTCTATTTCTTTTTCTCTTGTTTGGCGTTTGTTCTTTATTTGAAGTCATTCTTGATTATTATTACTATTATCTTATTTCACTTTTCACTACGGTAATGTGAGCATTGCTATGGTAACGTGTGCTGTGGTATTTGGTTCTTATTTGGTTAACGGTAAAAGGTCTTTTACTATAACTATGTACATTATCTTTCTTCTCTTCTTTCTTCTGGTTTGGTGTTTATGGCGCAGGCAATTTCTTGCTGGGACAATAAAGTATTTCTGATTCTGATGATTCTGATATATTCCAGTCTGTTTTTTAGGTTGCAGCACTAGTTTTCTACAACCTGTTGATAAATCCTTACAATTACACTAACGACAGATGTCAAGTCGCTAAATCCAGACACTTATAAACAAGAGTTCCCATCCACTCCTTACACGATATCGTAATAATCCTTCATTTGTGTTTGGAGAGGAATTCCTTTATTTTCTATCTATTATGCTAAGCTAAGCTACCACACTTAGCTTCTGACGACTCTTACAAGTCAGTCCAGACTGAGGACAAGTTATTGCACACATCAGTAAACTCTAGGACGGAGGCTCCGAGGCAATAATAGATATTAGGGGTGGGAACCTCTGGGTACCTCACGATACGATACAATACGCGATACAAAGCTCACGATAGTGATTATCTCACAATATGACGATACTGCGATTATCAATATATTGGTCAGAAATCAATCTACAATAATCTATGACATAAGAAAAAAAAGATTAAGTGAAAAATACAATTTTTATTTTAAATCTCTGAAAGACGATAAATTTAAAAAGTGTCCTATGAACAGTGACACAATTTTAGTGCAACATTTCTGTAAATAAGTGTCAACATACCAATGTAAACCAATAAGTATCTCCAATAGTGCTTTCTGTAAACAAAAAATAGGGTCTTTCTTACCAGTGACACCATTATAGAGCAATATTCCAGTAAACAATATATTGGTTCCTTCAACAAACAGTGACAATTTCTGTAAAGACGTACCTGCACATTTTAGTGAAAAAGCAGAAAAGGTTTTGGAAAAAATGAAATGAAAGACAAAAATCGATACTTAGCGGGGGCATATCGATCGTGCGGAAAAAAATATGTCGTAATATATCGCCGTATCGAGATATTGTCACACTCCTAATAGATATAATCACGACACTTTTGTTCAGTAACTTTGACCATGAGCTGCCAACAGGAAGGAGTGTTTACTGGAGCGCTCGACATTCCATTTAAAACCCATGACTTCTTTTAAAATGACTTTTTCCTTGAATATTTGAATAAACCTTCAGTCAGTAAGTTTGACCATCTGAAAATCCTAACTTTTAATATTTTAGAATAAAGTAAAATAGAAGACCCTGAAAAAAAACATCAACAAAATTAACAAAAAACAAAAGAAAAAAGAGAAAATATTTTTAAAGTGCAAAATAACCACTAGTTTAACCTGAACACAGGAATATTCTACAATTGGATAAAAATAAATTAGAAGACCCTGAAAAAAAAACATAAATGAAATTAATAAAAAGCCAAAAAAAGTATTTTAAAAGCGCAAAATATCCACTGGTTTAACCTGAACACAAGCATATTCTACAATTGAATAAAATGAATAAAAAATAAATTAGAAGACACTGAAAAATAACATCAATAAATCAATAAAACAAATTATGCATCAGTGTGCTTATATAGGTTTTTTTTTAATAATATCGGACCGATATCCAATCGAGACACATAATATACATACTGTACATGATCACTGCTCTATCACTATGAAGATTCAATGGCTATAAAATAGGGCTGGCCAAAAAAAAAAAAAAATTGATTTAATTTATTTATCAAATTTGTAGATAAAAACGATTTTTATTTTGCAAATTTGAGTTTAAAAAAATAATAATAAATAAATAAAATTTCTTTTTTTTTCCCCACCACAGTTTTTTCGGAGTTTTTCGTGTTCCGTTCTTGTGGGTTACCGTAGCGCAATGTGAGCCCGTCCCCTCTTGGTTTACATTTGTTTACCCTTTGAGTAGCTATATGTGTGCCACAGGCATGTTTAATTTTTTATTCACACTATGCTGAGACTCAAAGGAAAGAGTTTATTATTTTTCTAATTGTAATGTTATATGTTTTAAAATATGTAGTTATCTGATTTCTTCATCAGAAAATTGAAGCTACTGTGAAGTTACTGTTGCACTTTTGCTTAAACCTGGTTAAAGCTTGAAATTGTTGAATGACAGAACCATTTACTTTTTATTTTGGGATTATTCTATGGATTTTAACTCTTGAGGTTTTGACAATATATCTGATCTCTGCAGTCATTTTTAAATGTATTGGGAAAAAAAAAAAAAAAAAATTGAAAATTGAATCGAAACAAATCGTCCAGCTCTACTATAAAACAGTCCAAAAAAAAGTACTTCCTTTTTCTTTTTTCTCAAATAAATGTGCATATATTTTGTGTACTGGTAGTACATTAAACACATTTTATGTTATATATGACACGACTAGTACAGATACTATTTAAGTTCATTTCTACTCAAAAGATTGAAATAACAGATCATTCCCCATCCATTTATTAGGGCTACAAATACCCATAATCTACACAATATAGAATCTATGGGTAATATATTAATGTAATGAAATAAACAAGATTACATGACTTCTAATGACTAAACACCAGAATTTCCATCTTAGAAGATGAGATGATGAACTATAACAGTGTATTAATTAGTTTATATACTGTATATGTGGTGGACGCACATGGAACTTGACACTTTAACAATGAAGACAAATACTAAAGGTAACATAATCTACAGTGTGAATGTAGACACTGCAGTACAAACAAAAAACTGCTGTCATTAAGAAGATATAAGATTACATGTCAAACTATGTAAAAGCATGACTTTAAATAAAATAATAGAAATAAATAAATCAATCAAAGCTCATAGTATGGTTTATATTTACCTGTTAGAGTCCAGGTGAGGAGTCTGTGGTAGTAATACGGACACACTAGTGTCTGTCTGTAGTGTCCTGTTGGTTTTCACAGGCAAAGTGGAAAGAAACTGTGTGAGAAAGCACGAGAGAGACACGCCCACCGACCAAAAACCACATTAGGAACAGTATACAACTGCTTCCTGTAGGACCTGCCAGAATAAAAGCCTGTTTAAAAAAACAAAAAAAAACAAACCAGTGTCTCCCAGAATGAGCAACAATTTCTCTGCCAACATGAATCACCGTGATATAAGAATATTAAATAAATAAAAATATAAGGTATTCAACACAGCACTGACCCTCCAACTTTTAAATCCCTCATCAAAACTCACCTTTTTAAATAAGCCTTTACTTTAACGTATGATTATTTATTTTCTTTACCTTTGTTGTTTTCAGAAAAACTCATATTACTGTAATTGAGTTGCTTTTATGGGTACTTGTACTTTTTTTAGTATATTTTTAAATCAGTAATTTGACTTGTACTTGAGTAAATTTTTAAAGTAATTTATTACATTTCTACACCCAACCGTTACTGAGTAAATTATTATTTTTTGTTCTAAAATGATCAACGGACATTGCGAAACTACAATAATCAAATGCATCACCATAGCCGACCTAGCAAATTAAACGTCAAAATGGTATTGAAAGCTTGTTATTTTCTCAGTTTTACAGTTAATATGTAGCTTCATATGGAGCCTTAGAATTTTTTAAAAAATGTATTAGTGCTATTTACATTTTATACAGATGCCTTTGTGGATAATAAATTAAGTTCCAATTGTGCAAGATTTGCACAATTGGTCTCTTCCTTTGTAAGTTTATACATGAGATGTTTACTGTATGCAATGGAACCGTGTCTAGATTTATTACCAAAAATAAACGTATTATTTCTTTATAATAATAAAAACATAAATAAAACTGATTAATCATGTAGCACCAGTCCATACTACAAAGCCATGTTTATTTCTTAAACAAACGATGAGATAAAATAAAGTAATAGCAATGGACTAGTAGCAAACTAAAGTTTATACATTTTTTTATAATATAAAAAACCAACCAAAATGCATGTTTGAACTTTTTTATTTTGAAGGCCAGTACTGTGTATTTCCTGTGCTGTCACAGTCACTTAAAGTGAACTTGATTCATCTGCTGCAGGGGCTCGAGCTACGCTAGTCCCGCCCCTTCCATCTAGTCTGAAATGACGTCATCTGTAGTACTAGGATCATCCATAGATGCAACAGGAGGGGAAGGAAGGCGTGGATGGATGGTGTCATTGTCACTGTTATTTTACACATAATGTTCACTCTCACATAGAATGACACTAGAAAATAAGAAGTAAATAAAGTATGACACAGCAAACATTACATGTGGTCATTTAAAAAATTTTTTTTACATGTGCAACTGCAAAATTTGTAGTTAATTAAAGGACGACAACTAATAAAAAAATATTTTAATCATCAAAAAAATTGAGGATTTGCTGTTCAGTTTGTTATTTGCTCTCTACACCAGGAGTTGTCAACCTTGGTTTCAGGGCCCCATTTGGGGTCACGAGACACTGGGAGGGGGTCGCCAGATGCCTTCAAGAAACCAAAAATATTTTCGAAACATTTTGAGCCAATTTTTTTATTTATTTTTTTAACCCTTTGTCTGCAACTACACCAAACTTGCCATATTTGAACCTATTTTTGTCACTTTTTTCTTGCCATATCTTTACTACATTACTCCCATTTTTTCCACTTCTGTCAAATTTCAATAACTTCTATACCCATTTTTTTTTTTACACTTTAAAGACATTTTTGTTACTTATAAAACCGTTGCACCACTTTTCCCATATGTTGATCCATTATTGTCACTTTTAACCTCTTTTCACTATATATCATGCTAAATTTTTTTGCCAATTTAACCACATTCACGATTTGTCATGCCTATTATTTGTCAGTTTAAACTGATAGTTCCTACTTTTTTAATCACCTTACATTACCCCAACCCCCCCCTGCCACTTTTAAGCTAATATTGACACACTGAACCCTTTTTCTGTCTGATTTTGGCCACTCTAATTTGCAACATTTAACCAAGTTTTTTTTTTTTTTTTTTTTTAAAATCCCATTTCACCACCTTTTCTGGCCACTTTAAACCTGATTGAAAACAAGGATTGACACCTTTAAGATGACTTTATACTATGGAGCAAATAATAATAAAGTTCCTGGATAGCAGTGGATATTATTCAGATAAATAAATAAATGTGGTTATCACAGATTCATTTTTTGGGGGTCATGTTCTATACTATAGTCAAATTCTTGTTATTTTCTTATTGGTTCTGTAGTTGTGAAGGAGGTGCTTTCCTTAAGCACCAAGGCAGCTGTGGCGTTAGATGTAGCTGACCTCCATCAGTGCGACTGTGGCGTCTGTTGAATGAATGTTGTAAATAAAAAAAACCCAAACAATTAAAGCAAATGGGAACTTCTTTATTCATAAAGTGAAACATTTCATTACTCAAACATAGTGGTAGCTCTCAGTTAAGGACACATAATCTAACATTGGAATAAACATAAAAATAAAATCCTGGCGCAGTTTACAACAAAAGACGAAGTATGTGCTAACTTTCAGAATAGTTTTTAAATGAATAAAATGTAATATTAGAAAGAAAAAAAAGGTTAGACTTTCATTTGCTTATTAAGGCATATGTGTAATCACATCTTCATATACCAGGACCTTTAACAAATACATTCCTTCATCCCAAATAATCCACTGAACAGGAAAAAAAAAAAAAACATAACTTTCTTCTCTCTTTTTTTGCAACAAAATAAAAAAAAAAGCTTTCAAAAAAAAACATTCACTTACAGATGAAACAGTTTTAAGTGCCTCAGGTCACGTGTCTCATTCGTTCAATATTGGGTGGAGGAAATACTGCAACACGAATGATAGCCGTACACTTTGCATCGTTGTCTTCTGATGTACGGCCTTCATGCACATGATTATGGGTTTCATGATTGTTTCTTTTTGCACATATTTCCAACATTAAAACCATAGTTTCATTTCTTTGGTTTTCTCACATCTGTGTAAACGTTTGTTTTTAACCAACAAAAAAATAAACAACATGCCATGAATCTTTTTCAAGGTTTGACTAATGCTCGTCAAATTAAATGCAATAAGCTTGAGGGTTTGATCTCCACTGGTCACGTCACAAACTGTTATGTTGGGAGGAAGACTGTGACAGAGACTTTGTTCTTAATGGCACTCCTACTTTGACCCACTGTGAGCTAAAGGGATTCTGGGAAGTGGGAATTTCTAGGCTCAGTCGTGTCCGTGTTTTTATTTTTTTTGGTGTCACATTCCCTCGTCATGTCTCTGACTCATATCCTGCCAGTGGGACGATAAACACGGTGATGTCGTCACCAGATCCCAGTCTGTCATTAGGTAACCGCCAGCCACGCTCCTTCAGGACTCCCCTGGACCTCATCAGCAGATCCTGCGCTGCCATAGTGTACCTGTATGACACACCCAAATCAATAATCATGGTACTTCATAACATAAAAATACAATTCTTAATATAATGTAAACAAGACAGTCGTCAACATCCCCTGCTAGACTGGTTGTCATTATAACTCACAACCTTTTACTAAATGTCCTAAATCTATTAACTAAGATGTATACATAAGAAAATATTATCACGTCAGAATATAAAATTACTATCTTAAACAGTTTCTAAGATAAGCTGTCTCCTTTGAAGATACCTCGAACAGTCCAAAAAACGGAACAAGGGCAATAATTCCGGAAAACATAATTGCGCGCTTTTCATTTTCGAACTCCATCAAGGTATTGATACCTTGAAGCCACACACTAAATTTGGTTATCGTATCTTAAACGGTTTCTAATCAAAGCTGTCCCCTTTGAAGATACCTCCAACAGAGTAAAGAAAAACGGAACAAGGGCAACAACTCCGGAAAATACATTTGCACGCTTTTCATTTTCAAACTCCATCAAGGTATTGATACCCTGAAAACACGCACCAAATTTGGTTATTGTGTCTTAAACGGTTTCTAATCAAAGCTGTCCCCTTTGAAGATACCTCGAACAGTCCAAAAAACGGGACGAGGATAATAACTCCGCAAAAAAATAATTGGGCACTTCTCATTTTTGAACTCCATTAAGCTATTGATACCCTGAAGCCACGCACCAAATTTGGTTATCCTATCTTAAATGACTTCTAAGAAAAGCTGTCCCCTTTGAAGATGCCTCAAACAGAGTAAAAATGTAACAACAGCAATAACTTTGGGGAAAAAATTGTTGTGTGATTCTCATTTTTGAACTTCATCAAGGTATTGATACCCTGAAGCCACACACCAAATTTGGTTATCGTATCTTAAACGGTTTCTGAGAAAAGCTGTCCCCTTTAACTCGGACGCACGGACGGACGGAGCTCAAACCTAAAGTGTATTATATAGTAAATGCCATAAAACCAGATGTGACAGGAAACAAAGGAAAAACACTTTGTTACTGTACTTAAGTAGTCTTTTCTGGTATCTGTACTTTACTTGAGTATTTACTTTTACTCCTTACTTTTTTAAACAAATATCTGTACTTTCTACTCCTTACATTTTAAAAATGAGCTTGTTACTTTGAAGACCTTCAAAGATGACGTCACGACGTAAAAAGACGCAAACCAACAACCGTGAAGCTGCTTTAGATTTTCCTTTTTAAATAAAGACATGTTTGTATAGAACACACATGAGCCAAGCTGTGCCCATGAAAAATATACCATATCTACTCTGCTTTCCTATTTAGTTAGTTTTTCTTTTATTTATCTGTAATTTGTCTCCATCTAGTGGACACACAGGGCACTGCGTATTTGTTAAAACGGAAGTAAACTTGTGTAAGAGGCTGAGTTAATATAAGAACAAAGCATTACCTCATAGGATCCGACTGATCACAGCAGGATAAGTAGGCGCACACAGCATCTGCAACGTCCTTGTCTGTGGTCACGTCCCACAGTCCGTCTGAACCCATGATCAACACATCGTCTGGGCCGTGTTTATTTTCATCCATGTTGTAAACCTTCACCTGAGATCAATAAGAACATATTTAATTTTCATTAATAATTGTAATTAATGCTAAAAAGACTTTACAAAGAGAATAAATGTAAAAAAAATAATATACGTTTTAATTTAAAATAACAGAAAATTATGTAATGCCATCATAACCTAGACCAGTGCTTCTCAAATGGGGGTACATGATGGCACTACAGGGGGTAGCTAAAAATGATAATCACATTGAATATTACCAAGAACTCACAAAACAACAACAAACACAAACAAAATAGAGAGAATAATATACAAAATAATAAAAAGAACAGAAAAACAACAAAATACACAAAATGACACCAAAAACACACATCAGGAGAGAAAAATACTTAACAGTACCAGCAACACACAAAACAACAACAAAGACACACTAAATTAAAGAAAAATACACATGATCTCTACAAAATACACAGAAATAAAAAAAAAAAAACACACAAAACGACATAAGAAACAGGGGTTCTCAACTGGTCTCACCCTGGAACCCAAATTTTGCCACAGTCATTAAATCGTCACCCACTTATTTTTTTTTTTGAGGATTCAACCAACCAAATTTTGTTTTTCAAAAATAGCTGTTGAAAGCACACATATAATCTTTTTAAAAACATAAATCTATGTATATTCCTGTGCAACATGCATTTCACACCATGGCTGTCGAAAGAAAAGTTTCTTTCAAAATAAAAGACAAGTCCAACATAAGACATTAAGTAGGCTATTTATTTATTTTTGACCAGCTGCCCGCGACCCACCTAGTACAGGTCCGTGACCCACTTTTGGGTCCCGACCCACCAGTTGAGAATCGCTGATTTAAATAATACCAACAAAATAAGAGAAACATATATTGAATAATAAAAAGAACAAACACACTTCCCAAAATGATACAAAATTATAAAAACTATAGACATTTTTTATTCAGGAGGTACTAAATATTGTTTCATTCCAGTTATTTACAAAATTAGATTCTTTAAAATGTGTGTTGTCACTCATTTATTCCATCATTATGATCTATTGTTGTTTATTTCACATAATTCTAAGCAATAAATAGTGGTCTGACTGACATAAGGGGGTACTTGGATTCAAAATAAAAGAAAGGGGGTATCCTATCTTTATCACTGACCGAGACAACTGATCTCAGTTTCATTTAAAGGGGGAACCAATGTGCACAAACCTGATTGATGTATTTTTGTGTAATTATCTGGAGTGTCTTTATTAACGTAGGAATGTTGTGTGTGAGTTTGGGTATGTTATCCTAGAATGGTAGTCCCCTCGCTCACCTCAGGAACACATGACAGGAAGGGCTTAATGTAGATGTTGGAGCTGTACACCTTCAGGTCGTGATCACCGAGCCCACGCGTCACCCCAATGGTTGCCATGACACGAGCCTGAGCATTTAAACATGCAGTAAATACAGGAAAAAATAGATTATTGCTTTTGTGCTCGTCTGAGGAAATCCCTTAGTGAAGAATTATTCAGTGAAGGTGTTTAACTGAAGAAACTAGCAGGCAGATATATTAGGCACACAGAGCATTAGGTAAATAGCACGTAGTTTAATGTGAAATCACTGGAAGGCAAAACTCAGACTGATAATGTATGTTTGTGTTTTGATTCTGCTGCTGACACTTCCTTTGCTCATTAAAATGTCTTTGTATCCTATGTTATGTGCATTGTATTTGTTACCACATTTGCTGAACCTTTTCACCAAATTCTTGTTGGAGGTATTGCAGGAAATTAACAAAAATACATGTACTGACGTTAATGTAATTGAGTTGCTCTTATGGGTACGTGTACTTTTTTTGAGTATATTTCTGAATCAGTGACAATTTTACTTGTACTTAAATACGTTTTAAAAAAACGTTTGTATTTTGTTACATTTCTACACCCAACTGTTACTGGGTTAATTATAATTTTTAGTTTTAAAATGATGAACGGACATTGTGAAACTATGAAATGACCAGACAAGAATCAAATGCATCACATCATAGCCAACCGACCAATCAGATTAAACGTAATGCACCGCAGCAAAATAGCATTGAATGGAGGTTATTTTCTCAGTTTAGGAGTTCATACATGTAGCTACGTATACTTAGAGCCTGAGAATTTTATTTTGAATTTTATTAATTAAATTTTATTTTAAAAATAACTACATTTTGACAAACCTTTTATTTTACACAGATGCCTTTGTAGGAAATAAATTCAGTTCCAATCGTGCAAGATTTCCACTTATCCTTTTTAAGTTTATACATGAGATGTTGGGGAGTGAAAGTAACTAGTAACTTTTACTGAGTACTATTCAATTAAGCTACTTTTTACTTGTACCTGAGTGTTTTATGTATGACTTACTTTTACTTGTGTAGAATACATCAGTGCTCTTTAATGTGCGTGCATGTATTAAAATTACATTTTGTTTCCAATATATAAAGCAGACTCTAAAGTGAAACTACTCTATAAATTCAGATTAGTTGATAAAAATAAAAATTTTAATACTTGAAGCCATTTCCATAGTAACCATTGCAGAAGACATCGCTTTTGTGCAAGGGATTATGGGGCTTTGGAATAAAGTGGGTGAAATCTACTTAGGTCGTCATTGCGTTGGCGTTACCTTCTTTCCTTCTCCATAAATCAGAGGGAATTTCAGATCTTCCTCTACAATCGTCTTATAGGCCCTGCAACAAAAATAGAGCTTTTTTATGTTATTTCATTGACACAAAACACACTTTTTATTTAAAGAACAGGTCAAAACTGAGAGAAATTATCATTTTTTGCCAATATTGGCCAACATTAGGAGTGTGACGATATCTCGATACAGCGATATATCACGATATTTTTTGCACAATTGATTATCGATATGCTCACGCTAAGTATCGTTTTTTTTTTTTTATTAATTTTTCATTTTTTCAAAACCTTTTCTGCTTTTTCACTAAAATGTGCAGGTAGGTCTTCACAGAAATGTTATCACTGTTTGTTGAAGGAAACTGGAATATTGCACTATAATGGCGTCACTGGTAAGAAAGACCCTATTTTTTGTTGACAGAAAGCACTATTGGAGATAGTTATTCGTTTACATTGGTATGTTGACACTTATTTACAGAAAATAGTGTCACTGTTCATAAGACACTTTTTCAATGTATTGTCTTTCAGAGATTTAAAATAAAATATGTATTTTTTCACTTACCCGTATTTTTCGGACTATAAGGTGCACCGGTTTGTTGTTGTTATTATTATTAAGACGCATTAAGCAAAACAAAATAGTCAGATAAGTCAAACTTTATTCAACTCATTAACAATAATTCTCAACATTGTTCAGGTTTAACACAAAATATAGAACATTACACTCACTTTTTCAGTTCACTATGTTGAAGCACAGTACTGGTACATATCACTCCATGAGGCGCCTGAGTACGGTAGCCCTAAAGTGCCAAAAATCCATCAAGCACTGCAGCTTCATTGTTTACCATAGTTGTACTAAAACATTTTGACATTCATTTCATACATTAGGCGAACCTGATTATAAGGCGCACTGTCGATTTTTGAGAAAATTAAAGGATTTTAAGTGCGCCTTATAGTCCGAAAAATACGGTAATCTTTTTTTTTCTTGTTATGCCATAGATTATCGTAGATTGATTTCTGACCAATATATCAATAATCGTAGTATCATCATATCCTGAGATAATCGTTATCGTGAGCTTTGTATCGTGTATCGTGAGGTACCGAGAGGTTCCCACCCCTAGCCAAAATAGTGCAGTGTTAAGGAAAAAAACAATTAACTGTGAGAAAGGTAATGAACTTTACCATCCAGTCATGCTGTAGTCTCTGTAGAGCATCTTTTTGCCCAGCTCTCCGTACTGTATCCTACGTGGGAACTCAATGTGAGTGAACTCATTACCCAACAGCTCTGGCCTCAGGAATCCCTAAAGGGACACAACACAAATGGTTCAAGTGCATGATGGGAAGGAGGAAATGTCCCCCTTACAGTCACAAAGCTGCAGGTTTTCTAAAGCCTGTTAGAAAGCAGGTGCATACTGACAACTAAGAAAAGCTCCTGATTTAGCTGCAAACGTCATCCACCCACAATGTGAGTCAACGGTTTAAAACAGGCAGCCTCAAGACTGGTGTTGTGATCATAGTTTGGTTCTAACAGATGGCTGTGTGGGTACAAGATAAATCTGTGATGAATTCAACTATACCAGATACTGCAGTCGCTGTCGTTCTGACTCAGGTGTAAATTCATTGGTCATGGGGATAACCTCACTGTTTCTTATGATTATCGCCCTGCAGAGAAACAGAAAAAGAGGAAGATGAGAGATGTGAGCATATGTTACAGGTGGAAAAGTGAAACCTGGATAAATCCCCCGTCTCCCACCTGCTGTCGCCAGCGTTGGCTACATAGAGTTTTCCCATGAGTTGAATTGCTGCTAAGGCACAACAACCGCCAGAGATTGCGTATGAAGTCTTTTCCTTTTCAATGAGGTCGTCCTGAAACAAAAATAATGCAAAGATTTGATCTTATTCAGGTTTTTGCTTAAGTTTTTACTTTTGGTTGACACTGACTGTTGACCTTCTTCTGATTGGTTGCAAGTAATCACATGGTTCTTTACTAAATGGAGCACTCATTGCTGCTCATTGCAAACACCTGGTGGGCCTCTCTGGTGCTGTACACAATGGGTTTTATCCTTCCTCACAGACAGAACTTTTCTGGTAAGTTTTGATAAGTTCTGCTCTAAGGTCTATAAAATAACGTGGTGTTCCTCTGGGATCAATTTTAGGCCCCGTTTTATTTAATCTGTATATGATCACTCTAGGTGATGTCATCAGGACGCCACTTTTAACTTTGTAAAAGCACTTTGAGCTGCATTTCTTTCTATGAACTTTCACCAATTCAACAAATAAGTTTTAGCTTCAAAGTAAGGCAGTAACAAAGATTAAAAAAACTACAACCAAAAAACAACTTCAGAATCCGTGTACCCTTCGTTCTTTGGTTATTTTGTTTCAAAACCAAATAAAAAAATAGTAAAAAACATTTTTTTTGTTTTATTATTTTAAAACCAGAAACAGGAAAAACTAAAAACAAAACAAGCAGCATTTTTCTGTTTTAAAATTAAATCTGGTTCCGTTTGTGTGACATTTGCATATTTACGAGGAAACTAGGACGAGAGCTTCATGTTTTAATCTCACCACACAGAGGGGACACACAGACGGACTTTTATTCTGCTGCGTTTGATAAAAAATGATCTTGTATCATGTTGTCCACCTCACACCAATGGCAGAGGCGTAATTTGTGTGTCGATGACATTTCGTTAAAGAGCTATTGATGCTGGAAGTCCAAATTTGTGAATGTCTGCCAACTTTGCCGAACAGCGCTACGGTCCAAATAGTATCCAGATAAACTGGTGACTGGGGGGACTTTTGCTCCCGGTCCGAACATAAAAAGAAGCAACACATAAGTCACATTACTGGTGAACGTTATTGATACATAAATAAACCAAAACCAAAAAATGGATGTTACGTAAAACATGCACATATGTGGAACCAGAGGTGGTGTAATGATCTACTGGTGTTTCCCGTTTCCTGTGATCAAGACGGCTGCTGTTAGCGGTATTTATAACGTGCAAAATAAACGTTTTACTGCCCTCAAAAAAGCTGTAATTGTTTGATTTGGTTTTGAAACGGAATAACCAAAAAACAAAGGGTACACGGATTCTTTAGCTTTACTTTCTTATAAATTTCAAAATTTTCCGCACCAAAAATTTCCTGCGAGTGAGTGCCACGTGATCCCCCCCTACGCTGTGAAAAATTCCTGGTGAGAACCCGCCATTATCTCGCCATCATCTGCTCACCATCTGTTTGAAGGCCGTCTCAATGACCCCCATCACCAGGCTCTCCAGACTAACCACCTTCTCCATGTGGAAGCGCAGCGTGGTGTCACTGACGGCGTCGGGGTCCTCCGGCTCCTGGGTCACCCCCTTCTTGGACTCGGCCTCGTACGGGCTGCCGTTCTTGGTCAGGCAGATTGGAGGGGCGCTGTCGGGGTTTTCCATGAGGTGACAGATCTCTCCCAGTCTGTCTCTGATGAGACGGGAAAGCAGCTTGGAAGCCATGATGGCGGCGCCAGAGCCTGCGTGTCCATCGAACACGCCCCAGAAGTGAATTGGGATTCCTGTACCGTCCTAAAAAAAAACAGCAAATGAAAAACCAACAAAATGTATTTATTTCTCTAGAAAAACATGGTTAAGAATCTGATATTCAAAGAGAGGGAAATGTTTGTTTCTTCAGAAAAAGAAAGAGGAAATAAGATTTGAGGTTTGCACAGGTACTGAAAAAGTAAAATAAAAAAATCAAATGCATTAACTTTGTGGTTCTCAAACTTTTTTGGCTAAAGTACCAGTATTCAGAAATAAGAGAGTGGCTCTTATTTATGAATTCAAGTGGCCCCCTTTGTCCGACTTCAACATTTTGCTTAGAAAACTGTTTAAAAACATCTATAGAGCAAAATGTTGGACTGTACGAGTGATAACACACATTTTAAAGGATCTGGTTTTGTAAATAAGTGGAAAGAAACAGTATTTAGTGCAGTGGTTCCCAACCTTTTATGGATCCCATTTTGATATGAAGAATTTCTGCCGACCACAGACATTTTTTTCTTTTCTTTTCTAGAATTACTTTTGATCATGTGTGAGCTCAGATTTTTTCATTTTTCTTTTAACTGCATTTTAATTGAACTAGATTTATAAACAAAGTCCAAGTATAGAAATACAGTTATTCAAGATTGTGTTTTAATTAATAAAAAATAATTAAAACCTATTTAAATTTTTCAAAAGATTTAGGGTGACCCCACATGGGGTCCCGACTCCAAGGTTGAAAAACGCTGTGGCTATCCTGAATAGATTTATTTGTGTAGTCATCTCACGCCTGGGGTGGGACCAAGACTTTATTTGTTGATTGTTCCTCTCTCTCTCTGAGTACCCACTGTAGTGCCATTGCGTACCCCTAGGGGTACACGGTGATGATGTAATCCATTTACTGCTAATGAGAGACATGCAGGTGTGTGTTTGTGCACGTCTAAGTGGAGTTGTGGGCGCCAGAAAATGGTTACAATAGAAGTACAAGTGCAAGTAAGTCATACATAAAATACTCAAGTAAAAGTAAAAAGTAGCTCTAGTTACTAGTTACTTTCACCCCCCCAATGGTTATTTTTGTTAATAAATCTTGCCACGGTTCCCTTGCATACAGTAAACACCTCATGTATAAACTTAAAAATGATGAGAGGAAATCTTGCACAATTGAAACTTAATTTATTTTCCACAAAGGCATCTGTATAAAATAAAAGATTTGTCAAAATGTACAATTAAGTATAGCTGCATTTATTTATGAACTCTAAAAGTGAGAAAATAACCTCCATTCAACGCTGTTTTGGCGCAGTGCGTCACGTTTAATCTGATTGGTCGGCTATGATGTCATGCATTGTTGTTTGGTCATTTAATTTTTTGTTGTTTCACAATGTCCTTTGATCATTTTAAAACAAAAAACATAATAATTCAGAAATGTAACAAATGACTTATTTATTCAGAAATATACTCCCACAAGTATCCATAACAACAACTCAATTACAGAACGTAAGTACTTTATAATCCATTACTTTCACCTTTCTGCGTGTGCATGTTTGGCTACTCGTCTATACATGACTTTGTTCTTTCTGCTTGTGCAGCTGTAGTTCGTAAAAACCATTTCCTGTTTGGAGTTTGCATGTGTTAGTTTTATAATTAGATTAGGTTTAAAATAGTGTTTTCACACATACACCCAGTATTAAAAGTAGTGAGTATGAGTGCACGGCTGCAGGACGTTGGAATGTTTTACTGCTGTGGAATAATAAGAAATAAAAAATGGTTAAGCAGAGCCTTTATCGCCACTGAAATAAATGGGATTCCTTCATGGTTATTTGTAATGGAGCTGTGTTAGATCAGACACTTTGCTCTACTTACCCCGTTGTCCTCCAGCAGAGTTGAGTTACGATGTTTGCCGCTCGGCTTCTTCACAAACAGCTTCTCGCAGGAGGCCTGGTCCTCGTTCAGCATGCTCTTACCCGCATTGATCACCCTGATGGTGGAGACGAGACGAGACAGGAAGGTGAGCCTCCAGCCTGATGATTTACAGTGTTTTTGCTCTCAACATCGAACCACAGATAGCAGCCATGAGAGTGGAGAGAGGGGGTCAAACAGAGTGAGAAAATAAAGGCCAGGATGCCGTCATGTCCCAGAGGGAACTTTTTAAAAAGGATTATTAATGATTTACTATAAGCTAAGGCCAGTGGTGGGTAATGGCTTTTACTGATGCACGGATTCATACTCCAGCATTCAGTGTGAAAGACTATGGGGGACAAAAAATATGACATAATCACAAATAAATAAATTAATTAATGTGGAAATGCAATTATATATATATATATTTTTTAAAAAAAGCATACATAATTGAGGAAATAAATAACTAAATATAAAAATAATGTATGTGGAAATGCAGTAATACATATAAATAAATATAGAATATCATAAATAATACATATTCAAAAAACATACATAATTGAGGAAATAAATATAAAAATATAGTCTATGTTAGACAGTAACAGTAGGTATGAGGAAAAACTGAGGCATCTATTATTAACCAATGCTTTAAACATAGGCATATTCTACAATTTATTAAATAATAAAAATCCTGAAAAATAATCTGAATAAATCGAATATATATATATATATATATATATATATATATTTAAACTACTGGACATTGAGAAAGAATGAACCTGTTTCATATTCTATTTCATTTAGCGCAAAACATATTCCAACTTCAACACCCATATTACGTGAACAAACATTAGAATAAATACAAATTCTAACATCTGAGCACAATAATATGATTGACACACAACGGCAGAGATTTCATACAAATAAACCAATGTTGGTTAAAATAGAAGAGTTCCAGTACTTAGTGAAACAACAAGCATGCATCCAAAGGCATCAAGCTATCAGCGTGTCATGCTGGCATATTATGTAACATTTAAAAAAAAAATAAGGATAAAAACCACATTAGTTTAATAATACAGGATAATACCAATTGCGCAATTCTGGTATAAATTTCCCTTGGACAGATTACAGAATTCTTTCAGATGGCCTCCTGCTGAGACCAGGAGCTGACAAGCAAAACAAAACAGATTATTTTGAAAATCTTCAGCAAAACATGATGAAAACCAGACGTTTTACACATGACGTAAATTGGTAAATTACCATCTTGTCAAGACTAAACTGGTTAAACCTAAGTTGGACCTACATTTTTTACCCTTTGTCATCACTTTTTTTTTTATGTAGAAATATGTATTTGTATCTGTTTTGATAATCTATCTATAAATGTGTGTGTGTGTGTGTGTGTGCGTGTGTGTTCCTCAAATATCTCTGTGGGTCAGGATCAGACTGCCATGAGACTTTCAACATGGCTGCTGCTTCGTTCATGGGTGTGTGACGTCAGATTTGTTTGGACTGCAATGATACAGTTAATAAATAATTTCATAAATTTGTACTACAGTCACGTGCGCGCCAGAGCCAATCACTTTTATGTGGAATTTTATTCCACATAAATTTACAATTAAGTTAAGTGTTATAAAAAGGGAAAAGGTTATGTACATCATTTTACATATATCAATATAGACACAAAAATGCATCTGGTTACACAAGTACATACATATATACATACAGTACATGTACACAAACACCTACATATGTATATATTCATACATGCATGGGCAGACTGTGTATATATATATATATATATATATATATATATATATATATACACACAGTACATAGTCTGCCCATTTTTGAATGAATACAGACTTCCTACGGACACTGCATTAGTTATATATTAAGTACAAAAGCATTTTGTGTTGTAGTCTTATATCAACAAGGCCTGAGGTTTGACTACAGGGTTAATCCAAG
Source organism: Gouania willdenowi (assembly GCF_900634775.1). Taxonomy (NCBI): domain Eukaryota; kingdom Metazoa; phylum Chordata; class Actinopteri; order Blenniiformes; family Gobiesocidae; genus Gouania; species Gouania willdenowi. Next base: position 9,242,005 of record NC_041048.1, on the reverse strand, counting down.
GGAGAGGGCCTTACTGTGTGGGGTTTGCATGTTCTCCTTGTACTTGCATTGGTTTCCTATGGTTTTTAATCACCAAATGACAAATAACTTTTAGCAAATCAGAAACCACAGAAAAGACTTTAGGAATCACCGTCCTGTGATTCGACTTCTAACATGCTTGTTCATCAAAAAGGCTTTTAGCTGGAGGCATGCTCAGAACATCAATTTGAGAAGTGAATGTGACAGAAAATATCTCATCGTCACATCCAACACCCTCAGTACAGAGAAGTATGACTACACCTACTGTTTGTTATTTTAAATAAGGATAATGTGACCTAACTCTGTCACACTGTTGGTAATTACTCACATGTTTGCACATCCTGTGACTGAAAAAACCCCATTAGTCGTCTCTGGTGAAACTCGTCTGCTTTATGTTATGAAAGGAAAGTTAAAAAGCAGAAGCTGAGAGTTTGGGTGAATTCTTCTGTTGCTGTTGCTTCCTTTGACCTTTTTCGTAATACATCAGACACCTCTGTGTACGCACTTTCAACCAGATTTAAAATTGAAGAGTTTTATTTTCTGATCATTCATAAAAACTGAGTTACAGTTATCTGCTTTTGCAAATGAACTCTTAAAATGTGACTAAAGCCACAGGTAGGGTGTACATTTTAGGACATCGTCAGGTCTCAGAGTGAGGTATCAGGATAATCTCTGTCATTTATCAGACCAAACGGACTCCGTCAGATGAAACATCCTTCAAAATAAAAGTAATTAGACTCAACAGCCTCAGGTGGTAAAACATAAAATGGCGAACATAACAAAGTAGAAAAGCTATTGTTTCCTTTTTTTAAAAAAATTTAAAAAAAAGTTGAGATACATCAACCCATGTTGTACGATTAATAAATACATAAATAAATGAAATGTTGATATATCCTAACTTTTTAAAAAAAAATGGAAAATAACAGCTTTTAACTTACTCTCGTATCCAAAGCAGCACATATCGATTTCCGGATTCTTCAAAATACAACTTCGTGTCGTGTTTTACGGCCTGTTTGAGGCCATTTAGTCTGATGACCTTTATTTTGAAGCCTGAGACTGTTTCATTTGACGACGTTTGGTCTGACAAGTGACAGAGGTTTTCCTGATACCTCACTTTGAGACCTGAGGATGTCCTAAAATGTACACCGTATTTACAAAATTCTATTGTAAGAGCCGGGTTTCAATCCATAGAAGGCAGAAACTCTTACATTTGACAAGAAAATACAATAAATTTAAATACTTTGAATAAAATGTTGAGAGTTGGACCAGAATCAATCAACAGCACTACTTAATACCCAAATACTAGGGGTATGCATTGCCATTAATCTGACAATACAATATGATTTGTGATTGTCACAATACAATATATCCCTATATTGTATCCTAAACAATACGATATACATCGCAATGTATCACAGTATCAATAATTACAAATTTCTCCTTTACAAGTACAAAATGGTATGAAATACATTTTATTTGATTTTTTTAAGACTTGTGAGAACAAGTAGAATCATTAAACACAGGACGTGACGTTAAACTCTCATTTGTGCCAAAATATGGTAGTCACATGGGGTTTAGCATTTGAGGATGGTGTGGGAGCTGTGTCTCAGATAAGGGAAAGATGTACATTTTGGGACGCATCATCAGTGTCATAGTGTTCCTTTGAATCAGTAGGTGTTTTGGCCTTTTTAACACGAGACATCCTCATCAAAGGTGGCCAGCTACAGGGTGATCAAGCCTGATCTTGCATCCCACAACTGTTCACTGACACCTAGTGACCAGGTGTCTACGTGCTCTGCATATGTGCAAGCGCAACTGAATGTTTTTTTCATTGAAAAAAACATGATTTAAAAAATCGATTTGGACATTTTTTGGTTCGATAAGATAATCAGGTGGTGAAATATCGTGATATATCATCGAATTGATTTTTTTTAACACCTTTACTGAATACCTATGTATTCAGCAAAAAAAAGTGCTTTTTGGGGTTTGGTTATTCTTTAAATTAATTACACCATGCACAAGTTGATACAAGAAGACAAAGTCTTTGTTATAGGTATAGATAAAGAGCGGTGGTGCGTGTCATCCCTCAGTTAAAATCTCTGCAGGTTTTGATTCAGTCTGAGAAATACTGTGTTGAAAATCAGTTTTTACACTTTTACTGCTTTAAATTACCTTTCTGTGCTATTCGAGTGGTCACAGCACACATGAATTCAAACCTGAGATAAATGTTCACAAATGAAATGTAAACAAAGCGAAAGCCTGATTGATGCAGACGTTTGCAGATTGACAGCCACAGCATGTAATCCTCATGTCGTACCATGAATTCCTCTGCAGGGAGAGGCATTCTTGTCATATTTGTAAGCACGGTGCCAAAGAGGAAAGCCGACAGTTGAGACGTTGCATAATACAAACAAATCCCTTTGAAATGGAATCAAAAAATAAGGATGAGCAACCATCCAGTCCATTCTAAGAATTGTTGAAGCTAAAAATAATGCTTTTCATTCTTCGTCTTTAATAGATTTTTTTAGTTCTGATAAGTAGCCGTTTATTTTTTCACAAGTTTTAAGATGTTTTCTGGGCGATATGAGGTTGGCTTGACACATAGTAGGATATGGCTGAGTATAGCTAAAGGGTAAATGGTCCACTAAACATTAGTGGTTAATTTAGGCAGGCCGTTGTGCAGAAAGACGCTTTGATTATCTGTGTACATTGTTTTATTGGACTGATATTAAAAAACAAAAAACAAAAAAAATCAGGAGGTATGCCTTGATTGTCCAATCGTACAAAAAGATCCCAAATTGTTTCTAATAATTTTTTTTTCTTCCAATCTGGACACAGAAACTTACCAGCCCTTCACAAACAGAAGATAACCACATCCACCTCAATAATTATTCAAACTGATTGCGTGGATCACCTCCTAATAAGAAACTGAACTTTAATTTAATAAATTTTTTTTTTTTTTTTACATGTTTTTCCTCCATGTATTTTAGGCTGCATGTAAACGCACTGAATTTGAAAATGGCAGACTCCAGTGAGTACACTGCCACATTTCTGCTAAAAACAATATTTGTATTACAGGCTTTATACATCTCACTTAGACTGATTATTTTTGGCGCTTTACACTCAAACTGCTAACAGATTTCGGCAACTGTATTCCCCATGTCTGTCTATAATTTGGAAAATCTTCTAACTTTATGTGAAAGAGGATCTTAGACCAATTTACATGCAAACGTGATGTAAAAAACCTCATAAAATCTTCAAATCAGTGATGATTTTAAAATCACTGCAGTACTACTGCAAAAAGGAGAAATTAAAGCCCCAATGGTTGCAGATTTTAGAGCCTTTTTTACACTAAATGACTACAAATGGTTGATCAGCTGAGCCGATTATACTGTATAGTAAACAGCACTGCTAATGCTACGATTACAACTCCCGGGGACTTACGTCAGCAGATTACTGCAGGATGCAGATCAAGTTCAAAGATGACAAGACCATATTTGTGTGTGTGGAGTTGTCCTTATCAGACCTCTGGGACAATTGTTGTGGCATAATTGAGTGTTTCTGATCTGTGTCCAGTGAGGCTCCAGCAGCGATGGAATGGACCACATGCTGTCTGTCTAAAGCTATTCAGGCCTTTCTCTCAAGGAGTGAAATGTGGGAGAGTGAGTGGTTTTTTTTTTTTTTTCCCTCTAAGTGCAATAAAGGCAGCGTGGTGAGAGAAAGCAAAGGGTTGCATTACTGCCTCACACAAGGAGTATGAAGTCTTTCTGTTTTAAGCTTGCTTTTATGAGGGTGTGGGTGTGTTTATGACTTAATATAACTTAATATAGGTCTACATTAGCTAAAGGCTACCTGTGCATGTGTCAAACACAAGGCCCGTGGACGAAATCCTGCCCTTTGGAGCAGTGGTTCTTAAACTTTTTTGGCTTAAGTACCATTTTCTCTGATTTCCCCCTTGTCCGACTACAACACTTTGCTTCAAATACTATGAAAAAACAACTATAGAGCATAAAGATGGAATAAATGAGTGATAACACACATTTTCAAGAAACTCATTTTATGAATAAGTGAAATGAAACAGTATTTAGTGCCTCCCGAATAGATTTATTTCTATAGTTCTTGTCATTTCTGGTCATCTCTCATCTACTGTGGGACCAATAATGACCTTTGTATTTTCAGTTCATGTTCTAATCAAGATCATGTCTATCATCATTTTGTGTAATTTTGCACACTTTATCATTTTGTGTTTTTTTGTTTTTTATCTGTTCCTTTTATTATTAAGTTTATTTTGTTGTCATTTTTGTGTGTTGTTGGTGTTATTTAAATGATTCTATCTCATTTTGTCATCTCATTTTTGGTGTCGTGTGGTTGTTTCCTCTGTGGTGGTGTATGTTTCTCTGTTATTTTTGTGCATTTTGTCGTGATCTTGTGTGTTTTTCTCTCATTTAGTGTGTCTATGTTGTCATTTTGTGTGCTGCAGGTAATAGCAAGTGTTTTTCTCCCAGTGCGCATGTTTTTGGTGTCATTTTTGTGTAATTTGTTGTTGTTTGTCTGTTGTTTTTTATTATTCAGTATATTTTTCTCTTATTTTGTGTGTTTTTGTGGTCGTTTTGCAAGTTGCTGTTAATATTTAGTATGAATATCATTTTAACTAAAAAAATAAACATTAGAAAAACCCATATTTTTATTTTAATGCTTTCATTTGCTAATTTTTCTCTCTCTCTCTCTCTCTCTCTCTCAAGTACCCCCTGTACTGCCATTTGAGAAACACTGCTGACGATACGTGATACAAAGTTCACCATAATGATTATCTCACGATATGACGATACTGGGATTATCGATAAATTGGTCAGAAATCAGTCTACATTAATCTATGACATAAGAAAAAAAAATACAATTTTTATTTTATATCACTGAAAGACAATAAATTGAAAAAGTGTCCTATGAACAGTGACACAATTTTAGTGCAACATTTCTTCAGTTGTTGGAAGAAGTCTTTGTTTCTCCAAAATCATGCAACTTTCCTTAAATTATCAGAATGACAAATTCTTTATTGACCCCAGGGAGAAATTACTTTATTTTGCAGGATTATCTTAAGTTAAGTAAAAATTGCCCACAAAAATCAAGGAAATTTAAGAGAATATCATGCATTTACCACTTGGATATTATCGGTGCCTTACATACTTTACATATCATTGATATGTGGAAGTGCAAACTAGGGCACAATAATAATAAAATTACTAATTTTTACACCTAAAATCTGCAGCTCAAACTGTTCAGTTTTGCACCCCTGCCTTTTAGAAGTTTCCCAACAATGTATTGTGACTAAGTCGGTAAGAAAAAATTAATTAGGCGATATATCGATATTTTACCGCACGATTATCGTATCAATCCAAAAAATGTCCAAATCTCTTTTTTAATCATTTTTTTAAACAAAAACAAAAAAAAAAAACATTTATTGGCGCAAACACATGTTAGGTCACCAGGTGTCAGTGAACCAGATAAGACCTTGTTAAACTACCTTACTCCTCAATGCATTTTAGCTCGAAAGTTGATTACAATATATTTTCAAAAAACATACTGGGCACTTTTTTTTTAAGAATTTAATAACAACAGAATCAGAATCTTTTGTAGAAGCAAAAGTTTAACTTTTCTCGCAGTTCACACAATAAAATATGTGATAGAAGTATGTATGGTTTGTGGTGACATCGTATCGGATCAATGTTGGTATCATATCGGCCAGTACTCAAGGCTGCGACGCCCGTATCATATCGTGGGGCACCCTAATACTTAGCTATAAGATCTACTGGAACTTTTGACATTTCTAACAGTTACTTTAAACAGGATTTTTAGCATTTAATGTGAACTCATGTTTATTAAACAGCTACGAATGATAGATGTACAGATGAGTTGTAATATGCCTTTTTTCACCCATAGATAAACTGTCTGTTGATTATATGTATTTTTCATAGTTCTTGTCACATTTAAGAACTTAACAGAAACAGAATCTGAAAGACAGATAAACTTATTTCATAAACATACCACTTGTTTTTGATATTAGATACTTGAATTACAGTTACTTACTATTTACGTGTTCTCGCAAGTTTAAAACAATATTAAATAAATTGTATTTCATACCATTTTGTGACCCTGAAAAACAGGAACAAGCACGTCTGGTAATGAATGGATGGATGGACCATTTTGTACTTATAAAAGGTGAAATTTGTAATTAATGGCATCGCGATGTATACCGCATTGTTTAGTATAGGCATATATTGTAGGCTGTTGCTATAGTTACGGACCCAGACCCCAGACAAACAGGACTATAGTTCCGACACTTCCTGTGCGCATGCGCAGTAAGCCGAATGCCGGTAGTTCCGTCACTGCTGAACCTGTCCCTGTCACTGCCGGACCCGTGTCCTTCTAGCTATAGTTCTGTCAGTTTTATTTTAGCCTTAACCCCAAACCCAACTTTAACCATAACTCTAACCCAAGAAATGTCCTGAAATGTTTCTTTTTGTTGTATTCTTTAAGGTGGAATTTGCCATGTTAAATATATTAACTTAAAATGAAAAAAGATACAGTATATGTCAGAAGTGGGATTCGAACCCATGCCAGTGAAAGGAAGAATCCTAGAGTCTGGCACCTTAGACCACTCGGCCATCCTGATACGGTGGGAACATAAGCACAGGAAGTGCCGGAACTATAAGTCCGGTTTGTTTGGGGTCCGGGTTGGGAACTCTTGACACTACGTATATTGTATAGTGACATGCAAATCGTGTATCATATCGTCAGATTCATGGCAATGCACAGCCCTAATTGTGAGTGTAATGAATTCTAGGGTCCCTGCAGTGTAGAACCAGGTGTGTGTATCAGAGCAGGAATGACAGGAGCAGGATTCCAAAGGCAGCTGCTGAATTCCTCATACCCGACTGTGAGCATTGCTGGTGTGTATCATGTATGACGTATGAAGGCTTCATCTGCCAATCCAAGGACATTATGAGAGCTCCAGCTCTGCTATGGATCCATATTACTCTATTATCATTACATGCCCTAAGGTGTGACTAATACTACATTAAGCAAACATGACATTTGCTACATTTATTCCTGCAAAATCCAGGAAACCATCTGCAGTGTTTATAAATATGTCACTAAAAGGAGGAATGTGCTCAGAAGCCAGAGGTAGACATTGTGTTATTGCAGCAACCAAACACTGCAGTGCATTGAGCAGCAGATAGCAGCACATCCTCCTTACTGAGCATTCATAATCATAATAATATAAATAATATTAATAAAGATGCAGGTGTGTCACTAAAGCCTGGGCCCATGCACTCACTCTGCGTATCCAGTGCCCCACGGTAGTCTGCAGCCTCTCTTTAAGGTGAGAACCGGCCGTGACGCGTGTTCTGTGGAGTACTGCAGCAGCTCCGGGGTCAGCTCCAGGAAATCCGGTCGTCCGTAGGGGAAGCGAGGAGGCAGCCCGTCCGCTCCGTGGGTCTGTCCTGCCCCTCCACCACCACTACCACCACCTGAGTGCTGGTTGTGGTGGTGATGCGGCATCATACCCCCCACCAGGCTGGACATGGCGCTTTTAACTTTGCTGATCATCACGGACACCGACGATTGCTCCGACAGCTCCGGACAGTGAGAATCAGAGGGTGAGACGTTAACCTCAGATTGAGAACCAGTGCAAAGTCGGACACTGTGGAGGTTTCAGGAAGCTATGTGTGTGTGTGTGTGTGTGTGTGCTCAGCCCCATGTGACAGCGGAAGGTGTTTTCCTCATTCACGCAGAATGAAAGGAAGCCCAGGACTGTACCTACTACAGTCAGCCAGCAGGGGGCGACAAAAGCTCTCTGACGAACACGGAAACAACACTACATCAATATCAATACAAACTGTTCCCACTGCTCACAGACAGGGTTTAATTTAACAGGAAATGTAGTTTTAGTCAGTCTTTTTACGAAAATGTAAGGAAGCCAATTCCGCCAGTAAAAGAAAGAAAGAAAAAAAAAACTCGGAAAAGTAAAATAACACTAAGTGTGCTGTAAATACTAAATCATAATTATGAGATGCTATCTCATATCATAAAGTGATAGGGTGGGAACCTCTGGGTACCTCACGATACGATGCACAGCTCACGATAAAAGTTATCTCAGGATATGTTGATACTGCGATTATCAATATATTGGTCTGAAATCAATGTACGATAATCTATGACATAACAAGAAAAAAAAAGATTAGGTGAAAAAATAACATTTTTATATTATATCTCTGAAAGACAATAAATTGAAAATGTTTTCTATGAACAGTGACACTATTTTAGTGCAACATTTCTTTAAATAAGTGTCAACATACCAATGTAAATGAATAAGTATCTCCAATAGTGCTTTCTGTCAACAAAAAATACGGTTTTTCTTAGCAGTGACACCATTATAGTGCAATATTCCAGTAAACAAAATATTGGTTCCTTCAATAAACAGTGACAACATTTCTGTGAAGACCTACCTGCACATTTCAGTGAAAAAGTGTTTAAAAAAATGAAATCAATACTTAGCGCGAGCATATTGATAATCAATCGACCGGAAAAATATCGCGGTTTATTGCTGTATCGAGATATCGTCACACTCCTACTTAGAGCCCAAGAATTTTTTTTTTAATATTGAGTTACATTTATTGGTGTTTTATTTAAAAAAAATAATTGTACATTTTGACAAATCTTTTATTTTAAACCGATGTCTTTGTTGAAAATGAATTAAATTCTAATTGTGCAAGATTTGGTCTCTAACTTTTTAAGTTTATACATGAGATGTTTTTTTTTTTAATTTTTTTACATTTTTTTAGGCGGTTAAAAAAAATAAAATACATGAGATGTTGAAAGGGAACTGTGGCAAGATTTATTACCAAAAATAAATGTGGGTGGTGAAAGTAACTAGTGATTTTTACTTTGAGTATTAGTTAATTGAGCTACGTTTTACTTGCACTTCAGTATTTTATGTATAACTTACTTGTACTTGAATACAGTTTCAATCAAGTAACAGTACTTCTACTTGAGTAGGATATATCAGTACTCTTTATAACTCTGATAAGTAGGTAGTAACTGTTTTAAGGAGGATAAGCTATCTTCATTGTTTGGTTTAAAAAATGAATAAATATGACACATTTTATATAACATTAGCCAAGGTATTTTTCTTATTTTGAACAAGTTTACTGATCATTTTCAGCTTTGTCCTATGTCTGCATTTGCCAGCGGGCCAACACGATAATGAGAATGAAGAATAATTCTGTTTGTTAATTTCATTCCACATTCTGCCATTAGGTGTGTGGAAAAAATGTCTTTGTCAGTTAATAGCCGAAAAAATGGCAGCAATGTGGTCATGTACAGTATCATTCCCAATAGATGGAGCCAAAGCATCACCAAAGGAGAAGCAGAATATGATAAAAGACAGGATGTTAATGGGATTTGTTTTCCTTCATTATGGTTGTTGGTTCTTGGAAAAAAAAGATGTGATGCTGAATATAATTACTGACTCAGTGAGAACCACATGTTCGTGGGAGAACACATTTTCTGTTTATCACCTTTTTGTGATTAGTTTCCATAATGGCAGCTGCTTCATCGCAGTCGACAAAACAACACTCTGGAAAGTGATAAAATGAAATTAAATGATTTCTATTTGCCTCGGGCAAGGACCCACCTCCTTCTTGGCTTGTGTTTTCTCCTGCAATGATAAAGTACTCCAAATATATAACAAGAGCAGTGGAAGATTCAATCTCTCTGCTGATGAATGACCTGCTACTTCTGTGAGAAAGGTTGCTGCAGTCTGCTCTGAAAGGAGTTCAGCAGATTATTGGGAAAGAAAACAAATACAAGACAAGACCAAGAGTGGCTAATATAGCACTGTGTAACAAAAAAACGTAGTCAATTTAATACACAAGTCAATTCAATGTGCTTTAGCTGATTAAAAACATATAGAAAACATTACATAGTTTCAAAATAACAATGTTAAAATTATTAAATCCAAAGTGTAACACTGTAAAACACTAAAATGTCTAGTAAAGCAAAGAGTTATTTGGCAATACTGTCCAGTGTTGGTCATCTTACTTGGAAATAGTAATTAATTAGTGATTAGTGATTACTTCTCCAAGGAAGTAATCCAGTTACTTTACTGATTACTTATTTTGAAAAGTCACTTGGTACTTTGATTACTTCACTTTTTATAATCAAGTTACTTTTCAAAAATGTGATGCACAAAATATTAACCTGTAGACTTGTCAGCCTAATTCTATTCTTTTGGCATATTCCACATTAAATATTGCATCGAATTTTGTTTTATTCTATTTTTTAACACTGCACATTGCATCAAGCAAAAATGAAATTAGATGCAACAGTTTCTGACTTGAAGAATATTGTTGAACATTTACACTTATTTACTGCTACTTGACTACTTATTTACTCTTTTTATATACAGCTCTGCTATGGATCCATACTACTCTAATATCATTACATGCCTTAAGGTGTGGCTAATACGGCATGCAGTAAAAAAAACTTTAATGTAATTATTGCTTCTTCAACTATAATCCCTTACTTTACTTGTTAATTGGGAAAAGTAATCAGATTACAGTAACACGTCACTTCTAACGCATTACTGCCCATCACTGGTAGCCTACTGTCCATGTTATCATCTACATCAGGGCTGTCAAACTCATTTTAGTTCAGGGGCCAAATACGGAGCAGTTTGACCCCAAGTGAGCCACATATTTTATGTTGGAAAATGAGTAATTTAAACTTCATTGTGCCATAGTTTGCACTTCTATGTCCACATAAAATACAAAATATGTAAGAAACCGACAATATCTAATCAATAAGTGACATATATAAGTCCCAACAGGGTCTACACATATTCTATTAACTTAAAATGTTATGTTATAAATTATTATTTTGTGGAAAACAAGCTTTTGTAAGAATTTTGAGTTTTTTCAACTGTTTAACATAAAAAACGACTGCAATCACGTGATTAAAGCATCAGGAAAACTGAGTTTCATTTACACAATTTTCTCTATCATTTTTACTTTCTCCTGCCGGCTGAATTGGATGCTTGAAAGGGCCGGATTTGGCCCCCTGACCTCAAGTTTGACTCATGTGGTCGACATGAATATTAAAATCAGCAGTTCTTATTAAAAAGTTGTATTCAGTGCAGACGACTGACAGCAGTTCAGCAAACTCATTGGGGGTCTATAAACAAGTTTTAAAAACAGAACTGTTGAATCACTAAAGAAAGCTATTCAAAACTGAGACATTGATTTTAAGTTGGCACCAACTCCACTTATTGAAATGATCAAAGTCTGCTTTAATGATGGGTTTCCTGGTTCTTGTAGATGTGGAGGCCACTCCTTTCTTTGTGTCATTGCTCTGTATTTCCAATCAGTTTGGCCACATCTTGTTAGATATTCACTTCTTTTTATTTGTTCGGTGTCAAACACTTCATTGGAAAAAAAAATCCTAAATATCTATTTTTTAGTGTTTCTGGTAACCACATGAAAACATGTTTTGCGTCTCTGCTTGTTCACACCTACACTACACGACTCGGTCATGCAGACAAACCAGAAAATCTGTTGTCAGCAGGCTAGTAGGATGAAGATTACAATCTTAACAATGACTAAGTTTTCAGCAGGCAGCAAGACACGGAAAGACAAAATACAAATGACAATTAAATTTAAGGATATGCTCACATGGCAGATTTTCTAACTGAAATGACTGTAAAACTTGACAGTTTTGTAGAAATGACAACAAATATCACTCGACCTTAAATTAGGGTAACATTAGAGAGCCGAGAAAATAAGAAAGGGAAGTAGAAGAGGATAAATAATCTAATACTCAGTCATACACATACATTATCAGATACTCCTGACATGTAATGTGGAAATGACAAAGAAAACCCCTAAAAAAACACATTAAAAAAACAATTTGAACAAAATAACCAAACGGATTATTTCTATAATTGTTTTGTTTTATTGTGTGTGTATATATATATATATATATATATATATATATATATATATATATATATATACTGTATATGTTGCTTAAATTATTTACAATAAATGCAAAAAGAGCAGAAATGAAAAAAACAAATAAAAACAATGGAAAAGTCAGAAAAGATCAGTTCAAAAAGGAGAACGAAGTATAAACCTGTTAAGTCCCACCCCCTTATCATCCTTAAACTCATTGCAAAATTACTTTTACTTCCCAGACATAATGAATGGATTAAATGTACAACTTGCATTGATTAAATTGTTGTGTATTAGAGTTACTTTTTATGTTACATTTTCAACAAAAACACGAGGCTGCATCTGATACTTTAAAGAATAGTTTATTTTTGACAACTGACTTTGTACTGTATGTTGCAACCAAGTGTGGATGTTTCCACTTTGCACTGCTTGGTTGTGGCTTTTCACTGGTATGTGAAAGTGTTGGTCAAGTTTAGCAACTCCATTATTGTAGGCGCCTGATGAAAACCCATTAATGGCTCTGCTAAGAGTGCTGAGGTCAGCACAAAAGCCTTTTTACTGACTCACAAAGCCATAAAGCTTGATGTGGATGCCTCCAATTGTAAGTCGTGGAGGTATAGAAGGAAAACTCATGGCAGTTTTAGGAGACCTGTTAAATTAAAGGGCACGTTCTGAGCCAGACATGAGCCAGTTAGAAGCCAGACAGCTCCATGTCTTCAAACACACACGATCGCAGTGAAACTAGCGTAGGAGTGTTGAGCTGCTCCCAGCAGGTCTTTGTTATTTTAAGCCAAGCCTCTATACTCAATGCACGGAGCCTCTGTGACCTGCGTGCTCAATGTGCACTGAAAGTAATCACAGATTAAAATGCATGGCAATGAGGGATTTTACGTAAAGTTCCACCTACAGTATTAGACTACAAAAAAAGTCACATGGGCTGTGTTTGAAATGGCATACTCCATACTATGCACTACAAACTCAATAAGTATATACTGTCTACCACTGGTGAGGTCATTTCTAATTGTAATCCCGTAATTAATAATTAATTGTAATTATGGCGTAATTGTAATTGTTGCTGTTGTAATCATATAAATTGCAATTGAGTTTAAGTAATTGACTTTGGAATTGCCATGAAAATTTGATAATTGTCTATTATTTAATGCAAAACTGAGAAACCATGTTACAGTTCTATGTACAGTTTGACACATATGTCGTTAACAACGATTAGAATATGTTTCATATCAAACTTTCCCACATTTTACCATTTAAAAGGGTATACCGAGGGGTATACAGACACCAAAAATATTAAAAGCTTTATTTTCATTGATTAGGAAGCCTAACAAGGTAACCAATAGACAGAAATTAGATGATAGATATTTGTTTTTAGTGTATTTTACAGATGATTTAGGACACGTTATCATAAGAGATGCTAACAGAAAGCTAACACTAGAGGAAGGTTTACCTTTACTAGGTTATTTATTTCAGGCTCAGTAATTGTGATTAATTGCAAATTCACTTTAGTAATTGAGAACATAATTGTAATTTACTTTCTGATGATAATTGTAATTGTAAAAAATGCTGGTCACTGTAATCGTAATAGAATGAGTAATTGAAAATGTAAATGTAACTGAAAAATGTAGTTGACCCCAACCCTGCTGTCGACTATATACAATTAGTATGATTAGTATAATTAGGATGATGAGTGTTTCCACTGAAGTATACTTCCAAGTTTACCAAGATCCATTTGGAACCTACGAGAAAAACCTGAAGCACACTGAGGCTAAATATATCTGTTGATTCTCCACCTTTTAAAGTTCTGAAAGCAGAAAGAAGAAGAATATCAATATGTGGTCATTTGATCCATAAAACTCGCGGAAAACGCATTTCATGCCGACATTTCGGGAATTTTCGGAGACCCAGTTAACTTCAAAACAAGAGCCCTATTGACAAAAGTGTTAATAAACTAATGAAAGACAAGAATATATGCTTTTGTTTTAAAAAGGGGATGTTTATGTACTTAGGAAATGTCCAGATATAGTATACATCCGGGTATTTCTCGTATACTCAATCTTTCCATACTATCTAATGTGTACGTACTACATATTAATTTTGATGTCAGACTTAAGCACTATTTGCACAGGATTAGTTTTACCGAGGGACCACATGTAATGAATAAATGACCCCCCAACATCTGCTTTTTAAGTGGTGCTTTCGCACGGGACAACAGAAGTGCTGTGTTACTGCTAGCGTTAGCCAGCTGTATTAAATAGAAGGCAACAAACAGAAAAAAAAAAAAAAGATTCTTACCGCACAGTGCAAAGCAGGACGTGATCTTCTATTTGCGTCTGATATTGCTCCTTCTCTTTTTGTTTCCGTACGTTATGGGCCGATAAGGTTTTGCTGGCCCGGGACCCAAAAGGTTTTCTAAACACTCCAATGCAGCCTCCATTCCTCGCCAAAAGTAAATAAACATGCGTCCCGGTGTCACGGTCTGAGTTTACCTCGTACTGAGATCGATTATCAGCATGTATATGCGCATGCGCACTACCGGAAAATGAATTTGCTAAAAAGAAAATTTTTGTTTTCAAAGCGAACGGACACATGTTTTATTAGTTTATTGGATTAGGTTAGGGTTGCATGCGCGCATATATGCTCATAATCGATCTCAGTACAAGGTGAACTCAGACCGTGACACCGGAAACAGAACAACGCGCAATCACACATCAGATCCCGCCCATTTCTCTCCAAATCACAGAGATGCCTATTCGCATTGGATTAGTATTATCACAGGATCTCGGAGTTCAGCAAAATATAGTAGGTAATTTGTGGGGGAACTTTGACTTTACAAATTACTGACATGGCCGATTTGCACGGGATTAACATTACAGACATTATCCGCAATACACCTTTTCGTGTGATGTCAGCGCTTGACTTAGCAACGCTTGCCCTGCCATTTTAAGAGAGGTATACATTTGCCTGACAACCACTATTTACCGCTGACAACACGGTGGAGATCTTGCAGTCTGGCTGATTTTTCTCGCATAATGCCCAAATCCTGCATAGTATTTGGCTGCCATAACTACGCCTGGCTGAAGGAAAAGATAACCTTCTACAGAATACCTACAGCAAAAGGCCAGAAACAGAAATTATGGATCCAAGCACTGAAGCGAACAAACGACGATGGAACTACGTGGAGCCCAAAATCCAAGTGGTCATATGTTTGCTGTAGACATTTTGTTAATGGTAGGTTGTGTATTTAGGGGATCTAATTTCTTCCTGACTGATTTCATGACATTGTTTATGAATTAGCCTACATTTAAATTGTAATTTATTCAGTATTGATTGAAATGTTTATGGCTAGTTAGCTGCCGGGTTTGTGAATGCCAGAGAACCACATGGAATGTGAAATTTACAGTAAATATGCAATGCGTTGACTTTTTTATTAAGTGTACAGTATATTGAATAAACAAATGTGCTTCATATACCCATTTATGTTTTAATTTAGGCTGTTATCATTATTATTATAATATTAGCGGTGCTAGCCTTGCATAGCCACATCGCACAACGAGCCAATTATCATGATGACACAGGCCTTTATAGACACAAAAACACATACATAAGCCTACCTTAAATAAAATATAGGCATCCAAGCTTTTGTAAGTCCTCATCTTCTCCATTGTGTAGACGCCATGAGCTACTTGTAAATAGCAGACCATTGAAATCTGGCCATGTTGTTGGGTCGATTTGCCATGAACCTTGAGGTGCTTGGTATGAACATGATTCCAAACCAACCAGATGTGACTTCATATCGGTGCTCGGCCTTTGGCTCTAATCTGCTGAAAGATTTGTACGACACTGAGTAAAACCTTCGTGTTGTCTGTGGTAAATAGTGTAAATAGCGGTTGTCAGGCAAATGTAAACCCCTCTTAAAATGGCGGAGGGCTTGCTAAGGCAAATGTCCCGGATGATGATGTCACCATGAAAAGGTGTATTATTACAAATGGCATGTGGTCCCTAGGGAAAACTAATTCCGTGCGAATAAGGGCTTTAGTATGAGTAGTACGTTAGTAGGACATTTCAAACATGTGCACCAGAGTGCAAAGTGTCACTTCCTCAAGTGTGACTTTCAAGAAAGAAAACCAAAACCTGTCATTACGTTCTGATTGCAAACACTTTCCAACCCCGTTAGTGACCACAGTTTCCTCCCACGTCACATTTGTTGCTGCTGCTGCTTGTTGTTTTATTAGCTAACACACACACACACACACACACAGCTCTTTATACCTCTTATAGCTGACCTCTTCCTGTCATGAGTTAATGAACGGAGCTGTGTCCTCACACAACAGTGTCATCGACAGACGGTGCACTAAAGCCTAATGAGGCTGTGTGTCGGACTTACGCAGGGAAAGAGAAAAACTCTGTGACTT
Organism: Gouania willdenowi; assembly: GCF_900634775.1. Taxonomy (NCBI): domain Eukaryota; kingdom Metazoa; phylum Chordata; class Actinopteri; order Blenniiformes; family Gobiesocidae; genus Gouania; species Gouania willdenowi. Next base: position 9,225,552 of record NC_041048.1, on the reverse strand, counting down.
TGAGAAGATTATGATATACTTTAAATTAAATCCAAATAACACCTGCTTTCACTCTCAAGGGGAAACATGACAGCAGTACTCTGGCTTAATAGCTCTGCCTGGTATTCCTTTGGTTCTACTTACATCTGTGTGTGTTTATTGTGTGTAACCACCACTCTCAGGGCTTTCAAGCTTTGGTTTTATTATGATGAGTTCTGCTGATGATGGTCCAAAATCAATCAAATCTAAGAGCCTTTCTGCTCTCTTTCCTTCTCTTTTGGCAACTTCATAGGTTGGGAATGATTAGTTCATCCATGCTGGCAGGGGTGGACTGACCAGCCCACTATATTATCAGTGACACCATGTAGAAGCCGTTATTAAGTCAGTGATTCTCAACCTGCTGATTTTTATGTCGTAATTTTAATTATTTCCTCAGAAAACCTTAACATGGGGAAACTTCCTTTATCCAATTTTTGCCCCTTTTCAAAAAGTTCTGACACTCTTTTCAGACTTTAAATAGTGCTTTTTGATAGTTTCATTGAATTGTTGTCCTTTCTTTAACTTTTTGGACCACTTTTCATCCCAATAAGCTAACTTTTGCCCAATGAATACCACTTGTTAACTTTTTTCCCAACAATTTGCCTCTTTTTGTTCAAAATGTTTGCACTTTTTCACTATTGTTTGCCACATTTTGCCCATTTAAGCTACCCATGGCCATTACATACCACCTGGTTCTTTTGTATTTGCCCATTTTTGGCCCCTCTTGATTGCTTTTGGCCCATTTTAGTCCCTTTACACTCCTTTCTTGCCATGTTTTCTGCCTCCATTCGCTCGTAAAAAAACCCCAACGTAGCCGACCGGAATGTGCCTGCTCAAGAATTGAAGCGATGACTATGGGGAGCTTTTATGGACTAGACATTGTCTGATATTAAATTAACCAAAAATATCTCTGTCTTCATTAACTCTGGTGGTCTGGAGGGTAAACTATAGTTTATAGGCATTAGTTTATTAAATTAAGTTCCAATTGTGCAAGATCATTCTTCCTTTTTAAATTTATACATGTTTACTATTTCATTGAGCTACTTTTTACTTGTACTTGAGTATTTTATGTATGACTTACTTGTACTTTAGCACAATTTCAATAAAGTAACAGTACTTCTATACTTGAGTGGCAAGATTTGTTACCAAAAACAAATGTGGGGGGCGGGGAGGGGGGCGTGTGTGAAAATAACTTTTACTTTGAGCATTGTTTAAGTGAGCTACTTTTCACTTGTACTTTATGGATGACTTACTTGTACTTGTACTTTAGTAGTGGTGTCCTGATCCGATATTGATATTGGATATCGGTCTGATATCAGCCAGAAAACGAATATTGGATTTTATCGGACTGCATCTAAAATCTTTGATATATAATACATTTATTCAATTGTAGAATACTGTAGATGTTATGTTGAAGGTTAAAATGTATGTATCCAATTGGTTAATAATAAATGGGTGAGTTTTTCTCGTACCTACTGTTGCTGACTATTGTTTTTTGTTTGAGTAACATCACTTGATCAAACCTTTTCTAATATTCCACACTACAAAATAAGTAATAAAAGTCTGTATGATTCGTGCTGATATTGCATTGATTCGACATCTGTATTGACCAATACTCAAGACTGCAATATCGGTATCGTATTGGAAGTGAAAAGGTGTATCGTGACATCCCTATACTTTAGTACAATTTCAGTCGAGTAACAGTACTGGTAAATGGTAAATTAAAGTAGCAGTACTTCTGCTTGAGTATGACATAAACTATACTAAATTAAAATGAAAAAAGATAATTTTCTTTGATTCAGTCCTTTCAGCTCCTGTTTCCTTAATGTCGCCATGACAACAAACTACCTCTGGATGTCGCTGTAACACCGACTCAGCGGCTGCTCGTCCCCGCCTGTGAGCTCCATCTCTGGGATACTTCACTCTCTATCTCCCGCTTTCAAACCCACCAGCTGCCGGTACGTGGAAGGAGGACCGGAATGGATCGCATCCCTCCTGGATCAGGACACTATGCTCGCACTGCTTCACCTCCTCTGGATGATGGGAATTAAAGAGTCCTGCTCACAGCAACCCTAACTTTACACATGCACTTCTTTCAGCTTCACATCTCCTGCAGAACCTGCTTCATGACTTGTTTGACACAGGAATTGTGCTTGTGGGGATCTTTCACCTAAAAACACTCCTGTCATTGTTATGTTGTGTCCTGGTCGCGTTGGAGCGAAGCGGACATGGCTTTTTCCTAAAGAAGAAAGCAGTTTGTACTGTGGTTGACTATGGAAAATAAATGAAAGGGACGATTCCAGGGATTGATTAACTATCAGATCAACGACAGGTAAGACTCTTCTACATGTCTTACACTTAGTTCTATTTCATTTTATATTTGTCTACATAGGAAAAAAACAAAACTACTTCAATATACATTTCTGATCAAACATGATACCTTATTAGATTAGGGATGTAACCTATTGATTGATTCCATGTGACTAATACAGTTGGGAAAATGATTCAATATCTCATCTTTTCAACTACATTAGATTTGGTGATTGAATTAAAACAGTGACATTTGTGCACAAAAGTCTTTTTTGCTGACCTGCTTGGATCACACTGGAAACAAAGGTGGTCTTTGTCCAAATCAATGCATACATTTGCATACATATATCATAATTATATACATAATTAGGACTGTTGAACATACATGCTCAACAGTACTAATAAAATGACACATGTAAGGTATTTTGGTGGAGAATTGGATTATAATTTACAAATCTGGGGCCCCCCATTTTTAAATATGTATAATTTTACCTCCCTGTTCAATGGCCCACCTACCTCTCCCTCTGATCACCTGTGTTTTTTTAATACAGTGGTTCCCCACATTTTAACAGCTCCGTACCCCTTCAGACATTTAACCTGAAGCCATGTACCCCCCACACTTAAAAAAACATAATAATGTAATGTCATATACAATGTAGCCCTAGAGTGAAATTTGTCCCTGAATTTTACCTAACTTGTTGAGGAAATATATATAATTACAAAAAAAAAGAACAATAATCTTTAAGGACACAAGAAAACATCTTATTCAGAATTATCACTCAATTTTTTTGAATGAATTGGCCAACATTTTCATTGCGAAACAATCTCTTTGTTTTTTGGAAAAAGAAATCTACCAAACATTTGTTGATTGAATACCAGGACTACAACATATTCATCACCCTTAAACTGTGAAATAAAACTCGCTACAACTTTAATGAGAAGGGTAACACTGAGGCTGAGAGGATGCACAAACTTTTGCAATGTTTGGCTGAATTTGAGAGTCTGAGTCTCACGCAAAGTCTTGTTCTGTCTTTTATTTTCATGTTTGTCAAAGCTGAAAATCTACATTCACACAAGTACGTGGTGGCAAAGGGCATCAAACACGTTTGGCTAGCGCAGGGGTCTGCAACCTTTATTCTCAAAGGAGCCATTTTCCCTAATCTCGCCTGGATTAAAGTCCCTTTGGAGCCAAAAACCAACACCTTCTCAATGAAGACAATAGAGTGTTATGATTCTATACAGTTAAAATAATATCAAATAATTTTATGAGTTAATAGATTTGAAGGGCTACAAAACACAACTTGAATTTGATAATGTGATCACGTCGGTCAAAACATGCTAATTGCTAATTTCTTACAACATATCAGCATGCATATTAAGCCGGAATGTTGGAAATTAAAAAATAAACACAAATAAAAACCTCAATTTTCTTCCAGTATAGTCTTTTTGTGAGTTATCTTACCAGGGATTTAAAAGTTAAGGTTAGCCACAGGTGCAAGGAATGTTGATGGTTTGTAGAGGTTGCAGGAGTTGAAGTAGGAAGGTGGAAAAGTTATTGCACAATGTGATTAATTTCTAGGTCAACCAGTAGTTTTATCATAATTTTATTTGAAGTTAATGTCATTAATTATCAATACCCTCTGTAAGAAATAACAATTCATTATTTTAATATTTTTTTGTAAAGCTACAGGGGGCCATTGTGAGGCTCCAGCTCCGCAGGTTGCAGACCCCTGGGCTAGCGCAAAGCAATGTAGCTCTCGTTGCATGTGATTTGTGGCAATGCATGTAGGCTCCTGACTGCTGCTCTATTTATATTCTAGTTTCCAATGTTGTCACCATGTTTTTATTTATTTTTTTCACGTACCCCCATGACAATTTGCATACCCCACTTTGGGAACCTTGGCTTTAATACATATTTCAGTGCTTTCACACTTATCTTTTTGTGTATTGTTAGAGTTTTGAGATACTCTCGTGTTCAGTACCTGAGATTGCATCCAGAGGTTTTGCTTTGCTGAATCAATCAGTCAATTTATTACAGATGAACAGAAAATGAATCAACAACAATATCAAGTCATTAGGAGAACAGGCACTCATCTCATACACAGCTGTGGGCCTCAGGGTCGGCTCACTCCTGGGCCTCGGTCTTAGTTTTCTCAGCATTTTTATTCTATATTATCTAGTGTTTCTCCTTCCTTGGCTGACATGATTGTCAGAGTAAAGCATGAGACATAAACAAATTATATACTGTAAGTCAAAGCATAGATTTCAAAAGTTTATATCTAACAGTATTATTTTAATTACAAGATGTTTTAAATTTAGAAATCAAACGATCACTTTATTGAAGTTAGTTATAGATGACATTTACTGTTGTTTTATGTTCAAGATTTATTGATTGATTGATTATTATTTATCATTTAGGGGTCTTTTGTGTCTGCTTATTTGATTTATTAGGTATATGTATATGAGTTGTTTATTGTGCATTAAGTTTAATATTTAAAATAGAATTATTCTTATTTGTTAACTGTTGTTACTGTCTTTTTTAGTGTTAATCTGAGTGTCTTTGTGATTTAGATCTGATTTGTCTCTTTGCGTACGTACTTGCTTGTGTTATTGTTAGATTTCGATCAAGTTGAAATCAGATGTTCTAAAACAGTTTGTTCCAAAAAACAGGCTTTGAGAAAGTTGACCTGAATATATTTTATTATGGGTAAATATGAGCTATTGCACATTTCATTATATTATGTTAAAAAAAAATCCATAAATAATAATCCATATTTACAGTATACAAATGGCTACTGACACTCGGCAAGAAATGAAAAACCGAAGACTATGTATTACACAAATTTATTATGAAATTAAGATCTAAGGCTTTCTTTAAAATGTCATATCATCAAACCATAAAAGTCTAAAGCAGGTAATGGGTTAGCATCCAGTATGTAACTTTTATACCACTATCACTGATAATACTTTTCACTATTGTTTTTATGAAGTTAGATAGTTCAACCTACTTCACGAAAAGTTCCACAAATTTACAAAATTGGACATTTTAGCCTTTGGTAATATGTTGGCTCTGATTTTCTTAAAAAGTAAAAACACTTAGTCACTTTGAGTTTAACACTTATGGTGATGATCGCAGAAATTTTGAATGAGGTTGTTAGGAGCTTTAGTTTTGATGATATCTTCATTTAAAAAAGTCGTAGCTTCATTAAACCCTTCCACACAAGGAGAACTTACGCTTTCATAATTCAACATTTGTGATTTGATGATAGAGACAGAAATGCTTCAAAATTGTTATAAGTTTTAATTTGATAAGTCAAGACTTGGGGTCAATAGTACAAAAAAAAACAAAAAAAAAAACAAATTAAATTGACTTGATTTGGTGCCTTTATTACCACCAAATTCCCCTATTACCACACCAATGAGACAGAGTTGCATGTAAAGCACTATTGTCAACAATTGGGAGCATTTTAGGGTTCAGTGTCTTGCCCAATGACACTTTTGGCAGGTACAGATTCATACTCAACTCAACTCAACTTTATTTATATAACGCAAATTACAACAAAGTCATCTCAGCGCGCTTAACAAAATATAAAGTCCATAGTAAGAAAGAAAAAAAGAAAGACCCTAACAAGTATTTAGCAACAGTGGGAAGAAAAAAACTCCCTCTTTTTATGGGCAGAAATCTCCAGCGGAACCAGGTTCAGAGGTGGCAGCCATCTGTCTCGACTGGTTGGGTTAGTGAACAGAAGGACAAACAGAATAGGATAGAAGGATAGTCCATCCAAATGTCCCAGACTAGTTGAGCCGCGAACCATCAATCAGGAACCACCAACTCCAGCATCAAGACACCTGGGCGAGGAGAAGGCACAGACTGCAGGAAAAACCTGACACACTATGATACACTCGTTTCTAGTGGTTAGGTTAATATTAAACATCTAGCCACCATCTACCATGCTCTGAGTATGCAACCATTACAGATGAGATTTTGTCTTATAATGTCTTATAACCTAGTGATCTTAGTGTGTCAATTATCAAGATTTAAATGTAAAATCTCTAGCTGGGTTTCCATTACAGATTTTTGCAAAATAACAGCGATATTTCTAAATGTCAACAAAGTATATTTGCACTGTGAACGTGTTTCCGTTGAAGGCGGTTTTTGACTGGTGCCTCGTAACTCCCGTGAAATCTCATTCTGCGAGACTTCGCTGCAGGAAGACGGACGCTCCAAACCTCCTTATAACACTCCGTATTCCTTTGTTGTTTCACGTCTAATGTGGCAGTATTACATTTTTAAGTATAATGCTAAGAAATGTCCCGGTCTTCTCTTCTGTCTACATATACCGCACCATGTTTTCTCGGAGAGAAGTGGTCATGTGACCAGGTACCTCATGTCATGTGACCATGTACTGTACATTGTCATGACGTGTATTTGCGCGGAAAAAGTGTTTCCATAGCGCTTTTGCGACACAATTCAATATCGAAACGTCTGAAATTCCTCCTCATGAAAGCGTAAAAACTTTTTAGCGATAGTTGAGTGTTTTTTCGAAATTTATGTGTTTCCATGACCAATTTTTATTGCGCAATTTAGATTTTGCGCATTTCTAAGGGTAATGGTTGACTGACCCAGAATTTGTAGCTGCAATGCTCGAGCTGTCTTAGTTTGTCAGATATTCAGATTTAAACATTATCAAAGTGATGAGGATTGTCCGCTTGGCTGGCTGTTCAGGAAATATTTGCACAGCTTTTGAACATAGAGAATGATAACTGTCTCCTGTTGGAGCTGCAGTTTCATCAGTCATATTTCTCTTGGCTGTGTGGTTAGTCTTGATGTGACGTTATCTGAACTAGTTTCTGATGATCCCACGTCACTTTGTGACGTAGAGAAACTCCTCAAAAACAGAACCGAAAACAGAATCTGTGGAAGATGAGCTTGAATCCTTAACTTCAGCTCGTCAGCCCTGAAATGATAAATAAATGCAATGTAAAATTAGTTCATTATAATTTCAAAGGGGTTTGGCATTAAAATAGTTAACAAATGTCCTTTTGCTTGTCTGTTTCTGCCTTTGCCAACTTATCTTCACTAGTTTTCCTTCAGCTGTCACAGAAAGATACTTTTCCAAACCAATCAAACAGACTTCAGGTAGAATTGGAAATACTAGCACTATCTGGAAATAATAAAAAAATTGCAATACATGTTTAATTGAAGCTGGAATTATAAATAATGATAAATACGTTTTCCTTCTACCTTGCCCTCATCATTCTTATTCGGTGAAATGCTCCATAAGCCTACGAGTGTTGAAGCTAGCAGAACTGAACCTTTTCTTGATAGAATGGTGAAATAGCAATACTATATTGAATGTACTTTTTTTCAAATGGCATCGTATGGTTGTGCATGCTAAAATAAACAGCTGCTTTTTGCAACATTTAGCAACAAACCACATTCAAAAAATGTATGTGAATTATTTGATGTTACTTTTGACCAAACGTACAGTACTATTTGTAAAATTTGCAATATTTTTTTCTCTCATATGTCACTGTTAATTTTAAATGTTAAATCTAAATGTCACATTTAAATATAAATGTTAAATCTAAATGCTAAATATTAAATCCAAATGTTAAATAGAAATGTTGAATCTAAGTGCTGAATCCAAATGTTAAATATAAATGTTGAATCTAAGTACTAAATATTAAATCCAAATGTTAAATGTAAATGTTAAATCTAAATCTATTCTGTCTATCATTTCTTCTTTGAACTTTTATTTTGGTACTTCCGGTGAATTTGCATGTTAGCTAAATATTTAATTTCACCCGTGACATTTATATTTAACATTTACATTTAACATTTACATTTAACATTTACATTTACATTTAACATTTAACATTTATATTTAACATTGACATATTTGTATGAGAAAAGTAAATCTGCTGTAAATCTGATTGTTGAGATTTGTTAAAATTGTAATATGAAATAAGAGGCCCATGGGCCTCATTCCCAGACCTAATACACAATCTACTCTTTTGTAACAATGCAAGTATCCTCACTGCAGTGCACCAGAATATACATGCTCCAAGCATAATTTCCTTTATCTGACACAGTGCGCCACTGTTTACCAACAAACCATCTCACTGACATTGTGCGCAGTAATCGCGATGAGCTGATTGGTCAGAACGAGGTAAGCGGAGCTTCACAGTTGTATCCCGGAAATGGAAATAGTCCTGAAAAAACCCCAAAAAAAAAAAACAAATAGTACTCAAACGGAAGGTTTTCGGGTGTGTAAATGTGAGCATTTTGGTGTTTTCAGAATATAAAAGAGATTTTATAATCCCTAATGCTGGAACGAGACGTCTCAATAAAAAAGCTAGCATAAGGGCTAAAGCATATGTGTCAAACTCATGGCCCTGGGGCCAAATCCGGCCCTTTGTAGCATCCAATTTGGCCCACAAGAGAAAATTAAAAAAAAAATGACAGAGAAAACATGAATCTTTGTGTAAATGAAACTCAACAATATTTGCAGGGCCTCACAGTTTTCCTGGTGCTTATATCACATGTTTGCAGTTATTTTTTTTAATGTTAAACTGTTGATAACAAATAATTCCAGTAAGTTAATTTTGTCTTTCATTTTAAAATATATATTAGGGTTTTGTTTATTCAGAACAGGTTATTCAGGAAATATTGTCTCTTGAATTTTTTCAGGACATAAAATTTCCTGAAAAACCTTGTCTGAACAAATGAAACCTTAACATATGTTGAAAACAAACTTGTAATTCTTCCTTAAATCATGACATAATATTGTCCTTATTCAAATAGAAACTGGTCACAAAATCGAGGAAATGTAAAGTGAAGACGCTGTTGGGACTGATTTTTGTCACTTATTGCTTGGATATGGTCAGTTTCTTACATATTTTGTATTTTACGTGTACGTACAAGTGCAAACTATGGCACAATGATGTTGAAATTACTCGTTTTCCTGTATAAAATCTGCAGCGTACTGAGATTAAACTGCTTGAATGAGTTACTCTAAAGAACCACATTAGAACAACTATTATATCTTACAATAGTTAAATCAGACTCATATAGCACTTTATTACTTTGCCAAAGTGCTTACCAGAACACTAGCTTATTGTTAGGAACATCTTATAGTTTAATGTCTTAACAAAGGATATATAACTCTAAATTGAAGCAATCTGTGCAGCGGCTACAGCGGTAATATGCTTCTCTGCTCTAAAAGCTGCACTGTCTTTGTCTGGGTTGAGTCAGACAAAGACATGGCTCCCCACAGTCAAACTCCACAGCAGCCCAGTCAAATGTGGAGATGAATCCACAGCGGGGGCCATTGCAATCCCATAAGAAAAAAAAAAGATGGTCTGACTCTAAATGGTTTGTTTGTGTCCAACACTGATCTTGTGTGCTGAGATGATGGCGTCCCTGATCAAAGCTGGCTGAAGCATGCTGCTGATATTGATGATTATTAGTTTAAAGGTAGATATTTTCCTTTTCCTGCACATGATTGCATTTATTCTCTATGTTTTTCCCCCCAGTCTGTTCTGCTGTTCACCTCTTTCCTTTCATCTGCCCTTCGTTTCCTTGACGAGCCTGGTTTGGTCAGCTTATTTTTCTTTCCCACCATTAGTGCTATCATCACATTTCACCCTGCGCCCTGCAGAATGCAGCCATTGTAATAACCTTACACCTTCTATTGCAGGGTGATACAATTCTGCTGTGATTAATTGAAGTCCCCTCAGAGAGTCAGAGGAGGGGTGGATGTTCTATTTCACGTGCACTGACAGCCAACACATATTGTTTTATAGATCGACGTCAGTTGCCTTTGAGGCCACCTGCGGCTACGCTGTTGTTCTGGGGGCTTTTACGATGCAGGGTTATTGGTGGGTATTGCTCACTGGCAGAGCAAAGGCCACCCAGAAATTACTGAAGATGGGATCTATGACACTGTAACATTGACAGTCTCAGGCTGTGACACCAGAGCAAAGCTTTATCGTCCTATGGGACTCTGATGGAGGATGAAACAGAATTTAATTCTTGTGGCAATTGGGGACAAAAGTTTCACCAAAAGTCCTCCTTTGATACACCACAGTGAAGAAGACTATGGCTGTGTTTGAAATGGCACACTCCATACTATGCACTAACCTTGCCTGCAAGATTGATTCTCCTGGTGTGTACACAAACACCAGAATCCATCTTGTACTGTTCCCGCCTTTGCCTTCTGAATCCAAACCGAAGCGGTTAGAACCAATCATGAGGCGGTGTTGTGGTTTAGGGCGGGATATCCGGGTGTGACAAAGGCAGAAGCGCCGACGCAAAACTGGCGCATGCGCAGTTGCGGGGAGATAGCGCCGAATCAAAATAGAAAGATGTCGACGCAGGAGGATGGATAACGTGCCCATAACTCGCATACTCGTGTTGTAAAAATGGCAAAAGTCACTCAGCGACAAAATGATCGCAGCATTACGATCCCAAAAAGTTTTCACCAGCGGAGTCTTGTTGTTGTAGCAGCGTTTCTGCGGCGCATGCCAGTGACGACGTCATCATTTGTTATCGTGTGATTGGCTGAAACTAATCATGGTAGACAGGCGCTTTGCCCAATCAGCTTCAAGCATTCTGTTCATGTCCTTCTCTGGTTCCGAAAGGATTCGTAATCGTGATTCGACACGTGACAATTCGATAACGATTCATAAATGTTGACAATCTATTGTTTTTCATGCTAAGTAAATGACAGGAACATGACCGCTGCTTGTGGCGGAATGAAAGTCCAAGTGGTGCATACCGCCCGGACACCTGAAGGAACGGAGGCGATAACGGCAGCTAACTCTTTAGCTACAATTACTGTGCGGGAGATTCAATCATCCGGATTAAAAGCTAACGTTTGAAAGAATCCAGTGCTGTACTCTATGATTTTAAAGTTGGCCAAGAGGTATCTGTGCATTCCTGGCACTAGTGTCTCCTCGCTGGGCGCATTTCAGTTTACTTCAGAACAAGAGCTTAATTTACAAAAGAGTTACAAACTAATGAAAGACAAGAAGAGATGCTTTTATTTTGAAGGGGATGTTTGACTTTTAGCTTGAAGCCAGTCCCAGCACTATTTTACGTTCCGCTTGCATTGCATCATGGGGCAGTTGAGTATGACTAGTGTGTCCACCGTGCATACTAGAACATGTGAAGCTTGATGAAAATATAACAGTAGCCCTTCAGCTTGGATGGAGAGTCTTGTAACTTTTCTTTGCTGTTTAGTAATGAATAAATCTAATGTGGCATGAAGTGAACCCATCTGCATCACAGCAAATAGAGAAAAACTGCACCAAGTTTGGAAAAGTTAATTGTTTTATGCCTCATGGATTTGAGATTACTTTGTATTTCAGGCTGCCAACATCAAACATTACAAGTTAATGACGTCATTGCCTCCATTTAGAAAAAAATGAATAATTAAAAAGTGCTTTCTGGCTGATATTTTATCACCGAATAACAATATGTGAGTCAAAAGTCTTGAATTATTTATGTCATGAAAATTGATTCATCTCAGATGTTTTGTGACTGAACACATGGGGAGGTTTTCTTTGATTTACAATTTGTAATGCTTTTCATTATGTGTTGATTAGAGCACAGATAACATATTTTAAGTATAAAAATTGCACTAAATTCTTTGGAAGAAAATCTTACTTTTTTTTTTTTTTTAGCACAGCCTAAGTCAAATAAACTAAGCCAAATGCGATACTTTATTTTCTTATTTTTTTAAGGAACATAAATAATAATACGCATTTACAAGATCAGGAATAGTAGGACAATTCTGTGAATTTATGCAATTAGAATGAAATATTTTGATTATGTAAAACACAAACTGTATACATGTAAGATATCGCAGGTAGATTTTTTTTCTTGAAGTATTTTTGTAAATATTTGACAGTGGTGGCCAAAAATTGTTTGGTCTGAGGGCCATATTATTAACGTTTGTCGGCATTTAGGATAATGATCAATCTGAGCATTAATACAAGAAAGAAAAAAGTGTTTTGCCTATTGTTCATGTCTGGTTTAGGTGACTGGAGTCTTATAGCATCCCAGATTATTTTTTTTATTCTTAAAAGCAAAGCTGTTTATTCACTTCCTGGCAAAACAAGCTCTATGTATGTTTAACGTTTCAGTTAAACTGGTAACTAACTGGTTATTTTAACTCATGACAGACTCACTAATATGAATGTGGTTGCAGCAGGTTATGGCAGATGTTTGTATTATAAACATTGCTTGTTTATCATCACAGATGTTGTGTTACGTTATTGTATTTGTTGATGGTTTTAAAAAAAACATTCAGAAGAATTTGTAAACACTATCTGTCACAGCATTTTAGCAGCCCAAGCCTCTGTGACACTGTCAAACTGTTGTTGTCTGAATACATTTACAAGTCACACATTTGATGTAAAATCACTTCTTTCCCAGCTGCTACGGAGGTTTTTAATTTTAGCGATAAACGGCAACACTCTTGTGCTTTCTCCATGTGTTTCCTCCTTATTTGCATTTGGATCAAACAACCTGACTCATGATTAGAGACGCAAATTATAATAATTGTATGGTCACATAATTTATTGGCAGATAATGGTCCATTCCTTGATTTTTCTATCTGCTAATGTACAGCAAAATACAGAAAAGAAAAGAAGTGATTTTTTTAAGGCAGGGACTTCTTCAATTTTTTTTTTTGTTTATAGGTCCTATATTATGCTATTTTTTAATCTATTCCTATTTGTTATATGAACCCCAACAACATAGTATTTGAGGTTTATTTTCCCAAACTTGCCTGTTTTCCAGAGTTTTAGCCCTCTGAAAAGTGACTTTCTGAGCAGTTCTAAAAACGGGCTGTTTTGGGGCCTATTTATGAATATTCATGAGTAGGCTTGTCTGTTATTTTTTGCTATCCACACACTGTTGTTGTTGTTTTCAGCCAAAAAAACTGCACATTACAGTAAAGCACATGGATATTTTAGTGGCTATTGTGATTGTGAGTCCGTCTCAGTGCTTCAGGCTGTGTTTATCACAGCAGCAGCAGCAGCAGCAGTGGAGTATTTCAGCTGCTTCACTCACTGGAGCTGCTAAGTCACTTTTTTCTCCTCCACAACTCTATTAACTACAGGAATAGTGCATTTAAGGTGATAATCATTTGTTTTGTCCAACTGCTGCGTCGCATTGTGTCACATAAACGTCAGATCAAGTCAAAGGTGATATGAGGCGATTTAGCGATATTCACGATTCCTTTTACGATTCACCTTTGATTGATTTTTGATTCAGTTAATGATATAATGCAGTACCATTTTTACTTGGATATGGAAGACATTCTCATTAGAACTAATGATGCAAACTGCAGAAACTACAGCTTTGTCTTAGTGCATTACATGAATATTTACATTAATTATTGAACCTCATGTAGTTACATGAATCATGTACGTTTTATTTAACATGACCTGAGCAGAACAAAATTGCAATGACTTAAATCAATTCAAAGCACAGGTTCAGGCTATGTAAATAAAGTGACAACAGACACATTGTAAACTCAAGACATTTTCATTCCTTTGTGTCTCGCAAAGGTTTTGGGCTAAAGTTCCAGTGGCTGCACAACAAATTTAACTGTATAATTAGAGACACAACCATAAAAATAAATAATGTTAAAAAAAAGCAAACATCCAAAATTTTAAACGATTCTGAATTGTCTTTAAGTGCAAAAAGTCAAGACTTTGGTAAATGTAAGAAAATACTTTTAAATTCCTGTGAACAGAAAACTTCATTTTTCACTTTTTTTTGTGCTCATTCTCATCATTTGCTGCTGAAGCGCAGGGAACAACTATGACTTCCCATGGCCGTGAAGGCATCATGTTTATGTGCAGCGTTCTCTGCCAATGTGCGTCCTGTTTGCATGTGAGTGTTGATTGGCTGGAAGGCTGAGGAATGTGCGGGCAGCCTTAATAACGGATACTAAAAATGGAACGGCTAAGTGCATTGAAAAACTGCTTGCGTGGGCGTGGTTTGTAGGAGGCGTCGCTTGTACTGTACCTGTGGCTGCAGTTGGATATACTTGCATTTGGTACTTACACCGGCAGCAGGCACTTCCTGGAGGGGGCGGTTCAGACTTCAGTAACGTCAATAAAGTCTGACCACTCGTTTTTCAGAAGAGGGCAGAGAGCAGGATTAGTGATGATTTCTCAGTGATGCATTAAGAAAGCCCAATAATACTTTGGGGGTGTCTTTGATAAGGAATTAACATTGTAACAAAGTTAAAAGCTCAAAAAGTTGATTTAGCATGATATAGGCCCTTTACAATAAACTGTTGTTGAGCTTTTTGTGACACATTTACTTAGCTTTATTTGCTAAAGCAGTTATCCCCAACCACAGTGATTTGTTACACAGCCAGAAAGAAAGAAAACTGTAAAAAACATTAATGAAAATAAAATAAAAATGAAAAAAACTAAGTGTCCTGGGCATTTCACTCTCAGAAATTGCTACTTCTGCATGTGCGTGCATCGCTTTTACACTTGACATAGGTTAGCAGTGTGGCATGCATGCACCCCCCCCCCCCCCCCACCACCCCATCACCACCACCACCACTGGATGGGGAAGTCAGTGCAGTGTAGGAAACGTAAGCAACACGCACACCCACGAAAACCTATTTTAAATGATTGATACATAACACATCATCACTTTCATACACTTTAATTAATTAAGCTACTTTATTTAACCCCCCAGAGTGGCAGAAATCCATATACATATACATTATGGAGGATGCTAACTTCCATTCAACCAAAAGCAGAAATGTGGAACTTTCAGAGGTTACATCCACACATAAACAGATTTATTTCTCCAAAACAACTTGTTTTCTGAATGATGTAACTTGACCAAAAACTGAGAATCAATGTTTTTTCAAATGTGTTCAGTTGGTTCAAAGTACAAGAAGGTTCAAGATTGAAGGTATCTTTATTATCCCCTAAGTGCGATTTGTTTCACAGCCAGCAGAACAATCATCAAACAGACAATAGACCAGAACCAGGGTTGGGGATGAATTACATTTTTCAGTTACAATTAAGTTTTCAATTACACATGTTCAGTTACTGTACAATTAAAAAATGTTTTCCAATTACAGTTAAATTACAATCATTGTCTAACCTCTGAAAGTCAATTACAATTAATTACAATTACTGAGCCTGATATAAATAATTTAATAAAAGTTTACCTTCCTCTTGTGTTCGCTTCCTGTTAGCGTTTCTTATGACCCTATCTATTGGTTACCTTATTAGTCATCCTAATCAATGAAAATATAGGTTTTAATATTTTTTTTTTAAATGGTAAAATATGGGAAAGCTTGAAAGAAAAATATTTTAGTAATTTTTAACTACATACGTATGTGTAGAACTGTAACATGGTTCATGTTTAGAATTTTCATGACAATTACGAAGTCAATTATCTGAACTCAATTACAATTTAATTATGATTATGACTGCAACAGATTTTTTCAATTACAATTTCAATTATAATTATGCCATAATTGTAATTAATTATCAATTATGCAATTACAATTATAATTTACCCCAACCCTGACCAGATCACAATAAATACAACAATCCAAACATAAATAATTAAAAAAAGAAGAAGCAAATAAGAGTGGAAAATAAGATCTGCCACTTTTTATTGTTGCATTTGAGTCTGGCTTGTTTGCTTTTAGGATTGCTGGGAGAAAAAAATCAATTTATTTCATGTAAATTCTAAATATTACATATTTTGTGTAATTATTGTGGATTTTCACTGCTTTGGTGTTGCACTTATATTTTTGATAATCATCAAGCTCAGAGAGAGTTGTTCTATTTAGTCATTGTTTTCACAAAGTGTTGTTTTTAGCCATCTAATGAGACATTTTCCCTCTCTAGAAGCAGTAATGGGAAATACTGTACCGGGTTAGAGGAAAAATAATCAACAAGAAAGAATTCATTCAGAAAATCCATTTCCTTGCAGACGAGGGCTCGTTGTGAGCGTTTCATATGCATAATAAGCCACTATAGGTGATTTCCAGAAGAAGACACAAAGGCTTATCTGTGGTTTGAGGGACACAGGCCCAGGCAATGCTTGTCTTCTTTTCCAGCTTTTTGTTTAACATTGTTAAAATGAGTGGGAATTGTTTTTTTGTGTGTGTTTATAATACAGTATAAAATACTATTAGTTTATCTATGCTCATCCATGCATGCATGGAGCTCTGCACCAGGATGATACACAGAAAGTTCCCATACTGCACTCCTCTCATTTAAGGCTTGTAACAGTAAAGCTTTCATATGGATATGCATGTTTCACACAAGATACATACTCTGGGATTTTCCTTCCTAAAAGACAGACGCAAGCAACACCATGAGCTAACTCTTAAATCCAGTGTAGAGATGGACAACTTTGATCAGTGGGGGCCACAAAAATGTGGTTGTTTGATTGGAGGGCCACAATATGAGAATTCATGCCAGCATTATGAATCTATTTTGTATCTTTTTACAGATATTTTGTATGTTTTTAGTCCCATTTTGTGTATTCTTCTCTACATTTGTTTTTTTTGGTTGTCGTTTTGTGTGTCTGGTCTCATTTTGTATGTTCTTCTCCTGTTTTGTGTGTTTTGTTGTCACTTTGTGTAATTTTGTCCTTGTTTGTGTCCTCTTGGTATTATTTTGTATATTTTTCAGTCATTTTGTGTGCTTTGAGTCATTTAGTGCATATACATTGGGGCTGCACAAAATTAAACTGAGCAAGGTTCTCGCCAGCGTTGTTGAGCGTAGGGGCCCCCGATGTTGTATTTTTTATCCCATACGGAGCGATGCCGCCCCCTACACTCATTTTTCAGTAACGTAAGAGAGATTTTCTGTAGTTTTTTTCCTTTTTTAATCGGTACCATTGTAATACTTGTTACACACTTGGAGAGAGAAGGGACTTCCAGATGCACACGGGTTGTTTAAACTCTTTTTAAACTGCATAACCGAGAAGTACATACATCAGCCGCACCTGGTGGTGCATGGACTCCGTGCAGACTGTCCACTTTCCTCAGAGCTTACATACTGGGGCACACCGCCTCATAGTAGTTTGCATTAAAATCCTTAGTGCTTATCTGTAGTCCTTGTACGAGTGGGACGTGTTTTACAGGTGTCGCTACTGTTGTAGCTCGTCTGCAAGTCTCTCTTCTAAGCTCGTGTTCATCTCTCCTCCTCTGTTTCACCAGGCGGGTGAAATGCGAGTTGGTGTTACCATTAATATGGGTCGATACAATGCAGATACTACTTTTGTTCCCTCAATTTACATCATAAAAATGACACACTGGTAATAACAAATGGTACGAGTCTCAATTTTAGAGCAGCAGCCCGCATCGGCCGATGCCGATACACGTAAAAAACGACGGCCGATGCGTTGGTCTATCACTAATATATATATACATATATGATTTAATTTTATTTCGAACATAATTAAAAAATAAATCAAACAAAGCAAAGTCAGAATAAATGGTTACAAAATCCTTCACATGAAGCCTGTACATCATTTCGAAAAGGAGGAGGAGGAAGTATAAACTTCTATAATCCTACCTTTTGTAGTATAAAATAACTTTTGGCTTTAAAGTAAGGCAGTAACAACTACTTTAGCTTTACTTCACTAAATTTGGCCCTCAAAGAATTTTAAATTTAAAAATGTTCCGCGTCAACGGCTCCCGCTCGCGCACCACGCAATCCCCCCATGCTGTGAAAAATTCCTGGTGAGAACCGTGTTGAGGGCCACATGTTGGCCCCTGGCCGCCATTTGCCTTTGTTTGATCCAGTGTATTTCATCATTTTAAACCCCATTTTTACTACATTAAAAAGTGAACCATCGATCTACTGTACATGATTACATTCCATTTCAGCGCCTCAACGTTGGCTGCTCAGTGGGTTTCATGCACTAATGTGTTTAGAAATCACAGTTGGTTCCACCTCTTAAAGCCGCGGCTCGAGCTGCTTCGGGTGAATGCGCGTGGTGTTTCCAAGACACACCGTAGCAAACAAAATGCAGCATTGTGATGCTTGTGTGCAGATGTGCCACGTACGGACGAGAACGAGGACACAAGGAGTGCGCATCTCTTGTTTTATAGATGCCATTTAAAGGAGCATGTGCTCAGAACGGTTTTACTGACATGAACGGCACCTGCAAACTAAACACCAACATGAGAAACTAACAAATTGGTTTTGTGGAAGCCAGCAGTGTCCCACTGCTGGCTTCCACAATTCTGCAAGCAGTTTCCATCCTGAGAGATTAGGCTGCAAAGCACGACTCCATCTCTTATTTATTCATGCTGATTTGTTGTGTGCATGTTTGACTGGGGCTGTGTGTGAAAACAGGGAAGGAATGGGAAAGAAAAAGAGAGCATAAAAACAGTGTGGGTTTGTGCGTGTTTGTGTACTTTGTTGCATTTGTGTGAATGCGTGTGAACATCAAAACCATGTGTCCAGACTCCGTCACATTTTGCTTGAATACAACTGGGTTTATTGTGAGTCAGTGTGTATAGATGTCACTGTATGAGCTCCAGCTGTTGACTGGTCGCTGTACATGACTTGAGAGTAGCTCATCATGCAGGATGAAGCTCATTTGACACGTAATAATAAGCTATATAATATATTTGTAGTTAATTGAGGACTTTAAGACAAAAATGTGAGTGTGAATGTGTGTGTTTTTTTGTAATCGAGGTATTCTTGGACCTCCATTTCGCAATTATTTTTAAATAATTTTTTTAATATTTCTGAGTACCCCCTGCAATGTGCTTTTGTACCCCTAGGGGTACACGTACCCCTGTTTGGGAAACACTGTCTTAAACTGTATTAACTCATATTAAATGTATTGTAAATCAGGCTTTTTGTGCTAAAATACTTACCTACAGTTTCAAAGAACAGCTACGTATAGAAATAATGTTTCGTTTTTCAGGGCGCTACCTCATTGTGCCTGTTATTGTCGATCCCTCCCTTATTATCAGTGAATCAGCTGGAATGGAGCCGTTGTATAAGCCATGATAACATGATTTTTCTTTACATTATGTCGAAAAAGACCATACCAGCCTGTCATTGGCCAATCTCGTTAGATCTCGGAAGCTCAGCAGGTCTGGGCCTGGTTAGTAGTGTGATGGGAGACCACTGAGAATTCCAGGTGCCACAGTGGGGGACAGTCTCTCCAGTGGTATCTGTCATTGTGTCCTTGGGCAAGACACCTTGACCACTACCAACACTCACTCATGCACTACATTCATACTGGACAATGTGGGCGGAGGGGCCGATGGTGCACTATGGCAGCCTCGCTTCTGTCAGTCTGCCCCAGGCCAACTGTGGCTTCAATAGTAGCTTACCTCCACTAAGTGTGGAGGGAAAGAATAATGCCTTCGTTCTGTAAAATGTCTATGATAAAGCGCTATATAAAATCCACTGCATTATTATTATTTAAAAAAACCCAAAGTTGCCCGCAGAACTGTGCACAGTAGGGATGTAACGATTCACTCAACTCCCGATACGATTCGATTCACGATACTGGGTTCACAATACGATTCTCTCATGTTTTATTTTACAAAATGAGACTGTAGAAAAATGATGACTGAAAAAATATTCCTTTTTTTATCAGAAAAAAAAACTAGAAAATACTGTACTATTTTCCTTTATCTTTCATTGTCAAAAGAATCCCTTGATAAATTATTCAAAACAATGCAATTTAACTAACAATAAATCCTGTATGAAATAATAAAATAAATAGGACAAATTAAGAAAAAGCTTATTAAGTCAAATTCTGGCTCTACCATAAACAATGCAAAACTGCACAATAGTTCCTTTTCTTTTTAAAAGTGCAACTGAAAATGTATTTTGTGCCATAACAATTGGACAGTCAGTGTACTTTATTTACATTAGATATTTGTTTCGACCATCAGAGGGCGCTGGTAACCCAGTGGTTGGTTGGCATGCAGCTATTCTAGCAGTGAAGAAGAGATGCTATGCACTAGCAGACAGAGCTAATAGACTTACAGATATTCAAGTAATGTTACAGATATTCTTTTGGTGCTAAAGGGGTAAGGAATCATTTATGAACATGTTTTAGAGAAGAAGGCGATTCCGCCCGCCGCCTACGCTTCTGGATGGATAAATTATCTTCGAAATGACGCGTGCTGTTGTTTGTAGCAGGCATTTTCTTCCACGCTACTTGCTTACAATGAGCTGACCAATCGTGGCAAGGTCTGGTCCAACGTCACTCTCTAGGTTGCTAGTTTGTAACAAACAAATGCATGGCTGGATTGATTACCGGAAATGCACCCTACAGTTTTGATGCGCACAATGCACAGCAGTACCAGTAACACGCAAGTGGCTTAGTCTGTGTATTGGCTGGGAGGGCCATGCCTAGCGCCACCGCCTAGCGCCAATGCTCACGTCACGTGTAAGTGACGTAGTTCAAACAAGAGAAGGATAAATAGATAGTGCCCTCTGCTGTTTAAAAAAAGGTACTGCAATTAAATTTTCAGAGTATCAATATGAACCGTGACACCTATGAATTGATTAATAACTGCCTTACGATTAATCTTTACATCCCTAGTGCACAGATCAGTCTATACGTACATTTCCATGGCTGGCACTTGAAATGTTGTGAACTGAGTGTTGGTTTGAGAGGAGCTCCAGCAGATTGGTTCAGTCTTCCATGGAGGAGGTTTTCAGCTTAGCCAGCCTGTAAATTTAATTTTCCCACCAAGCCTTTCTCCTCTCACTCTGTTTATTCAAATCTCCCATCAACTCCTTTCCCGGGCATGGCAGTAAAGTATTAATTCCCTGAGCCCTTAACCATGGGCCTAGTGAAAAGGTTGGGGAATTGCAGATTTTGAGAGGCACCACTTTTTAAACCTTGGCTCCCAGAGGAGTACAGGAGCTCTCGTTTTCCTTGGCAGGTTTTATTTCCTCCTCTCCATCTCACATGAAGCTTCACGGCTCCCAGCAATGCACCTTTTGCTTTTCTCCCCCTTGGGTGTTTCTGTCTAACTGTACCTTATGCCTATAATCGTTACACCACAATTTAGGGTGAAAACTGTAACAATGTGGAATGTGCAGAAACTAGTGAGTGAAAATGTGATGCAATGTACAGCAGTAAAGGCAGAAATCTTGGTTCCTTTGTTGTTTTCCTACTATGACAGAATTAGCTCAAAGGTGGCTGAAGTTTGTGCTTTTTCTTTTATTTATTTATACACACGTCTCCTCTAACAGTCAATCAGGCAACTTTATACTTTATTCAATCGTTTGCATCTGGATTCGTATGAAACTTCTACAGTAAAACTTCTATTTATTAAAGCCTGGATTTTAGAGGAAGGGACTGTTCATTGTACAAGCCTCTGTGAGAGAAACAGAGATCCTTGATACAGGAAATTGGATTGCAACCATTAAAAATATATACTGTATTAGCAATAAAATTAAATAACAAAAAAATGTATGCACATCGGAACATTAACAATACTTAAAATGCACTTTACGTTTAAAAGAAATCTCAAAGTGCAACAAATGGGTGCATAAGAATAAGAGTCTTAGGTAGTGATAAGAGCAGGATTAAAATTAAAAACATGAAGAGAACCATACAAAAAAAGTAGAATTAAAGCACATTGTATAACAATATTGATTGATTGTAAAGGAGCTCATGACCATTAACTGGGTTAATAAGTTCACATGTAAAGCCTCAGGTGCTAAAATGACTGTCCCCCCAAAAGACTGAAGGGCTCAAAAAACACTGTAGACACAAAAAACTGAAGAGCAAGGAAAAAAACAATCTATATTTAGAACATAAAATGACTTTAAGATGCAATGATTTGATATTAGGGATGTAAAGATTCACTTAACTCCCGATGACTGAAAAATATCGTTTTTTTTTGTTCAAAAAAAATAAACAAATTGTACAAACTGTACTATTTTCTTTTATGTATTTATTGTCAAAAGAATCCCTTGATAAACTATGCAAAACAATGCAATGTAATTAAAAATAAATCCTGAATGACATAAATAAAGAAATAGTACAAATGAAGAAGAAGCCTATTCATTTAAATTCTGGCTCTACAGTAAATATATATATATATATATACAGTGCAGCAGATAATGTCATCATGGAGGTGGTGATCGGGTGGGGGGGGGGTTCAGTGGGTGACTTGGGGTGTGTTCATGTGGATGGTGGCAGAGGGAAAGAAGCTGTTTTTGTGTCTGGAGGTTCTGGTCCTGATGGACCGAAACCTCCTTCCAGAAGGGAGAGATTGAAACAGTTTATGACCGGGGTGGGAGGGGTCGGCCACAATCTTTCCTGCACGCCTCAAAATCCTGGAGGCGTACAGGTCCTGGAGGGAGGGCAGATTGCAATGCAAAACTGATAATAGTTCCTTTTCTTTTTAAAAGTGCAAATGAAAATGTATCTTATGCCTTAACAATTGGACTTTAAAACAAATCCCATATCAAAGAAATAATATAAATAAACAAACTATGGCTTTCACTCTCTCTCTCTCTCTCTCATGTCTCTCCCTTTCCTCTCTGAGCTCCTCTTACCTTGGATTTCACATGATCTTTCTTTCTCACTTTTCTCACTTCTTTCATTTGTCTTGGGGAAGCCAAAATGCTTCCGCTCTTCTGATTTAAAACACGGTGGTGCGTCCTGAATTTCAAATTTTAAATAGATAGCGCCCTCTGCTGTAAAAAAAGTACTACAATTCTATTTCAGTGTATCGATGTGAACCGTGACACCTTTCAATCTTTTTTTAACTGCCTCACGATTAATCTTTATATCCCTATTTGATATCATTGGAATCCTTGTTACGTGAGGCCTTAATGTAGGAATATTTAATTCATTTTTGTCAGTGTGAGCTCCAGGATTAAGGTCATAGAGTGATTATCTGACTATATGTGTTTCTTCAGAAAGCTACATTTTTCAGAAACTTTACCTGAACTTTAACAAGTGCAATAGGTGACACAAACATTGGTAAGTTCAACAATGAGCGGGGGTAGGGGTGAGTACAATAATAAAACAACTTGGAAATACTCCTGGTTTTTCTGGTCAAACCAGCAACAAGCACATTTCAACAATGAAGTTCCAAGTGTTTTTGGTTCGATTTTGATGAATGAGATGGAGTCAAGTTTTAGGGTTGCTGGTCAGATGCTGACACAGGGTTTCTTATGTCAATGGGTTTTGGGGAAACAGATCGATCTGGGATTCAGAGGCTTTCAGTGTGTACGTGTGTCCCAATGAATCTGATGTTGTTTTGTGCTCTCAGGGTTTTGTATGTTGCTGATAGTGTTAGTCATAACAATGACAGAGCCTCCTAGGAGGGACCTTGGTAAATGCTATCAGCGTACGATGGCATCTGGCCTGCTTAGGGCAGTCTGACCGGGAAAGGTTCAGTAATCACAGATCAATCCCTCCAGATATACAGTATATGAATTACATAATCACCAGAAAGAGACACTGAACACCAGGGTTGGGGTCAATTACATTTTCAGTTAGAATTACAATTATTCACAATTACTGAGCCTGAAATAATTAATCTAAAAGTTCACTTTCCTTTTGTGTTAGCTTTCTGTTAGCATCTCTTTTAATAACTGGTCTTAAATCAGCTGCAAAATACACTAAAAACAAACATCTATCATCTAATTTCGTTCCTATATTGTTTACCTTGTTAGGCTTCCTCATCAATGCAAATATAGGTTTTAATATTTTTGTTTTGGGCGTTTATAGTGTTGATTTACATTTTATTATAATGATAAAATGTGGGAAAGCTTGATACTAAACATATTTTAATATGCATTAACAAAGATTTTCTTGTTAATGCAGCACTTTTCAGATGCTTGGATTGATGCATTTGGTTTTTCCACTGCAGCACCAATTTTCAGATAGAACACAAAACAATAAGCCCAAGATTGAAAAACCGTTTTCTTCTCTCGCTCTATGCTCTCTGTCATCTTTCTCTCTTCTTGAGCACCTTCAGTGCAGTTTACAGCATGACTAATTTCTCCTGGGCTTTGGACATTGGCGTAAGCGTGAGTGAGGAGGAGAAAATGAGATCGAGAGAAGAAGAAGAAGCAGCGTTCCAGTTTAGAAGAAGGCGCCCACATTGAAGAAGTCTTGATAGCAGCTCAGCTCACGTGGCCTCTTTGGCATGTCTGTTTTTATCACTGTAGGGTTTCTGAGGGGTGTTGTGCAAACACAAGCAGCAGTATTCCATCTTTGTGCACTTTTTAATGATCTTTTAAGCAATGAAAAATATTTCAAGGAAATGAAAATATGCATCAAACAGAGGTCTGTGCCTGTCACATACAGAGAGCCAATACTGGAATAACAAAAACAGTATCCCAAATGTTTCTCTACATCGATACTGTGAAAATTGAATCGCAGTACTTTTAGAAGTGTGGGCAGCAGGCGGAATCTGCTAATACTTTTTTTCTGGCCGCCTTCTACTTTTAAACATGTTCATAAATGATTCCTTACCCCTTTAGCCCCAAAAAATATCTGTAATATTACGTGAATATCTGTAAAAGTCACGTTTTTCTATTAGCTCTGTCTGCTAGCGTGGCGTCTCTTCTTCACTGCAAGATATCTGCATGCCAACCGACCACTGGGTTACCAGCGCCCTCTGCTGGTCCAAACAAATATCTGACGTAAATCAGTGCAATGACTGTTTTTTTTTTTTAAGTCCAATTGTTAAGGCACAAAATACATTTTCAGTTGCACTTTTAAAAAGAACTATTATGCAGTTTTGCATTGTTTAC
Organism: Gouania willdenowi; assembly: GCF_900634775.1. Classification (NCBI taxonomy): domain Eukaryota; kingdom Metazoa; phylum Chordata; class Actinopteri; order Blenniiformes; family Gobiesocidae; genus Gouania; species Gouania willdenowi. Next base: position 9,200,439 of record NC_041048.1, on the reverse strand, counting down.
TATAGAACCAGAATTTAAATTAATAGGCTTCTTCTTCATTTGTATTATTCCTTTATTTATTTCATTCAATATTTATTTTTAGTTAAATTGCATTGTTTTGAATAGTTTATCAAAGGATTCTTTTGACAATGAAAAATAAAAGGAAAACAGTATAGTTTTTTTTCCCCAAAAAAATAAAGGAATATTTTTCAGTCATCATTTTTCTACAGTCCCATTTTGTAAAATGAAACATGAGAGAATCGTATCGTGAACCCAGTATCGTGAATCGAATCGTATCGGGAGTTGAGTCCAAAAAATCCAGCCCGACCCAACCCGGGCCTGGGGGCATAAAGCCCAAGACCGACCCATTAACTTAAATTGTAGGCCGGAGCCTGAAGCAAACCCGACATAAATTTTTATTTTATTAAATGTTTGCTGCCGGTAGATTAGTAGCACGGTGCCTCGCACAGGGGAATGGAGAGAGCACACTCTCACCGCTGCCCAAAAGGTATTGTAATGACGTGACTCAAGCCGTTATCACAGTTTTACAGGCTTTAATGGAGGTCGTAGTAACACACCAAAAAATAAAAAATCAAACACACAAAGAACTGTCTTACACCGTCATACACTCACACAACCGTGGGAACAGAATTGTTCACTATTCTTTTCCTCGCTTATGCCCGCCCTTTCCCCAGCTTCCCAGCCAATCAACACTCAGAACACATGTAAACAAAGACACACATTGGCAGAGAAAGCTGCACATAACCATGATGCCTTCTCGGCCATAGAAAATCTCAGCATCAGTTTACCGCTGAATTCACACAAGTGGAACATAACCAGAACATAGAACCCAGTCCGTCACAGCATTGCAGACCAGACCGGGCGGCCCGTGCGTGGAACGCAGACCTGTCTGAAGCACGCAATCATATTTGTTCCCTGCGCTCCAGCAGCAAGTGAGGAATGAGCAAAATCAGCAAATAATATTCAGTGAATGTGAACGCTGAACAACAAAACGCAACACAACGTTGTCAATAACCCGTCCCACTACGAGCAGAAATCACTTTAGAAACGATACCACAACAATATAGAAGTGTTTTTGTGTTTATTAAAAAATCATATTAATGTAATAAAGGTAAATAAAAAAAAACAAAAAGTAAAAAATGAAGCCCGGCCCGACCCAACAGCTGAGCGGGAAAATGAGACCCGAGAACCAAGAATCTAAACTCTAATATACACACATGGGCCTGTACGCAGTAGTGCGTACAACTCATACTAAGTCTGACTTCAAAAAGAGTATGTCGTACATTCACATTAGATGGTATGAAAAGATTGAGTACGCATGAAATACTCAGATGTGTACTATATCGGGACATTTTTCAAGTATGCACGGTGGGCACACTAATCATTCTCAACCGCTCCATGATGTGCTTTGAGCATAACGTAAATTGGTCCTGGGACCGACTTCAAGCTAAAAATCAAACATCCCCTTTTCAAAACAAAAGCATCTCTTCTTGTCTTCCATTAGTTTGTAACCCTTTCGTAAATAGGGCTCTTGTTTTGAAGTGAACCGGATGTTTTGTCAGTAGTACAATGAAATGTGTTTCAGCCCCTGGGGAAGTAAACATGCAAGTAAAGCCACAGAAATCATTCCTTCATCTGAATTTCCAAAATAAAACAACAAAACTAACTTTTTCTTCCTGCACTCGACAAAGGTGGTCACATTTTCTCTGCTCCCTCTCTCCCACCCTTATCTTCCCTTGCTGCTGCTTGTTTTGTCTGGTCTTGTGAATCTAATAGGAGCCTCTCAGCCTCTGCAGCTTTATCCAACAATTTGAAATTATGGAATTGATCAGTTGGTCTCTCAATGCAATCAACCACATTTTTTCAACTAAAAGAACGGGCAGAGGTGAGCCCGCCTGTCTGAGCGGTACGTTTGTGGTTGGATACACGCTCGACTCTTGGGATAGGTGCTCCTCCCTCCACCGCTACCTGAAACTTTGTTTTCTGAAACAAATCTACTCAAGGTCGTCACATGTCATCTGACTGTCTTCAAATGAAGCGAAGGGATTATTTTTCAATGCCTACGTTGGCCCTCCATCCACACTCCCTCCCTGCAAACTACAGGAGGGGCGAGTGAAGCGCCCCCAAGAGGCTGTACACACGTACCCCCCAGCGGCTGGCTTTCCTTTTTCTCTTACTGAAATGTCATTTTGTTGCTCCGTTGCTCTGTAACATGTGCAATGACATATAAAGCTGATTCTGATTCCGGTGTAAACGTTTTGCTTCAGTGAGGGGGAAGCTAGGCATCTCCCTGACAGTCACATGTACTGGTGTGAGCCCAGAGCACCCAGTGTGTGGGTAGCGTCTGTGGGAATGTGTCAATTTGATCACTGTTTCAGGTACTGGAAATGAATCACAGGCAGTGCCCCGTGTGCGCCCATCTGTGAAAAGAATCTAAAATATAAGTGGGCGGTTTTTGCATTCAATTTGAGCTTTCTTTGCAGGAATCTGCAGACTGGAACTGCTGCCAGTCAGTGGGGCTTTGTTTACTAACCGAGTCCTGCTTTAAACTGGCTGCTACAAATATCATGTGATCTGCATGACACACACTGTGATTGTGCAATTCTATGAATGATAATCAAATATTAGGGTATGCCAATAATTTATGTGGTGCATAAGTAGTAAATATTTCATGTGTATAATGATACAAAATATATGGGTGATACTAAATATTTTGGATGTTAAAAATCATTGAATTTAAAGATTGCAGTAGCTCATTTAATGTTCCATGTTAGCTGTGCCGTATGACCAGCATAGCAGCAGTGCTGAATTCATTCTAATTATTGTATTGTAACATGGGGTTGAATGATGTAGGTCTTTCCACTCCGTTACTGTTTTATGGTAACAGAGTGTAATGGAAAACATGAAAGTTGGTCACTGCCATCACACACTGAGGTACAACTCAAGGTTCCTGTTGTAATACCCAATGTCTTTCATTGCCTTTTTAAAAGTTGACATCAAAAAGTTGTGCTTGGGTTTCCATGGATACGGCTGATGATAATGGAGTGGAAAGGAAAAGGAAAAGTGCTGAAAATCGTGAATCAAATCTGCATTACAAAAAAAAAGTAGCGGAACTAGAAAGCTAGGATTTTTCTGCTTTATTAAGCGATACACACTTGATATTTCAGTGGGTAACATTCCTGAAAACAATATGTTTAAAAGTATCGGGCCGGACATTTTTTTTCCCAAATGTGCCCCTAATTTGCCAGTTGTCAGACTTAAAAAGCTGAGAGAGGTCTGTAATTTAGTACAATTTAACTGTGAGAGACAGAATGTGAAAAAAATCCTGGAAATCACTTTGTTTAATTTTAAAGAATTTATTTGTAAATTCTTGCTTAAACTAAGTATTTGGCACCTACAAACATGCAAGAATTTTGGCTCTCACAGACCTGTTACTTCTTCTTTAAGAAGCTCATGTATCCTCCCCTCGTTACCTGTGTTAATGGCACCTGTTTTAACTCGTTACCTGTGTTAACGGCACCTGTTTTAACTCGTTACCTGTGTTAACGGCACCTGTTTTAACTCGTTACCTGTGTTAACGGCACCTGTTTTAACTCGTTACCTGTGTTAACGGCACCTGTTTTAACTCGTTACCTGTGTTAACGGCACCTGTTTTAACTCATTACCTGTGTTAATTGCAGCTGTTTTAACTCATTACCTGTGTTAACGGCACCTGTTTTAACTCGTTATCTGTGTTAATGGCACCTGTTTTAACTCGTTACCTGTGTTAACGGCACCTGTTTTAACTCGTTACCTGTGTTAACGGCACCTGTTTTAACTCGTTACCTGTGTTAACGGCACCTGTTTTAACTTGTTGCCTGTGTTAACGGCAGCTGTTTGAACTTGTTATCTGTATAAAAGACACCTGTTCACACCTTCAAACAGACTCCAACCTCCCCCATGGCCAAGGCCAGAGAGTTGAAAGTCGATCACAGCCGTCACACACTGAGGTACAACTCAATGGTTCCTATTGTAATGTCCTTCAATGCCTTTTTAAAAATGTACATCAAAAGGTTGTCCTCGGGTTTCCATGGATACGGTTGATGAATCCCTGAAAATTGGTAATCAAACCTGCATTACAAAGATAAATAATGGAACGAGAAAGCTAGGATTTTTTTTTGCTTTGTTAAGCAATACACAGTGATATTTCAGTGGGTAACATTTTTCCTGAAAATGAAAATTCCATGGATACGGTTGATGAAAACGAAGTGGAAATGAAAAGGAAAACTGCTGAAAATCGTCAATCACACCTGGATTACAAAAATACTAATGGAACTAGAATGCTAGGATTTTTCTGCTTTACTAAGCAATACACACTTGATATTTCAGCAGTTAATTTTTTTTTAAAAAACAATACAGTGATATTTTTTCCCAAATGTGCCCCTAAGGGAAATTTCACCCATATATTGTACGTCTAGAAAATAAGCCTTGTCTTAGTACAATATGAATCTTTATTAGTGGTTTGTTAAAGTCTTTTGTAACTTGAAACTTTGCCGAGGAAAACTTTTACCAAGCTGTTTATTTAGGACCATTCAAACTACTCACCAATACATTTAGAGGGCCCATGTTATGCTAAATGGACTTTATTATTTACTATTTGGGCTTCATACACATGCCCAAAGAGTTTTTTTAATTGATTCCCTGAATTGTTAGAGGGTGATTTTCTCCTTTCTTACTGCAGGGCGAGCCCAAACGCCTCGCTCCAATTTGATGACGCGTTCCCACTTTGATGACAAATTTGACGCGGCACTGAGCTTGAGAAGCCGCGCCTCCAGGAAGCTCTCTGCCGTGATTGACATGTAAACAGACACGCCCACGAATGTGCGCATTGAGCATGAGCTCGGCTACGGAGTGGGTGGGAGGAGGGCGGGCCGTCTTCTGGCCCTACGTCACCGTGCGGGGAGGAGGAAGTCAGTGTCCCGTCTATCGACACGTCCACTCATGAATATGCATAAGTAGGCCGCAAATCAGCCTGTTTGTGTAGAGTTGCTCAGAAAGTGACTTTTCAGAGGCTAAAACTCTGGAAAACAGGCGAGTTTGAGAAAATAAAGCTCGAATACTATGTTTTTGGGGTTCTTAGAATAAATGGAGATGGGTGAAAAATAGCATGATATGAGACCTTTAAATACACTTTACACAGAAATAGCACAAATTACAGACTTAAATAAATATGTCCTAAAATATTTTCAATCAAACTCCAATATATATTTTAGCTATTTTTTCGAGCACACAGTGGCACCTTACTGATGACATTGTAAAAAGGTTGAGTTCTGACGTTAAACATAGTTTTCCTTTACGATTTCGGTGATGATGGAAATGCTTTTCACTATTCTTCTATTCCTCACTATCACACATCTCTTAACACGTCTTCCCAAGGCCCTAATTCATTGAAAGATTTAAAACAGGGCGTCTATTATTCATGTCATCTAGCAGCCCGTGGCCCTGGCCAGGCCTCCTGCAGCACAGCGGCGCGGAGTGTGTCGGGATGGACAGGATGCTGATTAATTAATGCCCCAGTTGACACCACAACTAATGCACTCTCTCACACGGAAGGTGTGAGGGCTTGAACAGAAATAGTGATGCCAGGAAGCTGCACTCAATTAAAAATGAGCGTTTTGGAAAGAAAGTGTAGGAATTTGAGTTAACATGCATTATAGGATTTAACTAAATAAAGGGTAGGGATTGATTTCAGGAATTTCCTCCATGTAGAAAATCAAGAATATTTGTAAAACTGAATTAAAAAAGAAGGAAAAACGTATGTTTTCTTGTGTTTATGGAAAGCCATGTAATATCTACCCCATTCTTGTCATTTGATCTATATCCAATGGCCATTCAGTTAATCTTGATCAGCTCTACAAAGCCGTGAAACCTACCCCAGCTTCAACACAACTTGGAAATCATTAGCATTTAACCCCAGATCGTTTCTCACTAGCTTCACTGTTCTTTGTTTACTGAGGCACATTGAACGCGCGTTTCACCATAGATATCGGCTCTGTGTAAACACTCTGAGCATGTTGGTGGAAAAATGTGTTTAGATATGTAGTGCATGAAAGACTCTTACCTATATGTGCAAACTTATGTAGATTATGATTTGTATTTTTCAGCCTGCATCTAATCATTCACCTGGTCAACAGTTTACCAGTAGAATATAGTAACCTGAACAACAGCTCACCAAATGAAATATATAAAAAGTGAGGATCTTTTTGGTCAAACATTACACTGACTGGTTGAGTGTCGTATTTTCTTTAATTATTTTTTGAGTTTCCTCTTTTTGTTTTGTCATTATTCATTTACTTGTTTGTCATTCAGTCTTGTATTTTAGTTCATTGTTCGATCATGTCTGTTTAAGGGGTTTCTTTCTGGTTGTAGATTTTTAGTGTCAGAGTGACCAGGCTCCCTCCTGTTTCCACTCAAGTGTCAGCGAAAAGTGCTTTATAAATAAATGACTTACTTACTAATCATCCTTAACGTGTGGTTGAACTATGGGGGTGTTCGAAATCGTTTACCAACTTACTACACATTACACACTCAATGAGTATATACTGTCTACTACTGTATATACTATTAGTATGATTAGGATGATGACTGTTGCCACTGAAGTACAGTATACTTCCAAGTTTCCCAAGATGCATTTTGAACCCACAGTGACAAAAACCTGAAGCACACTGAGGCTAATTATCTCCACCTTTGAAAGTTCTGAAAGCATTTTAAGCAAGAAAGTAACCAAGTAGAATGTCAACATGTGGTCATTTGATCCATAAAACTAGTAGAAAACACATTTAATTCTGGCATTTTGAAGATTTTCGGAGATGCGTCATTGTGCTACTGACAAAACTTTCGGTAAACTTCAAAACAAGAGCTCTTCTTACAAAAGCATTAAAAACTAATGGAAGATAAAAGGAAATGTTTGTACCTCTCCAAAACTCATCTTTTTCGACTCGCCTACTCCCTATAACTCCATCATTTTGTCGCTCACCCTCTGTGTTGCATGTTGTTTTTTTTTTTAACCTTTTTAACCTTTTGACAGAGTCAAAAACATCACCGCACACGGAATACAGTGGACTTCTCCATTGGCTGTCAATGAATGCTCACTGAGGGCTGTGATTGGACCAAACCTTCCTCCCCCCTCTCAGCTTTTGTAGGAGGGGCGAGGCCAACAGTGAAAGTTGATGACACAGGGGAATCTAAAGAATCCATTTCAGCCAATAGCAAAATTCAATTGTAATATCCGGCGTTCAACACTTAGATGTCAGTATATCTGACATTTTACAACTAAATATGTAAAATTAAAATACTTTTACTAAAATGTGAAGAGTGAGACTAGGATTAATAAATAGCACCACTTAATACCCAAATACACATGTATTCAGCAGAGAAAAGTGGGTTTGTGGTTTAGTTACTCTTTAAGGTGTGGTTGATCACTGTGTGAGTGCATTTGCATTGTCTTCTGTTTCCTTTACTCAGTTGGTCTGCATTTCCTTGGTCCCTCATTAGTAAGCCAGATTTGTTTGTTATTGGCATGTACCTTCACTTATCTTTGTCTTGCATTTTGTAGGATTTCAATTTTTTTAACAGACTTTTGCAGCATTACATTATAAAACTGACTGTGGATGGATGGAATTGTTTATCTTGGTTTTTCCTTTTAGAGACATCATCAATACTATTGGTATTTACTTTGAGTAGCAGCAACCCTTCAAATTGCCAGAAAGAGAAGTCAACAACTTCTTCTTCTTCTGGTTTAAATCCCTCATCTTCTAAGACATTGCGGTGTTTATTTATACATTTGACATTCCATCTTTTCGAGATCAAGTATCTGCTCCACCTTTTTCTTTTTAGGGGGATTTCCATTTCAAATAACACTTCATACGCTTGGCCATGATGACGAGCAGTGAAAAAATAAAACTTAATTGTTTCCATTTCTTGAAAATACTTAGCCTGGAGCTTTGGGGTCCTGTCACGGATGCCCGAGTGCCAACCTGAGCACTGTATTAGAAGTGTGCAAAAAAAAAAAAAGAGGAAAAATCGATCGAGGAAATATACAGCCAATTATTTTGTCTCGCTCCTTTGCTGACAAAGTAACGACAAAGCAGGGCAAGGGGAAAAAACAGAATTAAAGAGAAGAAAATAAGTATGTCTTCTGTGAGTTTGGGAAGTCTCTAAGAATAGATGTATCAAGCGTTGACATGATGGTGATTTATAATATATAATATACTGTATGGCTCTGCAAAGAAGCTTTAATTAGTAGTGACTGAGAACTCCATTGGAATCTTCTCTGTCATATCAACCATGGAGACACTTTAGGGTGCAGTGGCATTTTATATAGAAAGAATTCAAATGAATTATTAATAAATAATAACTTATTGAATAATAATAACTAGACAAACTGTGTTTCTCAAAGACAATGTAAGTGAGAATGCAAAACTTAACCCACAGGAAGTGTTTCCATTACATATTTAATAAAATAAAAGCGATATTTCTAAATGTTGACAAAATATGATTGCGCTTTCCATTGAACGATGTTTTGGGCAGGAGACTCGTATCTCCTGTGAAATCTCATCCCGCGAGACTTTGCTGCAAGAAGATGGACGCCCACATCTGTATTCCTTTGTTGTTTCACGTCTAATGTGGCAGTAACTGTTTTTAAGTATAATGCTAAGAAATGTCTCGGCCTCCTCTTCTGTTTACACATACCGCGCCATGTTTTCTCGGAGAGAAGTGGTCATGTGACCAGGTACGTCACGTTCTGTGACGTGTATTTGCGGAAGAAGTGTTTCCATTGAGCTTTTGCAACACATTTCTATATCGAAACATCTGAAATACCTCCTCATGACAGCGTACAAACTTTTTAGCGAGTGTTTTTTTAAAATTCAGGTGTTTCCATTGCCAGTTTTTATTGCGCTATTTAGATTATGTGCATTTCCAAGGGTAATGGAAATGCAGCTGGAGTCAGTATTATGAACACTTAACTATATTATGCTATACATTTTCAATAATTAGCGTTATATATTAACTAGAGATGCACCGATAACACTTTTTTCCCAACGTTGATGTCTGAAATGTTGAATCACTCCTTTGTGATCTGATTTTTAATCAGAATTGTTTTCCCTCATTCACTGAAAAAAACTACGGTTACACCTTCTCCACTGGTGTTTTTGAACAATTTTTATATTTGCATTTTGTTGACTATACATTTTAAATATGTTAAACCTAGAAATGTTTAAGATAGATAAAAGAATAATCATTGTTCACACCATATCCAGTTATGCATTATTATTATTATTAAAAATTGAGATTGCATCGTACATAACTAAAGCAGTATGTGAGACATAATGAAATGCAGAATTCTGACTGAAAGTTGGGTGTTTTTTGGCCCCAAAGCCTGATCGTTACCACTGGGACTCCAGAGTTGGATGTTGGCTTTTACATTTGCAATGAAGGCATCTCCAATTCCTATTTCTGGATTGAAGCCAGTACAGGCTGGCCAACACAGAGCATGTTCTCTGACAGGACTGTAGAAAAACCAACAAGCGATAGTCTCAACAGCTGTAAGGAGAAGAAAAGATATTCACGGATGAAAAGGACCCATCTCACTGATAATGAGCTGTGATATGAAAAAAAACACAACACAGTCAGGGCAGTGTCTTGTCTCCAGTGTATGCTAACTTGTCGATGCTTGTCTGCATTTACTTACACTTTTGCTGTAAATTAAAACAATATATATATATATTTTTACATACCTTTCATCTTAAAAGTCTTCCGCATGCTCTCATCATTGAAAAATTGTGCACCTTCTTGAATCCAGACATATTTTGGGTTGACATTGTTCTAAGACCAAACAATAACAGTTGTGCTTATTTTTGTTTTTGCATAAAACCAATCTGCTCCCCTTGTTGTGGCCATTTCCAAATGTCATAAAGCGCAGCCTTTTTCTTTCATTGAGCAATAACCACATCATAGATCAGAACTTATTGGAATGCATTGGGTTGGGGTCAATTATAATTGTAATCATTTAAAATAAATGTTGATGTCATTGTTGTAATTGGGTTTAAATAATTGACTTTGTCATTGTAATTGCCACAAAAAGTTATGAAAAATTGTCAATTGTAATTTAACGCAAAACTGGAGAACCATGTTACAGTTCTATGTACAGTTCTACACATATGTAGGTAATAATTATGAAAGAATGTTTCAAAGATTTCTCACATTTTACCATTTTAAAAACATTGAAATCTAGGCGTATACGGACACAAAAAAGGCTCAGATGTCCACACCAAAAATATTAACACCTACTGACTGTATATTTTCATTGATTAGTAAACCTAACAAGGTAACCAATAGATAGGAAAGAAATTAGATGATAGATATTAGTTTTTAGTGTATTTTACAGCTGATTTGGGACCCGTTATCATAAGAGGTGCTAACAGGAAGCTAACACAAGAGGAAGGTTAACTTTTATTAGGTTATTTATTTCTGGCTCAGTAATTATACTAATTGAACTTTAGTAATTGAGAACGTCATTGTAATTGACTTTTTGAGGATAAAAAGTAATTGTAATTGGGGAAAATTCTGGTCACTGCAATTGTAATTGAATTGTAATCGAACATGGGTAATTGAAAACATAATTGTACCTGAAAAATGTAATTGACCCCAGCCTTGGTGGCTAGCATTGACCTCAGAAGTGACGCATCAAACAATGTACAACAGTAAGGTCCCGAAAATGTGTGTGTGTGTGTGTGTGTTTCCATTTATAGGAAATATTGTGTGTGTGATGTTTTAGCTCGTTGCTGCCTTGTGGTTGTCAGGAGCTGATTTGGCATTTAAATGGCCTTTTTTGGGGGGAACAGGTGGCTGAGTGTGATATATCATAGACGTCATTTCTAGCTCTGCTTTGTTCTGTATTAGCACAGAAAAAATAAGCTCCCGTCTTTGACACTTCACTGAAGCACATGAAGCCTGTGGAGTCAAATGAAAAACAGAAGCTATACGTAGTAACTGAGACTTGTGTGTATTTCTGTACATCGCTGTGAGGTTTGGGTAAACCAGTCATTGTGAATAATAAGATCTTTGTCATTGGGAACTTAATGAGATGAGGAGGCAACAATACAAATGACACCAAACAGGAAACAGCATTTTGTGGGTGATTTGAATTTAAAAGTCAAGTGTGACTGTAGTTTTATGTTGAAAGGACTGTAATTATTTCAACACATTTGTTCACTTTACTACAGATCAGTTATTATTTCCTACATAATTTTACAATTATCAATATCTATTTGATTTGAAAAAGCTCTTATTTTTTATAGGAAAGATTTTCTAACTAAGTGAAATTATTTGAATCATTTCCATTCCAGGGCTGTCAAAATGACTTTTGTACAAAAAGAGTTGTTGAGTCATTTCTAACATCTATTTGAATTTGTGTCTTTGTTAGTATTTTATAACAGAAATGTTAGATTTTAGGGAATATTTTTTTATGCATCAAAATTATACATATTTAGGTAAACTTTAAAGAGTTGAATGGGGTCGTTTTTAGATTTTTTCTTTTTTGCGTATTTAAAAGTAAAATGGAATAAAAAAAATAAATAAAAAAAAGTAGTCCTAACTAATCCCTGAGGTTTTGGATTGAAATTAAAAAAATGCCTTGATTATGGGCGGGGCTGTGTGAACCTGTGAACCTGCGTTTACAAACTCACTTCCTTAACCACGAGACCCATAATTCTCAGCTAATAGCAAAATTCCCTTGTAATAGTCAGGTTTTAACCCGTAGAAGGCAGTGACTCTTACCATTTTTTTTTTACAACCAAATATGCCAAATGGAAATACTTTGACTAAAATGTCAAGGATAAATTAACAACACAACTTCATATCTGAATACGTTCGACTTTAGCAGAAAAAAATAGTTTTATGGTTTAATTACTCTTTACATAACCATTAAAACCTACGTTCACTTGGGCCATGTAATGTATATAATGTTATACGCACAAGAAATTTCACTTGGTGAACTGTGCGCTCTCTAACAATGTAAACATTAAATAATAACAATCAACTAGAAAAAATATGAACATAAATAAAAACAGTAGTTAAAGACTAATATGTGCAAAACTAAATAAAATCACATAAGATAATAATAATAATAATAATAATAATAATAATAATAATAATAATAATAATAATAATAATAGTGCAGTAGTGCAGGTGAACATTTAAATGAAATAGTACGTTTATGTACTATTTTATGTACATGAACATTCACAGTGACAGTTTGTTCCATGGTTGATACATGTTTAGTTCCAGGGTTATTTCACAGAAACAGGTCTGACACTCTTTGACTGTTTAGCGTTGATCATAGTGACAGGGAGGGGAGGAGTCTGAACAGATGGTCTCCAGGGTGTGAGGGGTCTGCCTGTTTCCTGACCCAATGTATAGCCTCGCCATTGGCAACAACTGGTGCGGCAATGAGAGGAAAAGAAACATGCTTTTGAGCATGAGCTTATAACTTCTTTAATCGTAGAACAAATCTTGGTCTAAGTCAGCGGTCGCTCACTCTCAACGGAGCCATTTTCCCTCCTCTCACCTGGATTAAAGTCCTTCTGGGGCCAAAAAAATACCTTTGCAATGAAGACAATATGTGTGAATAAAATTTTATACAGTTGAAATTATATCAAATAATGTTATGAAAACACATATTTTTTTGAGTGCATTTGAAAGGCTACAAAAATAACTTGAATTTGAGAACACATGAACATGTTGGTCAAAACATGCTAATTGCTAATTTCTTGCAACATATCAAGCATACATATTAAGCTGGCATGTTGGCAGTTAAATAAATCTTTCCCCACTCAAATAAAATCTCTATTTTCTTCCAGAATAGTATTTTTGTTAGTTTAGTTATCTTACCAGGGATTTAAAAGCTAAAGTAAGCCACAGATGTAAGGAATGTTGATGGTCTGTAGATGTTGCAGGATGTGAAGTAAGAAGATGGCAGAGTTATTGCACAATGTGATTCATTTATGGTTTCATCTTAATTGTATTTGAAGGAAATGTCATTAATCACCAATACCCTCTGTTAAAAAAATTGGGAGCCATTGCAAAAGAGTCAAAGTGCCACACAAGGCTCTAGAGCCGCAGGTTGCAGACCCCTGGTCTAATGAATGCTAGCCTAGCGTTTGCGATTAAAAACAAGCCTGTTGTCATCTGTAGTAGAGTTTGCTACCACACTGTTGTATTCCAAATGAGTGCTTATAATTATTGTTGTATCTGATCTAATAATGATGTGAAGCTCTCTGCGTGCACTCCTCGGGCTATGTCTCTTTTCTCTTCTCATTCTGCTGCTCTTAGGCAACTTTAGGAAGGAGCCCTTAGCAAACAAGGGCTAAAAATAATGACTTTGTGCCTCTGTCTGTGTGAGCTCGGCTGCTATTCACATTCCCCTCAGGAACAGGAACAGCTCTCCATACACAGACTGGGCTGAAGCCATGGCACAGCTCTAGGCTTGTTCACATTTCTTCAGTCATTTTTGCAAAATGAATTCCAAATGCTTTATTAATCCAGCCTCCTTTAGTTGTTAGGCCATGTGATCTCGACCATAACATTCTCAATAAAATGTGTTGGTTTCAAGGTACGCCATCACGTCACGTTGACTTTGGTCGGACTTTGTAAACTGAGAAGGAATTGACAAGGAAAGCCAAATGCAAATGGTTGAGAATAGGCAGAAGATGTTAATTACCCTTCAGCTGTAATGATATAGTCTCTCCAAGGGATTGTGAGCAGACTTTGTAAACTCCAACTCTTAATGGAAAAGGATAATTTCTTCCTTTGCGCAATTGTTTACAATGCACTAACAGCTTGGAATTGTATGTGTAATAATGATGCAGAATTAAACTTTGCATGGAATTATTCCCCTCAAACAAACAGTACTTAGTATGCGCTGCAAGGTTTTGTATTCATGCTGTCCAATCACAAGCAGAGAGGAGCAGCAGGAACCATGGATAATTGAGCTCCTACTGTTCATTCAATTTATTGCAGTAGAACATTGTGTCAACTTTTTTCATAGACTTGATTTGCTGCTTCTCTTGTTATCCAAACACAAAAGTCATTTTTTCCCCTGCAGTTTTCTAAATATACACAAGTTCGGTAACACTTTATATTAAGTTGAGGTTTTGTTTATTCAGACAAGGTTTTCCAGGAAATTCTTATCTCCCGACATGTCGCGACTGCCTTTGAAGTTTCACTTGACTTCCATGTCATGCTGTGTTCACACCGAATGCATCTTCTGCAGTACCGAAAGCATCTGCCGCACAAAACGTTTTGCAGGATCAAAAAATGTACCCATTCGCTTCATATGCAAAGCACCGCCCACCAGCGATACATTAAACTTGGTGAGTTTCACTGCCTGCTGAAGCAAGGAGCTGCGCTCCATTTTCTCCTCTCATAAACATAAACTATCAGTGGAAAAAGCCGGTCTGATTAGCGGCTAAATGCTATCCCCTCTTAGTGCTGACTTTCAAAGATGAAAACAACAGAGAGAACTTTTACCTGCTACTACTACCTCCTCACTGATTCTCCTCCACGACAAATTCTTCCTAATCCGGTCCGGGTTAGAAAGGCCATGTCATACAGCTCCAGGTGGTCACACACAGCTTCTACTCCATGGTTGAATGGGTGAACAGACCGGTGGACGTGTTGACGGCCTGACGTCATCGTCAACAAAGACTCTGATTGCCTTTCGTCATGCGAAACAGTCGCAGGAGTTCAATATTTTCAACTCTTGCAAATGTGCGAATATGAAGAAAAATGGGGAGCGCGCTCACACGGCCAACACTCTTGGCACACAGATCGGACCACACGGCCGCACAGGAAAGATTTTGCATCTGGGTCGCGTCTATCTATTGACTTTGTATGTAATCTGGTCGCACTAACATTTTCGTGACACATCCGGTGTGAACGCAGCATAATAGTTCCAGCGAGACTCATTTTGTCTTCTATCCGAACAGTATGTTAAGTTGAGGTTTCATTTAATTAGACAAGGTTTGTCAGGAAATGTTTATCTCCCGACCTTTTCCACTATCAACTGCCAGTCTTCGTCAAAGGAATTCTGCTGATCACCTTTGATAGTTCCTTTGAAGTTTCACTTGGAAAAAGTGAAACTTCAAAGGAACCATCAAAAACCCCAAATGTCACCACATTTCCTGAAAGACCTTGTCTGAACAAACAAAACCTCAACTCACATACTGTTCAAAAAGAAGACAAAATGAATCTCACTGAAACTGCTTTATATTAAGGTACACCTATTAATCATTAATTAGTTGCTTATTAGCATGAAAATGTGTACCATATTGGATCTTAATAAGTCATTATTAAGTCTAAGTAACAAAGGCTTAATTCAGAGTTATTTGGACACAATTGACACTTGACGTTTTGTGTTTCGTTATGTAAGAACTGACCATATTCATTAAGCGTTATTAAGGGAGAATAACTATTCTTGTTGCACTACCACCTTATAAAGTCCATACTAAGCAAAGCATAGTGAGATCGTAATTCATATACGACTTCCTCACTTAGGTTATTGTGATAAAACTTAGGTTATTGTGATAAAACTGTTAGTTAATGGCTTACTGGTTGTATAATAAGGCCATGCAGAATAAGGCATACATAAGTACTTAATAATGACTAATTCAGAGCCAATATGTTACTAATTTGCATGCTAATAAGTAACTAATTAATGGTGAATAGGTGTACCTTAATATAAAATGTTACACAAGTGTTTTTAATCACTTTCTTATTGCATGTGAATGCCTTCATCACACTTTCTGCTGGTGCTTTTGAACTCCTTTGGGCAGTCAGCCGTCTCGTGGCCTCTCGAGTGTCGCTCCCCAGGTAACTCCAACCTGTCCTCTCTGTAAGGTAACACTCATGGCCCTCTGATCTTTGCTCGTGTGTTTACTGTTCACCGGTGCTGGGTTTTAGAAGTGGCTGTCACTCGTGAATCAGGATCAGGTCCCTGCGGCGCTCAGCTAGTTCACTGGAAAACATTGCACATTGAGCTCTATATAAACAAACAACAAAACAAAACTTTTTCCCTCTACAATCCACAGTATATACATGGTATGGCTGTGTTTGAAATCCCATATACTCTATCCAAGTCATTGTGTCCTTGGGCAAGGCACTTTACCCACATTGCCTTGTATGAATGTGTTGTTTGAGTGAGTGAGTGGTGGTGGTTGGAGGGACCGATGGCGTACTATGGCATTTCTCTCAGTATGCCCCAGGGCAGCTGTGGCTACAATAGTAGCTCACCACTACCGTGTGTGGAGTGACAAAATAATGAACATCAATGTAATTTATGAAAAAGCAATATATAAAACCCAATTTATTATTATTATTAGAAAATTGTCCCAGATTTGGTGTAAAATCAGTTATATTCTCTGCCTTTGGACTGATTTTCTTTCTTTCTTCACTTTTTACTGCCACTGATAGAATAATGTACTTCTGGCAAATGACACATTTTCTCTTTTCTCCAATTGCAAAGTACATTACATTTCTTTTACAAAAGCAAACATTGAGCAGAATTTAGGCCTAATTAATCCTTTAGCTGCCACAGTGGTTACTATCATTGCCTCTTAGTGCAGAGATTGGCCTGTTTGACGCTATTATAAGTGTAATAGACTTCTAATAGTTACTCCAAACGAAACTTCTCTTTTTGAAGACTTTCCTTTCTTTTAAATCTCTGATGATTTTCATTCTGAATATTTTTTTTCTCATTTTAGGATTTTCATGACATGAGGTCATGTGCATATTCATTAATGCCCAGTTGTTGTTTTCCCTGTAGATGTGCAAATTTTCATTCTCAGCTTTCCTCTGAACAGCAGGCGATAACAGATCACACCCAAACTGCTGATGTTCTTTTTTAGCTCATACTTGTACAGGAAGGTGGGAAGAAAAGGGAGATGGCAGATTCAGGTTAGAAACTCCAGCTGATTCTACCTCAGAACAAAGACTATTTTGGTGTGGAATGTTAAAAAAAGGTTTGATCAAGTGATGTTACTCAAACCGAACAATAGCCAGCAACAGTAGGTATGAGCAATACTGACCCATTTATTATAAACCAATGGGTTACACAAATTTCAACCTTAATCAGAATTAGAATCAGGTTTTTATTTGCCGATTACAGTTTAAAACAGCACAAGGAATTTAACTTGGCAGTTTGTGCGAAAACATAACCTAAATATAACATTATACAATTGAGTAAAACATCAATAAAACATTAAATGAGAAGACCCTGAAAATACCTTTAAATAATTTCAATTAAAAACAAAAAAACATACATATGCAAGAGTGCAAAACAACCAGTAGTTTAACCTATTATAAGAATATTCTACTATATTTATTTTTCATTGGTTTAATAGATTAAACCCCAGAATATGCACAATAATAGCATCACATTATACCTTCATTAAAACCAAAAATAGCTTATTGTCTCTCTCCTTCTAATGTCCCACCCTAACTCCCTCTTCCATGCTCCTTTCCCCCTCACCCGGGTGTAACACTGCCCTCTCTTTTTGTGATGTATTTTCTCTCTAATAAAGTTTAGCTTACCCTTCCTTAGGGAGGGCCGGTGATGGTCACAAGTAAGCAATAAACACAGTACAGTATTTGCTGCATTGCAATAAAACATGCATAGCTGTCGCAAAAGATTGCAATACATGTCGTGTTGCCCTTGGATAGCAAGTGCAAACAAGGTAGAATATTTTACAATTTGAGAGAATACATGAAAAATAAATGAGGAGACCCTGAATAGAAACCTCAATATATCCAATAAAAACAAGTTATATGTTAGAGTGCTTACATCAGAGATTTTAGATGCAGGCCAATATAATCTGATACTTTTTTTGTTTTGCTTATGTCGGACCAGTATGATATCAATATTTGATGGGGAAGCTCTTGTTTAAAAACTGAGGTAATAAACTGTAAATACCACTCAGGGCCGCCTTGCCTCCAGGCAACCCAGGCGGCCGCTTAGGGCGCTATCTACTGGAGGGGCGCCAAATTGCACCCCCTCAAAATAAAATAATAACAATTTTAAAAGGTGTAATAAATGTGAAACACACCCTTTACAATCACTGTACATGTCTTCTTGTAATTAAACATTAATATTTAGAAGGAGAAAGACAAGATGGGAGCATCATAAAAACAAGACAATATATAAAACAGAAACGCCAAGAATGCATGGGAGGTGAAAAAGTTAGAAATCCTAACTTATAACTCAAAATATCAGCCTAATGTTAGCAAAGCTGTTACCTGCAATGTAATCTATTATCCAAATAAATGAATGTATACTATTTACAAATATCCAGATGCAATGAAAAGATTTTTGCAGCCACAGCATTGCATTGCCTTTTTTGCATATGCAATAATTCTTGTTCTATTCAATATAATTCTGTTGTGTTGTTTGAACATTGTGTCCTTTGGTTTTAAGATTGTGTTTACTGACTAGTAAAACCAAACTGAAACTTTCACATTTTATTTTAACTTTTGATTGCATTGCTTATGGATTTTGCACCGTAATTGTTGTTCCCTCAGGACATTTGCACTATACCTGTAGGTATTGTGTTATTCTAATTTAAAAAGAGGTTGCATTACACTGTTTATAGACTTTTTTTCCCTCCACAAAAAATAAATATATATATTTATTAATGTGTATTTTTATCTATTTATTGGTGATGGGGGGCAACGAATGATCTAACGCAAGCCCTGATACCACTGCTTGATGGAAAAATGCAATTTCACATTGGTTTTCTCTGTTTCTGTACTACAGGAGAAAAGTAGCCACTTTATATTCTTTGAAGCAAGATCTTTCCTGTTTTTGTCGCTCTTCTATGTGTTGTGAATGTGAACCTCTCTGTTTTTACTCCACCGTCATGTGACCTAAATCCAGACAAACAATACTGAAGAGTATTGGGAGTTGCTGTGATCTGTACTGAGCCTGTTTCTATACAAAATACACTTTTGTGTGAGTTTTACTTTAAACTTTGGTGCACATAGGGCGAGAAGCTAATCACTGTTTGCAAACACGTTTCACACAGAATGTGCAAACATTAAAACACAGCCTGAGCTGCTGGGAGGAAAACATTCACCTCACGCCATTGATTGTCTGATTGCAATATTAGCTTTTGTCGACAGCTGTATACTCTTTATGCCTTAACCAACAGGCGGTAAATTCAGTTTTGCAACCGGGGTCTGATTGGTTGTTTTAATTTTTGCCCAGAAGCGACGCAACAGCTGGAAGTCTGATTACCTTGAATAATATCACAGTGTATCGGTCTATAAGGGCTGACGGGTTCAGGGAAGCTTATGTGTGACCTCTGAAACGCCACGCGGCAGCAGAAATGGTAAAGCGGAGCAGCTGGAGCGAAGCTTTGTAGATGTTTTCCTTCTGCTGAGTTTGATCCTTTTTTTTTTTTTTTTTGCTAGATAATGAATCTTTCTCACATCACTTGTGTCATGAATGCCTCCTCCAGGTGATTCACCGCCGAAGATCCAACTTCTCTGTGTTCTCTCAAGCACGACCCACTCCCTTGAACAGATTCCTCACACCACCGATGCACTGACAATAAAAGCTGTAATTCATGTTCCTGCATTGCATTAATGTCAGAAGACAAAGGCTTTCCTTTCCCTTTTCTATCTTGCTTTTGATCAACACAGAAGAACACAGTGGGAAAAAAAGGCAAAGATTTCCCATATCTGTAGTGCAACATGGTGGGTGTCAGTTGTAATGAATGGCCATGGGATAATTAGAAACGGACTTCAATTGGAAAAAAAAACAGGATTTCAAGAAAGTGATGAAGACTAGAAATATCAGTGATTAAAAAGAAGGGCTGACCTTTAAAGCTGAGATAAAGATAGTTAGATGTGTTGTTGACGCCACTTCTGCTCTTTGGCAGACTGGGGAGAAGAATTTATGAATCCTCATTAACCAGGAGGGTAAGGAGGCTTCAAACTGACCAGCAACGTTCCAAACACTGTCGACATGACTCGATAACAGTGTTTGTGGGTTTATGCGTGTTTTTGTGCAGATAACGTCTGTTTGTCCAGACTTTAAATCTCACTCACTGAAAGAAGCCACAACGTGACACAGGAAACAATATATAACGCCAAATACTGGAGATATTTGTTGACATACATTCATGATCTGATGACAGTCCTGAGTGATCAAACGATAACAATATATATCCCGGTAGAGATATCGATATCAGATCGGTTACACCTCTAAAAACACTATTGGAGTTATTTTTGTTGTTTGTGTGCTTTTTTCATTAGAAAACAATTTTATTATAAATGAGGAAATGAATGCCAAATTTTCCCCCATAATAATTTCTTTATACATACATTTTTTTTTTTTAAATCTACAAATCAGCAAACAATTCTGAGCAGCAAATGCATTACAGAGAAAGACAGTTTGTTCATTTTTATGCAATCAAACAAAAAATGGATTTGAAATTAAAAAACAGAATTGATTTGTAATTTAAAAAAAAAAAAAAATTGTTTTCAAACAAAACTTTCATTTCAGCTCGAACCTAAACTTCAGGAAACACAAACAAAAATTAAAAAAACGAAACCAAAACTTCAGGAAACTAAAAAAAATAATTACAAAAATGAAACCAAAAATTAAGGAAATGTAAACAAAATGTATAATTTTTTGAAAACTAACTTTTGATTTGTAAGCAGTCAGCATTTTTTTTTTTTTAAAAAAAAAACAAAAAACAATTTAATTACAAATCAATTATTTTTGTTTGCAAATCTGTTTTTTAATTAATGAATTTTTTTAGATTTTTATTGAGGTTTTTTCATAACCAAACAATCAACCAAAACAGTTTCAATGTACATTATGAATACATTTTCAAATACAGATATTAAAAGAGCTGGGATCAAAACATTTGTGTGTAAATAAGTCATACAACCATCAAACCAAGTCAGAATATTTCAACCATTTTCCCATCTTGTTTAGTAGAGGTTAGACTATAACCTTAGCATAAAAGTCAGACGCTCCATTTTATGAGTTTCTTCAACTAAATTTATCTTCTAATGAAGGAGGATTTGTTTGGAGCCATTTCCAGGTAATTGCTTTTTTTTTTGCACAGGCAGTGAAAACTTTGACTAGGTATTAGACGTTATTTGGTAAATCTGTGGGTACAGTGTATCTCCCATGTAGAGTGTCATCATGTTTTGTGTTCTTTCGATACCAATTATTTGCTCTATTGTTGATCCAATATCAGTCCAAAACTGTTTTAACTTTACACAGGACCAAAATATGAGTTATCATCACCACAACCTCTCCAACATAAAGAGCTGTTTGGGTCCCGTCTCATTTGTTGCTTAGGGGATATGATGAAGAACTGTATTCGATTTTTCCAGCTGAATTCTCGCCAGTAAGCAGAGCAGGTGGTCGAGAAAGCAGTCTCGCATACGTTATTCCATTGCTCAGATTTCAATACTAATTTCTTTCTCCCATCTTTGTCTAATATAATTTGTTGAATTTCCCGTACTTATTGTTAGGCTTTGGTAAAGTTTGAAAATAATAGATGTGCATCCCTTAGGGTGCTTTCACACATATAGTATAGTCCGGTGGACTCGGTGTGATTCAGGCGGTGAATCTGCAACATTTTTGCATTTTCATTTGCTCCGCTCCGCTTTCACGCATTCTATTTGTCAAGTGCACCAAACTTTCTGAACTACATCACGCAGGCGAAACGGTCCGTCTCCGATTGGACAGAATTAAAAAAAAATACTTCAACCTCCAATGCCTTGACGATGTGGCGCTGCCCTGTCACTGCTGACAGTCACGCCGTCATGTCCTATATTTGGTGTCTCTTCCTATGTTTTACAAAGAAAATCCTAAAACAATCCCTGCAGGAAAGTCATTAATGATCATTCAAAATAACCCATAATCACACGATGCCACAACCTGCGCTAATGCTCTACATAAACCACAGATGACTCTGCTCCGTCTCCACCTGTCAGTGCTCAGAGCCGTCATATCACTTAACTTATCGTTAAGAATGTGTAATGTGTGAAGATATGATAATATATACGCAGATAAAACAGAGCAGTCAAATGAGCAGCCATCGCTGATCATGTGAACAGTTTGGGGAAACAGAGATGAGTGAAATATATGAATGATGTGGGAGAAATAAGGAAGGGAGTGAGGAAATGTGACGTGTTTTTTTTTTTCTTGTGTGTGCTGACAAAGGCGACTCTGAAAATGGATGGATGGATGGATGGATGGATGGATGGATGGACGGATGGATGGATGGACGGATATGTGTGTGTTGCTGCTGGAACACTGGGTTGTGAATGTGTGCTTGTGTCTGTTACCGTGACGGGAGGCACGCAGCGGCACAGCGGCTGCTGCTGAGCTGTCACTGATGGAGTTGCTCCGTTATAATTGCGTTTCAATGTAAAGTCCTATGTTTGGTCCTGGTTGCTTTCTCACATGGTTCAAAACTGCACCATGCTTCGGTTGAGCCGAACCGAGACCTACATTTTTCAGAGGGCCAGAGTTCGCTTGTTTGCTCCGCACCAGAGTTTCGGTGACCTTTCACATATCGGAGTATCCGAGGAAGCGAAGCTTGGTGCGGAGCAAAGAGGTGTGTGTGAAAGCAGCCTTAGTATATGTTTGTGATATCAGCTTCATTGATTCATTAGACCCTAGTTCTAATTTTGATAACTTTGTCGATAAAGATTAACTTAGCTGTAAGTGCCTAAAAAAAGCGTTGGCTTACGGCCATACCGCTCTGATCAAGCCCGATCTCGTCTGATCTCGAAAGCTAAACAGAACCAGACGTGGTTAGTGCTTGAATGGGAATCATTTTTTGTTTGATTACATAAAAACTCCACAAATTTCTTTCCATAGCATTCTGCACACGAAATTAAACAAACATTTCCTCAAAGGTGTGCCATAATTATGTCAGTGGCGTGAAAGAGATGAGCGTCATGCCCTGAGGTGGTGTAAAGACACAATCTCAAGGGTAAAGTCTCTATTCAGAGGGCAGACAGCAAGCGTGAGCCTGGTTTTCAACACAGACGTCTCCTTTTCCAACGTTATCTTATACTCCTTCTAGTTTGACACTCGATTATCACTTTTCCCAGATATAAATATAAACCAATGAGATTATAATGACAGAAACACACTGTAAAGCTCTGGGGGGGGGTTTCACATGGTGAGGAATCTCAAAAGGTTCATTACAGCAAACAGCCTCCGTCGGATGACCACAAAGTGTTCACTGTCATTTCTGAGAAGTGATTGAATTGAATACATCAGGACTGCTGCGTTGAGCCGCTGCGTTACGGAGATGGATCTCCACACACTTACGTTCAACACTAGCTTCAGCCACGATGACTAAACCAGGAGAGACAGTCGTCACTTTCTGTGACATGAAAGAGAAAAACGGATGCAGGCAGTAATAAAAAAATCAATAGTCCCATTTGGAATCAGCTCCAAACGTCGAAAGATGGAAGGATTGTAAGTGACAAAAATCTCTGCCCTAATGCCTGTACTGATATGTTTCCTAAAATAGCATCAAATGTGTAAAAAAAAGCTATTGATCTTAGTCGTGTGCTCGTCAATAGTCTGAGAGTGTAAACAGATGACATCCAGACCTGTAGAAAAAGATTGTCTGATTAAAATTTAAAACTAAAACTTTACATTTGATGTCATAAAATCACTTAATTTTTGAAGTTGCCACTAATATTAACACATCTAAATAGTATTTATTAGGCTTTTTATACACACATCTGTGCCTACTGCTCACTGGTTGAAATATAATTTATACCTTTTGTGTATTACTGATATTAACAATAAATACTCACCCTCATGCCGCGATCGGACTATACTATACTCATTTAGTGACCATCTAATCTCTCATTGTTTATCATCGATACTGTTAGGAATGCAATATATTAGGTAAAAAAAAAAACGAATATTTTGTATGTCAGTGAAAAAATAAAGAGCGAAAATGAATCTCTGTACAGTAATGTGGTTTATTAATACATGAAGTGTAAGAATACTCCTCGTTTTGAACCACATTGTGAAATTTCTTAAGTTCTATAACATTATTTCTGACATGAAAATGTATTTCTAATACAATATGTTTAAGAAACTTTGTGAGATCACTTTGAAGCTCTACAGCAGGATAAGCCAAGCCTGCCCTTTAGCCTGGTTAGTAGCAAGCTCACGGCACAGAATAAATCTCCATGGCAACTGATGTGTTTTCTCTTTGATGAAATGGCTTTTCCTATCACTTCCTGGATGAACTAATGTGAGAGATCAGAATTAGCCAGGCTAAATCCCTCCTTATCTGGGCTTTGTGTAATACTCCCCAGGACACGGACTTGGAGGTTCCCTGTTGCAATGCACTCTGGGATTTGTAGTATCAATAGTATCCACTTAAAAAAATCAGATTTTCACCAATTTTTATAGAAATAAAATATTATCTTGCGGGCTGAATGCAACCGTCTTGAGTTTAACACATATTCAAGCGATGAAATGTTTAAATGATTAGTAAATCTAGAATTTTTGATAACGAAATGAAAAGTTTCTGTTAAATTTATCACTGCTACTGACAAACAATTATTGTTATGGTCGATTTATTGACTCTAATGTTTCTAAAAAATGTATTTTTTAAAGTGAGAAAACACAGGAAAACCACTGAACCTCGAACCAATTTTTTTCTGTGGCGCCACTCATCAATACACTGAGCAGCACTGATTTGTGGTTTCTCAACAACAGACGATGGAGCTGTTATATTACCCTCCTGTGATGACACTTTACCTGCACAAACAAACATGTGGGCAGTCATTCATGTGAAGCGTGTCTTCATTATTCCGACTGTATTGTGCCACAATTGCAGGATATTCACCTGCTTGCCTGACAGAAATTGATTGTGTGCAATTTGGCAGGAGAGATTATTCACATTTCAAACAAAATGTCTTTTTATATTAAAAGGAACATTTCACTTTTTCTGTTAAGCTACAATATGTCATTCTATAAAGTGAGCCAATATTTCCTTTTGTCACACATTCTATAACCATTGGATGAAATAAATCATGTGTATATTTTATATATTCATGCTGGAAGATTAGCCCTATGATCCAAGCAAATCCTTTAGTGGGCTTCTCCAGCACAGAAAAGAAGCTTATTTCTGTGAGATTCACATTTCTGTTTGGTGGCTCATACTGTACACTCTCTAGTAGCCGAACAGACGGCGGCATGGGAGGACAGAGGTGGAACAGGGAAAAGATAAAGAGAAGAAAAGGACAAGAAACACAACAGGGGAAAAGGAGATTGTGGAGGAAAGTGGAGAAAGGCTCTTGTTTTGGGTTTTTTTCCACTGCAAACCTAACAAACCATAGATCATTGTAAATATACTGTATATGATAACTATCCATAAGTCTATCAAAATAGACAACAGGAATTTAAACAAATATCTATGTGCATTTAGTTACAATACAGTGATTATGATATTTAATCAATCAATCAACTATTTGTCCACAATAGGGTTGATTCAGAGTGCAAAGATATGGAGAGTATAAAAGACATGAAAGCCACAATAAAACACACAAGAGTTCATAGATATATAACAACATAAATACATGTAGCAGTGCAGTTTGACCCAATAAAAACACGTACAAAACAAAACAATGAAATAGATATAAATCCAGCAAAGAAACGGATCTATTAACTCAACACACTCATCCAGTTAATATAGATGAGTGTGAGGACTATTTCTTTCACTGGAATTAAGAAGGGAAATTGCAGAAGGGATGGATGGACATATGAAAGTAGAAGATAAAAAAGACAAATGGAAAGGTCACCATTTGTTTTTAAAATATAATTTGCACAGTGGTGTACTTCAAGGCCAGACCATGAACTGGTACTAGTACTGGTGGTACCATTTGGTGCTGGCCTGCAAAGAAAGTATAAAGTTAAAATAAATGATATGTACTTTTATTTTCACTTTGAATGTGTTTCTGGTATTATATTTTGGAAAAATACCCATAGCTATTTAAATTTTTTTCTTGCACTCATTCACTTGATTGCACTCCAACTCGGAGATGAAGTGCACAGATGCAGACAGGGATGGCAGTTACTGTATAGTGCAAACTGTATTTGAAGAGATTTCTCCTGTCACTTTAGAGCGATTAAAAAAATGCCTTGTGAAATCAAACCAAGCTGAATTAAAGTTGACCTTGGACATTGAAAGTAATGACATAAAACATTTACAGTAGGTGGCGATATGCACTTAGTCAAGTTGGTTGCAACACGCTAATAACCAAGAAAGATGAAGAAGAAAGTGCTGAAATTATCAGCTTTTTTGATCCTGCAATGTTTTTTTTCTCTACCTTCCTCCGGATCTTTTAATTAAACTTTGAAGATGATCATTTTCGGTGTAGTTTATTCTCAGTTAGTCACAAGTAAAATTTTGCAACATGCCTTCAGTTCTTGCAAACAGCTCATATGCAAGTGAGTACCAGAAGCAAGAGTGTGTCCAGAGACTTGGGAGTAGACATTTTATCTTTTTGGGCTTCAGTCACGCCACAGGCCAACCCCTGTATCAACTAAATATGGGTGTGTGGGTGTTGAGTCATAGTGATGGAGAAGGAACCTAAATAATTTATTTCAAACTATTCGAGCTGAGTCCAGGATGATCCCTATGTGAAAGCAGTCCAAGAGTTTGCCTGTGCTCCCTTTAGTGTTTGCATGTTAGGTTTATCTTAGGTTTTCCACTCTGTCCATCATATATCTCTCCTGGCATGCTACTTAAAAGTGTTTAGCCAATAGCCGATCCCTGCTATAGCATGGATAATTGATTTAACCCAACCAGATCTGGTAAAATATTCAATATTTTCAAAGGCTAACTTTCTCCTTTTTAACCAGAATAAAACTGAAGTGATTTTATTTGGTCCAAAACACCTTAGAGAGAAATGATCAGAGCAAATAGTGTCTCTGGATGGCATCACTCTGTCACCCAGCACCATAGTAAAAAACTTATCTTTGATACTAACTTATCCTTTAACTCTCATATTAAACAAATCACAAGGACAGACTTCTTCCACCTCCATGGAATACCTTGGCCCAGAGTGATGCTGAAAAATTAATCCAATCCATATTACATCTAGACTAGATTATTGTAACTCCCTACTGTCAGGATGTCCCAGTAACTCACTAAAAGTCTCCCGTTAGTTAACCTACAAAGCTTTACATGATCAATCTCCTGTATATCTTAGAGACCTCTTAGTGCCCTATCGTCCGGGCAGAACACTTTGCTCCCAGTTTACTGGTCTTCTTGAAGTTCCTAAAGTGTCCAGATGTAGAACAGGAGGCAGAACATTCAGCTACCAGGTTCCTCGTCTTTGGAACCAGCTCCCAATCTTAGTACGTCTGGCTGCTACCCTCTCCGCGAAAATGAACTCAAAACCTACTTATTTTCTAAAGCATATATCGTATAATAACAATAACCTAAAACGGACATGTTCTCCTTGTTTTGGTCACAATCACAGACCATTATTTGTAAATGGTCAACACCTCAGACCATTGCGAGAGATTGTTACATTCAGAACCTACTTTTTTATTAAAGCGTACACCGTATATTTGCGATAATACAGCATCCCCTCTGTAGTTATTGCTGAGATCACTCCGTGCGCCCAGTACAAGACGAAACCTTGTATGTAGTGGTAGCATTTCAGAGCATGGAGGATGGCCGCATGACGTTTACTATTCACCTAATTACTAGGAACGAGTGGTTCTGTCGGAGGTTTCTTTCTGTTATAAAAACAAAATAAGGGAGTTTTTTCTTCTTGTTCTAGTGGATCTTGTTGGGTTATTTCATTCTTACTATGAATTTTATATTGTTAAGCGCTTTGAGATTACTTTGTTGTTTTCTGCGCTATATAAATAAAGTTGAATTGAATTGGTTATTGGCTTCTACAAACTACCCTTTCATTACTATTCTCATAAGACAGAGCAAGAACCAGTTCTGTGATTTGTTAATTTTGTGGTAACCATAGCTGGGAATTATTACACATTCTTGCAAAATAAAAGCGATATTTCAAAATATTGACAAAGTACAATTACGCTTTCAACGTGTTTCCATTGAACGTTGTTTTGGGCTGGAGCCTCCTAACTCCTGTGAAATCTCATCCCGCGAGACTTTGCTACAGGAAGATGGACGCCCAGAACCTCCTTATAACACTCCATGTTCCTTTGTTGTTTGCTGTCTAATGTGGCAGTAATAAATTTAAAGAATAATTCTAAGAAATGTCTCAATCTCCTCTTCTGTTTACACGTACCGCGCCATGTTTTCTCGGAGAGAAATGAAGGTATGTCGCGTTCTGTGACGTGTAATTGTGGAAAAAGTGTTTCCGTGGCACTTTTGCCATACATTTCAATATCGAAACGTCTGAAATACCTCCTCATGAAAGCGTAAAAACTTTTGAGCGATATTTGAGTGATTTTTTTTTTTCGAAATTCAGGTGTTTCCATTACCAATTTTTTATTGTGCTATTTTGATTTTGAGCATTTCCAATGGTAATGGAAACGCAGCTCATGATTTTCTGATTGTTGTGGAATTGTCAGCACTTGATGCAGACGCAGGTTTGAACTGCTAAAATGAGCCACTGTCATCCATGGAGTATTTAAGACTTTAATGGAATTTAATTTCTATAAATTGCTTCATCTCATGACTAACAGCTGGTCTGTCTATCACTGATGCCACATCCAATTTTTCTACAGTCTTTAATAAAGAACATATCATCACAAGGACAGCTTTAGCAATTCCTGAGAATTTTGTTTAGCAGTATAAATATTATAAAAAGCTCTCTGACGTTCTCTGTTATGTCAACAAGTTTAAATAACGTAGCATTTTTACAGGCAATAAGCAGGTTGCTCGATATAAATGGAGAGATGTGTGTGCCATCTTCAATTTATCCTCAAATTATCCCGCTGGAAAAATGTCAGTTTTGAGAGCACATGTTGAAACGCGGCTCCATTACCTTCCATCTGCTCGGATCAGCTCTCATTAGTCCGCTCTGAATTTGTCGGCACTCTGTCATCAAACAGAGCCTCCTACTTTAGGATTTCCTTTTTGAGATGCCTAATTTTATCATCATAGTTTCCCTAGTTGCATCAGTCGATCAATTTATCTATCAGTGGTTGATTCTTTATGAGAGGACGCTAATGAATACATGAGGACAAAGGAAATGTGAAAAATCCCATTTTCTGTTGCTACATCTGCTAAGCTCCATTTCTCCCTCGGTTTGTCTCACAACTGCAGGTCTTTCTAAACATTTTCAGTAGTTTCTGAAACAATAAGACTTTAAACCCGATCAAATGAGGTCTCTTTTTGTCAATATTGACATGATTGCTGCTCACGCTTGAGATATTTCACCAGGTTTGTAAGCTGTCTTTGAATGGCATTTTAGATTCTGTTATCTTTAAAATAAGGATTAAACTCAGCATTGCTTCCATTATTGAATATGTTTCAAAGGTAGGATTAGGCTATAAATTGAAGCACAAGCAGAATGCTGTTTGAGGGAATTCACTAGGAAACCTGATGATCCAGGCGTCAGTTAAAAGATTGCAGACAAAAAAAAAAAAAAAAAAAAAAAGATTGCAGACATGACAGATGAGAAGGGAAAAGTGGTGATGACTTGGTAGAAAGACTAAGGAATTGCTAGGAATGCACAGATACATCTTGGCCAACTTTGAAATCATAAGATACAACTCAAGAGTTAGCTGGCAGCTGCTGCTATCGCTTTCTTCACCTGGTCCGTCCCCTCTGTTGTCCGGGCGGCATGCGCGACTTGAACATTCGCTCCGCAAGCAGCGGCCATGTTATTGTCATTTAGTTATAATGAAAAACAAACGATTTTTTAACATTTATGAATCGATATCGAATTGTCACGTGTCGAATCACGATTAATCTAATAATCGATGTATTGGAACATTTCTACATTGCATTGTGGGATGTGGAGTCTCGTAGATGGATGCATAGAAGTGTTACTTTATTCTTACCCTGAAAAACTCTGTTCTTGACTTCCCAAAACATTTCTGGTGTTTTTCATAAGGTTGAGGCAAAACAACGGTGAATATTTATTTTGGGGTTTAGACAGAAAGTCACATCTGGCCAACAATAAATGTCTCCGGAAACAACAATGCTGTCAAGCCAATCACTGTCCTCCTTATCTGGTG
This sequence comes from Gouania willdenowi, assembly GCF_900634775.1. Classification (NCBI taxonomy): domain Eukaryota; kingdom Metazoa; phylum Chordata; class Actinopteri; order Blenniiformes; family Gobiesocidae; genus Gouania; species Gouania willdenowi. Next base: position 9,170,162 of record NC_041048.1, on the reverse strand, counting down.
AAGAAACGCAAGAACTCACGGAAATAAAGTAAAAACAACTCCATGCTGTTGTATACAAGTCTCCACATCTCAATGCGCAAAGCTTTTCAGACAACATCAGTAGAAGAGTGTTTACATTAAAGATCAAGACAAACTTCAAATATGTATATAAAAAACAAGCCTCCAGGAGCTTTTAGTGTTTGAGACCGGTGGGCATGTATAGCAACATGTCAATGGACTTTTCAGGTTTGGAAATACTGAATTATTTTCCTATGTGCAATAAGATAGAGGAGTTCCAACGAGTTCTGAACATGGCTATGTACTAATGCACAAAACATGGTCCACAAAAATGGGGAATAGCAAATTTGGTTTGTATAAACTTGACCCGGTTGCCAGTATTGGACTCGACCTAGAATAACCATTTTTATATGAATGAAATCCTGAACCGGGCAGCATTCTAAAGCATCAGTACTTCACTATGTTCACTGCGGAGAAGAAAAGGAAAAAACTTCTACCCTAAACTTGACGGGAATTGTGTTACAGACTAAAGTCAAATAGATTTCCTTTCTAAGGTCAGTTATTTAAAGCAACTAGCTTAAAGAGGCAATGGTAGGCTAATAGTTAAAGATGCAGACTTGTAACCGAGGGGTTGCAGGCGCTAATGGGGCCATAACAGTGGTTTTCTGAGCGAGGCCCTTAACCCCCAACTGCTCTCTGGGCCCCACACTGTGGCTTCTCAATGCTTGCTTCTTTGGGATGGGTTGAATGCAGAGAACAAATGTCATCCAAGTGCTTGTATATATATATATATATATATATATATATATATATATATACAGGTTTCAGTTTAAGAAACAAACAGTACACACAAGTGTCCATGAACATGTGTGCACCAACCTGAGGGTTCTCCCAGTTAATGCTTCTATAATGGGCACAGTTGGTGATGCATGAGTACGGTTCACTGCTGGCTTTGGGCCACTACAGAAAAACAAGCTAACAAACCATTTTATACTGACAACAACTTTTCTGAAACTTCCACGTGGAGTCAATACACCTAGTTAATGTATACTAACCTAATGGTGGACTTCTAGTGACGATTGTTTTCCTATTTGGAATTAATTAATACAAGTATAGCTGTGTTTTGGCTGAAGTAATCAATAAAAAGGCAGACACAACAAGCCATAAATCAATTAAAGGATGTGGTTCATTTATTTTGAAACAACCTTTCGCTTTGTTCTCACCAATTGTCTGCTACAGCGCTCCCACAGTAAACACAGTTCAAAGTGGATTGATTTAGGCCTTCTTTCCCCACTAAAACCCATCTGCAGGACCCATCAACCTTTTTCTGATCCATGACCTCTCTGGTGTCCCAGAACTGTCTTTAATCCTCCAGCTAACATGTCAGAGCACACGATGCCTGCTGAGTGGTGCTTCTCAGAGGCTGACGCCACCGGCCAGACAGACACGCTTTGAGTGGTTACAGGAATAAATGCTAGTGTTGCACAGCTGTGCAGCAGGACGCATGGCTGATTGTGTGTTGCGTAGCCGGTGATCTCGATCCCCCTTTTACTCCTCTCCTCTGATGTACGTATGTTCATCCTTCACTTCCGCAGGGAAGTGGAAACTCATTTCTGTCGTGGGAAAGTGGAAAAGAGTGTTAAGTGTTTAAAAGGAATAGAGCGTAAATGAGTGGAAATCTGCTCCTGCTGCACAGACTTTACTAGTGAAGCAAAATGTGTCACCAGTAGCACTAGTAGGGCCCTATAAAATCCACGATAACGGAATCATGGACGGAATAGTGTAATCTACCAATGAAAATGGAATCCACGGTTCAACGCGGAAATTGACAGAATGTGGATGAAATGCCGTCATCGTGAGGCAAAAAAACCTTTTGAATGGGGAAGTGTTTCCTGGGGACCACACCACTCTTTAGGTGCAAAGCTAGCCCCACCTCCCATCTTGGCTGCTTCAAACATCATCTAAACCACCCAAAGCACAGTCTAAACTGCACTTAACACTGTCTAAACTGCCAAAAAACTTCACAAATCATCACACACTCCTCAATATGGAGCCGACCAGTTCCTGCTTAACTTGACTGTGCCTGTGGTGAAACTTCGCTCGTTTCTCGTGTATTGCTGCGGCGTTCCGTGAAAACATGAGTCAGCTTCACCTTCTCAGTGTTTGAGCATCTCATCAGTGCTACAGAAGATCCGCGGATAAAGTTGTGGATGAGACCACCGATGCCAGGGATTGTAAAGTCTTAAACGTCGTAAGTTCATGATAACGTGATAGCTTCTAATGCTGCAAAATATTCTGCCCCTATTGGTGAAATAACTGATGCATCCTTGCGTCCATTAATTTTTGTCAAATCGTTTCCGTCTGGAATGATGCCATCAGGATAATTTAAATTAAGTTGATCAAAACTTAATCAATACATTTACTCAGATTCAGTAAACCATTGACCCCTGAGGGAAAATTGGGTGACATTAATGCTGCTCTCATATATCTTTGACATATAAATAATAAAAAATGAGTCAGAATAATCCATGTCAATTTATCTTTTGGCATGGTTTTCATGATTTAATAGCCCTCATGGAATAAAGGCCTTTTAACTACAGTCTCTCTGAGTGCCTCAGATCTTTTGGAAACTCTTCAAGCATCTTTCTAACACAAGAAATCCATGCAGCACACCATGCAACAGTTTTTTTTTGTCAACTTATATATACCTTTTCATTGTATCTTACTCATTATTTTAAATTAAATTTGTATGTTTGATCGTGGGTTTCTTTTTTTTTTTTCAGTGTTTATTTAGTTTCTTCACTGGAGTTAAAAACTGCTATTTCTAAATAAATAAAAAAAATGGAAAACACGGAATTTGGAAAAAATTCAACAGAATTAGTAAAAAAAAGTGCACAGTCAGGTCACAGCTCATCATGTCCATCAGGGAGATCTGCTGCAGCTGCAGAGTTGAGCACGGCTGTGAGTCGTTAGCAATCAGCTGGACTGGAGTCTATAAGGAGGGGTTTCACTCCCAGCTCAGACCCTGTGGGGAATGGACTCAGAACGTTCTGCACCGTATGCTCTTTAAAGATTGAGTTTGACTGTGAACATTTGATTTAAGTACTTCTTTGATTGTTTGTGGTGAACACCACCCTTCTAGTTTTGTGGCTTCTACCTGATTATAAATCAGGTCCAATTTTACCTTATCATTTTGATAGATTCAGTGGGATAGATTCACCTTTTAGAGCGCAGTGGCCCAATTTTTGCTTGGTGTGTAGTTTTCTTAGCTTAAAGCTGCTATCTGGAGTTTCTGGAGGACGTCTTGATGTCCCGCCCTCAACAGCTCCTGTTCCTCCCCCTGCCTCTGCAATCTACCAGAAGCCACGCCTCTACTTTTCTGCACGCGCATCGAGGAACATAACAAGGTCACATCGGGTCGCATTGATATGTCTATGGGTCAGGTAAGAGCTAAAATCATATTTACAGGTTTGCTGTTGTGACGCGCGGCCTTGTTTCCGTGCACAGTTCCGCATCGCTTTGATTGACAGTCTCAAAAACATGAAGTCGAAGCCTATTGGCTGGGTGCACTCGGCGATCATTTCCATTTGTATAGGGGTCTATAGGAGGGAGGGATTTATATACGTTGTTTATGAATGACTACCGGTAGTAGACCGTAGTAAAGGACTAGTTGAATATTTTTTATGAATTTCAAAGGAATCCTACATATACATAGATTATATGTATATGATATCTCCTGATATCAACTTTAACCCATGATCAACCCTTTTGATTATTTTTGTTGTGCTGAGCTCTGAGGGGGATGAGACACTAGTACTAATATCGCACTGAAAATCTCACTAGTATTACCAGTAGATTGTTCTTAGTTTACTAGTAGTAATAATGAAGTGAAGAGTCACATGTCGTAGACCTAACACAAATAAAATAGGATGGATTATAACCAAATCCAGCACCCCGATTTGAATTGATTTTTAATTTATTTCTTCATTTGATTTATTTCTTTCATTATGTAAACGACAACTTAAAAAAAGTTAATAAATGAATACAAAACTGTAACTTGCATTTTCAGCTCACTGATTGGTTGTATCATTTTCAAAAGCCACCCTGATTATGTTGACCCGTTTTGTTGACACTTCACTAGTGAAGTCTACTCGTGCACGTGTAAACCAAACACGTATGTCACATTTGAGCACTAGTAAAGCTTAACTATGGTTGATATCAAATGTACTGTATGCTTAAACGCCTTTCCATACATGAGTATTTTAATGAGCCGCAGTTTGGAGATCTTTAATATAGTCTTATAGCTATTTGTGCTGAGGAGAAAAGATGGAGTGTTCACTCTGATTCTCCTCTCTTCTGGTTTCGTAAACTTTCCCTCCATAATGAGCTGAGCTCCGCCTTGGTAGTTATTTGTGATGCACGACACTGCCCCATCCTCTGCTAGTGTTTCTAAGCAGCAGCAGTTGGAGGCACACAGTGTTTACACCCCACAGTAACACAGGATATATGAACTCACTCAATCCTTAGTGGCGCTTGACCAATTTGACCAATCTCTGCAAGGGGAAGAGATGGGAAAGAAGGACAATGAACACTTCCTGTGGGTGAGGGTAGAGGTACGAGTGTGTCCGAAAAGTTCCTCCAATGTCCTTTCCAGTTTTCCATAACCCCCGTGGATGACATCACTGGGTTAAATAAAGGTATTAGGAGACTTCCTATATGAGTTAGGGAAAGGCTATAACGTTTTGAAATCAACATTAATCCAAAATATGTATGATTTTATGACATTCTTATTTATTCACGATATAGGCCTACATTTGGGGCTCCAGCAGGATCATTTCGGACTCTAGCCGAAAACCGAGCACATATTCGGATTTGGGAATAAAACCTGTCCGCTGATATGCCTACCACATTTTTTACAAAATGAGCACTTTTTTTGGCCCGATAATTGGGCGTTTCGGCTTTAGCGGCCCTAATTTGAATTTCACCTGTAAACCAAGCACTTATTCAAACTCAATTATACGAGAATTGGCAGGATCTGCCAAGTCATTGCTGCAACAGATATGCAGCAAAACCCAAGGCGATGGGAAATGAAGGGATGCAGTTACGGATCCAGTGGAAATCCGGTGTTAAACATTGCGCAGCCAATGCTCTGATGGCTGAACTTAGCGAGTAGATCATGGACTGCTTAAGGACTCCCACCCAAAAGGACTTCTGTTCTCAAAACTCCTTCACTATCTCAGCCACAGTGGCTTGCTGGATAATAACTGGCTTCACACGAAAAGGATTTTTGGGCCGATCAGTGAGTATAAAAAAAAATGATCACCGAGCCGATCATATGAATTCAGGTTGTTTTTTTTAGGCACAAATTCCTTCGGTATACCTTATACAGATTCACGGATAATCAAACGGTACCGTATTTTGGGACCTAAACGCAGCCTTGTGAATGTGAAGGAGTGGAAGAGTTGAAGAATTTTCATGCAGGACCTAAACATAACATTTGTTTTGTGTGTGTGCGTGTGTCCCTTTAACTGTGAATGAATTTGCTTGTCGCTCAACCAGTGTGCGGAGTGAGGGAGCGTATGTGACCGGAGCAGATCGATTATAAGCTGTATGCCGTTTTTGAGTGATTGGCAAAATAAACGTTGCAGCTGTTAAATTAAACCGGAGTCCTATGTCATACTCAATGACTGCTGTGAAGCAAGGAAGTTAACCCCAAAGCTAAGGATAGCTTCGGCCTACGGAGCAAAGTTAGACTTGCCTGTGTCTTCTGGCCACGATCTGAAGACAAAACACACTGGAACTACGTGAAGCCTCCATCAGCATTAGCGGAGCAAAGACATTTCCTGACTATGGCATCGCAAAACCTGCTGTTGCTTATAATCTATAATCACAGGTACACAACGGAGGTGGGGCGCATGCACATGCACACACCACCACCCTGAAACGGACAGAAGTCTCCGGTATGAAAGCGAAAGTAAACGGGAGTGCATCGTTCCGCACTAGGCTCAGCCGAATAAACACAACAACCGTGCGCACACATACAAAATACACAAATGCTAGTGAAATAAAGCCATATCATGCAACTCGTTGGTGTAAATGAGATGATAAAACAATACAATGGGAGCATCTACAGAAAGTTTCATCACGACAATGACGTCATTGATTGGATCGGCGAATTAAGACATTAGAAACGATCACATTTGCATAAAATGCTAATATCGGATCGGCAAATCTGATATGGCCGATCAGATCGATGTAAAGCCTAATTATAATACTTAACAAATTGCAATGGGTAAGTAATACATTTATTTATAAAGCGCTTTTTGCAGATAAAATTAAAGTGCTGTACAGAGCTGTGGGGGAAATTAATGTGTAACATCATAATAGCATAATAAAACATGGATGAATATACATCATAGGCGCATTATCAAAAAAGGATAAAAAAAAAAAAACCAGGTTAAGCATTGATGTCTGCACAAAGAGTTAACTTCCTATTTTAGTGTGTGCCACACAATAAATGCACAGGTTCCTTGCATTTATTGTGTCCCCGTTGAATGATACCATAGACAAAAACAGACAAGCTTGTGCACAATCTGAAGCTAAAAGGAAACCCGATAACACGTAATGTACGCACTATGAGTAAGTGATGGAATTCATTGCAACTTACTGAGCCGCTTCCACTGATCAATTTGTGTCCTGACTGACGTCTGTTTCACAGATTTTCCTGCTAACTGTTAATGTTTTGGATAAAAGTTCTCAGCTGGCTTTGGGGAATTCGAGCAGCATCACAGCGGAAGTGAGTGTCTAATGTTTATTTTTAAAGCTCTTTTTTTCCTGTGGTAACGAGAGCTGGAAAACTCTACAATGAGTAGCAAGACAGTATTTGATTGAAGTTTGAAAGAATCCAACAGACGTCTGTGATACATGCGGGAATTAATATTCACATTGGCCAAACTGGCAGTTTTGCTGCAAATATTTGGGGCTGGCACAGTGGTGTTCTCATGAAACGATGTGTTTTCTTATTTGTACTTCTTACATTTCTGGGTCAGATTGTTCTCATAAATCTCACTTATTAAAAATGTCATTCCTGCCCCACCTGCCTGTTTCCTCAGTCAAAGTTAAACTCACACAGTCAAGAAATAAAAAAAGAGAATGGTTTGAAATTGTTTTTTTTGACATGTGTTGTGGACTTTTCTCCCTCGATCGGGAAATTACATTTTCATTTATAGATTAAAGCAAACAAATCGCAGGAAAATCCTTTCGAGTCTCAGTAAAACTGATAACACAGCACATATCGGCATTCTCCTGATGTAAGGCAGAATCCTATTAGAATATGTGCTGTGCTATCGTTCCAAACCAAATGCATTGAAAGCAGTTTTCTACCTTGAGGCCTTGAGGTTGCCTTTCGTTTGGCAACTCCACTGCCAATTATGTCTCTGCAATGTCAAGGTTACACACGTTCCACATATAAAGCAACACTTATTTTTAATGATAAGCGATGCAAATAAATATTAGTAAATAATGTGGTATTTCATTTGCATCTCCTTATTCATTCTCATTTGTGTATTGGCAGGATTAACACTTGAAGTATACAGTGTATTAAACTGTATTTTTTATTCTTTTACACATGCAATTGAACTGATTTCCAGTAAATTCTAATGACTGTAACTGAAGTATGTTAACTTAGTGTAAATTGACTTATGTTACATTTTAGGCAATATTCTTTTGATTTAAGTCACCAGAGGCAAGAAAGTTAAGGCCGTTGAAGAACAAACAATGCATAATTTCCCAGGTAAACAGTACATTTACTCACCAAAAAAAAAAGCTATTTATACTTTACAAGCTTGCCTACGTAAGCAGCCGGCTAAATAAAAACACAAGACTCCCTGCTGCAGATAAATAAATGAGCAGCAGAAAATAACTTTATTTGAAGAGACTCTCAAAGAAGTTTAAAGCCTTGCACTAAAGCAGGGGTGCCCAAATTCTTTTCATTGAAGGGCCAAAAATGTATCGCGGTGGAGGGCCGCGGGCCAAAACTAATCATTCACGTTGCAGCGCTGGAAATTAAATATGCCAATAACACCACTGTGCAAAAAAAATATTGAAAGTAGTTTTGAAGTTGAACACATAATTAAGAAATAATTGTGTTTCATGGCATAAAATGATGAAACATCTCAATGCCTTCAACGACATTTAGCATAATATAATTTCAACTAAATGGGACACAGCATGCCCCGCCTGTACGATCAAAACACTACTTTGAAACAATCATTTAAAACTTCATGACACCTGAAACACAAAAGAGAGAGAAGGGCGAGGAGAATGCACTGACTGCAGAGAAACATGATTCAGGAATACAGTGGAATGAGTATGGGGTGGACATCAGTGTAAATGGTGCGTGAGCAGTGTGATGGGTATACAATGTTCACAAGTGGGGGGGGGGTTGGCTACAACGTGGCACAACTGCGTCTGAATGGACTATCACCCATTGCAGCACATTATAGCTACATTATGTGTAGATGGTGGATTGTGCTTGAATTTAATGTTGGTGTTCTACTATATAATCTTAGTTTTTAATTCCTGTTTTTAGGTTTAGGGCTTTGTTCCTAGTGGTTAGGTTAACGCTAAAATACGGTATACGCTTTAACAAAGAAGTAGGTTTTGAGTTCACCCCACAACTGGGGTACTTGAGAGAGAGGAAAATCAACAAATGAAAGCAGTAAAATAAAAACATGGGGTTTTATAATGTTTGTTTGTAGTTAAAAATGGTAGCAATACTAAATATTACCAGCAACTCACAAAACAACAACAAAAACACTAAATGAGAGAACAAAAAGAACAAACATGGTACACAAAATAAAACCAAAAACACACACACTAAGAGAGAAAAATACTTGCCATTACCAGCAACACACAACAACAACAAAGACACACTAAATGAAAGAAAATTACACAAGATCACTACAAAATACATAAAAATAACAGAGAAACATACAAAAACACACACACTGAGAATGATTGAAATAATACCAACAACACATAAAATTGACAACAAAACACACACTATGAGAGAAAAATAGTTGCCATTACTGGCAACACACAAAACAACAAACAGCAAAATACACAAAAATAAAAGAGAAACTAACAAAACGACATCAGAAACAACCAAACAATGCCGAAAACACACACAATGAGAGAAAATAATTCAATTAAAAACACACAAACAATAAAAACACAAAATGAGAGAATAATATACTGAATAATAAAAAGAACAGACAAACAACAACAAAATATACAAAATAACACCAAAACACATGAAATAACACTAAAATTATGGTAAAAATGATCTTGATTAGAACATGAACTGATAAAACAAGGATCAGTCTTGGTTCCACATCACAAGGGAGATGACCGGAAATTATGAAAAAGTACTTGGTCCAAAAATGTTTGAGAACCACTGGTGTAATGTTCCTCAAGATAATTTAGTATTTTTCAGGCCGATTTTTTTCTCTACCCAAGTTGCTGTCACATTTGATTTTATTTCCTAAGTTGAGTGCTGCTGTTGTGATTTGAACAAAATGGGAAAAAAAAAAAAAAAGAATTTCTGCTTTAGTCAAAACCTAAAATAAACAAAGCATCTCTTAGTGGTTATTTGCTTCTGTCAGGAGAGCAGATTGTCAAAGCTTCGTACACAGAGTAAAACTAAATTGCTCTGAGAATGTTGTTGTCCAAACATGTCAGGGGACTCAGTTGGACATATAATTATGACAACTTCTCTTCTGGGGCGACATGTTAGCAACAGCTTATAAATTGCACTCGTGAAAAATGAATCCAAACAGTTTTTTGCACCGTAATTGGTCTGAGTTTGAATCTAAAGCCGTTCAAAACTGTTGTGGATTTTTTTACATGGTGGTAGCCTCACCTACAATGGAGAGAGGAGATGATAATGAGAAAAATGGCAGTGAATTGATAACATACACTAGACCATGTCTTAAGGTATTTCAGTTTGTTTGTGAGTACAATCCTCCCATTGTGTCACACTATATAAAATATCCATCTGGTCTCAAGCCACACATTTCTCTCCTTTCTTCTTCCTGCCAGATTGTGATTAGATCAGTTTAGTACATTGGCTGTGTGCCCAAATGCCACCAGAGATGCCATTTCTTTCCTTTGTTGGCTGTTTGCACTTGTTGTATTTTCTGTTTGCATTTTGTCATCTGTTGTTTTGCTCTCCACAGAGGACGGACGCAAGCGCTTGGAATGTTTCATCATGCTCAGATTAGGCGCTCTTGCTCTTTTTCATGCTCCATGACTGAGCTTCTTTTTTTTTTTAATTCTGGGCTTTTCCCCCCATTTCCATGTGTTGTGCTATGCACATTTATTATTTATGAGTGCATGCAAACCTGCTTCTACTGAAGCAAATAGAATGGAAACCCTGCAATGCTCTGCTGTGAATAATGCATTTGGCTCAGACATGCATCATTTCAATGGAGGTAGTAAAGCTAAGTGTTGTTCTTGAGTCCATCAACACTAGCCAAAGTCCCAAGGAATGCTCCCCTCTTGCCTCGCTGTCCTGTAGGGAGCTAATGAGGCTTATTGCCATAATTAACACCATGTTACACTTGGGCCTGGGCCAGGGGTGGACTGGCCATCTGGCGTACCCGGCATCATCCTGATGAGCCGGCGACCCAAAGTGGTCTGGTGCACTACGTGTTTTGTTGTTTTGTTTTTTTGCAAGCTAGTGGAGGCAGATGTGTTAACTGGTGGCCAAAAATGGTCCACAAGTGGCAAAAACGTGTCAAGAAAAGAGTGAAAAGTGACTAAAATGGGCCAAAAGCAGTCAAGTGACCAAAAAATTGGCAAATAAAGAGGAAACAGGTAGTATGTAATGGCAAAGGGTAGCTTAAATGTGGCAAGCAATAGTGAAAAAGGACAAAAATAACAAAGGAAGTTGCAAAATGGCCAAAGAAAAAAGGGGTTAAACTTTCCCCTTTTAAGGTTTTCTGGGGGAATAATAATAATTAAAATTAAGACATATAGAGCCACATGTTGAGCACTCAATAACGGCTTCTACATGGTGTCACTGATAATAATGTGGTGTGCTGGTCTGGACATAAAATGCCAGTTCTGAATTTTGTTCCCAGTCCATCCCTGGCCTGGGCAACGTATTGAGATTCAAGATATATCGACATTTCTATTATGGCGATATGGAAAATTACAATAATTAAATTCAACTTTATTTGTATAGCGCAAATTACAACAGTCATCTCAATGTGCCTAACAAAATATAAAATTCATAATAAGAAAAAAACCCAACAATACCATCAATAATGATGTATTTTTATGTTATACCTAATTCTGGTTTTAGGAGTCGCTGCTTTCGCTACTTTTCAGAACAGCATGAAAAACTGTTAAATGGATCAATGACTGCGTCCTAACCCAGACCTTCCAATAAACAAGCCACACTACAGAACTCACTCACACATGCTGTCACATATAGTGCAGCTGTTTTACATCAGCAAATTAAGCCAAATTGTCTTTCTAGTGGGTTTTTATTGAGTTAGAAATATCAAGATTCATGTTGTTTATCGCCACTTGAGAAAAAAGAGATATGAGTTTTGATCCATATCGCCCAGAAAAACATTTAGAGGTAGAAGTCTTTCTCATCCAGAGCAGCCTGCTGTGAAGGAAACGGAGAACCTCGATCGAGCTTGTTATGGATTATGTTAATAAATCTAGTCATCTGTCTGAAGTGAAATAAATTGAATAATGTCCTGGTCACACACCAGCATTAAAAGTTCTACGCTGACAGTTTCTAAATTTAGATCAGAAACCTTTATCTGAAAATATATTAATACATATTATATGAATTAAATTCCCTAGAATATCCACCAAAGTAAAGCATCCATTTCTTTTGACAACTGTGTGACATCCAAGCGACAGCTGTCACTCTGACATATGTTGGCAGTTTTTCTTTTAAAATCCACAACCACTTCACTACATGTTTTTCTAACACAACAGGAGACAACAATAGTTTTGTTTTCATGTTGCAGCCAAAAAACATCTTTCACGTAATCAAATATTTTTTTTTGTGGATAAAAATGGTTCAGTGTCAGTGGAACGTGTAAAATTGAGCTCCATTTGAGGTGGAAAGGTGTGAAAACAAAGGCAAAAAAAAAAATTTTTTTTTTTTAGAGAAACAGTGAATAAAACAAAGCAAAAATAATGCTCACTGTCTTTCCCCTTTTTCTCCATCCAAATGTATCACCTGATTTAAAATACACTGGATAAAAAGTACCACATTGGATTTTGACCAATACGATTTACTGAAAAGGATATGATGTAAATTTAAAAATGTCATCAATCAATCCATTCATATAACAGAGTTTAAGGCATGTTGCCAGTCCAAAACAATATTAATACAAAGACCCTGAGAAAATCCATCAACTGTAGCAGATGTAAATCTGTAATAACTTCGACCAATGGAAAAAAAGAACCATTTTTTTTTTAACCAATCACGTCTCCCTGCTCGTTCTCGTTCCCTCACATGCACGAGCTCACACTGAAAGCGCGTCACCGCTGACAGTTTTTGGTAAAGTTTGTTTACTTACTGCTGAATGAGACATGAGACGACACAGTTTCTACACAATACAAGTGATGAGCTGAGGTCTGCTATTGGAGCAGCTGTGCGCATGCATGTGAGTGAGATGGAGCACAGGGGGGTGGGGCGAGGGGGTAAAGGCGGAGCCGTTGGGGAAGCTACATTCAAAATCATGCTAGCTTTTGCCTACCCTACCTTTAGTACAGGGGGAAACAAGGGTTTTGGTTTTTTTTGTCTTTGCAGTTTTGACAGTTTTTTGTAATTTTGTGTTCTTGTTGAAATTTGGGTATTTTTTTGCATTTGTGTTGCCGATTTGTGCATTTTTGGGGTTACTTTCTGTATTTTCCTGTCGTTTTGTTGACACTTTGTGTGTCTTTGGAACTATTCTGTAATGTTTCTTGTGTTTTTGTAGTCATTTTGTTTGTTGAAGTGGTTGTTGTGTCTTTGTTGTCATTTTGTGTATTTTAGTTTTTGTGTACTCCATTTTGCTGTCGATTTGTGTGTTTTGAGTTATTTTGTGTATTGTTGGGGTTTATATTCATTCCAACTTCTTGAAATACAATTTTTTAGGGATTTGTTTTGGGGGCCGCACAAATTAGACCAGGGGACACATGTGGCCCCGGGGCTGCCAGTTGCCTTTGTCTGGTCTCGTTATTCTCACTAAAAAAAATATTTGTGCATAAGATTTTTTGTCAACAAAATTGACATAGATTGATAACAAGTTCATTAGAAAATAGAAAATAACTTTCAGTAGAAATCTGAATAAAAAGATGAGAGTGGGCTGAAATGGGCGACATGGAAACAGTATTTCCAGAGAACCACTTGGCTGGTTTATTGCTATCATTACTCATTTGACTTCAGCTTCATTTCTTGATAGTTATTATCTGCTCAGTTTGTCAATGCATGCTAATTGTGTGAGTATGAGAACTGGAATGAATACTGTGTACTCTAGAGTGACTGATATTGCTTTAAAGTAGCAGGATCATTTTCTGCTTGGGCAGACACATTGTTGGATGAAAAGTGGAAATAAAGCTGTAAGATCCACTTAGCAACACTCTAATTTTATTACAGCTTATGGGGGCCTCGTGCAAAAATACTTTTCACAGTTTTGGAACATATATTAGAAGTTACCAGTACACACACACACACACATGCACACTTAACATCGACGACGATAATAAAAAGTCATACTTGATCATAACATTTTTGTCACATTATACTTTCAGCACAACCAAAATAGCTTAATGTCTATCACTCGTTCTAATTTCACACCCTAACTCTCTCTTCCATGTTCCTTTCCCCCTCACCAGTGTGTAACACTACCTTCTCTTTTTATGTTTTTCTCTTTAATCAAATTTTGCTTACCCTTCCTTAATGAGAACCTTAAAACGATGACATTTAAAACGTACAGGGTAGAGACTCTACAGAATGGATTGAGTTTCCCTAGTTTATGATGATAATCATTCCAGGCAGCTCATTTATTAGCACTTTTACCTTACCGTACAAAGGTCTGGGTTCGACTCCCGTGGCGTGACACCTTCATGGGACCTTTCTGAGTGGAGTTTGGTTGTTCTTGTGTAGGTTTCCTGTGTATTATGGCTTTTTTCCACAACCCAAAATCTTGAAGTTAATTGGAGTCTCTAAATTGCTTGTATACTAGGTGTGAAAGGGTGTTTGTCTCGTTGTGCCATGTGACAGACTGGGGTCCTGTACGTGTTTTATCACACCTCAATGGGAGTTGGATCTAGATATCATTAAATGCCTCAAAATGTGGGTAGCTGAGGGTGTCTGTTTTTTCTTCCTGCATTGTCCTTCAACACCGTTTGTCCGAATTTGACAAATAAGCTATTGAAAACGTTCAAACAGTTCCCAAGATTTATGCTTGTACATTTATAATTTGTAACTATTGCTTTGTTACTATTCGTTAGACTTTTTTTTAAAACTTTGCAAACAAATTACAAACCATTCAACCTTTAACATGTTCAGCTGATATATTCAACCCATTTCAATATTTTTCAGCCTTTTTTAACCTTATTGCTTTATTAGCTATTGCTTGGTCAATGCTTAGCTAATGCTAGGTGAATGTTAATGCTAGGTTATTGCTATTGCTAGGTTAATGCTAGCTTAATGGTATTGCTAGGTAATGCTACTTGTAGGTTATTGTTAATGCTAGGTAATGCTACTTGTAGGTTATTGTTAATGCTAGGTAATGCTACTTGCAGGTTATTGTTAATGCTAGGTTAAGGTTAATGCTAATGCTAGGTTAATGCTATTGTTACATAGCACTGCACGAAGGACGCTGAAATGCTCACCTTTGTGGGTGTGTCTGTTTACATGTCAATCATGGCAGAGAGCTTCCTGGAGGCGCGGCTTCTGCAGCTCAGTGCCACGTTAAATTCGTCTTAAAGTGGGAGCGCGTCATCAAATATGTGTTTGTGCTCATTCTGCAGTAAGAAAGGAGCAAATCACCCTCTAACGATTGAGGGAATCAATGAAAAAAAACACTTTGGGCATGTGTATGAAGCACTAATAGCACTTTTATCATGTTTAAAGCACAGAAAAGTCCATTTAGCTTAACATGGGCCCTTTAATGTTATTGCTAGGTTTGTGCTAATGCTAGTTAATGCTATGCTAATGTTAATTTATGCTAATCTACTCTTCTGCACCGTGGTGGCTGTGCACTGTGATGATGCTGTCGGACAGCTACGTCATCACCATCAAGTTGTACATTGTGTCCAATGTTAGAGAACATACTGTGAGGACACAGGGTGAGCCAGAGCCAAGTACTTCTGCCACAAAATAGTACTGAAGATGGAGAGAGAAAAATGATTTGAAGGGCCGAGGCCAAGTGTTTCATAAATGAAATCTCTGAGTGTAAAATTTGGCTTGTGGAACACAGGGCTCAGCTTTTACTGTTACACACCCAATTCAGCTGGGAGTAAACGTTGATTCACAACCACAATCTCCAGTCCTGCTTATCAGAGCTAGGGCTGTCACTTTAAAGCGTTAATTGTGATTAATTAATTACAGGAAAAATTAATGCGCAAAAGAATTAACGCCATTAATCACATTTTTTTAGCGCTCCAAACAGCGCGGAACCTTTCTTATTTTAAGAGTTCCTGGTATATCCATAATACTGATGCACAGTCTGCAGTACAAGATGGGAGATTGCTGAGCTGCTCAGCTTCGTTTGTGTTAATTTGGCTTTTAAAAAAACTGGATGGAAAAAACAAACCTAGTTGTGTGTAAATTGTGCAAGAAAGAGTTTGCATTATCACTGTAGCTGTAGCTATAACTGCTACATGCTGCAAGCCATGACTGACAAATGAACAAACCCACTTGATAAATATTATCTGAATTATTCGGTGTCAGAAGTCTCCTCACTGTTTATGATGTGCTAACTTATAGCACTATATGATGTATTTATTAACTTATTTCAAACCTAGTGCAATAATGAAATACTAATGCTGTGACAGCACTGTATTACTGTCTTTACTGTGTTTTTATACAGTCTTGTGTTTTAATGCTTTCGATTTTAAAGCCTTGAGTGGAAAATGTTGTTCTGTATGTGCCTATGGTGTGTAATATACTGTATGTATGAATGATAATAAAACTATATCTACTTTGTTTGTATTTTCTATTATTTGGAGATTGACAAAAGTAAACATCAGTATGGCAGGCAGCCCTCTGGATGAAATGGATATGCCTGCATCTATTCTAACCTGTTAAAAACAAACAATAAATATCTGTCAATATCAGTGTTTTGATCTGCCACAATAATGTAATTTAAGTGAAAAGACCTCAAGTTGATCGCGTTTTTCGGCAATTTTTAAGTGCGATTAAAAAAGAGATTAGATTAATTAATTACAGAGCATGATTAATGAATCACACCATTTTTTTTTAATCTCTTGAAGGCACTAATCTGAACTACTGCTTTTTATATTTTCTATACATAAAAAGCAGTAAGTCATCTATAAATTTATAATTTGCAAACTTAGCAAATACAACTAATTCCAGGGTTGAGGTCAATTAAAATTGTAATTGCATAATTGATAGTAATTGAGTTTAAATAATCGACATTGTAACTGGCATGGAAATTCTACAAAATCTGTCAATTAAAATTTCATCTTCCGCAAAACTTGAGATAAAAACGAATCAGATGATAGATAATATTTTTTTTTTTAGTGTATTTTTATTTTGATTGAAGACATTGGTCAAAACTGACCCGTTATCATAGGAGACGCTAACACAAGATGAAGATGAAGTTTTATGGGATAATTTATTTCAGACTCAGTAATTGTGATCAATCGTAATTGAGAACATAATTATAATTGACTATCAGGGGATAAAAAATAGTCAGAATTTAATTGTAATTTTGGAAAAATGCCGGTCACTGTAATTGTAACTGAATTGTAATTGAACCTTGATAAATGAAAACGTAATTGTAACTGAAAAATGTAATTGACCCCAACCCTGATTGATTCTTATTCACATTTGAAATGAAATGCACATTACTTCATTATAAATACATATAATTAGATTTTGCGAATACAAAATTGTGGCCGCTAACAATGCAACAGCCATTGTGGGTAAAAAGTTGACGTAAAGCATGAGGGAAGGTGCATGTCAGACACAGTTAATAAGGCAAGTCAGTGGGAAGCAGTGTTGGCTCCAATACTCTAGAAGTGATGCACACATGCTGTCACATGTCGCGTTTCGATTTTTTCCTACCTTCTGCATGTAATGTAGCATGTTGTTTTGAGCGTGTGGTTCCCGACAGGGTAGCAGACTGCTCAGACGTCAGTTCAATAACAGTCCATTTTAGATCGTATGAACAAGCGCGCAAAGACGAGCCCTACATATGTAGAAAAGCAACATTTGATGAAAACGTGTGAAACCTGCTTTGAATAATTGAGAATAATGAGAATAAATGTGAAGATAAAGAAAGTACTGAGTCATCGTTCTTAAACAGAATTATTAAATGTGTGCACACAGCCTCCAGCCACCTATTACTCATCTGTACCTGCTTATAATATTTCAGCTTATAGAATTCATCAGTGCTGAAACATACCATTATTTTGAAGTTATTTTGCTAAATGTGCAAAATTGGCCATGTTGTCCTTCACTAGTCAAAGTAATGAGGTTCATAATGAGGTTAATACGGGATGTGACAAAGTAATGAATATGAATGGACATGCTTTGTTTCATAGTTTTATACACTTTCATTAGTAACCCTGCACTTATCTGCTTAGATCCATTTCACAGCCAACCATCATCTAATCCAGTGGTTCTTAAACATTTTTTGGCTCGAGCACCCCCTTTGTCCAACTACATTATCCTCAGAATACTAGTAATAGTGATAACTTTTTAAATATGATTTTCTAAATAAGTGAAAATAAACCAGTATTTGAATAACACTGATTTAGTACTTCCAGAATAGATTTATTTCTATAGTTTTTATCATTTTCAGTCATTTTCTCACATGTCTGGGACCAACACTGATCCTAATCCAGATTATTTCCGTCATTATTATAATTATCATTTTAACTAAAAATCAATATTATAAAACCCATATTTTTCATGCTTACATTTCCTAATTTTCCACTCATGGACAATCACCCGTTACAGACAGGCGTCTGTCTCTCACTCTGAGAGACAGCTGTCAAAATCTGCCATGTTTCAGCACCAAGGACAGCGCAAAATTACAAAGGTCACCGAACTTTCAGAACACAAAAACCCACAAAAACAAAATATTTACAAACTCATAAAAACCCATAAAGCCATAACTCCTTTAATGAATCAGCAGCACAGCAGAAAATGAAAATAAATTGCGTGCTTGCCTTTTATTTGTCCAATACAGCCAAATAAAACAGTCATGGATAAGTAGGCCGCAAATCAGCCTGTTTGTGTAGAGTTGCTCAGAAAGTGACTTTTCAGAGGCTAAAACTCTGGAAAACAGGCAAGTTTGGGAAAAGAAATCTCAAATACTATGTCTTTGGGGTTCTTAGAACAAATGGAGATGGGTGAACCTTTAAATTTGTAATTAAAACACCTAACCAATAGCAGGTGAGGTGCTGAAATAAACAAACAAAACAAAAAGGATCCGGGCCAAATTATGCTCTGGGTACACGTACCTGCATTTGAAAAACACTAATCTAATGTGTTGCAGTATTAATTAGACATTTGATGATGTTGACTGAGAGCTTTTAATTTGATCAGGGTTTCCGTCTTGCTGTGTTAAAGTTGTTGCTGACAGCCTCGGTGATGCTGGTCCGTCACTTCCTTTGTTTTCTTATTGTCACTTGTATAATGAGCGAACCTTTTTTTTTTCTTCTGTCCCCTTTTCCAGCATTCGGTGGGATTGTGTGGGATTTGTGCGTACAAAAAGACGCTTGGAGCAAATTCCATTTCTTTATGGAAATGGTCCATTCCATCAATTCATCTGGGGATTTATGTAGCGCTGCTTTCTCGCTCGTCCTGTCATTACTATCCTTTTGTTGAGCAGTTGTTCCAGCAGCTGTCTGTTTTCTGCATTTTAACTTCTTATTATCAGCAGAAATGCTTTAAGAAGAATAAGAAAAAAACTACAGGATTCTGCAGGAAACGATAGCACAACAAATTATTATTATAATTAATATTATTATTGCTGCAATAACTTCTCTATTGCATTATCCCTGCATAAAAATAGGTATCCAATAGCAAATATCTCTCAAATGTGTAATACAAATAGGGCTGGGCGATATATCGATTTTCAAGATATATCAGCAACACTTTATAATAACTATCCGTTATGAGTAGTTAATAGATCATCAATAAACTGTTAGTTAATGAGTTGCTTGATGAATAATTACTTTTAATTTCATTGCATAAAATAAGTATTTGAGACAAAAGAAAAATAGATCTTAATATTTAGTACAGAAACGTTTGTTAACAATTATTTATTTTTATTTATTCAGTTTATTTCCGACTTTGTTACATTTACTTTTTTTTTTTTTACATTTTTTTTTTTTTTTTTTTTTTTTGTACATGCCGAAAAAGGAGACGAGAAAAGCAGTTTGCTTATCTGGGTCCCGTCCCCTGTTTTACCATCGCAAATTTACATGGGTTTACATGTCTCTCTGGTCAAACATTCTTGAGTTGTTCTGAACAGTCCTTTTTTGTGTATTCTCATCTGTAGTCAGTGTTGTCTTGTTTTTATTCCTCCTCCTCTCTATCGTTGTTCGTGTTGGCCTTGTTCCCTGCCAGACGTTGTTAGCATTCCTCCAGTTCAAGAATAGTTCCTCTTTCGAAGGTGTTTGGAAGGTTTTTCCCTTTTCATCCATAATGTCACCACTCGGGAATGTCTCTTTTGGACACACAAGTTTGCAGCTTGTTTTGTCTCTACATCAAGGTTAATCCAGCTGTTGTTAGTTCTATTGGCAGTGTTGTATTTTCCACTGTTAGATTTAACTTGTATAAACACATTATTATATCTTAGTTCATAAGCAAGGTAATAATTTCATTGTACAGGAAAACGTGTTTCTAACTATTAGATGTTGGAAGTTTTGACCAACTTACATAACTTTATATAGTTATGAATCATTAACATACAGCTTGTAAGTTATCTATTGGCTATCTATAAGACAGTTATAAATCCTTAAACTGTTAAACATTCAACAAGCAACTTATAACACGTTAACTCACAGTTAATTAATGATCTATTAACTGCTTATGACGGATAGTTATTATAATGTTACAGATATACACTTGTTTTAGGAGTCACTGCTTTCACTACTTCTGAGAACAGCATGAAAAGCACAGTTGGATGGATTGAGTGCATCCTAACCCAGACCTTCCCCTAAACTAGCCACACTCACACGTGCTGTCCTTTAGAGGAGAAAAAGCCACAAAATGGCACATATTGTGCAGCTGTTTGTTAATAAATGTATCGGTGTGGAATTTTAAATCAGCAAATTTAACCCAGAATTCTCTTTCTGCTTCTTAATAGAGGAATAAATATTGAGATTCATATTGTATATCATCATTTTGAGAAAATAAATTGAGATATGAGCTCTGGTTCATATCGGTCAGCGCTAAATACAAATAATAAAAGTACAGAAATGAACCCCGAACACCTCAATTCTTCAGATAATCAAACACAAAGTAAATGGCCTTTACTAACTTACTGTTGGTTGTCACTGTGTCTTTAAAAGGTGAATTAGATTCCCTAATGTGACCTGTTTAAAACAAAAATGCACACCTTATTGCTTATACAGCAGTACATGATTTATAGTCATATTATGAGTCATGTTGAGTTACCCGCTAGAATATATAATCAACCTCTATCTCTCTAAGTATTTTTTTGTCGTGTGATGTTAGCTGAAAATGGTTCAGTTTCTAATTTTGGAAACATGTTCTACTTAAGGAGGCTTTTTATGTATTAAAGGGGACATATCATGCTAAGTCCACTTTTTTAGCCCTTAAATGCATTTTGTTGTATATTTAGAGTGCTTAGAAGTACAGAAAAAATCAAATTAGTCTCTTCAGGTGCTCCGTAGATATCTATATATTCTGTTTTGCTCATATTTTTCAATCTGTTTCGATTTTTCTATTCTCTATTACGTTTTTTGAACTCTTACATCACAGTATTTGCAGCGGAACTGCCAAATTAGTACATCAACTCCAGGTCCAACACTTCGAGCAATCCGCCATTTTTATTTCTCGCTTTTATTTTGTAGTCCAAGCTCAAGGATGCTGAAGTTACGAGAGGATAAGTCAAAATGTTTGGTTGTTGGATGTAGTAACCCACACGCTTCATTACACCGTCTCCCAGCATCAGAACCTTTTCAAAGTGCCTGGTTGAGTTTTATTTTTCACGGAAATGTACCCACATCTGTGGGTAAGGTCATTTTTGTGTGCTTGCTTTAGATCCTTGATGATATGGCCTACGTGAATTAATTTAAGTCTAAAGTTTTCATTAGTCATTTTATTTTGCCGTTTTTGTCTTTGAAAAGACTGAATTAAAATGCATTTCATGACGTTAGCTTGGCGCTAGCGTTAGCTCGGTGCTTGTGTTAGCTCACTTGTTAGGGTTCTGCAGGTTCATCATCTTCATTTTCATCTCGCTCCGCCGGGTCCGACTCTGGCTCGAACATGTAAGGCTGGATGGACAAGTCTTCTGTTGTTGACATTGTGTAAATAACCTCTGAATAAAAGGTTTATGCGCCGCTACATAGCCGTATCTCTTCTATCAAACTACAAAAATGGCCGAGCAGGGTGGAGTTGAACCGAGCGTCACCTGAAGAGGGGGCGGGGTATGGAGTGTCTCATTTGCATTTAAACGAGTTGCTCTCAGAAGCACATCAGAAAAGGGGTAGAAAAAGGACCTGTGGAGCTATAATAATGAGGAATTCAGACCCAAGCATTGCAGTTCCACTTTATATAGACCACAACTGTATGATTTATATGTAAAAAGGAAGGATTTAAAACCATGATATGTCCCCTTTAATACCTAAACTACGAGGCAGCAAAGTGAAAAGGATCACCTTCTTTTTTTGGCTAAATACAGCTCCTTTGACAAAAAAACAATTTTCTCAGTGATTTCTGATGTGCTTTTATTAAAACTTCAAGCATCAATCCTAATTATTGATCAGAATTGTTGTTGCTCAAAGCGTATTAGTACTTCTTAGCCAGAGGTGGAAGTAATAGATTACAAGTACTCACATTGCTGTAATTGAGTTGCTTTTATGGGTGCTTGTACTTTTTTGAGTACTAGTGCAGTGCCCGTAGGTATTGGTAAAGAAAAGTGGGAGGTTAAGTAGCTTTTTCATGGATGGCCAAATGAGGTTGTGTTTGAAGGTGGGACATCAGGGACATTTATGTTTGTTGTGAAATGTGTAGAGTGATAATTATTGTTTTTATATATTTTGGCTTTTAGCAAGGACACTGAATGGAGATGAACCCCATTCTACTAATGTGATAATACCACTACTGGTGCCTTTTGCTTTTTAGCCATTGGGACAGTAATGCAACAGCATGATATTTGAAGATGTTTTGAAGGCTAAATCTGGTTAGATTTCTGTTTTGAGGATAGTTAAAGGGTATGTATGGTTGAATATTGTAATAAGTATGAATTTGTTATCCATCATGGTTATGCTGTTGCATTGGTATTAAAAAAAGAACATTTTAAGACAGAAATTGGTGAGGTAGATAGAGAATGACAGCTGTTGTAGAACACACATCACACAGGCAGACAGACAGATTCCTTGCTTTTATAGAAGTAGAACTGATGACATCATCACTGTGGAGGTGGACTGATGACGTCACCACTGTGGAGGTAGGACTGATGACGTCATCACTGTAGAGGTAGGACTAATGACTAGACTGTGGTAGCTCCACCCCGGTGGACAATTTTATGAAATAATTTATTAACGGTATCATTGCAGTCTAAACAAATCCAATGTTGCACACCCTTGAACCAAGCAGCATCCATGTTGAAAGTCTCATGGCAGTCTGAACCTGATCTGCAGAGATATTTGAGGAAAGCACTGACAGACAGACAGACAGAGATTCCTTGCTTTATAGATAGATATTTTTCAATCAGCAATTTTACTTGCATTTAAGTATGTTTTAAAAGAAGTAATTTGTTACATTCCTACACCAAACCGTTACTAAGTACATGTTTTTTTTGTTTTAAAATGATCAAAGAACATTGTGAAACTACAAGTACATGTAACCAGTAACTTTTACTTTGGGTGCCATTTGATTGAGCTACTTGTATTTGTATTTAAGTACAATTTTAATGACGTAACAGTGCTCCTACTTGTGTAAAGAGTACTGATATTTCCTACACCTCTGTTCTTAGCCATGATTTAGACATGTTTTAAATGTACCTGTTTTATATACATTTTTTATTTATAGAAACACAAATTTGAAGTTTATTTTCTCTTAAAAAACACAGAAAATGTGAGGCTGTTAATTAAGCGCCCTGCCTTCTCCACCTGTGTAGCAGCCCAACTGTGCAGCATTAGCAATCAGCCCCTCTGTGTATTTAGGTTCTGTCTATAAAGGTAAAGAGCTGTTGACTTGTTTACTGGGCAGCCAGTCCACACGTTGGCTGTATCGGGTCTCGACCACACCGGCTTTATTGGATTTTCCAGCTCCCTGAGGCACATGTCTGCTTCTCTGCCCTCCTAACAAAGACTCCCATGTGGAATATTCCTGTAGTCTTCTCTTCCCTGGATCAGACAAACTGATCCAAACTCCCTGTAACCCCTCCACCTTTTACTTTTCTATCATTGAGTGGAGATACTCATTACTCACTTATAAAAAGCTTAGATAATGCAAAAGTGCTTTATAGGTCAAGATCAGTGTTTCTCATGTACATCTAGGACAGGGATGGGCAACTACCACAGTGGGGACAACAAAAATGTCACTATTTGATCCCAGGGCCACATTATCAACATTTATGCCAGCATTAGAATGATTGGCCTGAGCATTATTACGGGGGGAGGGTTTTTTTCTGTCTTTGTTTGTGGCTTTGTGAGTTTTCAGTCATTTTGTGTGTTTTTGGAGTTGTGTGTTTTTGTTGTTTTTTGTGTTCTTGTTTTTTTTCATTTTCTGCATTCATGTAGTTGATTGTGCGTTTTTCTGGTCACTTTTTGTATATTTGTTGTTTCTGTATTTTCCTGTCATTTTGTTGACAGTGTGTGTGTCTTTAGAGCTATTCTGCAATGTGTTGGTTTTTTTGTGTGTTTTTGTGGTCATTTTGTTGTGTCTTGTCATTTTGCGTTTCATAAGTCATTTTGTGTCATGAGCCTACAGTATTTCATATATAGGTTTGACTTTCTGAAATGATTGACATAAAATGTTGAACATTTTCATGTTATTCTAATTTTTTGAGATGTACCTGTAGACTGAACTCAGAGATGGCGATTCCAGAGTGTCCTTGAATGCAGCATTACGTGTTTCTGAAGCCTAAGTCATGTAACTGCATCACGTAGATGTTGACCAACAAGAGTTCTGCATTGAGGGAATGCGTCGCTCTGAAACTACCACCGTACAGCTAGATGGTTGGGGCATTAACAAATCCGGTCTCAGTAACACAATGTTTAATGGTTTGCAATGATCTTAAAGTGCAATTTCAATATAAACATATTCAACATGCAAACGAAGTTCAAAAGGTGCGTTCACACCGAATGCGAATCTGGCGACTAGATTAGCCTCGAAATCAATGTAAATGATGCAACGCCGACTCACGCAATTCCAGCGACTCAATTGCGCGATATGAGTCGTTGGAAGTCACTCAAAGTTGAAAATTTTGAACTTTTCAAGCGACTTCGAGTGATGCTATTTTGCAAATCTAATCGGCAGCGAGTTTCTACCCATGTCACTTACTATTTTCAATCCACTCATCACGGGCTATTTAGGCAACTATAGTCACTGAAGGCGCGTTCGATGTGAATGCACATACACACTGCTGTAGATCGATCTATAGACTTTAGACTTAGATTATCCTGTTCATGTGGTTTAGGTTTATGTATGCAGGCTTTGTTGCACACCATTAAACCCCTGCATGGAGATTGTTCTCCATAATTACAGTTACCTTATCGAACAGATCAGCAGGTTGGAAAGGTTTCGGCAGAACACGTGCCAACATAACATCAAACACCTGCTCCTAATTCATGACTAATTCATCTTTTCCGAAGTGATGACCACATTAAATTTGCATATGTGCTTTCATCTTATAAAAACCTACTTCAACCCAATTTCAGAAATACATTAAGCCAATTCAGGCCATTTAGTGATGAGACACCTGGTCTCAGTGACACATTGGTCAGGTGGTAGAATTTTCTTGCTAATCAGCTGCATTCGGCAACCTAAACACTCAGGATGGATAAGAAGCAAAAGTAGGATTACATTTAGAGCAAAAGTTGGCCTAATTCAGCATTAACAAGAAATCTATAGGCCCCAAGAGGAAGTGAGGACTTACACTTTCAATCTGCCGCTGTCAGAGTGGTAGTTTAGAGTTGAAATAGTTTTTCCCCATTCTTGTGCGCTAATGTACTAAAAGCCCAAAAAACAAGCGCTAATTAAAGTGCACACACATTTTCATGTGTTCTTTGTTCAGCTGTTGTGGGTGACTTAAGAATATAAATATAAAACATTTCAATATTTATAAGGAGAAACACAATATGGGAAGCTATCTGAGAAAGAGATTGCTTTGGAGAAATTACCGGTATGAAGAACAGCAGAGTAAGTAAAGAAAAGATGTTGATGTTATGAAATGTTTCATTTAGGTTTGTTTTCATTTATTTCAGTAACGTTGACTGAAGCAAAAAAAATTCTCTCCGTTGCCTTTTGATTTTCTCTTCATCTCGATAAAGGTAACACCTGCATTTCGAAAAAACACTCAAATATTGCTAAAAAGTTTTTACACTTTCTTGAGGAGGAATTTCTATCGTTTTGATATTGAATTGTGTTGCAAAAGCGCCATGGAAACACTTTTTCTGTCATTGCACCTCACAGAACGGAATGTACCTGGTCACATGACCACTTCTTCGAGACCACTTTCTTGGGATTATATAAATTATTACTGCCACATTAGACGTGAACCAACCAAGGAATGCTGAGTTATGTTATAAGGAGGTTCTGAGCGTCCATCTTCCTGCAGCAAAATCTCACGGGATAAGATTTCACGTAGTTGTGACAACCTTCAATGGAAACGCGTTCAAAGCGCAAAATATACATTTGTCGACATTTAGAAATATCACTTATATTTTGCGACAATCTGTAACCGAAACCCAGCTAATGACTGCTGCCATCTGTGGGTAAAGCTGTGACAGTTAATGTCTGCCTGATAAATGTGCTAAATAGAAATGTGCAAGATAAGCCTTCACAATCAGTTTTAGTTTAGGTTTGGTATAATTGCATTGCGTGTGTTGAATTGATCTATTTTAATCTCCTCCATCTCAATATTTGTAGCTTTGGTTGAGATTCTCTGATTACATATTCATCAGAGGCAAATGGCTAAATAGATTGTTGCGTGTTTGACAGATGTAATCTTCTTGCTGCCTGGTTAGTCGATCAGTAGCAACATGTTGGTGCTTGTTTTAAAGTGAGAGCACACACATTTTTACGCACATAAAACCTAATAAGTGCCATAGTGTCCTCAACAAGATTTATTAAGTGAAAAAGGTTCACCAGATGAAAATGTGACACAATATAAGCTGAAAGGAAAACAGTCATGAACTCAAATTGAAGCTGAAGTGTTGAGCTGGTCCCATGGATCTAATGGAACTGCTTAATTTGCAACTCTGCTCCAAGTTTGTTTCAGCAAAGTAACAAATCGCTTTTTAATCATGTTACCTTCTCATCTTCTCTGGTATTGGAAGCAGACTGAATTGATCTAGGACTACAAGTGAAAATTAGTTTTTTAAGTTTGTGGGAGGTAATTTATTTGCTCTCCTCACAAACTTAAGTGGGGAAAAAAGAAATCTAATCAGTAAGAGCGCTCTGATAGGGTCAATCTCTGATTACCGGTCAATGAAAGTGGTACCAGCCAATGCTGATCTCCAATTACCAATCACAGAGCACTATTTTTTAATTAATCTACACAACATTGTATACCAAATGTTAATGCTCACAGAACTGACACTCCCCCCCCATCTCCCCATTGCTATCTGGACTCTCGTCTGCTGAATCAGGCCTATCAAGGCCACATAATGGCTGACTGTTTCAGAGAAGAGGGAAAAGATTTTATTTTATCTATGCCTTCGCCGTTCTCCAACCGCACCCCCTCCCTTCCAGTTTACAGTGCTTAGTTCTTAAGTACTTTAAGTTTAGTTCATAGTTTGTTTGTTTGTCAGTCACCCTACTTTGATGGTGTTCGTGCGTGAACTACAAGTAAGTTGTGTTTATTGCTATAAACCGAGTTTGTAGTGAAATGTAGCGTTTCCACTGTTAGTTGGTGCTATTCTCAGTTCACATGAACATTTAATGAGGAGCTACTTCTGCTGTTGTTTATTTAAAGTGTGAATATTGCTTTACCAGTAAGTTTATTGCAGTAGTATCTGTATTCATTAGAGATTGAAATTAAAGGACAAACTACAAATTATGAACTAAACTTAAAGTACGTAAGAACTAAGCACTGTAAACTCTGATGTGTCTCCTTCCTCGTTTCTCCTTCTTTTCTCTCTCTTCCTGCATCCTACATACTGGTGGGCTAGGCTCCGCCCCTTAAAGGGCCAGCATGCCAGTCTTTAGACAGCCTTTTCTACATAAAATATTATCTCGTTTGCTCTGTAACATGTGTAATGACAAATAAAGCTACTCATTCATTCAATATTGAAAGATGGGGAAGGATCATGAATTGCCAACTCAATTGGCAGAAAACCTGGACTATCTACTACTTGATTAAAGTGTCTGCTTCATCAAATTAGTTATCTGTTTTGCATTACAGAATCAATACATTTTATTTAGATTGAAAAATAATAATTTAAATCAAAAGAGTAAAAACCACCAACCTACAAAGAATAACATCTACACATGAAGCTGTTGTTATAAGTTTTACATGACCACTAGATGTACTCACAAGACTTTTGTCAATATAACCATGTCAACTTTTACTTTATTCACCATTAAACAGAATTCAAATCTACTCACAAGCATATTACTGTCAGTCTTATTCATCAGTCATTCAAATCTCATTTCTAGCACACATTTCATATTATGCACTACATAAAAAACAACAAAAAAAACATACATACCTACAAAAAGAAAGAAAACCCTATTCATTGGTGGAGCGGCGATTTTAAAGAGGGTGTTCTAAGTGTAGGGCAAAAGTCGACTACCAATTCAGTTTATTAAATTAATTTACTAAAACCATGATAAAGCTGTTATTCAGTAAGTGATACTAACACGTGGCTCTTTGTCTTGATTTTAATTATTTCTCCAGAAAACCTTGAAAGGGGGAAACTTTTTACCCCTTTTTACAGTTTTTTTTGGCCATTTTGCAATTTCCTTTGTTCCATTTTTTTCACCTTTTCAAAAATTTTTTGAAACTTTTTAGCTTCTTTTTGCCAATAAATATCCCTTTTTCCTAATTTTTGGTCTATTTTTGAAAGTTCCTATTCACACTTTTATCCATTTTTTTTTAGATTCTTTAACCTTTTTTTTTATTGACTTTTCATCCCATTAAGCTTCCTTTTGCCCAATAAATAACACTTGTTTCCCTTTTTCTCTACATTTTGGTTCTTTTTGTTCCACATTTTTGCCCTTTTATACTATTGTTTGTCACATTTTTGTCATTTACGCTACCTTTTGCCATTATATATCACCTCTTTTTTGTCAATTATTTTTCTTTTTGCCCATTTTAATCACTATTCACTTGTTTCTAGCCATTTTTTTCTACTTTTGTTACTCATCTTTTGTCACTTCACTTACACTTTACTCATTGCTGTTAACTCTTTGTTTACCTTCTCGGGACAGCAGCTTTGTCAAATGGCTGGCTGTGATTGACTATCACCATTCAATCAATCAAACTGGACCAATCCAGTATGTTTTTTTTTTTGTTTTTAGAAAGTGCGGGTGTTGCATCACCCGCATCCCCCATGGGTGAGATGCACCTTTCTGGCAGGCTGTTCCACAGGCAAGGAGCATCGTGTTGAAAAGCTTCCATGCCATAGGTGCTTTTATTTTAACATCTTGGTAGTGTGGGTCCATAAATCTTAATGCTCCAAAGGTGAAGAGAGCAAAGACTCTGGCTGTTAAAGCTCCATCAGTTGAATAGCAAGAAGTCCTGCAGCTGCCAAATCACCCTTTGAGAGCCACGGCTTCAAGCCAACAGCCTCAAACAATGTATTTGAGTGTTCACATGACACATGCTGCTGTTAAATGCTTAAAGTTTTCTCTTTTTTGTCCACAGAATGCCGGAGAGGGACCTACGGACCATGTGCAGAAGGGTGCTACTGCTAACTGTCTGTATGGTGTCTGTATGGGTACAACTAAGCAACGCTTCGTCACACAGAAGCCACATAGGTACATTTCATGTCTTTTTCAGGGGATTGACTCAACACGAGGCTTTAAAAAAAAAATTAGAAGAAAAACAAATTACGTATGTTTTTATAGTTTCCAAACTATTCACAGTTGGTTGTATTTTTTTGTCATTTTTAAAAAAACAACAAATGAATGGTCTGGGTCAGCGGTTCTCAAACTTTTTTGGCTCAAGTACCCCCTTTGTCCGACTACAACATTTTGCGTAGAAAACATTTAAAAACAGCTGTAGAGCATACTGATGGAATGAATTCCTGGCGACTCCAAAGAGGTTTTTTTCTACAATTTCTTTTTGATCATGTTTGATCTCAGATATTTTATTTCAACTAGATTTACATTTTACAAAGTAAAAGTATAGAAATACATGTGTTGTTTTAATAATAATCAAAAAATTTAAAAAAATCTATTTAAATTTTTTAGAAATTTCAGGCAACCTCATTTAAACTCCAGGCGACCCCACATGGGGTCCCGACCCCAAGGTTGAAAAACACTGATTTAATGGCTCCTGAATATTATTTATGTTTATTTCTAGTTTTCATCATTTCAGGACTCCCTGTATTGCTATCGCGTACTCCTAGGGGTACACGTGAGGATGAAATTATTATCCAAATGTTTGCAGATAACAGTCATCCATATACAGAGGAAGACAACAAGTGGCTGACATGTTAATATTTGCAATTGAGAAACTGGCTTAGTGAATAAAGCCCCAACAAGATCTCCACTGAGCCTAAAACAATCACAAATATTATTAGAGACTTCTCAGAAAATGGATTTTAAGAGATTCCTCTTTTCAACTGCCCTCTACACCTCAGTGCCACTTCCTTTCCTTCTTTTAGATGTGCGTTTTCTTTGTTTTCATTTTTTTTTCTGTTGCTGTTTCTGATTCAATCTGTTTCATAGTCCCTCTTGCTTACTATTGGAAACACTGATGGAAACTAGAGTGATTGCTTTAATCTGGTACAGATTAAAGCATGTTTTCTGTATTTGGTCCAAACAAAAAAGTTTATTACAGGGTTCCTGCAGATCCCTAAAAAGTCTTAAAAAACATTAAATTCATGAATCTAAAAATAAGGCCTTGTCATTAAAATGTCTTAAATCAACGTTTCAAAAGTCTTAAATTTTAACGCATACAATAGAATATAAGTAAGATTTTATGATTGTAAGTAGTCTCATATTTCAAAATAAATAATTTTTTAAAAACTATATAATTTACCGTAACATTGCGCAATCATGACAGCGGAACCAACTACAAAACAGCTGTGCAGATACGCGTCATGTCTGTCGCAACTTTTCAACAACATGGGGAAATGTAAATTTAACGAATTGCCTGTCCAACAAAGATTTTTCTTCATGGTTTTTATTTTTTGTATTTTAGTTGTTGTTTTATAGTTTTTTTTGTGTCATCTTGTGTGTTTTGATTGATGTTGATTATTTTGTCAGGTTTTTTTTGTGTATTTTACTGTCAATTTGTGTATTTTTGTGTGTTTACTTTGGGGGCAGTTGCATTATACACTGGAATAAAATGTACCCGTACCCTATGTAAATGAAGTTTGTCATAATTTCATTTCAAATGGCTTTAAAAGTTCTCAAAAAGGAAACTGAAGCTGGGCGAACCCTCTATTAAAACCAGGTGACATTACATTACATATTGACTAATACAAAATCAACACTTTACTACGTATGATAGCTAGATTTAAGTGCCGTCATTGTGTGTGGTAAACGATTTTAAATTGTTGGTTGATGGTTTTGTTTAGCAAGTCAAGAAACCATGGATGATGTTTTCCAAACCAGTGATTTTCATGCTATGGCAAAGATATCCCAAATATTTTACATATTAAATATAAAAAATGTGCTCAGAATAAGGTAAAACTTTTCATTTCAGGGACTTGCTGTTAAGACTTGTGAATGAGGCAGAGTATCCCATTATAATCAATCACAGTAAAAACACTCCATAAGGTACAACCTCACTTTAGGGTTGATTTTAAGGCTTTATTGAGAGACATTTTGTACCTCTAATAAAACCTAGACTTTGGTCTTTTATAGAGTGAGTTTGGCTTTGTGTTTGTAGCGTAAAACAATCTTTCACTGAATAGGTCAGGCCCTATGTTACAGTCAAATTAGGATTGGTTAATTAAACATCAAATCACACTTAATTAATTTATATACCACCTTTCTTACAAATTCAATTGTAGTCCAAAGTGCTTTACAGAATGTTGCTGAAGTGATCGACAAAAGGTAAAATGATAAAAAGGTTTAGAGACTAATTCACACAGAAGTAGTTTAATAAAATAATTAAAATAACGATGGCGAATAAGAAAGAGTCAGGGATAAAAACAAAGCTGAGAAAGGAGGAATTTATAGAATATAAAACGTTAAAATTAGCATATAAACCGTAAAAGTAAAAAACATCAATAAAAGATTTAACATGTCAAATAATTCAAAGAATAAAATTATAAGCATAAAAATTATAAAGCACTACATAAAAGTTTGAAGGAATAAATAAGTTTTTAGCTTACATATTCTCAGGAGCACATTAGGTTTATCTATATCAAACTAAATTCTTTACATTCATTTTAAGTGAGGTTTTACACTCAATATAATAATAATAACATAAAACTCATGTTGGGATATAGATGGACTATCTTTGTGGAGTTGATTTCTTCCTTTTTGTACATTTTGTAATTTATTTTATTTCTGTCTGTCTATGTATGCTTTTTTCATATTCACTCGTGCTAACTGTAGGATATGTAATTTATGTCAAATTCCATTTAATTTTAGGGAAAAAATCCCTTACGTTCGACTAGTGATCCATTGGATAAATCCCTTAATCTTAAGATTTACATTACACTTAGATTAGCATTTTCCCCCGTCTCTCTTCCGCTTGTTTTGCAATGATTTATTAGGAGAGTAGGAGGTAATAGAAGTATATATGCTCGCCCTGTTCTTTCTGGACTTCCTTGACACGCTTGTAATCACAGCCTGTCCATGAGCTGCAGAGGTCAACACAAGGTGGGCCCAATAAACAAAGCTCTTCAGCCTCTTCTGTTTATTGAGGTAGGGGCTTTGCTCAAGTAATAGACCTTTCACCGCAGGCTGACTGCTGCACACTGACATAAACCCACACAATAAAACCATTGCATCCTCCAGAGCTCCAACTACATTCATTAGTAAGTCACAAAGAGGAAAAAGAAAGGATGACAGACATTCATAACAAAACTAATATAGTGAGCTTGATAGCTGTTACTACGAAAGGTACGAATGTAACTACGGTTCTATGAATCCCGAATGACCACCAGAGGCGGTGCTTAAAGCATTGAACGTTCCCTTTGCACATTCACAGTTCGAGTATGCATACCAACGATGTCACCTGTGACCCATGGGTGACCCAAGAAAGGTAATAACTTCTAATGTCACCTGAGGTTTGTTTTCTACAGAATCTTCTCGCAGATTTCTGAGTGACATGACGTTCTGGCAGTCATTCGGGATCCATAGAACAGTAGTTACATTTGTAACTTTTGTTCTATTTCATCCCTGCTGTTGGCATACTGTAGCCGAGTGGACTGCGCTCTGGCATACAGGATGGTCTGCCTGACAGGTTCCGCACATCTGCTCAGTAGTGCAGATGTCGGGTTTGCCTGGGTGGCAAGGAGTCGGGGTGTGAAAGTCCACTGTTGGTCTCTGTGAAAGTTCCTATGGACCATAACTCTCCCTGGGGTGAACCTGTGGTGGAGGGTGGAACCGAGGGACAGCGGAGGGTCCCCTAGGTCTATCTGGAGGAGGCACACTCCTATTTAGGCTTGATAGCTGCTGTCTTGTTTCACGCGCTCTGACAGGCCTCTCCAATGCATCAACCGCGGCAGAGCCAAAGAGCTCCCCCGGCTCCAATGGAACACTCCAAAGAGTTCTCCTTGATGCTTCTGTCAAGGGGGACTGTGCCAGCCACACCTGGCGGCTTGCCTGAACCAGAAAAGACATCATCCGACCAAGTTATTGGGACATGAGTGCAAAAGATTGTAACGCTGCGTCACTGAAGCCCATGGCAGAAGTGCCAACACTGCCTTCTTGCAGGGAAGCCGGGAGGGCAAACATAAGGTGAGCCAAGGAGTTTCCAATATGTACAGCCCGTGTGCCAGCATTATAGGACCTCACAAGGAGGTTGTCGGTCACTCAACATTGAGGTCGAGGACACCTTACAGATGGTCGGAGAGTTTCCTCCGGCAACACAATGAGGGATGCTATGGCCGGCTCAACATTGGGCATCTGCTCCAGGCTAGCTCACACAACATTGTACATGGCTGACAGAGTTTGGCCATCCACCGAAAGCCGGGAGAGAGCACTCTTATCTCTCCAGCAAGCCTGTAGCTCCCTCAAATAGTCCACTGACGTGGTGACCGAAAAGACGGATGAGAGGCGGCTGCGCCAGAAGAAGGCGCTCTCAGAAGCTGGCTCCAAGGTCATACTCATAATATCCTGCATCGAACTATCCACTGTCTCGGGTCCACTGTCTAGTTTGAGAAGATAGCAGCTGTCCGGAAGGGAGGGAGGGGTCATCCCCTCCAACAGGGGCTACCTGCTCCAGTCTTGAAACTCTGTGCTTGAGGCATGTAACTGCAATTCCTACATGGGTTGCCAGATAAGCCCTCTTTAAGGTGGTCAGGACCGAGGCACCTTGGACAGAAGTCATGTCCATCACTGTCCTTAAGGATGGTGCCACAGGCAGCACAACAGTGGGAGTCCTCCATTGTGAATGGCTTAGCTCACTTGTATGTGATAAGCTGAGGAAATGGGGTGCAAACACCATCTACACAGCAGATGCACGTAGCACAGCACCGGTGGCTTATGCTCAATACTGAGGTAAAGTGATTCATACTGAGGTAAGTTGTGATTTGTCTATCTGACAAATCACAACTTAAATACCATTCATTAAACCTATCAACAAATTGCTACAATAACCTTACCGTGCACCGGGAGAGGTTCGAGGGTTGTTAGACCGCACCTGATCTCAAACCGCAAGTGACGCCGCAGGGGCGTTAAACAAGAAAAGAGCAAGATACTACCGTCGCAGCCTCTGGAGGGCAAAACTCCGCTGGGCTCTTCGCGACGGAGTGATAGCGCCGTAGGCTATTTCTTTGACCTTCTACTGTTGCTGTCTACACAGCGGTATGCGTGACACACGAGAAGAAAAACGGAAACGAACCTCGGGCAACACCAGAAGTTATTACCTCTCTTGGGTCACCCAGGGGTCACAGGTGACATTGTTGATATGCATACTCGAACTGCGCATCGTAAACGGAACATTCAGTGCTTTAAGCACCGCCTCTGGCGGTCAGCAGGGATGAAATAGAACACCTTTTTCTTTTTTAGTAATCACAGACATTTAGCAGCAATTAAGGATAAGCAAAATGCTTTTTTCCGTCGCCCTTTCCGGCATGCAAAAGGACAAAAAAAAAAAAAAAAAAAAAACCAATGATGTGATTTTCCTCTGAATATCAAAGTGAATTTCTGTGATTGCAACCATGTCGGAAATGAACTGAATAAATATAATAAAAATAAGAAATAAAATTACAAGTCATGACACAAAAAGCTCCACAATCGGTTTGTCAGTATTCACTGATTTAAACAGTGTCAAATAGCTCAAATATTAGCTGGATTTTTATCATTTAAGAGATCTTATAATTTCACATTTGTAATCAAAGGGACAACTTCTAAAAAATATACAATGAAAACAGAAAAATGCAATTTAAAATTGTAGCATTTAAAAAATGAAAACGTACCAATACTACACCAGTTTTGCTTATTTTTTATCGCTTTGTTCCAGTCACAAAAAAAATACAATTCTCTAATGAGGTGTGGTAAAAAAACGAAAACGTATAAATGTAATAATAATTAGCAAAATCTACCTTAAAATGCACATTGCATAATAATTTTTTTGACCTTTGAGCTCATTTTTAAGTTAATTAATTTACTTTTAGTGAGTCATCATCATAAGTATGGAGTAATAAAGATTAAAGCTTTATTCTTCTTTATTGCTTTATTTTCTTGAATTTTCCCCTTGGGAATCATTAAAGTATATCTATTATATTGAAAAAGCTGAAAGAACCTAGTTTACATAAAACTCATATTAGGAGTGCTTGCAACTTTTATGAGAGAGGTAAACTATAATTTGAACAAATATCTGCCACAACACACTTTTATTAGACTTCCTCATTTTCTTGTTTAGCCTTCTGTCTTTCATGGCTTTCTTCTGTTATTTCTACTATTTATTTGTTTAGTTTGTCTCTAAAACTTCAAGATCGCTTCAAACCATTTGGAAAATCCCATATTGTTTATTTCTGTTCATAATGTGCTAAAGCTTCAAAGCACTGACTGATATAAATTGGGAACTATGTGTATGTTGAGCAATAGAAAAAGAACAAAAAAAGCCTTAGATAAACAGGTTTTACCACTTAGTAAATTTACGATATTATTCACCTCCAAATGTACAAAGTAATCAGTTTTAAATAAAGTAATATAAGTATAGTAATATAGTTTTTATCATTTCTGGTCATCTCCCTCCTGATGTTGGACCAATACTGATCCTTATATTTTCAGTTCATGTTCTGATCAAGATAATGTATATCATCATTTTGTGTGTTTAATGATTTTTTTGTGTAATTTTGTGTGTTTTTTGTGTCTTATGTATTTAGTTGTTGTTTGTCTGTTATTTTTATTATTCAGTATTTTTTTCTCTTTTGTGTGTTCCCTTTATTACAGCACACACATTTTTCTATTCAAGTAGACCTATTTATCACACACACACTGGGATGAGAGCACATTGTTTCACAGTCAGTAGTGTGTTCCTGATGATGCGGTCAGCCTCACTATAGCGTAAGAATAAATGAATGAATGACTTCACCCGTTCGTGCATACGAAGACACAGGCTTCATCAGCTGACTGTAGATCAGTGATCACGTGTTCACACATCACCTTTTATTGTCCTTCATTATTCAGTATATGTTTCTCTTCTTTTGTGTGTTTTTGTTGTCATCTTTTAAGTGTGATTATCATTTTCAACCCCAATTTTAATGTTTTCATTTGTTAATTTTTCTCTCCATCTCTCAAGTACCCCCTGTAGTGCCATCGCGTACCCCTAGGGATACGCGCACCCCCAATTGAAACTCTGCTCTGACGGCATGATGATTGCGCGCACTCATGCATTAGCCTGTCTCACACTTAGCATAGCAGAGCATAGCTGAACCTTTGCCCAGAGATAGCATGACATTATATCAAGTAGCTATGTAGCAGGTCACCCCCACCCTGGGGACGTGGGGGGACGAGGCTGTGCAGCATTCATGCTGACATTTGGAGAGCAGGTGGGCGACACATTGGTGTGGAGCTAGCAAGCAAAGGGAGATTGAGATGAAAATGTGGGGTTTGTTTGGGATGCACCGTGGGTATGACAGGGGTCAGCTCGCCCCATCTTCCAGTGGCAGCTACTGAGATTAGAAAACCATCAAACGTCCTCCGTTATACGCATCTGAATGGCAGCTGTAAAGATGAGCCATGAGTGGCTGTGTGTGGCCTTGTCTCTCTCTCTCTGTGTGTGTGTGTGTGTGTGTGTGTGTGTGTGTGTGTGTGTGTGTGTGTGTGTGTGTGTGTGTGTGTGTGTGTGTGTGTGTGTGTGTGTGTGTGTGTGTGTGTGTGTGTGTGTGTGTGTGTGTGTGTGTGTGTGTGTGTGTGTGTGTGTGTGTGTGTGTGTGTGTGTGTGTGTGTGTGTGTGTGTGTGTGTGAAGCTGAAAAGGTGAAGAGTGGAAATGTTTGTGGTGGAACTATATCAGGGAATAATTAAAGTGTTTGCTTTGGGTATGTATGTTTTGGGAATAAACAAAAGGTCATTACAATTTAATTCCCTGTAGCAAGACAACATTTTAAAAGCAAAGTTGATTTAATAAGAACAAGGATAATTGTTTTAGACTTTGACCTTCAACTGTTTGTGAAAAAGGAAAGAAAGAGATTACTCAATGAGGTTTTATAGTGCAACCATGGAATATTAACAATAGTGTAGAGCTGCACGACTATGGCCAAAATGATAATCTCGATTATTTTGAGCAATATTGTAATCACTATCATAATCACAATTATCATGTGAGACAAAAAAAAATCTGTTTTTAATACACTACTTTTTAGAATATGTGTACAGTTTACAGTGCAAAATGAAGCTTTAAATTAGCATTATACTTAAATAATAATTAAAAAAATTAACCCAAGAATTTAAATGGTGCCAAAGGCTAACAAAATAAATACATTATTACAGAGTGCAGAGCCTGTATTTTAAATCTAAATATTGCCGACAATCAGATTCATTTAATCGTGGCAACCAAAGTCGCGATCACGAATAAAATTAGATTAATTGTGCAGCCTGACAATAGTGCTGTTTTGATTCACAATTGAATTTGAATTTTATTGAGACAGTCTTCAGAAAAAAACAAAAAAAACCAGAACAACACTTAATTGTCAAACTAATCAGCCAAAAGGGTGTAGGTTGAAGCAAAGGTTTATACACATCTACCCCATCACAAAAATACAAAACAAGGCTCTCTAGATAATAATAATAATAATAATAATGCAAAGAATACTAATATTTAAACAATACACATTCAATATATATTCTACAAAAAGTTTTATTTATACAGCTTATACAGGTACTTGCACATCAAACATATATGTACACACATATGCACACTTATATATACACATACATGCACATGCATGTACATGACATGCACATATTAACATTTTACTATTTAATATACACTACTACACAAATTTCATCAATTGAATTTTAAATAATACAAAATATAGTGGCAATATTTAAATTTACATTATGCTCTATCACAATTTATACCTTTTATTATGTTCATTGAGTAAGTGTTAATATAATTTATACCATTATAATGAAATTATTGTGAAATTGTTACTCTTCTTTCTCATAATTACTACCAATAATGTTTTTTTTTTTTTTTTTATCAATGCCCATACATTAGGTGCAGACAACCGAACATAGAGTAGAGTATGGAAGTCAGCAAGAACAAAATCATTGAAAACTTGGAGCAAAAGGTGTTTTTTCTCATCTTAAAATGGAAAACCTACATACAGGGTTTGTGTTGTGCACATACTTTAAAAATGTAAGAGCAAGACCAACTGCTGAGACTCTTATAAATCCAGACTAGGGACATCAACAATATATCTTAGTCTGAGTAGAATAGAATATAACAGACATTTATCAATGTAACAGTGGTATAAAGACATTGTGTATTCTCCTTGCACGACAATGTACCATGGAAAAATACAAAAAACACAAGTATAAATATGTTAAAACTCCCTTTAACAGGAATAAATCTCCAGCAGAACCACTTTCAGAGGTGTCAGCCATCTGCTTTGACTGGTTGGGGTTAGTGGACAGAAGGACCAACAGAACAGGATAGAGAGAGAGAACATGAGAGTGTCCCAGTCTAGCAGAAAAGAGAGAGAAGGGCGAGGAGAAGGCACTGACTGCAGAAAAACATGATGTAGTATTAGCAGGTCTGACTGCATGGAAACACCTGGTGCTAGATTATGTGTGAGTGAAGTGAGAATGAGTATGGTGTGTGAACAGTGTGATTGATATACAATGAGGATCAAAAGTGGGGGGGTTAGCTACAACCCATTAGAGGACTATGTGTAGATGGTTGATTGTGTTTGAATGTAATCAGAATCAGAAGTACTTTATTTATCCCAGGGGGAAATTACTTTCTTTACAGAGGCTCAAGATATATTAAAATAAAAAAGAATAAACACTAAACAAAGAAAGAAAGAGGAAAAAACCCATACATAATTAAGACTGTTAATTAAGTAAGGGTTGAATACAAGTGCACACATTACAGTACAAAAAAAAAAAAAATATATATATATATATATATATATATATATATATATATATAATACAAATGTACAAATATAATGCAGATAATGTTGGTGTCCTACTATATCATTTTAGTTTTTAGTTCCGATTTTTTGGTTCAGGGCTTTGTTCCTAGTGGTTTGATTAACGCTATTATATGGTATACGCTTTATTGGATAAGTAGGTTTTGAGTTTAGCCTTACAGGTGGAGAGAGTAGCAGCCTCCCGTACTAAGACTAGGAGCTGGTTCCAAAGGTGAGGAGCCTGGTAGCTGAATGCTCTGCCTCCTGTTCTACTTTTAGACACGTTTGGAACTTCCAGTAGACCAGCAAACTGAGAGTGGAGTGATCTGCCCGGAAGATAGGGCACTAACCGGTCTAGGAGCTTGATCATGTAGCGCTTTGTAGGCTAACAGGAGGATTTTAAACTATTCTAGATTTTACATCAAGCCAATGAAGGGAAGCCAATTCTGGAGAAATATGCTCTCTAATGTTAGTACCTGTTAGTATTCTAGCTACAGCATTCTGACTTTTGAGACTTTTTAGTGAGTTACTGGGACATCCTGACATTAAAGAATTACAATAATCTGGTCTAGATGTAACAAATGCATGTATTAGTTTTTCAGCATCACTCTGGGCCAAGATATTCCTGATTTTAGATATTACGGAGGTGGAAGAAGGCTACCTTTTTTGATGTGGTGCTGGGTGACAGAGTAATGCCGTCCAGAGACAATATTTTCTCTGATATCTATCTTGCATGTGTTTTGGACCAAATTCTGTTTTATCCTGGTTAAGAAGGAGAAAGTTACAGCTGATCCAGGATTTGATGTATAAGACAGGCCTGTAGTTTTAATAAATAAGTTTCATCTGATTTCATTGGGAAGGATTTTTGCTCCTGTTCATATTTCCTGAAGTTCATTATGAGTTATTTCTTTTGTTTATTTTGCTGATGTCGATGTTGCTAATAGTGTAATTAAACCTTCACTTTCACTCATCTTGCATTTTTGTTTACTCTGAATGCTGGTTTAGTCTCTTTTTCAAATCAGGGCAAGATCAACATCCGTCTCAATTTGCAAAAGCTAAGAATTTTTTTTATTTTTTTTTCTCTAAAGGTTAATTTGTTGAATTTGATGTCATAGATTTGCATCCTCTATTCATGCATGTAATGTATAAACCGAACTAGCAGTTAACATTATGAATGTATTAAAGAAATGAACAGCCATACAGTTCATGAGTACTCATCTGTAGTCTGGCAATGCAAAGGATGATACTGAAGAGAAACCAGCTCAGCCCGAGTTAAAGTTTCTTCTCTTTGCTTTCTAAAAAATGCATTGCCATGGCCTAGTGGGTTTTCACTAGAGGCTTCAGACCAACTAAAGTAAAATAGAAGCTACTGAAATACAGTTTAGCAATTGGTTGCCTCCATCTCTCAGCTGCGCTTCACAACTTTTTGCCTCCTGGCCTTTTGGCCTTGATGTGTCCACGTCAGAACCATAAAAACAGCAACCGAGGCTGAGCGTCCAGTTTATGGGAATGGACCGATGCATTAAACGTAATGGGTGAGACCATTGTGGGTTCTTCAAAAGAAATAACAAAGGTTTGTCGGCATATTTTTCAGCTGGATGGTCTATTAAAAGAAAGTCTTTTATAGAAAGGTGTTCTGGTGTCTGTGCTTGGACGGGTCTGATGCTTCTTTAATAGTGTCCTCAGGCAGCATGGAGATGGGATTAGAACTACCACTAACATTATGATATGGAATTCAGAGATGAAAGTAATGGAATACAAGTACTCACGTTACTGTAATGGAGCTTTCATGGGTACTTGTAATTTTTCGAGTGTATTTCTAAATCAGCAATTTTACTTGTACTTAAAGAGTAACGAAACCTCTGCTTCCTGCTGACCGCCCAGTCAGGCAGCCGTTCAACTCTTTGTGCTGAGACAAACGGTAATATACACACACATAGCAAGTTCATAAGCTGAGATGTGTCACTACAACCACAGGCACACA
Organism: Gouania willdenowi; assembly: GCF_900634775.1. NCBI lineage: Eukaryota > Metazoa > Chordata > Actinopteri > Blenniiformes > Gobiesocidae > Gouania > Gouania willdenowi. The sequence continues at coordinate 9,128,607 of NC_041048.1, read as the reverse complement.
CAATCACAACGTGAAGCTGACACACAGCCTTACAGCCCTACTCTCCCACCACTTTACGCATATAGAAATAAGACGTACTCACACGTCTGCGGCTGTGCACACACAGAGACAGACGGGAATACACTCATGATAAATACAGACATAGCTTGATGAACCCTCTGATTAGCACAGAATCTGCTCTTTATAGAAGCATAGAGTCAAAAACACCACTGCTGCAGTGGGCCGCATCACACAGAGCATTAGACTTCCTCATGAAAACTGTTAATCAATTCCCACTGAGGGCTGTGATTGGAGGAAACCCTTCTCCCTCCTTTCAGCTTTTATAGGAGGACCGGGGCCAACAGTGAAAGGTGATGACTCAGGGCGATCCAAAGATACGTCTCCGCCAATAGCAAACTTCACTTGTAAAAGAGGCACAATTAAAACACTTTTACTAAAATGTGAAGAGTGGAACTAGGATCAATCAACAGCCCTACTTAATACCCAAATGCATATGTATTCTGCAGAAAAAAGTGGGTTTGGGGTTTAGTTACTCTTTAAGTACATTTTAAAAGTAAAGTAATTTTTTACATTTCTACACCCAACCGTTACTGAGTAAATTATTATTTTTTGTCTTGAAATGATCAATGGACATTGTGAAACTACAAAAAATGAAATGACCAAACAACAATCAAATGCATCACATCATAGCCGACCAACCACATTAAACGTATTTCACAGTGCCAAAACAGCATAGAATGCCACTTATTTTCTCAGTTTTAGAGTCCATAAATCTAGCTATACTTAGAGCCTGAGAATATCTTTTATTTATTTTGAATTGAATTCATTAAAAAAAAAAAAAAAAAACACTTATTCTATACAGATTCCTAAATGCAGTTCTAACTGTGCAAGATTTATTCTCTTCCTTTTCAATTTTATACATGAGATGTTTACTGTATGCAAGGGAGCTGTGGCAAGATTTAATTCCAGAAATTTAATTGGTCTTTTTTTTAAAAATATGACTACCGTAGTACAGTGCCCGTCGGAAGTATGTATTCATGTATTGAGAGGGGCTTCAGTAGAGTTGTCAGTTATGGCCAAATGAGTATGTGTTTGAAGGTTGGATGTACAAAGAGGTGTACATACCCTGTACTCTGTAGTGTTATAAAGGGGTATATTTGCGGGTGCAAAGTAAAATAGCATGTGCATTTTCCCTGGTTTAATTCTATAGGACATGCACATGATAAATTGATAAATAAAGTTTGAACAGTAGTGGCTGTTTCAGTCTCCCTAAATGGCGACCGATCCCTTGTTAGCTCTGTCATGGTCGCCATGGTAGCTGTGGTAAACATTAAGTATGGTCTGGTGACAGGGGGGCCGGGGGAGCTTTGGGCTCAGAGGTAGGCACTGGCCACCTCTGCTACGGCCCTGGAGTAGGCTGAATTGTGGTGACAGTGGGACATGGTTGGGCTGTGGAGGGGCTCTCTGGTGGTGATGAACCCCCGTTTCCCCCTCTCTAACCTCCCCCTGTTCATTCACATCTTCTACACGATATATAATGAGAGCTTCCACCTGCTCCAGAGTATCATCCTGTAAACATCCCGCTGTGGGCATTGCCCAGGAGGGCTTCAAACTCAGCCTCCATGGCCACCCTTGTAGTGGTCCTGGAGGATGAGCATGTGGTGTGTTCCCAGTAATTAATGTTTGTGTTTTATTATAGGGGCCGGCAGGTTTAATAAAGGTGGATAAATGATTAGTCAGCCTCTCAATTGTGGGACGGCGCTTAGAGACTGAAACATTCTATAGATGGTGGGCCAGTTTTATTATTTTATGAATAACATGCACTTTTACCCTAAAGTCCCTGGTGTTGTGATGGGTGTGTGTGTGACCTGCTTGGTGCCTCATAGAGCAGTGTTGCTGTAGTTATTGAAAAAAGCAACTAGTTACCATTACTAGTTACTTCATTCACAAAGTAACTCAGTTACTGTTTTGATTACTTACACCAAAAAGTAATGCGTTACTGGAAAAAGTTACTTTTGAGTTACTTAGAATTAAATAATTGTATTATTTTTTGGGTCATTAGTGTCCGTACAGCTTCATATCAGTGCTGTATCATAAAATAATCCACTGTTGATTAACTCTGTGGTGGAGGAATAGTGGTTAAGGAAGCTGGCTTGTAATCAGAGGGTCAGTGGTTTGAATCCCTCCTACCACTACTGCTCCTGTATTAACATTGCTTTGGATAAAAGCCTCTGATAAATGAAATGTTGTTGTATCTATCGCTACAGTTTCTACTCATTTACATTCACAGAACTAAACTCTGCTCAGTATTAGTCTTTACAAACACCAATCTGACTCAAACACTAAGTATTCTTTCAATGCCAGTTTATTTACCTGAGACCAGCAGAAACTGAAAATGTTACAAGGAATCGTGAAATAAATAAAACACAAAACAACCTGAATATTATTCAGAATCAAAGATCAAAAATGAAAGTGGCTTCAGCATCATAAAACAGTTGTGTTTAGCTCTTAGAATGTCCCCTTACAGCTTAAGTACAAAAACTACAACAGCGTACAACATCAACTTAAAAAACCTTCTAAAATAAATGAATGAAAGCAATCTGAATTAACATTCGGGAATACATTTTGACCAGCTTTGCTTTACAAAAACTGCTATAAAACAACCATAAATGATGTGCATATAAAGCACAAAACAGCTGCTACAAAATTAAAACTGCAATTTTACAACCTTAGCTCAGTCATGTAAAGTTAGCTTCCAGGTGCACATTTAGCTTTTTTAAAAATGCTTGTAAAAATAAATATGGAAAAACAAATTCACAGCATTTTCACCGGTACACAATGTAAAACGTATCAGGCTAACGAGCTGCTGTTAGCGGTGACTCAGCAGTAGCGACAGGCTGTTTATTTACAACATACCATGCAATAGCTTGACTGACCTGTCCCTGGATAACAGTCACAGTCCGTTAAAATCCATACGCTGTTGTTTTGGTGCAGAGGCTTCCATCATGTCCACCAACGCAGCGTTAGCTTAGCTTCACTCTATCTTTTGGAGGCAGATTGGTAAAATAATGCACGTATTTCCACTCTGAGAAGCTCGTCCTGCCCTCGCATTGACTCGCCATGATTAGCGCACGTGATGTAAACAGAAACACGCCGACAATGCTTCTTCTTCTGTTTTATGGAGGTTAGCACGGCATCTCGCAAAAATATGTAACGCCACTGTAAACAGGAAGTACACTGCAGCTATTAAAGTAACGGACAAACGCACCATATTTTAACAGTAACTGCGTTATGTCTTTAAAAAATATCTAGTTAGAGTACTAGTTACTGCTCGTAGAGCAGTGCCATGGCAGCGCGCGGTGCGCTCATTAGAGCAATATTTTGGGGCTACAAAGTAGAAATTGTAGTAACTAATAACTTTTACTTTGAGTACTATTCAATTGAGCTACTTTTTACTTGTACTTTAGTATTTTATGTATGACTTACTTGTACTCAGGGTTGGGGTCAAATACAATTGTAATTGATAATTAATTACAATTATGGCGGAAGTCTAATTGTAATTGTAATTTCAAAAAATCTGGTGTTGCTGTAATTGTAATTAAATTGTAATTGAGTTTAGATAAATGACTTTGTAATTGTAATTGCCATAAAAATTCTATTATAATCTAATGCAAAACCGGGGAACCATGTTACATTTCTATGTACAGTTCTACACATATGTAGTTAAAAATGATTAAAATATGTTTCATATCCAGCTTTCTCACATTTTACCATTAAAAAAAAAAAAAAAAAAAAAAAAAATATATATATATATATATATATATATATATAAATCGAGGTTGATTAAGAAGCCTAATGAGGTAATCAATAGATAGGAAATAAATTAGATGATAAATATTTGTTTTAGTGTATTTTACAGCTGATTTAGGAGCCGTTATCATAAGAGATGCTAACAGGAAGCTAACACAAGAGGAAGGTTAACTTTTATTAAGTTATTTATTACATGCTCAGTAATTGTGATTAATTGTAATTGAAATTTAGTAATTGAGAACATAACTAAAATGGACTTTCTGAGGATAAAAAATATAATTGTAATTGGGGAAAATGCTGGGCTAATCGTAACTGAATTGCAATTGAACATGGGTAATTGAAAACATAATTGTAACTAAAAAATGTAATTGACCCCAATGTAATTTCAATCAAGTAACAGTACTTCTACTTGAGTAGGATATCAGTACTCTTTATAACTCTTGATGGCATTTAGAAGAAGATTTAAGTGAGAGTAACTGTGTTTTAGTCCCACCCAGTTAGCAGCATGCTGTTCTAATTAAATCACTGGGAATGTTCTCTCACATCTTTGGTCTATGAATAGATTATATATTCAGACCCTTCTTTCTGCTCCACTTTTAACTCAGTCTGTCGTCCCCTCATCCTAATTAAGATGGATCTGCGTGCAGTTCACATCATTGTGGTTATTGTTACAGACGTGTATAGATTAACTGCAGGGCTCCAGTCCCCCTTTCAGCTCAACCAGTCATCAGTGTTGAATGGTACATGTCACTCAGCTGAGGGACGCGGCTTTAAATGGAAAAAAAAAAACATGGGAATCTGACTGGAGAGCAGCGATGGCAGCTGATTAGAGTAAACATGACTTCTTCTTGTCAGATAACTGGTGCGTCTGCATATTTAATGAGGGACAAGAAGGAGAGGAAACTTCAGCTTCCAGATGCTTGTTATTGATGCTATGTCTCAGATAGTACAGTGTGGATGTATGGTTATCAGCACTTAAAAGCTGAGAGAAGAACAGGATGAAGGTAAAGCATGTCAGGGATTCAATGATTTGCTGCGTCTTCCAAAACAATCATTGCCTATTACATGCGGAAGTACAGACAGCAAAAATTGGAAGTACCTACTCCAAAAATAGGAAGTACATACTGTAAAATTAGGAAGTACATAGTGCAAAATTAGGAAGTACATACTGCAAAAATAGGAAGTACAGGGCAAAATTAGGAAGTGCATTCTGCAAAAATAGGAAGTACATACTGCAAAAAAAAAAAGAAGTACACAGCAAAAATAGGAAGTACATTCGGCAAAAATAGGAAGTACATACTGCAAAATTAAGAAGTACATACTGCAAAATTAAGAAGTACATACTGCAAAAATAGGAAGTACATACTGCAAAAATAGGAAGTACACACGGCAAAATTAGGAAGTACATACTGCAAAAAAAGGAAGTACAGAGCAAAAATAGAAAGTATAGGGCAAAAATAGAAAGTACAGACAGCAAAAATAGGAAGTACAGAGCAAAAATAAGAAGTCGGCTACAGACTGTAAAAACAGGAAGTACAGACAGAAAAAGGGGGAAGTACAAACTCCAAAAATAGGAATTACAGACATCAAAAATAGTAAGTACAGACATCAAAAATAGTAAGTACAGACTCCAATAATAGGAAGTACAGACCTGGTTATTCTGCCATGTCTACCTTTACCTGCTATCTGTCTGCATATGAAACATTAATATTGTTTTATGGAGTTTTTTTTAAAACTTTATTTGCGTTGCATCTCAACAGCTGTTAGTCAGTCTTTGTCAGTGTGAATCCAGACCACCATCATGATACTTAAGCCGGATGTTGCATCAATATGCACTACAGTAGGTAACTAACTTTCACCACAACCAAAATGGTTGTCTCTTACCCACCCTTTCCACTGCCCCACCCTAACTCCCTCCTTCCTGTTCATTTCCCCTCACTAAGGTGTAACACTGCCCTCACTTCTTATATCCTCTTTCTGGTAAAGTTTTTCTTACCCTTCCTGAGGGAGGGCTAGTAATGGTCACACTTATGCAATGAAATAGAATAGTATTTATTTCACTGCAATAATAAAATATGCATAGCTGACCTGAAAAAGATTGCACTACATGTAGTGTTGACTTTCGACCGCATGTGCAGATAAGGTAGGTGTGAATTTGATTGAGCAAAAACAACCGTTTTAGAATTCACAACCCTGATCTGCTTCAGACTTTTCTTGCATGTTCACACCGGCCCAAACAAATCAGACTTTCAGGGCAAAACAAATTCTAGAGTGGTTAAAGTTCTCCAGGATGAAATGGTGCAAACGTGCCCTTATTTTTATTATTTGGTCTTTTTTAAAAAGAAGATATGATAACGAATAAACACATTCTCTACATTATTTTAGTGATTAGTTTGTATTCCACTGTCCGGTGTCGCAATAACAGATCTACAGTATAAATTCAGATTTTTTTTTCTTTTGTGTGTTTCCCTAAGATACAGTATGTAGAACAATGTAGTGACACGACCTGTTTTAGGTTACATGATGTTAAGATGAAATGGTGAAAAATAGAATGTGCAACACTAAAACACTGAAACTATAGAAGAGGGAAAAAGACTTAATTCATCTTTGATGGTACAAACAGCACTTATTAGATTTCCTCGACAACAATCTGTTCGCCGTTGGCTTTGAGTCTTTTTCCTGCTCCCTGCTGCGGTTGCTGTCCCTCGATTTAATAACTTCAGTAGCCTTTCACTTATAAGCTGTGTGATTCCTCGAGGGACTCCAATTGATCAGTCAGTGGTGGGCTCTTACATTTTGGCAGCCAGATGAATGGCACTGACACAGACTTCATCTAAAGCTCTAAAGCCCACACTGTAGGAATGTGAGTAGTGTGCACGCATCTGTTCCTACATTTGCACTCTCCGAAGATCTTCATCAGTGAGTAAAAGATTAAATACTAAAAGAAAATGCTGCTCTTCCTACAAGGAAAACTGATGAGCTGACAAAACTCGCACATCCTTTTAGTTAAAGTCTCAATACAGCCATTGTGAACATACGCAGCATAATTATGTTGATTTGTTTTCTTTTTGTTTGCACACTCACACAGAACTCTTCTGGTGCTGGATGTTCCAAACTGCATTCCTTTTAACACGCATCACTTCTTTTTGTTTTCATTTTACACTCCTTGAAATGTTATTGAAAAGTGAACAAAAAATAAGTAGTTGTTGTTTGTGCACAGGGTGAGGGTTTTATTGATTTGTTCTTCTTTTAAACAGATGAAATGAGGCAAAACAAACAGTTGGGACGTTTGGTGATGTCACATTAAAAATAGGAAGTACATTCTCAGAAAATAGGAAGTACTGCAAAAATAGCAATACAGACTGAAGAAATAGAATACATACTGCAAATTTAAGAAGTACATACTGAAAAATAGGAAGTACATACTGAAACATGCATAGTCTTACAGAAATAGGAAGTACATACTGCAAAAATAGGGAGTACATGCTGCAAAAATAGGGAGTACATGCTGCAACAATAGGGAGTACATACTCCAAAAATATAGATTAAACACTGCAAACTTATTTTTGCAGGTGAATTACCTCAAAACTTTCAAAAAGGCAAAATTAAATTCCGATTATATCCCATGATCGGAATAAAAACGTTCTAAATTCACATAGGCGATGCCCTTTAAAATCAATGAGCTTCATAGACCAAGTTTTCATTTTAGCCAAGGTACCACTAAGACCATTCTCAGACACAAACAAACATGTTAACTTAGCAAGTTAGTATAAGTCCTGTTCGGGAAACAAAGATTTCTCACATAAACAACCGTGTCCCAATACCAATAAGAGCTGCAGACTCTGTAGTTCATTAGAAGGATGGACCGCTTTCTTTAGTTTGGGCCACAAACATATTTCCAAACAAATAGCTTAACAGTGTTCACTCCCACAGCAGCATAAGTATTGGGTCATGAGTTATTCTGTGTGACCTGTATATGTTCATAACCACGTTGGTCATTAAAAATTTCACCCTTAAACTGAATGTACCATGTTTCTTTCAGAAGTCGTTTCCTTCATCATACAGAGCTTTATTTCAGCTCAGCAGGTTTGCAGCTGTTGAGAATGGAGGGAGTCTCTTCTGTATATGGAAATCCAATTAAACACTGATCCTGGGAGACGGCGCTTTGTGTTTCTCACGAGGAAGGAGAAATGACAGGCTTTTGCTGCATCCCAGCAGCATGTTTGGCTTTTTAATCACGCAAAGTTGATTTTTATTATTTGGAGAGAGGACAATGATTTTAGTCATTTTATATTCAGTGCTTATCTCTAAAGAAGAGATACTTTTATCACATGCGGGGGCCACAAAAATGTGATTATTTGATCTGAGGGCCACATTACCAACATTTATGTCAGCATTTAGAATAATGACCAGTCTGAGCATTCATTGAAAACGTCTTTAGTGTATTTTCCTGCCATCTTTGTATATTTCTGTGGTTGTTGTTGTGTGTTTGTTGTTTTAAAGTGTATTACTATTTTCCTTGTCATTCAGATATTTTCCTCTCATTTTGTGTATGTTGTTTTGTGTGTTATGATTCATCTTTCTGTACTTTTGTGTTTATGGAGTCATTTTTTGTATTTTTGTTGTCATTTTGTTAATTGTTTTGAAATTCTCTCTGTCTTTTGGAATAATTTTCCGTATTATTATTATTTTTTAACGTTTGGGGTCACTTCTCCAAAAATAGTTGGTACATATTGCAAAAATAGAAAAGACTCCAAAATTAGGAAGTGCACATTGCAAAAACAGGAAATACATACTGTAAAAAAGAAAAGAGAATACATACTCCAAAAATAGTAAATACATACTACAAAAATAGGAAGTACAAACTCCAAAAATAGTGGTTGCAAATAAAAATTAGACAGAGAGCTGCCAGTTTCCCATGTCTGCTCTAATGTATGGCTTGTATGCTCTGCTGTCATAGTAACCTGTTCTAGCTGCTCTGTTAGGTAATGTCAACATGATGTTTAGTCCATATTTGTTTTGATGATAATTCAGATGTACAGTCTTGAACACTTGATGCAACCTCCCAGCCAATTCCGTGCATGCACTGCGTGTGAGCGCTCTTCTTCTCCCGACACGCACGCACGCACGCACGCAGTTTCATTTGTGAAGAAACACTACAATTCACGGTGCTGAAGTCATGAGGGTTAAAGGATCAGCAGAACATTCTGCAGAGATCATAGAAAGGTTAAGACCCCCGTTACCCAGCGAAACAACAATGACAATGACAATAGCTGTGGATATTGACTGCAATGCATGAAGCCACAGGACAGGCTGACAACAAGTGAATAAATATGGGGAAGGAATAAAAGAAAACAAGCAGCAGGAGGCATAGGATAAGGAAAGAAAGGACGGACGACATGAGCATGAGCATGCATAACAACCTGACATGTGATGATATGGTTGATTCATTGTTTTTACTTCTTTTTCATAACAGACATGTACTGTATATAGAGTTTAGACGAGAAGAAAAACTTTGTGTTTTTGTTGTGAGGTTGTCAAGGACAGACAGCAAGAATAGGAAGTACATACTGCAAAAATAGGAAGTACATACTGCAAAAATAGGAAGTACATACTGCAAAAATAGGAAGTAGATACTGCAAAATAGGAAGTAGATACAGCAAAAATAGGATGTATAGACAGCAAAATAGGATGTATAGACAGCAAAATAGGAAGTACATACTCCAAAAATAGGAAGTACATACTTCAAAAATAGGATGTATAGACAGCAAAATAGGAAGTACATACTACAAAAATAGGAAGTACATACTTCAAAAATAGGATGTATAGACAGCAAAATAGGAAGTACATACTCCAAAAATAGGAAGTACATACTTCAAAAATAGGAAGTACATACTCCAAAAATAGGAAGTACATACTTCAAAAATAGGATGTATAGACAGCAAAATAGGAAGTACATACAACAAAAATAGGAAGTACATACTTCAAAAATAGGATGTATAGACAGCAAAATAGGAAGTACATACTCCAAAAATAGGAAGTACATGCTCCAAAATTAGGAAGTACATGCTCCAAAAATAGGATGTATAGACTGCACAATAGAATGTACATAGTCCAAAAATAGGAAGTAAAGACAGCAAAAATAGGAAGTACATACTCCAAAAGTCAGAAGAACAGGCAGCAAAAATAGGAAGTACAGAGCGCAATCAATCAAAACAAAGTACATCATGCAAATTTAAGAAGTACATACTGCTAAGATTTTTACACCTTTAAGTTGTAAAGTGCACACCACGTTTGTGTTTTCCAAGAATCTCCTGCCGGGCTTTACTTTTGATTGTGCGTGGCTGACCAGCTGAAGCTGATTCAACCAGTCGTGCGACTGACAGCTACAACTGTGTGTTGTTCTTGATACCTGGTTACCCGTGTTTGATCACTCCTTTGATTGGCGCATAGAAGCTGGGAAAAAAAAACCCTGTGGCTTTGCTCTCCTTCCATTATCAGACACATGGTTGAGTTATGTGTTAAATCTTACCTTGTGATCTGCAATTTTTTATTTAAATAAATAATATTTAGTTAATTTAACTCTCACTCTTCTACAGCCGATAATGCTGGAAAAGGTTGTAAGGACGTACTTTTTACTGCGTATTGGGCTACACACAGGACTTGTTATTTGCATACATATACTGGAATTTTGTAAATAATGTGAATTACCCAAGATAGGAAGTACAGACTGCAAAAATAGGAAGCACAGACTATATAATTAAATAAAGTACATAGGCTACTGCAAAATTAGAGGAAATACATACTGGAAAATAGAGTACATAGGAAGTAAATACTACAAAAAAAGGAAGTACATACTGCAAAAATAAGAAGTACATACTCTTGTTAAAATAGGGAGCACAAACTGCAAAAAATAGGAAGTAGAGACTGTAAAAATAGGAAATACAGACTCCAAAAACAGCATAGAAAGCAAATTTTCTTAAATGGTTAAAATTCTCCCATAATTAATTTTTTTACACATAAGTAATATTTGTTGTTGTATCTGTGAAGCCTTTTACAGGACTGCGTCACTCAGTCCTAATATAGACTTTTGAATGAGCAACACAAGATATGAAAAAGATAGAATATCCAAGTTTCCCCTTCATTTAGCTCAATGTATGTCTTAGTTCCGTATTTGCTTTATTCATTCAGTGGCTCCTGAGCAGAATCCTCTGCTTTCACAATGATATTGATCAGTAAAAGGTTGGGCTTTGAGCCAACTTTTATTAGCAGTCTCTGTCCTTTTACCTTTCAGTGTGTCTCATCTCTCCCGCCTGCTGATGTGGGTGTCTGCTGATTCAAACTGATGGCAGTTCTAAGTGCTTTAAAACAGGTGTATTGATCACAGTGTGTGTGCATTGTAGTTAGCTACCTTAGTATAAAACACACAAACACCAGCTGCTTCTTTGTGTCTGGGGTTGGTAGCTGACACAACCTTGGAGATGCGCTATTTAAAAAAAAAAAAAAAAAAATCTTTTTAAATGTACTTATAATGTAATATAATGTTCACATTTATAGTGTTTGTGGAAGATATTTTGAACAGTTTTTAAGTACAAATAAAAATCTCAAAACTAAACTGCTAAAACGTACTTGTAATGCGTAATATGAATGAGCACACAAAAAAAAAAATCAGATGTCTTTCATAGAAAAAAAAAAAAAAAAATGTGCATTAAGACCTGCAGTGGGAACATAGCTGTAGATTAGCTCTGTAGATGCTTGGTTGCACAGGATTTAACTGTAGGGGTGTTGCTGTAAGAAATGGATAAATACTTCTGCATTCTACACGTTTCAGTTTTTTTTTTTTCTTAAGTTTTTGTGGCACGTTTTGTTACATAAAATCCCAATGAAATGCATTTACATTTGTTTGTAATATAACAATATGTGGAAGTACATACTACAAAAATATGAAGTACAGACAAAAAAAAGGGAAAGTACGTACTGCAAAAATTGGGAGTACATATTGCAAAAATAGGAAGTAGACAGCAAATATAGGAAGTACATACAGCAAAAATAGGAAGTAGATACTCAAAAAATAAGTACAGGCTACAAAAATAGGAAGTACAGGCTACAAAAATAGGAAGTACAGACAGCAAAAATAGAAAGTACATATTGCAAAAACGGGAAGTACAGATTGCAAAACTAGGAAGTATAGACTGCAAAACGTGGATATGACCACCTTTGCATCATTACTACCCTGACCACCATGCACTGCCTACCGACCTCATCTATCTTTTCCCTGCTTGGGGTTTTGCGGAGCCGCTCCCCTGGGAGCTGTATGCAACAGCTGGAATGGCTGCTCCAAATTAAGGGTGTCCCAATCCGATATTGATATTGGATATCGGTCCAATATCAGCCAGAAAACGAATTATTTATCGGACTGCATCTAAAGTCTCCTATATAAGCTCTCCGATAAGTTGTTGTTTTTGTTCCCGCCCTCAGTTGTTCCCACCATATACTGACAGTAAAAAAAATAACTGAAGTGAACTTGAACTGTTGACTATTGTTCTCTGTTTGAATAACATCACTTGATCAACCCTTCAAACATTCCACACTACAAAATAAGTAATAAAAGTATGTATGATTCGTGTGGATATCGTATCGATATCTGTATCAGCCATTACTCAAGGATGCAATATTGGTAAAATATCGGAAGTTAGAAAGTTGTATCGGGACATCCCTACTTCAAATACTTTTTTACTTCTCAATCCGAGCCTCGGCCTGTGCTGTAATGATGATGACGGCTGATAGGTGTAGATTTATTGTTGAGATGAATAATACAGTATATATTATATGTTCATAGACGAGCAGACGAAACACATGCATCTACAACAAATTCACAAACTCATTAATGCTTTTTTTTCAAATATATCTTGGGATTTGACTAATCACCCTATAACACTGATGTCTTGGATTTGCAATGATCTACAAGGTAAAATCATATACGTTCTTATCTGAAATGATAAAAACCCTCTGTTGTATCATTTCTCTCTGCACTTTGATTTTTTTAACCAAAGTTAATATATTCTATCAAAGCTATTCTAACTTTTAGAATTACCTGAAACCAGAAGGGCTTATTAGCAGCTGACAGATAATCACATCAAAGGCACATAGTCTGACCTTTCTATGCATCAGTACGTTTCAGCAAGATGAAAAGCAATTGTTGTCTTGCCTTGTTGCGAGAATGTAAATAGCAGCGTATTGATTAGGAGCAAAATGTTTTTAATGTTGCAGATGAGATTGTGTGGATTGCTGGATAATAGCAAAATGGGATCCCACTGCAATCTAATTTGAAGCCAAATAGCGAATAGGAAATCTTTACAGTGTAATTAAGGCTCATCAGTAAGGGATGTCAGAACTTTTCAGATGTTTTTCTCTTCTGGTTTTTTTTTTTTTTTTTGTTGCAACTTTTCAATCCTGATTGTTTGTGTAAATACATAAACACACAGTAAAATGAATGAATATAAAACAGAGCAAGGTATTGATGTTTGATTTGACCTCATGGCAGGAGAATGTCCTAGTGAATGTTATTGAGATAATTATTTGTTATTATAAACAGCAGTTTATATTTAAAACTGAAGTTATTTCCTTCAATATTTTTCACGTCATGTGATTATTCTTCCAATAAAGATCTTTGGAAGCTGATTTAAGGTTAGTAACATATTCTAAATATTGTGTTTAGTACTGTGCATTTTTGATAAATGTTCTGCTAACCAGAGGTAAAATGAGAAGATAAACAAAAAACTGGATGGATGCTAAAGGTGGGACAATATGTTGTGTATACTGCAAAAATAAGAATCACATACTGCAAAAATAGGAAGTAGACTCTAAAAATAGGAAGTACACACTGCAAAAATAGGAAATTCATACTGCAAAAATAGGAAGTTCTCCAAAAATAGTAAAAACACACTGCAAAAATAGGAATTACAGACTGCAAGAATAGGAAGTACATATTGCAAAAATAGAAAATCCATACTGCAAAAATCACAAGTACATTCACTAAAAATAGGAAGTAAAAACAGCAAAAATATGAAGTACATTCTCCAAAAAAAGGAAGTAAAGACAGCAGACAGGGGGGTTGGAGTTTTAGTAACTGAGTCCATTATCATCTATCATATCTATCAAACTCTATTTGATGCCAATACATTGTTGTTTACTAAATATGTCCATTTTTTCAAAACCCTAACCCTGATCTGTGTGATTAAGAATTTATTTGTATAGATCTTTATTTTCATTTCCCTCTTTATCCTAAATAATAATAATAATAATAATACATCCAATAGTAGTACAATCTGTCATTTTAGATTATTTATAATAAAACAGGTTGGACTAGGTTGGCATTATCAACAAAATGCAGATCAACTCAGTTATTTCTCCTTGTAAGGAAACTGACAAGGAGCACATGTTGTTGTTGATGCAGAAGTGTACACTAACTAACCGTTGTCTACGTCTGTGCCTCCAGTTCACGTGAAAGCAGGAACCTGTGAAGTAATCGCTGCACATCGATGCTGCAACAAGAACAAGATCGAGGAACGATCCCAGACTGTCAAATGTTCCTGCTTCCCTGGGCAGGTGGCAGGAACAACAAGAGCGGCTCCATCGTGTGTCGACGGTATGCCAGACTTCTCATTGCAGTCTGTGGTGGAAATTTAAGGCTGAATAGATTAGCAGAGAGAAATGTGGCATAGACCCAAAGCTGGGACACCTGTTCCTGTGCCTCTGGGGCTGATTTCACCCACAGTTTACGTGCAGCTTTACTACAGGGTCTGGGACTTGAGGGCATTGTGCGACTCATAATTGTTCTGTTCTTTGCCAAGGCCAATACAGAGTTGTTAAGCACACTAGAGCAGGTCATTTAAAATCTTGTTTTTTCACTTTCACTGTAATGGCATTAACAAGGGGGTTCTCAACAGTTTGGACACATTTTGACACATTCAAGCTGCTTCACCTCCTGTAGAAAAATGTTTAATTATCAGCCCTATTCTGAACACTTGCATGTGTAAACAACTGCATATGCATTTCTTAAGATGTAATGCATGCAAGATATTTGGAATTGAGCTATGTGTTAATTTACCAAATGACTAATGCATGTGCAAAAATTAGGGCCTGCAGTTCATCATCATTGCATCTAAGTTAAGAAAAAAAATACTGGGAAAACTGGAATCATGAAGCAAAATCCTGTATAGTTATGCTTAAGATGTTTGTGCATCATATTTTCTTTAAAAAAAAAAAAAGTAATTGGATTATTCTAGTTTGCAGTTAAACTGGGTTGAATGTTGCTCCTGAGATCAAATTAGTCTGAAAATTAAGGAATAATGTAATTTTAACTTTGAGCAAAATCAAATCAAATGTCCTGGTGGGCCGTTAACTTGAAGTGGGCTGGTCCGGTCTGCCAGACATGGCAACCGGTGACCATAAATGGTCCAAAAGTGGCAAAAATGTGGTAAGAGCAGTGTTTAAAGTGACGAAAATGGGCCAAAAGCAAGAGTGGCCCAAAAAATGGGCAAATAAAGAGGAACCAGGTGGTTTGTAATGGCAAAGGGTCACTTTAATGAGGAAAATGTTTTCAAACAATGGGCAAAATGTGGAACAAACAGAGGCAAAATGTAGGGAAAAAAGGAAACAAGTCGTATTTATTGGGCAAAAGTTAGCTTTTTTGGAAGGAAAATGGCCCAAAAAAATGAAAGAAAGGACACAAATTTGACAAAAGTGTCAGAAAGAACTGGAAAATGGACCAACATTAGGGAAAAGGGGGTATTTATTTGCAAAAGGAAGCTTAAGTCCGAAAAATGTGTCAGAACGTTTTGAAAAGGGGCGAACATGGGAAAAAAATAAAAATAACAATATATATATTTATTTCCCCCCGCAAGCTCTGCGTATGATTAAAAACTTCCCCCTTTAAGCTACTTGATACTCCAGCCTTGTGTGTACTTTCTTACCCCACACATACAAACCCCTTCTAACTGAACACAGCTACTCACCATAGACATTCACCCGTGCTTTGTAAATCAAACTATATTTTCTTCTCTCAAGTGTCGGCTGCAGAACAATAACTGGGCTTTGTCTAGAAGCTGAATGTGCTTGTAGAGGCAACAGAGGATTGGGGCACTTTGAGCTCATGTGTTGTTAATATCTTCCGGTACTGTGCTTTATTATAATTTATTGTATTTTTTTTTTTCAACAGCTTCTATAGTTGCACAGAAATGGTGGTGCCAGATGCATCCCTGCATGGATGGTGAAGAGTGCAAAGTGCTGCCAGACTTTAAAGGTTGGAGCTGCAGTACAGGGAACAAAGTAAAAACAACAAAGGTGAGTAAAATGTAACATCTTTGTGCAAACAATTTGACTATATGACTAAGTATATGAGATTTGCACAAAATGAGAAATGGCTGCAAATTCCCTGCTTAGAGCAGCGGTTGTAAAAAATAAATTGGACGATTGAAAAATAGAGCTGAGAAACAAATAAAAGGAAGCAGAGCTAAAGAGAGTGCTGAAAGACTTTTATTAACTTCAAATGAGTGCAGAGCAGAGCAAGAGGAGGAGACAGCAGGAGGAAATGATGTGACTCACAGGGGAGAATCTGTGAAGTGTGTCTTCAAGCAATCGGCTTAGTTCACGAGAAAGGGGTGAGTTAAGTTCAGCTTTCTGTTTAGTTACTGCTCCGTCTTTGCAAAGAGAGTTCCAGACCCAGTTAGTCAGCTTATTGTGAGTTTCCGAGTCAGATATTTTGGTGAAAGCATTAGTATCAGGCAGTTATCCAAACAAAATATGACTTGAACAGTGAGGCTTTTTAAAACAGATTGTCAAGTCGTGGGTTGGAACCAATTTTCAGGAAGTTGCAAGTATTTGCATAGTCAAAGAAAGCTCTTGTGGTTTTTATTTTTAGGGAAGTTATTGATAGAATATTGTAACTGTCGGTGGTGGTACTTTATCTTAGTAATTGTATGCAAGTAAGGCAATCAGAATGTTTTCTGATGAGATATTTTACACTTATTGAAAACAGCAAAATCGTATTCTTCTATAATGACTTATTTCTCCATCTAATGAGAAGAAGACATGCTGCCTCAACTAATCACTAAGGGTGAGACAAACGTTTCACAGTCCCATGGACCATTTCAGACATTTAACCTGAAGCCATGACAGTGACGTGCCATGAGCACTAGTGTTGGATAGGCAGGGCGTTGCAAATCAAGACTACCAATGTCGACAATTTCATACGTTTCTGCTGGCAAGTGTTAATCTAACAAAATCAACATTGTAAAACACTATTAAAGAAACTTAAACAATTATTCAATATAACCTCCATACTCTCCCTACAAGATATATCTCATGACACGGCAGCGCATTCCGTTGTTTGCGTTGGAAACACAGAAACACGGAGAAAATGACAACTCAGAATAACCTCAGTGAGGAGCATCCACAAAGCCAATCCTATCTTTTGTACCATTCACCGTGAAAAGTACGAACAATTTTCTGACCTTTCCTTTGCTGAAGGTCTGGTATCTCAGGTGTTGGTCTCTCATCTTTTAAAAGCTGTTGTTTTCTCTCAAAAGAAGTTACTCTATCGTCTCTAGCGCTGTCATCCTTCCTGTAGTGTTATCCCGCCCACTGGCTAGAGAACGTAGCAGCAGCGGCCGCGCTCTATCAATTCACTAATGCACTGTGAACGAGCGTATAGCATTTAGCATAGCACGGTTACGTCCAAAGGCAGCGTAGAGAGCTGCCTTTTTACGTAAATGGTTTTCATCTTGGGGAACTGACTGCACATGCGCAAACACAAAAAAACACGCTATGGGAACAGAGGCAGAGCAGTCGTGTGCTTTTGGGAGGGGGTGTGGCCTCCTCCTGCCTTACAGTGAAGTGAGACTGTGCATACTGTATTCTATTGGAAATGGA
Source organism: Gouania willdenowi (assembly GCF_900634775.1). Classification (NCBI taxonomy): domain Eukaryota; kingdom Metazoa; phylum Chordata; class Actinopteri; order Blenniiformes; family Gobiesocidae; genus Gouania; species Gouania willdenowi. The sequence continues at coordinate 9,110,865 of NC_041048.1, read as the reverse complement.
AAAATAAATAGATCAAAAAATATCAATTCACCCTTGGGTAGGCACTGCCTACCTTGCCTACCCTGACTGCATGTCACTGAGCCATGTACCCCCTACTCGCGTACCCTTTAAAAACACAATAATGTAATGTCATATACAACGTGACCCTACAGGGAAATTTGCCCCTGAATTTCACCTATCCTGTTGAGGAAACATACTTACTAAAAAAACACAAATCTGTAAGCACACAAGAAAACATCTTTGTTCAGAAGTATCACTTGTTTGATTTATTAAACTAGTACAGTGCCCGTTGGAAGTATGTATTCATATAGTGGGAGCTTAAATAGTAATTATGGCCAAATGAGTATATATGTGTTTGAAGGTTGGGTGTACAAAGAGGTGTACATATTCTGTAGTGTTATAAAGGGGTATATTTGTGGGTGCAACGTAAAATAGCGTGTGTGATTTCCCTGATTTAATTCTATGGGACATGTGCATGATAAATGTGTTTGTTTTTTTTTTTAACTCATTTTTATATTTTTTAAGTTTGGTGTATTTTTCTGTAATGTATGTTTTTTGCAGTCATGTGTATTTTTGTATCTGTCTGTCTTTTTGTGTTTTTTGTATAATTGTTTTTTTTTTTACTAATTTAGTATCATTTTATTATAAATACCCTATGTGTGGTGAGGGCATGTTTTGAGATGTGTGAGTGTCTGTGTGTGTGCGTGGGGGCATGCGTGTGTGTGTGAGACTCGCTACCTGGTCGCCGTGTGGGACTCTCTCCATCTCCTCTGTGGGTTCTCTCTCACACACGTGCATCAGCCGCACGCATGCACATACTCCGTCACACGTTGTTAAAATGCGTGTGTCTCATGCTCAATGCGTGAGACTTTAGAGAAAAAAAAAAAACGGACTCAGAAGTACCACGATGTGATCGAAATTGGGAGCTGTAATTTCAAAACAAAATTAAAATAAACGTTTTGCGACACACTTACTGTAAATAACTTTTAGCAGTACAAAAACATACAGTATTTACGATTGACATTTTTTGTGTACTGGAGGAGGGTCTTCTTCTACTGATTATTAGAGGTTGGTGCGCACACTGAGGTCAAAAGCTGAATAGGTTTCATTTCTGGGTAAACATGAATGTGCCGCCCAAGCTAAATAAAATTAAAATGAACATTTTGCATCACCAAATAAGTCCAAAATAAAGCATGCACACACTCAACTTATGTGCAAGCAGTCAAAAAAGTTTCAGGTTGAACAGACACCACGTCAGGGAGAAATTTGCTCCACAAACGCAAACGCATGTACGCACACATGCACGCAGAACTTCCTTGATTTATTCGAGATGAATTAGCCTACTGGCATTTTCAGTGAGAAACCAGTATCTTTTTTGGAAAAAAGAGGTCTACCAAACATTTGTTGATTGAACATATACCAGTAATACAACATATTCATCACCCTAAAACAGTGAAATACAACTCACTACAGCTTTAATGAGAAGGGTGAGGTTGAGACGATGCACAGAACTATGCACATACTCTGGTGGAATTTCATATTTGCGCTTTTTTTGATGAGATTGTTTTTGTATGAGGTTGCACGAAGGGGATCTGCGTCTGACTCCTTGCTAGCGTAATTCGTCCACCATACACCTTGAGTATTGCGTGTTGCTGTCGCTGGCAGGTGACGCCTCAGCTGTGGGCTGACTGGTCGATGGGGAAGGAAATTTTCATTGGTTAGCTGTGCACGATGGAATGTCACAGTTGTAAATCAATCAATGAAATTTAACTCAAGGCTATGCCAGAGCAGGGCGACTGGCCATGTAATGAATTTGCTCACCACTAACGGGCAGTCTTAGATCAGTCTAGATCGATGTGCAATTTGTGGCAATGCATGGAGGCTCCTGACTGCTGGCCAACTTCTAGTTTCCAAATTTTTTTATGCTGTTTTTAATTTTTATTCACATACCCCCTATGACAATTTGCATACCCCTGGGGGTACCCTTACCCCACTTTGGGATCCTAGGGTCTAGGCGATCTCGGGCCCCTTATTTTATCTCAAATTTGGAGGTATCGCTCTCTGTGTCAGAACAAACAGGCAGGTGTGAAGACGCCCTAAGAAAGATTTGGTCTTAATAAGTTTAGACGAGCTTTTGTGGGTTTGAAATATTGTGCATAGCTTGTCATTGGAAAATGCACCGTATCTATTTTTAAAAAAATGAAGATCATATAAACACTTTGTGATTCATCTCACTCAGCTGCTCCAGTGACTTTTGTAGATGACTGAAAAACAGATTATGTTCATGTCATTATATTTAGTGCTTTTGTAGCGACTGTCAAGAGCCACTTACTGGGAATGTGTTAAAAGGAGCTTCATTTAATCATTTTCCACTAATGATGTTAATACATTTATTAGGATTTGTTTGTCTGTTATGTGGATTTTAAGGGACTACTGATGTCATTTCTCAAGCAATTGAGAGCAAATTGTATGGGTTGCGTGTTGTTGGTTTTCTCATTAGTACCTAGCGTTTTTACTACAAGCTGTCAATAGAATGTTGTGTTGCAAGGCCTAAATAGAATGCAGAATATTCAATGTGAAATATTTATGATGTGACACATTAACTGGCAATTAACTCTATAACAATTAGAACACATAGATAATTAAATCAATGTGTGACACATGTATGCAAAAGTTTGTTTAAAAAAAAAAAAAAAAAAAAAACTAATTCAAAAAGGTACGCTCTTTTAATCTTTAACCTTTCCGGTTTATTACATAATTTTGAGCTGATCAGTTCACAGCTTTATTTGTCCATCACACTTTTAAGGTTTCAGTATTGAGATTGTGAAAAACAGACCAAGTTCAGGACTGAACAATGAAAAAAAAATACAGAACTTAAGCAAAAACAAAAGGCAAGTAAATGTTTGTGTTAATAAAAGAAAGGATTTAAAGCTGAAACTATCTGATAAAACTAGCATTTTAATGCATTTTAGTGCATTTCTGTTGTTCTTGTGTATTTTTCCTGTAAAACATATGTTTTTTGGAGTCATATTGTGTATTTGTGTAGTCATTTTGCATTTTTTTGGAGTCATTTCTGTCTATTTTTGCAATTTAGTTTATTAGTTTGTTAGTACTGTGGGTTTGCTGTGTCATTTTTTGTGTTTTTTTTGTGTTTTTATGTACTTTTGTTATAATTTTCTGTAATTTCATATCTTTTTTTGAGTCATTTTGTGTATTTTTATTGTATTTTTGTGTTATTTAGGCATAATTTTGTACATTATTATTGTTTTATTTATTTTTTTGGAGTATTCTGTGTTTTTCTTGTCTTTTACTGTATTTTCCTGCAATGTTGTAATTCTTCGTATTTTTTTATGAATTCTTGCTTTTTTTTTGTGTATTTTTCTGTCATTTTGTACGTTTTACTTTGGGGGCCACATAAAATTAGACCGAAGGCCATATGTGGCCCCCGTGCCGCCAGTTGCCCATGTCTGCAGTAGACCCTTAGCCATCCATCACAGTCCACAGTTTGACTCACCAAACGCCTGTAGTTGATCTCCCTCCTCCATTATTTATGGCTACAGGAGGCCTAGTTGAAGAGAGCTTTTTTACTTCAGCTGGGTTAATAATTCATGCCATCTCACACAGCCAGGGGAAAGCAGGAACAGAGGAACAGACAAGCAGGGGTCCAGGTGGCAAGTAGAACCCGTCAGAACCACGGCTTCTTTTTTATTAGAGAGTCAGCGGGGGTCAGTTCGCGCTCATGGCCTCACTGCCTCCCACAGAGAGCCAGCGAAGGGAAGGCTTGTGTTTGCTGGAAGGCTTCGTACCATGGCTTCCCGGACTGTTAACGTTATTCTGAGGAGTGAGCAGAGGGCTTTCTTTTCTCTACTGCTGTTTGTGCATGCTCCTTTTTTTAGAAAAGCTGAAATTTCCATTAATAAAAATGAATGGCTTTACATAAATAAATCTATCACAGTGTATTTGGTCATTCGACAGTCCTTTTTCAGTATTTTATCCTTAAGATTTTAACTTAAAATGGTATCATGTGTGTCACATTACAGGGTAATGGCAAAAATGAGGACCAATTGTTTCATATTGTCAAGGCATTGGTTTATTTATTGGTGGGTATGTTCTGTTTATTCTAAAATCCTTTAATCAGATTAGGCTGTAATGTATCCAGCTATTTATTCCACTGAGATTTATCAGTGAGAAAGACCTTCTAGTATGCCTTCAATTTTTCTGTGCATCAATGGCCATGGTTACATTATGTTTTTTAATTTAAAAATAATTATTTATAATCAAATAATTGAAAATTGAACAATTCTGCTTTGTGTTTACATGGAAATAGTAATTGCGAATTGAGGTTTACATGGAAAAACGTTTATTCGCATTTATTTGATTACGCTTTAGGTCTGGGGGTTGGGAAGGGTTCTAATTGGTTTTGATTGTAGTTTTGAACCAGCAGCTAGCCAATAACACACTGTTTCACCCTAACCCTGTTCCACATAATCTAAGGCTGTTTTTCGTTAAATAGTCTCATAGGCTTCAGGCGGCCATCCCGGATGATGTCGTCACTAGTGCGTCACTGCTACAGGATGAGCATGTGCAGAATGACTGGAGATAATTTCCAGCTAAATGAACGTATACAAGATTGAAGAATTATTCCATTTGGCCATTTTCACTTCATTTAGATGTCATTTAATTTTTTTTTTTTTTTTTAAAGAGAATTTAATCTTTATTCTGAATCAAAGCAGAATTAAAGCTCTCATGTGAATGTAGCCAATGAGACTTGGTCACATGTTATCAGTCGGTCGCCAATTTAAACTTTTCCTGTTTCAGTAGGAAATGTTATTTATTCTATCCTAACACTGGAAACATCTTACGTGATTTTTGGAGATTGCCTGATCCAATCATGTCATTATTACAATTGGGTCTATACATATTGTATGTACAAGCACTTCCTATACTCAGGAACACGAGAATTCCACACGGAAAAGTTTCTGTAAAGCTTTCAGGCTGGGAGTCAAACCCATGCCTTTGCACAATGAGGCAGAAGATAATGTGTTCCCCACATTAATATTACAAAGACAGCTTAGCTACAGCAAACTGTATAATTATCTACCAATCTATAAATCCCCACCTAATGCATTCAATCAGTTGCTAAGTTAAGGCAGGCATCTAAATGTTTGCAACTCACGATTCATGTTCTCACACAATATACGGTTCCTGGCACGGCTTCAACAGTGCTATACCCTCACGAGGGGCGACCAAGATTTTCTTGCGACCATACGATTGCTGATTGGGAGCTGGTCGTGAGGTGTTAATCGCGTCTCGTGACTAGGGATGCACATCGTTAACCGGTTTTGTTTGGGAACTGTTTCTTAGTCAAACGATTCTTTGGAATCGCTAACAAAAACCCTTTACGATTCCGCTATGGATTCTTCCCTGGCTGTAAACAAACGTATCCCACTCACAATGACATCACACACACAAGCTGCTGCAGAGCAGAGCTGAGCTGCTGCATTTCACAAAGAAGATCTTGTGCTGCAAAAGCGGTAACACAACCAATATGTCCAAACATTTGGCCACACAACACGGCATTATGTGTCTTTGACACATGTAGCGGCATCAGCCCTAGCACTAGCACAGCAGGGGTACAGTTAAAGAGCTCTCTGCCGCTGGCTCTACGCTGCACTAACTCCATTGACACTTTTATACAGACAAGCTTTTAATTAACCTCTTTTATTAACTTGGTGTTAACATTGTATTTTCTTTTTTCTTATTTTGAAGGATTGTATTGTATCTTTGTAAATCGTTGTTTATTCTGTTTTGTGAAGCACTGTGTTTTTACTGTACAGCTCTTTGTGATTTCTATCTATGAAAGGTGCTATATAAATAAAATGTACTTACTTACTAATGTGATAATTATAAAAATGAGGTTAATTTATTATCCTAAGCCAATAGCAACTTGACTTGTGGACTCATTTTACTCATTTGAGTATTGTTCATTCTCAGCGGTGAATAATTAAGATTTATATTAATAAAGCTGATAATTATTTTAATAAACCAGGTTGTATTATTGTCTGTACTCATGTACTACTTGTTTTTCAGCCTATTTGGGAATCGATAAAGCATCAGAATCGCTTAATCCTTAATATACATCCCTACTTGTGACTTCATACTACACCATGCACAATGCACCACTTTGCAGAGACTCGGCCAAATCCCAAAAATATTTGCACGAGTGAATAATCAGCTAATAATGTTCCAAAAATCATGTCTTTAGTTGTCAGTTGGATCCATTGGCTGAGAGTCTTTGCTAGCTAGAGTCCATATGTTTTTGACTGAGAGAGTAAACCAACACCAGCACAGGTTGATCTTCTAAACTTAACACAGAAAGGTTTTTCTTTTCGTTCTTGACTTTAATTGCATGAATAAGAAGCAGTAAAAGGAGGGTTTGCGTTGCAGCCTTACAGCTCTGATGTTCATGTTTCAATCAGCAGATGGTGTGTGGGTTTCTCTGAATACACAGATTTACAGTCCCAAAAATACATCACGTTCAGGTGTACACAAACTCTCTCCTTGCAGTTGATGGCAACCTGTTCACTATCATAAATCCTTCCTTTCTTTGATGTCCAGAGGTGGTAGTAAAGATAAAAAATGATGGTGTCCTCGTCCCTCATGATGAAGTCACAGCAGTAAATCAGACGTCTCCTCAGCCTCCGGTTCTTCTCTTTGTAAACTGCACAGGGTCCCTCTTTCTGTGCATGCCTTGGAGTAGCTGTAGTCTCTCTGATAATGTCAGGAATTATAACCCTTACAGTTCAGGCTTTTCACCTCTCATTAATCAAGGGACTGAAGGCAATGCTCAACAAATGCTGCAATGCCTTCAGAGAATTATTCAAGGCAATAAATAAAGTAAACATTTGCACATGCACCACATCGGTTTGAAAGAGGTTTACAACATGTACAGTATTGTACACTGAAGTTACTTTGAACTGTTCTGCTTAAAAAGCTTCCATAGAAGCACAAATGTGCAGCAATTTGTGTTGCTATTACTATGGAAAAACATCCATATTGTCCATATTGACAACTTTTTTTTTCAGGATGTTTGCTTTGATCTCCTGACATGTTTCGACTGTCACCTGCCAACCTTCTTCATAGGCATCTGCTGATCACTTTGATGTGTCCAATTAATGCTTGAACACAGTTTTGTCCATGACTTCTGCGTAATAATACCAGAAAGTTCATTTTGACTTCTGAAAAGACTAAACTCTGTGTCCAAGCATTAATTGGACACATCAAAGTATACGCCTCTGAAGAAGACTGGCAGTTGACAAAAATGACATGAGATCAAAGTAAACTTCCTGAAAAACATTTTAAGAATAAATGAAACCTTAACATATTATTCAAAAATAAAACAAAATGTTGTTTTGCTGTTTTCAAGTCTTGTATTTTCTATTTCTATTTCTGATCATTGCAGACGATAAAGAAAAAACATATCTGGACCACATTTTAAACAAAGACACATGGCCCTCGGGTATATTCCCATTTGCTTGCAAAATACAGCCTTAAAAATTTTTTTTTTCACATTTTAGCAATAAAACTATTTTTACTTCCATTGTGTCTGACTTCTAATGAGGTCAAAACTCAGAGTAAATTTGTTGCAATCATTTCAGCAGAGGTATAGATAACGTACATATCCTCATTACTTCAGTGGAAGTACTGATATTCGTTGTCAAATAACTTTAAAAAAAAACATTACAAACATTAATGATTTCCAATGGAAACATGCAGTCACATTATCTAACTTTCCTTCTTCTTCACGTCTTTCCCCAGGTCACCCGATAGTCGTCTGTTTCCTGGATGTTGGCAACCTTTAACGGGTGGAGAACAAGGCTCATTTTTTCTCCATCAACACTGTAAGGCATGTGAATATTTGTAATTTGAGGATCTATGGAAACTAAAGACTAACGAGAGACGAAATGACAGACATTCAGAGGAAAAAGCCGACAACCAGGATGCTTCTTAGTGGATTACCATATCCTTACATCAGCAGTAGTTGTCTCGTAGCGCTACTGCCCACCCAACCAATAACTCAGACTGTGGATCACAACGGTAAAAGAAGACGGCTTTGAAACTAAAACCACGTGATGTGAAACATTTCTGTATTTTTGCCACAAAAGAGATACGCACTCTTGATGCCTATCTGTGTTGGAGATCATGTCCATCATAAGCATTTCCATTCCTTTTAGCCTTATTTAGCAGATGTTTTCTCGGTTTCATTTCAGTTCATTTGAAAGTGACCGACTTTAAGCAGCTTCATCATCGGCTTTCTTGCCACAAAAATAGATTCAAGAGAAAAAAAAAATCCTTAAACTCATTAAATTGAGTTCTGCCAAAATGTTTTTTCTGGTATTTGTTGTTTATAAAGCCTGGTGACTGCTATTCATTAGAATTGTCGATATTGTATCAATAAATCTATCTCTATGAATATTACTATTGAGAAATACAGTTGTTGTTTTTGTTTTTTCTAATTTCCGTTGTTCTGTTACAGCGCAAGTTTAGTGTTTGGATCATTTGTTGTGGAGCAGGAATTGTGACAATATGATTGCAAAAGACTTAACAATTAAACATATAATTTAAATGTTACATTTACTAATTCAGACCAAAAGTATTTCACACCTCAAAATACTCTGTTTGATTTAATCTACATTATTGTGTCATGAAATTAACCATGAAATTTTCTTGCTGCTGTTTGAGAGTGTTGATGCAAAAGAATTATACATTTAAATGAAAATAACAAAAAACATCACAAATATTTTTTTTTTTTTTTTTTTTTTTTTTTTTACTTGGTTCATATGACATTTGTTACATTAAGATATTGGATTCTGAATCTTTTGGCTTCTCGGGCAAATTATTATATACAGTTTTTTAAACATAATCAGCCCAAATTACAAAGAAGGTTCAATTGAAACACAAGAATGTGTCAACTTTAATAGTGAGAATTAGTGGGAATAAAGAAGCTGCATAAGCAATAAAAATAAAGTACTTTAAACACACACTTGTGGAGGTGGACATGTTTGACAAACTGTGACATAGTGATTACTCAACAAAGAGCTCCATTCAAGTAAATCCAACTGGTTTGATGAGATTAAAGGCATCTGACGGTTGCCATGGTAGCGTAGACCTCCACGTTTTGAGGTTTTTTTCCTTGTTCAACTGGAACTGGCACGCATTAATCTGTAAGACGGCGGATGGTGGCAACCAAATGTTGCGTTCACAGCAATTTTTAAAGACCAATTTCTGGTTTTCTGATAAGTGCCATGTCAAGATCTATCCCTCTGTTCCTAAGAATATTAGTATTCTTAGGATATTAGTATATCCTAAGAATACTAGTATTATTAGTGTCCAAGGAACTGGAGGACAAGCACTAAAACATGGGATTGAAATGCTGCTTCACCATTGACTCACTTTGGAATGGATTTACATAGAGTAATCCTGACATAACGACATAATGTGCGATCATTGACTGAAATCTCCAAAATTGTGATACCCACATATCAAAGGAATATACATAAAAGGCTAAAAGTTGTTCTAAATGACTGCCATGACATTTCTTAAACTAAGTAGTAACAAAGACTTACTATATACCAGTTTACCATATTTATTTATTCACTTTAATCTAAAGTGCATTCATGTGTTGGGTTGTGTATTGCTTTAATTATTATAAGAAACCCCGTGCACCCCTTTGTTGTGGAAGCCAAGTAGGTTTGCAGCAATACGTTGGTTGTGTATCTATACTTTACATTTCCTTGCATTAGAAACTGATCTAAATTACAGCAGATCACATAATTTCAAACATCAGGCCATCGTCAATCTTAGATTCTTACACCTGACACGAGTCACCAATGATTATTAATCACTTTTGTTGCATAAAAAACAACTGATTATGCCATGTTTCAGCCAATAATGTTGTGAGCCTAAACAAACCATAGGAAACCAACCATAGCTTTAGGGGGAATTTGAAATTTTGTAAGTTAATTTATCGAGATAATTAAAACACTACATGCAGTGCAGAATGCTTTTCATGCAAAAAGCAAATTAATTAGGAAAAAAATAAATGTAAGAGGCCTGCTCCCAAACATGAGAGCCTTGGGACCATTGGTGAGAGGGAGGAGTGCAGATGTTATAGTTAGTGATCCTGGTTCCCACTTGTTTGTTTCGAAATCATTAAATTACAGTAATGACTAAGTTCTCATTCCTGCTCACAAATCCACCAGAGATGGCCATGCGTTTAATAAAGAGCTCGCTATGAATTACAAATAGCGAGCGGGTGAAGAAAGGCTACGTGATTATACAGAGTAATTCAAAAGTGCATTAAAAAAAACAATACAGAAACATTGCTAAATCATTTGAGATAAAGGTTATTTGCATAATTCATTAAGATTAATTAGACACGACAATCTCCCACAGTGCTCCAAGGAATCAAACGAGACGCCAGCACGTTTAAAGAAAAAAAAAAACCTTTTCTATTTACGAAAAATGATACAAATCTACCCTTGGATCAAAGAATTAACCTCTGTGCACTTTGTAACCTCAATAGTGTTAAACCACAATCCCTCAGGCATTTACCCTTATGTGAGCTAATATTCTATTAATAATGAAGGAGCTTTTTTACGCCGTGGCTTCTCTGGGGTGTTGTTGCTCGACAATAAAAACTGTTACAAAAGATGGATGTAATTCCTTCTGCGTGTGGAGAAACCACAATGTGGGTCTGAGGTCTGGAGTTGGACCGGCTCCACATGGGACATTTGGCACAGTCGATCACATAATATTGACAAGCCTCCTGTTGTTCTGGCTGAAACCACCAGCATCCCTTGTGAGCCTCTCACTGTGTCAGACGTTATGAGTAGTTCAAGTATTTGGTTTCTATCACATTGTGAGCTGAAAAATGTTTATTTAATTTGAAGAATTGCCTCATTCACAACAACACATTAAAACTATTCTTTAAGTCAAGCTTATAGAACATTTGTTCGTTACAGTGTTCATTTTTACAGCTAATTTGTAATTTTTATGTACTCTTAGTCATAGGCTGTGTTGGAAATTGCATATTAAAGTACTACACGCTACACCAGTGGTCACCAACACGGTGCCTGCGGGCCCCAGGTAGCCCACGTGAACCCTGTGAGGGTCCTTAAGGGGCGCTGGTCACCAATGAGCTCCATCTAAAATCTGATTTACTTTCCAGGATTCAAACTCACAAAGATAAATATTATAATATGACAAATGTAGATATACTGCTGCACGTGAGTATTACATTTTTCTTAAATCATTAAATGTTTATTTTCATGGAAACATTGTGAAAAATGTTTTTAAATGCTGCAGATTTGGTGTATGGGGTTGTGGTATGTTATATATGATATAAAACAAATGAAATAAAAACGCAAGCTGCAGTTTTACAAATTTGACATGTTTTACGATTAGTTAAAGGTTATTAGACCTTTTGTTTGTAAACATTGTGATGAATTTTGTTGAGCGGGGCTTAGCCTGGAGACAAACCACCATAGATGTATATAAACACTAGATGACATACCCGCTCATTACATGATGTCAATGGTGCATGTACTATTTAAATAACCCTAATTTGCTCAATTTTCAACCAATTTTCAAACGGCAAGCGGCAATATTAACATGTACAAGCATCCTATGTCATACCTACGTATAATAAGGCAAACAGTTTGTAAATCTGTCAATATTTCATCGAGTTAAGGGTATTTTTGTTTAAGCTGATCACTCACCTTCCAACCGCTACCGTAGAGCGCGTTAGAATGTCAGAAAGTCAGTTGTCTGAGGTAAGATGGCCGCCGTTGAGCTACGCTGGCGAATCCCACTTGCGTCATCTAGTATTTATATATATCTCTGCTTTGGCCAGCGGCGTTTCCTGTTTTTGCCTTCAGCCACATCACGAGTCATTAAGTGGTCTATAGGGAAATATGAAGATGATCATTTTCTATGAAATGTAGAAAATGAAACAATTGAATAAATTAGACGAGAATAAATTATAGGAATTTGGAAAAATATTTATTTCAATAATTTCCTTTTAAAAATGACTGACATCATGTGACATAAACATAGGAAACTACTGTATGTGAGTGCTGGGAAATATTGTAAAGTGTCATTGAATTTGTATCTTGAAGGACTGCGATATCTATATTAGTTGGTGATTTACACATTGATTCTTCATGTTTTTTTCTCTCATTTATTTTTACTTTCTTCTGCAGGCCAAAGTTGGTAAAAAAAAAAAAAAAAAAAAAAACTTGCAAAAATGGACAAAAAATTGTCAAAAAGGGAGATTTGTTGGCAAACGGTTGCTAAAATCTGAATAAAAGGAAAAAAAATGGGACAAAGGAAGTTGCAAAATGTAAATGATCTAAAGGGGTTAAAAAATGTCTTTTAAGGTTTTCTGGGGAAATAATTAAATTTAAGACATAAAGAGCCACATGTTGGTGTGAACACAAAATGGTAGGACATAATTTCTGTCCCAGTTCATCCCTGATTATAAGTGCATCACAAGTAAACAGCATATCTATTATATTTACATACAGTGCATATCTAAGGAATAGACAGATTATAATGCTTTCTAAAAGAACATAATCACCTGCCAAGAATAATAAATCATATTCAACAATTAAGTCGTTATGTTGATAAAGATTTACTGTACTTGTTTTTGTTCACAGTTTGTCTGCTTTGGTTTCCTTTCACACGTGCAATCTGAGGTGTTTTCTGTCTGCTGGAGTGTCAATGTGACTCCGCCTCTGTGTCATAATCAGAGTTTAGAACAACGGAGAAGGGTGTGAAAACTCTTGACGCACGGAACCCACGCAGACACCTCTGAGTAACACATTGTGCCTGGAACGCATCAAGATACAAGTTCACTGTATGGAATCAGACTTCCACCACTCCACCCTCCGCCCAGATTAGACACTATAGGCGACACAAAAAATCAACCAATAGCTAGAATTTACACGCAACCTTAGTTTGACAGAAAACACATTTTATGCAAGGCTATTTTTAAATGTCAAAGCTGTTGGTAGTGGGTCTGAAAAGGTGAAAATACTAGTGCCAAAGGTAGTAAGAAAGCATATCTGATCAAAGGTACATGCATTAGCTCACTACCTTATCTATTCTTATGTTTTCAACCGAACCCATGAGAAAAACTCACATAAGTTCATGGAGAAAAGCGAAGTGCAGAAAGAGGGGAAACCCATGTTAGGAGTTAGAAGACATGTAGTTGAAGTTTTAAAATAACTTGACAGGTAATGACACAAATATAGTAACAAGATGTGAAACAGAAAAGGGAAATTTCTAGGGCCACAAAAATGTGATTGTCTTATCCAAGGGCCACATTTTGAATATTACAGCAATCTGAACAATTCAACAGGTTTTCATTTCTTTTAATTTTTCATGTTTTTTAAGTTGTGTATTTTTTCTGTTATATAGTGTAATTTGTTTTGTATGTCCAGAGTCATTGTGCATTGTTGTGTGTTGTTGGGGTCATTTTATGTCTTTTCATTTTTGTTTCATTTATTTTTGTGTGTTTTTGAATTCAGTTTGTGTTTTTTCATTGTTGTTACATGTATTTTTGGTGTTGTTTGATGTATATTTTCTCTTCTTTAGTGTGTTTTTCGGGTCATTTTTTTGTCTTTTTATTGTTGTTTGTTGTGTTTTTGGTGTGCTGTCATATATTTTTGTGTATTTCAGTCATTTTGCATATTTGGTATTGTGCTTTTCATTTTGTGTTTTTTTTTCCAAATCCTTTTGTGTTTTTTTGTTTTTCATTTCATGCTGTCATGTATGTTTTATGCATCTATTTTGTCTGATGTAAAGTAGCCTGTACTTGATGATGAAAATAAATCTACAATAAAAAGGCATCACTGCACTTCCACTTGAATTGAGGTGACTGCAAAGTCACAACACTACTGTACTTGTGATTTTAAAAGCAATCACAATGTCTTACATAAGCAGGACTAAAGAAGTGACGTAATTAAAAAGAAAAAAAAACAAAAAAAACATTGAGCCATACTTTCCAGCAAACCCATTCTGCCACATTGTCCTTAACCCATTAACATTCAGAATCTGGACAATCTTTGCTGGATTAATTATTATCATAGTTTAGTTGTAAATATAACCACACACACTAGAGGTAAAATCCTATTTTATCCTGTAGCATTAGGCATGATGGAGTTATGGATTAACAGATTAATGAAATTATCTTGTCTCTGTGGACGTTTTTCTGTTAAAATATTGATTTCTATGTTCTTCTATGTAAATGTAATATTAAAAAAAAAAGCTTTTGAATATACTACAGTACAGGTTGTTAGTCTTTCACTGGTTCATTGGAGTTTTTACAGACTGGTGCCTCTGGAGCTGTTGATTTAAATCCACCATTACTGATTCCCTAGTTAGTAATCTGACAGAGAAACCAATAAACTAAAAAAGCCTCTGTAATGGTTATGCCGCTGCTTACGTCTTTGTGGAAACAGGAATTAAATGTCATTGACTCACAAAACTTTTATTTTTCAAACACCAAATTAAGATAAAACTAATGGTTTGATTTGGAAAGCACTTACGACCATGTTTGTTGCCTTTGGCTGTGAATTTATTTAAAACATGTAAATACAGGAAGTGTTTCCCACTAAATCAGGAAGCGTTGAGTACGCTCCGTTCAAAGCTTTCAGTTATACCCAGGGGTGGAGCAGTGCTTTTCAAAGTAAAGGCGTTCTAAGGGTAGGGCAACCGTCGACTCCCTATTTAGTTTATTAAATTAATTTACTAAAATTATGGTAACACTGTTATTAAGTCAGTGATACTCAACATGTGGCTCTTTTAATTATCATTCCCCCAGAAAACCTTGAAAAGGGGAAACTTTTTAACCCCTTTTTATCTTTTTCTTTAGCCATTTTGCAACTTCATTTGTCCCATTTTTGCCCCCTTTTTTTTTGTGTTTTTTTTTTTTAAAAAGACACTTTCTTGTTTTTTATGATTTTCTGATTTTAGCTTTCTTTTGCCACTAAATATTTTTGTGAGTTCTATTTGACACTTTTATCCAATTTTTGTCAATTCTTTAACCATTTTTTGCAACTTTCCATAAAAAAATAAGCCACCTTTTGTCCAATAAATAACACTTTTTCACCCTTTTTCACTATTGTTTGCCACATTTTGCTCACACCACCCTTTTTTGCCATTCTTGACAGCTTTTGGCCAATTCTAGTCACTTTTGACATGTTTTTTTTGCCACTTTTGACACCAATTTGTTTACCTTCTCTGAACGGCAGCTTTGTCAAATGGCTGGCTGTGATTGGCTCGATCACCATTCAATCAATCTAACTGGACCGTAATGTTTTGAACAACAAATCCCACTGTAAAAAGTGAAGAAGATGAATTCTTGTTTTTATGAAAGTGCGGGTGTCGCATCCCCCGCATCACCCCACAGGTGAGACGTGCCTGGTTATACCTTCTGTTGTGTTTTTCCAGAGCTTTGTTTTGTGTGAATGATTTAACTCAGACAAAAACTGTCTCACACACACCAAACCAAATGAGATTTTTTCATTCCACAATAAAAGTTGACAGAATGTAATGAATGAACTGTAAAAGTCTGCAGATGAAAAACTCTCCTGCATCTTTGAAATCTAATTGCGCCGCTCTCTCCTTTCAATGCCCAGTGTGTTATTCCGTTCCTAAATTGGATGTTATGATTTAGTTTTGATCAGTTTGATGTTATTTCAGATAGCTGTTGGTGTTGTTTTTGTCAAATCTAAGCAGTTTATTTGCAATCCGGTTGTGAATTGTTGCAACCTGAGGCAAAATTGGATTATCCCGCTCAAAGGGAGACGCAGATGCCTTGAAGTCTAATATCAAAGTTGTTGTTCCTAACACATCTTATGTTTCTCATGCACATATAGACTGAGAGGCGACAAGGTTATAATTCACAACCATGGCCACAAGCGGCTTCAGAAACTCATTCACACATTCTCTTCTGGCTCCCAAACCAAATTTCTCCCATTTTCTGTGTATTTGCAGCAACAAAAATCCTACTTTCCCGTTATTTGCATCCATGGTCTCTTTCAGAAGCAAATGTTGACTAATTGTACATTTCCAGTGTTCAAAGTGCTCTTAAAGCATCAAAGAGAAACACTGTACCAGCAAGTCTGGAGCAAAGAAGTGTCCTATAGGTGCCATTTTTAAGTGTAATGTTGACAATACATTAGTGCTGGCCAGTGCATTTGCTGCTGCTTCTCATCAGAGACCCTCTCAACTCCCACACTGCATTATCACAATGCCCCCGAGGTCAGTGGAAAGACGTGCTGTAATTTGAAAAGAAAATTATCTATTGTGAAAGGTACTGAGACAACACCAAAAATAGAGGAGGAAGAAGAAGGTTGAGGAGTCTGTGTCAGAAAGGGTGTGAAAATAAAAAATAAATAAATCGACTTTCTCCCATTTCATCATGCATATTAGATTGGACTGGACGTTGTGCAATGAGCTTTACCCTGATGTGCCGAGAAGACCTGGTAAGGAGACATCAATGATATTCAGAATAATTTAAACTGCTTTTTCTCTCCTTGGCACATGTGGCTATGAATCTAGTTTTTAATTTCAGTTTATTGTCTTGTTTATTCATTTTATTATTTCTTTACATTCCATGTAATTTCACAAATAGCCCACATACTTGGTTCTCAAAAAATTCTGATATTTTTTACTTATAGTTCTGTGTTCATTCAATAGGAACATTGTCATTTTTTGTTTGATTGGATAAAAACTTTTTGAAATATGGACAATTTAGTGAGGTGTGTATATGTCGATTTTGGCTCGTCCCTTTTTCTCTTCCATTTCCAGCTTCCAATATTTCAGAAACTACATCACATAGGAAACTGAAATTTGGTATAGTAATACAGCTCCACCTACTCTCTCAGAATAAGTTTATGGGTTTAGGGCTGGAACATGTTTGGGACTTTACATATGCCTCAGCTTCCTGTAATATGATCAGCTTTGAGCTATGTACATACAGTAGACTGTTCACATCACTAATGATTAGTCACATACAGTATATGCATTGGCTCTTGGGTGACAGTCTCTTAAAATAAAAAAAATACAAAAAAAAACCTTTTTAAAATCTATTTTTACTGGCCCACAACTGCATGTGGGAATGTAAGAAAAAAATGATCTGATCTCTGTTTTAATTTACAGTATAAAGATGATCCTTTCTTGGGATATAAAACTATTTATCTTTATTTCATTTGTTGTTCATTGATTTTTCAGTTCCGAATAAAAACTGTTTCACTTTTTTCTGGTGGAAAAACCCTGATGAGTTTTTTCATTTAAATGCTGTCAGGATAAATGTAAACCATCTACATCTTGGTTGTTTGCTATCTTTGATGAAAGGCTCAATTATATAATAAACATTAGGCTACAGCATCACGGTTGATGTATTCATTATTAATCCTTTTTATCCTAATCACTACCTTCAATACCTCATCATCTTTATCTCTTTCCCCTTCACGTCTTTCCTCAGATGGAGCCACTGTTTCTAAACCAAACATCAATATGATAGATGTTATGATAGATTATTATGGTAGAGGTTACCATATAATTATGGTAGATTATGGGGCCGTGTCAGCGCCTCCGTCATACATCCTCCGCAATATTCCACCCTGCATCTGTTATTTATCTCAATGGTGCACTGATGCTTCTTTGTGTGGTTGACCCAGCGGATCATTTATTTGCAGAGCGAAAAGGAGAAAAGTAGAAAGTCAATTTATACCTCAAAATGTAAAAATAAAGAAAAAAACTACTTCAAAAAAACGAATAAAACAAACCATAGATCAGGTAGTGTTGACAATCCAAAGGACCAGTCAGTGTTTAAACACATCTTCCGTCATGAGAAAAACAATCAGGAGGCACACCTGCGTAGAGACAAGAGAAAGGAGGGTATTCTACACATTCTCTCAACATGTACACTGACAAAAATGAAAGCGATGTAGAAATGAAGAGACAGAGGAAAAACAAAACAGATTAAAAACAAACTAAATCAATAGAAAAAGAACCCCACTGAGGCCTGGCCCCTCGATTATCAGAATACCAAACCTGATAACCAGATGTTACATCACCACAGCAAAAGCTAGGTAGTAATGTATGCATATTCATTTAATCAGCAAACACGCCACTGTGACACAAGGGTGGAGAGAAAAAGAAAGAGGGAATAAACAATCCCGTTTTGGCCAGGAAACTCCCGTATTTTACCCCTCTTTCCCGCCAGCTTCCCGTATTAGCATTTTCTCGTAAATATCCCGTATTTTAATGTAATAATAATTAAAAGATAAATAAATAAAAAAATTCCACTGTATCTCTAAATTGAACGCTGTCATAAGCCTCACGCGAACTGCCACCTGAAATGGCCTGAGTGGCAGTTCTCGTGAGATTAGTGCTGACAGCGAGAACAAACCCGGAAACAACTCAGAAGAGAGATGGATGAATGTAAGAAGAAAAAACAAAGAACTGGTGTAAATACCTTGGAAAATGGGACGGAGAGTTTACCTTCCTAAAGAGCAGCAGATGGGACACAGTTACACGATTAGTAGCTGAGATTTTAGCGTCTCCACGGGGCAACAAACGACGTAAGTCAGCAAGAAAAATTACAAGCCCCACAAATAAACACTCCTTTCAAAAAGTGGTAAAGGATGTAAAGTCTGCAACACATGTTTATAATAAGTCATTAGTGAATACCAGAGAACCACATGAGTGAAGAAAATATGTAATGAAAAAAAAATGTTAATGTCTAACTTGAAATTACCAGTAAATATGCAACGTGTTGACTTGTATATGAACTGTAAGTATATTAAAGAAACAAATGTGCTTCAATAACCCATTTATGTTTTAATTTAGGCTGTGTTATAATTTAGGAATTAGGGCTGGGTGATATATCAAGATTCAAGATGTATCGAGTTTTCCATTTTGGCGATATAGAAAACTACAATATCACATAAATCGATATATATCATATTTTGTTGTTTATTTGTTTTAGGAGTCGCTGCTTTTACTTCACAGAACAGCATGTAAATCTCAGATGGATTTCTGAGTGCGTCGTAACCCAGGCCTTCCCCATATAACCAGATGTGAGTTTTGGTCCATATAACCCTCTAGCCCCAGTTGGAATGTTCACAGCATTTCAATGTCAACAAAGGTAGGCCTAATCACCTAATTGTATTTAGTAAGTGGTTGACAAGTGGCTATTTTAGATTTCCTGTACACTTGTCTTAAAATAGAAGGGATACTGGAGGTTGGTTGGAGTGGTGGGTCAGCCACATTTTTTTGTATTAATGACCTGTTTGCATTAAAATCACTACATGCTGTAAAATCCCTTTACTGCTGTAATTATTTTACTGTGGATTACTTAAGGGTTCAAGTTAATGATTACTATATGATTATGTTCCAAAGCAACATCAAATGCTGTTTTTTTTATCAAGGGACATGAAACTTGTGTTACCTTCTGGCTGGCTCCCCACAACGTGCATGTAGTGGGCCGGTCTGTCAATGACTCCCGAGCCACTTTCCCCCCCAAGTCCACCCCTGCTGTGACACCTCCATCAGAGACCATATCATTACTTTTGTCATATTTTAACCACTTATTTTTGTTTTTGTTTGTTCTTTGTTTGTATGTTTGCTGCTAGCAGGAATACTTAAAAAGTACTTAATGGATTCTGACCAAATTTTAACCAAAGATAGGCTGCATGCCATATCCGGATCAATATTCTGATTCCGGATCAGTTTCAAAAATTGAAAAATCTCTCATCATTGGGTTCGTTATTAGTTCCTCTATCAGTTTCAACGGGATCAGACACGGATTGTGCATTTCATTGCGGTTTTTCAAAAAATTGTGAGTGCCCATATATTTGGACCTTCTGCATTGTTATTAATGTTCTTTCTGTAAATGATCATGGTACCATGATCAGGATCACTGATCCAGATAACTGCCAGGATCTGGCAAAGAGGAGATTTGGCACTTGGCAGAGGTTTGGGCTTTCTGGGCGCTCTAGTTATGAGTAATTTTATTCTTTATTTCAAAGAGACACTAGTTAATCTAGGCTTATTATTTTCTTTAATGATAATCTCTTTATGTTTAAAGATGAGCTATAGGGCCAGATTAAAGGATTAAAGGTAGGTGCAGTAGAGAGAGAGACTTGTTGATCCCGGGAAGGGCACAAGAGTTTATATTCCAGAATAAATGTTAGAGTTCTAACTTCTGTTTGGACATTGGACTCAATGATCCCCACTACGGTACTACGGTAATAACTTATTGTCAAAGTGTCAATTTCTAATTGAGTTTGTGGGATTTCTTTTTCTGATTACTTTGACACTTTGAAAGAGACAAATTAACACTACAATGTTTGAACATTTTAATGGAGTACAACATAGTATTAGCTCCCTCCTAAAGGAAAAAACAAACTGTAAGTGATACCAACTGACAGCAACCACATGAACGCTTTCAGGGTGACCATCCAGATTCATTTCAATGATATATCCATATGACCATCTGAGATGCTCTACTTAGAGCTATAGAATGATTTAAGACTTTCAGCCCACAGGTAAAAAGGAACCTCCTCCAAACAGATGTTCCTGACTAATTACCCATTGTAGCCCAGATCCAACAGTCCCTCAGTTCCTCTGTTATCTTCCGATGGGACCCTGGTCATCCTTGTTTCATATCCTTGGCCTAGTCTCTACTTACTCAGGGCACTCCCTTCCATCTGTGAAGGAGAACCAGAGGGGCTTCACCGACTACTACAGAGCACTGTACACATACGTTGAGTTGTCACTTTCAGGAGCCAACTCTCCAGCCTGCTGTTAATAATCAGCGTGATAGAAGTAGTATAAAGTGCAACAATTCACAGCTGTTAACCTCTTAAGCCCCAGTCACTTTTTTTCCGTAAATCACATACCCATAACAAATAACGTTTTTCTTAACTTCTATATGACCTACATGTCTAATTTTTGTTCAGATTGAAGTAGGACCCTTAGTGGTTACAGAGGATGTAAAATTTTGGAAAAATATGATACCGAGTGACAATAAATCATGTTATGAATACAGTAATCTATAGTCCACTCAAAAAAACTAGAGATATAGATCAAATATAAAGCCAATTCTCATTAGGGAAGGCTAAAAAATCAGAAATGTATGGACATCAACTGCAGCAGGTTTGGTGATAATAATAAACATTAGGCCAAAGATACACATGTTTCTGTACAAAAAAGTTCAGGCTGAAGCCCACTTTTCCACAAGTTTGGAAACAAGTTTGTACCTGTAATATGTCAGTCAAATTGATTTCAATTATTATTAGTCCTATGTTTGACCACTAGGTGTTGCAATTTGGCTTGAAATAAATAAATAAATAAATTTTTATTCAGATTTCTGCTGTGCCATACGTAATGCTATTTTTCATTCCACTCTTTGATGCCGTTACGCATGGCTCTAATTCAGCAATACTTTGAACAATCAGAATGCTTTACACAGCGGTGTAAAGCTCATAAACTGAGCTTTACAAAAAGGCATTGTGCTCAGGTTATTCAATTTAATAATAACACACAAATACTCAAAAGCATTTATAAAAATCCCAAAGGTTTATCCTTTTTAGGTTCTCGAGTGGAACGAAAGGTACCAGAAACAGAAAATTTAAATAAATTATAGTCTACTTTCAAGAAGTCTGCAGGAGATTTGCTGTGCACTCACTGTCTTTACAATGAGACCGTTGGTATATTTAATAATTTACAAAAAGAGCATTTACATGGAGTGCAAATTGAAACAGAGGACGCTTCCACAAACAGTGTAAATATTTCAGCAGGGAAGGTCTAAGATAATTGTCAGTTAAGCTGCTGAACATGAAGCGACCCCAACAGGTCAGCTTCTGGCATCTATCTAAATCTTCTTAGCTGTCACACAGGCTTCTTCCACTCGGACTAATGGAGTAGCTGGTCTAGAAAAGCCCTTTTATGTGTAGTGAGAACTCAAGCAGCTCCTTAAACAAGTTGGGCTGGAGCAGAGCTAGAATGGATTTAGATATGCCTGGCTGCCTTTTGCAGCCCTGGCACGGTGGGCTGGCTGCGTTTGTAGCAGATCAGAGAGACAGGGGGGAAGGTCATTGCCACTGGGAAAAAGAGGCAGTGAAAATATTGTCCTGACATGATGTAGAGTGACTCCTGCTACCTGAGGCCTGTGTTTCAGATTAAATCGTGTTGGCTGATAGAAGAGGTGAAGTCAAAGGAGGTGTAAAAAGGGGAAGATGAAGGGTGTTGAGGCAAACACCTTTGATTTAAGTGTCCTTGCATTAAAACATGATTAATTAACACCACACCAAACTCATAATGATGGATTTCCCCCCAATGTTAATTATGCCTCTTCTATTGTAGAGCATTCAACATTTTTCGTTGCCAAACATTCCCATTAGATCAAATAACATTTCAATTATTATTATTATTCCCTTGTGGTGACCCACAGTTCTCCCGCTCCTGTCCTCCCATGTTATATGTGTTATATGTGATTGTCTTTTCATGTTTTCTAGGTCGGGATGAAACTGAAATTAAATTTTGTTGCTCTGGTTTGTCTATCTTAATGGTGTGGGTGGGCTTACTGATGTGGGGCACTATGGGCATGCTGTGGGGGTCAATGCTGCCCCCCTGCTATTTATGATTGCCACATTGGGATCCTGGCTGGTTGCATTAGTGGCCGGGCTGGTGGCTCCTGGTGGGTCATCTCCCACGATGAACCCTGCCTTTGCCTGGGCCTCAGTGCAGTTGCTGAAGTGACATGTAATCATGTTTTTAATTACATGGGCATGTTCTATCATTGGCTACGGTTACATGATGTTTTTTTTATTCTGAATTAGTTATTCCGAATTATTATTAAAATAATAAGTGTTCTGCTTTGCGTTTTCATGGGAATAGTAATGTCGAATTGACGTTTACATGGAAAACAGGTTTTTTCGGCTTTATTAAATTCTGCTTTTGGTCTGGGGGTTGGGAAGGCTCTGAATGAACAGGGGGCTAACGTGACGTATCACGTCTATCGAGAAAAACACACAACAAACCTTTTATTGTTGGCAGTAACACAGAAAACACCACATGAGAACTGTTTTCACTTTTATTTTGATTGTAGTTTTGAAGCAGCAGCTCAACAATAACACACTTTGGTCCACGGAGCAGAAGGGAGATAGGAACCAGGGATGGGAAGCTTGGACTCGAGACTCGTACTCGACTCGGACTCGAGTCCCGATTTTATGACTTTTTGACTCGACTTGATGAAATCAAAAAAAGACTTGCACTTGCTTGGACTCTAGGCTCAGTGACTCTTGACTTGGACTTGACTCGATCCCTCTGACTCGATGAGTCATATCAAGTCATGCCATAATGAGTTATATATAAATCATATTCATCTGTTAATTTTTTAAAGACTTGTTTAGGACTTAAGGAAAAAAGTTTAGGACTTGGACTCGACTTGGGACTTGACTGTATAACTGTATGACCGTCATTGCGGCAAGTCGGTCATGCGCAGAACGACCAGAATTAACTTAAAGAGGAATTCAGTTTTTACAAGAGAGATTAATTATTTAATTCAGAATTAAAATCAGAATAAACCAGCCACCTAATTTGGATTTAAGTATAATTTGGAATTAAATTAGCATTAGGAATTGAGTGTTTACAAGGTCAGTTTAAAGAGGAATGACCTTTTATTCTGCTTTAAAGGGATTCTCCACTGTTTTTACAAATGTTGCCTAAAACCTTTGAAATGTCTTTATTAGAAGATATGTGTCGAACAAAAAGCAATATTTTTGCACCATATTAATTTTATTATATTTTAAAACTGGATCTACTTTACTTTACTGTGTGCAGCCATGTTGATATGATGTCATTGGTGATGTGATAAGCCTCTTTTAGGGAGGTGAAGCATTTAGGATCATTTAGCAGCTTTTTCAGTCAAAATGACAACTTGTGCTGTTTTGGGTTGCTCTAACAATCAGTAAAACTTGAAAAAAGTCCACGAAAACCTCTTTTGTTTACTGAGAGGTGATAAATAAAAACTGTGACCCGAAAAAATCTGCGACCTCAGGGGTCGGAACGGAGCTCATCTTCTCTCCTTAATGGCATCTACGAAACAGCAGAGTGGGAACTGCTGCCCCCTGTGGCCGCAGATTTTTCCGGTCATGGTTTTAATTGATCATCTCTCAGTAAACATGCAAACTGCACAAAGATATGTATGAGGTATAGTAAATATACAAATAAATGTATAAATACGGTGGCTGAGAATAATTTTAAACAGTGAAAACCTAAAACATTAAATTATTTTTGTATCTTCAAGAAACTATGTTTGAAATGAATCACTGTCACCCTTTGTTAGTTGGCTGAAGTTTTTATTTTTTTTATTGTTTATTTTCTTTGTTGCTCATTCGGCCTGCTGCTTCTGAAATCCCCCCTCCTTTAGATTCTCCCTGTGTTTTTGGCAGAACAGGCACTGAACTGGCACCATTCTGAAAGACCTCAGCAGCACTTCACCATTATTTGATGATTCAGGGTTGTTAGCAATTTTTAATTTCCCATTAGTCCCACAAAAACTCTTCTCATGTTCTCTCCCAGGTAGCTCATTAATTCTGCGTGATACATGTGAGATGATCAGTATAAGGCCCCCCTGCCTGGATTTGGCTGAAGGTTTACGCATAAAGGAAACAAAAGGTGTCGCAGATGGTTACATTAGGTAGCTACTAGGGATGTAACGATTAATCGTAAGGCAGTTAAAAATCGATTCATAGGTATCACGGTTGATATCGATTTTCTGCAAATTTAATCACAGTACTTTTTTTAACCAGGACGCTATCCACAAGTGTAGGTGGCGGGCGGAGTCTGCTAATACTTTCTTTCTGGCTGCCTTCTACTCTTAAATATGTTAATAAATGATTCATTGCCCCTTTAGCACCGAAAGAATATCTGTAATATTACTTGAATATCTGTAAAAGTCACGTTTTTCTATTAGCTCTGTCTGCTAGCATAGCTTCTCTTCTTCACTGCAAGATATCTGCATGCCAACCGACCACTGTGTTACCAGCGCCCTCTGCTGGTCCAAACAAATATGACGTAAATTTTTTTTTAAAAGTCCAATTGTTAAGGCACAAAATACATTTTCAGTTGCACTTTTAAAAAGAAAAATAACTATTATGCAGTTTTGCATTGTTTATTATAGAACCAGAATTTAAATTAATAGGCTTCATTTTCATTTGTATTATTCCTTTGTTTATTTCATTCAAGGTTTATTTTTAGTTAAATTGCATTGTTTTGAATAGTTTATCAAGGAATTCTTTTGACAATGAAAAATAAAAGGAAAATAGTACCGTATTTTCTCGTTTTTTTCCCAAAAAAAAAAATTGTCTACAGTCCCATTTTGTAAAATAAATCGTGAGAGAATCGTATCGTGAACCCAGTATCGTGAATCGAATCGTATCGGGAGTTGAGTGAATCGTTACATCCCTAGTACTAGCTACTGATCATTCAAACACAATGCAAAGTGTAGACATGGTTAACATTTTGTAATACTTTAGGATATTGATTTTTTAACTCATTGGCAATACATCGCTCCATAAATCTACAATGAACGCAGAAGAATTGATTCAGTGATTAAAAACTTTATTTAAACAGGAAAAAAATTAGGAAAATGTTCCTATTTTCAAAATTTGCGAGAAAAGAAAGTAGAAAAGAGGACATACACACATTCTATGCACTAAAACAATAGTATAACCATAACATGAAACCTTATTTTATGAAAGCTTAGTAATATATCACAAAGAAGTTAAATGTAGATAATTAAAAAAAAAAAAAGAAAGTCAAAGGGGGAGTGAGAGAGAGCATGAGGAAAGAGGAAGGATAGAGGGTCAGGGGTGAGATTAGCTGGAGCAGCTGTCAGTAATGGTTTGATAAACAATATGTTTAAAGGCTGAAAAAAGATATAAGAGCAGTGAGTTTAAAGGAATGAAGGGAGCAAAGCTGAAGCAGTGGAGTTTCACACACAATTCCAAACAAACCTCTTCACTATTATTGAGTTGTGGACTAGCGCACAAGCAATGTGCATTTATTTAATATTTATTTTTTGCTGGCTAATAATAGTGTGGAATAAAAAGTGAAAAGCACAGCAGGTTGTAAGACAATAGGGATTGAAATCCATTAGATAATTATCCTTCAGGTGATATCTACCAATTCAGCCATTAATACCCATCAACAATGTACTTATTTTCTGTGTTTTTGTGTTTGTTTGTGTGGTTTTTATGGACTGAAAATAAAGCTGTTATTTTTTTTTAAACTGT
The DNA here is from genome assembly GCF_900634775.1 of Gouania willdenowi. Taxonomy (NCBI): domain Eukaryota; kingdom Metazoa; phylum Chordata; class Actinopteri; order Blenniiformes; family Gobiesocidae; genus Gouania; species Gouania willdenowi. The sequence continues at coordinate 9,084,487 of NC_041048.1, read as the reverse complement.
CTGTGAATGTTCTAGTGAAAATGTGGACCCTTTTTTACTTACTGGCATTTGCATTTCATTTTCATCTTCTCAATTATTGTTTTAAAGTCCTTGACATTGAAACTCAAGCATTGTTGATTGTTTTGTCTCTCATAAACAACAGTTACAGAATAGTGAAGCATCGTAGTGTCAAGATGACAGTAACTTTTTCCTTTCGGACGATGGTAAATTTATGAAACATGAAAAGTAGTAATCAGTTTGGAGATGAGCCAAAGCAACGGAGCTCTTGTGGAAGAAATTCTGCAGGGCTGGAGACATTGCAATTATAGAAACTATTGACTTGTGTTTCCCAAGGTATGATCAATTGCAGTGAAATAATGACATCTCTGTTGTTTTGACCCATTCACTGCAAAGGCAATTTATTTTGTGTGACAGGAGGCTTGCAAGGGACAACCTAACCGACGTGTGCTGGAAATCACAGAGAGCAGAGTTTTCTGCCGGTGAGATGAGAAACGCATCAAAGGAAGGTCAACAAATGGCTCTTCGGTTCATGTAGAGCAAATTGTGTGTTTGAGGGGAATTTAGCAATTTATGGAAACAAGATTTTCTAATGACATCTATAATGTTGATGCTCATACTTTTTTAGCTTGAAGTGATACATTTATCTTTGCATTGTTATAAGTTTGTCTCTAAAGCCTTCAGCGTCAGGACCTATGCCGTCAATGTGACGTAGAGGTTGGCCGACTGTTCTGCGTCAAAGGAACGCATCGCCATGCGATTGGCCTCCATGCAGCTAGAGGGTTGTGCGTGTGTGTTTGTTTCATAGGAGCATTAAAAAGCTCTTGTTTATCTTCTGGTTGTATGTTTTTTAAGCATCTTAAAATGTAATGTATTTCTGGATTATTACTTACCTACTGTACCTAACTATATATGTATTGTTGGACACAAACATGAAAACAGTGGTTTCAAAATGTGCGCTTTATTCTTCAGAATAAACATATGCAACATACAAACAAAGTATAAAAGTTTATCAAGTATTCAGTCGACAGTCATGCCGGGGGGCCCGACCCAGCCATAGAGCGGAGGGAGCAGCAAGGTAACCTGGTAATCCACGGCCCCGGAAGGTTGCGAGTTGGGAGTGGGGTGGCACTGTAAAAGTTGCTTTAAACCTAGTGTCATGTCTGCTCCTCTGGCAGCCCCCACAGCATGTTGGTCATTGTGTACTGTTAATAAAACACACACACACACACACACTGTAGGTAAAGAGCTGAGACAGAGTATCAATAATAACAGTAAACACACACCTTTTCTCCATGATTGACTCCGTTTGGCGGCGCTTCACGGGTGTTGCAGCCATAGAAGGAAATAATAAAACTCTGGATCTTTTGCTCTTGTCTCGATTCTCTCTTTGACTCAGTCCACTGTAGAAACAACTCTCGTGTCGCTACGCAAAAAGTTGAAACATTGCGGCGTTGACTGGAAAAGGCAACAAGCGGGGCTGAGGTTTGTAGTGGACCGATCGCAGTGCTTACATTCTGCGTCGCCTCGAATTGTAGAAAAGGATTTTTGGGAGGTGCACGTCAGGAAACAACAGGGGGGTCTGTGTCTACGTAGAGCGCTATGTGCAGCTACAGCGTCGATTTGACGCAAAACCATATATCAGGCTTGAGAGAGAGTGGTAGACCGTCTTCACAAAGGGATTCTTGCAATAAAAGATGAGATCCAGCAAATGCTCTGACCCCGAACAGGATAAGCAGGTACAGAAGATGGGGGGGACAATCTGAAAATATTGCCACCTTATAATAGTTCCATCAAGATTAAGTTTTTCTTCTTTTTGAACAGTATGTTAAGTTGTGGTTTAGTTTATTCAACCAAGGTTTTTCAGGATTTTTTTTATCTCCCGACATGTTTCCTGAAAAACCTTGTCTGAATAAGCGAAACCTCGACTTTTTATCTTTCAGGTGTTTTGATGCTGGAGCTGGCAGTTCCTGATCAATGGTTCACGGCTCACCTAGTCTGGGACACTGGGATGGTCTATCTTTCTATCCTATTCTGTTTACCCTCCTGTCCACTAACCCAACCAGTCGAAGCGGATGGCTGCCACTTCTGAAACTGGTTCTACTGGAGATTTCTTCCCACTGTCGCTAAATGCTTGTTCATGTGGATCTTGTTGGATTCTTTCTTTTTTACTATGGACTTTATATTTTGTTAAGCGCACTGAGATGCCTTTGCTGTAATTTGCGCTATATAAATAAAGTTGAATTGAATTGAATTAACATGCTGTTCAAAAAGAAGACAGAAATAAATCTTGCTAAAACTACTACATGGATGTCAAGTGAAACCTCAAAGGAACCATCAAAGGCGATTAGCAGACGCCTCTGACGAAGACTGGCAGTTGACAGTCGAGATAAAATTCCGACCGCAGCTGCAAATCAGAACGTAGAAGAAGCCACTGTGGATGTGTGCAATAAAAGCTACCTTGACTTGTTATATTCATAAAAATGTGATTTTGGCGTCTGTAAGTTTTGTGTGATGCTGTTGGGGTTTTTTGTGGATTGTTTGCGTGGGATATTTTCTATTCTATGTCAGGTTTTAATGATGTAAATCACTTTGAATTGAATAATGAAAAAGAATGGCTCACAACTGCCACTCAGTTCTCGTCGTTTATCTTAATATCTGACACTTTTAACATTTAGCAATACAGAACAAAATGTAATTGTATAAATGTATTATATATTTTTTCATTTATTCATTACAATAATAATAATAATAATAATAACACATTTAGAGTGCAAAAGTTCAGATAATCTGCTAATTGCACTTTTATATTTGAAAAAAGAAATGTGAGAAATCATAATAGATTTTTTTGTTGAAACTTCGATAATAATGACTGTATATTGTTTTCAGTTGGTGGTGTGCCTTGAGATTTTATTTTCAATAAAAAATTTGTACCTTGTTAAAATAAATAAATAAAAATGAGGTTGAAAAACATTGTACTAGATCATACCTGCAGGTCTGTCTTATTTAAAAAAAAAATCATGTTGACCAGAATGACTCCTATTGGCAATGATAACTTGTCTGTTTGTTGTATTGTTGTGAGATTCTTTTTGTGTTAAAATTAACAACAAACAACTAAAACATATTGTAAAGGACTGACACACTTAAAGAAGACTCCCAGAGGCCAAATAAGCTCCCATTCTGACATAATATAACCCTGTAGAATAATAGACACAATAGTGATCAGACCTATGGCCTGAAATGATACAAGGTGTGGACCTCACTGTATTACAGTTCAAAAGTTTTATGCAACTCTAGCACTGGAAAACAATACATAAGATAAGGGCCTTTGAGAGGAATAAACATATACTCTCCTAAAGCTTGAGGAAAGCCTTCCCAGATGAGTCGGGGCTGGTGTAACTAAACTGCGTTATTAGACAAGAAAACAATTTTGTCTGTATAAAGTTTAGATACAGTACATCAAATCAAAATATAAATGACAGAATCCATTGTCCTAGATTTGTGTACAATCCCAAATTGGTTTGCTAAATGTTTTTTAATTATTCCTTTACTTTACCATATATTTATCTAATGTCCTTTCCAAAGATTGCATTTTCTACCTCCAGATGATGAATGCGGCACATATTTACCCTCGTCTCGCTAAAGTCACTATACACAGTGTTCTCTTTGTTTTTGTTTTTTTTTCGTGTGCTCTAAATGGTGTAACATATTGAAATGGCAATCACTCAGTTGAACTTTTAAACAAAATTGCTTTTCACAAAGAACTCCTCTCTTAATCTCACACGTCTGTATTTTCCTCTGACACAGACAAATGGTACATTAGGGGACAGTAGAAAAGTGCTCGCGATATCTCGCCTATTCACAAAAAACGATCCATCAGAGAGCGGCCAACCTCTCTGCCTCGGCTGTGGATACAAATCACTTGTTCCCACTCCGTGTTCCGCCCACACATTCATCCTCACTTTATTGCTGCATTCTCTGGTGACTAAGTGGCACATATTGGGTAAAAGAACCGATTACCCTACCACAGGAGGGTCCTTGATCATACGATGAGGTGAACTGGTCGTGTGTTAATTGTTTGGCAGCTGGTTAATAGTCAACAGCTCGATGGCAATTCCAATAAATGTGATTTTACTCATCTTAGAAAGTAAATTAGGCGTATTATTCTACAATAAGACTAGCCATGATGGAGTCCTGCTAAGAATATTTAAGTATGTAGGATATATTCAAGACAAAGCTTATTTTGATTAATTTGAAGATTCTTCAGCATTTTAAATCACATTATATTAGTTAACAAAATATAAATCTACAGCATCCAAGGGCCGAATTATCAACATTTATGTCAGCATTAGAATAATGATACATCAGAGCATTAATACAGTAGGGGAAAGGGTTTTGTCTTTGTCAATGATTTTTATGTTTTGTCAGTTTTTTGTGTGTTTTAGGATTTATTTTGTGTTCTTGTTGTAATTCTGTGTTTTTTTTTTTGATAATTTTCTGGATGTATGTTGTTGAATTGTGCATTTTTTAGGTCACTTTCTGTATTTTTGTGATTTCTGTTTTTTCCTGTCATTTTGTGTCTGTCTTAGGAGCTATTTTGTAATGTGTTGTTCATTTTCTTTGTTTAAGTTTTTGCAGTGTCCGTCCTTGTTGTCATTTTGTGTTTTACGAGTCATTTTGTGTATTTTAGGATTTTTTTCGTGTATTTTTGTGTACTTTGTGCAAGTTTTTGGAGTCATTATGTGTGTTTTTGTTATTTTTTGTGTTCTTGTTGTAATTTTGTGTATTTTAGGATTTTTTTTGTGTGTTTTTGTGTACTTTGTGCAAGTTTTTGGAGTCATTTTGTGTATTTTTCTGTCATTTTCTACATTTATGTTGTTGATTTGTGCACTTTTGGGGTCACTTTCTGTATTTTTTGTGCTTTTTGTATTTTCCTGTCAGTTTGTGTCATTTTGTTGACAGTTTGTGTGTCTTTGGAACTATGCTGTAATGTGTTGTTGTTTTTTGTGTTTTCGGAGTCATTTTGTTTGTTTAAGTGGTTGTTGTGTCTGTCTTTGTTGTCATTTTGGAATTTTTTGTGTATTTTTCTGTACTTTGTGCAATTTGCTGTCGATTTGTGAGTTTTTGGAGTTATTTTGTGTATTATGTTGGGATTTCTATTCCTTCCAACTTTTTGAAATACATTTTGACAATTTGTTTTGGGGGCCGCACAAAATTAGCTCGAGGGCCACATGTGGTCCCCGTGCCACCAGTTACCTATGTCTGATGTACAGTTTAAATGGGCTTGTATTCTTGTTTAACCATCATTTTGATTTAATTTCAGGATTATGTCTTTTCTAAGGGCTTTAAGAACACTGTAATTGTGTGATTGTTGTGCTTTAGTCAATTGCAAATAGGTTAATTTGGTCACATAAAAAACAAAATCAACAACCTTAACAGTGACGTACCCGCTTACCAGGACATACCAGGACTTTTAATTCCGAGAAATCCAATAAAATCCAACAGATTTACTGTCTCCGTTCGGGGAGAACTCTGCAACAATTGCTCAGGTGCTGCAAATGCACATTGGTGGCATAATGTGGAAAAGAAAATAACACCCAGGGCAGTACATGTTGGCTTTTTCCTTTGAATAGTGTTTGCTAAAACTGCAGCGTCCAGCTCTTTAACTTTTAGTTTTGCTTCAGCTCATTTGAAACTAAAGTACCAAATTGAAAACAAATAAACACAATTAGCGAAAAGCAGACAATTATGTGTCTTTGGTTGACCCGTGATTTATTTGCATATAGTGTAGATGCTACAGTTTAATTAGCTTAAGGTTTAAGGCACAGGCTGTGCTTTTTGGACCTGATGTACTTGTGAACTTTCTACCTTTCCACCTGTGAATCACAGCCATGGAAACAAGTACAAGCACCACCATCCGTCCTGGTAACACTGTGCCCTGGATCTTCTTTTTTTTTTTTTTATTTAGCTTTTAAACAAGCTGACTTCCTTTCATTTGCTGAGTCACAGCCATGATTCAGTACCTTACGTTCTACATTAGAAGTGTGTTTTGTAATAATGAGCAACAACTCTCCTCCCTGATGTGAGGGATAATGAGGAAGAAACCTGTTAATCAGAACTTAGGCTGTTAAATCCTGACAACGAAATAACAGGTGAGAAGGTAGAAGGTAGGTGTAAGTGTTAAAAAGGTAGAGGCGTAGGGTGATGAGTTTGAAATTTTCGTTTACTGTCTGCTTACATTTAATTTGCACTCATTAATCTGAAACAAGGCACACCCAGCTGTCTTGCAGAGAATTGTTTATGAAAAAACTTTTAGCTGCATAGCGAAATTATCAGTAATATCTAACGAGAGAAATGTGTTGAGGAAAAACAGATGGGAGACGATGCTAAGATTTTATCACCCTGTTCACAATACTCTGGAACTTAGGTGATTATTTATTTATTTATTTTTATTTCTAACAAATGAACACAATGTTATAACTCTATAAACTCTTTTGTGGGGGATTTCAGTAACGGTGTCACAATTCATCCATTAGATTTTTATTCCTACTATCCAACAACATTGATCGGTGCTCGGCAAGTTGGCCTTCCAGATGACAATAATTCATCTAAAATTGCTTTAAAAGGAAATCAATTGATTGTATTGATACAAGGAAATAACGCATTGGATTTAAGCACGGCAGACTTTATATGAATGTGTTTTAAAAGCACTTTTGATCTATTTTTGGGATCCAGTGTGTGGAAACATTTTGGCTTTTGAACAGAGATTTTCTAAAGGAGTTGGTCACTGTGTCCACCAATCGACCACCAGGCCCTTTTGGCAGCATTCCTGCTGCAGGAGCAGCGCATGTAGCATTAGCTCGTTAGTGTTAGCTCAGTAGCGTTAACTCTGCAGAATCCTCATGGCACGTTCACACCAAAGGGGTCCAAAGCGTCAACAGCGTCAGGTTTACATAGAAAATATATGGTGGACGCGCTTCTAGGGAGCGTCAGAGGTTCCGCTGCGCATCCCGTGACTCCTGTGCGGCGTGTTGCGAAGCTTTATGCGCGGCGGACGCTGTGCGTTTTTCAAGCTTCTGACGTGAAAAAATTGGGATTGTTGAACTTTAGGGGCTTATCGTGGCACGTCGACCAATCAGCATCTTCGACGCTGGTGACAAGCGTCTGATTCAATGAGCACAAGCATCCAACTATGGGCGTGAGGCACGATTTTGATGCCCGACACGCGTTTGATGTGAACGCAGCAGTAGCAGGTTGAATCACCGCTCAGATAACCTGAACAGTTCTTGGTTGCACTTTAGTTTTGATGTTGAAATTATATTAGGATGACCAGACGTCCCAACTTACCCGGGACAGTCCCGGTGTCTCGTGTCCCGGTCGATTTCCCACAAGTTTTTCACAAGTTCAGTCCCATTTGTCCCGTTTCTTAAGAAATGTACATCTGCTGCCGCTGACAGAAAAGACCACAACAGTTGCCATAGTAGCGCTTGCAATCCCCAATGGGGGACAGTTGCTCCAGTGGTATCTGTCATTGTGTCCTTGGGCAAGACACTTCACTCACATTGTCTAGTATGAATGTAGTGTGTGAGTGAGTGTGGGTGGTGGTCAGAGGGGCCGATGGCGCACTATGGCAGCCTCACTTCCATCAGTCTGCCCCAGGGCAGCTGTGGCTACGATAGTAGTTGACCACCACTAAATGCGAAGTGAAAGAATAATCCCTTAATTCTGTGAAGCAACAATGAGTGTCCAAAAAAGCGCTACATAAAAATTGACGTATTATTAATTAAAAAGCTGATTGGTCGATAGAATTGACAATGTTACTCGTTTGTTTCCTCTCACGCTTTCTCCTTCAACATGCCAAAAAGAAAAACAAGGCTTTTTTTAATTATTCAAAACTTTAAATGTTGCTTTTTTTGACTGATGGCCACTTTAAAGTTGATTCAGCCGTTGCAATAATACATTTCATCCAAAAGGAAGAAATAAGGTATTGAATTTACTGTATCTGACCTTTTTTTCATCACAAATAAAAGCACATGTAAATTGTATCTTTTAAAGTCATTTTCTTTGGTTAAATTACTGTCCCGGTTTTGAGTTTTAAAATTCTGGTCACCCTATATTACATTATTTTTATGTACTTTTATTGAAAACACGAGAGCAGAAAAAACTATTTTAACCAATTTTAGTTTTTAGTATTTTATCTGTCTTTGTCTAATTTAAGATTCGATTATTTGTCATTGCAAATATACAACTAAATTGTAATAATGGTATGGATTCCTGTTTGTGTCTTCACTCTTGTCAGCATGTTTGTGCAAAAGGTTTAGAAGCTCCTCCCACTCCTACACAGGTGAGTCTCGTTCCTAATTAGCTCACTTCCTGACAAGAGTGCTATGTCACTGTGTGTTTGTAATGTAGTTTGCATAGTATTTAGGAGAAAGTGGGAGATATAAAAACGTTAGGAGGAAACAGAAGATAGCAGATAGTAAAAGGTAGACTAGGGATTTGACGCGTAGATTAAAAAACCCATTACATTTAATTGGGAAACTTCAACAGGCGTGTGAGAGTGTGGGTTGGAAGAGGAGAGTGTGGAACATGCAGTGTGTAACTGTGAGAGGTTCAAAACAAGCAGGAAAAAAGCTGAAGAAAGAACTTAGGAGATATGGAGAACAGATGTTTACATATATATACTAAACATTGTATTTATTATTTAATTTTTTTTTAAGAAACAAGATTAGTTAAGAGAAATGTAGATCCAGGGGTTCTGGTTCATACTCCTGCAGAAAATGCACTAATGATGGTTGTCACCCAATATTAAACAAAGAAGAAGAAGAAGTGATGTAATCCCCTTTACAGGTCAGTCCAGTCCCTGTTTTGTGTCTCAGATTTAGCTTTTGTTGTTTATGTGAGTTTTTGTAACAATATTGATTGGTTTTACGAGTGCTACCCCCTGCCTGCTCCGTCCTTTTCTGTATTTTGGTCCTCCTCCATCACACATACAACTGTACATAGATTATTTCATTTATTTAGTCGTGGTTATTTGATAGGGCCAGATACCAATACATAAACTGTGAACAAAGGTCCGATACAGGCTACATAGTGTTTGTAACTTGTGCTAATTTGTAACACTTGTCCCTAGAAAGGCTTTTACAAAACAATGCAAATATAACATCCATCCATCCATTCATTCCATCCAGGTTAATCTCACAGTACACCAGAGGTGTAAATAGTATACTGATATATTCTACTCCATTAGCAGTACTGTTACTGAAATTGTACTCCAGTACAAGTAAGTCATACATAGAATACTCAAGTACAATTTAAAAGTAGTTCAATTAAATAAATAGTACTCAAAGTAAAAGTTGCGTGTTACTTTCACCCTCCACGTTTATTTTTGCTAATAAATCTTGCCACGGTTCCCTTACATACAGTAAACAACTCATGTATTATCTTAAAAAAGAAGAGCACAAATCTTGCACAATTCGAACTTAATGTATTTTTCACTAAGGCATACGTATAAAATCTGTACAATGCTTAAAAAATAAAAAAATAACACCAATGAATTAAATTCAAAATAAAAAGATTTGCTGGCTCTAAGCTACATTAATTAACGTTAAAACTAAAAAAATACCCTGGTCGGCTATGATGTAATGCGTTTGATTTAACTCATTTTTTGTAGTTTCCCAATGTCCTTTGATCATTTTAAAACAACAACAACAAAAAAAAATGTATTCAGTAACGGTTGGGTGTAGAAATGGAACTAATTACTTTCCTACTTTTAACCCTCGGAGCATCTTTCTGACCAAAAGTGACCTTTTGGATGTTTTCATTTGTTTGCCTCTTAATATTCTGGTTATTTTAAAGGCTAGTTGTATGAAATTTTGCCGTCATTGTTTTTTTATTTTGATTTGCGTAATTCCAAAGTCCTGTGTATTGGAAGTTTATAGAAATGGAGATATGCATCATACTGACACTTAGTAACCTCGAGACCAAATTAGCCCATTTGACTCCCATTGTAACCACATAATTTTCATATACTGTAACTATGACATATCATAATGCTTTTTCAATTAATACCTAACAGATCAAAGGCTCTATTTTCAAAATAAAAGGAAAATATGTTTTAGGTGTAATGACCTCCTACCAACCAGTCCATTGCATAAAGTTTTCGGGAAATTTCAGTGAAAGCCTGGATTTTATCTTTTTCTTTATTTAAAACTGTCCTTGTGCCACAAATAGTTGTAGTGCATTAAAATCAATTCTGCTATCAATTAATGACACAATCAAGGCTGTAATATTTTCATCAAAAATAGCCCTCATTTTTGAAAATAATGCATATTTAAGTGTTTTTCTTGCTGAAAAAAATAGAGGTTCTTGTGAGAAAAAGTCCATACAAACATAAATTACAATTTTTATATCTATGGATAGGTTCTGAAGTAGTTGAAAAGATCTGATGCGGTGGAAGTAACGAATAAAATTTATGGAGTACATTTTTATTGCACTTTTATGAGAGATGTGCACAAATGTTAAAACATACTTAAGTACAAGTAAAATTACTAATTTAAAAATATACTTAAAAAAGTAGAAGTACCCATAAAAGCAACTCAATTCCTGTCACGTGAGTACTTGTAATCTGTTACTTCCACCTCTGTAGTACATTGATAAGAACACATGGGTTTATATCTATGGCTACTCGATTCTTTTAAAAAAAAAAAAAGCAACTGAGAGGCTGAAACCTTCAACCATCAATCATTGAGTCTGCTGGAGGTATATGTGGGAGGCAAGTTTCTGCACTCCCATCTCCACTCCGCAGCTTGGCACCTCCTCTTCTGGTGGAGACTTGTCAATAACACCCTCTTAGGTCCTCCACTGTGCCCAGAGGAGAGGTCGACTCAGCCAGTCCATAGCACAGCTGACCCTCTCCTCTCGCACTGCCATTAAACCACTCCTATGGCAGGCAGAATCCATCTCCCCACAGCATCAGTTTGACAGCGGGTAAAAACAGGGATGAGATAGCAGTGGCAAGATCAATCCCTTCGATCGCTTTCTCCATCTCAGCAGTCATTCATCAGCCAGTGGTTGTTGCTGATGTTGGTGTGTTTTGGCCTTGGCACTGGCCAGCGACAAGTCACTAAAATGGAGAAGGTGAATAAGAAGCAAGGTTACATTATATTATTATTAAATGTTTAAAACAACCTCAAATCATTTCTGAACTATCCACCCAGAATTTGAGGTCAAGACAGTTGCAGAAGTAAAAACAACTAAACGTTTTTTAAATGAACCTCCGGTACTTGAGGCACTATTAGTGCAGTAGGAGAAACTTGAATATTTAAAGAATCTCCGATTGAGACAGTTGCCCAAAAATGTATTTGCTTTAAATGCTTTTGCACCCAGACTGAAAATATGGCTATTTGTTAAAATTTTGTTGAAAAAACCCCAACATTTTGAATGTATGTAATTCCAGTAAGTTAATTTTGTCTTTAAATAAATAAATAAATAAATAAATAAATAAATGAATAAATAAAAAAATTAAAAAAAATGTAAGTTAATGAACTTACTGGAGTTATTTTTTTACATTTTAAATGGTTGAAGTTTTTGGGTAATATGAAAATGATAGATTGTTTCTCACACAAATAAGAGTAAAATATTACAATTTGTAAATACATTCAAATTTATTTATTTGTTATACACTTTTTTGTTTATTTGCTTATCAAGATTGGATATGAAAATTTCAGATTTTTGACATAGAAACACTTGACTTTAATTAAATGTGAGGAGAGTTTTAGTGGATATGTTTGCAGTGACTTTTGCACCTCTAATGTGCTTTTCCCTTTGCTCATGTAACCAATAATACAGTCCCAGTGCCATGCAGCTTAGGGACAGGTCCATATTCCTCATCAAAGCTTTATATTATCATTGGTTGAGATAAAAGAGAGAAATGGTTAAAAGAAATAAAATATGGTTAATGAAAATTATAAAATTGAGAGGACTCCTTCAAAAAACAGTGCAATGATAATGTTTACCTGTACATTATATACTATAGAACCATTAAAACATTGCCACAAGATGAAATGAAACAAGTCATTGTACAGAGGAAACATCTTGCAAAGTGTGAGAATAATCACACAATGTATTTACTTTCTATTATTAAGATTGGAAATATATTTTTGTCATGTTTTGCTGCTTGTGGCTTGTTGATTATATTTTATCATGAAGGGTTGAAGGCTTCAGGAAAACAAGCACACAGGCATACCAAACAAAAGATAATAAGGCAAACAAAAGCAAACCGATAAAGCACAAAGGATCAACACTGATTTAAAGACTTGTGCTTGCCCTTTAGGGATACACTCTGCCTGTTGCACCAATTGCAACACAAAGACTCTGCAGTCTCGTAATGATCCCGAGGACTATTCGGCCACATAAAAAGCATCAATCCCTGCCGCACATCATCAAAAGCCAAGAAGAAACAACTTCTGCCAGAGCTGAACCAGGCAAGACCATCAGTGAGAAGCCTTTGTTGATTGGATGAAAGAAAACATTTGAAATTCACAATAATAACAGACTAAAAAAAAAGTAAATACCACTCCTAAAATTGTAAATTATTGAGGAGTTCATATTAGACCTAAAAAGAATCTCAAATATCAAAATCTCTAAAGTTAAATCATGTTCATTAAGGTTTTAATGTGCTCATAATCACTAAGTGGTGCATTATGGCTCGGCTCTTTTTAAGGTTTTATGGAGCGATGATTTGTTGCTGTTTTAGAGGAAAAGGGAAGAAATATGAAATGTCTATTTGAAATGTCTTGCATACAACCATTATTTTTATTATTATTTTTATTCAGACAGGTTAGTCCACACAATCCAGCATGTGAAGACAATAAATAGAAGCCATAACAGTTAAAAATGATGTTTACAACAATTTTTTTATTTTTCTGCTTTTTGTTTTGCATTAAAAGAAATGCAGGCCTTGTTTCTGCAATAAATACTATTACAAGTTTGGAGGTTTAGATACATTGGAATTATTTATAATATTAATAGGGTTTTTAGTTTTAATTGTCACCTCTCCTGACTTGGTACATTTTTTTTTTTAGTTTAAAAAAATATATAAATAAATAGTGTACCACTACCCACAAATTGAGGCCCTGTTTACACGACCACATTTTGCTCCTATTCCATTCCACATTCACACGACGTTTTCAAAATGATCTCTGTTTACATGAGACTGCTGGAAGCAAAAAGAAAAACGATGTAGTATACTTGCCAGGCCAATACATATCAATTTGGTTTTGCAATGAACCAAAATAAGTGCGTAAGAAGAGACACTTTCGCCGTTCGCGTGCACTCTTTGAAATTTAACTGAACTTCTGTTGATTTACGTCATCGTCACTTGGATCAGCGGAGACGTATTTCATGCCTGCACCAGATTCGGACGACAATCACAGTGCTGCACGTCTACTGAGAGTTACATGACCCGAATTTCTATCTTTTTAACTCTGGGTTGGACTCTGCTCAAGACACACAAATGTTTGCTGAGGAGGTGAATGGATGTCTGTCCTTTGGTACATGAATAAATGATGTTATAAAATGCATAAATGACTCCTCCTCGACTCACTCGTCGTGTTGCCGTGTGTGTCGCCTATGTAGAGAGTTGCTCTCTGAGCTGTGTCTGTTACACCGTTAAATCTCTACGTGGTGTCTGCCGCGTCACATGAAGCTGCTTGTCATGTTTACGAAGCAAGGCTTATCTATTTGTATAGCGCAACTCAATGTGCTTTACATGATCAAAAAGTGCAACAGAGAACATTCAACAGCTTAAAAAAACAATAAAATCCGCAGCAAAAACATTTAAAATCTTTAGTAAAAATGTTTGAAATCCTCAACAAACATTTTACATCAACAACATGACCAAAAATCTTTGATTTAAACATGTTCACATTGAATGCTGACAGTTTTATGCAGAACGAGTGGTTATTAAATAAAGCTGAGTCGTTAAAGAAACTTGCACAGATGTGAATAGTCAGCAGCAATGGTTCAGGATTAAAGTTTGATCTGCTTTATTCAGGTTTGGGTCGTATTCTGACGGCCACGGGCCAGGTCGGGTCTAACTTTGTCGGTCCGATTAAAGCTAACATCTGAGGCGCATGCCTGTGACACAGAAAGTGTTGTTTCCCTGTTTACATGGAGACGGAGGAGGAAGCGTTTTCAAAAACTTCCACTCTGGAGCTCGTTTTTGATAAGTTCCGTTTTCAAGCACCAAAACGCCGTTGCTGTGTAAATGGATCGCCAAATCCCAACAAAACTTTTGTGTTCACTAGAAAACATTCTTGTGTGAACGGGGCTTTAAGCTTAAAGTTCATCCGTTCTAATGTTTTATTTATTGTGGAAGTGTGAAAAATGTAAACTAAATTTTGTGTCACTTCAAACAAAAGCATGAAGTATTGGTGACAGCTTTAAGAATCCAGGCTTTAGATTCAGATGCTTTAGTGATGTGATTGGAGAAGCTTCAAAGTCGTGTAACCTTTATTTACATGGTACGTGGGAACAACTCAGCAGGCGACAAAGGAAATGTTTTTAGATCCCTGGAAAGGGCAAAGAGCGAAAGAGAGACTTTCTGCAGAATAACAAAAGTCATGCACTTGTTTGATCTTTGCTACCTTTGTTTCATTAGCAACATAAAGTTTTTGGCCTAAGTGTCCCAACATTTCCTCTACATGTGCTACCAGTGTTTGATAAGCCTCATGTCATCTAAATGCAGTGTTTGGAATAACGGTGTTTAAGATAACTGCGTTAGGTAACAGAGTTTGTTTTTCAGTAAAGGGGTAATCTAACTAATTACTTTTTATGCCGTTACAACGCCGTTAATGATGCTGAACGTTAAATGCGGTGCATTACATGCATTGATTGAATACGCAGCTGTAGTGAGGAGGTGCGTTTAAAACAAGGTGAGCGATTATGATTGGCTAAGGGCGGCGTCATGTTTCATTAGCCAATCAGAGCCAGTGTTTTTACACACGTGTCACACACACGCAACCACTACAGATTTGATGAAGCAGCAGAGATGGCGAGCGTGGAGCAGTCCGATGGAAAGTTTGCATTTTTAAGGTTGCGAAGACTTTGTCCACATCCGTTGTAAGCAACTCGAATTTAATGAAGCGCCTCACAACGACACACGCATCTAAAAAATCTGAATTCCTTGACTATAGCAGCTTTTTTTTTTAACAGTAACAAAAATAGTTATTTTCCTTGGTAATGAGTTACTTTTATTTTAGAGTAATTCAATTACTAACTCAGTTACTTTTTGGAACAAGTAGTGAGTAACTAACTAATTACTTTTTTAAAGTAACGTTCCCAACACGGCCTAAATGGACTAAAAAAAATTCAGTTCTACTTTTTCTTTTGATGCACTGTTGTTTGCTCTCTTCACTTTGTGCATAGTAAAACACTTGTGTCTGAGATGCCCTTGTGCAACCTAGTGGGCCATCATCACACCTAGGTGTGATGTGCAGGCTTTCACAGTGAGCTGTGGGAGAGGTGAGAAACCCAGGAAGTGCTATGATGGATAATACACATCATGAAGGGCAGCTTTGAGCTACGAGACGAGAAAGACGACAGGGGAGATGAAAGTGTTTTAATGTACCTGAATAAAAGCTCTGAATAAGTCATCGTCTGAAAGACTTTTAGATTTACTACAGAAATTGTGGGTGGTCTCAGCGGCCGGTGTTTCTTTTCTTTTTTATCTGAGGATGGGTCGATGAAGAAAAAGTTAACCCCCAAAAGTAGAGCTAATTCAGTTTACTTTAAAGGGTAAGTCACAGAGGTGGACTTGTAATAGTCTATAGTTGTCTCAAAGCACAAACCGAATTAAGCATGATGTATCATACGTAGGTTTGACTCTGATTTTACCAACAGTAAGCATTTTGTTCAAAACTGAAATTGGTCAGAGAGATGGAGAAATTGTTTCAGCCACACCTTTTGAATCAATAATGTAATAAAATACTTGAAAAAAAAACCCAGGAAAGTCGACCAACAGGAATAACAATTCAATAGAAGAAAGCAAGATCAGCATATTGCACTGCTGTAGGCTCAAAGTAACCCGTGACCTGTACGTGCACAGGGACCACTGGCCAACCACTAAGAGCACGTATTATAAAGAAGTCTTTTACCCTGGTCATTAGAATGGCAGGAGATCCTTGTGTTTTCATTTCATAATTGAAGTCAAGAGTGGATATTTAGAAAATAAAATTGCAAACTGTGACAGGTTAAATGAAGGATTAGGTCACCCAGTCTTGGATCCTATGGCATTCTCATTATACTTGCACTTACTAGTGGAACATTAAAAGCCCTATCAGTAAAATGTGATTGGCTCTAACTTTAACCCAAATGACAATGACTGTGTACTCACAAAAATCCAATCAATCAGTAACTGATCGTGATCAATCAACCCTAACCCTCTAACCCAGTGGTTCCAAAACTTTTTACAGTTCCGTACGCCTTCAGACATTTAACCTCATACCATGTGTGTTCTGCACTGTTACAGTGAAATTTCTCTCTTAAGTTTACCTATCCTGTTGAGGAATGATATGTTATAAAAAAAATTTTTTTAAAAAATCTGTAAAAGAGCGTAGTCCTATAGAGAACACTGTGTAATGTGTAGCATGGAGGCTCCTGACAGCTGCGCCATATATATTCTAGTTTCCAATGTTGTCACAATTTGTTTACCCCTGGGAGTATCCGTACCCCACCTTGGAAACCTAGGCTTTAACTCGTATCTATAACAGATATTCTCTTTGCCAGAAATTTGCAGTCATCTGGATCAGTGTGGTACCATGATCAGGAACACTTTAGAAAAGTATATCTTAGTGATAGACCGATACATCGGCCCACCGATATTACTGGCCCATTTTTGCGTTTTTTACGTGTATCGGCATCATCAGCCGATGCGGGCTGCTGCGTTCGCCGATCCGCATTATTTACAGAGAGCAGAAATATTTTTGACTTGTTCTTGTTCTACATCACCTGTTTTTAATATTTTTTACTTGTCGTTCTACCGCACCTTTGTTGATTGCAATAAATATTCATTTTTTAAAAATTTAAACTATTTATTATCGTTATGTAAATTGAGGGAGCAAAAGTAGAATCGGCTCAAAAAAATCGGCAGTCCGTATTGGTCATTGGCTTAGGCTGATGGGGGGAAAAAAATGGTATATTGTTTGATCCCTAGTATACAGTATCTCCATTAATAACCATACAGTAGGTCCAAATTATAAGAACCCACTTTTTGTTAAAAAAAAAAAAAAAAATCACAATAAAATGCACAATCCAGATCTGAATAAAACCTAGTGGAGTAAGTGAAGAACCAACCTGACATAACAAAGATTTTTTTGAAATTTCACCATTGATGAGAGAGAGAGGTATTTTCAGTTTTTTTAAGCTGATCAAGAATCAGCATATTGATCTGGATCCCCTCCACAATAAAATGGAATCTTGGCATAAAGTCTATCTTTGGTTAAAAAAAAAAAAGTCATAATTTTGCTAAAAGACAAATAAGTAAACAACAGTGAAAATATTACCTCCTTGGTTCACAGCACCTGAAATTGTCTTCAGGAAGTTCAATGAAAATGTACTTTTTGTATTCTCTTTAAGTTATATTTACCAATAAAAAAGCTTGAATTTACATATTCTATCTTTGTATGTTGTTACTCATTCAGATTATTCTGAATTTCCTTCAAATTCATTTTGCTTTTTGAGATATTGAGCAAGTCATTAAATAAATGAGTTGATGTCTGTCTTCGGTGTCATGGGCAGGAGATCTTAGTAACTTTATTTGAACCTAAATGTGTCTTAATTTTTAAATGAATTTTAGTTTTAAACAGTGACCATTGAAAAACTGATGGTAAACAATATCAGACAGATCTGTATAAATCTACAGAACTTCCCACAAGCTGTATGTGATTTCATTCTAAGTATCAAATAGCTTGCCTGAGAATCTCATGTGCTGTACAGAAAATCCCTGTGGCTCTTTTAAGTGAAGTATTTAGAGTTCTCGTGACTGAGATGAAGGCAGCGGCTAACATAAATACACTCTCAGCTTGGCCCTCAGTAGCTTTAGGGGAAAACCACCCACACTCGGTTCAGTTGCTTCCAGTAATCACGGCTGTCTCGTTTGACTCATTTAGTGTAGCATTATGCTTACACAGCTGCTATGATTTCTGCTTTCTTTCCTCTCCCCCGTCTCTTCCTTTCTAACAAACTACCCAGATGAGATATCCGAGGTGCTGATGAACTGGTCGACCATTATTGGAAAAACTTTGTATCAAGCATTCTGAACTTTTGGCAACGTCTAGCATTCTGCTGTTCTCCACGATAACGTCCCAAAGCTTTGGTATTTAACACAACAGACGAGATGATCATATTTTATTGCAATATGAACTTCTCTTCTGTTCATTTTCACACTCAATTATCAGGTAATGGTGTTGATGTAAAAAAAAAAAAAAACCTTTCAGGTTCAGGTGTTTTATGCAACAAATAATTATTATTCATATTATTAGTGTGCTATATTGACTGTAGTCTACTCCTCTGAAACACACCCATATGTATTTTCTTCTAGCTTCTTTTACACGACTTATTGACTTACCCATTGCTTAATATATTTGATTTTGGTTCTTACCCTAATAATATGGGAAAACATGCAAATGTCACACACAGAGGGTTGGGGCAACAGGCCTTAAACAGGGAATCACCACCTCATTTGGCACCAGTGATAACAAATATCGTCACTGGAAAGAAGAGTCATCCGCGTATATGATTTTTATTAACAGCTACGCCTCCCAATAGTCACTTTTTAAGACGTATTCTTTATTCCAAACCTATTAACCATATCTTAACCTACTTAAAGTCAAACAAAACCTGGAGAATAAAAGCTTTCTTTCAAGTTGTTGATAAGAACATTATTCATATATTTTCACATCTGCACCAATTCACACTGACAAGCATAAAACAGCTCATATGATGACATGGTGCAAGCAACTGCGTTAATGCGCAAAATATTACTTTTTTAGCTTCAGTCTTGAAGTCCTTCAGCGATCACCCTTTATTGGTTTGTGCAAGAATGTTTTTTTTTTCAGAAACTAATGCCTTCCTATTAAGGATGTAAGAAAAAAATTGATTCGCCGATTTATCGCAATATTTCACAGCGCAATTATTGTATCAGTCCAAAAAACGATACTCTGCACTTTTACTTGTTTTCGCAAGTTTAAAAAAATAAAATAAGTTGAATTTTGTTCCATTTTGTGCTTGTGAAGCTGAAATTTGTAATTATTAATATATCGTGATGTGTATTGTTTTGTTTAGTATCGGGATATATCTGGATATATTGTATCGTCGGATTCATGGCAATGCACTTCCTATATTGCAGTGTTTTGTTTGATAAACGGTATATTTTAATGTGCATGTCATCGCTAAAGAAGAGCGCAGTAAAATGTTATTTGTAAACTACTTGTCTTTAACTGTTCCACTAAATACATCACGATATTAAAAAAAAAAAAAAAAATCTATCTTAACCTAGCAGCTGACATTAGGCATTGATTAGTACTTGTAGGTGTAAATTGGCAAAGAACTACATGTGAAAAAAACACAACTGTTCTTATCTACAAAATAAGATTTATTTTGGTGGTTGTGTTTCATGTAAAGGTCGACACAGATCTTATCTCTTGTTTCACCTGCTCAACTTTAGCCAAACGAACTTGCGTCTACAGAAATAAAAGCTCAAATCTTTCAGGATTTAATTAGTCTCATGAGACTTGAATACGCTGCTGTATGGATGGTAGGTTCCTCTAGGGTTTTTCAGATCATAGATTTCCATATTAGTGGGTAGTGGTGTGATAGACAGTTAATAGACAGTTCTGTTTTAAAACGTCTTTTAAGAAACACCGTTGTTCAGCCATTTTGTTTAAGTATTCAATGGATGGCTACAGTAGGCTGCAGTAGAGTTAGTTTGACTTTATTTAAATATATTATGTATACAGCTTTTACACAGCTCAGCAGCTTAACAAATTACCACTTTATCATTGTGTATGTTATTAAACCTGCTTACTTGGGTTTTTTAACCCACTACTGGGAGGTTGACTAGTATTTTTATGATATATTTAATAAATTTAATTGTAACATTGTATTGTTTTTTGTTAGAAAAAGTTCTTGAACACATTCTTAGAAACCTCAAAAACAAATTTCAAGTGTAATTTATTATCTTACTGGTAATGTATTCCCATGACGGGATAAAGTGACAATAAAGGATGCTTGAATCAATGCAAAAGTATCATTGCACCCAAAATGTAATAAAAGTCTAACAAATAATGGCAATATCTGAAGAAATAGAAGCACGTCCACAGTGAAAGTGTCAAAGCTGCTAAGGCTCTAAACAAAGCCTCATAATGGAGTTCTGTCACAGTGGACTGGAAGTGCTTGTAATGAATAATCATGACAGGAGGAAGCAGGAGTTAAGAATACTAAAACAAAGAGGTAGAAGGAGCCACACAGGCGTGTGCAATGAATTATATATCAGCAGAAATGTCACCACACCCCCAGATCAACACATTTGAAATGATCCGTTAGTCACGTATGTCTGTGGTCAAAAACTGTGAAGCTGATGAACCAAAAGTATTACAAGGAGAACATCTTTTTTAGGGGTTGATTCTAAGAAACATTAAGCACACACCAAACCACAAGCTCGAGATCTTTTCTATACACAGCATACACGGTCATTGAATGTAGTACTCCCTGTAGTGTATATATATATATATATATATATACTTTATTGATCCCAGATCCCAAAGAAACATGAAACAAAGAAAAGAAAGGAAAGAAATCTTACATAACTAGGTAAAAGACTGTTAATTAAACAAGGATTTAATACAAGTGCACACATTCCAGTAAAATATAAAAATTTACAGATTACAAATATATATATAGATAAACACAAGTATAGTATAGTGACTACACCAAATTAATCTTTTATTAGTTTTGCTTATAGTGAACAATATTTATTTTTTTGCACTATATATATATATATATATATATATATATATATATATATATATACATACATACATACTTTAAATCATCATTATCTGATATGCAATTGTAACATTCAAAGTGATTTTAATTTGATTTTTGTTATTACAAAAAAAATTGTCATGTTGAACTTTAGCAAAGCTTTTAATTGTATTTTCAATTAGTTTTCTGTATACAAATTATTATTATTATTATTATTATTTTTTTTTTTTATTTGCCCAAACTGATATAGTATTCAATATGCATGCTGTTATGATGTCCTTGCTTCCAATCCCAGCTCTTGTTAGGCACGAGCTGTGGTCCCTGAATAGGACTCACATAGACACAGAATAATACTCTTATAATTTCACTCACATTCATGCCTTCATGTCATTTACTGATGCTAATTGACAAAAAAGATTTTGGACAATAGAAAGTAGCTGGAATAAGCCTTTTCACACTCTCGCTCTGGTTCAGTTCTTCCGCAGTAGGTCAAAGTACAAGAGGTATAAACTCACCATGGCTGACGGTGTAGGAAGCGAGTCTGACAGAGATTTATATCATTTTTACAGTTGGAGCGTTGATTCCTTAAAATATTTTTTTTGCTCAAACGTTTGTGCGACTCCTCATCCATTAAAAAATCAAAAATCGAGTTCCGAGCATCGATGCATATACATCCAAAGATTATATCAATCAAATTTCAGCCCCATCCGTTCACAAATAACGGAGGAGTAGTGATTTTAGCTAGTGTACACAACAAAAAGAACAAGAACAAAGTGAGTGGCATTTTGAGTTCAGTAGCCCGGTCTAATAAAAGAGCAAATATTCAATGAAACTTGTTTGTTGAAAGGCGGTATAAGTGAGACTGCAGTTTGAGGGTTGCACTTGCAATATATTGGAATGTCAGATAGATTATGGTAGATTCACACCAACGCGTTTTGGGCATCAAAATTGTGCCTCACGCACGTAGTTGAACGCTCGTGCTCATTAAATACAGACGCTTCTCACCAGCGCCGAAGATGGCGAACATTGAATTGAGAAGGCTGTGTTTCCGGTCAGTTGTATTTTGGTGTGACTACAGTAAGTGTGTGCACTGTGATGTTAGAGGACTCTAAAGAAGTGTGGGTGAATGGAGAATAAAGTTTGGTTTGGTTTGCTGAACACGCCGGCTCCGACTCCCGTTCATCGGCTCTTAATTATCGAGAGAGTGGCTTGGCTTTATTTGCGCCTCGGCGCCGTTTCTGGATTCACCAGAGCTGCGCTCGGACAAGAGTCGCTTTCAGCGCTACTTCCGTCTCTCCCGTGCCCAGTTTGATGACCCGCTGACCCGCATTGGCGCTCGCATCTCCTACCAGAATACCAACTATAGGCGCTTTATTCCAACACAAGAGCACCTGTCCATCTGTCTCCGGTTAGTGTTTTTTTTTCTCATTATTCTGAATACGACACGGTTGGGGAAAGGTCCTGATTGGTCAACGCGCTGCGATTTGCCCCAAAAGTTCAACAATACCAACTCCAGCGTCGGCCGCGTTGGAGGCACCGGACGCATGTCAAAAGCTGCGCGAAAAGCTTCAAAACGCGCCACACAGGAGGCGCGGGACCTCTAACGCTCCCTAGAAGCGTCCACCATATATTGTGAATGTACACCTGCCACTTTTGATGCTTTCAACATGTTTGGTGTGAACGCACCTTTATTGTACAAAAATTGTCTGTTTCTGATATAATGAGGAAGTTTCTGTTATAAAAGACTAAACAGTCTCAGCTTTAATGTCTCTCATAGTATTTAGACCTAAAACACATTTCAATATCCTGATTTGAATAAGATGAAGTATATCTTGCATCAGCTTGTGGTTTCTTGAGGTGTTTTGTTGAATTATCAGTGTATATGTCCCTATGTAGATATGTGCGTATCAATATAAACCTCCATAAATACATTATGCTGTCTAAGCGTATCTTCTACACCTCTACTATATCTCCAGCCTGGCCTTGACAGATCCCACAGATCTCTGCTTCCATCTTAAGGAATAACACCTCCCTTCACGTTGATGGAGGAGCTGTGTGAACAAAGCTCCTTTCCCAAGCTTTCTGGGATGTTTACATCCCAATCCTCAGGGATGCCGTCTCAGCAATCATCATGTATTCAGTGGGGATTTGAGAGGGTGGCAGCAAACACTGCGGAAGTGCTCCTACGGGAAATAAGGGTCACCTCTTTAATCTCAGATATGGAGGATTTCTCAAGCCTGTACGTAGTATGCGTTGTTGCTTTGCCCTCTGTATCATCTCTCTGGCTGTTTAGTGTATGAATTGCATACGTACAGTATGTGACTGTTGTTGATAAGAATCACCAATTGTGTGTGTGGGAAACAAGTCACATTGACAGCTCGACCATTATGAGGCGCCGATTGTGAAGTTGTGCCTGCTAAAATAAACAGCAACTTTAATATTTATCAACAAACCACGTTTAAAAACTGTATGGGATTTTTTTTTTACACTACTTTTGACCAGATTAACAGCAATATTTGTGAAATGTGTGATATTTAATTTTTCTCATAAAAATAGTATTAATGTAAAATGTTAATGTAAATCTAAATGTTAAATCAAAATGTAAATGTTAAATCTAAATCTAAGTGTTAAATTTAAATGTCAGGGGTGAAACTAAATATTTAGAGGAAGTAGCAAAAAATAGCTCATTGACTCAAGCCAGTACTGAGCGCGAACTGGAGCTAAGATTTAATTTTAACAGTTTATATTCAACATTTATCATTTAGATTTAAAATGTATTTTTAAATGTAACATTTAGATTTATCATTTAGATTTAAAATGTATTTTTAAATGTAACATTTAGATTTATCATTTAGATTAAATATTAACACTTAGATTAAATGTTTAGATTTATATTTACATTCACTTAATATTTTTTACCAGAAAAGTAAATATCACAAATTTCACAAATATTGCTGTTAAGCTGGTCAAAAGTAGTGTAAAAAAGAATTCCCATACAGTTTTTAAACGTGGTTTGTTGATAAATATTAAAGTTGCTGTTTATTTTAGCAGGCAAAACTTCACAATCGGCGCCTCATAATGGTCGAGCTGTCAATGTGACTTGTTTCCCACACACACAATTGGTGATTGCAAAATGTTTTAGCATGTGCAGCGATAACAGTTCAAATTGCCCCAAACTGGATGTTTTACTTACTAAAAGTTTAGTTGTATCTGCCTATGACACCTAATCTGGGAGTTGTTTCAAAATAAGTCACCAGCTTTTTTAAGATTTAAGCTTTTTAATTATGCCATGTCTAAATGAAAGCAGTGAAGAGAAGGACCTGGCGTGACTAGCTAAGGGCCCCGTGTGAGGGTGACGGAGCTTATAGCGGTGCAG
This sequence comes from Gouania willdenowi, assembly GCF_900634775.1. NCBI lineage: Eukaryota > Metazoa > Chordata > Actinopteri > Blenniiformes > Gobiesocidae > Gouania > Gouania willdenowi. Next base: position 9,060,069 of record NC_041048.1, on the reverse strand, counting down.
TGGCACTCTCAGCCCGAGGCGCTGCACAGATGAAAGGAGGACGGGGGAGAAGGCTGAACATAAGGCATGTTTGCTAATGTCTCTACTCAGTAAGCTGGCAGGATGAATCAAGCTGCTCTAACTTGAGCAGTGCAAAGAAAATATGAAACAGTGAAACGCACAATTTATAACTTTGGATGCATAGAAGTGTTTTTACTTCATTCTTTATTTCTTGTGCAGTAGTATTTCGCTTGACATCATTTTTGTCTCAGTTTTTTCCCCATATTCTACGTGATATTGGAATGCATGCAAGTTCATATCCCAGAATGTAATACACGAAAATGTCAACAAACGGACAGTTTACGATGGAGATTAATACAAATTTTTGAGTGGCAATTTCAGCCATTTTCCCTTTCTTTTTGGAGTAAATTATGTTGGATTCATTGATCGTTGATGCATAGACTTATGGGTAACACTTTACTTGAAGTTTTATACATAAGGCTGACATTATGCTGTTATTAGTATGAATAAGGTGTCATGAAGGCTGTCATTAAGTGTCGTTTGCTAAATTATGACACCTTTGGAGCTATGTTGGCATTTTTTTGGGTAAGGTGGAGGGATCTAGTGGGGTTAGGTAGGGTTCGGGGTGGATAACAGTGTTTAGATAGTAGTAAAAAACTGTTGTTTGGGCTTAGAAACTGGTTTGTAAAATGTCCAATTTGTAATTGGAAGCTATTTTCCTTCTGATGGCACCATTTTCTGTTTCTTAGGCTCAGTGGGAGAGAAATCCATCCGTGACAAGATGGAAACAGAGAGTGAGACAGTGTGAGAGTGACATAGAGTAGCAACAAAGAACCTGAGAAGTTGGATGAAAATGTGATTTGGTCTGGTGTTTTGGGCTGCATGTTCCATTTTGCCTTCCTGAGAGAGAGTGACAGACATTGGCAGGAATTGAATGAGTAGATTAAACCCCTCCTCCTCTTTTCCTTTTCCATCTCCTCTCCCCTTCTCTCCTCACTCCCCCGCACCTGTCCCTTTTCTCCTCTCCAACAATTCTCCTTTTCCTGTTGGAGATTGCAAACAGAGATGTTCTCGCCAAGTGTAGCAAAGAAGTCTTTGTCTTGGATATGATTGTTTGGGTGATTGAATATCTTGCAGTGGAGTGTAACTCGCCACTGTTGACCATTAGTGCTGGGCAGCAGCACAGAAACATTTAGAAACTGTGTGTGGCGATGGTAACCTCCTCATTGAGTTATCTACTGTAATCTTTTGTGATGATTCTCAATAATAAATGGCTGCAAAAATGAAATAATCGAGATATTAAAAACAGCTTCACCGCCAGTGCCTCAACCTGGGCGCACTTAAGTTTTGTAGTGTTCGCTACACTAACAAATTAAATTAGTATGTAGTGCATTCACATTAGATAGTATGTTAAAAATACCCGAATGTAATGTATACTGTATGGGGACATTTTTTAAGTATGCACGGTGGGCATACTAGTCATACTCAACCGCCCCATGATGCATTGCGAGCGGAACGTAAAATCATCCTGGGACCGGCTTTAAGCTAAAAATCAAACATCCCCTTTTCAAAACAATAGCCCATCTTCTTGTCTTTTATCAGTTTTTTAATGCTTTTGTAAATAGGGCTCTTGTTTTGAAGTTAACTGGAAACTTCTTCAGTAGCACAATGACGGACTTGAACCGTTGAGATTCCACTGTATGTGAGACTATAAAGGGCTGCTGACAGCTTTAGTTTAGACCATCAGGGGAATATTGATTTGTACTTTAATCAATCTACAAATAAAAAATTTGAATGAAACGAAACATCAGGTTTATATGAAGTGCTATAAGTTAGCACATCATAAACAGTAAGAACACTTGTATGATCAATACAATTATTGAACACCAAACTTGTTGCTTTTTCTCTCCTTCAGATAATATAAAATTAATACAACTGACCCATCCATCACAGTGCTGTATATTAGCACATCAAAATAACATTATTCATCACAAAATAAAGTACTGTAATAACGTCAAGTAATCACTTCTAGTAGTTGTAGTAGCCCCGCCCACATCCTCTACAATCGATAGTTGTCGACTGTCCACTACAATCATTTATCCACTGACTTTGTTCATTTGTCACTCATAGATTTATTAATTTTGGCTCTGAACCCTGTCATCTAGCCCAGTGTGGATTGACCACTCGGTCTAGTCCGTGCTAGCTGCTACATAGTTTGCATTGATATGGAAAAGTTCTGCTGGAGGAGGAAGAGCTCCACTGATCCACAAACTTTTTTTTGTACAATTTGCACACAACTGGGCTTCAGTTTTCCATCTGGTGTGTGTTTTTTTTTTTTTTTACTGAAATTACCACCCTCAGGTTCTACCATTGAAGCCGGTGCATCAGTATTATGGGTATACCGAAAACGCTTGCAATGAGAAAGGGTCTGTAATTAATTAATCACAATTAACGCATTAAAGTGACAGCTTTAATAAAAGCCTCCCCTTTCTTGTTAATGTGTAAGTGCAGTGAGCATGTTTAGGACTCCTTCTCTCCCTTTGGTCCCTCACAGGTGAAGCCCATCTCCCTGATTACTCTCACTTCTTAAGGAGTGTTTGTGCTGGTTTCCCAAGGCCTCCATCAGTTGAGTGTGATCAACATTTTGAAGTCAAAAGAATGTTTCAGATAAATTTGAAAGAATAACACCGAATAATCTGTAAAATTGCAATTTTAAAGGCTATTTTTGTTAATAGTGAAGTAAATGAAAACACGGATGTTGTAGAAAGTAAACTTCTTTTATCTACAGGCTGCACAAAGTGTTTCAGCACAATCTGAAGCTAGGCTGACTTCTTCTTAGGCAGCAGTTTTTTTAAGGATGAAAAGCTCTTTCTCTGCTGCCAGCCATAGTTGTTCTCCAGCTGAATAAAGTGGACTTAAGCCGTGCTGAGGTAATATGTAATTTTCCAGGTAGATAAAACTCTGGGCTATGCACCATCTCCAAGTAATTGTGGACCCAGGATGCTCTATTCTGACCTTTTGCTTTAGATGGTTATGCTGACCTGGAAATTCCACAGTGCTGATGGGTTTAGGAGCAAGAGATGCAATCTGGTGATGAATACTGAAAAGGTCAAGGGGACCTCTCCAAAGCAGAGCCCTTCTGTTGGGTTACATGCTGGCTCAAATGCTCCACATATAACATCTCTTACTTTGTCCTGTCTGCACACTCCATGTTCACATACATTTATTCATACATGTATCTTTCTCTGGTCTCTGAACTCATGCTAGGAAGAATATTTTCATCTGGCCATTAAATAAACAACTAAACAACTGAATATAATTCGATTTTAAGCCACTTGCATATTTTACAATCGACTTTGCATCAAGAAAAGTAGTAAATACAAAATGGAGTGTACGTTTGACTTCTTCATACAATACAAATGCTGATATTGAATGTTCCTGTTTTGCACCAAAATTACAGAATTTTGGCACAACTGTGATCAGAAAAGTAACTGAGTCGAGCAGAACTGTAGCCCTCTAGGGACAGGACAAAAAAACCTTGCTTTAAGTAAGGACCCTAAATGTATAGCTTACATGCAACTTTACTTTCCTGCTACACAATTCTATATTATTGAGAAAGATAATCTCAATGAATTGTCAATTGAAAATGAAGCTTCACGATTGCTGTATGTCAGTGATTATTCCAAATGTTGACAGTATGTCAACATTTGGAATAATCACCAATCTGAGCATTAATACGGGGAGGAGGAAGGGTGTTATCTTATTTTTTGTCTTTGTGGTTTTGATGTTTTGTCAGTTTTTAATCATTTTGTGCGTTTTTGGAGTCGTGTGTTTTTCTTATTTTTTGTGTATTTTTTTGTCATTTTCTGAATTTTTGGTGTAATTTTGTGAATTTTTGGGATCACTTTCTGTCTTTTTGTTGTTTTCTGTATTTTCATGTAATGCGAACAGTTTGTGTCTATGGAGTTTGTTGTAATATGTTTTGTGTGTTTTTTTGTTGTCATTTTATTGGTTTAAGTGGTTGTTGTGTCTGTGTTGTCATTTTATGCTTTATGAGTCATTTTGTATGATTTGGGAGTTATTTTGTGTATTATGTTGTGCTTTATATTCCATCCAACTTCTTGAAATACAATTTTGGGGGATTTGCTTTGGGGGCCACAAAAGATTAGACTGAGGGCCACATTTTGACCCCGGGCCACCTGTTGCCCATATCTGCTCTATGTCGATAAGAATTTGTGAAATTTTATTATCTGCCATATTTGACATAAGCATGTCTCTTTCTCTCTCTTGCTGTTAGTGCATTCTCTCACTCTTCTCTTCTCCTCGTTCACCATTTTTTCCCCTGTAAATTTCTATAGATGTACAATCTGTCATGTATATTCTATTTTTTTTTTCTCTTCATTGTGATGTTTTCTTGTTCTCAATTGTTACTAGCCTCAAATGGTCAAAGCAGATTACCATAATTTACTGGTTTTGCTGGATATGAATTACAAAGTGTAAATCTGTTTAAACATGGTAAAAAAACAAAACAGCTTGTTTTATATGCAAATACTGTGATGTAATAGTTCAAAAAACGTAATAGAGAATAGAAAAATCGAAACAGATTGAAAAATATAAGCAAAACAGAATATAAAGATATCTACGGAGCACCTGAAGAGACTAATTTGATTTTTTTTCTGTACTTCTAAGCACTCTAAATATACAACAAAATGCATTTAAGGGCTAAAAAAGTGGATTTAGCATGATATGTCCTCTTTAAAGGTTTTTATTATCATTCACGCAGAGTTTGGGTTAAACATTTCTAATGAGAGTGACGAGGTATATAGAGGCAAAATGTGTCTTAACGCTGTCCGGTATTCCACTTGCATGTCCTCTTACATATTATCTTTTTCCAGAACATCTTTGAAGGCAGAATAGATATGTGTACCCATTTGTGCTGTGTAATGTTGATATTGTATATCACACTCGGGGCCTAAATGTCAAAGTCGAGGCCTTTTTGGTAATGGTATGCGGTTTTAAATGTCACAGAAAGTGCAAAAATGATGAGTGACTGTTTTCAGTAAACCTGCGTGGATCGGATATGATGGAACAATTTTTTTTTTCTTGACGTAAAATGCCTGCATGTCATGACCGAAGTGAGAGATGATTAGTGTAGTGCTATTCATCAAGTATGTGGACGGATGCTTCACGTCTGTGTTCGGTTTGTCTTTATTTCTACGGTGATGAATGTTGGCAGTTTGAATAAATGATGCTTTTATTTCAAGAAGGAAGATTATTATTTCAACCTATATTATTATTGTTATAAATAAAGGGCTGTTAGTGTATTTTTCTTTTAAAAATGGAAATTTTAAATGTTTCATTATTTCTTAGAAGAAGGGGCTCCAACTAACACTCACACATTCAGTTTATTTAATATTGAATACATTATATTATATTTCACTTTATTGTTATTGTATGTTTAACACAAAACAATGTAGGTTAGGATTGTACAGCAAACTAGGAAAGCTTAGATTTTGGTAAAATAGTTTACAATTTCAATACATTACAAATACAATGCATCACAAAATGAATCTTGTACATTATAGCATATTGGATGATTAAATTACACAAAATGTATTACTGTACATGTAGTATATTTTGCTGTGCACGTTATTTTAGTGTCTATATCTGTAATAGATTTAGTTGACTAAAGCAGTGGTTCTCAACTGGTCTCACCCTGGGACCCACATTTTGCCACAGACATTAAATCGCGACCCACTGTTTTTTTTCTTTTTTTTTTTTAGAATTCAAGCAACAAAATTTTGTTTTTCAAAAATAGCTTTTGAAAACACACATCTATAATATTTTTTCAAACAAAAATCTATATATTTCCCTGTGTAACGTGCATTTCACAGCATGCCTGTCAAAAGAAAAGTTTCTTTCAAAACAAAATACAACATGAGAGACAATAAGCATTTATTTAATTTTGACCAGCTGTCCGCGACCCACCCAGTACAGGTCCGCGACCTACTTTTGGGTCCCAACCCACCAGTTTAGACTCACTTAATGTAATTTAGACTATAACTGATGTAGACTGACAATTTTTACTAAAACTAAGTTGAATTTTAGTTAGTGAATCAAAAAAATTTGGTTTTAACTGTTAATGGGTTTAGTTATTGAAATATGTCTTAAATAATGGCAGATATGTTGTTCCGAGGAATGACATGATATACAGCAGAGTGATTCTGATAACAATTAATTTTCGAAAAAAGATTGTACAAAATTAAGCCTTAAATTGTGAACGCACAATGTGTATATTCACACATTCAAATACTTTACACCCAACTGTCTGACGCTCCAGGCCACATTTAAAAACCGAATGTCATTCCAAAGCTGAAGTGTATTCTCTACAGTGTCAAAGAGAGAGTTAATTAAATTTATAATTGAAAACATCTAAAAACCTCCGATAGTTTAATGCTGTTGTTACATGTGTTGAGTCCAGTCTGTCCTATATTCCTGCAACTTAGATGATTTTCAGAGCAGGAGGAGCAGTATTTTCAGATTCCAGATCGCTCTCACTCTCACATCCCTAGCTCACACCCTGCTACTGCAGAGTTGCCCTTTACTTTCATGTGGTTCCCCTGGTACCATCTTATCAATCTGTGTGACCTGATTAGCAGGCTATACTATCTGTCAGAGCGTCACAACTGTGTCCTTAATTGACCAATCACTGAATTCTTCTCCGAACATCTGCAGCTTCATCTCAAGGATTTATGTGAATTCGTACTTTAATGCTAATCAAAAGGATCTTAAAAACAAGGCAACAAAATGAAATTAAAGAACCCAGATAGATAATAATGCATTTTAGATTAATGTGTATAAATTAATCAGAATATGAGAGGTTTTGTTCATAGGCGGAGTTTGAGACTTAAAATAGAATTAAATATATAGAGATTCACACCAACCACATAGTGTGTAACATATACAATAATGCAAAAAATGATTGCTAACTTAATTGATAATGTTGACTACGAAAATGTGCGACGAAACGTTGTTTAATGTTGTAAATTCATGATAAAATCAGGCCAGCTTACGCTTTTTGCTTCATTTTTGCTGCAGTACCATACATGAACTGCGGGGCTCAGTGTCGCTTCACCTTTTGTATTGTGAAGAAGAATTACGCAACTGAAGAACCAACCTAAAGTCTCAAACATTAAACATGATAAAAGTGCTATTTGGGCTTCATACACATGCCCAAGTGTTTTTTTCATTGATTCCCTCAATCGTTAGTTAGAGGGTGATTTGCTCCTTTCTTACTGCAGGGTGAGCCCAAACACCTCGCTCCAATTTGATGACGTTCCACTTTTGACAAATTTGACGGGCACTGAGCTGGAGAAGCCGCGCCTCCAGGAAGCTCTCTGCTGTGATTTACATGTAAACAGACACACCCACGAAGGTGAGCATTTCAGCATCCTCCGCGCAGTGCTATGTATGTATTTTCTACAGTCTATGTATGTACCGGCAAACTCCCCACCTCCACATTTTTATAAAGCAGCATGAGCTCGGCATGAGCTCGGCTACGGAGTGGGTGGGAGGAGGGTGGGCAATCCTCTGGCTGTACGTCACCGAGTGAGGAGGAGGAAGTCAGTGTCCCGTCTATAGACACGCCCACTCGTGAATATGCATACGCAGGACGCAAATCAGCCTGTTTGTGTAGAGTTGCTCTGAAAGTGACTTTTCAGAGGCTAAAACTATGGAAAACAGGCAAGTTTCATAAAAAAACCCCTCAAATATTATGTTTTTGGGGTTCTTAAAACAAATGCAGATGGGTGAAAAATAGCATGATATGAGACCTTTAAAATGAAAGTCTTGGATAGTAGATGATGCCATTTATATATATATATATCTATATATGCATATATATGTATTTACTATAATCTTTTATCAAATGATGAATTGAAACATCCATCTGACCCCTCCTACGTTCAGAGTTTATTGCAGCTTTAATTAGGAGCCCAACACCGTTGGATGTTTAGTTTTAATTTCGCTGATTAAAAGTATTTTTAAAGTTGAAACATTTTAAATAGTAGATAACATGTAACTCAAAGCATGTATTAATCAGATATTTCTTGGTGTAATAACGTGTGTTCAGTAGCCAAGTAGTTTTTCCTCACATTAACAAGTAGATACAGTGAAAAAGTCATGAACCGCTTCCAAAACCAAAATCTACAGAAAATGATGCTGACATGGTTTTCAGAATAAAAGAAAGCAGTGGGAGAGTGACCAAGTGTTAAAGCCATGGATAATGCTGTCAAAAACAGATTAGAGCAAAACCAACTGTAAATCCTGCCATGCGGATACAAGGAAGCGTTCAAAGGATTTAAAGGACCAATAGGCACAGAATGTGTTGCCAGTTATCGTCATCAGTGAGTCATGCAAACAATGAGATATTTTAGGGTTGCTTTCTCACAAATACTTACACCAGATACCAAGACTAACCACTATCATATAGGGTCACATGATTAACTTTCATGTCAGCATCTATACAAGAAAGACCAATCTGAGCATTAATACATGAAAGAACAAAAAGTTTTGTCTTTGTAGTCATTTTGTGTGGGTTTTCTTGGCATTTTCTTGTTTATATGGTGAATAGTTGTTGCCTTTTTCTTTATTGCAGTATTTGTGGGAACTAGGGCTGGGTATTGCCAGGTACCTGTATTATCGGTATTATCATGTATATATGTATATTGTTTTCATGATTTCTTGTATGTTGCAATAAAAAAATAAAAATAAATAAATAAAAATCAATATTTGGCGCCAGAGACTAAAACCTTGCAATATATCGTTGTAGCAATATTTTGGCACACCCCTAGTGAGAACTGACGTTTACATTTGATATAAACAATAAAATTGAGATTCCCAGGAAGGGAAATGATTTTTGCTGAGATTCAAGAAAACCAATTTTGTATTGTAAACTGAAGGTTCAAATGAATATAAAATGAAGTTACAAAAATAAATGTATATTTTTAATTGTATGAAGCTTAAATAAATAAATAAGCTTAAAAATGACACATTTTTAATGCAAAAAAAAAGCTAATAAAATTAAATTTAATGAACAATACCATGAAGGACTCTTTACATTGTGTTTATCGAGTGTGTGTTATATTTGTGTCTTATTGATGTAATTTTGTGTGTATTTCTGTCATTTTGTGCAATTTTGTTGGTAATTTTGTATGTCTTTGAATTCATTTTGTATATGTTGTACTTTTTCTTAATATTGTTTAAATGGTTGTTTAGTTCTTTGTTGTAATTTTGTGCACTTTTGTGGGCATCTCGTGCATTTTTTTTGCCATGAATTTACAACATTAAACGACACATTGACGCAAATTTTTGTACCCAACAATATGAAATATGTTAGTCATAATTTTTGCATTATTGCATACAGTATCTTACACTCATTGTGGTTGGCGCGAATCTCGAGACAATCTATATATTTAATTCTATTTTTTTGCCCCCACCCGGCAAGAATCTCAAACTAAATTGGACCGAGGGCCTCATGTGGGCCCCGGGCCGCCAGTTGCCTACGTCTGGTGTAAGTTATGGTACTAGATGGCGCGATCACATGCATGTGGGTGTTTGGATTACCAGAAGTAGCGGATGCCATAAGTTCATGCGCTCAGGTGTCGCACCCAGATGGATATTAGTGGGAGTCGTTTGGGTGGCCCGCCAACAGGTGTGTAATTAATTCCCCATGATAGGCCAGTGTGACGTTAATGCGTGTTGACTGTGCAGTGGTCTGCTCGCTGGGACTGTAATGACGACAGCCAGCCAGACGTGTCCTTGTCATGCTTGTGTCTTGGTGGCCTCATTATACTCTGTCCAGCTCTACTCCTCCTCCTCCTCCTCCTCCTAGTCCTCCTCCTCGGCCTCAGCTGCACTCCTACACATCCCTGAGACAATGCACCACTTTGATGGTTTTAGAAACGTGTATATTATTGGATGTTTGTTTTAATTGTGGAGGTTTGTGTTAGAAAAATTGATGATAATCTACTGTCATTGGACACGTCATGTAATGTAAAATCGGAGTAATTGGCCAAAAAAAACAAACAGAAACAAAAAAAAAAAAAAAACACATCTGCGTGTGAGAAATATATAAACATTCAGACAGCCAGAGGTGTGAAAAATAATATCCTACTCAAGTAGACGTACTGTTACTTGGTTGCAATTGCCTAAAAAGTGCAAGTAAAAAGTAGCTCAATCAAATAGTACTCAAAGTAAAAGTTCCTAGTTACTTCCACCACCCATGTTTATTTTTGGTAATACATTTTGTCAATTGGAACTTAATTTATTTTCCACAAAGGCATCTGTATAAAATAAAATGTGTGTCAAATGTACAATTCTTTTTTTTTTTTTAAATGAAATAACACCAAGTAATTCTATTCAAAATAGAAAAATTTTCAGGATCTAATAGCTGCATTTATGAACTCTAAAACTGAGAAAATGAACTCCATTCTTTGCTGTTTTGGTGCAGTGTATAAAAAATGGCACCATAAAAATGCACAAAATGACTCCAAAAACACACAAAATAACAAAATAATACACAAAAGGACAATAAAACACACAAAATGACTCCAAAAACATGTACAATGACTAATAATAATAATAGACACAATGACTCAAGAAAAACGCACAAAATGACTCCAAAAACACACAAAATGACAGAATAACACACAAAAGAACAATAAAAATGCACAAAATGACAGAATAATACACAAAAGGACAATACAAAATGACTCATTTTGAAATAATGATTTACTCAGTAAAGGTTAGGTGTTGAAATGTAACAAATGACTTGTTTTAAAACGTACTTAAGTACAAGTAAAATGACTGATTTACAAATATACTCGATTACAATTACAGTAATGTTTGTAATTGTAATTAGATACTTTCACCTCTGCATACAGCACTGCAATGGGTTTTATTAAATGCATCACCTGAAGGAAAAAGTCATTTCAAACATCATGAGTCACTAAAATATGCAAAAGAATTGTAAAAATCCAAAATGTCTCTGTTAGCATTTTAGCACAATTGATTAAAAAAACAGGTCTTATTTAACATCCCAGTCCTCAGCATCTGCCATTTGTATGCTTTCCATTGCCCGTCTACTCCCTCTAGACACACCACAGTGATGGCCTTGGAGGCTTTACTAGTTTTAAGTTTTTTTAACAAATTAAACTCCAGCTCAAGAAAAGAGACTGAAGTTGTAAACCAGGAAGAGGAGGGTGAAAAAAACCTCATTGTTCTGATGACAAAGCCAGCACAAGTGCAGCTGCTGACTGTGCTTTTTTTTCTACTAGCTGTTGACACACAGCGATAAATCTCTTACTGAAATAACCCATCAAAATGGACAAGTCAAATGTGTCACGGTTAGGTCTATAGTTGGTTGGATACTATAGGAGTGCAAAAAATATGACGTTATTTCAATTAAAGTGTACTTTAAGTTTTTATTATTTAAAACTTATCACAATGATATTTTTTGGGATCAACAGCAAAATCCCAAATATATGGAAGCCCAGGGATGGACGAGGACAAAACAATCCACCCTGGCATTTTCTATCCAGACCAGTCCACTACATGTAGAAACCATTATTAAGCCAGTAATACCCCACATGTTGCTTTTTATGTCTAGATTTTAGTTATTATTACCTGAGAAAACCATAAAAGGTGGAAACTTTTTAACACCTTTTTACTTATTTCCTTTGGCCATTTTGTGACTTTGTCCCATTTTTGCTCCTTTTCAAAAAGTTCTGACATTTTTTTCAGATTTTTGCTCCTTTTGCCAATAAATACCCCTTTTTTGCTATTTTACAGACAACTTTGACTTATTTGTATGTAAGTCAAAGTTGTCTAATGAAATAATTTATAATTTTTTTTTTATGGAAACGAAATGGCCATGAAAACCTTGAACCTTGAAAATGTATTTTTTAATTGGCAATCCCCTCCAAACCCTTTTACATTCGTAAAACTGCTTTTATTTTTCTGGATAAAAAAAGTTCCCCTTCAATCCAGCACACAATCTATCTTCATTTGCCCTCATGGCTCACTGACAGGGGTTTCCATCATGTGTCATTATTGGTACATGAAGCATCTCAGCAGAACAATCCTCTACTGTGGGAAACGCATCAATCACTGACTCTTTGTCCCACTCTGACATCTGCGCTCACGATCATATTTAAACGTAAAGCTGGATCAGTTCATATAAACTCACGCTGTATATTGACAGTAATTAGGATTATATGTTGAATAATGTGAGACAACTGGTAAAGAAACCTGAGTGACTTGTGGGCCTTGGTTCTTTGACTAATGACTGATGATCAGAAAATCAGAAAAAAAATTGTGTTTTCCAAGTACAGTTTGGAAAACAATACAAGGAATTTAACATGGTTGGTGCAAAGAACAAATTCTGATAAAGGATATATATATATATACACACACAGGTAATATTGTCTTTATGGAGGTATGATGCAGGTATAACTGTGTTGGAAGCCTTCATTGGGACAGGAAGTCATAGAGAAATAATTTTGTTCACCAGGAAATAACTTTGAAATGCTTATTAGACTAAAAGTGCCTTAAGAGCGTCAACAAATACATTACATCAGTGTTTCAGAGAGAGAGAGAGAAAGAAAAAATATACAAATAAATCTACTCAGGAGCCACTAAATCTGTGTTTTTCAACCATGGGGTCGGGACCCCATGTGAGGTCACCTGAAGTTTAAATGGTGTTGCCTGAAATTTCTGAAAATAGGTTTTGGAAATGTAGTAATTCTTCTTTTTTGTTTTAATTTAAACAAAACACAATCTTAAACAACTGTATTTCTATACTGTCACTCTGTGAAATATAAATGTAGTTCAACAAAAATGCAGTAAATTATATATATCTGAGCTCAAACATGATCAAAATCTAATTCTAGAAAAAAAAAAAACAGTTTCCTTTGCTTGAATGCATTCTTCATAGTGGGTAATCCTTTTTTTTGTTTGTTTAAGTGTGACTAATATTTTGGTTCAGCCAGAGGACTTTTAAAGCTGTAAGACTGATGAACAATAAGCCTAAGCTCTGATGCTGCAAACATCCACCTTGGTACCTGCACTCTTATTTTTTACTGTACTTGTGAGTACTTTATTATTTCTATTAATATTAGTTTTATTGTATGCTGCTGGCTACAAGAAACCCATTTTGTTGTTATGGAAACATGATTTTGACAATAAAAAACCTTGAAACTTTAGTAACACTAAAGGGCATTTTATATTTTTTAAAGTCGTTTGGCATTTTTACACTATTTTCCAATGAATAAATGCGACTAGTATTGCAACACAGTTAGTATTGAAGCTTTGCATCTGAATATTTAGGTTACACTTAATGTAACCCCTATTTCCTTCAATAGCCAAACATTGTACAATTTTGTTGAGCCAACATTTAATTAAAAAAAAAAACAAAAATATCTTCTATGTACTCTCCAGATAGATTTTTTTTTTTTTACAATCTACTGCATCATCAGTATTATCACTAAGATCACTTAATTATATATGTTTTTTTTTGTATTACTGTCTTTGTTTAGTGTTTTTTTCTTTTCATGTGTAACATTGCTAAAGCCTCTGTGACACAAGTAATTTCCCCCTGGAATAAATAAAAAAGTTCTGATTAAGTACAGATTAAAGGGCTCAAATAAGTATTATGATCCAGTAGTTAGGATACTAACAGTACTCTAAAACTGAGTGTCCAAGAAGCAGTTTTTTCTCCCTGCAAACTGGAAAAAAAATATATATACAGTATATATATATAGTAGTCAAAACATGATATATTGCATTAATCATTCCTCTTTCAAATAAAACTGCAATAACACATTTTATTGTTATTATTATGATGAGGCAAATGGGGGTTTTTTTCAGTCCCGTCTCATGAGGTGAAGACGGTAGTTGTCTGCATTCTGTACATATTAATAATAAATTAGTTTTGGATGGGATGGAGAAAAAAAATATTTAGAGTCACAGATTAACATTACAGGTCATCGAATATTAATTTGCAGCAGGCAGTGTGAGGGATTCAAAACTATTTAACGTCTTCAGCATCGTTCATAGACAGCAAATTGAATCACCAAACTTGCATTCATCAATCTCGAAACCTCTTTAGTTATCAGTAAATTCAGACCAATCAGAGAGCCAGCTGCAAGCCAAACATCCTGGTTGACATTCAAGATGATTTTATTGACATTTTAATAAATGAACAAATACGAGTACGTGAAGGTGGCGTGGTACGGGGGATTTAAAAGAGCAATACATTGGGTCATCTTTAGATCTAAGAAGTGACTTGGTTTGACTTCAATTAGATCCAGAGGGAGGTTTCCCACTCAATCTGTGATCTTTATCTCGCTGCTGTTTCTCAGATCTTTATCTCGCTATGACCCATGGGAAATGAGACGACTTTCATGACAATGGGTTGGTCCCCTTGCTATTTCTAGTCCTCCTTTTCCCCCTCACGCTAACATTGCTTAGAGACTACTGACAGCATCAACTTTGATTACCTGTCCTGAATCTCAAGCATTTTATTTTTTTCCGATCAGTTATTTAGATGATTCATTTTAATAACCATGTATACAGTATCATACAACAAACTGGGTAGTGTTATTGCAAGGTTAATGTTAATGCTAGTCTAATGTTGGGTTAATGTTGACCTAATGCTATGTAAATGCTATTGTTGGGTTGATGCTAGGTTAGTGCTAATGCTAGGTAATGCTAATGCTTGGCCAATGCTATTGCTAAGTTAATACTAACACTAGGCTAATGCTACTTCCAATACTAATTCATTTTAATGCTAATGCTAGCTAATTCAGATGGCGCCCCAGGGCAGCTGTGGCTACAATAGTAGTTTACCACCACTAAGTGTGAAGTGAAAGAATAATCCCTTAATTCTGTAAAGTGACTTTGAGTGTCCAAAAAAGCAATATATAAAATTGATGTATTATCATTATTAATAATTTTAATTTATGCTAATGCTAATATATGCTAATGCTTGTTAATGTCAATTCTAATGCTAGTTAATGCTAAATTATGTTTATGATAATGCTAGCTAATGCTAGTTAAAAGTCCAGTATGATACTATTTTTCACCCATCTCCATTTGTTCTATGAACCACAACAACATAGTATTTGAGGTTTATTTTACCAAACTCGCCTGTTTTCCAGAGTTTTAGCCTCTGAAAAGTGATTTTCTGAGCAGTTCTAAAAACGGGCTGTATTGGGGCCTACTTATGCATATTCTTGAGTCAGCGTGTTTGTAGACGCTGACTCCACACAAAAGCTGCTCAATAGCAATTTCCTTTAGCTATCTATACACTATTGTTATTGTTTTCAGCCAAAAGAAATGCACATTACAATAAAACACATGACTATTTAAGCGGCTATTGTGATTGTGAGTCAGACAAACACTGCACTGCTCTGTGTGGGTGTGTGTGTGTGTGGTAGCGAAGTCAATCAGCTGCTGCTGCTTCAAACACTCACTGGAGCTGCTACATCGCTTTCTTCTCCTCCTTTCCACTACTTATTTCAGGAATAGTTCATTCAAGGTAATAGTCCACTGTTTTGTCCAACCGCTGCATCGCATTGGGTCACAAACACGTCAGATCATCTCAAAGGAGAAACGAGGCGGTATAATGGCTACTAAAAATAGAACTGCTTAGGATGCTACACCGTGGCTGCCCACTGCTCCTCAGGGAGGGGTTAAATGCAGAGAACACATTTCATGTATGTAGCTTTACATATACGACAATAAAGTATAATGTATATTCTATATTAAACTGCTGTGGGGAAGTTTGAGAGGGAGGAGCTCACATTCTTATAGGGTAGGAGGAGCCAAGATTGTCAGGAGGAGGAGTTTCCGCTAGGTGACTTCAAGTCGCGGGGAAAATCCAACTTGCCCATTTGGAGCTGACTTTTAAGAAAATGTGGAATAACGAGGGTTAAAGTGATGTATATCACTGTATCAAAACTATTATAAAAAAAATATTTTCACAATACCGACCTTTTAATGTTAATGCTAGCTAATGCTAATGCTAGTTAATGATAATGCTAATTTATGTTAATGCTATTGCTAGTTATTGTTAATGCTAGTTAATGCTACTGTGAAGCTAATGCGGTCCACTCAGTCTCACCTGTCCCACTGTGCTCCTCAACTAGTTTTTAAATAGTTTTAACATTTTAATGTGAACAAACCCAGTGTATGTACGATAGAAAACCTAAAAACATTAAGTCTCTAGATGCTTATAACTACTTGCTATGAACGGGCAGGTAGGCGGGCTGCTGTACTCCTGTTAACGAATGTTTCCGTGTATTCTGATTAGTTTCAACAGATGAGTTTCCATATCTACATTAAGTCTGCTCCTCACTGTCCCACGTCTGCATATCAGTCCATTTACAGCTTTTTATGGTCACTTTTTACTTGATCCAGACTGAAATAGCGCTCTGTCCGCTGCCTGTGCACCATTGCCTCAGCAGCGATTACGTTGACATGATTGCTTCTGTTGTTTTGCACCGAGCCTGCGCCATGCACCTGGTTTAGTATGCATATGTCACATGAAGTGGCTCTCTATAACCCCTGTATAAATCTGCATGATGAGTATGATATTAAACAGACTGTGCCTATAATTTGGGCGTCTCTGGGCACAAGTCATGGGAGGGCCTCCAGCTCCCCGAGCCGTGGTAGAGGACTGGCTCCCTTAAGTCCTACCTTCTATCCGGGGGCGTGCCGCCCTCCCAGCCCCCCCTGAAGCCCCGCCCCTGCGTGGCATGACATTTTGTGATATAAAAAAAATGATGAAACAAAAGTCAAAGGTTCACAAAATAAAATCCACTAAAAAAAGTTTCACATTTGTGTATTGTTTTATATTGAAAAATGATCACAACCCAAGGTTGAAAAACACTAAGGGGTACTTGCGATATTTTTAAATAAAGCTTTTTAAAACTTTTCTCACGTCCTTCTTAAATGCATCGGTGTCAGGTTTATTTCTTGCACACACGAAAAACAACTCTTCTCAACAAAACTCTTTCTTTTACTTGTCTTTTTTACTGAAATGATATGCAACAGATTATTTTTGGCTTGCAAACAATATTTCCTACTGAAACTGTGTCACAAGTTCAAGGGAATAATTTTGTTGTGGCTCCTTTTTAATGTGGTGTTGGTCGTCTTTATCAATGCTTGGTTTGTAGGTTGCACATGATGGATTTCAGCGCAGTGCTCTTTCCATCTCCTTCCTGCAGAGATTGCTTGGGGATGTGGGTGGGTCCCTGACAAGCTGGGCTTCCTACATGCCTCACCTTGATCAAAATTCAGACTTGCCCTCTGAATCAATCATTGGCTGTGACATTGCACGCCATTTTGGGATTTTTGTGGTATTTGTGGGAGGGCAGGGGTGTATTGTTTAGGAGGATGCAGTAATGTCCCAGAAATAGATGTTTATTTTAATCAATGTTTGTGTTTTTGATTAATAAATTAATACATGTGCTTATCTCACAGTTATTTGTTAAGCTTGTATAGTGGGCTCTAAAGCTACTAAACGTTTCCAATTTACTGCATTAAGGAATAATATTTTAAAGAAAAAAACAATAATTCCAGCAAGGTTTTAATTAATTTAAATAAAGGCTATTGATATAGATGGATGTGTCTGTTGGATGGATGTGTCTGTTGATCTATTTGATGTGTCCTCATGAGTTCTTTTTGTCACATGACGGTCTCTGGAGAAGGAGTCCCAAGTTGGCCATGCCCAAAACGAACTCATAAGGACACATCAAAGCGATCAGCAGACACTTCTGAGGAAGACTGACGGTTGGCAGTCGAAACATGTCAGGAGATCAAAGTACATTTCCTGAAAAATGTTGTATGAATAAATATAACCTTAACGTATAATAGCTGAAAACAAGTCGACTCATCTTTGAAGAAATAAAGTTCTTCAATAGATTTAAACAATCCTCAAAGTCAATGAGTTTGTTTTTATGTTAGAAGACACATAATAATGGATTGTCTATCATCACTGCTTCAAAGATTAGGCACGGATGACCCAGAGAAGCTGAAGACGCTTCTTTTTTTAATAGCCTGTTTCATCCAACATCACCATCAATTCACATCTTCTCATTTGCATGAGCTGGCCCTGTGTGGATGCTTGAGTACAGATGAACTGTCAGGCTTTACCTCATTAAGCTCATCTTGTCATATGGTTTTTGTCATCAGTGCGACACGCCGTGAGACAATTAAATATAAAACAACATCATGTAAATGCGACTTGTAATTATGATTGCACGTCAAAAAAGAAAATGTTGTTTGATCACGACTGGATGTCAGCAGCAGGTTGTGTTCTGATACCGCTGCGATAAACACAAATGTGTCATTAGTTAAACATTCTGAATATCGCTTTACCATGAAGGAACATTTGCAGGAGTTATAAATGACTTCCCTGAGTGGACTTTAAACAGCACCTGATGCAGGAAATGAACATGTAATAAAGTTGTTAAGAAGCACTTATGTTGAATCCAAAAAAGAAAAGAAAAAGATGCCTCAAAGCAGGGTTGGGGTCAATTATAATTGTAATCGCGTAGCATTTTAATTTTTATTCATTTATTTGGTCAGGGGGCAAGGTCCACTTTGCCTAAGGCACCGAATAACCTAAAGCCGGCCCTGGTTCTATTAGTTAGACATAGGCTCATTTTACTATTTAAAAAAAAATAATAATCTATGCCTAACAAGGTAACCAAGATATTAAAAAACAAATTAAATGATAGATAATATAACATTTTTGTGTGTTTAATAGCTGATTTAAGACATGGGTCAAAACTGACCCATTATCATAAGAGAATGCTAACAGAAAGCTAACACAAGAAGAAGGTTAAGTTTTATTGGTTATTTATTTCAGGCTCAGTAATTGTGATTAATTGTATTTGAACTCTAATAAATAAGAACGTAATTGTAATCAATTTCAGGGTGGAAATAACAATTGTAATTTTAATCGTAATTGTAAAAAATGCTGTCCAACGTAATCGTAATAGAGTTGTAGTTCAACATGGATAATTGACGATGTAATTGTAATTTAAAAATGTAATTGACCCCAACACTGCTGCTGAGTACATTTGTTTTTTGATGATTTTTTTTCCTTCAGCTGAATACAGTCTTTCCGTTTACAGCCCCATTACACTGAAGATGTATACTTCCTAAAAACATAATCGAGCAAATATTTCTAGATTTTTTTTTTTGAAATTTTAGAATATCAATGACGGCTCTATTTGCTGAATGAGAGGCTCACCAATCAGGCATACAAGCTTTGCCTTCACAAGCCGCAAACTGTATTAAACGTTCAATCCCCCCTGCAACTGCTATCACTCTTTTTGACAGCTGATGTGGTTTAAGGTGCAGGGGATATGAAAAGCAAATGATTGAGAGAAATGAATAAAACATGAAAATTCATGAAACATATAGATAGAGTGGATACATCGTATGTAAATATGCAAAACAAATATCATTCCAGGATACATAAATGGAATATTTTCTAAAGCCGGGGAGCGAGCAGGATATGCTTTCAGAATGAAAATCTCATTAGTTCGATATCAAATAAAAGCAATCATCTGGAGGGAATGGCAGTAACACTGCAGTGAGGGAGCACGACACACACACCGAGGGAGAGAACAATTTGGGTTTTTTTTTTTTTTCAAGTCAATGGTGCTTACCATGAAAATGTGGGTTCATTTCGAGCTGCTTTTACTCTCTTAAAACACTTGTACACTTGCAGCTGCAATAGACCAGTGGTTCCCAATTGTTTTTGTCCCGTGATCCCCCTTTTCAAAAAAAAAAAATACAACATTGCAGGAAAATACAGTACAAGACAAGAGAAAAACACAGAAAATACTCCAAAAACACACAAAACTACTACAAAAATGAACAAAACAACAACAGTAAAACACAAAATGACTCTGCAAACCCACAGTACCAACAAACAAGCAAAACAACAATATATATATACAGTAGAAAATGGCAGCACACATACACAATGTGACTGCAAAAAACATATATTTTACAGGACAAATACACAAAAGGACTACAGAAATGCATAAAATGCCTCACAACGAGTAAGTCAACAACAAAACATGAAAATATAGGTTTTAATATTTGTGGTGTGGAGTATTTTTTGTGTCAGTGTACCCCTGGATTTATTTATTTTTTTTAAATTGGTAAAATGTGGGAAAGCTTGATATGAAACATGTTTCAATAATTCACTTTTATATGCGTAGAACTGTACACAGAACTGTATCATGGTTCCCCTAGTTTTGTGTCAAATGATAAATGACAGTTTTTATAGAATGTTCACGCAGATTACAATTACAAAGTCCATTTTCTGAACTGAATTACAATTTAGTTAGGATTACAACATGTATCCCAACTCTGCTCAGCAGAATTGAGGGCAAAAAAAATGAAGAATGTCAGCTGGTAACTTCAGTGACGAGCTGAAAGTGCAGTGAACTTCTACATTGAGGGTGATTGACGTCCCAGTCGAGAACATGACAGCGAGCACTCGGCTACGCTCGCAGACTTCTCCACTCTGGAAAACATGAGTTTGTGAGTGACAGAAATTATCTTTAATATCTTTGGCCAAGTGACACTGACGCACACACACACACACACACACTCCGACACACACATCGGCAGTTACAGGTTGTTTTCTGCTCCTCGTCTGATTTACTTTCTCTCCCTACATGCGTCTCAGCTCTGCATCACAACATGTATGTACGCAGCTTTTTTTTTGGACGGACAAACAAGTCTTGAATTATGCATGAGTCCCGTGACACTGTGATGATACATTTGTCACTTTCTATACAAAGTCATCGTCTAAAAGGTTGTCCCTCTTTATGCTGCTAGAGTTCACATTTTGTCACTTGACATTTACAGAGAGGCTCATGTGTACTGATGTCTCTCAGCCGCTGTCATTGAATCCAGACCATAAGGACGAGGACACATCCACCACTTAGGGGCTTCATGGGACAATGCAGAACAGACTAGAAATGTGGGGTCTTTTACAGGAAGGAAGAGAAGACTACTTTTTTTAAGCAACACAAAATCAAATTTCCTTTTCAGCCTGTAAGAATTACAACACTAGCATAAAATAAAACATATAACAATATATACCTTAACCTTATAGTTAAATCATATGCACTCCTAGTTTACAGCATAAACACCACAGAGTAGTTTATTCACCATTTAAAGCAGCTACCAACAATAATGTTTTTGAATAAATAAAATCATAACGTGTGCCTCATAAGCCCTGTTTCCATTGCAGATTTTTGCAAAACGAAATGTCGACAGTGTACTTGCGCTTTGAATGTGTTTCCATTGAAGGTTGTTTTGGACGGACACTCAGAACCTCCTTATAACACTTTGTATTCCTTTGTTGTTTTACGTCCAATGTGGCAGTAATAGCAGTAATAATCTTTAACCATTATGCTAAGAAATGTCTCGGTCTCCTCTTTTGTTTACACGTGTTTGCAGAAAAAGTGTTTCCATCGCGCTTTTGCGATACATTTCAATATCCAAAGTCTGAAATTCCTCTTCATGAAGGCGTTAAAGCATTTTAGCAATATTTGAGCATTTTTTTTTCGAAATTCAGGTGTTTCTATTTCATTGTGCTATTTAGATTTTGCGCATTTCCAAGGATTATGGAAACCCAGCTAGAGATGAATAAATGGAAGGTAATGTACTCCAAAATAAAGAAAAAAGGTTGAAATTGTAGCTCAGAAGTTTGTTTTGGTCTCTGCTGTAATTGCTTTCTTTTTTGCATTGCATTGTGGGATGTGGAGTCCCATAGACAAATGCATAGATTTTTCCTTCATTCTTACTGTGATTTCTTGTTTCTTCACCAGACAAAACAGTGATTCACTTAACACATATATGTTGTAGTTTGTTCCAGATATTCCCCATGATATCATGATGGTAAATGATGAAGTAAAAAAAAAACACTTTTATGCATCTGTCACCACAACTCCACATCCCACAATGCGCAAAAAAGTCAACAAACAGAGTGTTGTTTTTCAAGCGACAATTTCAACCTTTTTTTTGTGTCCAGTAACTTGTTTGACAAAAGAAAGAAAGATAAAAACATTTATATGATCTTAAATTTAAGAAAAAATTAAGTGCATTTGCCGATCCTTCTGGACGAAAATGTCCGATACTGAAATCTTTTAAACTAAACACACATTTTCCATATGGACCCAAAAGTACAATAAGCACAGCATAGATAATTCTAATTTATAATGTTAAAAAAAAACAAAAACCGTTTATATACAGTATACTGTGTATATATATATATATAAGAAATGCAAAAAGTTGTTACGTTTTGGGCCGAGCATCTTGTTACTTTATTATATATATATTATTGACCAGTTCTTACATTTCTGGTTTTATTTCTTTTATAACAATTTGGGTGTTACATTTTTGGTCGTTGTATACTGCACTCTAACAGTGATTCTCAACTGGTGGGTCGGGACCCAAAAGTGCGTGGAGGACTTGAACTGGGTGGGTTGCGGTCAAAAATAAATATATACTCAATGTCTCTCATGTTGGACTTGTCTTTTATTTAGATTTTTTTATTTATTTTTTGACAGGTATGCTGTGAAATGCATGTTTCACAGGAAAATATGCATAATCTTTTTAAAACATAAATCTATATGTGTGATTTCAATGGCTATTTTTTTTTTAAGAAAAACTCAACTTGGTCTGAACTGGATCGCAAAATGTGAGTCCCAGGGTGAAACCAGTTGAGAACCCCTGCTCTAACACACACACACACACACACACACACACACACACACACACACACACACACACACACACACACACACACACACACACACACTTTCAGAAATTAACAGAAAAAAAAAGACAGATTAAAGATTTCTCTGAATGGATTTAAAACAGGTCAGTGCAAATGACCAAATCGCCCACAGATGATTTCCCTTACGACACTGTTGTGAGAAAATCCTGAAAATGGAGTTGGAGACGTGTTTTCACATCTTCATGCTTGGCGACTGTTTGCATTAAGAGCGGTTACTTTCATTTTTGCCAAATGGAGCCCGTCTCGTGGCTCACAGATGGCCGATGTGGCTCCTGACTGCCGCTGCAATGGGGCGTTGATTCAAATGAATTTCCATTACAGAAAAATGGCTGGCTGGAATAAATCATAATAAAAATGGAACTGGTGGCCTGTCATCTCTCAAAGATCGGCTACTTTGGGACACTGCAGGCAGAACCCTCCACCATCACATGCCCCAGTGAAGCAGAGACGATGGGAAGGAGCATGAATGGGCTTTCTTTGCCAGAGGGAAAGGGATTTTAAAATCATGTTCACTTTTAAAGTCTTGTCTCACTTACGCCCTTAGAGCCAACTGAATACAACCTTAAATGTTTGGGAGTTTTCACCAAGAAAGACCTTCCTGCTGAGTCACTGAGCTTTACTTAATCATTAACAATTATTTCTGAGTTAGTTTAGTAATCCGTGTAATAGAGGCGCGTGCACATATTGATTGGTTATAAATCAAAGGATTTCCAGCCTTTTTACGGTTGTATTCTCCATGGAAATAGTCTTGATTTAGTTGGGATGAATAAACATTGAGTAGATTAAATAAATTTTTGTGACTTATTGCCAAATCTTTACGTCTAAATGTAACAGAAGCAACACGCTTCATTGAAATTCCTTTGTAAAGGATTGTGTGCTCCTTTTTCCCATTAAAATGTTTAAATTCCTCCATCTTGCTGCAGTTCATTTAATCATCAGCCTCGTTTTGTGATATTTTTTTTTCTGCTCTGATGCTTTGGTAGAGAAATATAAACAGTTTAGAGAGAAAACTCACACCTCTGAAACAAATTATTGATTTGGATTCCTACATAATTCCTAAATAAAACTGCAAACTACAGAGGAAACAAATATCACGTTTAAAGGAATAGTTGGGAACATTATCTGTATAATCTCCACTTCCTGTCCACTAACACCACTCCGGAGTCCAGTTTAATTTTACACTAAAACATAATTTAATATTTTGTGATGAGTGCCATGAGATGACGTGTTATATTTAGTGCTCTGTATAAAAAATGAATTAAATTAGTGAAAAGAAAAAACTCTGGAAAAATCATCTGCCACATGATACCTACTCAAGAGTTCACCTGAAGCAGCTAAATTGCTTTAAATATAATATAATATAATAAAAACAAACCTTCTCCAAGAACAAATATAATTTCTTTTTGACAAACCTCTATTGTATAAAATGTATTTAAACATTTCCTATGGAAGTTTCATATATGAGTCATTCCACAAATGACCCATGCACTTCGGTCTCCAAATGTTTTGCCATTTTTACCAATTGTTTTATAATTAATAAATAGTGCACAATGTAATTTTTTAGTTTAAGTTTATTAATACTATTTGAGATGTGGATCATTTAGTGAGGAGTGTTTTTTTTTTCGTTTTCAACTTCAATAACTCAGGAACTACATCACATAGAAAACTGAAATTTGGTATAATAATACAGCTCCTCCTACTCTCTCAGAATATACAAAATTTTATTTTAACTTGTGTGTCTGTGTGTGGTGGGCGGGGTTTGTACGGGCTGGGTGTATTTTAAACTATGTAAAAGCACTTTGAGCTACATTTCTTTGTATGAAAAGTGCTTTTATTTTTTAATAAATAAAGATAGATTGATTTTGATACATATTTGTTATATATCCTATCTGGTGGACAATCCAGCAAATCAAAATTGTTGTCTGGGTGTCAGGCTGGAACATGTTTGGGTTTTCAGTGAGCAACTTTACATATGCTTCAGCTTCCTGTAATTTGATCAGCTTTCAGCTATGTACGTAGACTGTTCACATCACTAATGATTAATCACATATATGCACTGGTTGTTGGGTGACAATACTCATCTCTGTTTTCATTTAAAGTATAAAGATGAGTCTTTCTTGGGATTTAAAACCATTTTTCTTTATGCGACCCCAAGTTTGGGCTATTTCACCCCTCGCCCGATATTGAAAATCCTTAACATGAGGTCATTGTAGCTTGCCTCTGTGTCTTGTAATCATTTGTTGTATATTAGCTTTTCACTTGTGTGTTTGTGTTCAAAGACACAAAAATAGCCAAAGTTTGCAGAGTTAAAAACACACTCAGCACTGGGAGGTTCAGCCTTTTCTTATTGAACTCCACTGTGAGAGTACAAGCTCATCTATCTCAGACAGAGATGGAGCAGTATTGCTTTCAGCTGGACTGATTGTGATTGTGTTACAAGGACTGCTGCTCTTCGCCATCAATCTGACTGATACAGTGTGTTTCTCAGCGTAGGGATGAGTCTTCTTTTCAACTGTTGCTATCTTGATAAGTGTTGAATCCTTTGGTGGCTTTCAACCACACATAAGTAATTAGGACAAGTAGTAAAAAGAGTACATTTTACATAATTTCTCTTTCACCAAACCAGCTTTAACCTTTTTTGGGCCTAAAACTATTTGCACCTAAAATATATATATATACTGTATGTCTTTTTTAAAAATCAACTATCTGATGGCCCTTGAACTCCCCTTGTTTACCGCATGACAATAGAGCAACAAAATCTCCATATTCTCCGCCATCTGTGATGCCAACAACATTAGGGTGACCATACGGCCATATTTGCTCAGGGATATTTTATAAACTAATCAATTTTTCCAGGTTTCCCAGGGACCCTGAAGGCATCTCGGGGAACTTGTTAGTTTAAAACACAGTAACTCTGCTAATATTTGCTCAATCTACTCCACCAGTTTCTGAAAGCTGAGGATTCACTCTTTACATCTGGCATCATGTCATTTTTGGGGACCATAACAACTTATTTATCTACCATATTGTGTTTTACCATTAGAAGGTAAATTTAAGAAAACTGCAAGTACATATTGAGTATGCCGAGGTCCTCTTTTTTAGAAATTTAATTATGGTTACCCTAAACAACATACTCTACAAGATAAATGTACGATCAAAAACACTCACTTGTAGTCATTTTATTCTGAAAAAACTTGAATGAATCTATAGATGTCTGGGGATAAGCAGTAAAGCAGTCAGATATGTATTCAAAGCTGTAATAAACTGCATATTTTGTTCATTTAGGTAAAAAATTTTCAATAAAGCACACAAAAAAATGGTTTCAGAAACCTAGAATCGCCCCTGCCACAGACCAGTGAAAGTCATCAATGATATTCCTCCATTCATCATTTACACACTTTTTAGTGGATTATACGTTTTCTAACCCTGCCTTAATATGACAAGCTCCTGGTCAACATGTTTACGTGTTAGTTTGTCATTTCACTGACCGAACAGTGGATTTTATCAGTTGTTGTGAGTATTCAAACAGTGATTATGCTTTTTATTCAGAATGATTACAGTAATGGAAAAGATGACGCATGGCTCAAAGACGTCCTGTTGTAGAGACTTGGAATAATAAGGCACAACTCATTTTGAGCACAAGTGACTCAGGGTGAGCTGTGTACTATGAAAGCTGATGTGATCCGAGTGTGATGCTGAGCCCCTTTGTGGAACAATGTGCATCATAGTGAACACACGTCATAAAGCATCTAAACTAAACCACTAGACTCACGAAAAAGCTGCAGTGCAGTATGGGATGTTCAATCAATAATGACAACATTTAACATATTTAACAAAGGTTGAAATGTGTGAGAAAACTTGGCCTGGTACTAAAAGTGTAAAAAAACTTTGTTTTTCTCTTTTTTTTTTTAAATGCCACAGCACTATAAAAAGCCCCACGTTCAAACAAATGTTAGCACACCTAAAGTGTCAGGAAGGTGAACAGAATGTGGATTTTGTTTACTTGAACATGGAAAGTAATAAGGGATCTAAACTGTGGTAAATATATGTTAACATAAGCATTTACAAGTATGTCATACAATTATCAACATGCCAACAAGGATGAAGTAAAAAAAACCATAAAAATGCATAGTTGTTTTTATTTCTGCAGGGACTGCAAACAAAAAGTAGCTGTTAGCTACTGTGACTATAGAATACATTGACTTTATTGTCATTATATACAAGGTACAGCAAAATTAAGAAACAACTCTCATGATGTAAAGTAAATAAAAATAAAAGGAAGACAGATAAGTGTATTTACAAGAGGAGCCACTAAGACGTTAGATAAACAGTGAGAACGATGGTGCAATTGTTAAAATGAATCTAAAAAAAAAAACTGAAACACGTTATCTCACAGCAGAACATATATTTATTCCAAGGTCTAAAAGAGGAAGTTATACATTTTTAAAATAGAACTTTGTTTTGTAGTTAAAGTGTAAATATGGGCTCAAATCTAAAATGTCAAGGAAAAAAAAAAGACGAAACACTGGTCAATTCCTGACAAATAGAGGAGAAAAGCTTTTTCTGTATTGACTTCCACTCAATAAGACCTCCTGGTGATTTATTCATGAACAACTGGCCGATGATCTTAAATTATTTTTTCCTCGAGTAAACAGCAGCAATCAATCGGATCAAAGGAAGTGCTGAAATCATGAGGGATTTGAGCAATCCTTAATACTGGCAGCCAGTCGACAATATTAGTGATTAACTTGTGCTTTCTCTGAAATTTGCAGGTGAAAATGTTGGTTTTAATTTGTAGAGCAGAAATAGCATAAAGTAGACAAAACAGATAGTCAACAGAACAAAGATCATACTTGCTTCGAAAACATCAACTTCCTGATTTTCAACCTTTAGAATGTTCTATGGTCATAAAGAGAGAAAATGTATTGAACATTGAATGCCTAAATGTGCCTTAACATTACAGATATATCAAACATCATTCTGCCTGTGGGTGAAATGATGCGATTTTCCCATTTACAGTATGTGATTGACTGATGTCATTTAGACTTGTCAAAATATACTTTCTGACACTCAAAACAAATCTTGACATCTTTATTTTAGGGGAGTCTGAAATATATTGAACTGGGGTTTTGACTTTGACTCTAGTCTAGGGGGACCAGACGTCACAATTTACCCTTGACAGTCCCGATTTTCAGATTTACGTCCCGTGTTGCGGTCGATTTCCCCGAAATCATTGATTTGTCCCGGTTTTTCACAAGCTCAGTCCCGTTTGTGCCGTTTATCAAGGAATGAACGTCTGTTGTCGTTGACAGAAAAGACCCTGAAAGCAGCAGTGCATTTAGCTTAAAAACGTGATCTCTGTGGACTCTGAGCTGTCAATCATAACAGTTGCCATAGTAGCGCTTGGAATATAAACCAATAGAAAAGCTCAAAAGTCGAAGCAAATTGATGCTGATTGGTCAATGGCATTGACAATATTACTTGTTTGCTTCCTTTTATGCTTTCTCCTTCAACACGCCAACAAAAGAAAAACAAGTTTTTATGATTAACCAAAACATTTTTATGTTCACTTAAAATGTTGTTTTTTTTTTTTATCCTTTTTAAATTTGGTTCAGCCGTTGCAATAACACATTTCATCCAAAAGGAAGAAATAAGAAATGTAATTTATGTGACCTTTTTTCAGCACATATAAATAGTTTATTTTGAAAATCTGTCTTCTTTCCTGGTTTTGAGTTTTAAAAATCTGGTCACCCTACTCCTGTCACATTGAGATGTTCTCAGTAAATATGTAAATTCTGTCCAGGAGGTCATATGTTCCGACCAGTGGGACAGAGTTCTAAACACAACCCAGCCAACTCCAGGTCTTTGGCTCTCCAAAGAACCATCAGACGTGTTACCAACAGATGGAGATTGATGATGCAGTAGAATCTGATGTAATCGAGTCCATTTCCAGAGTTGCTGGCTCACATTTGACATAAATTCATTAAAAATACATATATACAGTATTTATAAACGCTAAACAACTGTACATTCTCACTATAACTATAAATATGAGATTACATAAGACAACAACCAGTTTAAGAAAGCTGGGCTTGAACAAATTGTATGCTGAATTTCTTTATTAATTTAGGGAAGTTTACATGATTTTAATACTTCCAATAGTAACGGTGACCAGTTCAAATGACATATGTACAATACTATGTAGCATTTGCACTGCTGTACCTTTGCAATGTGAGTAGGTATTTATGTGCTTTTAATTTAAAAAGATTTTTATGTTTTTTTTCTTTGTGTCGTAACACTATTCCAAGCTGCTACAATTTTGTTGTATGACTTGTCTTGTACAATGACGATAAAAATCTATTTAATCTAATTATGTATTTTTTTATCTGATGGTGGCCCAGCAATATATCTATTTTATTTCAATGCCATTGATGTGGCCATGTCTCCTACCTGGAAGAGAGAGTGGTCAGACCTTTTCTCAGTAAATGAATTGTTAAAACTTGAAGAATTACCATGTTAGCTAGATTAGGCAGGCCAACTTATCAAGAAATCTCCTGATAGGCAATTTGAGCAGTATGATGGATCGTATGCTGCCTCTTGCTGCTCTGAATTTATTTTTAATTGCTCCTTGCAATTAGGTGTTGGTCCTAAAAAGACAAAGTGAATATTTTGTTTCCCCAACGGAATTTTTCACATGTGAAGTAGTTTTAAGGTGTGCAAATCAATGAACGGGCCTATAGTGAACGAGTCCTTCTGCTTTCACCGTGTTGGGCTTTGGTAGAACTCGTAATGCTTGAGTCATCAACTTTTTTTTTTTCCATCATGCTGATACAAGAGCTCGACACAGGCTCTCTGGATTAAAACTCTACTCTAGTCTGTAATACTGTAGCTTGTTTATGTCATATTATTATAAAGTATTTACTCAATTTTTCCAGGATCCACAGCACACACTAGTCCGTGTTTTCTGAAGCTTGTCGTGTTCAAGAGCAAGAACTTGTCCACCTAATCGTCAAATATTGGTTATTTTATACAGTACGTTTATCATTTATTTAGTGTACTGTATTTAAAGCTTGTGATGCCATAAGGGTTGGCCACAGATTGCTTTGTCATCATATTAAATACACAATCATAACCAAATTCAAAGGAAAATGTAATTATTTTGTCAATCTAAAGAAATTGAAGTGTTGCAAATTGCAATAAACTTAAAAGGAGGAAGGAAAATTGAATAAAAATGAAAAAATAAAGTGAAATTACTGGAAAAGTTATGGAATTTGAAAAAATGCTTTTCCAGTCTTGAAAAGTCATGGAATATTTTAACTGTTTTGGAAAAGTTTTGGAAATATAGTCTATTTCATTTTAATGTTAAAAATATATTAAACCCCAAAGATGCTAAGCGTTATCTCAAAGTGAAAGTGCTGCATACCGGCAGCATCATTGAACGAGGATCACGAGATATCACAAACGTTACGTAAATTCACTCTCCAGATAAGTTAGTTTGTACGGTACGCTGCTGAGACGAGCCTGGGAGCATCAGTGCTCGGAATGGTATCTCAAACTTTTAGAAATGCACGGAAAATGTGAAATATCAACAATGGCTGAAGAGAGAAGAGAACCCTAGCCGTGCTGGATGTAAACTAGAACACTGGAAAGGCCTGCTCATTTTTATGTTCTAATGGTCTTGAATAGATGTTAGCGGTTCAAAACTAAGTTATGAAAATTTGGTAAACTTTTGAAAAGAATCATGATGAAAAAATGTGGGAACCCTGCGAAAGGTGTGGATGTGGACACACAAACCAACATGATACCATGGGGAAGCGTGACCATGTCACGAAAATAATTGTTTCACTTTTCATGCGTAACACGGTCCACCCCGACTTCTGCGTTTCTTTGGGGCTGCCCAACCATATCTGTCAAGTCTCCTGTTTTGGCCGAGAAACTAACGTATTTTACCCTTCTTCCCCGCCATCATCCCGTATTAGTATTATCTCGTAAATATCCCGTATTGTAATGTAATAATAATTCAACTATAAATAAATAAAAACATTTCTCTGGTTCTCTAAACTGAACGCTGCCTCTTGCCTCGCGAGAACTGCCACCTGAAGTGGCCTCAGTGGTAGTTCTCGAGAGATTAGATTAGATTAGTCCCAACAGTGGGAACAAACCCGAAATCAACTAAGGAGAGAGACAGATGAAAAGGGCGGCGTTTCTGCCAAAAAACAAAGACGTTGCGTAAATACCTTGGAAAATGGGACAGAGAGTTTACCTT
Organism: Gouania willdenowi; assembly: GCF_900634775.1. Classification (NCBI taxonomy): domain Eukaryota; kingdom Metazoa; phylum Chordata; class Actinopteri; order Blenniiformes; family Gobiesocidae; genus Gouania; species Gouania willdenowi. Next base: position 9,028,906 of record NC_041048.1, on the reverse strand, counting down.
CTTAAAGAGCAGCAGGATGGGACACAGTTACACGTTCTGTAAGATTTGTAACTGAGATTTTAACGTCTCCCACGGGGGAAGGAACAACGTAAGTCAGCATGAAAAATCCACCAATCACCAGCGCCACAAATATACACTCCTTCCAAAAAAGTGTTAAAGAATGTGACGTCTGCAACAAGTCTGTGTAATAAGTCATCAGTGAAAAGTGAGCATGAGAAATATGAAAGATTATACACATGTAATGAAAATAACATGTAAATGTCTAACTTAAAGACATGCAATATGAAATGAACAGTATATATGCAATGTGTTGACTTATATATGAACTGTAAGTATATTAAATAGAAAAATGTGCTTCATATCATATATCCTTTTGTGTTGATGTTATTTTGTATCATTACATCTTAATACAACATTTAATCCGGGTTTGGGTTATGGTTAGGTTGATAACTCTCATGAGAATGCACACACACACACACACACACACACACACACACACACACACACACACACACACACACACACACACACACACACACACACACACACAAAGTACTGTACATTTCTATAATAACACAAACATACGTACTGAAAGCCTAGCAGGACTTAATTGACTCTTAAATAATGACGGTGCTGCTGATTCTATTGGCATTCCTGGTTTTTTAAAGTGATTCTGACCTCCTGCTAAGTAAATTGACATGGGTGATTGTACATGTAATTGTTAATTATCGTGACTCATTGACTCCACAGTCTTGCAGGTGACTTTTGTTCTCACTCATGAGGTTGTTAAAGATAAGGATTCCATTATAAACGAGCCTTTGTGTTAAAAAAAAAAAAAAAAAATAATGTGAGAGTCACTCCTTTCTTTAGAGGCTGGAATTAAAAAGAGAAAGAAATAGTGTTTAGTTTGTCAGAGTCACGGTTTATAAATGGCTCACAGTCGTTTAACAGGGTATTTTTTTTTTAACGTGACAAGGTGATGTACGACTATATTTCTCCTTTTATGTGGTTGTTTACGTCGCCTCCATGACATCAAACACTACGCAGACGATAACATAATGAGAGACACAAACAAACCTTTCGCCTCATGAACACTTGATCTTGTGAAAAAAAAAAAAAAGCCCAAAGCTGCTCTGCACTTGCTGTCTCCGTCTTACGGGGCTTGAAATAGGTGAACACGTTTGTTTACCTGAACTGAAATCCAAAACAAAACCATAGCAGCTTCTCTGCAGTGGTTGGTGCTTCCCGAGCACTTGGCTGCAGCGTGACTCAAGCAGATGCCTTCGATCTCTGATCTGTGGAGGTTAGCTTTGATTTGGAGGAGTTCATTGGTTTCTTGTGAGTCGACTCATGCGACAAAAGGTAAAAGAGACGTAACAAGGAATAGGTGTGGATGAGAGTGTGTTGGTGACAAATGGGAAACAACTGGTGCTTTAAAAAGGGTCTTGTGTTGGTTCCAAGAAGGATATACATGGAAAAAAAACACCTACAGTATATATTATTTTCTGATTAGATATCAGCATAAAATAATAACTATTTATGTCAATTTGGCCGTTGATCTTTATAGGTTTTACTAAAATTGATAGAAATGTATGAAATATATATTGTCATATGAACTCCCACATTCTTTACATTAAACAAAGATGGATGCATTACCCTGGTAACATAATTCAAAGATGTTTGTACATTTCTTCTCCAAATCAAAATACTATTATAATAAAGCAGTTCAATGAGTGTTTAACGTACAACAATATGTATCATAAGCTGTGATAAACATATTTTGAATATATAAATAATGATGTATGTTTTAAAAGTAATTAAAGAGAGTATAAACATACTGTATATAAATAGTTTACTGAGGAACTACTTTGTGAAATTTGAGATTTGTTCACACATCTTGTTTTCTTCATTCTTATTGACATTTTGTCAAGTTGTTTATTTAAACAGAATGTTTTTTGTTTTTTCAGTTCAGCATTAGCTCTAAATTTCTTCACATGGATAACTTCTGCTTTTTCAAAATCATGTCCCAAAAACAAATTGTCTATAATTTGAATTTACCTTTTATACCAGTGTTTCTCAACCTTGGGTCGTGAACACAGGGTCACCTGAAAATTAAATGGGGTCGCCTAGAATGTGTTAAAAATAATTACTGATTAAAATATGTTTTCATTAGTTTAGAAATTATTATTCCTTTTCAAATTTAAACAGCACACAATCTTAGACTGTTTTCAATACTTTTACTTTCTCAACTATAAATCTAGTTCAAATTAAAGAAAGAGTAAAGGAAATAAGAAAGAGAAAAACTATCTAAGGTATAACAGTATAACAAACGTGATCAAAAAGTGTTTCTAAAAAAAATTATTTGGGGTCACCAGAAATTTTTGATAAAAAAACGGAGTCACGATTAAAAAAAGATTGGTAACCGCCGTTTCAGACCTCAGTTTAATCCACTAAGGTGGTAAACACTGAGCAGGAGTTGATTTGCAACTCGGAAATTCTCAGGGTGACGTCTTGTCAAGTTTTAGTTTTTTGTCAGCCAGAGATTTTATTTTTACTTTCTTTTTAAGCCGAGCTACCGGACTCAAAACGCCACTCACTTTGTTGTTGTTCTAAATCATCTTCTTTTTGTTCCTGTTGTTGTTGTTGTTGTGTACACTAGTTGAAATCGCAGCTCCTCTGTTATTCGTGAACGGATGGGGCTGAAATTTGATTGGTATAATCTAGGGATGCGTATGCATCAATGCTCAGAGCCAGAAAAAAAAAAAAAAGCGATTTCTCACTTATTTGTGAGTCAAGTATTATGACGATTGTTTGTACTGAATCATTGGCAAATACCAATATATAAATGGGACCCATTATCTCATACGTGTCACGGGGTGCCAGGGGGACCCCGGGGGCCCATTTTTCAAATGACTACTCCTCCGTTAGTTATAGCTGTGATGCATTTAATTGTAGTCTGGTCGTTATTTTTTTGTAGTTTCACAATGTCTGTTGATCAATAAAATAATAATAATAATAATTTGCTCAGTAATAGTGATAGTTAAAGTTCCTTTAAAAGCAACTCAAGTACCATGTGTACTTGTAATCCATTACTTTCACCTCTGCCAAATAGTTAAAACACATCTAACTAAAATTCAGACAAACCACCAAATAAGCCATGTCTCCTGCTGCAGACTGTGTGATAAGCATAAACCTAGAGTAGCATATTGCCCATTAAACTTGGAGCAAAACTGGCAGTTGGTAAATGTGGATCTCCTGAGTGGTTTTGAAAATAAAAAAACATATGCAGCACAAAATGCAGCTTGTGTTTTTGTGATGCGTATTCAACACTATGACTCAATAATACTCTAAGGTAGTCAATGAATTCCAGATCCTGCTTCACACCTCCACCCCTGTGATGACAAATGATAGTGAATTCCAGCAGTGATTCAAAGCTCCACCAAAAAGAGGCCTTTAAAGCCACTTAACCTTCATGCCCAATTTCATGCAGAAATAAAATAAGAACTTGACTCATTTCTTTTGATTCTCCACCAGTATTACGTGCAGAAAGGGCTCCAGTGGAGCTTCAAGGTAGCAACAAAAAGGTGTTTCACATTAAATAAAAAATGAGCAAAGCGTGGGAAGTCTCATTATTCATCTCACACCGTCATGCCCAACTCCCCAGCTTCCTGAAGGGAACACTATGAAATTTCAATCGGCGTCATTCTATGTGTTGAGTTTTAATGTCAATATCGCAGAGTCTTCAACAGCCTCACAGCCTCCCTTCTGACTCAAACAAGAAACTTCAAAGGGAGCACTTCTCTGATTCCCTCAGTCCTACATTTAAAATGTTAACCTTGGAGACATTCTAACTACTCGGCCGTGTGTGTTGTTGAATAGCAATGAAGATCCTGATCATCCAGGGCATGAAAGAAGAGTTTCTTATGCCCTCAGTCCGTCCATCTGTCCATCTGAAGCACAGAGTCAGTCTGAATACCTAAAGCACTGAGTCTACCTCTGTTTGTAGAAACATTGCTGCATTCCTGGTGCCTTTAAAAATGATAAACGCTGTTGACATTTAATGGAATGCTGCACTCAGCCCATCAGCAACACAAGCTAATAAGCTATATGACATATAAGCAAATGTCAGGAAAAAAAAGAAAAAGGAAGTAAAACCCAAATTTAATGGTGTTTGGAATCAGTGTTGGGCAAGTTACTCTAAAATTGTAATCCACTTTATATTATTAGTTACATGAATAAAAACCTCATACATTTGTATTACAATATTACCACCTCCAAAATGAAACTGAGTTACACTACTCTGTTACTTTTAGCTAATCTGCGTTACTCAAAAAAGGAATATATCACAGTAACTTGTTACTTTGTAATGCATTACTCCCAACACTGTTTGGAATAGAAAATAAGAATAACACCTAGCTGGAAGTTTTGAACTGACTTTACCTTTAATTTTATGTTCAGTGTTGTGATATTATCAATAATAACAGCAACAAAAAAAAAAAAAACGTAGGCAGAGTTTGAGAGTCCATTACAATGTGTGTAACATACACAATAATGCAACAATGATTAGTAACATAATTTAGAGGTTGACTAAAAAAAGTTGACACGTTTTTTGTTGTAAATTCATGATAAATTTAGGCAGGCGGCCGCTTTCTGCTTCATTTTTTCTGCAGTGCCATACATGATGTCGCTTCTCAATTTACATTGTGAAGAAGAATTGGGCAATAGAAGAAAAACCAACCTAAATTCTCAAAAGTATGCAAAAAAAAAAAAAAAAACACTGAACCCCTTATTTGTTCATCACTCTGTTGCTTTGGTTTGAACACACACACACACACACACACACACACACCTGTGCACAGTTTTCATGACATCAAGGTCACTGCAGAGTTAGCACTCCCTGTGATATATGGTTAAATCGTGTGTGCAGATGGTGCAAAAAGGAGGGCCCAGCCATGAAAATGCACAGATACAGATAGAGATAGACATAGGCTTCCTCTGGCCACCTGTGTGTATTTTACTTATGATTCTAACAGGAATAAACCACATTGACATTATGTGTCTGTCCTCAGAGCTGTTCAATTAAAAGATCCGGGAATAAGATGGAGAAAAACCTTACACTTCCCATCTTATGCTAATCAGGTTTACAATGCAATGACTTTATCCAAACATTATATTACATTATTTTGTATTTTGTCACCAGAATCATCCATTGTCTTAGTCTGGTTTTGGTAACAAAGAGGCAGTATTTACAGTAAAATCTTCCTATCACCATGTGGTATTAATGCAAAAGTGGATAAAATGATTTGTATAGATTAATATTATCTGTACTGTCATTAGTGTGAAAGATACAGTCAAGAATTTAAACCACATGTTTTAAAAGGAAAAATAAGAATGTTAAAAAACTAAGAAAACATAAGTAAATAAAAAATAAAAAACAAAAATAAAGAAAAAATATGCTTTGAAAATAAAAGTAAAGATAGATTAAATAAAGTAAAAAAAGAAAATGAAAAAATAAAAGTATTTTGTGTATATTTGTTGTTGAATGTGTTTTTGGATGAAATTTTTTTTTGTTTGTTTTCCTTTTGTGCTTTTTACAAAATGTTGTATGTTTTTGGAGTAATTTTGTAATTTTTGTAAATTTGTAATTTTTTATGTTTTCTGTATGTGTCATTACATGCTTTTTCTTTTGGGGCCTCACCAAATTAAACTGAGGGCCGCATGAGACCCCTGGGCCACCTGTTGCCTTTGTTTGGTTTAAGGGTCCATGTCCCCCCCTTAAAAGCATGCGGTTGGGCTTTGATATTGTGGGGCTTTTATGTCACTAATGGGATTGAGTAGGTCAGAAAAAATAACACTATTACCCTAAATTTCCCATTTTCACTACTTTAGAAAAAAAACAGGTTTTGGAGTAATGTGGCCCTCCAGGACCTGAGTAAATTGCTCTGTGTGGATCTAAAGAGTACTCTTCCAGCTGAGAGAAAATGGTCCTCATTTCTTCACCTCCAACTGTTGAGAAAAATAATTACTGTAGTTTTAATTGTGATGTAAATTCTTCAAACTTCATTGATTAACCATAATTTAAATGCATCAGATAATTATAGGCAACATTATATGTGTATTTCAACAAGAAACTATGATACATTTTATAAAATAATTTAACCAACAGATTTCCATTACTTTTAAACACTAATTAAATTAGCATAGGGCAGGATCTAGAATTTAGACTCCATAGTTACACCACGGTGGTTAGTGCAGCCAAGCTGCCACAGGAGCGTGCATCAAATGTTTATCACCGGAGCTGATACTGTGGATAGAGGATGGATGCCCGAATTAACCCTGACGGCACCGGACGGGTCGGGTCCGGACAGATATTTAGAACTGGTGTTCGGGTTTGGTCACATTTGGTTTTTTGCGCACAGTCTGAAGTGAGTGCAGTAGCAGCCACAGCTGATCTGCGGTGAATGAAAGCAGTTTAAAACAATTTTAAAGGAATACACCGTTGAAACATTCCTTTTACTGCACAATTACATGGATTATCTTTATCTTTGATACATGGATTATGTAAATTGTCTCTTGTTTGTTTTTCACTTTCTCTTGTTACCCGTGCACTGATGTGATGTTGACATTAACAGTTGTTTAATAAATTCGGTGCTTACCACTAAAGCAAACGTACATATGTCAGACACAGTTGCGCTGGGTTGTAGACAACCCCCCACTTCTGTTCTGTTCTTGCATAATAACATACTGCTCACACTGCTTCACACCATTTACACTGATGTCCACCCTATATATCATTACGTGCGATCAGTACAAGAAAAAACCTTGTCTGTAGTGGTAGCATTTCAGAGCATGGATGATGCAGCAAGACGTTTAATGTTAACCCAACCACGAGGAACGAGTGTATCATAGTGTATCATGTTTTTCCTGCAGTCTGTGCCTTCTCCTCGCCCTCTGCTCTCTTTTCTGTTTCAAGTGTCTTGATGCTGGAGCTGGCAGTTCCTGAGCGATGGTTTGCGGCTCAACTAGTCTGGAACACTCAGTCTATCCTTCTATCCTATCCTGTTGACCCTTCTGTTCACGTACCCAACCAAAGTGGATGCCCGCCATCTCTGAACCTGGTTCTGCTGGAGATTTCTTCCTATAAAAAAGTGGGAGTTTTTCTTCCCACTGTCCCTAAATGCTTGTTCATGTGGATCTTGTTGGGTTCTTTCTCTCTTACTATGTACTCTATTTTTTTGTTAAGTGCTTCGAGATAATTTGGTTGTAATTTGCGCTATATAAATAAAGTTGAATTGAATTGAAATTTCTTTGAGCAAACATAATAAGTTTTCACTGTCGGGTTGGACTCGGACGACAAAATGCGGTCCGTTCCACACTCTAACTGTGACGCGGTTATTTAGTTACTCGCCCTTTCATGTGACTGTTTACTGTAAGACCTGTGCACATGCCTCTGCATTCATCTGTGGAACCAAGCAGTAGTTTAGTCCACTGTGCTTTATATTTCCGGTAGTGGGCCACCTCTCCAAGCTGTCGAGAACGCGCACCAGCATCATTTGACGTCACGTCTGCAGGGAACTACACTACTGTTCGTACCTGTAACAACAGTACAAAATGTATCACGCAATCTTTTCAAGGCAATAGGTAGAAATGTGTGGGGACTCATTCTCTTTGGTTTAGAATGCTATATCATCCATTAGCATTAAAAAAAAAACTTAAAATGAATGTTTATTTTTTTTCTCAAATCCTGCCCTATGCTCCTTTAAAGCTGTCACTTCAGCCATCTGCTCATCACACTGTTGCTATTGTCTTCCCATTAAAGCACATCAGAGACCATTCTATACTGGAGAGATAACTGGTGTTTTAGCAGCAGTTATTCCTGTGTCAGATGACTCACCGACAATCAGTTGATACAGAAAGCTGTTAACAGCCACACGTATGATACAGGAATAGAAACTGTTGAAATGAACCTATGGCTGGTTGCAGGAAAATCTCAGAAGTTCACAGCTTTAGGTGACATTTATGCTTCTTCAAAATGCATCATATAATAAGCTCCACTTCTCGTTTTCAAAACGTGCTGAACGCTAAAAGCTGTAAATCTAATTAAAGTTTGACTGTAAAGAGACTTCAATCATTCCATTCTGTCACTGACAGATGTTTACACGAGGAGGAAAAAAAGCTAAGTTTGTTTTGACATTCAGACTTTTCAACACTGCAAAATTTTCTTTTCCTTTAATCTGTAGAGTACGATATAAATGAACAGTAAATATATTGGTAACACTTTGGGTCCGGAAAGGCTTAATTAATGGTTAACTATGGTTGAGTAATGCTTATGACACTGTTAAGCATTTGTAATGTTACCTAAGGCAGTGTTTCTCAAATGGGGGTACGTGTACCTCTAAGGGTATGTGATGTGACTACAGGGTGCACTTAAAAGAGAAAGAGAGTAGAAAATTAACAAATAAAGTGTCAGTCTTTGTCCCACCCCAGGCGTGAGATGACCGGAAATGATCAAAAAACTAGAACAATAAATCTATTAGGGAGCCACTAAATCAGTATTTTTCAACCTTGGAGTCGGCACCCCGTGTAAGGTCAGCTAGAATTTAAATGGGGTCGCCTGAAATTTCGGAAAAATTTTAAAAGATTTTTTTTTTTTTTTAAATTTTCTCTTTTTTTGAATAAAACAACACTCAGTACTCTTTACACCTCTGCTGGCATGTTAGTTAATGTCAAGTAATACATTGTAATGATTATTATAACATTATTAAACTGATAAATAATGTTTAATAATGCCTTAACTAACGTTAATTAAGGGACCCTTATTGTAAAGTGTTACCAATACATCATAACTAATACTGGGTTGTGGTTCCTTTGGAAGTTACTAAGCGTTTCTTGTGATTCATGAAGTCCCAGGTTGGTTGTTTTTTAAAAATCTGTCTCAGAATAATGTATCCATGGAGAATATAAACAGAATTAGCCTAAAATAAGGATTAAATGCTCTGCCGCAGTCAGTGATTTTATCTCTGCTCTGTACCATTGTCTTAGCTTCAATAATTCTTTCATTCATTCTCCTCAGGGCACAAGAGAGTTTTTATTCACACACAGAGCAGGAACACTTGAAACAGTCAGAGGGAGAGGCTGCTCATGAATGCAATTATATCATTTTAATTGTTGTTTTTATTCAACCACTGCCATTATCCAGCTGAATGAATCTGGTCCTTTTAAGTTCTCAAATACACCTCACATCATCAGTGATGTAACCTGGGATCACAGGGGGTTTCGGGTCTTTCAACAATCAGACCCCGTCCTCCAGGCGACCCAACTGGGGTTGATCAAGCCCCAGCTTGTGCCCAGGTAGCGCTACCCTACGTGCCACTCCTCTCCTCTTCTGATCCACAGCCACCTTGATGCCACTTCTGCAGCATCTGTAGCCAACTTGATGGCCTTTCGCTGGCTGGCTCCAGCAATACCCAGCATCTTGTAGGCCCTGCAGAGAGACTGGCCCGCAAATCCTCTGCATCCTACTTTGATGGGTTGGCATCTTGCCCGCCAACCATTGCTCCTGCACTCCTCCACTAGCTCGGAGTACTTAGCCCTCTTCCTCTCATGGGCCTCCTCCATTCGGTCCTCCCAAGGCACAGTAAGCTCCAGAAGAACAACCTGCTTGGTGGCTACTGAAGTGTTTTTGCGACCTCTTCGGGGAACTTTAGTTGCTTCCCCAGGTCAACCTTTAGCTCCCAATCACGCGCCGTTGCCAACAGGCCAGGGGAGGTATTTTGGGTGGTCACTGCAACCTTCTCCCCAGCTCTGACAAAAGTGATGCTCTTCTTCACTGGGCGAAGGCTCTTGCTGTGGCTAATCCCGCAGCAGATGGAATTAGCTATTGCCTTAAGGACCTGGTCGTGTCTCCAGCGGTAGCGCCCTTCACCCAGGGCTTTCAAACAGCAGCTGAGGATGTGCTCCAAGGTTCCTCTCCTCTGGCAGAGGGGGCAAGCCGGTGTCTCTGCCTTCCCCCAGATGCAAAGGTTGGATGGGCTAGGCAGCACGTCATAAACCGCCTGGATCAAAAATTTGATTCGGTGGGGCTCAGCTTTCCACAGCTTGGTCCATGTGATCTTACGCTCCAGCGCTTGCTCCCATCTCATCCAGGCTCCCTGCTGCCGCATTCCCACCATCTGACTGGTCCGCTTCTCCTCTAGTCCTGCTCGCACCTCCTCGAGGATCAGCGCCCTCCTCTCTCTCTTCTTTGCTTTATTAAAGTGAGTTCTACCACTACCCAGGTCAGCTCTTCCTTGTGCCACTTTGCCCACCAGTACCCTCTGCCGTACCCTAGACTCAGCAATATCCACGGCCACAGCAGCTCTCCACTTCCGTCCCGTCCGGACCTCAATCCCAGCCTGGGCAACCTTTGGGTCACTAGACTCTCGGTATTGGAGGAGCTCCCTGGACCGGGTCACCATGAACTCTTCACTTAGGCTGCTCATAGGGAGCTTCAGCTTGTTGCTTTGACCATATAGGGCAATGCTGCTCAGGCTTCGCGGCAGTCCTAGCCACCTGCGGAGAAACCTGCTGACCCTCATCTTGAAGCCTTCCACTGTTGAAATGGGGAAATCATAGACCAAGAGGGGCCAGAGGATCCGAGGGAGAATGCCATGCTGGTAAATCCAGGCCTTGAACTTTCCAGGGAGTCCAGACTTGTCCACCGCGGCCAACCAGGTCTCCAGCTCCTGATTTGTTGATTGTGTGGAAGCTGCGTCTCTCAGGCTACAGTTGAACACCTTTCCCAGGCTCTTCACTGGTTTCTCTGTTAGTGATGGAATCTTGGTGGTGCCAAGGGAGAAACTAAACTTGCCAGTGACCTTCCCTTTCTTCAGCATGAGGGACCTAGACTTAGCTGGCTTAAAGCTCATACGAGCCCACGAGATCAACTCCTCAAGGCCACTTAGAATCCACCTGCAGCCTGGGACAGATGTCGTTGTCACCGTCAAGTCATCCATGAAGGCTCGGATTGGTGGCTGTCGGACTCCGGACTTACTGAGGGGCCCCCTGCACTGAACTTCCGCAGACTTAACCAGCATGTTCATGGACAGTGCAAAGAGGATGACACAATAATAAATGTGTTATGAGTTTGTCACACTACAGAAACATGTGTCATTGACCACTGTACCAAATTTGAAAGATGAAAAAAATTGCTAAGTATATAAAATTTGGTGTCAAAATCATGGAAAAACAAGCACTTCTCTCTGCTCTGAAATGGGGGCGTGTCAGTGAGAGGCGCTGGAACCACGCCCATGCGCGGTAAGGACGCCGCCACCGTGTACTGTGTGAAAGCAGTGTGAAAGTGGCTCCAGCGTCGATAGTGCTTCTCCCATTGGTTTTCCAAAAGTTGTCTGGTGTCAGCAAAAAGGTCTGCTCCGCCCGAGTCCCAATATGTGCATTTCTCCCGGATAAAGTCAAAACTGTTAAACTGCTAATTTCATGGTAAATGTGGCACCAGCGGGCGCGTTTTAATCTCCCCGTGTCCAAATGTGGTTTGTTTTTGGCGACGGGCCGAATTGCACCCGTTGGAGGCCGTGGAAGTTTGGTGTGCTTCAGCAGCAGCGTCGGGTTTATGCTAACGATGGCTCCATTACTAACACGGCTATGATTTCTGACCCGCCCAATAAATCCTTAACACAGAAATTTCAAACAGTTTGTAAAGCCTTGAGTCGCTCCACAATTACATTCTATGGTTGGAATGGCTTTTTACATGTTTTAAGGAATACATTGAATGTTTTTAGAAGACAATGGCTGAATTTGCTTTACACCGTTTTTAAGTTTGTTGAGGTACCAGTAATTTATTTTGTTTAAATCAAAAATAGGTTTTTATTCTCTTAATGGCCTCTTTAAACAAACATAGACTATGTGCTCAGCAGGATACTGGCAACTCGTAGGAATACAGTAAATTGCTACGCCAAGTTTTGAGACGCTGATGGAGCTGAGAGAAGGATGAAGTATTTTTCTGGGATGATGCAACAATGTCTGAAGTGTGAGAGGTGTTTCTAAAGCAGACCCCCATTTTTGAGTTGGTGTTTTTAATGAGGAAGATAAAAACTCAAGTTGGAAGAAGAGAACGAAGAAAAAAATCCAGTTGTGTAGTTCTGGGCAGTAGTAAAGCTCTTTGAAATAGAAAATAATTTTAACAAGTGTAAAGCCTGTGTGTTAAGTTAATTTAAACATTGTCAAACCAAAAACTGTTTAAAAAAAGAAGAAAAACAGGCAACACCACCAGCTGGCATTGTCAGGTAGCAGTGTTGGATAACCGTTGATTTTAGTTTAGATTTTGCAAATCAAATCAACGTTGAAATTTCAACATCACTATAAAGTCCTGTTTTTCAACATGGTTTGACACACTATATATCTTTGTTACACTGTTTTCACTAAAGTCCTCTTAAATAAATACATTTTACTTGGTAAGATTTTCCAAAATAAGACAATACTAGCCCCATATGGCCCATAGCAATCTTGAAATTAGTACTTTTTTCAAGCATTAACAGTCTTTTTTAAATACAGAAATATTCACGTATTTTTGGCCTTAGACTTGATAACATAAATAAAAAAAATTCTATTAATAAATAAAACTTGAAATAGGAACAGATATTCTAAGAACAAGCAGATTTCACTTAAATGAGGATATTTTTTAATAAGAAAAATATGCTTAAAATCAGAATGTAATGTAAGACTAATTACCCTAAAATAAGAGTTTACAAAAAACAAACGAGACATATCTTTCAACACTTGTATTGTGCAAAAGCACACAAAGTCTAAAAAAAGAACCAATAGCTAATCTCTCACACGACACTTGTTAAACAACATGGAACATTAACCACGACTACTTAAACTAAAACTGATGTTTGAAATTTCTTAATCACTTAACTTTCTCCATTCAGTCATAGCTTTTTTGTATGAAGTCGTCATGTCCTTCTCATGGGTAACATCTAACAAAACCTCTGTTTGTAGCACAGAGAAGGGTAGCAATGCATTTGGGATTTGTGAGGTGAAAGGTGGAATAACAGCCAAGGAGATACATCACGCTTTCACTGAGGTCTTCTTTGGGGAAAGTAAGCAGAGAAACAGTTCCAATGGCCAGGATGTAGTTAGTCTCACAGACAACCACCACAGGGCTGACCAAGGGCAAGTGTTGGGGTCCTCTGTGGACTAAAATAAACAATTCATTAAGGGCTCTATTCTCCCATGTGCGTAAGTCCAAAAAGCGGCCCTGTTTTTGGCTGCACGCTATTCTACCCCTGTACTTAAGTCAGTCGCTGCGCACCTTCATCCCAGTTACGCACTGTGGGTGGAGCAGCCCTGAAATGTGGGAGTTCCCATTCAAATCTGGCTGTAAGTCCTTTTCCTCTTACGCGCTTCTAACCCTGGAATAAGTGCAGCGCCCCGATAAGGTGAAACATTATATTGCACTAGAAATATGGACTACATTTGAAGCCACACGGACTCATGGGTCACGCAGCTGCAGTTGCGATCGCTCAGCTGCAGCTGTGATCACTCAGGTGCTGCTGCGCGATTAATGAAAACTCACAGTTTGATCCACTACAAAGTGAAACAAACTGTCATATGCGGATGAAGATGGAACACAAACTGTTCCCACACGTATTTTAATGAGGCTCAGGTCACTTTAAACTATTTATATTTAAAACTATGTATTATGGAAGCCAATAGGTCTGTTTCACAGCAAACATCCCTCTGTATTAAAGCAGGACGCTCTGCGGCCGGGTTATTTCCTATCTTCAGCACATTAACTCGGTCACGCTTTACAGCGATGATGATGATGATGATGGTCAAGGAGAGAGATTTTAACTGTGACTCGGACAGAATGCGGCCGATCCTCAGTCACACTACAATAATCTGATCAATGATCTGATCAAATCAACCTGTTACATTGTTTATCAATGAAGGCATTTCAAATTAAGAGTGAACTTTATCATTTTCACAGATTTCAATGACATTTACAAGCCTTGGGAAAACTCTATGTTCCATTATTTCTAGACAGTCCAAAAAAATTACATCACCGCCTCCTTTCCTTCAGCCAGCCTTCATTCACACATACGCTCTTTGTGGCTCCATAGGCGCGGTGGGCGTGTCAGCAGCCTGGACCAGAGAATACACGTAGAAGAGAAGCGCTTAAGTCCAGATGGGAGAATAGACCCCTAAATCTTCACCCAAATATATAAGTTTGAACAAAGTACATCATCATAGAAAAATTCCTTAACAACTGGGACAAACACAAATATGGAACTACATAAAAAAAATAAAAAATCTTACCTCCTAAATGTGAATCAAAGCATCACTTGGGTGTCACTTTTTCAACAAGGTAATTGATCAGCATTGTTTGGATGTTGAAATGTCATTTTTCATGATTGTAAAAATAATGTTAATTTGACATACAACTCAAAATTTGTTGATATTACAATGTTGAATCCATAGTGAGTTAACACCGCTTCAACTATTTGGTGTTCAGGGCTGTTTTGACGTTGTATGAATGTTTTTTCATAAACTGACATTATTTCAACAAAATTTAAACATTTAATATCAGTCGAACGCCAGCTGGGCAACTCTCTAATTTGTTAACCATGTGGAAATAAGCTGTCATGAATGTGTGTGCCTAAAGCTTAAGATGCTCCCATATGTGGTGTGAAATGACCACAGGAAGCACTGGTAAGACTCCCGTATCTTGGAGAGATTTCTCTGACAGGTTGCATTTTCATTGCATCACATCGCACCTCTCTGGGGAAAGGCCAGTCTTCTGCACTGCATCACATCTCAATGAAAATAAGACATTTACCAATTTAAAGCCAAAAAAACAGTGACAAATATAGTTTTAAAAAGCCTCAGCTGTATTTGCTCTCACAACAAGGAAGCATGTTTACTCACGTCTGAAGGGAATAGATAACTAAATGGAATTCAGAAGTGGAATCAGTTATTGCTCTAATAATTGGACTATTTTGATTGTGGTTTAAAGATGGTGTGAGATGGTAGTGCCTTAAAATCCGGTGGTTTTAGCAATAAACATGTACATTTGCCAGCCACGTGTGAGATTTCATCTTTAAGTGTGTGACCCCAGAAATTGTCATTCATTTTTCTTTTAACACATTCTGCTGGCAGTTGGAATTCAATCTAAGGAGCATATGCGGTGGTAACAGGTTGGACTGCAATCTGACTATTAAAGCAATGCAACCCATTACATGAATGCACCAATTGGTGTAAGAGTCATTAATATCAACTTCTAGCCTTCAAATACAGTAATAAACTTAATATAAGGGCATTGTCATTATGGAGATTTCTTTCTTTCTTTCTTTCTTCTTATTGGCAAAACATTTCTATTTTGGAGATTTCGGCCACTCAGTATTATGTATATTATAGTAGTACGCATATTATGTCGTCATCATGTCAGGAGTGCTTTTCGTATTTCCGCTCCCAGATAATAGAGAAATAGTATTTCAATATTTCAATCTGATGTTTTAGCACTTAGTTGTGTCATCCATTTTCTTAGATGTTACTGCATTATTTGTAAGAAGTAACACTTAAAAAGGTATGTTTAAGTCTTAAAGGTGCAGTCCGCCACTCTCAGATCCCTCTCTCCCCCTCCCTCTCCGCTGCTCTCTTGCCCTGCCTCCAAACTTTCCAAAGTCTCTCCCTCAGAGGAGCTAACAAGCTAACGTTAGTCCGACAGCAACATCACAGTAATATAACATGCTCTGTTAAAAGCATATTACTGTAACGCTTCTCTCTCTCAATGTGCACACACCTCAGCAGCAGCAGCAACAACACAGTGTCACTTACAGAAGCCCAAACAGAGGCTGCTGCGTGCACATGAACAACACATGCACTACAGAGTTCTAGTGTAACAATTACAAATCAAACATAATGTAAATCAAGCAGCAGTAATTACCTTTCAAGCAGAAAAGTCACCAATTCCATTTTCTACTCCTCCAGACCATACACTGTAAAAAAGACTGCGCTCTAGCTCCGAGAAAGGGGCGGGGACTGTGAGCAGCAGCTGTCAGTCCATCAAACACAATCCTGGCTCTGATTGGTTATTTTTGCTTGGTTACGGTGCATTCTGGCAATCTGCCAAAGGCTGCAGGAGCAGCAGGGGGGACTCAATGAGTCTGTTTATTTTACACAAACTACTAGTTTCATGTAAGGCTGTGCTTACATAGTGACAGCTTTAGCATATATGACAAAAAGTTACTTTTATAAGAGTTGCAGACTGCACCTTTAACATCTTATCTGCATTGTAAAGTTCAAGTTTGAATGACAATAAATAAAGTCTAACATTCAGAATATTATTTTTCTTAATTTATGTAATTGTTTCATTTTCATTAAATTTAATAGGAAATCATCATGTTTCTATTTTAATAGCCACTAGCAACTAATCATAAAAAACATGTACTATTTAACAATTTTGTATTATTTTACCAAAATAAACTTTGTGTTTTTTTCTTAACGTTTTCTATCACAGTCATAACCCCAAATCTGCAGCATTTTCAACAAAAATCCTTTCTGCGATACCTGAACATATTTCACAAAATGTTGTATTAATAACCATCTTTTAATGTTTATTTTCACTCAATAATTGTGACATGACATCAGTATTTAACTCCACAAAGGCACTGACTACATCTGTCAACTGTATTTATCTTTGAAGCTCATTAGTGACTGGCGCTCCTGTTAGAACAGGCCTGAGGGCCCCTCACATGGTCCATGTGGGCTACCTGGTGCCCCTCGGACACTGTGTTGGTTACCACTGCATTGCACTAACCAGGAAACGGGAAACACAGGAAAGTCTATGCTAGGATGGCAATGATGAAAGTTGTTGGAGTTCACGCACTTCTTTGAGTAATCACTACATCACAGTTTGTCAACCTTCACAAGCATGTGTTTAAACTTCTTTTCATTGCATTTGTAACGTCTAAATCAACTCTCATTCCTAATAATACTCTTTTAGTTGAGCCATCTTTAGATTTCCATTTTAACTATAAATGACACTAAATCCTGTCATTCTGACTCCAGAGGAAAGCAATGACTGGTTATTTTTATGTAAACAAGTTAAGATGACACAGGGTGTTTTAGCACTTTTATGTTTTAATCACATGCTAGTAGACAACGTTACCTGTAGAGGTATATCCACCACAGCTATCTATATTCAAGGTTGATTACTTGTAAAGTGTCATTTGCATTATTGGAGGCTCAGCACTAATGAGACTCCTGGTTTTTGGGCCTTAATTGGATTGCCTTACTATAGTCCCTTATTGATATTTGCATGCCACAGTTCATCATGATAAGTAATGAGAAGATGGTTCACTGGAGGTGTCCAATTGCAAAGACAGAGGGAGCTGTGTTTACACTATGGCTATCCTGGGGCTGAGAAGGGACAACGGCTGCCAATGACAGACACAAATACCATACAGGTTTATACTATACACCTCTGCTTTAGAATTTCAAATTGGCAGTTTTTTTTCCCCCCATTAGGATATTGTGCTAGCTGCTAGGTCTTTGTTATGCTAGCTGCTAGGTCTTTGTTATGCTAGCTGCTCGGTCTTTGTTATGCTAGCTGCTAGGTCTTTTTTGTGCTAGCTGCTAGGTCTTTGTTATGCTAGCTGCTAGGTCTTTGTTATGCTAGCTGCTAGGTCTTTGTTATGCGAGCTGCTAGGTCTTTGTTATGCTAGCTGCTAGGTCTTTGTTATGCTAGCTGCTAGGTCTTTGTTATGCTAGTTGCTTGGTCTTTGTTATGCAAGCTGCTAGGTCTTTGTTGTGCTAGCTGCTAGGTCTTTGCTATGCTAGCTGCTAGGTCTTTGTTATGCTAGCTGCTAGGTCTTTGTTATGCTAGCTGCTAGGTCTTTGTTATGCGAGCTGCTAGGTCTTTGTTATGCTAGCTGCTAGGTCTTTGTTATGCTAGCTGCTAGGTCTTTGTTGTGCTAGCTGCTAGGTCTTTGTTATGCTAGCTGCTAAGTCTTTGTTATGCTAGCTGCTAGGTCTTTGTTATGCTAGCTGCTAGGTCTTTGTTGTGCTAGCTGCTAGGTCTTTGTTATGCTAGCTGCTAGGTCTTTGTTATGCTAGCTGCTAGGTCTTTGTTATGCTAGCTGCTAGGTTTTTGTTATGCTAGTTGCTTGGTCTTTGTTATGCTAGCTGCTAGGTCTTTGTTATGCTAGTTGCTTGGTCTTTGTTATGCTAGCTGCTAGGTCTTTGTTATGCTAGCTGCTAGGTCTTTGTTATGCTAGCTGCTAGGTCTTTGTCATCATTTAAAAGGCCAGTTTAGAGACATGGTTTTAAATTTCTGTGGCTACATTTGCTGAGAAAACAGTTTAAATAGTTATATCCTGGAAGTCTTGTAAGCACAACACTAACAAAGAAGTTGTCTCTTGACAAAATAGCGCTAACACAACTATGTACTATAGCCATAAGAAAGAAAAGCTGCTTTGAATGGAAAACGGATTTTAAAAGACAAGTTTATGAAGTCCTGTGTAGACTGTATAGACTGTGAGCATCCGACTTCCATCGTTGATTTAGTGTGAATATAGCAGGAGTGTGTGAAAAAAACATGACTAAATTTAGGAGTTATGTTGTTGTATATTGAATGAGCAGATGTCTTCACCTTGTTACCCTTTAAAAATGTGGGTTAAATTATGGTGACCATCATTTGATTTGGCCGAATATTCAAAAAGTGTATTTAAATATGCCTAAAATGTAGTGGATAAGTATATGTTTTTATCCGCTGCAAGATTTGAAAATTATTTTTTTTTTAACAACAAAGTTTAAGAAAATTCAAAAGTAGAGGTAACTCACTCAAGCAGCTTTTTTATGCCTAAAATAATGTCCTTGAAAAACTTGAAATATACCTTCAAAACTCTCAATAATTGAATTAAAATTAGAAATATTGCTCCCTAAATAATTAAGCTTACAGAATAGTGAATAATTGTCTATATATATACATCAATTAATAACTGTGACAGGTTACAGTGCAGTTGTTCCATGTCGGCTCGAGGTGTTTTTTTTTCTGTCCATTGTTTATCATTTATTATTGTGATGACCAGTGTTGAGTAAGTTACTCTAAACTTGTAATATATTTATATTACTAGTGACTGGGATAAAAAAAACTAATGTATTTGTATTATAATATTACTGTTTTTTAAAATGCAACTGAGTTACACTACTTTGAGTTACTTTTGGTCCAGAACACTATATCACACTGATAGTGTTCGAATTACATCGGTCTAAGTTTTATTTCAAATACTTCTGCTGTTTCAGGAGCAGAAAGGCCTTTTTTGTTCCCCAGAAGTTATATTTAACTATAATAATCATCCTTTTTTTTCCTCAAATAATTGCAAACAGCAAGAAAACAAAGCAAATATGCACTTAAATGAAATACACATGTAACTTGAGTTACTTTAATTGTAACTATTAATATATTACGACTTTTCACTTTTGTTATGAGTTATACTACTGAGTTACTTCAAAAAGGAATATACAGTATTATAATAATGTATTACAAAAATAACTAGTTACTCCCAACACTGGTGATGAAAAACTGTGGACGGTCATCTCATGGTTTTCCAGAGGTGACAAGTAATGAAATACATACAGTATACTTCATTACTGTACAGATTTTTTCTGGTACCTGTGCTTACTTGAGTATTAATTTTTTTTGTTGACTTTTTACTTTTACTCCTTACTTTTTTAAACAAATATTTGTAGTTTGTACTCCTTAAATAAAAAAAAAAAAGCTTGTTACGAAGATGAAAAAGACGCAAACATTTTCAAGTTTTTGAATATGTTTAACTCAAAGCTCTGAGTTTAATTGAGCATTTGCTTTTTTTTCTTGACACATTTTATTTACAAATTATTTTTTTATGAGTGCTAAATTCTCCAGGTTTTCAAAGGTAACAGATTTAACTTATTTCCATTTACCCGTATTCTACAAGTTCTTAAAACAAATACAAGATATGGAATTTTCTGCTGTAAAAACCTTGTCTTATTATTGAAGGGACATTTCTTTTGCTTTAGTAGCATGTATTTTTTATTAAATTGTACTCAAGCAAGAGAACATCTTCAATACTTTTGCTGTGATTTTTTATTCATGTATCTATACATTTACTTGAGTACTGAAGACTACTACTTTTGCCACCTCTGTGGTTTTCTGATAAACTGAGTTTGTTCCATTGATCTGGAGAAATTAAAGGACATTTATATCCTGTCATTTTAAAGTGCATCATCATCAAGACGAAAAACCTAAAGTGATGGAGAAGAATTTGTTTGTTTTTGTCGCCTTATTTGGTCTTTTCATCCCTCTTTTCACTCCATATGGTCACCATAATTTGACTAAGAAGCCAATTACCATCATATCAGTGTGAACACTCTAACAAAGTTGGATTTTGCATATATTTGGGTTTGCACATGGATACTGTGTCATAGTTTTACATGCATGCAGGAAAAAAAAAATGTCACTTCACCACTATGAAATATTGCAACTGTAACACCTGGATGGGGAGGACAGAAATGCTTTCCAGTGGTGATCATCCCCATCATCAATCCCCTGAGCTTACTCCACCATGGACAACTTCCTTGTCCATAACTGCTGCTTTGCTGCAGTGGGAATCCCATTAAAAACCTCCCACCCTGCTTGATAGTCAGCTTTCAGAAAAATAAGCTGGGACTTGCAACAGAGCTGGTTGTTGTTGTTGTTGTTGTTGTTGTTGAGACATGGATTTTCTCCTATTTTACCCAAATGCATTCAGCACCTGGAGGGTTGATTTAATAGTCAGATAGATAACACAACTTTAATGGATTCATGTACACATAATGGTACAAGGAGCCATTTTCGTTCGTGTTGCATTCGGCTTTATTTGCATTGGGTAGCTAAAGTGTTTGAGTTGTGTTTTCCTGTCTGTCATGTCAGACACGATATTGCTACTTTGGCAACTGTCAAAGTGTAAGTCTTCTCTGACTGAGCCTGAAGATGGAAATGTGCCCTGAGCATTATCTGACATCACAGTGTGTCTCATTAGCATTGGGCTAGGTAGAAAAAAAAAAAAAAAACCCAACACATTTATGCACATAATGGTGGAAGTGCTGTTTATGTATTTGGTCAAGACTTCATCATGAAAAACATTGAATTTAAAACACAGACTGACGTGTTTGCTAATATTATGTATGTGTATTGTGTTTTGAAATGATTTTTTATTTATTTATTTATTTACAATGAGAGCCATTTGCTAGCGTGGACAATAAGGTGTGAGTCTTACAGCACACGCTTGGCTGTGGCTCCAACCACTTGGCCTCTGCTGTTTTATCTAATCACTCAGACATGGCCAGGCCTCGGGCATGCTGCCCGGACTCTGCACTGGCTTCAGGCAAGGTTGAAGCAGAGGGCACATCAGCTAATAGCATATTCCTATAGGATTCTAACACACATTTCTCTAGTCTAACAATTAGTGTATCAAATAAATATATCTGTGCGGCAATACAAATAAATAAGATGTTCAATATTTACTATATTAGAGTAAAGTAACTTTATTGATCCAGTAGTGGGGAAATGTACTGTCTTTACAGCTCAGATAAAATGCAAGAAAATAAGACAACAAAAGGCAACACAGAATACCCAAAGGACACCCAATAATGAGGAATGAAGGAAGGAAATAAAATAAACAATACAATAATAGAGGCTATATATAAATAGAAATATGAATAGAAAAAAATATATAAAAAGTATGAAGTATATTATGTCATATATATATATATATATATATATAGGAGCAACTTCAGCTCCTCTGAAGTTGCTGTTACACTTTTGCTTAAACCTGGGTTAAAGCTTGAAATTGTCGAATGACAAAACCTCATTTACTTTTTATTTTGGGATTGTTCTATGCATTTTAACTCTTGAGGACAATCACAGCAATAAAGTTGCACCTTTGACAATATATCTGATGTCTGCAGTCATTTTTAAGTGCATCAAAAAAAAAATCAAAAATCGACTCGAAACTCGAATTTTTTTTAGGCAAAATCGCCCTACCCTATCCGTTTCCTTTTATCACAATAATGTATTTTTAGTTTATTTTTAAAATTTGGACTTTAATCTTGTGTTTTTGACTTTGATCTTGACATAAATTTCAACTTTATTCTCAAAATTTTAACTTTAATCTCAACATTTCAACTTTACTGTTGATTTGCCCAAAATTATTTTCTCCATCAAAATTGGCCCTAATCTGCTTCCATGAAATTGAGCTACAGCTGTCATAAAATATGCCTGCTTTATAGTCAACTGCAAACTTGAGGCTGAAGGCAGGAATGTTCCCCTCAGACAGAAAGCCTGATCATCCTCAGCTCCTCCAAAGCTTCTCATCCATCTATAAACGCATATGTGGCACCAGTAATCCCTCCACCTTGCTTTCTTTTTATTGGCTGCAGGGTTGTTGAGGCGTCAGAGCGACGAGGACTTCTCTGCATGTTTCATCAGATGGTCGAGCAGATGCGGCACTTTAACAAACACAAAAAGAAAGGAGTGAGTTTGGATGGTCACAGTACGGCTGCAGGAAGAGCTGCAAGCTGCTACCGTAATACTTATTACTGCCAAACAGTTAGGACGGTTATGATAATAAAACCAAGCACAAGGCAAGTACAGCCAAGTAAAGGGATTAAAGTAGATGCAAACAGGGTTGAATACTTCTATATCTAATTTAAGTCTTTAACTGCAAAATGTAATCGTAGATTTTAGAGATGTCTCTTTTCTCAGATAATTGAAAGTTTCATGAAGACCAAAAATCAAAGTTAGGCTGTGTTTGAAATGGTGCACTAACATACCATACACTACAAACTCAATGAGTACTGTTTATTATCTACCATGAGTATGATTAGGATGATGAGTGTTCCCACTGTAGTATACTTCCAAGTTTCCCAAGATGCATTTTGCACCTACAACAATAAAAACCTGAAGCACATTGAGGCTAAATATCTCTGTTGATTTAACAACTTTGAAAGTTCTGAAAACATTTTAAGCGAGAAACTGACCAAGTAGAATATCAACATGTGGTCATTTGATCCATAAAACTCACGTATACACATTTCATTCCGACATTTCGGAGATTCCATATTGTACGGCATTTACTTCTGACAAAACTGCCAGTTTACTTCAAAACAAGAGCCCTATTTACAAAAGACAACAATAGATGCTTTTGTTTTGAAAAGGAGAGGTTTGATTTTTAGCCGGTCCAAGGATGATTTTAAATTCCCTGAATGTCCGTTCCCAATGCATCATGGGGCGGATGAGTATGACTAGTGTACCCACTATGCGCATTGAAAAATGTACCAATAAGGTATACATCCAAGTATTTCTCGCGTACTCAATGTTTTCATACTATCTAATGTGAACGCACTACATACTAATTTTGACGTCAAACTTGGTATGAGTAGTACTTTAGTATGGCATTACGAACACAACTTCAGTTTTACATAATTTGCCATTGTGTGAACTTTGGCTTAAAACAAACAACTCAGCTTTGATATGCATCAAAAACTCTTATTATAGTTTTGCTTATGGGCTGCAGAGCTCCCATATCATTTGAGCACCCAAAGCAGAGCTTGTAATTAAGCCCACACTGATATATTTTTAGCATTTTTTTTTTCTTTTTGTTCTCTGTGGACGGCACAGATTTCTGTGGCAAATTATGTTCTGCCAGCTAAAGTACGTGGGGTCAGTCTCTCAGGCGTGTTTAGCTGGCAGAGCCTTATTCTCCGTTCAATCTCGCCTTTTGTTTTGCTTCATGAAAATAAATGAAGCATCGCAGTCATCCGCAGAGGCGAGCAGAGCCCTCTTGACTGAGGAGGCCTTCGGGCTTCGTCAGGTTTTTCCAGCACATTGTCATGGCAGTTCAAAGAGTGAGGAAGAACACTGCAAACCCAGTACTGCTGTGGAATGACAATAGGAAAAGGGATGCAGAGGGGATTGCTAATGTGGAATGCCAATCATTGCAATGTTGCCCTATCGTGCTGCATGAAAGGCAAATCATGCAAAGCAAAGAAAATTGCGGTTCCAAGGACAAAGAAGTTGTTAACAACAAATTTCTTCCGACAGGGAAAAATCTGAAACATGCTTCAATTAAAGTGAACCTAATCAGACACTCTTCATGTCCTTCTGACCAAACTCCAGCTATTTTTTCCTCCATAACAATCTAAGGCAGAGAGAAAGAAAGCAGGGCTGCTGATTAGCCAGCAGAACAATCATGTGTAATGAGGCTTAATGTTGTTCAAATAGACCGCCCTCAAGTTTTATTCGGTTGCGTTATTTGAAAGTTTTACAGAGTTTGTGGGGGCCTGAGAGTTCAACGGTCTTATAAGGATTTATATGCTCAAAGGCTGCTACTTTAAAGGGATAAGGAATCAACCCAGGAGGAAGGGCTGAGATCTTAATGAGTTACGTAACTTCCCCTGAAACCCATATCCTCAGATGTAGCGTCAGCCCAAGATTTTGGTGGGTTTTACGTTCAGTCCAAAAATAGAGAAAGATTTGCTGGTAAACATGCTGGAATTCTGATCTGATGGCTTTCTTTATAAAAACAGTGAAAAAGATGAGAGTAATCTCCATTTCCACAGTGACGGATGAAAAGAAGTGCAGTTGTATGTGTAATTGTAAGACCACACAGGCCTCTACAAAATTAAAGGGAAAATTAGTAAAAAATAAATTGCAAATGTATTTTTTCTCAATCTTGAATGTCCCTAAACTGTTTTCCATATTCTTTGAATAAGCAGAAAAGACCCCTGCTTTGGTCTGCTCATTCCACTAAACATCAAACCCTCTAATTCCCTCACAGGTGAGCAGACCAGTAGAGAGTAATGTCTCAAACAGGTTTTGTTGCTTCACTACTTGGTCATTAGTTCTACTCTGGGAACTGTGATAAGTTTGAGCTATCTGGTTTTACTATAAGAAAAAAGCTAAATTCACTTTAGCAACAGTAAAGCATTGTTTGAAAAGCTTTTAAAGAACTGTTTGCGTTTGTTTCAAATTCATTCACACAAGTTTGTTTTGTTTATTATAATGCAAAGATCATCAGAAGTACTTGAGAACTAGTGATTTAAGGTTCCATGTTTAAGGTTTTCCCCAAAGATTGAGGTAAGTGCAGAGCTTAATTTGGGCCGGATACTGGCGGAGCAAGATCTGGCCCCTCCCAGATGTTGGCCAGCACTTATTTGATTGGATCCATCACCTCATTTTTCTTTGTTTTTCAGCACCTCATTTGCTTTTAGGTGTTTTGATTAAAAAAAAAAAAAAAAAAAATCAAAAAAAATTCACTGGAAATCCCATTATAAACACAAGCATGAATGGAAAAACTGAGCGAGGAAGAGCACTCAGAGGGCTGCTGCATTGAGAGGGCTGATCACTTCTTCTCTGGCCGTACGTTTATAGCACTTATAGACAGCGCCTCTTTTACGGTTTAAATGATCAACTTACGGAGTTACTAAAGGATGAGTTCACACAGAATTTAAACTTATTCCAGGAGTTTACTACTTTAATTTTGCCCCGGTAAGTTGAGGAAGTGTACAGCCTCACGCTTCAGTCATCTCACTGTAGCGGGGGAGGGGCTGCTGCCTCAGCTCTACAGATCGTGATGACCGGGTGAGTTGTTGCTTGAAGTAGCTTGAAACGTTCAAATTTTTCAACTATCAAATGATGCAAGTTGCATCGCTTGAGGTTGCGTCATTTAGATTGATTTTGAATGTAATCTAGTCGCTTCAGTTGCGTTCGTTGTGAACGTACCTTTATGGGTGTTAAAAGTTTGTAAATATTTAGTATTTGTGGGTTTTTTGTTCTGAAAGTTCGGTGACCTTTGTGATGAAAGTGGCAAAATTAGTGATCATCTTGTGCTGTCCTTGGTGCTGAAACATGGCAGATTTGACAGCTGTCACTCAGAGGCAAAAGGCGCTTTAAAAAACTGTATTCCGTGACATTTTTGTCTCCCTCTTACTGCCGGAACAACACGCGGCCTGATGATTTACAATTTAAGCACTGGGTATGTATCAATATTTGTTTATGTTACCAAGAGAACTCGAAAAGCTTTTATAAAAATTGGTCAATTATAAACAAAGATGTGAATTTTTAAAATGTTGCCAGTGAAGATAGGTTGGGATTTTTTCATTTTTTAAACTGATCCAGAATCAGTGTATTGATCCAGATTCTTTTCCAAATTCAAAGGAATCATCCATAATCTATTTTTGTTTGCAATTTTGTCAAGATCCGGTTTTGTAATTTTGATGTAGTCCTGCTAGCAGACAAACACGCACACACACACACACATACACATACCTACATATTTATATAAAAACCGGTGAAAATCCTCCTTTTATTACTTGGTAGAGGTAATAAAATAGTAATGTAACAACATATTAACACCTCACATGATATAGATGGTTAATAATATGCTGTTTGGCTACAAAAACAGGTCTGTACAGAGTAAATTACTCAGAATTATATACAGAAATCTATTTCATGGGAGAACGTTAAGTAAAAAAACCTGAATAGGTTTTCTTTAACAGGATTCACCCTGGGTATTGTGCATTTTTGAGGTTGTGTACCTATGTATTGTACAATTAGTGGGATTATCCTATTATTTCCCAAGTTAGAGATGCAGATAAATCAGAAGATTCTTAAAATACCTTTATTACATCCTGCCTTATAAAGACAAGCAGTACCAGCAGGTGAAGGCACCAGCAAAATACATTAAGTTAAGCTGTCTTGACACTTTTGTCATAGATTAATCGTCTTTGATACTCACAGGTGCGCAACAATGATCAATTTAGGCAGACTAGGATTTGGGAGGTGTTAAGATGATATTGAATTTTTTGTAAATGGCTTGTTTTTACCCCTTTGAAGTGACTCACTACCCCGAAGTGGAAATAGAGGAATGTGTTTGTGTAGCTGACATTAATGCAACTGAAAAAGTGAGTGAGTTTTTGTTCTTTTTTTAAGAGTCACAGGTGTTAGAGAAAGTCCATTTTGAAATTTAATAAATCATTTGTTCTTGACGAGTGGCTCTGTAGTGTTAATGGAGGAGATGGAAGAGTCTATCTCAGGCTTGCAAATGGCCACCGTCCATTCTGAGGCATGCACTGCACGTCGGAGCTGCCAGGGAAAATAAAGTTCACCAGATCACAGTTCACTGTGGTTGTGTATGTAATCAGTCAGAGGGTGGGGTATGGGGGGGGGGATGATCTGTCAAACCCCCCTGACAGCTGCCTGTGCTGTTAAATGTGTCGAGATCAGTGGTCATCAGAGCTCTCTCTGTGACAGCCTCTAAACGAGGACTTTAAATTAGTTCCATGGGTGGTGAAGCATTTGGCTTCAGGTCGGCTTTGCACAAACACATGCATGACTGCACGGACACTCAGCACAACCTCCTTTTCCATCATCACCTCTGCTTCCCCAGCTTTGGCTGCCAATGCCAAGGAGACTCAGTCATTATGCGTCATTAACAGAGGTGAAAGTAACAAATTACAAGTATTCACGTTGCCGTGATGGAGTTGCTTTTATGGGTACTTGTACTTTTTTGAGTATATTTCTAAATCAGTCATTTGACCTGTACTTAAGTGTGTTTTAAAAAAAAGTTATTTGTTACATTTCTACACCCAACCATTACTGAGTAAATTATATATTTTTTGTTTTAAAATGATCAACGAACATTGTGAAACTACAAAAAAATGAAATGACCAGACGACAATCAAGTGCATCACCAGATTAAACGTACTGCACTGTACCAAAACAGCACTGAATGCCACTTTTTTTTCTCCGTTTTAGAATTCATAAATGTAGCTATACTTAGAGCCTGACATTGTTTTTTTTTTTATTTTTAATTTAATTAATGTGTATTATTTTATTTACAAAATAATTGCCTTTGTTGAAAATAATTAAGTTCCAATTGTGCAAGATTTTTTCTCTTCCTTTTTAAGTTCATAAATGAAATGTTTACTGTATGCAAAGTAACCGTGGCAAGATTTATTACCAAAAATAAAGGTGGGGGGTGAAAGTAACTAGTAACTTTTACATTGAGTACTATTTAATTAAGCTACTTTTTCTTGTGAGTATTTTATGTAAGACTTCCTTGTGTTTGTACTTCAGTACAATTTCAATCAAGTAACAGTACCTGTACTTGAGTAGTTTATATCAGTACTCTTTACACCTCTGGTTATTAATAGAGGTGTAATGACATCTAAATGTAACGTTGCGATAATTATTGCGGTATTGTAGGGAAGCTCACGGTGTTACAGGAAGGCACAAAGTTTGCAGCAATGCTCACAATAACAAGATTGATGACCATTGAGAAATTGTCTGTTCACTATTTTGACCAGGAATAGGATTTTTTTTAGGGCCGACGACGATACCGATTTTTTTTTTCATCAGCCTTAGCCGATGACTGATACGGAATGCTAATTTTCTTGAGCCAATACTTGGAGCTGAGACTACTTTTGCTCCCTCATTTTACATCATACAAATTACACAATGATAATAACAAATGGTACGAGTCTCAATTTAAGAAAGGAACATTTATTGAAATTAATAAAGGTGAGGTAGAACGACAAGTAAAAGACATTTAACAAATATAAAATACAGGTGATGTAGAACAAGAACAAGTAAAAAATATTGCTGCTCTCTGTAAATAATGATGATCAGCAAACGCAGCAGCCCGCATCGGCCGATGCCGATACACGTTAAAAAACGCAAAAATCGGCTGATAATATCGACTGGCCGATGCATCGGTCTATCATTAATTTTTACAGTATTTATTTTCATGCTTTCAGATTTATGACATTATAAACTGAATACTAACAGATACAGATTATTTTGCTAAAGTGCAATAATTAGAATCAAGACAGGAACAATCTCCAACACAGGTATAGAAACAGTCTAGTAACAATAAATAAATAATAATAATTTAAAAAAAACAGTCCTGCAAACTGATTTATTCTGTGTTTCGTTTAATTTTAGGTTTTTCTAGAGAAGGACGAACAAGTCAACATTTAAGGTTTGGAGTATTCTCTGAACCTTTAAAGTATCCACTAACTAATCTTTTAAATCCCTCATTGTCAACAACAGAAAATGGCCATAACTGTGAGATGTATCTTGTTATTTGTTGAACATAGTGGCGCTTTTCACTTCATCGCTCCAGTGATGTGATGACCAGGGAATAGTGTGTGTGTGTGTGTATGTGTGTGTGTCTTCTGCTGACAGGGGAGAGAGAACTTAAGGATGAGTTCACGTAGAATGTAGGCTTATTCAAGAAGTTAACCGATTTAAACTTGCCCCAATAAATTCAAGAGGTCCTGGCTGCGACGTTGATATTTTGGTTTCCACGGAAACACCCTAGTATGGCCTAAATTTGTTGTGACATCATATCGCAGAAAACAGCGTCACAAACAGATATTAAACCAGAACAAAAATGAAGTGAAGTTGTCCTTCTTGCCTGCCGAAGAAACACGAGAAATTTTGGTAAAAACGTTTCTTAAAGAAACGCTTCCGCTTCAGCACCGTATTTGTGTTCATCTACGGGACTCCAAATCCCACAATGCAATGCACCGAACTTTTTTGAACAAACCCATTGTTATTAGTGGTGTCAAACACAAACTTTCGATTGGCAATTTCTACCCTTGACATTTGTTTGTGAGTAAATCCTCTGATTTAAAGAATCAGAGGATTCTTTAAAACAATTGTGGATGACATACAGTTACATTTCTAAAAATGTGAGTTATGTGGTTAAGCAGCTTTAAGTTGGTATGGCAACTTTGTCACCATGAAATATTTAATTCCTAATACCACTATCATTCAAAGTGAATAAGATTTGACTTTTTTCTAACGACAATTGTTCAGCCGCTAATCAAGAATATGATTTCTGTTCATCCAACCATTGTGGAGGCATTCCCATCGAGTGCTGTGGTAAGCAGCATCTAAGCTAATTATTTGTAGATACATTCTGCATAAATGTATGGCTAGAAATTATTTAACCAATGTATAAACAGTATATTATGTATTAATACCAATAAAGGCTGTTTGCATAGATCTCCA
The DNA here is from genome assembly GCF_900634775.1 of Gouania willdenowi. Taxonomy (NCBI): domain Eukaryota; kingdom Metazoa; phylum Chordata; class Actinopteri; order Blenniiformes; family Gobiesocidae; genus Gouania; species Gouania willdenowi. The sequence continues at coordinate 8,998,809 of NC_041048.1, read as the reverse complement.
TGTGTTAATAATGAGATCAGAAAATCTGAGGCGATAGAAAAACTTAATCTTTTTGTCGTGAATTTAGCGCAGTCTCTTCTATCTTTTCAATTTAAACTTTGACTCTGGACACTGGCAGACAACTATGGATAGCTTTACCTCCCATTATTAAAAGTCCCCTGCTCTCGTCATGTAGCAAAATGTCTAAAAGTTAGATCCTTACCAAAGCCTAAAGCAGCAACTCAAAGAAAAATAAGCAGAACTAAAGTGTTGTCCTTTGCTCTGTGCTTTGACACAAATTGGACAATATTCTCTCTATAAAAAGTCAAAAAGTCAATCTTAACTATAGATGTTTCCCCCTCCATTAATCCTGTGCAAATGTCTTTAAAATCTAATCCCAAGTGGTCGCCATAATCTAGGATTACATTGGGTAGGAGAGGAAAAAAGAGGCAATCAATCTTCTTTAAAGGTTTTAATCCTTTATGGAATAGACTGGATTATTTCCTTGGGTTATTTCCTTGGGCAGGGTTTTATGAACAGCATTTAATTCCCTTGAGTGTCAATTGCTAGCTTTATATATTTTTTTCTTCTTTCACAGCCCCCTTTCAATCCCTGCCAGGGGATCCTTGATTTATAGATATAATTTGACCTGTTAAGGCAACAGTCTGCCAAACGTCTAAGATTAAGTGCCAATGTCTGGGCTGACAGGCCTTCCTGGTGCTAATTTTACATGATCTATAGGGCTAATACCTGATTTTTATTTTTTCTTCTTCTTCCACCCTTCTTCATTCTGTAGGGGGTGACTAAAAAACTTCCATTCCATCAAACCATCACGTAGACATAAGAGCTGCTGCTCGCTTTTAGTTAAACAAAATAAAATAAATAAGTGCTTTGTTTTTTTAATTGAACATATTCTCAAAATGACATGGTTCAAACAGGTAGTGAAATTTGTGTATCCATCACAATCTCCAAATTTCTGAGAAATGTTTTGAGAGGTGTTCGAACAGAACAGTTTGGACTTTAAACACTTTATTTGACCCTAGGATAGTGGGCTGATGCAAATGCCAACATTACCTGCTCTTATTATAGATGTGGGTCCTGTTTTATGTTAATAGTTATATCTGTTGCCAAATAGTCTTAGGAATGCAAAATCAACCCGGGATTAAAGTTACTCCAGTGGATGTGGTTGTTGAAATATATCTGAGGAACAATTTTAGTTTTGAAAAAAGTTCTGGTGATGGAAATGTGCCTTTGTTAAATCCAGGGCTCGAACACTTTACACCTTCAACCAGGGCTGGACTGGGACAAAAATTCAGCCCTGGCATTTTCTGTCCAGATCAGCACATTACAATTTTAATCATTATTCCCCCAGAAAACCTTAAAATAGGGAAACTTTTAACCCCTTTTCACCTATTTCCTTTGGCCACTTTGCAACTTCCTTTGTCCCATTTTTGCCCCTTTTGACACTTTTTTCAAACTTTAGCTACCTTTTGCCTATAAAAACCCCTTTTTCATATTTTGTGTCCATTTGTGCAGGTTCTTTTTGACACTTTTATGATTTTTTTGGTTTTTTTTTTCATTTTTTTGACCACTTTTCATCCGAATGAGCTAACTTTTGCCCAATAAATAAAATACCACTTGTTTCCTTTCCCCCCTACATTTTGTTCAACATTTTTCCCTTTTTTTACTATTGTTTGCCACATTATGCCCATTCAAGATACCCTTTGCCATTACATACCACCTGGTTCCTCTTTATTTGCACATATTTTGCCCACTCTTGACTGCTTTTGGTCCATTTTAGTCACTTTTCACTCTATTCTTGCCACTTTTGGACCATTTTTGACACCCTGTTACCATGTCTGCTTCCACTCGTTCTTCTTCTTCTTCTTCTTCAAAAAAAGTAACAGACCGGACCGGCCCACTTCCCGGTGTGGCAGATGGCAAGTCCACCCCTGCCTCCAACACCATTTCTTGTTTTTCTAACATTATTATCTCAATATAGTTAATACAAATGGCATTAGAAAGTTTAAATATGCCGATTGGGTTATTTAAAGATAAATAAAATGAGTTGGTTGTCAAAACTAAGTGTACGATAATAATCTTTTTTTTTTATTTTATTACACCTTTCTATGGTGTATGTTTGTCAAATAAAGATGAGTTAAAAATAAGAAATACCTTAACACCAGAGTGGGCAACTTGGCAACTTTGTCAAGTTGTTACTTTATCAATGCAGTAGGAGTCGAGGGAGAATTAGAATATATATATAACACAAATCACTTTTACTCTCACTTTGAAGTAAAATGTTCATGTGCAAGACTTGACGTGATGAATTTACATAGAAAGGTGGTTGGTATTTTCATTTATCACATGAGATATTGATATCTAACAATGCTGAAAAGATAAAAGGCACATTTTACCCAAATCACAATAAAAAAGGAAGAAAAAAAACCCACTTAAATGACCTCTCGCCTTTATCTCATCCTACTGAGGTGTAACAAATCAACAGAGCAACCTGCCGAATAGGTAAACATCAAAAGACAACACGTTACAATCATTTGTGCAAGACTTCTGCTTTCTAACAACTTGCTCTGTTGTTCTGTGATGACATGTAACCTTCAGGAAATGTGTGGGTGGGCCTATGATGATTATCTTCCGAGTAAGCATTTTCATCTAAACCCTCATTCAGCCTAAAACGTTAGGCGAGAGGACAAACGCGTCCCTCCACACAGCACTGAGCCACTTTAAACTCCCGGGAACTTGTGTCAGGATGATTTTTATTGATTTTAGTTCAGCTTTTAACATCATCATACCCAGTGACGTGCAGTCAGGGTAGGCAAGGTAGGCAGTGCCTACCCAAGGGTGAATTGATATTTTGATCATTTGTTTTATTCATAATATAATTATAAATTATTTATTTTTCTATTTCCAATAGCCTGCATTACCTATAAGTTTGAAAGTGTCCGCATTTTGTGCGTTCCATAGCCCAAATTACTAAACAGCGCTATTTCCTGGAATGTTTGCACACACTCCGCTGTAAGGCAGGAGGAGGCCACACCCTTTCCCAAAGGCACATGGCTGCTCTTGCTCTGTTCCAATATCGTGTTTTTATGTGTTTGCGCATGCGCAGTCAGTTACCCAAGATGACAACCATTTATGTAAAAAGGCAGCTCTCTACGCTTTCGCGCTATGCTAAATGCTATACGTACGTTCACAGTGCATTAGTGAATTGATACAGCGTGGCTGCTGCTACGTTCTCTAGCTAGCAGGCGGGATAACACTACAGGAAGGATGACAGCGCGATAGAGAAACTTTTTTTGAGGAAAAACGACACCTGAGCTACCAGACCTTCAGCAAAGGAATGGTCAGAAAATTGTTTGTATTTTTCACAGTGAAAGGAAGGATTGTCTTTGTGGATGTGCCTCACTGAGGCTATTCCGAGTTGTTGTTGTTGTTTTCTCTGTGTTTCTGTGTTTCCAACACAAACAACGGATGCGCTGCCGTGTCACGAGATATTGTTGGGAGAGTATGGAGGCTATAATGAATAATTGTTTATGTTTCTTTAATGGTGTTTTACGATGTTGATTTTGTTAGATGGCTAAATGCTTGTTCATGTGGATCTTGTTGGGTTTTTTCTTTCTCATTATGAATTTTAGATTTTGAAACGCACATTAAGATTACTTTGTTGTAAATTGCGCAATACAAATAATGTTGAATTGAATTAACACTTGCCAGCAGAAACATATGAAATTGTCATTGGTGGTCTCGATTTGCAACGTGCCTACCCAACCCTAGTGGTCACGGTACGTCACTGATCATACTTGACATCGTGGTTGAGAAACTGTTAAACCTGGACCATCCAACCATCACCTGTGCCTAGATCAGAGACTTCCTCACAAACCTGCTACCTTCTCCCTCAGCACTAGCTCCTCACAGGGCTCAGTGTTCTCAGCTTTATATACACGACTATTCCCACTCATCATTCGAACACCATGATAAAGTGTGGATGATATCACTGTGCACTGTTGGTTTTATATAAGGGGAAGATGAGTCAGCATAGGGATGAAATCGAAAAACTGACGACTCGTACAAACAATAATTTGTCTCTCAACATCAGTAAAACCAAAGAGCTGGTTATAAATTTTAGAAAACAAAGAGAAAATCTCATCCTCCTCCTCATCAACCTGACAACCAGATATAATAATAATTAAAAAAAAAGCCTGATATGATGCAAATGAAAGTAGGCTAGGGATGCCCGGGTCATAGTTAACAATAGTTTAATTTCTCTTTTTCCATGTCTATCCTTGCACATGCTAGTTTATGATTATTCATTGCAGAGCTAACATAGATGAAACATTAACAAACACGTAAATGTTTTTTTTTTTTTTTTCCGACACATGCTGATGTAGTATTATACATTTTTTGTTGTTGGGGGACAAAAGACAAAATATAGTTCAAGCCAAACTCATCCAGCCCTAAAGCAGCACCAATTAAACTAAACTGCACCTAAAGTGAAACTTAAAGCCAATGCTACAAAGCTTAATATGATGGAAATGAAAGGAGGCTAGGGCTACCCCAGGGTAATAATTAGTGAGGATGCAGGAGGCATCCTTACTATTCTTATCCTATTTTAATATTATGGCTTTTTCTTCCATTGCAGATTCCTGCGTATTTTTCAGCCTTCAGCGTTTGAACAATTTTGACCATTATGAGATCTCAAAACTTGCCACGGGGTGCTTGTACTTGTATGATCTTTAACTTTTATCAACATTTTTTTTAATCAATTTGTTTGATAACTCTAGCAACGGCAACAGTTATCATGACAACCACGATCACGACATTAACAGTGGTAGCCATGGCAACGGTTGCCAAGCAATGGTTGTGCCCAAGGTGCTGGCTCCCTTTGATTTTTGGCACCAGCCAATCAGGGGCCAGGTGAGGGTATTGTTGGTGTCGAGAGGTTCTTTCTTTCTTTTTTTTTTTTTTTTTACATCAGCTAAATAAATAATTTTCAGCAATGCATCCTCACTTGCATTTTCCTCAGGAAATGCCAAATATTCTAGTTATCATTAGTTTAATTTCTCTTTTACCATGTCTATCCTAGCACACGCTAGTTTATGATTATTCCAATGCAAGGTCTGTGTTTTTGCTTCACCACTGAGGGCCATTGTACCATATCCTCAGTGCTATTTATTCATTGCTGGTCTACCAACCAAATGATTCCAAGTTTCCAATAACTTGTCATGTCTTGGCTTGTCACCCCAGACAATAAAAACCCTACCAGTTGGAATGACTGTCAGTAGGAACCTTATACCTGAAGTAGAGCCTGGTCACAAGCTGACATATGTTCAGACCAGCATCAGTCTTTCCAGCCAAGGGCTCACAGGCACGTAACAGAGATTTAAGCTTAATATTGATCATTTAGGGTTTATATAAAATCCATCATTTACCGTTTATCTCGGCCTCACTGCGATGATTAGAAGCTGCACTTCCATTTCTACCGGATGTAAAGCTTCATTTATGCAATTGTCATTTCTTTTGTTTTAAAAAGACTCCACCAAAGTAAAATCATTTCCACAAAATATACATTTACTCGAGGATTAAAACAAGTAAAGGCTGTGATAAAACGATTTGGATTTAGCCTTCTACTTACATAAATAATCCATCAATACATATTCTAAAGCAATCAGGAATAAATAAACCAAAATCATCATCAAAATAAAATCAAAACGGCTTGTAAAAATACACATTTTATTGTTTATTTTCTGACTGTTGAACAGGCAATGGAATAAATAACGTGGCCCTTATCTGACATGCCATGATAATAGCACCTCTGGCAAACACTGAAATCCTAATAATGAAGACTTCCAATAGGAAATTGTCCATTACATCCTGGTCCTTTTTTAAGTAGATCCAGTAGGCCTATCTCTAAAGAACATATTGGAAAGAAGCTGTCACACACAGTGCTACTACAGGGAGTGTCTGTGATGTGTTTAAGTAGCTACGTATTATGCTGTCATATCCAATTTATAAAAATGGCAATGGAGCAGCAAATCCATCTTTGTCAGAACAATTCCCTGTAGCCTTCACACACATCACACGCGCTTACAGTATTGGACCAACTCATACAACAAAAACCATGGACATGCAATATCAAAAAAATTACAAAACCGTGTCCCTTGGTTTATTATTTAGGTTACATATGGATAAACTATTTGATTTAAATCAATCAATAAGTTCTATTTTGCCTAAACTTTTTGGATGAATAAGAATACAGATGTTAATAGGTCTCTGCGACCCTGAAAAATGAACAAGCTGGTTTAAAAATGGATGGGCTAGAGTTAAATAGGTTGTGTTTAATGTTCTTTAGAGTTGGATTTACATTTGTGCTTGAAATGAGCACTATTCATTTTGTTGACTGAAAATTTTCGTCATAGTTTTTGTCGACTTAAAGCCACACCATGGACTTTCTGACCTAAAGAGTTGACGCATATGAGTTATTTCAAATGATTCCTCAGGCAATTATACAGCGCTTGACAGTATCAATGCTCCGAGCGAGGTTTCCCTCTTGAAATACCGACTATGTAAGTTTGGAGAAGACGGACCGTCTTTGGCCACGTAATGTGATCTGGAGAATGCCTGGATAACGTATCACTTTACGGCAGTCACGTGACCATAGGCTCTGATATACTAATGGAGCTAAGGCTTTTGCTAATATTTTTCACTAAGTGGCGCTTTTTGGTTACTCTATCACTTCACTGACGCGATAACCAGGGAAGTGTGTGTGTGTGTGTGTGTGTGTGTGTGTGTGTGTGTGTGTGTGTGTGTGTGTGTGTGTGTGTGTGTGTGTGTGTGTGTGTGTGTGTGTGTGTGTGTGTGTGTGTGTGTGTGTGTGTGTGTGTGTGTGTGTGTGTGTGTGTGTGTGTGTGTGTGCATGTGCGTGCGTGTGTGTGCATGTGCGTGCGTGTGTGGAAGCGGTGACAGAGGAGAGAGAGGGCGGACTGATCACTTCTTTTCCTTCTTCTCAAACTGTATGTTTACAGCTCTTATCACAGACAGCTACGCTTTTACGGTTTAAATTATCAACTTACAGAGTTACTAAAGGATGAGTTCACTCATAATATAGGCTTATACAAGAAGTTAACCGCTTTAATTTTGCCCCGGAAATTGAGGAAGTGTAGTACAGTCCTCCGCTGCAGCCGTCTGCACTGTAGCGGGAGGGAGCAGGAAGATGCTGCTGCCACGGCTCTACAGACAGTGAAAGAGTTGTCGTTTGAAGTCGCTTAAAAAGTTAAAATTTTTCAACTTTGAGCGACGAGGTCATGCTTGACCTAGTCGCTCAAATCACGCAAGTCACGTCGCTTGAGGGGGGATAACTTGAGGTTGCGTCATGTACATTGATTTGAACGTAATCTAATTGCTTCAGTCACTTCAGTCGCGTTCGGTGTGCACGCACCTTCAGGCATTTTGTGCAAGCGACAGATTCCTACATACATAAAACTAACTTTACTTTCCTTTAATAGTGAGTCGACCAACAGGTCAACTACTGTCTGCATACACAATCAAAAGACAAGGGAGGCTGGTCCGACTGATTGTTGATTTTTGCGACAGTGCTCCGGCGCTTGTGGGCACTAGGGGTGCTTGGCGTGAAAATTACAGGTCTAGCGCCCCTGGTGGCCAAAAGTTACACTGTGTTACTTTAAAAAAATGTATTTCATTGCATAATTGTGAGCATCACCAGCCCTCCCTAAGGAAGGGAGCCTGAAAATCCAGATGGAAATCAATCAGTTGCTAGTACAGGGATTGAGTCTGGAATTGTTCCAGGCTATAAGGAAGGGTAAAAAAAAAAACAAACAAACCAAAAAAACTTTATTATAGGGAAGATATAAAAAAGACAAGGTAGTGTTGCATTTGGGTGAGGGGAAAGGAACAGGGGAGAGGGAATTAGGGTGGGACAGTGAAAGAAGTTGAAAAAGTAAGTAGTCAAATATTTTGGTTGGGCTGAGGGTGATTCTACTGTTGTGCATATCTTGTATTGGGGTTTAATCTGTTTAACCAGTAGGGTGGCAGGACTATTTTTTTAAATAAATACACGTGAACAAAAACTACTGGTAGGTCAAACTATAATGACATTTTTGGTGACAAAAAACTAAATTGAAATTTAGTGACATCCAATCAGATCTCATGATGTTGTCGTGTGGTCTTACGCGTTGATCACATCAAATTCGTCTCTGTGTATTGACAAAAACTAGACTGTAACTGAAATAATCCTGATTACTAAATTTTGACTAAAACCCATTTGCATTTTAGTCAAAAAGATGATGACTAAAGCAAAAAAAAAAAAAATGAATGTCTGGACACAAGAAATGAGGCAGTCAAGCAGCAAATTTAAGATGAAGAATCAAGCACAAGTTTATCATTATGTGGGAATTTTAGATTCCCATCCATCATACATCAAAGTTGTTGAAGAAATCTTTATTGTTTATATGAGTGTTCAAGTGCCAGGACCAGCAAAACACTTCTATACTACCATAAACGTTTAGGGATTACAGACATATGTTCATTTTAATTTGCTTGCTTAGCAAAAGGCTCTCTTTTTCTCTACTGCATATGACTGAGAGGGAGAGTTTTAATTATATTATTGCTGATTTAATGGTTTTACCGCTGATTTTAACGCTTGTATCAACTTTTAAACTGTTCATTGTTTTTGTCATCCATTGGTCTAGTCTAGGGTATAAACGGGTATAGGACACCATACACACCCTCTTCTAAATCCCAACCTGATTCACATCAATCAGTACAATCTGCGATCCAAATACCCATTGTGAAGTAGCTCCACTCTGGGTCAATGGCCATTTCATCTGGTGAGAAAAAAAAAAAAAAATGCTCCTCATTATACAGTTTGGATTAAAATGTTCTATTGTTAATTGCTTGTCACAGGTCATTTATTTAGTAAGTAAAGCCAGAACTCCCAAAGAAGTGAAAAACCTAAAACCAGCTGCATAAACCTGACAAAGCGTGTTTTATGTTTGTACGTTTAAATCTCAATTACTTCCTTGAGTGCATACAATCAATACAGTTTCAGTTCAACAGTAAAGCAAAAAATAAAAATAAAAAATGACCATATAATAAATAAGTAGCAGTAATCAATTTGTAACTGAATAACTGATTGTTTAAGTTTTTCTTATGGGGATTTATCGCAATTGATTTTTATTTTTATTTTTTGCTATTTCAACACGTCAATAGTTTTCAACTGTTTTTTTAACTTGAAAATATTGTCAAAATATTCAGGAACAAAGAAGTGGATGTTTTATTGGTTGATTTATCCTCCACATCTGCTTTATTATCCTTATCCAGCCCTTATTAGATTATTTATACTGTAGGTGGGAATGTTTGTGCTTTGAATAATCTGCCTTGTTCAGGAAATAACTGGTTCGATATCGGGGTTGGGGTCAATTATAATTGTACGATAATTAATTACTATTATGGTGTAATTATTTTATCTGTAATTTAAAGAAGCTGTTGCTGTTGTAATTGTAATTAAATTGTAAATAAGCTCAGACAATTGACTTTGTAATTGTAATTGCCATGAAAATTCTATAAAAAAAAATGTCAATTATAATTGGGGAGCAATGTTACAGTTTTACACATAAATCTAGTTAACAATTATTAAAATGTGTTTCATATCAAGCTTTTACATTTTATCGTTTAAAAAACTTTTAAAAACCTATATTTTAATTGATTAAGGCGCCTAACAAGTTAACCAATAGATAGGAAATAAATTAGATTATCATAAGAGATGCTAACAGAAAGCTAACACAAGAAGAGGAAGGTTAACTTTTATTAGGTTATTTATTTCCGGCTCAGTAATTGTGATTAAATGTAATTCAGAACGCAATTGTAATTGACTTTCTGAGGATAAAAAAAATAATTGTAGTCAAATTGTAATTGGGAAAAAATTAAATTAGACGTAATTGTAACTGAAAAATGTAACTGACCCCAACCCTATTCGATATTTAGCTTGGAACCCTAAGCTTGACCCTGACAAACAGCTATTTATTTTTTTAATAAAAGGACATATAACGTGCACACCATCTGATTTAACAGGGTTTTAGAAAAAACCGTTGAACAATAAAAACCCATTTAAAGTTCAATCGTATGTCATGATGTGCTCTCGAAATCAAGAAAGAGATATGTCACAAAGCAGGGAATGAAGTTGTTTAGTTAGCTTTCACTTCCGGCCTCATATAGTGATAACCATGTTAATGTATATATGTATGAGACTGGAGCTTAGGAAAGCAGCTCAGCCCATGCCAGACTGCTCTTGGACCCAAATTCTCAAGTTTAGAGATAGATTTCCTCTGAAATCCACATTGAGCCTGGTTGTCAGAGCATCTCTTTGATATGAGAACAGAGCTAATCCCTGCAGCTCTGGCTGCTGCCATGTCTTCATCCTAGCAACCAGATGCCCTTTCATTAACCTTTGACTTCCAATGGTACTCTGTTTGAAGAGGGCGGCATTATATGGGCTTACCCCAGAGTGCTGCTGCTGCAGCAGCAAAGGATCTCCTGTTTCTCACAGGTCTTTTAAGGTACCTAATATTATAAAAGTAATATTATGTAACACCATTGGCTGGAGCTGCCTTAGTCTAAACTTTATTGCACCATTTGTGGTAGAACAACTAAATATTCAACTTTCAAATCTGACTTTGTAGATGAAAAATCTATATTTATGTTAATTATTTCTTCTTTTGTGTCTGTGAAATATTTCTGCAAAACACAACAGACATCAGAGAAAAACTTGCAATACATTTGAAAATTGCACAACTTAAGAACTACATTGCTAATAAACTCCACCTCCAAAGTCCCATGTGTTAACATTTTTCTGAAATACCAGAATTGATATTGATCAATGATGGAGTTTTACAAGAAAATGTGATTAATGAAAGTTTTAAAGGTTATAAAAGTTGATGATAAGAAGCTAAGACAATGGATGAATATTCCCATTTACCCACTGGAACAGGTGAATTTAGAATTAATTAATATAATTTTATTTACTTTTTAAATCCTTGGGATCAATTGTGCTTGAATTTCATGAACATTTGCACATTGTCTAAATTTAAACTCACAAGTCATACAAATTTCAAACATATATACAGTATATACTGTATATTTTCCTAGTACTTCTGCAACACTGCTTAATTAGGCTTTGCTACCGGACTCAAAACGCCACTCACTTTCTTCTTTTTTCTTGTTGTTCCTGTTGTTGTTGTTGTTTACACTAGTTAAAATTGCTACTCCTCTGTTATTTGTGAACGGATCGGGCTGAAATTTGGTAGGTATAATCTATGAATGTGTACGCATTTGGGGCCCACAGGGTTCCCATGGAGCCCCAAAAGAAAAAAAAACTAAAGTTGATTTCTCATATATTTGGGAGTCAAATATTATGACGGTTGGTGGTACCGAATCATTGACACATACCAATACATGAATGAGGCCCCTGGGGGCCCCATTTTCCAAATGACTACTCCTCCATTATTGCCCTTTGAATCGACCTGTAATGTGACATGGATATTCTATGAGCAGATGTTAAGAGCCTCTCGGAGACCTTTCTGAAAGGTGGGAGGGGGATGGGGGCCCGGGGGGCCACCCCCTTTCCCGGCAATTTCTAAATTTACCGGAACATAGTTGTGTGATATATTGTTTCAAAGGCAATTCAACACAGATCATCATTTTACGTTGCACAACTTAATTTGTTTTACTCGGTAGAACCAAGTTTTTTCACTGAATTCTCGGGAACATGGTACGTGCAATTTGACGCAGAGACGTTCCACGGGCCCAGCCATAGTTTATTAGAACTTATTTATGCCATGACTTAATGTATCAATGAGGAAAAAAATAAACAAATGTTAGAAAATGGTGTGATAATGTTTTAAAGGGTAATTGTGTTTATTGCTATTCATGGGTTACATTTAATAGTGTGCATGGAAATCTGCTTAAACCATGTCTTCCTTCGGCAAACTGATGAAATTGAAATAAAGGGGAACAACGTTTGTTAAAATGAATAAATAAATGTATCAGTAAATCCCTTAATTTTCTTTTAGCGTAGCTACAGTCAAAAGCAGAACTATAGGTCTGTTAATGTGTAAGTGGTGGAATATAAAGTTACAATATCCAATTCAAATTTTTGATTGTGTGTGCATTTCTGCTCATGTACAAACAGTGAATATGGATAACGACTAAATAACACAGTTTGTTTCCAGAGGAAGTGTATTTTCAGATTGTAGAGTGTGAAAACCTTCTGTACCATCCCACACATAAATAATTGCACAAATGCTATTTTCATCAGGTCACTGGGGGCGAGTGCCGTCAGAAGGAGTTTTTCATTGCTATCAAAGCCATTTGATTTAACAACACATACAGCATCAAACAAAGTCCGCCTCTTCAAATCCTTAAATTCTACCCTGCAACGCCCTGTACTGTAACGCCGATATTTAGGAGAACCCAATGCATTATGGCTGTAGACGACCATGTTGTTTTTTAATAGTTCATTGTGTTGCCTTTTCTTCACACTTGCGTTGCTTTCTGTGCATCCTATTCATGATTTATAGGCAATCACTAAGAGGATAAAAGAGATTTTCACTTTGAAACTGATGAGAAAGCTGGAGAGGGAAAAAAAAAAAATCACACACACTAAACAAAAATAATCCTCAAAGGAAAAGCTCATTATTTCCTGCTCCATTATTATAAGGCAAGGACACGTACACTCAAAGAAAAACAATCATGTTGTATTACCAACGTTAACCCCCCAGTGTTGTTTCTGCACAGTCTTTATTTATTATACATTCTTAGAAAAATAAACTTTGATTCACACACCTGCTGAACGACGTAAATCATAGGTGGGAAACTTTTCTCACAGCACGGCCACAAAAATGTTTGTTTGATCCAAGGGTCACTTTATCATGTTAGCATTTAGAATAATGATCAATCTGACCTTTAATACAGGAAATGACTAAAAGTTTTTAAAGTAATTTTGTGTGTTTTTCTGTCATTGTGTGTATGTTAGTTGTTGTCTGGCTCATAGTGAGGCATTTTGTGCATTTCTGGAGTCCTTTTGTGTATATTTCCTGTAAAATATATGTTTTTTGGAGTCATATTGTGTATTTGTGCTGTCATTTTGCATTGTTTGGAGTAATTCTTGTGTATTTCTGTTTTTTTAAAATGTTTTTGTTGTCATTTTCTGTACATTTGTATATTTTTGAGTAATTTTACTTTTGTCGTTTTCAAAATTTTTATAGTATTGTGGTTTTTAAAAAAAAATATTTATTATTTATTGTATTTTCCTGCAATGTTGTAATTCTTTGTATTTTTGAATGTATTCTCACATTTTGTTGTATGTATATTTCCTGTGAAATGTGTTTTTTCTGGAGCCATATTGTGTATTGGTGCTGTCATTTTGCATTTATTAATTCTTTTGCTTGTTTGTTGCTACTGTGGGTTTGTGGAGTTACTTTTTCTGTTTTTTTTTATTTTTTTTATTTTTTTGTTGTCATTTTCTGTAATTTTGTATATTTTCTGAGTAATTTTGTGTATTACTGTTGTCAATTTGTACATTTTTATAGTAGTTTTGTGTGTTTTTTAATATTTTCTGTGTTTTTCTCTTGTTATTTAATGTATTTTCCTGCATTATTGTAATTCTTTGTATTTTTAATGTATTCTTGCATTTGTTTAGTGTATTTTTCTGTCATTTTTTATGTTGACTTTGGGGGCTGCATAAAACTAGACCAAGGGCCACCAGTTGCCTTCGTCTGACGTAAATAATCAAGAGCTTAAGGGAGATCAGGATCCTTGAAATTACAATTCTGCTGTTCAATAAGCCATGGTGACAGAATGATACGTGTTGGCTGCAGGCCCGGGTGGTCAGTGCAGTGGCATGTTGTGCATCTCCTTTATTTGCTCCCTGTTGTATAGGCCTAATGTAATTTATAATGATGGGCAAGCATCTGGTGGTATTTATCAAATTATAACACACGCGGTGAGTTTACATAAATGAACTCCTTGTCTGATCAGATGATTTACCAAAGAGCAAATTGTCGGCTCAGCAACACAACACACGGTTGCTGCATTAGGAATCAGTTGTGCATGAAATTATAGCTATTAAGGTAATAAGATCATCAATTCTACTGCTCACATGCACGTTTGGCATCAATTCCATTCGCTGCCTAAGACGTCAAGACTATGTTTACTGTATTTTCAAGTTAAAGGAGAAAATATTCCAACCCAAATTCATTCAGGGAATAGCACTACTATGTATCTAATGCTAATTAATAGCTAAGGCAAATGATGATAATAATTAAAAAAATATATAAAGATAAAGTTTAATTGAAGCACATTGTAGTTATTCTAAAAGTAGAGTAAGTGGGGATAGGATTTGAAAAAGCTTAAGAAAGAAAGAAAGTCATTAATTATAGTTTCTCTTACTGTGTTTTTGTAATAATATTATGTAAATCAAATGAGTAAAATCTCATTATTGAAATGAAATGTAAAAAATAAAAAAAGAAGGTATTAATGAATTTATTTATTCATTCATTCCTTTAATTATTTTTATTTTTTAAGCTAGGTTTAAAAATATATATATTTTCCACAAGGGGGAGACACAGAGCTACCCAAGTGTACACTACCATGGTTCTTAATATTAGGGCTTTATTGTTGAAAATGAGTTAAAATAGTTTCTAAAACTTAATTTAGGTTTGTTGCACAACTTGTAAAAAGTCTAAATAAACAATAAAACTGAAATTATATTAGAATTATATTAAATTATGTTTACTTTGTTTTCTGAACAGGGTATTTGATGATTGCTAGGTTTAGAGTCTGATTTCTCAGAGAAACTCAGAAAATGTTGCTCCAATTTAAGTATATATTTATTTATATATATATAAATATATATGTATATATATATACATATATATATAGAGAGATTACATTTTATTTTTGTCCGTCAAAAAAATGTGATTCTGTGTATCCTTGTGTGTTTCTTTTACATGGTATTAACCTTATTTTGTACTTCCATATTTGTGTGATGGAGAAACCAAAGCTTAGACGTTCATTAAGCTTTCCTTGCCACACTCCTAAAGCATGTCGATCATGCTAATTGGTGTTTTTGTGAGCTAATCTAGGAACCGTGTGCGTGTGTGATTGGTTTGTTTTTATGAACGTTGGCCCAGTGATGGACAGTGGTAATTTGGTGCTGTTAAAGAAAGGGTCCCTTTGCAGTAACAATTAGGGCCGTTTCCACTGTTTGGATTCAACTCATGGGACCTGCAGTTGAAAGACTGAATGCATGTTTTACATCAGCGCTGACATTGTGGCCTGCAGTAGATATAAGCTTTTATCTCAAAAGCCTTTGGTCCCTATATACATAAAGTCTGTGCAAACAAAGGTTCTCTGAAGATCCATCAGAAGCACTGCAATATCTGCTTTTTACACAGCAATGCTATGTAGTATTGTTGTTGTTTATATCACTGTTACTCTCACTCATAGGTGCATTACATTCAATTCAGCTTTATTTGTATAGCGCAATTTACAACAGTCATCTTGATGCGCTTATCAAAATATAAAATTCATATTAAGAAAGAGAAAACCCAACAAGATCCACATGAACAAGTATTTAGCGACAGTGGGAAGAAACAACTTCCTTTTAATGGGCAGAAATCTCCAGCAGAACCAGGTTCAGAGGTGGAGAACATCTGCTTTGACTGGTTGGGGTTAGTGGACAGAAGGACCAACAGAACAGGATAGAGAGATAGAACATCAGAGTGTCCCAGACTAGTTGAGTCGTGAACCACAGATCAGGAACTACCATCATCAGCTTCACAACACCTGAAATAGAGAAGACAGAGAAGGGCGAGGAGAAGGCACTGACTGCAGAAAAACATGATACATTATTATCAAGTCAGCCTGCCTTGGCCTTGGGCCTCACTCCCAGTGGCCTAGTCAACACTTAATATTGGTAAACTAACAGCGACTCCAAGGTCTGTAAATGCGACTGTTTACAGATCAGCCCATGTCTGCTCTAGTGATCAGATTAGGTTATGATTCAGTCCTGTTTATGCTGACTGTAAATCATAACTAGCTACATCAGAATTTGAATCTCATGGGTGAGATAGGGTGGCCATTTTGATTGCACTAAAAAGGAAATTTTTTAAACTTAATAAATCCGGTGTCACGGTCTGAGTTTACCTCCGTACTGAGATTGTCTTACAATCTCAGTATGTGACTGCTACGTACTGAGTTGTTCCCGTGCTGGATTAGCCATGCAGAGAGATTGTTGTACTGATTTTAAAAAATGCTTAAAACATCTCATCAGTCGACCATTGATAAAAAATAAACTAATGATAAAAAAAGAATACGATTGTCATGATCAGATTTATATGAATACAACAGCTTATTGTTGTAAAGTTACATTAGGTTAACTGTTATTTATTGCAATGTATATTATTTTTGGAAAATAAATTATTCCTTTTCATATTGAGTTTTATTATAATCATGTTTTTTGGAGAATAAACTATTCCTATTCGTATTAAGATTGCTGCATGAGACACTATTACTGTACTCATGTTGTTGACTGAGATTGTCACTCAGATTGCCATACTGAGCTTATCATGGGAAATTAGTGAAAGGAAGAATAGATTCTTAAAAAGTATATTCCCCAAGAAAATGAGCTATTCAACATTAGCTTTGAACAATAACTTTGAAATTGAATTTTTAATCTCAGCACGGCGGAACTAGCAAAAATTCATTTTGCGGTAGTGCGCATGCTCATGATTGATCTCAGTATGAGGTAAACTCAGACCGTGACACTGGGGTAAATACTTAAGACCCACAACACAATATGAGTGTCACACAAAACCAAACCAATAACATCATCAAATAATTTAGTGTAGAATTTAGTTCATCTCAGTGACAGCCAGTGTTGCAGGTAAAACTTTTGAGGCCTTGTGTCTGCTTTTGGCCAACTTTTGATTTATTTTTGCATTTTCTCTGTGACTGTAGTATGGAAAGACCTCCAAATCTCTGCTAACAGGACATTCTAATAATAGCTCATTAGCTCTATTCATAACATTTACCTTGAAGAACCTTGTCAGCCCAAAATATCTAAATACACAACCTTCTCTTGGAGAGTGGCGGTGCGTTAATGTTTGAGCAGTTGAAGAAGGAATGTTGGGAAATTACCATGGAGGCATTTTTTTAAAATCCTGAATTAATTATTCTGAATAAAATTATTCTGAATTTATTCTACTTTGTCTTTACATAGAAGGAATTAGTAATTCCAAATTGAGGTTTACATGGAAACACGTTTATTTGTCTTTGTTCAATTCCGCTTTAGGTCTGGGGGTTGAGAAGGGTTCTGATTGGACAGGGGCGAACGTGACATTATTTCGTCTACTTGAAAAAAAATTAAAAAACTTTTCATTTCGGCTACAACAAAAAAAGACCGCATAATAACATTACTAGTTTTATTTTTATTTTGATTGTAGTTTGAAGCAGCAGTTTGACAATAACACACTGTTTCACTTTGGTCAGCTGAGCAGGAGAAGTGAGATAGAAGATGTACTTTGGCCAGTCATAGCCAGCTCTACCAATGATTACTCTACCACCACTTTACAGGATGTTTAGTGGAAGGTGAACTTTCGGGTGACTCGTGTGACATTTGTGACGCTCTGTGTTCTGGTGTAGGGCTTCATTTTCCCGATGAAGCCTGTTTTGTTTGCCGATGTTCATGTGTATGTAATATGTCTGCATGTTTATGCTTTAGTCCATCCACTCTTTTCATTATATCCATATCTTCTAAGATTCCTATTAAATAAATAGCCTCTGCTCGAGTCCGACGCTTGCTTCAGGCGGCCATCCTGGTTCTTGTGCTCGCCAGCGTGTCTTCACAACAGGAGGAGCATGCGCAAAACAATCGAAAATCATTTAAAATGGAATAAACATATACAAAATCGAGTAATTATGCCATTCGGAATTAAAATCAGAATTAACCAGCCACTTATTTTGGATTTAAGTTTAATTCGGAATGGCCATTGTCATTCAGATTTAGGTGTTTACAAGGTAATTTTTAATCTTTAAGAGAATTTCATTTTTATTCTGAATTAAAGAGGAATTAAAGCTCTCATGTAAACATAGCCAGTGATGGGAAGAAGGCGACCTAGATTGGAAGCCTGTGAAGAGAGAAACTCGAGAACTCCTTAAACAGTGAGGAAGGGCAATCATCAAGATGGGCTTTACTTGTGTGAAAACAATGAGTAAAATCTACCGACACAATTTCTCTGCACTTACACACAAACAATACAGTGTGTGGACGACAAAAAGGTTCTAAAAGCCATCAACAGACAGAGACTGGGAGAAAAATTACAGAAATTAGAAAAGATGATACATGAACCACCAACTTAAAATCAGAACAGACAACATTCATAACACAATGAATTCCAAACCTATCACACCACAGAATACATTAGAATAAATGTGAAAATCAAACAGAAAAACATAGCCACATACTGTGACTGTGACAATTGGCGTCATACAGGTTTTAATCGAAATCATACATCCACCTGATCTCAGTGATTGTGAGAAGCAGGAATCATCTAACACCAGCGGCACAAAGCCAGACCTTGGCATTTAAATAAAAGATGCAATCCTGGGGAAAACTCAAGCTTTACTGGAAAATCTGATAACACCAAATGGCTCCTCTTTCAACTATATAAAGAGCTCCTCACATAAAGGAAACATTAATTTTATCTCATGTGAGACATTGCTTAAAAGTTAAATATTCATGGCTTGGTTCACCCAATGTTTTATCACTGTAAGGTAGACTTTTCCAAGTGCATTGTTCTTATCCTGGTGAATTATTGCATCTTATTTAAATGTACTGTTGGATTTTTTATGTCTTTCTTTTTCTTTTTTTACTTGATCATTAAAATAAATGTTATGTACGATAGGTTCCACTTTGTATTTGCTCTCATGAAGCACTTGAAAGTACTATGTTTTATTGTTGGCTAGTTTCATTGTAAAAACAACACAAAAAAAAACCAATCCATTGAATATTTCATGCATCATTCCTTCCAAACCTTTTGTCAACAGGATTTTTTTTCTTCATGTAGGTCATTATTTATTTGCTAAAGTGGTTTGGGTTGTACTCACTTGTCTTTCCAAGCTGAAGGTATATTTTTCTTGCCAGTTCTCATCCCCAGTCTTATAACGTTACACCCTGAAGGCACTGGTGCTCCAACACTCTAACAAAGCAGATCAGTGTGAATTGTTCCCCAGTGAAGATCTGCAAAGGAGAACAACTTCATAAACTTCTGTAATTTCACTCCATATATGAGCTACTTTATAACTAAATGTGTGTTGAAGGAACATGTAGGATGAGTCATTGTGTGAGTAGCTTTCAAGACGATGAAAGCAGCCGTTCTAATGCGTTCAGTGCATTGCCCAAGGACACGGACACATCCAGGGAAACCCAGGAACAAATTACCTTCTTGATTGTAAGATGATTCGCACTCCACAGATTTCGATTACTTTTAAACAAACTCGGTTGCGTTTTTCAGGTACTTTGCAAAAAATGATGATAGTATTAAATTCCGATTATTGTCTGGTTAAAGTGCTACAGATGCCTGCGGTGCTTGCTGTCCATGAATGGAGAAAACCCAGTGAGGAGAGTCATTGATGTACTTACATTTGTACCTGTAAAGGCGGGTTCACACCAAACAAAACAGCGACTATAGCTGCACAAAGAGTAACTAAGCCCCTGCTTTCTCCTGACATAGGAGGGAAATTAAAAAAAATGCCTTGATTATGGAGTAGTTAAAACACGCCCAGTCTATACTATAAAATATCCAATGAACAATGTATGCTATGTTAACTAGCTACTCATCACTCAATATACCTCTCTATTCACTCTTCTCTCAATCCAACCTACTCACCACAGAGGGGCGGGGCTAACAGTGCTTGTTTGTGATGCAAGATGGTCCCAAAACATCACATGATCTTGTTCTCATCCAATAGCAAAAACCAGTTGTAATAGCTGTGTTTCAACCCATAGAGGGCAGTCACTCTGACATTTTACAACAAAATATGCTAAATTAAAATGCTTTGACTAAAATGTTGAGAGTTGGACCAGAATCAATCAACAGCACTACTTCATATCCAAATACATTTGTATTCAGCAGAAAAAAGTGGTTTTGGGGTTTAGTTACTCTTTAAATTGCCAGTGATGAGTCGTTGAACATACTTTTTACTTGCTTTTTCATTTCTTTATCTACCCTACCAAATTCAAAGTCTGTTTCCGGCTCACTTTTCATTTTCACATAAAACATGGCTAATCCTATCATAATTGCGACACTGTATTTGTTGTACAAAAGAAATGGCGGCAAGAAAGACGTAGTATATTATTTTATATTATTGCGGTCCCATTAAAAAGGAGCACAGGTGTCGTACACGACGAGGTAGCCGCGTTCAGCCACAATGACTCTTTCTTCCATGTTTCTCCAGTGACGTCGGGAGAATCTCATTGCCGATTGGATGTTGCGACACAGCGTAACTTGCAGTGGATTGAAAAGTTAAAAATGTTCAACTTTTAGCAACTTCCAGCAACTCAGATTGCGCGATTGGGTCGCGTCGCTTGCAGGGCGGTCGATTGATGTCACATTATTTACATTGATTTTTAATGTAATCTAGTCACCAGAGTCGCTGAAGTCCCTTTTGGGTGAAAAAAGTTGAAAAGTTGTTCTCATAAATCCTCTGATTTACTTACAAACAAATGTCAAAGGTAGAAAATACACGTCAAAAGTTTTTTTTGTTGTCTCTATCATAAACAAAAGGGATTGTTGTCAAATGGTCACGAGACTTTAAGAAAAGTTTCACGCATGGCATTGTGGGATTTGGAGTCCCATAGAAAAATGCAAAGACGTAGGAGAAGCGGGAAAGTTCTCAAAGAATAGTTTCTTTGACAGACAAGGAAGATAGTGATTCCCTTGATGTTATTTTTGTCCTTCATTCTTTATCATGTTTCCCGGATTTCAGCCATATTCGGGTGTTTCCATCGAAAGCCACACTATCAACATCTGCCATTCATTTGTGAAGCACTTTCAACTTTGTAAAAGTTTTTGGACTGACACTGGCATCAGTAGTGGATGAAAACACTTTTTGGAGGACATGCAGGTACAGTTTTTAAAAATGTGATGGTGGCTTAGCAGCTTTAACTGTTAAAAAAAAAGGTGCTTGGACTTTTTGACCCACTTTATTTAAAATTGTTCAACAAATTAAAGCGCTGGCGATGATTTCTTTTTGTATGTGGTGAAAACCAGCTTTTGTCAGTGTAATGGCTAATTTAATAATGTCAAGTGCCTGTAATGGATGCAGCTAAAGCCTTTTATTCTGAATGTCCTCTTCACCTTTTTTTTTTTGGCTGATACAGTATGTACTACTCCACATGGATGACGGCGTGGGCTGAGCCCACAGCTCCCCTGCTCTGCACCACTACTCCACTGCCTCCCGGGGGTCCAGTGTGGCATTATGAGCTATGAGAACAGCTCCTCTCATGCCATTTGGCCTCCTGTAGAAAGATTGCCACAAATCCTCCTTGTGTTGGCTAGAGTGCACCTGGGAAGCATGCCAAGATTTTTTTTTTTTTTCCACAGATTTGTTGATGTTATTGTTGTCTTTTTTTCTGAAGCAAATCCTCAGGCTATACGCTGGTGTCCCGTGCATCTTGTCTCTGATGAATATTTCATGAATTTCCAACTTGACTGGCCAAACTACTCCAACCTTTAATAAAATAGCAGGGAAATTGAGAGGTAAATTATGCCCTCATACTGCAGGGGCTCTAATTAATTATTTATTAGGAGTTTTTCTCAGACAATTCAGGTCTACATGAAGTTACTGAGAATGTTTTTGATGCTGGGACAGAAATATCTTTAGCTGAAACTCTGTAAAACAAAACAAAACAGGATTGCATGTAAACCTGTCATAGATGCCAATAGACTTTCTATTTATTCATTAGAACACTGTTTCCTGATTTTGTCTTTAAATCACAATGTTTGTGGATTAAATGTGAAAGTCCTTTACCTCCACTGTTCTGTGACTTAAGCATTGTGATTGTACATAAAATACAAAAATATGCAAGGAACCGGAAAGTTATTAGTGAGAGATATCAGTCAACAGGACATGCACTTTACATTTCCTAAGTTTTGTGACAAATTTCTATTTAATTAAAGCTGATATCTGGAGTTTCTGAGAAATCTGTTCATGTATGATTCTTTTGAAATCCATAAAAATACCTAACTAGTCCTTTACTATGGTCTACTACTGGTAGTCATTCATACACATTAATGTATGTAAGTCCCTTCTCCTATAGACCCCTATAAAAATGGAAACGATTGCTGAGTGCACCCAGCCAATAGGCTTCGACTTCCTGTTTTTGAGATTGTCAATCAAAGTGAATGTGGAACTGTGCACGGAAACAAGCCCGCGCCTCACAAACAGGTTAATATGATTTTGGCTCTTACGTGACCCATAGACATATTTCAATGCGACCCAATGCGACCTTGTTATGTTCCTCGATGCGCGTGCAGAAAAAGTGAAGCGGTTTAGGGCGGGACATTGAGACGTTTCTCAGAAACTCCGGATAGCAGCTTTAAGGGAAATATAATGTAATAATTTGAGAGTTTTTTCATCTGTTTAACATTAAAATTGACTGCATTCATGCAACATAAGTGCAGGGAAAACTGAACGACCGCAAATGTTGTTGAGTTTCATTTACACAATGATTCATATTTTCTGTCATTTTTATTTTCTTTTGCGGGTTGAATTGGACGCTCCAAAGGGCCAGATTTGGTCCCCAGGCCATGATTTTGACACACGTGATTTGACCTAATCTGCCAAAGTTTGTAGCCCTGCATTTTAAACCACTGCTCCTTCCCTGTGCTGCTGCACTGCCTGTGACTCTGTCAGTGTAAGTACATACAAAAGTTGTATATCTAAAGCAGGGGGCCCCAGGTAGCCCTCATGGACCATGTGAGCTTGAGTCACCAATGAGCAACATATAAAATCTGATTTACTTTCCAGGTTTTGTACTCACAAAGATAAATACATATAACATATGTATATAGTGCTTAGTAAAGTTAAATACTGCTGCAAATGATAGTTTTAGCAACAAATTACCGTCTTTAAATGTTAAGTTCAACTGAAAAATTATTACAAATGTTTTTAAGTGTTAAGTGTGTATAGTAAGTGGAATGTTACAGTATTTATTATATGATATAAGATATATTTTTTAAAACACATGGTGTATTTTTGTAAGATATGATATTTGTTACACTTTACAAATGTTACATGTTATAACGATTAGTTAAAAGTCATTTGTTAGTAGCTAGTAAAATAGGAAGATGATCATTTTCTATGAAATGTAATGAAAATGAAACAATTGCACAAATTAGGAAAACCTCAACATGTCCAACCTTTTTGAGTTACTGGTCCCCTTCCTTATGATCTTACCCTCTAATTAAAGTGAAACCGTGAAAATGTAGTATAAGAAGTGTTTTTTTTTTCTCACTGGTAGCCCTTCAGACTGTACAGTACCTGCAAAGTAGCTCACAGTTTCAGAAAGGTTTCTGATCTAAAGCATGGGAAGCAAAGCAGCACTATAGGGGGATTTAAAACACAATTCTGTCCATAAAATTGGTTTATTTCTGTTTGAAAATGTATTATTGTTGTCAATATTTGCATAATCCTGATGTTGATTACCATATTATGAATCGATGTGACTGTAAAGATGTGCTGAACCTGTACAATGGAGGGAACTGTTGGAATGTGTTGGAGTCACATGCCTCAGCTACATCCCAAGCCAATGGGTCTCATGGTGTGTCAGTGCACTTGTGTCTCCAATATTTATCACTCAGTAGACCTGCCATCTGCTCCGTCTGAGAGCTGCAGAGAGACAGGGATCCAAAATAGAAGCAACGAAAGAAAAGGTCAAACACAGAAGAAAGGAGTCGGAGAAATTCTTATATTTTCCTCTCACACATTTTCAAACATGTTTTTGTCTAATGTCATGGTGTTCCTTTCTATTTTAGCCGTAACATTAAGGCTCACACCCTCCTCTTATTGCTGTCCTTGACATGCATGTTGGACAACATCACATTATTACCTTTTGGGAAAGATTTATTTTGGGCCTGTTCTAGAGCGGGGAAGGCTGCAAAAGGTGTCTGATAAATCTGCAGATGCATTCTTCTTGCATCACAAATTCCACTGATTACTCTGCTCTTGTGTTTTTGTGTGAATGATTTGCAGAGGCTTCATCAGCAGCTCAGTCGTTCAAGGGTTTGGGTTAACCTCTCTACACATAGGGACTCGCTCAAGCTGGAAAACTCTGATCTATGGTGCCGCGGCAGGAATTGACCCTCATCGGATAAACTGCTCCAAATTGCCTCTCTGATATATTGCTGGCCCTTGTTTCCTTTCTTCACGCTGTCAATTTTCCTCCATTCCCCTCAAGGTCAGCTCTCTCTGTGCTGTGGGATGGAGCAGCGATCCCCGCCTCACATCCAGCCCTTCAGCCTCCACTCCACGGTTACCTCTCCTCACACAAGTTAATGACTTCACAACATTCTGCTACAGCAGCACAAAGGGTTAGAGGGGTGAGAACATGCACACGTCACAAATAAAGAAGAACCGGTTTTAGACACACATATAGTGAGCCTCTATGTCGAACTCATTTTAGTTCAGGGGCCAAATACAGACCAGTTCGAGGTGGGAAAAAGAGCAAATTCAACAATAATGTGCCCTGGTGGTTTGCACTCCAGTGTATAAATAATATATGAATGATAAAGTATGTGATTATATCATTCCCTGCAAGAAATTCATTTAAATTACCCTGATTTTGGGGATTTGGGGACATTTCATGGACTAATTTGAGGAAAATTTGCAAGATTTTGAGATTAAAAATGACTGCCGTGATGTGATATAAGAACTGGAAAACTGAGCTCACCAAATATAGTTGATTTTACTTAATTTTTTCTATTTGGAGGGGTTGAGATATTTACAACTCCTACAATTTCAACCAAGTAACAGTACTCCTACATGAGTAGGATATATCACTACTCTTTACACCTCTGAACCATTCTGCTGTGAGCCCTTGATGCTGTCAAAGGTGTATAAGTTTGTTTATTTAATGTGTGTATATTTAATTAAAGTTTTACTATTGGTAAAATCCTACATCATCCAAAGTCATGAATAAAGTTAGGTATTGTGTAAGCAGTAGAACATCCTGTGTCCCAAACTGTTTTCTAGAAATTGTTGTGACTATTATTCAAATATAAATCTTAATTATTCAATCCTCGCGTGAAAAAAATGACAGGAAAGAATCATCAAAGAGGACTTTGTTGACCTCGTCCTACTGTTTCCTGAAATGCTTCTTCATCAGACAATGGGACCCCTGCGATGGTGGAACACACCCTGCCAAAGAACACATGCAGGAAACTACACTGCAGAGTGTTTGATGTGCGTGTGTGCACGCATGTGTGTACTTACCAGGATGTTAATCATTGCTTGAATGCTGTAATTAATTTGGTTTGAGGGTTGGTGGGGGGGGGGGATTGCAGACAGCCGCAGCTGCAGGCGCATCGTTTGCTGCCACTACGTGATAGGGAGGGGGTACGGGGGGGCAAAGAAGGCGTTCAGTCATGATCCTGTTCACTTCATCTCTGTACAGTTCAGTGCGTCGTCTGATGATATGAAACAATCTTGAATAGTTCTGATTCAGAAACAAAGTTCCCAGGTGGTTTTCACTGTAATTTTAACATTTTTCTGCAGGCCGAATGCTCCAATGGGCCAGATTTGGCCCCCCAGCCTTGAGTTTCACACATTTGGCATAAAGCATGTACAGTAGATGAGCAACTTACATGTTGTTTTGACATTTACAGGTAATAATAATTTTGCATGTCTTGATTTAAAATCCCAAACGAGATAAGTTGGTGTTTCATGACAGAATTCCAGGATAAATGTCCCTGGTATTGTTAATGAAAGTTGTGCAGTAGTTTTTAAACACTTAATGTTCATTATCTCTTCATTTTCATTCATTTCAGTGGCAGAAGCCATGTTTTCCAATTTAAGACCTTTCAAAATGATCTTTTGTGTAACTGTACTACCTGGTGCCAGTAGATACCCATGAGTGATGCATCCCTTTCTTTAATTGCTCTGTGATAAAGTATCAAGGCTTATTATTGCTGCTCTTTTTAATTAGGGATTGCATGGGGCACCAGGACTGCTGTGTAATTATTATCCATGTACCCGTACATACAAAATAATAGCAAAGCACATGTATTTTTACACATTTCTGTGGAAATCAGAATTAATTTCCCTGTATTATAATTATAATTGGGACTTCTAGTGCAACCATTCAGTCATGAATAGTAGAATATTGTTACGTATCAATTTTGGGGACCAAATGTTTTATGCAACTTGGTACATTATAGTAATTTGTAGCGTTCACTGTTCAAAATGGTACGATTTGTATGCAAATGCAACAAAGGATGTCAAGTCAAAATTGAAGGGAGAAAATAAGCCTTAATGTGTGACAACAAAGGCCATGAGTCTGTTTGTCAGGTTACATTGTATTGACCGTAGGTGTAAAAATTGGTTCAAAGAAAGAAGGAAAACACGATACAATAAGTGCTCTCACTTCAACATAGTTTACCTTGAGCTAAAGCTGAAGTCTTTACACAGGAAAGTATTGTCGAGGCGGATATCTGCCAACACAAAGGACTCCTTGAAGTCCGACGTAAAAAAAAAAAAGCAGGCAGGCAGGCATACTGTTTGTGTGTGTGTGTGTGTGTGTGTGTGTGTGTGTGTGTGTGTGTGTGTGTGTGTGTGTGTGTGTGTGTGTGTGTGTGTGTGTGTGTGTGTGTGTGTGTGTGTGTGTGTGTGTGTGTGTGTGTGTGTGTGTGTGTGTGTGTGTGTGTGTGTGCGTGTGTGTGTGTGTGTGTGTGTGTTTTGCCCATGCTGTAAGGACCTACGCTTATAATGGGCTTTTATTGGAATATATTATATTATTAATAATATGTTGACATGGTTATGTTAAGTTGGTGCTACAGGTTGATAGAAGTTAATATTTCTATACTCACAATGATCCAGTTGTCGTCTGTACAAATGTGTAAGCATGAGTATTTCATGGAAGAGATGAAAGTTCATCTACAATCAAGTAACAAAAACAACATTGTCATGAATGAGGTGGATTAAATAAATTAGTAAATAATGATAATGAAATGCACGGCAAGATGAAAACGTGTTGCAGGAAGTCACAACAGTTTTGTAATTGGATGGTGTTCCTCTGAAATGAAGCGTCAGACTTTAGTACAAACTTGATGATTCTCGTGAAGCTGAGAATCAACTCAGCTTCTGTGCTGCGTGCAGTTCAAACTCAGGAAATTAAACTGTATTACGTTGTTTAAATAGTGGTTCCCAAACTTTTCACAGTCCCGTACCCCTTCAGACATTTAACCTGAAGCCATGTACCCCTACTCCAGCACACACAAAAAATTAATAGTAATTAATTTTCTCACCACTAGAGGGTAGTCTTACAGAGAGCAATGTGTTATTGTTGCAATGCATGGAGGCTCCTGACTCCATTGTTATCACACTGTTCTTAATTTCTATTCACGTACCCCCCATGACAATTTTGTACCCCACTTTGGGAACTTAGGGTTTAGTGTATAAGGTGCGTCCAGCGACCCTGTATTCAAATTGTTGCAATTATTACGTGCACCTGTGATTTTTGACTAAAAGACATAATTATTAGAATATGTACTGTAAATGTAAGTGTTTTTATGTTCTAGACACAACTTATTAAATAAAAAGATGTCGACGCAGGAGGATGAACGTGTGGAAGCTGCTATAAACTCAGTTTTAAAAGAATCCAACATTTCATTTTTGAAAAAGCAACAACGAGAGGCGTTTTGTGCATTTTTGGACGGTAAAGACGGCAAAGCGAAACCTTGTTGTTGTTGTAGCAGGGTCTCTGAGGCGCATCTTCTGCATGTCTCCTAACACATCTGTAAATGGTGACAATCCATCAATTACCTGGTGTCTCTTTGTTTACATCCTACATGCTTTCTCCCTTGTTCACATCCTGAAACAACGTTTGAGAACCAGTTTTAATCGATCACGTTAAAGTTAAACCCATTTTGTGTAGTTCAAAAGAATCCTGACCCAACACAAATATGGTAACTTATTCAAATTGCCAGCATGAATCCCAATTTCCAGCTTTTGGTTCAAAACTGAACAACTCCCTTTAAAATGAGGTAAAACATTTGCAGCATTAGCACCATTCAATTCCAGTTGCCCGTTAATGAGCCGGTTAGAATAACTCGTATGTACTGTATGTTTATTGGAAGTTTAACCTTTATGAATGTGACATTTAGTTCCAGTGCACTTTGCTGCAATTGTGTGGAAAAGCTGCTGATTGCACAGTTGTGCAGATGACAGTGACTGGAAGCCATAATCAAGCTGGTAAACCCCAGAAAATCAATGCTGGAAGGTCTAGTTTCTCACATATTGCAGCATGTTCAATGAAGGTTGACTGCATGGGTAAGAAGATTAGAGAAAGCTGCCCTCACCATGGAGCTGAGCTAAAAGTTTCAATCAAGGCAACCTTGGCTTCCATCATACCACTGAATGCTTTCATGCTGATCAGCAAAAATGCAGGAAGGGGACCAAAAAGGGAGGCCTGGCCATGTATGAAGTTCTGATTTCAGTCCTTTGAGTATTCATGCATACATGATCATTTTCTGGCAACTTTTACTCAATAAATAGGCATGTATATATTTGACTGATTATAGTCCCTGACTTACATCATCATCATCATCAACTTTTTCCTTCCGCTGCTTCAGCGGCTTGGGTGCCATACGTGTCAATTACAATCATGGAGAAATACACCACAATTTGCACCCTGATTTAGCTGCATATGCCATGGCACAGCATCACATCTACACAGGACAATGTTATAGACCAATACATGGTCCTCAAACATTTCAGCCCGCGACCCCCAAAACAGAGATCCCAGAGACCGGGGACCCCCACTGTACCTGAAGGTGGTTGAACACCGACATGAAGATTGAAGAACAGTCATGTGGAGACAGGGCCATCTATAAAGGGGAATAAAGGAGAGAGCTTTTTGGGGTCCATCCATAAAGTCATCAAAATGATGGTCCATTATTCTATCAATCTGTGATAACCACATTTATTTATTTATCTGAATAATAGTCACTGTTATCCAGGAAGTGTATTGTTATTTCTGCCATAGTATATAGCCATTTTAAAGATGTGAATCCTTGTTTTAATAAGAAAAAAAAATGGGTAAAAAGTGACAGGTGAAATGGGATTTTAAAAACCATAGAAATTGTTTAAAAGTTGCAAATTAGATTAGCCAAAATGTAGGAAAAAGGGTTGAAAGTGTCCAAATTGAAACAATTAGTTTAAACTGGCAAATAATGGACATAACAAATTGTGAATGTGGTTAAATTGGCAAAAACAATTAAGCATGATATATGGTGAAAAGATGTGACATTTGGTTGGAAAAGTGGTGGAAAGGGTATAAGTGCTGAAAATGGAGGGGAAATGTGCAGAAAAGGCATTGGAATTGATGGAGAAGTGGCAGAAATGATAGTAATGTGACAAAAATTCATTACAACGAGCATAAATATGGCAAGAAAAAGTGATGAAAATACGTTCAAATATGTCAAGTTTGATGTAGTTGCAAAAAAAAGTCGTAAGAATGGGCTCAAATTGTTCAAACAATATTCTTAGTTCCTTGAAGACATCTGGCGACCCCCTCCCAGTGTCTCACAACACCAAATGGGGTATCGACCCCAAGTTTGAGAATCCCAGTTTTAGACATTTAGGAATAAACTTGGGTGACCATACATCTGGTATTACACAGACATGTCATCTTTTCACGTCTTCTCCAGCCAGATTCTAGAAAGCAAAGAAGTTGCTCCTTACAGCCAGTATCATGTCGTTATGGTAATCCATAAAGATGCTGATTTGTCTTGATGAAAAGTTTATTATGTGGATGAATAAATGTTGTTCTGTGTACATTATTTTTTTATGCTATGAACAATAACAACTTCTTTATCTACTATATTGTATGTTGCCATTACAAGGGAGAGTCAAGAAAACGTAGAGTACTTTTTGAATATGCCGAGGTTGACCTAAGTGTCACCATAAATAAACCATTACGTTGCTGAACGTTCACACTGAAATGTGTTTTGGGAAAGATTTTCAGGATCAAAGAATTTAAAAGTTTTGAGTTGTAGGCATTCAGGGATTATGATATTTATGTTCTGCTTACTTTAAATTCATTGTCCGTGGCATGAATTTAACACTGTCGGAATGATGATGATGAGACATATGGATAAGAGAACATAAAATATTTGTTTTATTATAGCAAAGGAGTGCCCATTGTGTCATTTCTGATTAATTGGTATCTGTTACACATCTCAGTCCTGCATCCAGGGCATAAGATGCTGTTTTCTCTGCAAACATCATGGTTGAACCACTGAGTGCATCAATATAGCAACATGCTGTTCACAAATCCACGAACCCCTGTGTATTTAAAAACAAGAGCCAAACCTGCTCCTTTCTCTTTCTGCTGTTTCATAGGTTCATGGTTTTATTGAAGATTGCTTGTTCTCTTGACTATGTGCATCGAGCTATCCAAAGGTCACAGAGTCTAAGAGAACATAGCAGACAGAGTGTTGGCGCAGTAGTGGAAGATAATAATGCAGGTACTTAATTATTTACAGTCATTTACAAAGATTACAGGGGCACTAAAATAAGAGTGAATGCATTGTTGGTAGTTTCCTCCAAGAAAACAGGCCACGTTTACATTTGCTGGTGTGTGATAGCAGAGCAAGGATGGATAACTCCATCACAGCAGGGGCCACAAAAATGTGATTGTATCTCATCCAAGGGCCACATTATCAACATTTATGTCAAAATGTAGAATAACTGATCTGAGCATTAATACAGGGGGGTTTCTAGTCATTTTGTGTGTTTTTGTGTATTTTTCTGTCACTTTCTGTATTTTTGTTGTTTTATTTCATTTTCCAGTCCTTTTGTGTGATTTTGTCGACAGTTCGTGTGTCTTTGGAGCTATTCTGTACTATGCTGCTTTTTCTTGTGTTTTCGTAGTCATTTTGTGTAATTTTTAGTGTTTTTGTGTACTCTAGGACTTTATCATGCGCCAAATCCTAGCCAGAGCAAAACCTGCTTCCGACCAAGCTAGCCGTTCAGCATAAGTTTCCATGCTGATTTACCTCAGTAAGACGTTGGCAAGCTTCATATTCCAGCACACACTGATTAAATCTCGTGTCGTAACATACCCCCAAATTGTTCTGCTTCGTGTTTACATGGTAATAGTTATACCGAACTGAAGTTTACATGGAAAATAGGTTTATTTGGCTTTATTCAATTCCACTTTAGGTGTATTTTGATTGTAATTTTGAAGCAACAGTGTGACAATAACACACTTTGTTCCGCGGAATAGAAGTGGGATAGGAATCACTGGTAAATAAAGCCCAGTAAAAGTCTGGAAAACAATAACCAGGAATAAATATTTGCTCCCTGGTAAAGACAGTAGCTCTACAAACTAGTACA
The DNA here is from genome assembly GCF_900634775.1 of Gouania willdenowi. Lineage (NCBI taxonomy): Eukaryota > Metazoa > Chordata > Actinopteri > Blenniiformes > Gobiesocidae > Gouania > Gouania willdenowi. Next base: position 8,967,123 of record NC_041048.1, on the reverse strand, counting down.
ATGACAAAGTTGGTGATTTTACAGATAGTGCAGCAGTACAGGGACGCATTTACTCTCGTCTCCGGGTTTTAGTATTTACCACTTTTTTGATTATATGTCTTTTAAGGCTCTCATTAAATAAATAGTCTCTGATCTAGTCCAGGCCGCCATCTTGGATTATGTCATCACCAGTGTGTCATTGCGGCATGTCGCGCATGCGCAGAACGAGGGGAATTAACTTAAAGAGGAATAAAGAGTTTACAAAATAGAGGAATTTTTTAATTTGGAATTGAAATTGGAATAAAACAAGTCCCCTTATTTGGATTTAATTTTTATTCGGAATTAAATTAAATTGCCTTTTTTTCCACAGTAGAAATGTGTGCCCAGTATCCCAACAGCAGAAGAAAAATACGTGCAGTTTTCTCCGTCGTGAAAAGTGAGATTTCCCCAGTCACTGTGACTTATATGTGTGAGCTAATTGCATTTTGCCCTCACTTCGACCCTTTTTGAAAACAAGTCTCACTCTCAGTTCAAGAAGCCATTCCACCTTTTATTCTCAGTTCTAACCCTTTGCCCAAGCAAAAGCTAATTACCGCTGACCTTTGACCTGTGCCTGTCAATTCTGTGGCTCTTAGGTTTTTCTTGGGCAGTTTTTTCCCCCTTAAAACTATACAAAACTATTAATTTTATCTCACCTAAGAAATATGTATAAGCAAAACAATGTTTGGTCAATCAGCTCTAATAATGAGCAAAGAGGAGTAGAGGTGGACGCTGACTATACTGTAAATGCTCTTGTATGTTGCAGAGCATTTAATGCTCCGACTGCAGCTTATTGTAATGTATGGGAGCTGTGTTTCACATAGCTGAGCTAATCAGTTTTAATTTTCCTGCTCACGTACACATTTTCTAAATCCCTGCTTTAAAACGCGCCAGTTTTTACAAGAAAAAGGATCATAAAAACAAAGAGATGGATCACATAGAATAATATACAGCTGCTCGAAAGATTCCCAACTCACACTCTAGTATTATTTTTTTATTAATTGTACTCTGTCAATAACATATGCTATTACTGATCAGACGTGTGTGTGTGTGTGTGTGTGTGTGTGTGTGTGTGTGTGTGTGTGTGTGTGTGTGTGTGTGTGTGTGTGTGTGTGTGTGTGTGTGTGTGTGTGTGTGTGTGTGTGTGTGTGTGTGTGTGTGTGTGTGTGTTTTGCCCATGCTGTAAGGACCTAGGCTTATAATGGGCTTTTATAGGTTGCCGTGTTGGACTCTCTCCATTCCTCCTGAAGCACGGCACATATGGCGTTATATTTGTGCCACAACTCTGCTGTCAGTGCACATCTTGAACTGTATCATGACTGTAAATGGTCTGCGTTATGATCATCTCTTGATGGGATTAAATTTAAAGCAGTGCGCACAAGAAAGAAACAAAAAACAAAGACAAAACAGAAAAGGTAATGACGCAATGGAATAAGCAAAAGTAAAATGGAAAAAGAATGACTACATTTGTATATTTTTTTTTATTATTGATTCTCTTTATATTTCTACATTTATTTCCTTTTAATTTTGGCACTCCTGTAGTCAATACATAAAAGCCTAAAAACATGTTTTCAGCCTAAATCCATTCCTGTTTTTGGTCTTTGTTTTTTACAAAGAGCAGTTCAGGAGAAAGCATTGAATTGAAGGAGTTTCTCTGTTGCATCCTCTGTTTAAAAAGCAGTAAAAGTGCCAGTTTATAAACAAAACATACAAAACCACACAGAGCAACCTAACAATAGGAAAATATAGTTCAAGGGTGTCAGGAATTTGTTTGAATAACTGCACTCGAGGCCTTCCTTTCCCAAGCTCCGATTCACATTCATTAATAGTTCCTCTGGGAGTTTTGGAGAAAGGCTCAACCAGAACTGACCCCTGAAGTGATGGAAAGTCTTACTTTCTGGTATTCAAGGTAAACAATGTCTGCTTTTAGTGTGAAAACGATGTTGCAGTAACCAATACTCAACTTGGCCACTTTTACAAACCTGTTGCAACAGGAAATTAGGATCCCAGGAAGCATCTTATCTTATAAAACAGGCGTTATTTTATTTCCTCATTGTGCATTCTACATTGTAGTGGAGTTAAACTCAAACTTTGTGTGCGTTCTGAGCACATGACCGAGGGGTGGAGAAAGCCCCGTGGGGGCATGGCTTATCTAATCTGACCCTTAGTATTTAAAAGTGTCCAGATAGTTTCCAGGCTGTCCAGAGCTTTACTCTGGGCACTGGATGGATTCAGCGTTTCATCAGGAAAAACAGATAATCACATTTCTTCCAGGGGTTTGTGTGGAACACATGCAGGGATTATAGTTTGAGTTTATCTATAGTCAAACCACCCAACCTCCTTCAGCAATGATTTAAAAAAAAAAAAAAAAAACCATTGGCCGGTGCTCATCTGTCCCTGTCCAACGGCTCCAGCTAAGGTAAGAAACTCAATGACAGATTACAAAGTACTCACGTTACTGTAATTAAGTTGTATTTATGGCTACTTGTACTTTTTTTTGAGTATATTTCTAAATCAGTCATTTTACTTGTACTTCAGTACATTTTGAAAGAAGTAATCTGTTACACTTCTACACCCAACCGTTACTGAGTAAATTGTGATTTTTTTTTTTTTTTTTTTTTAAATGATCAACGGAAATTGTGAAACTACAAAAAAATAAAATGACCAGACAACAATCAAATGCATCACATCATAGACGACCAACCACATTAAACGTAATGCACTGCTACAAAACAGCATTAAATGCTGGTATTTTCTCAGTTCATAGCTGTATGCAGTCTGGGAATTTATTATCAAAAATAAATGTGGGGGGTGAAAGTAACTAGTAACTTTTACTTTGAGTACTATTTTATTGAGCTATTTTTTACGTGTACTTGAGTACAAATTCAATCAAGTAACAGTACTTCTATGGATTATAGGATATATCAGTGCTTTTTACACCTCTGTATAAAGATTTTGACGGTGATTCTAGGTTTTTTTTTGGGTTTTTTTTTTTGCATTGAAATCATTGGTGTTATTTCATTTATTTATTTTTAATGTCATACAGATTCCTTCGTGGATAATAATGGTAGATTTGGTATCTTTTTAAGTTTATTCATGTATGCAAGGGAACTATAGCAAAAAATAAAGATGGGGTGAAAGTAACTAGTAACTTTTACCTTGAGTACTATTTTATTGAGCTACTTCTGAGAATTTTATATATGACTCACTTGTACTTGTACTTGAGTGCAATTTCAATCAAGTAACAGTACGGTAACAGATATATCAGTACTCTTTACACCTCTGATGATAGAACACACTTCACAAAATGGTCCCTCAGTAGTAAACTTTAAACAAAACAAAAAATAAAAAAATTACTCTGACAAAGTAACAGTTTAAAAGAACCTCGAGGCAGGGAAAAGCCTAAAGCATGGCTGCAAGCAAAAACCAAAAGCAACAAAGTGTGGGCTGAAGAATCATCATTCATTAGGACTAGTTATAATAATAGTGAACACAATTATAAATTGGCTTTGGAAACACTGATGAAGTGCAGATAGTGTCTGACACCTGAGAAAGATGACACATGTCAAAGTTTAATTTATTTAATTTTTTTAATAATTTGCAGGTTTTATTCTTACCCGCCAAACTACAGGGTTCACAGCACTGCATCAAAGTGAAATCTCCTTAGTGACATTATTTCAAAGTCACCTGTTAAAACTGTTCAGCTGTGAAACCTTCAAGCAGACAGTAAATCGTGTCATACCGCACTTCACTTATTTTACTCCTTTGTCTAAGCTTAAATCAATTAACTTAAAATGTTGCTTTGCGAACCAGTGGCGATCAATCATTGCTTTGATATTAATCTTTTCTTCAGTTTTTACTTTAACAGCAGCAGTTTGTCCCCCTCATTTAGTTTCTACATTCATCATGTAGTAGAAATCACAGTGTCGTCTTTTCTCCCTCACCAGCCATTAACACATGCAAGTTAAATACAGTATATTGAATAATCCTGTTAAGTTCACACCCAATTCAACATTTATTAGATTAATAAATTGGTTTTGACATTATTTCACTCAATCAGAGGTTCTCAACCTTTTTTGGGTATTTCCAACTTTGAATGAAGGTAAAGCTTCAAGCCCCACCTGTGCCCAACACATTTTTAATTATAATGAACTAAAGCAGTGGCTCCCAAACTTTTTGTGCCCAAAATACACCAAAGGACAAGTAAAAATAGTGAAAAATAGCCTTTATAACACATGTTGTCACTCATATCATGTACAGTATCTGTAAAAATGCACAATTATATATTAACTATATTACTCATTAAATATTAACAAACATTTTTAGGTATAAAGTTTGCCTCTGTATTATCAAATGAGTGCATACAAAGTAGTAAACTAAAAAAATAATTATTTTTGTGTAGGTTGTATATTGCAATAATGTATGGTTGTCACAAAATCCTGCGGCACACCCGGACTTGCCTCACGCACACCAGTGTGTCAAGGCACACTGTTTGGGAACCACTGAACTAATGGAACAAGTAACATTATATTACATAATAATTCAAAAAACTAAATTACCTGCATGTACAAAACAAATGTACTGAAAATTAAAAAAATAAATAAAATTGTTTGCAATCTGTGACAAAAAGCAAAAGTAAACTAAAAAGGAAATTCAGTGCACGTATTAAATAAACTAACAAAGATCACGTAGCATCATGTATTCATAATGCAACTAATGTAAATTTAATGAATAAATTCAAACTCAAAAACTAAGTTAAACAAATCACCTGCGTGAAAACCAAATTTAAAATTGTTAGTTAATTATTAATAGTTAATTGGTCAAAAATAAAAATAGTACATGAAGGAATGTTGTTTGCAATCTGTGGCAAAAAGCTTAAGAAAATCTTTTACATTTTGTTCTAATGCAGTCTAATAGTAATGCTCTTTTAATTTCTGCTACCTTTTTAGGCTTGTCATTATTATTACACTTTCTTTGTGTGTAGGCTATTCCCCTGCACCAGAAGAGCGCGCCCCACACTTTGAGAAGCACTGCACTAAATGAAGCAATTCTACCGCAGGAAATCAAAAAGCATTTTTACAGTTTTGATCTATGTTGTTTTTGGATAATCCACCCAGCGTACATAATGCAGTACACTTTTGGACTCCTTTTCATCAGCAAAACAATAGGACATCAGGGAGCACATGGAATGCAATGCATGCAGGAAAGCAATTCAAACAAGTTCAACCCTGAAACAACATTTTTCATCCACGACTCTGCAATTAATGTAAAAATACAGACTTTAAAAACATCTACTTTGTTTTTTGTGAAACACAAGGGACATCTGCAGACTGGTGAATGACAAAATGACACTTGCTTTTATACTCTGGAGAGAAAGAAGGTGTGTAAGTTAGGTTTCAAAAGGTTGGGTGTTCAATCGAAAAGAGATGCAGATCAATACAGTCACTGAAAGCAGATCTTTTGCATGGCTTCCCCTCAGTGGGTGAGATGTTATTCAAAGGTTAAGAAGCTGTGACACTTCAGGGGGAGCTAGACGACAGAGTCAGGAAAATGATCAACTTCCAGTGTGAAAAGGACAACTGTTTGTAATGGTTTACTTTAGTTATTGTTATTTGTTTGACCTAACAATAAAGGTCAAGTAAATGATTGATTTGATTTATTTGATCCTTCAATTTAACGTATATTGTAAAACTGCAAAGGGATGGAACAAATGTACTAAATGAAATAAAAAAGCTAAAGTAGCCATTTCACTGCAGATCAGTTAAAAAAAAAATGCTCTTGATGAAATGTTAATGTTTTTAAATGCCTTGGTTATGGGCGTTGCTTCTAGAGTAGTTAAGACACGCCCAGTCACAGCAGCCCCGCCCCCACAGCGCTGCACACTACAGTTCGGCATGGAGCTGTCAATCAATGCTCACAGCACTGTGAGAAGTGGAAACCTATTCCCTCCTCCCTTTTTTATAGGAAGGGCGTGGCCAGCAGTTGCGTTTGGTGACATCACTCATCTAATCTCAGCCAATAGAAGAATTCAATTTACTCTGACATTTTACAACTAAAAACACTAAATTTAAATGCTTTGACTAAAATGTGAAGAATGGGACGAGGATTAAAAAAATACATTATTTCATACCTAATCATGTATGTATTCAGCATAAAAAAGTGGTTTCAGGGTGTTGTTTCACTTTAAAGTGTGTAAACAGGCAGCATGTATTACTATTTCATCTTTGTTCAAAAATGAAATCTGTTAGTCATGACCTTTTAAAGGCACTTTTTGAATGGATCTGCAATGAAATACCTGCTTTGTATTTTTAATTTAGTAACTCTGTTGACTTAACTTGACTTAAAAAAAAAAAAAAAAAAAAAGGGCCTTGAAGCAGAACTAAGTAACTTGTGCTTAGCGCTCCCCCTAAAGGTCTCTTTTGTTCATGTCACTGTTGTTAACACTCCCCACCCCACAGCTACATGCACACCTTTGCTCTCTAAAGACAGTAGCAACCGATCACTGAAAAATCCTAATATAACAGTGACACTAAGGGTGCTTTCACACATATAGTCCCATGTGACCATGTGAACAGTATGAGGAAAAGAGACAACTAAAATAAATGAATGATGTGGGAGTAATACGGAAGAGAGTGTGGAAATGTGTGTGACGTGTTAGTTTGTGTGCTGACAAAGTGGCTTTAAAAATAGATAAATGGATAGATGGATGGATGGATGGATATTTGTGTGTGTGCTGCCTGATGGAGTGGGTTGCAAGTGTGTGTGCGTGCCTGTTGCGCAATCACACAAGTGTGATTGTTGCTGAGCTGTCACTGCATGGAGTTGCTCCCTTCCTCGGTCAAAGATCTTCTCTGTCTTTTTTTTTGCTGGCTCCGTCATGATATAATTTTGATAAAAGTGAATTGGTAGACAACCGTGTGCAGCCACACAATACGTCTTGCCACCGGGTCGGAGGCAGGAAAGTTGTAAGTGCGGTTTTCTAGCCAGAGACACCAGGGGGAGATGAAAGACCCCCCAATCACCCCATAAACACTTGTATCACCCTCACAGGGACAACGAGAAGGATTTTACTTAGTTCTGCTTTAAAAAAAAAAATGAATTCATGTTTACGTAGATCAATTACATTTGGTGAACTTATAAGTAAAAGAAATCAAAATGATCTACGTAAACATAAATTTGTTTTTTTTTTTTAAAGCAAATAACTTTTTATTTCTTACAATGTGTGTTTAAAAAAACACACAAAAAAAACTAAAAATATGCTTCACTGAAGTTCCCACGCCTGGTCCTTGAACAATAGTTTGCATGTTCCTCCAGTTGTGAAAGTTTTCTCTCTACAAACATGTACCTGTATGTAAGTCACGTTTATTACAGATGGTGTCTGTTGTGTTATAGCCCTGCAGTTAACTTACAGAAAAATAAACAGTTGTGCTGTTTTATCTTCAACAGGTTCCTCTCTCACCACAACATTAAGAGATTGAGGAGTCTCTTTTAAAGGAAGAAAACAAAAATGGCACCAGCAGTTGGTGGTCCTCAAGGTTACACACCACCCGAGGGAGGTTGGGGATGGATGGTGGTGGTCGGAGCCTTCATCTCCATTGGATTTTCCTATGCCTTTCCCAAGTCCATTACTGTCTTCTTCAAAGAAATTGAAGTGATCTTTAATGTGTCAAGTAGCCAAGTGTCCTGGATTTCATCGATCATGCTTGCAGTCATGTACGGTGGAGGTGAGCCACAGAATCATTAAACTTGGGAAGTGATGTTAAACTGTCCTTTGTGCAAATAGATGGTCGTCACATGAGGTTTACCATTTTAAAATTGCTGGAGCTGTGTCTCAGATATGGGAAGGATGTAAATTTTGGGATGCGTCATCAGTAGTGTTCCTTTCAATCAGTCAGTGTTTCAGCCTTTTTAACACTAGACACCCTCATCAAAGGTGGCCAGCTACAGGGTGATCAGGACTGAACTTGCGTCCCATAACTGTTTCCCACTCTCTCCTATCTGCATAGCGTAAAAACACAAACATCTGAACACAAATGGTGCTTCTGAAACCTTTAATCACTCCTTGTATTTAAAAATATGTAAAACTGAAGAAAAAGGATAGATATTAATCCTGATAGTGCGGTGTTTCCCAAACTGGGGGCGGATTACGTCAATACAGGGGGTGCGAGAGAGAGTGGGACGTATGGCTTATTAAAAATAGGAGTGCACTCAAAGAACTTTATTATTTTTGCCATTATAAATTTTGTTTTTGTACATTTTACGTTATTTTGTCATTTGTTTTTAAGAACAGTGCTAATTTTTACATTTTTCATTTTATTTTTTTTCCCATTTTGTTGCAATGCAGGGACGCTGAAAATTCTCATTCTTTAAAGAGGATGCAACAGAATTTTTTTGGAACCCCTGCCCTACTGTATGTTTAAATATCCCCTAATTACTTATTTCTGAAACAAAGGCTTACATTGTGTTTTCTCAGTGTCACATTGTCAACACTGAAGTCACAAAATCCTATAATAATGGCACTCATCAACTTTTCCTACTTTCATAACTGCAACGATATTCGACTCTTGTGCAAATAGATGCAGTTTGACCATGTACAGTACACTGCACGTATTGTTTCCTGCTTTCATAACTGCAACGATATTCGACTCTTGTGCAAATAGATGCAGTTTGATCATGTACAGTACACTGCACGTATTGTTTCCCTCTGTTTTGAAAGTGAAGGACCACCTGGGGGAGGGTTTAATTGTGCTCCTCCAGTGACAGGCTGAATAAGAAGGCGGATGATGTCACATAGTCCTATTCATTGGCATGACAGTCAACTCTTCAACAAGACTTTCAGCTCTGAACTCTAGGCACTGTTGACTGACATCTCGCTAAAATCATTCTGGACCAAACCCATTCACAGATTTTTTATACCAGCAGCAGAACTGGGGAATTAGTTGCCACTTATCACTAATAATGACCAATAATGCTTAGATTTTTGCTTGTGTTTTGCCTGTAATAAATTGTGTTGTTAAGCAAATCCAAATCTGTAACTACTTCCAAAATATGCGCAGCAGATTTTAAGTGCTGCATAGTATTTGAATATATATATATATATATATATAATCTTCAGCTGAGTTTGTTGCAGGCAGAATAATATCTATTCAGAGCACTTGCAGGAGAAGTTCATCAACAGCCCACAGTCGCATACCTCTCTATACTTCTTCATTTTTTTTATTCATTACAGTCATGAGATTCTACATTGGTTAGTCTCCAGCCTTTTTATACCAAGCTTCACTCTCCCCAAAGTAGAAGGAAGGAACTCATTGTTTGTATAGCGAGTGCCTGCATTACCATTTAAAAAAACCTTTGTCTTGCACCGTGCAGCTAAATGAGTCTGGACAATCTCTAAACAAAAATGTCAGTTTGCATTTAGGTGCATTGGGTTGTGCAGGGATTTGGCAGCAGTCGTCCATGTGGATCCTCACACTCGTTTAAGATTGTTGTTATAAGTCACCAATTGAGATGAGGGTTTATCTTCTGAAATAATTGGTTATCTCAAGGCATTTGTATATATATATATATATATATATATATATAAATGTAAAAAAAATCATTGTAATCTTCTGGAAATTTAGAAGAACCACCTAAATCCCCCCAAAAAATCCCTTTAGTTGATACCTCCATGTCTGAAGACTCTCAAAACTTTTTTTTTTTTTTATTAATGTCCAAATTTTCTAAAAAGCATTAATTGCTGCTTCTGTTGTTTTTCTGTCATGATGAATTATTAATGACACACAAGATCAAGTCCACTGCAGTGCAGCACTGACAAATATGATAACACCAATTATTGGTGTTTGTAGTGCCACAGCTGTAACACCAGCACCACCTGGTGGTATAAAATATATCTATACAGTATACAAAGAGAAAGGACTGTTTTTAAGCCTTACATGTGAAAGGATTTTAATGCTTTTTTGTCTGTACTTCAGGCCCCATCAGCAGCATTCTTGTGAATAAGTATGGCAGCCGCCCTGTGATGATGTTTGGAGGATGTCTGTCTGGAATTGGCCTTTTCGCTGCCTCTTTTTGCAATTCAGTTGAAGCTCTCTACTTCTGCATTGGTGTAGTAGGAGGTAACCTTATTTAGACTTCCTATATTTTACAGTCTGATAATGATTCACCTTCTTCTTATACACTGTTGCCCTCTAGTGTTCTTTCACAATCAAGGCACAAGATATCTAATAATTTCTCGGTTTTTCTGAATCTTTCAGGTCTAGGATTGGCTTTCAACTTAAACCCAGCTCTCACTATGATTGGAAAATACTTTTATAAGAAGCGGCCCATTGCTAATGGGATTGCAATGGCAGGCAGCCCTGTCTTTCTTTCGACTCTTGCACCACTTAACACTTGGCTCTTTGACAAAGTTGGCTGGAGAGGAAGTTTTATGATTCTTGGTGGATTGCTGTTTAATTGCTGTGTTGCTGGATCTCTCATGCGACCCATAGGGCCAAAGCCCAAACCTCCAGAGAAGACGACCGAGAGGAGGACTGTGGTGCAGACCATCAACAGCTTCATCGATCTGTCTTTATTCAAGCATCGAGGCTTTTTGCTGTACATTGTAGGAAATATTGTGATGTTTTTTGGTCTCTTCGCACCGCTGGTGTTTCTTTCCAACTATGCTAAAAGTAAAGATATTCCTAAAGAGAAGGCAGCTTTCTTACTCTCCATACTGGCTTTTGTTGACATGGTGGCGCGTCCTTCGATGGGCATGGTGGCAAATACAAAGTGGGTTCGACCAAGAATACAATATTTCTTTGCTGCTTCTGCTCTGTATAATGGCGTGTGCCATGTCCTAGCACCGTTAGCAGTTGACTATAAGGGTTTTGTCATCTATGCAATCTTCTTTGGTTTTGCATTTGGATGGCTGAGTTCAGTATTGTTTGAGACCTTAATGGACCTGGTGGGAGCTCAGAGATTTTCAAGTGCTGTTGGGCTTGTCACGATTGTTGAGTGTGGTCCTGTTTTATTGGGGCCCCCATTGCTTGGTAAGTACATTATTTGCACTAGTTAGAATTTTCGTGTAATCCTGACAAAAATAAATAACTAAATGCTTCTCTAACTCTGTCTTGACAGGAAGGTTCAAAGACATCTACCATGATTACAAGTACACCTACCAGGGTTGTGGAATCCTCTTGATTGTCTCCAGTTTCTTCCTGTTTCTAGGAATGGGAATCAACTATCGCATGTTGCACAAAGAGAGAAAAGAGGAGGAGAGGAAGGGTACGATGGGGGTTAGAGAGCAGAAATCCAACAGGAACAATGCTGCCAAAGAGGTGGCAGAGGGTAGAGACACCGAAGACACCGTGTAGGATTCTCTACTACATCCCCTTACATGCATTCGACCTCAGGCTTTCATTAAGGTGGATATTCATTTAAATACTTCTTTACAACAAGCCACGTTAATATTAATGTTGTGTTACAATGCATTGTTTGTGGAGTGAGCCACAGAAGCCACAGGCATTTTATTGTATATTTGTCTTATACCAAGGTATCTAAGCTTCTTCAATTCAGTAATATGAACACTCTGACTCATTTACAGTGGTCATTGTTACTGAATTGTGGTAGTACACATGCACAAAAACAGGCTTAAAATGAGATCAAATGAAAGTGAAAAGTTAAAGAAAGTGAAGGAACCTTATAGTCGAAGTTTCAGATTATGGAGCTTTATTCTAATAAAGAATAAGTACACAATCTGAGCACAATGATAAGCTATGACTTGAGACATTTATGTTTAGTCTTCAAGGTAATATATGCAACAGAATAGTGGATCATTTAATATTACCTTAGGTAAAGTCACTGTAAGTATTTTTTTGCAGCACCAAACATGAAACTTTTAAAGTGAATGTTATGTTTCACCTCTGCAAGAGAGTAATGTAACATTTTTTTTAATTTTTTTTTATTTTCCTGACAAAGTATGTAACACTTGTCACTGCTTCCCATCCAAAAATGTCACAAAATGTATAATTAAAAATACAAGGCATATTTTTAAAAGCCTGTCCAATCCAAGTCGTTTGTCAATGGTCTTTATGTGTGGAAAGCACACAACAGTTTAATTATACATTATATTTTATATTATATACTATATACAAACACATATTTCATTGTAAAGTTGGTGCTCTTTTTGAGTTATTAAACTGTGATCTTTTTTTTGTTTACTGAATAGGACGTAAACTGACTACAATTTACGTGAAATAAAATGTATGTCATGAGCCTAAATAAACATATCTGACAATAACATTCTCTATGTGACCTGCTTACTGATTATCATCAATTTTGATAAAATGGTAACTTTTTGAGGCGCAAGCATGCAAGAGGACTATCCTATCTAAAAAAAAGGAAAAAGAAATTGTAGACAATAAAATTAATAATAATAATTATATTAAAAATAAATAAATAAATAAATAAATAAATAAATAAATAAATAAATAAATAAAAAACATAAATAAAAAGATGAAATTGTGGTATGAAGAAGATAAGAATGTTTGACCAGGAAAGACACGAGCTTTGATGTAAAATTATCTGTGTTCAAACCAGGGGACATATCTAGATAAGCAAACTGCTTTTTTCCGTTGCCCTTTCCGGCAAGCAAAAAGACAAAAAAAAAACCAAAAAAACACGATGATGCGATTTTGCTCTGAATGTCAAAGTGAATTTTTGTGATTGCAACCATGTTGGAAATGAACTGAATAAATAAATAAATAAATATTAATAAATCTAATAAAATTCTGTGAAAAATTATTGTATCTTCTCAAACTATAGTGTTTCAGGACAATTATTACCAGACAGTTATTTATATGTTTATTTATATATATTTCAACATTTTTCAGATGCAAAAAGGTGGCTGGATCTGAGACATCACATGACATTATTAACCAAAAGTAACACAATTAGAATACAGTTTTTTGCAAAACATTTATTTATAATTTCAACATTTGTAAGGCAGAAGGCCAAATTATTTTTATCGGGAATTTCATACACGAGGCAATTGAAGGTTCTGCATGCATGTATCATAATAATCTAGTTATGTGAATTTTCCAACATGTTTTTATTTTTATTTTTTTTTAAGAAAACTCTGTTACGTATTGATTAAAACATCAAAAACAAGGTCTGACATCATAAACTCATTAAAAATATATATATTATGGTCTGCCTCACTGTTATTGGTCAATCAGAAGTAGTTTTTTGTTATTTAATTTAAAAAAAAAAATCAAACAAACAAAAAAAAACTGATTTTTGTTTATAAGCGTGTCAAAAAACTTTTACATTTCTGTCTTAAATTCAAGGATGTTACTTGATATCTATGGAGGTAGATGTTTGTCTTTATTATTCAATAAATTAAAAAAATAAATAAATAATTAAAAAAATAAATAAATAAAAAAAAAAGCGTTTCAATCAAATAAAGCATACTTCAGTCAAAAATAAACATTTTAAATCAAAGAAAAAAAGTATTTAAATTTAAATTGTTTTAATGACGTTTTTTTTCTTGAAGTGATTTTTTTTTTTTTCTTTCGGATTTTATAATAAAGACACAAATCCACCCTTCATAGAAGTTATTATTATTTGTTTTGATGTTATTTTTTTTTTTTTTTTAGAACATTTTTTATTTTTTTTTATTTTTTTTTTCATCTAAATTCTAAGTTATTATTTCTTACCACTGCGGCTACATTTAATTACATTATAAAACTAAATTTGTGTATTTCACGATTATAATTGGTAGAAAGTGTCCCGTCATTCATTGGTGGAGGCGTGGCATGTGATTAGCACGTACCGTGACGGCTCGTGCTCCTCAATATAGATTTTAAATTAACGGTCGCCGGTTAACGTTCAACAAGATACCTTTGAGGCTAAAAGTTGTCTGAATGTAAGTGGACATTGACATGTTATTTTTAAAAAAAAATGTATTCATGTTTTCGTAGCAAAATGACGATAGTGCTAAACTCGTTTAACAACATTTATCCGAAATATGACGGTGACAGCTGTGTTTAATTACAGAATGAACAGAGAGAGAGGGTTTAGCTTCAAGCTGCTGGTGCCTCCTAGGGTTAGTAGCGGAAATATGTCTGCTGTTAGACCCCAGGAGGTGGTTGAGAGCCGGGGTGATTTCATTAACGCTCAGGTAAGTCCGTAAAATGCCATTCATGTTTGGTTGTGGTTTTTGGTGTTCGATACATTAGCAGGGTTGCCTAATGTCTGAAAAATTACGTCAGTTCCCCTAACTTCTATATGGATTTAAAAAAAACTAAAAATAAAATGTTATATCTGATATATATATGGAGGAGTAGTTTATAGCTAACATAATACAAAAAATCTCAGCAGGGCAGCAAAAAGGAATAGTCACTCCATGAATCTATTATAACAGTCAACACTCATTGTATTGAAGTTATGACAAAAAAGTGCAGTTTTGCATTTTTTTTTTTTTTTTTAAATTTATGAAATTCCAAATAAATTAATCAAAATGAACAATATATTAGGGGTGTCCCGATCCGATATTGATATCGGATATTGGTCCGACACTAGCCAGGGCACGAATATCAGATTTTATTGGATTGTATCTAAAATCTCCAATTGAGCGTTTCATTAAGTTGTTGTTTTTGTCCTCGCCCTCATTTGTTCCCACTATATTATCCCTTCTCTTCTCCCGCAGTGTCCACTGCTGGACAAGAGAAGGGCTGTTTAAAAAAAAGTACTGCGATTCAATTTTCAAAGTATCGATGTCAATCGTGATACCTATGAATCTATTTTTAACTGCCTTAAGATTAATCGTTACATCCCTAATACTGACCATAAATAAATAACTGAAGTCAACTTGAATTGCTGACTGTTGAGTGGAGTATATGGTTAGGGCTTCCATAGACATTATATACGTAGATGCCTTGTTGACCGCTGCTGCTGATTGGAGCTGACGTGATTATGCGGCGCCATCTTGCTTAAGAGGGGGATATGTGCTGCTATAGTGCATTAAAGTGCTCATAAATTACATATATGTCAAAATACATTAAACATGAATGTGTACAAACCAGCTCTATAATTATTGCACAGTTGCTTTGCTGTACCTGTAAACCTGTAGTATTATTGACAAAGCTTGATGTCATGAGCGATCTATTGCAAATATTTTGGTTATTTTTTAATGTCTAATGCAGAAGATGCATTATCCCTGTCATAGACTAAAGTAATAAAATTATTGATCACAGTAATTATCACTAAACTGGATAGCTCTTTTTTTTTTTTTTTTTTTTTTTCATCTCTGAAAGGGACAAGCTAAATGTTACGACAAGGATCAGAACATTCTGTTCAACACAACTCCAGTTGTACCAACTAAACCAAGCAGACAAGGTATTCTCTTATATTATTCTTAAAATGATGGCTGTGTGTCCTATAACTTATTATATTATCATCTCTTCACCTAAGAAATCACCAAGATTAAAGCTGTGCCACCAATGGAAAAAACTGAGGTATCATCACTGCCCAACTTTAACCGGATTGACTGACATTAGCAGTTTTTTTTTTTTTGTTTTTTTTTAACATGTTCATCCGACTGATCCACAGATCACCTGCAATCCTGGTCAGGTTTATTCCAAATTGTTCAATGAAGTTGAGAAAATCAAGTGTTGGAAGGTCAAAGTGGACATTGACACTGTGCAAAAGGAAAGGAGACTTCAAGATAACAAAAGAACTATAGAAAGTCAACGTAAAGCCATACAGGAGCTGCAGGTTGGTGCTCCAAAGAGATTATTTTCTCTCGCTATTTATGAAGAAGTTGTTGATAGTTTTGTTCTGTCTTTGCAGTTTGTGAATGAGAGTCTCAGCATAAAGCTGGAGGAACAGATCATTGAAAATGAGGATCTGAGGAACAAGTAAGACACATCCTTCACACACTGCAGAGGAAATCTGATTTAGTCAATTCATTGAACATGATTGAGAAGCTTTACAGAGCTTTAGTATGGTATAACATAATAATGTTATATCCTTTGTTTTTATAATAAAATGATTTTTGATACAGAAACAATGCAACAAGAAACTTGTGCAACATACTCAAAGAAACATTCGAGTGGTCTGCTGAGAAAATGCAGTTATGTAAGTACAAGCAGTTTAATGTATTATATTATATACTTTGCAGAAAGTGTTTTATATGGTTGCCAATCATTATTTCTACTTTAAAAAAAAATATGTTGTTTTAGTTGAATCTGAAAGAGAAGAAACACATCAGCTTTTTGTGGAAAATAGTGATACAATTAAGGTAAACCACAACTACAATCTAAACAACAACGGGTTGTTGCAATGATTTTTTTGTTTAAGTCACTAACTGGGTTATTGTTGTTTTTTTGCAGAAGCTGATGGGAGCGTTTGAAGGCCTTCACTTCCAAGCAGAGGCCAATAAACAAGAGATGCAGAAAGGTACAATATGTATTTTATTTTCAAACTACTTGTCTATAAAGTAAAGTCTCAGAGATTTGTTTGTATGAACAAGGAAATGTTTCCTACTTGTTCAACCTTTTGTGCGATTGGATTTTTCAGTGAACGAGAGCTTGCTACAAACTGAAGGCCTCAAAGAGAAATACTACGAAGGGTGCAAACAGAAAGATGAGGAGGTTAGTTGAGGGCAAAAAATCTTGCAGCTTTGAAAATATAAGGGAGAACACATTTTACTTTGTTTTCACAGATTACAAGTCTTCAAATCAAACACAAAGACAAAGACAAGGAGCTCCAAAATGTAATTCTTGAGCTTGATAAAACTCAGATTCTTTGCCGAAAACTACAAGTTTCCACAGGTATTATTTATTTGTTGTTTGTATTAACAATGATATTGAGAAATAGATGTAGTTCTTTTTTGTCATTTAAGCTAATTTATTGTTTTATTGATTCAATCAAATAATAATGATGATAATGAATCAGTTTTTTATTGTGCTTTTCAAAGAAAACTCAAAGATGCTTTTCAGGAAGCTGAAAGGAGTGAAGGAGATGAGATAAATGGACTTGATTTGTACACGCATACAAAATCCATTTATATTGAATAATGTTCTCGTGTCAAATATTGTTAGGCAATTAAACAAGATTAATTCATTACAAAGTCTCTAATTAAGCAGGTTATTTTTTTTAATCGAGTCCCATTTCTAATATAATTTTTCAATTTAAGTTAAGTTTCAAAATCAGAAATATAACAGTACATTCATTATTTGCTACCAACGCAATGATCTTGATTCGCAGAAAGTGGTTGATAGTTGAAAACAATTTTTATTTACTAAGCTTAAAAAATGGGATTTGGCCCCAACGTCTGTTCCTGGATCAGTATTTTTTATGTAGCACCTCAAGCTTCAATCAACAAATAAGGTTGTGTCTAGCTTTTTTTTTCTCATTCCTGTGGGATCCAAGGTATTCTATATTGCTATTGAAGACCTGAAAAATAGATTTTTGCAGAATAAATGACAGTAATGAAGTTAAGAGGCTCTAACATCTACAGTATAATAAATAATCCTGTTTTAAGTTTTTGTGCATTCAAGGTAAGTGATTTAATAGAAACTACAAAAACCTATTAAGTGTTTAGTGATTGATTTAGAGACAACTCCATATGTTTCCCCCTTTCGTTGTGTCAAATTACTTAATAGTAATTTCATGTTCCAATGTTCTGTTAAAGCGAGGCCACATTGTAAGCACAAAAATCTGATGGGAGGTTTATTTCTTCTACAGATCAACAATTTGAACTTCTGAAAAGTTCAAAAACAGAGCAGGAGTCCCTACGTCAAACAGTGCTTAGTGCTGAGCAGCGATGTGTTGAAATTGAGGTAAGACTCTTGTAATAATAGATCTCACGTACTGTAGATTCTTTGTTTTAGTTGAAATTCTCCTCTGTGCTTCTTAAAGAAAAACAGGGATAGTATTGCTGCAGCCCTGGAGGAACTCAAAAAAGAATATGAGCAGAGCGTCAAAAGCAAAGATTTAAGCCTGCAGGAGCTCAATACAGTTAGAGATCAACAAGCAAAGCAACTCGAGCAGAGTCACATCACCATTGAGGAGTTAAAGGATGCACTAACCCAAAACACACAGAGGTACAAGTGGCTCATTAATTATCATCTAATTGTTTCGTTTTTTCACATTCTCATTTTCACTTGTTTTAAAGAATTCAACGACATGAAGAAGAACTTCAGGCAAATATTGGAGAACTAGAAAGACAGACTAAACTTACAGGTGGGTCTCTTTCACATGTGTAGATGTTTTTTTATTTTGTTTAGTTTTTTTAAGCACATGAATGTTTTTACTCAACAGAGGAAGCTTTGGAGAAAGCTGCAAACGAAGTAAAGGTTATTGAAAACCTTAAAAAGGAACTGGTAAAGAGTAATTTGCTCATTTTCATTTCAAATGTAAACACGGTAAAGATTACTTGACAATATCGTGTTGATGTTTTCAGGAGGTAAACTCAAATGTTATCGAGTCCATGAAGGCAAAGATTGATGTTACTGTAGCTACAGTAGCAGAACTTTCGGTTGAGCTTTCAAGAAAAACTGATCAAATTCAAGTATTGAAGGTAACATTAATTCATTTATCACCTCAGAAAAAAGTGCTTAAATAGGGTAGTATAGACATCTAAAATGTATTATTTTTTTACACTCACAGAAAGAAGTAGAGAACAGTCTAAAGGAAAATGATATCCTGAAGAAAGCTTGTGAAGATTCAAAAAAGGAGAAAGACAGTTTAAAGGAAACGTTCACTCTAACTGAGGTTTCACACAGTTTTACAGTCATACTATGCGTGATGGGGACATAACAATAAATTCCCTGAACTATGTGTTGCTCTGTCCTCAGTTAAAAGTGCAGGAGTTGGAGGGACAGCTAATGTCTGAAAAGAACAAAAACAAAGAATGCACAACCCAAATACAGCAGCTGACAGGAGAGGCAATGCAAGAGAAGTGAGTTTCAAGCACTTTATTAGCATAAAGCTAACATTTTTTATCATTGTTTCTAATTTTACAAATCATTATGTTTGTGTTACATTAAAGATTGAAATATGAGGACACGCTGTCAAAATACAATGAGTTACAGTCAGAAAAGGCAGCGATTCAGCTGCAGTTTGAACAGGATTTCTCTTATTCAAAGGCACTGGAGTCGAGCATGAAGGTCTGAACTAATAAACCCTTTTTTATTTCATGTTTTTTTTTTTACTGCTTGCTTTGTTAAACAAAACAAATGAACTTCAGAAACTGTCATGTTTCAGGTGAGCAAAGAAAAGGCAGCTAAACTTGACAGAGAAATTCAAAGACTAAAAGATGACAATCGGAGTTTACGGTAAATTGACGTTTTTATCTCTGTAGCAGATTTAACATTGTAACTTGATTATTTAACAATTATTTCTGTGCATTAGGGAGGAACTGAATTCCAATAACAATGGAATTCAAATGAATTATCAAGAGGCCAAAACACTGCAAATGGATTTAGAAGAAAAGGTAAGAATAATAAATACTAATCATATAATCTGTAGTAAATGGTTCTATCAGTGAAATTGGCCCTTAACTGTGTGCAGTATGAAGATCTCATGAAGGAAATTTCAGAAAAAGAAAAAAAGATTAATATTGTGGAAACAAAGGTGACGGACACACAAAAAACCAATATAGCAATGTTAAAGATGGTGATAATTATTTGTAACTAATAAAAACGGTTTGTGTTTTAGTTGTGCAACCTTGGGAAAAACATTCGAGTTAAACTTAAATCCCAAGACGAAATGAAGAAAGAGGTTTGTGATAATTGTGAAAATTATTCACAGTAATGTCATGAAATGTGAAGTAATGCACGTTCCTTTTTCATTTAATTGTACGTTAAAGAATAAACTGCTGAAGAAACGAGTTGAAAAGGAGACTGCAAAAGCTGCAGAACTTGAAAAAATGGTAAAGTGCATCTTCATTAAGTTATTTCTTCCATCAAACATGTGATATGGTAAAATTTTATGAGTCTTTGTTGTCTTTAGACTGATGACCTTCATGAGGAGTCCCAGAACTTTAAAAAACTACAAGAGGAAAACTTCCAGAAATTGCTGAAGGATTTTGAGGCAAAATCAGCCTTAAACGCAGAGCTTGAGATTGAGGTTAATTTTTTACTTTATCGTGATCAAAACATCCAAATCTTTGAAAAAACAATACAAATACAATTTACTGGCATGTCTAACAGGTGCAAAAGTTTAAAATGACAACAGCAGAGGTTCAAAGGAGCAGAGAGGACGCAGAGCTGAAATGTCAGCAGAAGATAGCGGACATGGTTGCATTGATGGAAAAACACAAGGTAAGAAACATTCACAACACATTCTCATTTGTGTTGCATTGATATGATATAAAAGACTAACCGTCATTTTTAACAGAGTCAATATGAAAAGATGCTTGAAGAAAAGGATGCAGAGCTCAACGAGAAGAACAAGAAAGAGGCCGAGGCGGTTATCCATGTAAAGTCACTGGTAAACAGAAAACTTTCTTTTAGACAACATTTTTCACTTAAACAATCCACACACTTTGATATTTTTGCTCAACTTTTGAAAACAGGAGTTGGATATCTCCAAGCAAAAGACAGAAAATAAGGGTTTGAGTAAACAGATGAAAGTAGAAACAGAAGAAAAGGTAATTTAAATACATTTCGTTTGTTTTCTTCATTTGGCATTTTTTATTGAAGCGCTTCATTCTCAAATTCACCTTTTTAGGAAAAGTTACAGAAAGCTCTGACTGACCTGAAAAAAGAAATGGCCCAGCTGACTCAAGTGAAGAGCTTGCAGGTAAAAAGATCTGCGTATTAATGGGTCTCATTGAATTTGAGAAAGTTTTGTATTTGACGAAGCATTTGTTTTTTGTAATTTTAGTCGGCTGCATCCAACCCGAAACAAGGAAGGACTGCTGAGACCCTGAGGGGAGAGACTGCTTCAAAATGTCACGTCTTTGACTTTTCTGAGAGTTGGAAAACTCCATCCCAGGTCAACAGCAAAGATATTCTTTCATTGGACAAGAAAAAAGTCTGTATCTATTGACTTTTTTATTTCTTCTGAGTTTTGATTTTTAATTAAGAACATCTTAGATTAAAACTTTTAAATTTGTTTTAATGTGGCAGCTGAAACTTGCTCTAAAGCAAATACAAGTAGTTCTTTTTGTGAAGTTGATTTTAGCACGGGTTAAAAATGTATAGCCTAAACAAGCTGCATATTTTAAAGCTTTATGACTGACAAAGATATTGAGAAATAGTGAATAAAAACTAGATATTCAATAAAGTTAGATTTATTTTCCATATTATGTATTAATTATAATGACTTTAAAATTATTTGTAATGAACGTGAGTTGTTTAAATGAATGTTTGACTTTTAAAATAAGCCTAGGCAATACATTAAGATTCAAGATATATCGAGTTTTCCATTTTGGCAATATAGAAGATTATAAAATTGCATGTATATTTATTTCATATCTTATTTGTATTATATTTTTGTATTGTATTTTGCTACTTCTTAGATTAGCATGAAAAGCAGATTGATTGTTGAGTGCATCCTAACCCAAACCTTCACCTAAACAAGCCACACGACGGAACTCACTCACAAGTGCTGTCCGTTAGAGGAGAAAAAGCCGAAAGTGGCACATATTGTGCAGTTGTTTGCTAATAAATGTGCCTGTGTGGCATTTTTCATGGGCAAATTTAACCAAGAATTGTCTTTCTGGTAAGACTTTATTCAAGTAAAAATATCGTGATTCATATTGTATATCGCCATTCGGAAAAAAAATATTGAGATATAAATTTTGGCCCATATCGCCCAGCTCTATTTTAAAGTCAAAATAATAGTTTTTTTCATCTGTCGATTCACTGAAAGGATACCAGTCAGTTGCAGGACTGTTTGGATTTTTTGCTCACTAATAAGTGTAAACCATTCAATTGTTAAAATGTTGTTTTTGTCATTAAGGATTCTGCTCGTGAATTCATCACAACTCCCAATTGAAAACTATAGAAAATAATGATTAAGGTATTAATCAGTCATTTGATTTTGTTCTCGTGTCTTAACAGACTCCCAGTCAAAACACAAAGACAGCTGGAAGTGCCATGAATACATATGGCAGAACATCAAAGATCAAGGTAATGCTCAGTCTCTCCTCAACATTGTTTAGAATGAATAGAGTGTGGTTGTTAAACCTTGACATTAATACTTAAAATTCCCTTACAGTCCTACAGAATAAAGACTCCTCCTTTGGCTTCAAAGCAGTCCCAGTGGACCAGGAGCACAATCGAGCTGGACCCAAAGTCTGACAGCTCTGATCCAGTTGATCTTCTTGTAAGTCTCGTGGTTTTCTGATGACTTTTGTGCTTCAAGTGTGCATTTAATTATATACTGTTCTGATTGTTTACTTGTTTTGTTAGACCTTTGCCAATCTCCCCACAACCACTCTGTCTGCTTCACATTCCAACCCTAACTTCTTCAGAAAGGTAATGTGACTATAATAATGCATCAGTGTAGTATCTGCAGGAAAATACTGAATTGTTGTGAAATATTCAATCCTTTTTATGATTTTTAGATTGCGAGCCCAGCAGATTATGAATCACCTCGAAACTCCTCCAAACTGGCAGCCATAAAGAGAATGAGGGACGCTGGATGGACGGCTGTGATAGGGGGTAAAAAGAAGAAGAATGTGGAGAAAATCTTTGCTTAACTCCGTTTTTCTGATGGTTCAGGTTGAATATATCACTCATAGTGAAAGTATAGATGTGTCGGTGTTATGATCTTAATGATTTAGTATAAGTAGTATTATTAGTAGTAGTTAGTATTAGTATTAGGTTCATTCTTGACAAAAATTTCAGCAGTGAAGTTCAGTGTGGTAAAATTTTAGAAAAGTTTGTAGTGTTTTGATTCTTGAAGGTTGAAAAGTGTTCGTTCTTGCATTTATTTACAGTGTTAGCAAAAGATTGGATGTTTTATGTAGGACAGATGTGTTATTTAATGTGTTCACAGTTAATTTATTCAAAATGTGGTGAACTGTTCCCCGTGTGTTTGTATTGGTTGTAAAACAGTAAAAGTGAAAATAAAATTGAAAATGTAGTATTTTTTTTCCTGTTACCTTCAAGCCTGTCCTAATGGTTTTTTAGTCATTTGTAGGAACACAATGAGGTGTGTGTGGTCCATGTCTGTCAGCAAAAAAATAACCAAGAAGTTAATGAAGAAAGTCAAGGCGGAACTGAGACTGATCTGATGGAGGAGGAGGAACGTTGTCGTAGATCGGATGTCCAACAGAAAGTCCATAAAGTGTGTTTCTACCTTCTACGAGCACGTCTGTGGAAAGATAAGTCATTAGTAGCTGTGAGTAACAAGTGAAAATACGCTGAATGAGAACTAAGTTTTACCTGCTGTATCATTTTCGTTCGTGAGAGGTTGATGCATATATTGGATTTTGTGTTTACATTTGAATAGCATGAACACTATGAGAGCCACGACTAATACTCCAAGTATGAGACTGAATAGAATGGTGACGGTTTTTTCAGAATTGTTCAAACCAAAACCTGCAGAAAGAAGATAATTATCGTTGAATAACTTTTGCAAACAAAGATGGATGAATAGTTTTACCTTTATTGGTTGATTGCCCTCTGTCTGATGTGGTGACAGTATTTGATGAATGAGTTGTGATATTTGTACTTGTATAATTTGCTGTAGTCTGGGCTTCTAGTGCGGTGGATGTTCCAGGTTCAATGCTAGATGTTGACTTCCTCTGCGTCGCCCCATCACTCATAGGTGTTATTGTGGTTGATGATGGCTGAGGGTAACCTGTGCTCCCAGTTGGCTCTGCCATGGTGCTACTGGTTAATGCTTGATCGTGTCTGATCGTGGATCGTATTTCTTCCTCAGTAAAGTTTGTCAGAGCATTAGTTTTTAGATCAGAGTTTGAGGAATTTGTAGTTAGGTTTAAACCAGAAATGGCTTTTGGAGATGTACGGGTTGTCAAAAGTTGGTTTTCTGTCGTTGCCAAAGCAACAGAAAGAATAAAAAGGCTGCAAGTCCGAGTGGCACTGATTGGATCCATGGCCACCAGCGTCCTGCACGTAGAAATGACCATGAAACGGTGGAAAATACGTTGACCTAAATAATTATCAATCAATCACATTATTTGTTACAACTTGACATTGGAAATTTTGTGAAAATGTATAAACGAACCAAATATTTACAAAGCTTGATGGGTGGTGGATTTGTATTCAGGTCACATATTTTGAATACAAAAAACATTACAGTCTTTAGACAATTCAACTCTTAAAATAGTAATATAGCATACACAAAAACCCAAACCAACACTCCGGTCTCTCTAGAACACAAAGAAAACGTTAATCTCTGTAATTACCTCGGCGTCGTGTCCTCGTCACTTTTCTCTCACCGTGGAACAGGTAACAAGCTGATTTCCTGACATTGCAGCAGGTTAAAGTGGGCTGGGCAGTTGCTTTGTAAACTTCCTCAAATCAGTGTTGCCATGGAGACAAATGACATGGCTATAACTGTGATTAAAGATCACTCTTTCTCTCCCCAAGTACCCGGAATAATGCTCACACCTCCACATAGTAAAGTTTATTACTGCACCGTTACACATTAGCTATGCTTTTTTCCGTCTGTTAGGAAATAACATTTTATGTCTTTATATTTAACAAGAAACTTTGTTATAAAACATTTATTGGCAAATGACAAAAAAAAATGAATGCACTCAACAGCTTTTATGCAATTATACATGGTGTGAAACATCATAATGTGCATTTCAGTGAAAGGACAAAGGTCAATGTTCAGACAGTGAACAGAACAAAAGAGCAATAAAAGTAAAGCAATGCTGCACCAATGCAGAAAAACAGGAAAGATAGGAGCAGCAATCATTATGAAAGAAAACATTCAAACTTTTTTATTTACAGGATTCTCTACACTCACCAAAAACACTCTGATCAGTTTGTGACCATTTTCTACTATTTTAACGCCTTTTGTTCTTTGAGTTCTATGTAAACTGTATCATCCCCATTAGCTTGTTCATTGTGTAATAATGTTTTGGACGTTCCAGTGTTAATTTTGTTGACTAAAAATGTTTTCATTTTTTTAAGTGACACTAACAAGACTGACTTTGTTTTTTTTTTGTTTTTTTTAGATACATGTGAATGAAAACTGTTAAAATATATTTATCTTCATTAACTAATAAAAACTAAACTCTAATTTTGTCACATGGGATGACATCCAATCAGAACTCATGCAACCATCTTTCGCTTTTATCAGATCAAATCTGCCAGTATGTATTCAAACATTAATACCATCCTTTTTTTTTTATTAGCACATAGTTAAAAACAAAAAGAGCACTATAGAACAATTAAATTACTGAAAGTACACAATATAAAGAGAAAATAAACCATATATATATAAAGTTGAGAAATGCTAATGGGATCTTTTTAAAAATTGACTATTTGTAACAGATTTAGTCGACTAAAGTCTTCATTTAGTTGACTAAAACTAGACTATAAAAGAAATAGTTATGGTGTCCAAATTTTGACTAAAACTAAGTTGCATTTTAGTCCAGACTGACTAAAACTAAATAAAAATTTACTGTCAAAACTAACACTGGGACGTTGTTTTTTTTTTTCCTGTTTGTAAGATCAGTTAAATATCAGTATAGGGCTTCCTTTAATCAGTGGATGCAACAAAACAACACTACAGTTTAGTGGATTCTTTGATTGTCCCATTAGAGTCAGTGAAAGCCATGTTGGTAATGCCCATGTGCAAGTCTAAGCCAGCCTTTTCCGGGACATCTGATACCTGCAGTGGGCAAAGCAAAACACAGATTCAGCTTTTGTCATTTGGTGGCGATGCAGCAGGAACATGTGTTGACGCTATAACCTACTTTTGATTCCGTGCACCAGGAGAAGCACAGCAGATCACTCTTCTTCACAAACAGATCGGGACTCAGCTTTGTTTGTTTGCATCCACCTGTGTTAGGAGGCGTCATTAAAAACCCTCTCAGTTATTTGGATGCTGACAATAGAGAGGTTTGCGTGACCTACATATTTTTTTGACTTCCGGTCACCATATTGGAGCACATAAACATAGTGACCACGATGGCGCTAGATACGTAGAGAAAATTTGTCTGATTGAAAGCGTAGATCCATATGGGTTAAGTTCTAATCATTTCAAAATTGACGTTAAGTTACCGGCATCTGTTTTTTAGGACATTTTTAATGATTTAGTAGTTCAGACTAGTTTTTATTGTCTTTTGAGTCAATGAATTGAGTATATGTACATGTATAATATAGAGAAAACACATGTAGGAACTAGTACTGTGGTAGCAGAAAATAAACAAAAAACTAAACAAAGCACTCACCACTCACTAAATATTTGTCGCACACACCAATATATCAAAATCGGCTTCTGAAATATTGGCGATTCATTTTGCTCGCGTGTTCGGGACCCTCCCATTCAACACCACTGTCTTTTTTTAGACCGACTGTTGCAGTTAATAACGGCACATCAAGGCTTTTTAGGCATTTTTTTAGGCAACTTATTTCGCTAGATGCATTAACACAGCAGCAATTGTGTTGTGCTCCAATATGGTGGACAAAAACTCTCTATAGGTGTTTTAATAGTAGAGATATATAGAAGATTTGAAGTGATATCTCACCTGTTGCCATGCTCACCAGTAGACCAGTCACCACTGTGATAAGTGTACCCAACAAGGAAAAGTAAAGGTAGGACAGAGAGTACCAGGAGTCTGCAAGAGGAGGTCTGACACTGACACAGACGGGAAACAAAGTGCTCATTATTATTTATTTATTTATTTTTAACAAACTTTATTTCAGGCTTGTTCTTTTGTTTTTTATTGTACAAGTTGATGTAATAAATTGACTAATCTTTTGCACTTTCCTTTAGGATGTAATCCACTCATTTACTGTGATCTTTGTGGTTTTACTGTGAGCCGACAGTCTTTGTTTGTTGTTGACTCACCCTGGTGATGTGGGTAAAGTCACTGGACTGGTCCAGGGCGTTGCTGTGGTGTAGTCTTCTCCCATTGTGTTGTTGCAGCCTGCTGTTGAGACTGGGAGAGGGTTTGTCTTTTCAGCCGTGGGTGGATAGACTTGTGCTCCGATTCCCACCCACAGGGTCAACACGAGACCTACCACCATACCAACAAGTCCTCCCTGCAAAGTCAATCATTACTGTATAGCACAGGTCTATGAGGTGCAGAATGTAAAAACTTAGTCATTGTTTCATAGTTGACATACTTTGAACATTTAGCTAATTTTTCTTTCATTTGATACAGAAATTCATTTAAAACTGCATGTTTTATATTATTGATAAAAATGTGGACACATGAAAAATAAATGTTAAATCTAAATGTTACTTATGTCACCAAGTGTAAATCTAAATGTTTAGAAATTATGAAAATATAAATATAAAAGTTAAAACTAAATGTTAAATTTGTCAAAGTGTAAACCTAAATGTTTAGAAATTATGAAAATCAAAATGGAAAAATTAAATCAAAATGGAAAAATTAAATCTAAATGTTGAAGTTAAATCTAAATATTAAATGTAAATGTGCAAATGTATGCAAAGTGGGCAGGCTGCATGATCGACAAGAGCTGACCTGCCCACTTTGTATAATTTCTTAACATTTAGCCCTACACTTTGTGACCAATTTAATATTTAGATTTACATTTAACATTAATGCTTTTACATTGGTATTTAACATTTACATTTAATTTTTATGTTTACACATTTATATAACATGCTTTTACATATTTTTTTTCTGAAAGGAAAATTGGCTAAATGGGAGGAATATTTCAGCTATTAAACAGTGACAGTATTTTTAAATTCGGCACCCCATACAGGTCTATATATTTGTTTTATTTACTTGTTGGGAAAAATACGAGAATTACTCACTATTGAGTTTGGAGTGCGGAAAAACATGCCTAACAAATAGAGTCCCAGGAGAGGCCCACTGATCATTCCAAACACAGAGAGGGCTGCCTGAAAGAAAAGCAGTGAGTTGTAGTTTCACATGTTTACCACATGGTGGAGCTGCAGAGCAAAGATTCACTGGGAGGAAGTTTACCTGCAGGACACTTCCCATCAGAGAAGCAGCACCAGCCATCCCGATGCACACAGCTCCAAAGAATACACCTGGGAGTCACCATAAGAGTCACGTGTTTCAGATAAGTTTGGTACAAACACAATAATAACACTACGCTTTCTGTAGCCTTAAGGGTGATTTATTAGGTTCACCTTGTTTGTTCTTTAGAAACTTAAATATCAGCTCTGTGTGTGTGTGTGTGTGTGTGTGTGTGTGTGTGATGGGATGATTGATTAATTAGCGCCACCTGTTGATCTGGAGGGTGTTTCATTTCATCAGCCTGGAATCCATCCTATTTAATGTTTAATACAGGCGTTTTCTTACAAAAAGTAAGGAAGTAGGTGTGGCTTATCACCAGGCTAATAACTTATAGTAGTAATAATTAACCTGCTGAGCACAATATGATGAATTTTCAACCAACATGCTGGTGTTATTTTTCAACACTGGTTGCATTTAATGTGAGTTAAATAGTATCCAGGTTAATGATATATAAGAATTTTCACTGCCTGATATTTCATAAAATAGCATTATTTCTGTTACACAACGGGTCAATTCACTTGGTACACACTCAAACAAATGAAAAAGTTAAATATACAATAAGAGGTCAGAGTCGCTTGTACTCTTAGCTTTTACATCAGATATTTTCTTTTCTTTTATTTATTTATTTTTTTCTTTTCTTTCTACATCAAATATTTTCAACAATATTTTCAAACTTAATTCTTTCCACCCACGTCTCTAAATATTGGAAATTTGCTTCCGAGAAACATACATTCGTTTTTCAAAACATAGAATTTTTTTTTTTTTTTTACAGATAAGGCTATTTAATTAGAAGAAAACATTTTTTCTTTTATCCTTTAAAAAGCATCATTTTTTATGTTGTGTACATATTCACCTATTACTGTAACTATTGTATTATATGTACAGTATATATTTGTATACATATTGAAATATTTAAATGTACACATACCTAAATTAAAAAAAATTGTTACAAAAATAAATACACAAACAATCTCCTATATATATATATATATATATATATATATATATATATATATCACTCTGTTAGGTGTCCTTGAGTGCTGAGAAAGGTGCTTTTAAATTATTATTATTATTAGTAGTAGTAGTGGTAGTATTAATGATAATAATTATAATGATAATAATAATAATCAGTGTTTACCAAGTACCAAGGTTACGCATACTCCAATGGTAAGCAAATTGCAGGGGGTACATAAAAATCTACATAATTTATATAGCGCTTGATGGAAATCAAATCAAGTTCAAAATAAGCATATTTGGAGTTTGCATTAATATTGTGATGAAATAAAAATGTAAATATCTGATATATGGTATATTTTATGCATTTAAACATCTTTATAGGCGTGTACGACTGCACGTCATTGACTCAGGAACAGTCTTTCCTATTGGAACATGCTAATGCAGGTGGGCTTTAGGCTATTAACGTAACCAGGAACATCTGAACTCTGCGTTGTGACAACATCACATGATGCAAGGCCACACAAACTTGGTTTCATGTTAGCTTTGTTTTTACTAGGGACTGAGGAACTCTTATAGCTGAGAGCATCTGATGCCTGTGAAACATTGGAGGTCATTTGTGCTGTAGCAGTTCTTGTGAAATCCAGTAGTTATGGCTACTGATTTATGTGGCACATTTATGGTTTAACTGCACTCTTATCCTGTATTTTGCATTAGTTGCAATGATAATACCGCCCATGTGGAACAAAAACACGCATTTAGAGCCGACAAGATAAGATAAAGATCATTTGGATGTCTACTATTGTCCTCTCGGCTTAAAAGGGAAGCTTGGCGATATATAATGTAGCTCCTGCTTACTGACGCACATTGCTTAACACACACAGGCCATGCTAAGTTATGTCTTAGAAAGCAATAATTAGCCATTTTCAGCAGAAAGCTTTATCAGAATCAGAAAATACTTAGAATGGCAAAGAGCGGCATATTAGAAAACACTAATAAAAATAATTATACATACACGCAGAAAAAAAGGAGCAAGACTCCACAAAGAAAATGTGAAAATGAAAGATAAGGTGTAAAAATAATAACCAATAGAAAACCGATATACATATGTAAACTGATTCATTTTATTTATTTATTTCTTTTTGTGCCTATGAGCTTTTATTTTGGTACTTCCGGTGAACTTGCATATTAGCTAATCATTTAGTTTAACCCGTGACATCCAGAACCAGCATTTAAAATTTGGGTTTATATTTCACATTGAGATCTAGATTTAACATTTTGATTTAGAGTCAACATTGAGATTTAGATTTAACATTTAGATTTAGATTTAACATTGAGATCCGGATTTAACATTTAGATTCAGTCAACATTTAGATTTAACATTGAG
Organism: Gouania willdenowi; assembly: GCF_900634775.1. Classification (NCBI taxonomy): domain Eukaryota; kingdom Metazoa; phylum Chordata; class Actinopteri; order Blenniiformes; family Gobiesocidae; genus Gouania; species Gouania willdenowi. Next base: position 8,936,611 of record NC_041048.1, on the reverse strand, counting down.
ATCTGGATTTAACATTTAGATTTAGTCAACATTTAGATTTAACCTTTAGATTTAGATTTAACCTTTAGATTTAGATTTAACATTTAGATTTAGATTCAACATTTAAGATTAAACCAATTTCTATGCTATTGGCTAATATGTGCTTAAGTCTTTTATTTTTATCCTCAGAGGTGAACTGTATGTATCTAATCCAGTACGCAGAATTCAGAATGAATGAGAAGAAATGGGAATAATGGCGCGATATTGTTACTATTCTCAAAGCTCTGCAGACATTTAAAAATACAATTTCTTCTTCAGTGATATCCTTGGTAAAAGATTAATGAGGAAGTCTAAGTTTGTCATGTGACTTACTCAGGCCCATGTTCAACCAGGACGTTTGTTTCTGTGTCAGGTGTTTAAACACTGGTGCAATTAAGTCCTCCATAGTGACGGCCACTAGAGCATTAATGCTGGACGACACCGTGCTGAAATACATCCAAGCACACGCTGTTAGATACTGACAGTAAAGGAAGACTTTTCGTTATTGTGAGTGTAATGGTCCCACCATCCTGAGAGTTTACATTATGTATTCAGAAAACAAAATTAGTCATCTGTAGCAGCTGTAAAACTGTTAAAACTCTGACCAATCCCTGCTATTGGGTACAAATGCAAAGAACTAATCAGACGCCTTCGTCATGTAAATACTGTACATCACATTTAGTCACAGCTGTTATGATTCAAGTCGTCATATTTTTATTAGCCTTGAATTTGGGAGTGCAAAAACAGACATCTGTAGGATAAAGTTTGTCACCAGCTACAAAACTATTGTTTATTCTTTTAATATATAAAATATATATTTAATATCTTATCATTGCATTATGCTTAAAGCTGCTGAAGAATAGAGCTGTGCATTGCCATCAATCTGACAATACGATACGATTCACGATTTGCATGATATATCCCGATACTAAACAATACGATATACATTGTGATATATTGCAATATCAATAATTACAAACTTTTCCTTTAAAAGCAGAAAATGGTATGTAATACAATTTATTTCATTTTTTTAGTTGTGAGGACAAATAAATGGCAACTGACCATAATTTTAGTACAAATATATATAAAAAAAAAAAAACAAGTGGCATGTTTATCAAACTGTCAAATTAAAATTACATTTTTAAAAAAAGTTTAACTATTGCTTCTACAACAGATTCTGATTCTCTTAAGGTCTTAAATTCTTTAAAAATAACATAAAATAAAGTAACGACATACATCTATAAATATATGTTTTTTACAGCTAAATGCATTGAGGAATGAGGTAGTTTAACAAGCTCTAATGTGGTTCACTGCCACCTAGTGATTGGGCATTTACATGCTATGCATATGTTAGCGCAATTAAATTTTTTTTTTTAATCATATTTTTTAACTAAAATATAATCTATTTGGTGTTTTTTGGATTGATACAAAAATTTGCCCCTGAATTATCAAGATATATCACCGAATTGTTTTTTTCTTACACCGAGATCATCTGCTTGAGGTTAAAGTTGCTTGTTGACATTTTCCGAAAGGTTTTACCCATTGCATTGTGGGATGTGGAGTCCCGTAAACAGATGCATAGAAGTGTTTTTTTTACTCTATTCTTATCGTGATTTCTTGTATTTCTTCACCAAACAAAAAGGACAGTGATTAGCTTGACACCATTTTTGTTATAATTTGTCCCTGGTATTCAACGTGATATCACCTCACGCCGTAAGACTTTCAATTCCATCCAAATTCTTTCTATCGAAACCGTAAAATAAACATCTGCATTTGTTTTGCCACAACTTTTAGTCTATGAAAACACCAGAAATGTTTTGAGAAGTCACTTTTGTCACGAGTCTTGGGGCGAAAACACAATAAATCACGGTAAAAATGAAGTAAAAACACGTCTATATACATCTGTGTATTAGACTACACATCCCATAATGCTTTGCGTGAAACTTTACAGACAATGCCAGTAAATGGAGTGTTAATAGTGGCAATCAAACCAAACTTTTGAGCTGCAATTTCAACCTTTTACACCTTTTTTTTTTTTGGAGCAAATGATCTTCGATTTATTGATCTATGAGGTCTACAATTTGACTTTATCTCATAAAAAACACAAAAAAAAAACAACTTCCTTTCCCATGGTATGTATATGTCTCACCTCAGGGTACCGCTGTAAGCTGCAGCCACAAACAGCCCAGGGATTCCTGGGTAATCGGCCAATATATCCATCACAAGGTAAGGCAGCAGCTGATGACATAAGGAAACCAGTTTACCCAGTGAAAACAAAATAAACCATTGAAGCACAGCAACTATGGGAACTAAGAAAATAAGAACAATCCCTCCCTCCTGTTTGTTATAGCTCAGAGTTTGACTTCTCACTCTGCATTTTAATAAAAGTATTTGTGTTTCAATATTTCCTCAAATTCAAACTGATTTAAACCCAAATGCATGTAATTATAAACTTGTTACAGTTACATGCATGCATACGTAAAAGTGATTCTACACATAAGAAAGAAATTATTAATAAACCATTCAGATATTATTGCTATTTTTTTACACTGGGATGGGCTTAAATACGTTTTACTTCATCCCACTACATTTCGGCCATTTATGCTTTATTTTTTTGTATCAGACCTGATTGCATAGAATGTATTTTCTTTTGTGTACAACCTTTTTTGTGTTTATTTCATTGCCTAGCTTGAAATAAAATGAATAAATGACCATATCTGGGTCAGATTGGTTTAGTCAGAAGCAACAGGAAACGGACAATCACACTGGGAACTCCACTTTATGTACAAATAAACCTGAAAATTGCATTGGTTTGAAAATCGCTAATAAAAAAGTAACTAAAACTCAAAAAAAAAATATAATCTAGAGGCATGTGATGCTGATGCAATAATCTCTGCTAACTAACAGTGAGACATTACAATCTTTAATTTGAAGAAGAAACTCGTGAGTATAACTTAATATTGTCATGTGATGTTGCTCAGTTTGTTTTTTTCCTTTGTTTTTCTTTCATTATTTGCTTTCACTTGCATATGAATTTTCTCTCCCAGCGTTTACATAAGTAGACATGTGCTATTCTTTCCACTTCACGTGACAATAAAAGAGGAACCTGCTGATGAAATTACCTGATCGTACGTTGTTATATCCCCATTTAACAGTGGGTCACACTTTTTGTAGATAGAATACATGGTGAGGCCAGACAACATAGCCAGACTCACAGTTAACCACAAGCCAACCATGTTGACATAAAGAGACCTGGGAAATGAATGAAGGCGAGTCAAGACACGGTGTGCAAAGTGCATTAATTATAGTTGGTAGCACTGCTGGAATGCTCACATCTTGGCGTGGCCCAAGGTTTTGCAAGAGATATATCGCTGCACCTGGGACTGGTTGATGGAGTAGATAGACACCCACATAACGCTGCCGCCAATCACTATGGTCCAGAAAGTGTGTCGTTTCAGAGGATCTGGGTCAAAGCTGGCATTCGAAAAGCACAAAACATATAGTCGTGTGTTTAAATTTATTTTAGAAGACATAGATTCATATTCAGTTTCCTATGATGTATTTCACTCTGGCACAATATGATATTTTGTACTTATGGATTATCTGGTCACATTATTATCATAGAATAATGACCAATCTTTATTATAACAGGAAAGAACAAAAGGGTTTATGTTTTTTGGAATCATTTTGTGTGTTTTTTGTTGTCATTTTATTTTATGTATTTGTCATGTTATGTTTGATTATTTTGTATAATTCTTGTTTTGTATATTTATGTATGTGATATGTGTTTTTAGAGTTGTTTTCAATGGCGTTTTGTATGTTTTTGTTGTCGTTTTCTGGTTTTTGAGTCATTTTTATGTGTTTTGGAGTCATTTTTTGTGTTTCTGTAGTCGTTTTCTATATATTTCTTATTTTGTATGTTTTTTTAACTTGTTTTGGTTGTCATTTTGTGTTCTTAAGAGTCGTTTTTTGTGTCATTTTGTATATTTTTCTCTTATTTGTATGTTTTAAGGCACTTTGGGGCGAATTCACTAAGATCTGAAATGAATTTAATTTAATTTTTAATTTTAATTACTTTATTAATCCCTGAAGGGAAATTATGAAGGGTGCTAAACCAGTTGTGTCCCTAAATCCTTTGGTGACGCAGTTTCCTCTCCGGCTGCGAGGAATTCACTGAGATTGCAGCAATGATTAGCGCACGTGCAGAAGTGGTGGAGACCGCCCTATTTAAATGAACGTTTTGCTCGTTCAGTGCACAGACGCACACAATGATTTGAGGAAGTTAAATTGGAGGCAGGTAAACTTCTCTGTCTGCTGCACAAGCATTTAATGATGTAGAAAACTAATTAAACAAATAAAAATGTTTCAAACCAAATTATATTTTTTAGAGTCATTTTTTGAGTCATTTCGTGAGTTTCTGTACTTGATTGGTGTTGTACTTGTTTTGTATGTTTTTGTTGACATTTTGTGTGCTTTTGTTCTCATTTTATTATGTTTCTGTTGTAATTTTGTGTATTTTTTTGTCATTCTGTGTGCCTTTGAAGTGAATTTGTTAATTTGTCTTGGGGGCCGTAAAAAATCGGGCCAAAGGCTGCATGTGGACCCAAGCCGCCAGTTGCCCTTGCATGATTAATAAGATCTGTTGCAAATTCTTCTGAGTGATATATCTTTTTTCTTTACTCAAACCAGCTTGGTTGTTATGACACTCACACAACAAGTTTCATCAGGTCTTGAGCATACACAGGTATTTATGTATACTCACTCAAAGGCTTCTAGTCGGCCTCCTTGGCCGGCGTCCTCCCAAATTTTTCCCAGGCCTCCTTGCAGTACAGCTCCTCTTGCAATTACAGCCAAGAAACCTGCCAACATGATTACCATCTGCATCACGTCGGTCCAGATCACAGCTTTCAGACCCCCCTGAGGCCAAAGGAACAAAAGAGACGTTTGTGGAGGGTTACACCCAGTTTGTAACGTATTAAACTATATCATTAATTATGTTTCACAAAAAAGCCCTATTCAACAAATGCTGACAGACACAGGTGAACAAAAAAAACCAGATGTAACATGATAAAAAGGTTGATAATGACCTTAGATATCCCTCAAAGTATCGGATTCAGTGAAATTGCTGCAGTAGTTGTCAGAACAGGGACAAGCAACTTTTTATCATAGTGTGTTCCACAAAAATGTGATTATGTGATACGAGAGCCACTTTTTCAACATTCATGTCATCATTTCCAAAAACGACCTAAGCATCTAAGCATTAATCTCATTTTGTATATTTAACTATAAATTTGTTTAGTTTTGTTGTCTTTTTGTATAGTTTTCTGTTATTTTGTATGTTTTTTTTTTCTGTGTTTTGCTGTCATTTTGTGTTTTTGGAGTCAATTTGTGTGTTTTTGTAAGTATTGTACATTTTAATATAAATATGTCTATTTATTCTTTATGTTTTTTTTGTATGTTTTATTCAGGCATTTTGTGTGTTTTTGAAGTAATTTTGTGTGTTTTAGTAATTATTTTATTTTTTAATATCAGAATCAGAATCATCTTTATTCGCCAAGTGTATGTTGTACACACGAGGAATTTGACTCGGTCAACTGATATGAATGTCTATTTAGTTTTTCTGTTATTTAGTATGTTTTATTTAGGCATTTTGTGTTTTTTTTGACATTTCATATATTTTATTATCAATTTGTTTATTGTTGTTGGCTTTTTGTATATTTTTCTTTAATTTTTCTGTCGTTTTGTGTGTTTTTGTTGTCATTTTGTATATTTTCTTCTTATTTCATATGTTTTTGTTGTCGTTTTCATTCTGAATATTTTTCTTTCTCTTTTTTTGTGTGGTTATGGAGTCTGTTTGAATTTATGCGTTAGCTTCGGGTGCCACACTAAAATTAAGCCCCCGGACCACCAGTTGTTAGAAAGAAAAAGTGCAAACCAAAGTGCAGTAGAGGATGCAAACTGCTCCTGTAGCCACCAACACTCCCCACAGGTCCAGCCCAGTTACTAAAAATAAAGACACAAAGGCCATTTAGGACTGTTTGGACATTTAGGTATAAACATTGTCAAGTATGGGTTTACAGCCTTCAGTATTAGTACTTGTGTCTGTTGTTTCCTCTTCACTTACTTTGATTGAGTGCAAGTGCTGGAGCATAGATGACTAATCCAGTGTACAGAGCCTGAGAAGAGGTTGTTCTCCATTAGATGATTTGATGGAATCACAACAATCGTGCAATAAATATTCACAGTTTGAAGGAAAGTTTTATCCACAATCAGTTTTTGCATAAAGTCAAATGGAGCAAAGTGGACAGCTGCTGCTTAGAAAAACGACATGTGCCATCAAATATCTAGATGTTTGTTTTGCTTCACAATTAGGTTCGAGAACAGAAATCTTAATTATTAGTATTATTAGTTTGAGAACTATTTCTTGATTTCTTATAATCAATTGTGTGTGTGAAGATGTTAAGATGTTCAGAAGTCACAGTCCTGTATCATGTAGATACACTCAGGAAATAAGTGACACTCCTTTGTTACATTCTGTTGCTCTGTCTTAACGGTGGTTGCTGTATATGATAAGACACATGGCAGATTGAATTGTCTTCTGAACTAGTCCGCCAGCCAATCGCTTGCTTAGGTTTACTTGTGACTAACTTAGAATAAAAAACACTGAAATAGTATTACTCTTGTCGTCTGTCCTTGCAGTTGTTCAATAAAGATCTGGAAAGAAGGTATAAAGAAAAAACTTTACAGTTTGTTGAAATCAAGTTATGTTTTACTTACAGTCTGGATGATGTACATCGATGTTCCAATGATTCGGACTGGTTGACTGAAACGCAACTCAAGATACTGGAAATGGAAAATAAATTGTAATAACTCAGTTTAATCAATATCATCTTCTGCACTAAATTACGTTGACATTGTTGATGTATTTAGCTGCATCATTATCTGCTACAATTGAACCGTCAACAGGGTTGGACTGGCCATTTGGCACACCAGGCATCATCCATGTTAACAGGTGGCAGTAAAAGAGTGAAAAGTGAATAAAATGAGTCAAAAGCAGTCATGAGTGGCTAAAAAATGGGCAAATAAAGAGGAACCAGGTAGTGTGTAATGGAAAAAGGTAGCTTAAATGAGCAAATTGTGGCAAACAATAGTGAAAAAGGGCAAAAATGTGGAACAGAAAGAGCCACAATGTAGGGGGAAAAGGAAACAAGTGAAATTTATTGGGCAAAAGTTAGCTTATTTGAATGAAAAGTGGCCAATAAAATGTAAAAAAGGACATAAATTGGATAAAAGTGTCAGAAGGAACTTGCAAAATGGACAAAAATTCCTTTATTGGCTAAAGGAAGTTAAGTCTGAAAAAAGTGTCAGAACTTTTTTGAAAAGGAAGTTGCAAAATGGCCAAAGGAAATAAGTAAAAAAAGGTGTTAAAAGTTTCCCCATTTTAAGGTTTTCTGGGGGAATAATAATTAAAATTCAGACATAAAGAGCCACATGTTGAGCATCACTGCCTTAATAGTGGCTTCTATGTGGCGTCCTCTGATAATGTAGTGGGTTGGTCTGAACAGAAAATGTCAAGGCTGACTTTTGTCCCCAGTCCATCCCTGACCATCAATAAGATAAAGCTTTACCTGCAGAAAATCTACATTCTTTAGACAAACATCAACATCATTACTCTAATTATAAATCATACATTTCAACAGTCATTGGCTTTTTCTTCTTTTTTCTTTATTTTTACCTCGTAAGCACTCGTGATCCCAAGCCGATAAAAAAGCGGAACAAAGATCTCGGCCGTGATGGCGGACATGATGGCGTAGGCGAATCCAAAGAGCCAGAAGGCCGCCCCGAACCTGTAGGCCTCGGTTGGTGTACCGATCACAGTAATACCAGACATGAAACTGGCAGTGAGTGACATCGCAACAGGCACCGCCGACATCTGCCGACCACCCAACAAGAACTCTTCACTGCTGCTCTCTTTGCGTGTGCGGATAGCCTGAAAAAGGCCGATACCAGCAGCTCCAATGATTGTCCCTGCAAACACAACATAGTCCCACACAGAGAACGTGGCCACTGGGCCCCCGGTGCCAACCATGGTGATTCCAGCAAAGTCAACCTTTCACAGATTGTGCAAACAAATATCGTCACCAGGACTTGTTTATGTAGTTTCTAAATGTATTTCCTTATTGTTTTTGAGTCCAGTTGTTTATCCACCATTGCCTGAAGCAAAAGTAAACACTTGGGAATCTGTCTCAGGTTATCAGCTCTTCTCACGTTTTCCTCATGAAGTTTCCTTCCTTGAACCATCGACAAATTACCAATATATCCAAGAAAGTGTTTGTTGTAGTCGTCTTTGTTTCCTGGCAGTTGTTCACTCTGACTGCGTCTTTAACTGATAACAAAGCAATGAGAGGAGTCTCGTCCGCTTCTACACTTAGGGCAACTATAAAGATTAGTTCACTTGAGTTAATAATCCATCAAGGACAAAAGTTCACAAAGACACGGTGAACTAATAGAAAAGCCGTACTTGCATTGATTGTATAAGAGAATGATCTTGTTTTTTTTTATTTTACTAGCAGCTCTGAATCAGCTTCCTGTAATAAAAGCGGTCTATGGTTTGGGAAAGTTGCAGATTTAGTGAGATGTTATGTGCAGCTCTGGGTTACTCAGTACCTATTGATTTGTTTAGGCATTTAGAAGGAAGGCACATCCTTTGGGTTTGGCTGCTGCACTGACACATGCTCAGAATTAAACCTCCAGCATCAGCAGGTTTTTGTGTTTTTGGTTACTTATCTATATAAATAGGTGTAAAAACAAGCAGATGTCAGCTTTTATACCAATACTTTGTGTCAGCACTACAGGATTAGTGAATTATAACGAAATAGGACATATTTTCCAGTTGATTTCACTCAAGTCAGCATTGATGAAGCAGCCATTGACTGTGGACTTAATGTCAAACATTTCCTGCTCATTGTATAGACATTTGACACATGGAATGACAAAAATATAAAAAATTACATCAGAAACACACAAAAACGACTACAGAAACACACTAAATGACTCCAAAAATGCATGAAAATAATAGAAGATATAGAATAATAGAAACATTATATGGAAATTATATACAACATAAGATTTTGTAAGTTGATGCTGTTGTTTATTCACTCATTAAAAACTGAGCAGAATTGACTGAGGTCCAGACAAATCAGTGGAATATCAGTGTCCTCAATAGACTAATGAGGACGACTGAAGCTCAGTCATTGTCTTTGTTTGTGATCACTGGATGAACAACATTCTTTGCTTTTACTTCCCAATAAATTCCAAACGCTCCAAAACAAGCAAAGGTCACCTTTGGAAAGATTCCGTTTTCAAGCACCAAAACGCTGTTTCCATGTAAATAGACCGCCATAACGTAGAACTTTTGCGTTTTCACTAGAAAAGATTTTTTTCAAAACTGCCGTCATGACCAGACAGTCGCACCACGTGATATTTTGACACTTTGGATAACATAATAAATTACTTCTGCCAAATACGTAACATTTTGAAACAAAAAAAATAAATCAAAGTGATAGCATATACAATATTCTAAGTGGATCTTTTATTGCATTTAAACCTTTTTTTAACTAAAAGAAATGCATTTGGACAGAATATTTAGGTGTCACATCATTGACCAATGTACCAATACATACTACGCTTGATTGATACGTGCAAAAAAATTTATCAAAACATGAAACAGAAATTGAAATGAAAGATTTAAAAAACTATTAACTGTTGCAAACAAGCAAAGACCATATTTCTTGAGGTAAATAGCATCATGACAGTCATGGAAAAGCATGAGATGATTCAAAATAAGATTTGATTCAATTTTGATGAAATATAAATACATCAGAAAGGGAAATATAAATTAAAATGTCATCTTTTCACACTTTAAGAGTCTGTGAGACATTATTTAAACTGTCTGTTTCTCCATAGATCATTACCACTAGATTAAAATATGACTGCAACGCTGTGCAGAAGGAAAAAAAAAAAGTGCCTTAGATGGTGTGAAGTTTAACTTCCTGTTTTGACTCGCCCACAACTGTTCATCTTGTGTGTGAAGCAGCTTCAGTTAATCTTTACTCAGTTTAGAGACAAATGGGTTCATTTAAGAGAAAGAACAAAAACCTCTGGTTAAAGTTTAAAACACTTTTTGTAAAATCCTAAACTTTGGGGAGAAAATTAAGCTGTTCAGGGGGCGTTGTGAAATTTCATCCTGGTTTATGGTGTTTATGGTGACCTTTTAGAATCTTTAATTCAATCAGGATGCCCTCCCCCCCCCAAAAAAAAAAATACATATACTGTGTGTATATATATATATATATGTATATTTTATTTATTTTTTTTTTTTTTTAAGTCGAAATTGCTATTTGCAAATTAAATTACCTTAAGTAATAGTTTATGCTACTCAACAGAAAACAAGGTTTTTGAGAAGGTAAGTTGCATGCTGTCCTTCTAACGGTGTTGTTAGGAAACTGAGGTCGGAGGATGATGAACATTAACATGTCATCCACGTAATGGGATAAACATTCAAACATTCATCAGCTCTTTTTCGTCACTAATGGGAGGTGTGCCGCTTGTTTGGGTAAAGGTGGATTATTGAGCACCTCTATATATACTGTCCACCATGTGGTCATCATCTCATCTGGAAACATCTTGACAGCAGGTGACTTTTCTTCACTGCATTGTGTTGTTATTGATGCTGATGTGACTCTTTCTTGTCTTTGAATGAAGGACCTGAAGTGAACACATGGACTCTGCTGTGCTAACCTTCTGGCTGCTGTCGCTGCTCTTCATGCCTGCTGTGCCACAGTGTGTTCTTTCTAACTTCACCATCCACGTTGAGAAGCCTGAGTGTAAATTCTGCGCCGCCATCAACACGGCCGTCTGCGAGGGATTCTGTCCCTCAGAGGTATGTCGCACAACTGTTGGCAACAATAGGAAACAAAGACTACAGCACGTGACTTTTTTAATTTATTTTTTTACTAATTCACACATTTTGGCTTATTAATTAATTTTCAAAAAAGGGTAAATACTTTGAAAGCTTAGTGGCTGTGAGTGGAAATCAACATTAACCAGATCTAATAGAAGACATGATTATTTTATTATTTAATCTTCTTATGATTATTCATTTCAGATCTTGAACACATGATATTTGTTATTTTTTTAAATAAAGCACCTTCCATTTGTAATTATATATACAGTATACAGTATGTGTTTTCATTGCAACAGGGAATTGTGAAAATTAGCTAATTTAACATTAATAATAGGGAAATGTGCAGACAGCATTATGGAATTGCACATTTCATGATGTCGTGTTACACTTTTAGCATTAATATGGATCTAGATCTAGATCTAACCCTTAAATGTATAGTATACTTTGTACTGCACACATATTTTAAATTCCCTCTGTTTGTACTTTTATTGTTTTATTTTAATGTACTGTGTTTTTAGGGGATGTTTTCGTCATTTGCAGGACTAAAGATGAAAATTAGTTTTGGCTAGAATCATGCATAATTTGCATATTTATGTTTATTAATGTGTATTTTCCCTTTCGTGATAAAATTTAAATTCTAAAATCCCCAATTGTTTAATCACATTGTCTTTTTTTCTTGACTGAAACAAAGAAATAAAAAAGTGGGACTTCGTTACTGATTCCATTATAGCACAAGAGTGAATTTACCTGATAGATATCAGATTTATGCATAAAAGACATTCTTAAGTGGAACTTGACTTCTAAAGAATTAAACTTTTTTATTTAACCTAAAAATAAAGGCAGTAATAAATCTGCTAAATATTACTGCTCGGAATCTGAATTCTAGATTCGTTAGATTTACAATTAAAATTCCACAAAATCTAAAATAAATAAATACTCTATTTACGTTCATTTACATGAAAACCTTTTTTTTTAATGAAATCTTTATAATTTCAGTTTTCAGTTTATTTCCGTTTATGTGTTTGTTTCAGTCTAGCAAAACATTCAAACATAAATCACAATTTAAAAAAAAAATATATATATATATATATATGTATATAACAAGAAAAATGCTTATATGCCCGACATAAATAACATTCAAGTAAGTTAACTTTTCCAATAATACATAGAAAAGAAATGCAATCATTCAGCAATTACATTTGAATTGCCTTTTTCAAATTAAAAAGATAAAAGCTAGGTTTTTTTTTAAACTAATCCATAAAAGACAAACAAAGGATAATAGTGCAAATATACGAATGTAAGACGGACATAAATTAGAAAAAGGTAAAAACTAAATACATTTTAATAAATTAAATATAATTTAAAACAAAAACAAAACAAAGATTATAGATATAAAAGATAAAACAAAATGAATTTAAACGAGCTAGCTTATTTTTTTATCTTTTTAGATTGTGCATTATATGCATTAATTTGTTCTTTATTCTGTGTTTTCATCTGATGAGCAGGAGCTGAGTCGGATGGAGGAAGGCCGTAGTGTTGTGCATCAGAGTGTTTGCTTCTATGAGGAGGTGGAGTATCGTACAGCGGTCCTGCCTGGCTGCAGTAAGCTGTCAGACGCCGCCTTCAGCTACCCCGTAGCCGTGCGCTGCCACTGTGGTCACTGCAGGACCAGCATCAGTCAGTGCACGGTCAGAGCTGGCAGAGAAAGAGACAAGTGCATCAAACCAGTTAAATGGGTACGCAGGTATCTGGGCCAGAGCAGCCATTTGATCCCATTTTAATCAATGCAGCCTTTGATAGCTTATGACTTCTGTCAAAGAAGACGGCCATCTTTGTTCAGTCGGTAACGTACAGAATGCTTTCAGCTAGGGATGCACGATATTAGATTTTTTTTTTATTTTTTTTTTTGCAGAGATTATCCAGTTTCTGTAAAGGAATTAGCATACAGAATTATTCTTCATTCTTTTTATCATGTTGGCCCGCTGGAAATTGCAGAAATAAATCATTCTTTGTGCAAAATAAGAAAAATATGTAAAACATGTCCAATTTATTCATGGGAATAGTTTTTAAAGAAAACTGTTCAGATACTTGCTGCCTAACATTTACTACCAACTTACAAAATTAATGGTAGGGTAGGCGATTTTTAATGTTGCCTCCCTGATGGCTCCGCCTTTACCCCCCTTTCCCCTCCCCTCTTGCTCCCTCTCACTCACATGTATGTGCACAGCTGCTGCAGAAGAGGAGCTCAGCTCATCGCTTGTATTGTGTAGAATATTTGTTGTCTCATGTCTCATTCAGCAGTAAGTAAACAATAAACTTTATCATTAAAAATAATAATAATAATAATGCATCAATTTTATATATATGTTAAAAAACATCACCAAAAACTCTGTTTTAATGCTTTCAGTGTGAGCTCGTGTATGTGAGGAAACGAGAACGAGCAGGGAGACAGAGAGACATGATTGGTTAAAAAAAAGTTTTTTTTTATTTTTTTTTATTGGTTGAAGTTATTACAGATTTACAGCTGCTACAGATGATGGATTTTCTTTGTTCCTTTTTCAGAGCACATAAGATCTTAATTTCTGTCAGAAAAAAATTTCAACCAAAAACTTAAAAAGTGTATCTGAAAAAAATCGCCTACCCTAGCTTTAAATGTTGTATTTGAGTGGAAAAAATACTTTGGCTACTGTATGTTCCAAATGGCATACTCCGTAGTATGCAATACAAACTTAATAGTATATACTGTCTACTAAATACTATTAGTATGATTTGGATGATGACCGTTCCCACTGATGTATACTTTCACGTTTCCCAAGTAGCATTTGGAACCTACAACAAAAACCAGAAACTCAGACTAAATTTTATACTGATTCGCCACCTTTAAAAATTCTGTAAACATTTTAAGTGAGAAATTGACCAAATACAATATCAACATGTGGTCATTTGATTCATGAAAGTCACAAATACACATTTCTTTCAGAAGTTGGGTGTTTTTCGGTGATTCGACATGATGCTACAGACTTCCGGTTAACTTCAAAACAAGAGCCCTATTTACAAAAGCGTTAAAAAAAAAAAAATGGAAGACAAGAAGAGATGCTTTTATTTTGGAAAGAGGATGTTTGATTTTAAGCTTGAAGCTGGTCCCAGGGCGATTTTATGTCCTGCTCGCAATGCATCATGGAGTGGTTGAGTATGAATAGTGTACCCACCGCACACTTCAAAAATGTCCCGATATAGTATACATCCGCATATTTCTCGTGTACTCAATCCTTCCATGCTATCTAATGTGAACGCACTACATACTCATTTTGATGTCAGACTTAGTATGAGTAGTACGTTAGTATGACATTTTGAACACAGCCTCGTTTTTTTAAGAGATCCGTGCCGTATCGTTAAACTCTGAATAATTCTACTTAGAGATTGTTGAGTTCCTCGTTCCTCCATTGATTTCCAAACACTCCTGCAGTCTGCTCCCCACACACAAGATGGCGGTACTTAGTCACTCCTCCCCACAGGCCATGAGGCGTTTACGTATATATGATGTCTATGGGTTGATCAAGGAAGTAAAGCCTGTTATTTTATCGGTTAATTGTATCGGCGAAATGGCCGATACTTAAAGTGTAAGTACACCCCCAGGTTTTTGCTGACCTGCCACAAGGGGGAAATAAATTAAAAAAAATGCCTTTATTATGGGCTTTGCTCATAGAGTAGTTAAGACACGCCCAGTCACAGCAGCCCCTCCCCCACAGCATGGAGCTGTCACTCACTAAAAATGTTAAATTTAAATACTTTGACTAAAATGTATAGAGTGGGACTGGGATCAATAAACTACATTACTTTATACCTTATCATATATTTATTCAAAAGAAAAAAGTGGTTTTAGGGTATACTTACACTTTAATTTCAAAGCAGTGTCTGTTGATATCAATAATATGCCGATAATATCGTGCATCACTGGTTTCAGCTGTTTCTTTGTCTTTTTTGTTAACATCTATGTTTCTGCTTCATTGATAAAGAATAAAAATAATTATGAAATAAATGTATCTCTATCATCAATATTTACCTCCTCATGTGACCGTGACTCACGGGAGTGTGAGCATGATGTTTAAAGCACAGAAAAGTCCATTTAGCTTAACATGGGCCCTTTAAATAATCCTCTGCCCTTGACTTCACCACTTCCTGTGTTTATGCCAAAACAAACATGACACCAGGAGGCTCCACAATGTCACCCTATCTTTACCTCATTGGTGGTTATGGAAAGCGCTTGATTTTAACTGGATTATCAATGACGGTCTTTGTTTAACCTAGAAGATTTAGAGCAGAGTGAACAAGGGAATCACCGTAGATTCAAAGTGTGAGTTTAGTAGTGACTGTGACTCATTGTCTCGTGCTTATGATTTGACTCCATTCTTTAAAGGAAATTTTGGACAGCTGGAGCTTATAAATAGCACAGCAGCAGAGGGTGGTGAGATCTTAAATCCATCATGTGGGTCTGAGTGTTTATCTCATCTTTACCTAAATGACATCTGCCCGTTACTGTTGTAACAGTTTTAATCTTTAACATTTACCGTTGAAAGGAACACATTTTTACTCATCAGTGAGCTCTGCAATTTTAGAAAGGGAAAAGACAGGAACACGACTTTAACCCTAGAACACTTTCGCTAAATTTAGTAACACTATCACTATTTTTTACAATAAATAATAATGATGACTTCAATAAACAATAAACCCAATATTTTATACCCAAAAAAAGTAATTATAATCAAAATATATCAAAATGTGACAAAGTAAAGTTGTGTTCTTTTATTTTCAACCATGCCATGCCTAGCAAAAAGTAGAAAAAAAAAACTACCATGGGTGAACTCCAAAAGTATTAACCAAAATTACTGAAAAATTTAGGAACGTGAGAACAAAACTAATCAGGAAAAAAAAAAAAAAAAATTTAAACTGGAAACAGTATTTGCTCTATGCATTTCTGGGGCATTTGAGGCTTCTCTGATGAATTAAAGTCTATTTGACACATTAACAGCTGCAGGAGAGAGGAAGAAAAAACTTTAAAAATGACATTTTTCGATTGGTTAAAATAATCACCTGACTAAAATATTTTTATCACCATATCAATTTCCTTGGAAATCACCACTTTTTAATATTTATTTACAACTAATTGAATAAATAAAGATAGCATGGAAATGTTAGGCTCACTTTTACTTTATTTTTTGATGCTGTCAATGCATACAGGTTAGTATTAATAATAATGGGGCACGATCACAAAATCCCCCGAACGTGAGCCTGTAGGAAAAAGTGGGCTTTGGTGTATAGGGAGACATCCACACGTTCTAAAACAGTGCTTCTCAAACTCTTTTGGCTCCAGTACCCTCTTTATTTTGTTCTGAATCCGACTACAACGTTTGGTTTAGAAAACTATTCAAAAACAACTGTAGAGCATAATGATAGAGTGAAAACACACATTTTAAAGAATCTCATTTTGTAAATAAGTGGAAAGAAACAGTATTTACTGCAGTGGTTCCCAACCTTTTTTATATCTTGATCCCATTTTTGATTGAATTTCTGGCGACCCCAAAGACATATTTTTTTCTTCTAAAGATAATTTTTGATTGAGTTTGAGCTCAGATATATATATATATATATATATATATATATATATATATATATATATATATATATATATATATATACTGCATTTTAGTTGAACTAGATTTATATTTCACAAAGTGAAAGTATAGAAATACAGTTGTTTAAGATGATAAAAATCTATTTACATTTTTCAGAAATTTCAGGCGACCCCATTTAAACTCCATGTGACCCCACAATGTTGAAAAACTCTGATTAAGTGGATCCTGAATAGATTGATGACTATAGTTTTTTATCATTTCCGGTCATCTCACGTCTCATGGTGGGACCAAGACTGACACTTTATTTGTTCATTCTCTCTCTCTCTCTCTCTCTCTCTCTCTCTCTCTCTCTCGCTCTCTCTCTCTCTCTCTCTCTCTCTCACACACCCCTAATGACGACAAGGTATTAATAACTATTTAAATTGATTTAAGACACTATAAACTATCTAAGATGGCACCCTTGGCAAATTAATGTGATATTAATATAACTAAGATTATCACTCCTTGTCTATCCCCTACATGTTAGAAGGACAAAATATTCTTCACGTGACTCATGTGTGGTGCAATCCCAGGATGAGGTGTAGAAAAAGAACAAAGTTTACTCAATACAAACATGGCGTCCTGCAGTCTCAAAGTTTAAATAAGGTCTAAATTAAATGGGCTCAAAAACGTTCGTGTAAATCTTTATTACAAAATGTTTTCATAGAAGGAAGGACCCAGAATGGAACATCTAATTATGTCTGTGTGTGAGCGTACGTACTGTAAGTGGATAAAAGGAGGATTTTTATTGCTTCTGGATTCCGTGTTTGATGAGGGCGTCCTCACGTGTTGCAGCTCCATTATTTATGCTTCCTCTCACATGGGGAACTGTCTGAGTAAAGATGGCATTGAGTGGAATTCACCCCTGTCAGCATTGTCGGGGTGACCAACTATGTGGTGCGCATACCGATGTCGCCTCTGGTCATCAGACTTTTGTTTGTGTTGTGTTTGTTCACCTAGAAACTTTGTGAGTAACGTTTTTCTTTTTATGGCGCATTGGAATGGAACGAGAAACATGTTGGCCATTGCTTCATTTGCACTGTCGTAGGTACTGTTCTTGCAATGAAATGGAAACTGAAATGTTATGTTATGCACTAAGACAAGGCTAATTTATTTTTCATAGCGCATTGCAAACGTAATTAAACATAGTCCAACATAAAACATTTAAATGTTTAAAAATCAATAAAAACACTCAAATCAACAGTAGAGGCATTTAAAATAAGCAGTAAAAAACATTAAATCAACAATAATGAGCAAAAATCTCCCTCTCAGTCATATGTAGTTAGTGGAGAAAGAAGAAACAAATTAGATTTTTTTCTGTCACATTTAATTCAAAGCCATCTTGTATTTAGATTATATTTTAATCATAAGTAAAGACCTGGTAAAAGCTGTAACCACGAATAATAGCTAAAACCCAACAGCAGCTGATAAAAAGTATGTCTAAAATAAAGTAAACTCTCTGTATCATTGTAAAGGCTACTTCCAACTTTATACAAATAACAAAACAAGATTTCATTTTTTTTTTAAATAATAATAAAATCCTCAATATAAAATGAAGACTCAACCAAGAGATATCTGTGAATCCTGTTTACTGGCAACTACTCAAAACAGATATATATATATATATATATATATATACTGTATGATCTCTGAAGCTAAGCAGGTCTGGGACTGGTTAGTAGGTGGATGGGAGACCACTGAGAATTCCAGGTGACACCAGTGGTGTCTGTCACTGTGTCCTTGGGCAAGGCACTTCACCCACATTGCCTCGTATGAATGTAGTGTAGTAGCTGTGGCTACAATAATAGTTGAAAGAATGAGTGAAAGAATAATCCCTTAATTCTGTAAAGCGTCTTTGAGTGTCCAAACAAGTCCTATATTATTATTATATTTATATATAAATAGATATTACATAATATCTATATTCATACATTCCTGGCTTTAGACGTCATAGCTGTTGGATAAAGCAGGGGTTCCCAACTTGTGGATCAGAATTTTAGTTTGGGTCATAGACGTGTTTTCAGTACTTTAACGCATTTTGTACTGAAGCAGTTACTGTCAATTTGTTAAATTTTCTTTGGAGCAAAAGTTTTTACAGAATGAATTACTTAGTTTTGGGGTTCTGGATGAAAAACTGAAATTGAACGCTGTAGTTTTTATTGTGATAAAATCTAAAAAATTGACAGCTTTTAATTGAAAATGTATCTTTCACATCTGGATCGGGAGTGGTTCATTCATCTTAAACTCAGTATGTTTAATTGCCTTTTTTTTACAGATGGCTATAATGGATCAAACTATTAATCCAGGCTTAAAGGCGAGATATTTGTGCCATTGTCTAACAATGAGCCACTAAACCCTGCAGCACAGAGTTCATTCTGTTTGGTTTCACATTTAAAAGATAAAATAAAATGCTTGCGACGACTGTGACATTTAAGTTCAACTGTGGGCCTTTTACATCAAAGTGATTAAAGAGTTACTTACACAACAATGTGAAAGGAATACCAAACTGTCTGCGTCATTGGCCCGAAGCCTGTATGTTACGTCATTTATACAGCTGAGTCTATACCATACCACAAAATGTATGTCCACACTGCTGTAACAAGTCTGCTTTTGTCTTTGATTTTTCAATATTATTACCATAGTTTTTCAGATTGTTCCTGCACTTGTTTGGCATTACCTGACAAAAGGTAGTAATTGCAGATGGTCATGCATCAGGCGTTAATAACGAACAGTCCGTTTTTTTTTAAGACTGTCCACCTTTTGCTGGAATTATTACGCGGCAATCAAGGAAGCATCAAAGCAATCAGCAGACACCTCTGAAGAAGACTGGCAGTTGACAGTCGAAACATGTCAGGACATCAAAGTAAATTTCCTGAAGAAATGATGACTGAATAAATGAAACCTCAACATATCATAATGTCCACCTTTTGGTACAACTTAATGCTGGACGCTCATTTGTTCTCCCTATTAATAATAATAATTCTCCCTAATTGTATGCAATGACAAAATAAATGATTCTTAATCAAAATATATGAGCGAAAAATTAATAAACAGGTTTTAATTCCTATTAACTGGGTTGTGAATCTACCTGAAAGTAGTTAATGTTTAATTTAACTGTTGGTTTAAATATTAATTTGTGAAGAAAATAACTATTTCATATTAAATACAGTACTAAGACAAATAGATTTATATTTGGGGACAAATATTTTCAGCCAAGGAGGTTATATAAATCACTTAAAAATACTGTGCCAGAGAGACACTGACTGTAACTCTACTAAACTATCACTGAAATATTTAAGATTTAAAGACTGTCTTTGTTGTAATTTAATCTTGTTTTTAACACAAAGTGTTCTCCCAACCCTTTTCTCTTAGACACGTATTATGTTCTGAAAAATGTCCTTCTTTTTGGTGTTATTGAAGTGGCCACCACCCGAAACTGGATGCATGTTCGGGAATGTTCGAGAATTCTAAAGCAGTGAAGTTAGCCAACACTTTACATGACGTGGGTAAGACATTGGAATTCTTTACAGCATTTGCACGCTTGATTTCCCAAATTAGAGGATCTGATTCTAGGTTGGCCTAGTAATAACAATAACCTAGCATTAGCATTCATCTAGTAATAGCATTAACATTAACTGCTCTATTTATTCTATTCTAGTTTCCAATGTTGTCAATGTTTAATTTTTATTCACGTACCCCCATGGCTATTTGCTTACCCCTGGGGGTACCCGTACCCCACTTTGGGAACCTAGGCTCTAGATTATACAGTAGCACGATGCAGTAGCTGTCCTAGATTTTTTTTTTTTTTTTTTTTTTGTTAAATCTGTGGAATTAAGGGTGAAATTAAATAGATCACAGATCTGTTCAAACCTGACTTTTCTGCTTTGATTAGTTGGAGCAGAATGAGATATTTGTTCTTGACAGGTTTCCAGTTTATCCCAAGGCTTCACAAAAAATGACAGTGCAGCAGTTTATATAACAGGGTAAAAAGAGGACGGAGACATGTCTGTACATGCTATTAACTATTCAAAGGAAAATGCTAAACTGGTTTACGAACAATGAATCATTACAAACTGGGAAGATGACGGCTCTGGACATAAAATTACATTTTGGGTTGTTTGCTAAAAAAGCAAATATTTAGAAGAAATTAAAAAAATAAATAAATAAAAAACCTCTTACTTTGTGTTATTGTATTTGGTACATTTTAAACAAGTAGTTATTCCAAAATAAGATTTTCTTAAATTAGTAAATACAAAGACATGGAAAGAATACATTTGAAGTTGAACAGAGAAAAATTAAGTTTTTTTCGTCCTTTATTTTTTTTTTTAAAGTGCCCTTAAATTACGTAAAACATCAAATGTGATCAGTCATAGTCCTCGTTAAGCAAGTGGAGGAAATTTCTAAATTCTACATCGTGTGATGCACTGGTGCAATGCTTCTGCACAAATTTGTTCATTCTTGTCTGTGTAAATATAATTTTAATGAAAGAAAAGAAAGCATTGTGTGACCCTGAACAGAATAATCAGGTTTAGAGGGATGGGTGTGAACTGTTTTACAGAGAACTCTCATTAAATAGTTTGGGTGATTATGAAACCACAATGAATGGATTAGAACAGAAAGATCTAGAAATATCTAACAGGATTACGTCATTGTCATGCAATGAAGTCTGTGTGTGTCGTGCCAATAATGTCAAAACCAACAAAAACGAGGTTAAGACCGTCAAAACTTTAAATGATTTGTTCGGGAAGTGAGTTTAAAGCTTTTTGCAGCATTTAGAGTTTTTAAAAACCAGACGGACATTTGGAGTTTGGTGGATTTACTTCCTTTGTATTGTGTTCGAGTCTGACGAAGAACAATGGCTTCTTTAAGCTGTGCCTCGCTGACAAAGGAACAAGTCAGTGATTGGTCGAACGGTTTGACTGACAGGTTGCTTGTCTAATCAAAACGGGTAATGGGGCACAACTGTCCAATGAGCTGCCGGCTACATGAAGCCTCTGATTGGTTGAAATGTAGGAGTGGGGTGGGCGCGTTCCCCTCGGGGGTATTGCCGGAGTGGAAATTTCCATTGACTCTGCTCGACATTATATTAACAGACACCGACACCGGAAGGATCATTACCGGTCGAAACAAGCCAGAAAGAGACACCGCAGGACGACTTCTGTTCTTGGTATGTACAACTAAACTTTTATATACTGTATTCTATAGCAACTTTATTCTGAGTAGTAGCCTTTCCATGTAAACCCAATTGTTCTTCAATGAATGACGAGGCGTATTGACTAAAGCCACCCTGTCGTGAACAATGCGCTGCTGCTGTGCAACCATTCAGCAAAACATTTTTAAATTTTGTTACAAATTATTTAATTTTTTTTTCTTTCTTTCTTTTTTGCTATACCTAATTACAAAGTCGTAGTTTTATTTTAATTGAATGTACTGACAAGACTAAGTGTAATTAAACACTCTTGATTGTATTAAATATGTATTTCCTTGGGCTACATAAATGCAATTTGGTAAAGATAAAAAAAGATTTTAAAAAGGAAAAGAGAAAAATCCATTATCGAAACGGTTCAGGTTGCATACCGACACTAGTCAAAAGTCACCGGCAGCCAATGGCTGTCTTTCCGTGAAAAGGCGGTGATGTTAACACGCCCACTGGTTGATCCTCAGATAGAGAGAGTAACTAACTAAGCTACTATATCATCCCCGTGTCACGCTAACCTACTCATCAAAGCCTCTGTGGTTGCTAGGATTACTTTAGTGTACTCAAATGTCAGTCTAATTGGTCACATTAAAGTGTCTGGATTGTCCTGCTTTAAAAAAAAAAAAAAAAAAAAATCGCATTGTTCACTTTCTTTTAGGTACATTCTCTTTTTGGTTTTGGCAGTGGCTATCCGTACGCAGCGCCCCTCATTGGCAGTTTAGGTCACGTGACAGACTATCCATAAACCTATCTCTCTCTCTCTCTTTCTCTCTCTCTCTCTCTCTCTCTCTATATATATATATATATATATATTTTAGATTGTCTTCAATGTTGTGTCATTATATACTGTATGACCTTTAAATAGAATAGAACTATATTCATCCACCAGGGGGGAAATTCACATGTCACAGTAAGAACAGAATAAATACCAACATAGGATAATAGTGCGATAGTTGTATATGACCCACATAAATGAGAAAAAAAATATATAAAAAAACACACATAACAAATGTGCAAATGACAAATAAAGGAAGATGGTTTGGGGGCGGGGGGGTATCAGAATGGTGACAGTTACTGAGTTAAACAGTGGACACCTTACAACTTCCTCTGAGTAACACTTGGCTTTCTTTTTTTTTTCTTATTTTGCAGATTTTTGTTTT
The DNA here is from genome assembly GCF_900634775.1 of Gouania willdenowi. NCBI lineage: Eukaryota > Metazoa > Chordata > Actinopteri > Blenniiformes > Gobiesocidae > Gouania > Gouania willdenowi. The sequence goes on along the minus strand of NC_041048.1, from coordinate 8,913,598 downwards.
AAGATCGTTGAAGAAAACTTGGTTCCACTCCACTTCCTATTTTCATACATATTTCATCGCCACCTGATCAACATGTCTCAGCAGCAGATCAGGTGAGTTTCTGGCTCTAGTTTACTTTGACTGGCTTTGTGTGTAACCTAGGAAGATAAACTAATGCAAACATTAACCATATGGTTCAGATAATGCTATACCATAATCCCCATAAGTGTTGCTTTATCAACTGGCACACAGACACCATATGTTCCAAAGCTAAGATGTTAACAATATCCTTTATTTCTCCTCAGCCTCCCAGCCAAGCTTATTAATGGCGGTATCGCCGGCATCGTCGGGGTCACATGTGTGTTCCCCATTGACTTGGCAAAGACCAGGTTGCAGAATCAGAGACATGGACAGCAGGTCTACAAAAACATGTAAGTAATGTGTTATTTATGCTGACGTGTTGGACATGGCAACAATTTTTGGACTATTGCCAAGAATTATAAAACCCAACTGAGCCCATGTTTAATCCAGGGGACTTTAGAGGTGATCTCTCACTGATGCCGGCACAACAATTATGTTTTTCAACCTTGGGGACGGGATCCCAAGTGGGGCCACTTGGAATTAAAATGGGGTTGTCTGAAATGTCTAGTAATTAGTAAAAAAATAAAATTAAAATGAGATTTTTACATTTTTTTTTGAATTGTTTTTCTTTTTCATATTAATAAAACGCACAAAATATATATCAAACAACTATTTTCTATGCTTAACTTTCTAAAATATAAAATTAGTTCAATAAAAATGCAGTTGGAAAAAAAAACAAATCTGACCTGGATACTCGGTATTTGTAACACAGTATACCAAACATGATCAAAAACTAATTCTAGAAAGAAAGAAAAAATGTCTGGAGTCGCTGGACATTTGTGATATCAAAATGGGGTCACAACCAGAAAAAGGTTGGGAACCACTGTGTTCATGCGTTAGCACTGAATGGGTTTTTCTCCGTTAGCGTAGTTTACTAGTTCTATTGGTCTCTCCTTAAACTTCAACCTTGTTTCTCTGTAGGCTGGACTGCCTTGTGAAGACTGTTCGATCTGAGGGATACTTTGGAATGTACAGAGGTAAGAGCTCCACATGTCTGAATAATGAGAAGCCTTAGGTTGCACAGATGGAAATGATGCTTAGTCGAGGGTAAGCCCCTATTTAAGAAATGGAATATTAATGATCTGCACATTCATACATCAATATGATTTCAGATGTAGTTTATTTATTTTTCAAGTGCATGATGAGTTTGGTTTGCTTGTAAACTGATATTAAGTTATCAGGACTGATCTTATTCATGACTTGGTATAGGTATGAAAACGATGTGCATATGTAACGATTAATTCAAAGGTGAATGAAATAGAATGGAGATCTGTTTTTAGTGTGGATCTCTGCTTGTGAGGAATGTTGTTTGCATCTGTGTTTTTCATATTACAGACGTGGGTCCCCTGGGCTATTGAAGGCTAGCCGATAAGGCGCAGCCACGCTGGAGGCAAATCATTAAATGGTTCTTACAATATTGCTTCATTTAAAACTCTAGGCTCAAGTTTTCATTTTGCTATTTGTTTGTCTTTGTATTTTGACTTCTTTGTCAGTAATTTCTCTGGTATCAGTCCGTCTGTCTGTCCTCTGACTGTCAAACTGTCGTTTCCAAGGCTATGGACTGTGGCCTTTCAGGCTTTGCATTTGCAAAGCAAACTGTTGTGCATAATTATTTTTGATTAGAGATAATTTGTCTACAGTCTGCACACACAGTGAATAGCTGGTCATTTTACTAATACTGTACATCATGTCTCGTCTCTAACTGACTCACTTGTTTGGCACAAAGATTAACTTTCTCGTCTCCACAAAACGTGGTCTTTCATTTCACACGCTCCTGTTGAACTTCTTAGATTTCCTGTGTTTATCATTGTTTGGATGTTTATCATGTCTCTTCTGGTCTTTTTGTGTTTTCTCATTTTCTTCTGAATTCCATGTTTTGTAATCTATTTTTAAAAGAATCTCAGATTACATTGAATCTGTGTACTATTGTATTATACACTTATGTTCTAATGGTAGAGGAGGAAAATGTTTTTTTTTTTTTTGTGCTCGCACACCTTTGTGTGTACAATGTGTGCTAACTGTGTGCGTTTCTTCTCAGGTGCTGCTGTAAATTTGACCTTGGTTACCCCAGAGAAGGCCATCAAGCTGGCAGCAAACGACTTCTTTCGACAACACCTTAGCAAAGATGGGTCAGTATGATTATACCTGTAGGCTTTAGTTGAGGAAATGACTGGTATGTTATGAGTTGACTCATTTTTGTGTGTATGTGTGTCAACAGAAAGCGGCTGACTGTGATGAAGGAGATGTTGGCGGGCTGTGGTGCTGGTATGTGTCAGGTCGTTGTGACCACGCCCATGGAAATGCTGAAAATCCAGCTCCAGGATGCTGGCAGACTAGGTAAGAGTCCATGTCATGATGGTGTTAGAGGACATGTGCATTTCAAGTCAAATATTTGAATTAGAATTTTATTTCAGCAGTCTTCAGAAAAAGAAATACACTCATTTGTCTAACTTATCAGCTGATAGGATGTAGGTTGAAGCAAAAGCTTATACACAACAACCCCATTATTAAGAAAACAAAACAAGGCTCTCTATATAATATCACAAAAAAATGTAAGAAACTAATATTAATATTTTTACATTACACATTCAATATATGTTCTCTACAAAATGTTTTATATATACAGTTTATACATGTACATCAAACATATGCACATGTCCATGTACATAATATTAATATTCACTACACAAATTTCATCAATTGAATTTTAAAGACAAAATATAGTGTGGTGGTAATTTAATTTGTAATATACTATCCAAATATATACCTTAAATTATGTTTAAGTATATACACATAATAAATAGTATTGCTGTCTGAGTTATGCTTAGCAACATAAACCAGTTTAAAAAAGCTTTTTAAATTATATATCATTAGTGCTTCTTTAGGCAGTTCTGTAATGTAACCCCTGCCATTTTTACACTCATCCTTTTTCAGTGTGTGTATATATATATATATATATATTTATTTTTTATTTTCTTCCCCATTTAAGCCACCCAGCAACAAAAGCCGGTCGTCATGTGTCCTCCAAAGCTGGTGACCAGTAGCGCTGTGCTAATTCGCTCCTTTAACTCTGGACCTGTGGTTTCTGCCCCACGAGCTGTCTCTGCCACTCAGATCGCTAAAGACCTGCTCCACACTCAGGGCATCCAAGGCCTCTACAAAGGCCTCGGGGCAACACTCATAAGGTAGCGTATATGAACCCCTGTTACCCTGGAGAACTCATCTGCTGGAGTAGAATTGGCTCTAAACTTGCTTTTGTTTTTGTTTTTTTTTTCCTCATAGGGATGTTCCCTTCTCAGTGGTTTACTTTCCATTGTTTGCCAATCTGAATAAACTGGGGAAGCCAAGCCCCAACGAGTCGTCTCCATTCTACTGGGCCTTCCTGTCGGGCTGTGCTGCAGGATCTACTGCTGCAGTTGCTGTTAATCCATGTGACGGTACGTCTCCTAGACAAGATCATCAGTGATGCATGGTCTTGTAAATCAGGGTTTTTCAAATAGGGGAGGGGTGACGCAATGGCACTACAGGGGGTACTTGAGAGAGTGGAAAGCATTACAAATATGGGGTTTTATGTTTGTTTTAAAAATGATAATTATAATAATGATTGATTGGAACATAAACTTAAGATACAAGAGTCAGTCTTTGTCCCACACCAGGCGAAAGATGATCAGAAATGGTTAAAAATAAATAAATCTATTCAGGAGGCACTATTCCACTTATTTACAAAGTTAGTTTTTTTATAATATTCTGAGCACAATGTTATTGGACAAAGGGGTTATTTGGGTTCAGAAGTAAGAGAAAGGGGGTACTTGAGCTAAAGTTTGAGAACCACTGTTGTACATGATTAGCATAGCTTATATTTCTGCTAGCTTCTTTAAAACTGTCTCTGTCATTGCAGTGGTGAAGACTAGACTCCAGTCCCTACAGAAAGGAGCCGGCGAGGAGTCATACAACGGAGTTCTGGATTGTGTAAGGTAAGCCTGGGCCATTCTCTCACATTCCTTCCCTGCCCCTCCCCCCCCACACACTGTTTGACCCACTGCATTCCTGTGTCTCCATAGTAAAATCATGAGAAAGGAGGGGCCCTCTGCATTCCTGAAAGGAGCCGGCTGCCGAGCCCTGGTCATCGCTCCGCTCTTCGGCATCGCACAAGTCATGTATTTTGTCGGCATCGGGGAATACATTGTGGATAATTCCCCCCTCAGCCTCCTGTTGGCATAAAATCACATCTGCACAGGACCTTACCAAACATCTGGCAGCTACCTCCCCTACCGTCAGTTTACAGCACAAAAAATACTTGTGTATCATACTCTGCAAGACCTGAGATTTCATCACGTGTGTGGTCGGATGGTTGTGTTGCACTTCACACTTTGACTTATTTCACTTGGCGGTGGTCATTGTTTGCACTTAAAGCTGTTGGCTTTACTGAGTTTGGGACTCAGAGCTGCAGTATTAATAGGTTCTGTTTCCCTCTGTGAGGGAGGAGCCTCACTCCATCAAAGAGATTGACTGTTACTTTTCTACCATACTTTCTTTTCATAACCATTTTTTTATTTTAAATTGTAGATTTCAGTAACACATAATCATGGGCTTGTTTATTTCTATGTTACATTTGGAACTAAAGTTGGGTGATATGAGGGGCCAAGTAACATAAATCATTACAAGCTGTATATAAAATATATATTTCAAATGTTAAAATGCACATTTCTCCTCATTCTCAGTAATACCAGAATGGAACTGAACACACAAACCTATTTATGTTCTTGTATGCAAGTGACTGTCATGACTAAACTGAATCTTTCCATCATTCGTAACACTTGAAGATGCATTTATGCACATCATATAATTACATACCTGTTTGTCCACATATTGTCAACTGTGATATTTAATTATGCATACCTACAATTCTGAATTATTTTTATTTTCATGGATTACATGTTAACAATGCAGTCATTTATACTGTGATATAAAGCAAATGTTAACTACTGTGAACAGAACTGCTGTTACCATTGTAGACTGATGTTTATTTTTGTATATACCATTTACACCATATAAAGATTTGTAATGCAAGTACTTTTTGTTGTTATTATTACTGTTTCAGTTTGACTATCACAATAATCAAGGTTTGTATCAATTCCAATTCCATCTATTATCTATGTTCAATTACAACTCGATTATAAATATGGTAACTGGCATTTTTTCCAATTACCATTTTATTTTTTCATAAAATGATTTAAATTTTAACTTTAGTAATTGAAATTTATCACAGTTACTGAGCCTGAAATAAATGACCCTATAAAACTTAACTTTTTCTTGTACGGTAATAATAGTTAAATTTTTATGTGTTAAATCAGCTGTAAAACACACTAAAAAATATTATCTAACATCAAATTTGTTTTTCATCTCCTTCCTAAAATATTGATATTAATATTTTTTAGCCTGAAAAAAAGCCAGCTTTTTTGGCTGTGTGCTTAATGTCAATGAACACAAGATTGTACAACTTACAAAAAAGCATTGATGTAAACAGCATTATGTTAAGCCAATTAGGATTTACCAAACATTTATTTTGAGGCAAAGTCCTTGTGTAGAGCAAGATTCAAACCAGGAAGCACTTGATTGTTCACAGGAAGGTAGAAGGAGGCTCTGAACAGAAAGTCAAAGCTGTCCACAGAAGTGTCAGGGAACATTTTTTTATGAATCTTAATGATTCAATTACAATCACAAAAAAAAAAAAACGCCTTAAAATGAAGATTAGGCAATAGAAAGGCAGAAAAATATCAAACGCCTCAAAACAAAGGTAAGATATACTAACGGGCAATAAAATTCCAAACACCTCAAAACGGAAGTAAAGCTAAAGCACGGCATAGAAAGGGGCGAAAAAATTTCCAACACCTCATAAGGGAGGTAAGGCATTTTTTTTAAAAAAATTCCAAAAACAAAAATTGAGTTGGGACCATTATTAGACCCTAAAAACTACTGCAAATATAATGCACATACTTAAACTGGGCTAAAAAGGCTATAAGGCACAAAAAATGACAAAAAACAAAAATCACCCAAAATAAAAAGTAAGGCTATGGCAAGGCATTTTTTTCAAAAAAAATTCCTAAAAAAAAAATTGAGTTAGGACCATCATTAGACCCTAAAAACTACTGCAAATATAATGCACATACTTAAACTGGGCTAAAAAGGCTATAAGGCACAAAAAATGACAAAAAACAAAAATCACCCAAAATAAAAAGTAAGGCTGTAGCAAGGCATTTTTTTCAAAAAAATTCCCAAAAAAAAAAAATTGAGTTAGGATCATCATTAGACCCTAAAAACTACTGCAAATATAATGCATGTACTTAAACTGGGCTAAAAAGGCTATAAGGCACAAAAAATGACGAAAAACAAAAATCACCCAAAATAAAAAGTAAGGCTATAGCAAGGCATTTTTTTCAAAAAAATTCCCAAAAAAAAAAATTGAGTTAGGATCATCATTAGACCCTAAAAACTACTGCAAATATAATGCATGTACTTAAACTGGGCTAAAAAGGCTATAAGGCACAAAAAATGACAAAAAACAAAAATCACCCAAAATAAAAAGTAAGGCTATGGCAAGGCATTTTTTTCAAAAAAAATTCCTAAAAAAAAAAATTGAGTTAGGACCATCATTAGACCCTAAAAACTACTGCAAATATAATGCACATACTTAAACTGGGCTAAAAAGGCTATAAGGCACAAAAAATGACAAAAAACAAAAATCACCCAAAATAAAAAGTAAGGCTATAGCAAGGCATTTTTTTCAAAAAAAAATTCCAAAAAAAAAAATTGAGTTAGGACCATCATTAGACCCTAAAATCTACTGCAAATATAATGCACATACTTAAACTGGACTAAAAAGGCTATAAGTCACAAAAAATTACGAAAAACAAAAATCACCCAAAATAAAAAGTAAGGCTATAGCAAGGCATTTTTTTCAAAAAAAATTCCTAAAAAAAAAATTGAGTTAGGACCATTATTAGACCCTAAAAACTACTGCAAATATAATGCACATACTTAAACTGGGCTAAAAAGGCTATAAGGCACAAAAAATGACAAAAAACAAAAATCACCCAAATCAAAAAGTAAGGCTATAGCAAGGCATTTTTTTCAAAAAAATTCCAAAAAAAAAAATTGAGTTAGGACCATCATTAGACCCTAAAAACCACTGCAAATATAATGCACATACTTAAACTGGGCTAAAAATGCTATAAGTCACAAAAAATTACAAAAAACAAAAATCACCCAAAATAAAAAGTAAGGCTATAGCAAGGCATTTTTTTCAAAAAAAATTCCAAAAAAAAAATTGAGTTAGGACCATCATTTGACCCTAAAAACTACTGCAAATATAATGCACATACTTAAACTGGACTAAAAAGGCTATAAGGCACAAAAAATGACAAAAAACAAAAATCACCCAAAATAAAAAGTAAGGCTATAGCAAGGCATTTTTTTCAAAAAAATTCCAAAAAAAAAAAATTGAGTTAGGACCATTATTAGACCCTAAAAACTCCTGCAAATATAATGCACGTACTTAAACTGGGCTAAAAATGCTATAAGGCACAAAAAATGACAAAAAACAAAAATCACCCAAAATAAAAAGTAAGGCTATAGCAAGGCATTTTTTTCAAAAAAATTCCCAAAAAAAAAAATTGAGTTAGGATCATCATTAGACCCTAAAAACTACTGCAAATATAATGCACATACTTAAACTGGACTAAAAAGGCTATAAGGCACAAAAAATTACGAAAAACAAAAATCACCCAAAATAAAAAGTAAGGCTGTAGCAAGGCATTTTTTTCAAAAAAAATTCCTAAAAAAAAAATTGAGTTAGGACCATTATTAGACCCTAAAAACTACTGCAAATATAATGCACATACTTAAACTGGGCTAAAAAGGCTATAAGGCACAAAAAATGACAAAAAACAAAAATCACCCAAATCAAAAAGTAAGGCTATAGCAAGGCATTTTTTTCAAAAAAATTCCAAAAAAAAAAATTGAGTTAGGACCATCATTAGACCCTAAAATCTACTGCAAATATAATGCACATACTTAAACTGGACTAAAAAGGCTATAAGTCACAAAAAATTACGAAAAACAAAAATCACCCAAAATAAAAAGTAAGGCTATAGCAAGGCATATTTTTTCAAGAACTTCAAAAAAATAAAAATTGAGTTAGGACCATCATTAGACCCTAAAAACTACTGCAAATACAATGCACATACTTAAACAGGGCTAAGAAAGGAGTAAGGCAAAAAAAATTACCAAAAACTAAAATCACCCAACATCAAAAGTAAGGCTATAGCAAGGCATAATTTCTCAAAAATTAAAAAAAAAAAAAAAATTGAGTTAGGACCATCATTAGACCCTAAAAACTACTGCAAATATAATGCACGTACTTAAACTGGGCTAAAAAGGCTATAAGGCACAAAAAATGACAAAAAACAAAAATCACCCAAAATAAAAAGTAAGGCTATAGCAAGGCATTTTTTTCAAAAAAAAATTCCAAAAAAAAAAATTGAGTTAGGACCATCATTAGACCCTAAAAACTACTGCAAATATAATGCACATACTTAAACTGGGCTAAAAATGCTATAAGTCACAAAAAATTACGAAAAACAAAAATCACCCAAAATAAAAAGTAAGGCTATAGCAAGGCATTTTTTTCAAAAAAAATTCCAAAAAAAAAATTGAGTTAGGACCATCATTTGACCCTAAAAACTACTGCAAATATAATGCACATACTTAAACTGGACTAAAAAGGCTATAAGGCACAAAAAATGACAAAAAACAAAAATCACCCAAAATAAAAAGTAAGGCTATAGCAAGGCATTTTTTTCAAAAAAATTCCCAAAAAAAAAAATTGAGTTAGAATCATCATTAGACCCTAAAAACTACTGCAAAAATAATGCACATACTTAAACTGGGCTAAAAAGGCTATAAGGCACAAAAAATGACAAAAAACAAAAATCACCCAAAATAAAAAGTAAGGCTATAGCAAGGAATTTTTTTCAAAAAAATTCCAAAAAAAAAAATTGAGTTAGGACCATCATTAGACCCTAAAAACTACTGCAAATATAATGCACATACTTAAACTGGACTAAAAAGGCTATAAGGCACAAAAAATGACAAAAAACAAAAATCACCCAAAATAAAAAGTAAGGCTATAGCAAGGCATTTTTTTCAAAAAAATTCCAAAAAAAAAAAATTGAGTTAGGACCATTATTAGACCCTAAAAACTACTGCAAATATAATGCACATACTTAAACTGGACTAAAAAGGCTATAAGGCACAAAAAATGACAAAAAACAAAAATCACCCAAAAATAAAAAGTAAGGCTATAGCAAGGCATTTTTTTCAAAAAAATTCCAAAAAAAAAAAATTGAGTTAGGACCATTATTAGACCCTAAAAACTACTGCAAATATAATGCACGTACTTAAACTGGGCTAAAAATGCTATAAGGCACAAAAAATGACAAAAAACAAAAATCACCCAAAATAAAAAGTAAGGCTATAGCAAGGCATTTTTTTCAAAAAAATTCCCAAAAAAAAAAATTGAGTTAGGATCATCATTAGACCCTAAAAACTACTGCAAAAGTAATGCACATACTTAAACTGGGCTAAAAAGGCTATAAGGCACAAAAAATGACAAAAACAAAAATCACCCAAAATAAAAAGTAAGGCTATAGCAAGGCATTTTTTTCAAAAAAATTCCAAAAACAAAAAAATGAGTTAGGACCATCATTAGACCCTAAAAGCTACTGCAAATACAATGCACATACTTAAACAGGGCTAAGAAAGCAGTAAGGCAAAAAAAATGACCAAAAACTAAAATCACCCAACATCAAAAGTAAGGCTATAGCAAGGCATAATTTCTCAAAAATTTAAAAAAAAAAAAAAATTGAGTTAGGACCATCATTAGACCCTAAAAACTACTGCAAATATAATGCACGTACTTAAACTGGGCTAAAAGGGCTATAAGGCACAAAAAATGACAAAAAACAAAAATCACCCAAAATAAAAAGTAAGGCTATAGCAAGGCATTTTTTTCAAAAAAAATTCCAAAAAAAAAAATTGAGTTAGGACCATCATTAGACCCTAAAAACTACTGCAAATATAATGCACATACTTAAACTGGGCTAAAAATGCTATAAGTCACAAAAAATGACAAAAAACAAAAATCACCCAAAATAAAAAGTAAGGCTATAGCAAGGCATTTTTTTCAAAAAAAATTCCAAAAAAAAAATTGAGTTAGGACCATCATTTGACCCTAAAAACTACTGCAAATATAATGCACGTACTTAAACTGGACTAAAAAGGCTATAAGGCACAAAAAATGACAAAAAACAAAAATCACCCAAAATAAAAAGTAAGGCTATAGCAAGGCATATTTTTTCAAAAAAATTCCAAAAAAAAAAAATTGAGTTAGGACCATCATTAGACCCTAAAAACTACTGCAAATATAATGCACATACTTAAACTGGGCTAAAAATGCTATAAGTCACAAAAAATTACAAAAAACAAAAATCACCCAAAATAAAAAGTAAGGCTATAGCAAGGCATTTTTTTCAAAAAAAATTCCAAAAAAAAAAATTGAGTTAGGACCATCATTAGACCCTAAAAACTACTGCAAATATAATGCACATACTTAAACTGGACTAAAAAGGCTATAAGGCACAAAAAATGACAAAAAACAAAAATCACCCAAAATAAAAAGTAAGGCTATAGCAAGGCATTTTTTTTCAAAAAAATTCCAAAAAAAAAAAATTGAGTTAGGACCATTATTAGACCCTAAAAACTCCTGCAAATATAATGCACGTACTTAAACTGGGCTAAAAATGCTATAAGGCACAAAAAATGACAAAAAACAAAAATCACCCAAAATAAAAAGTAAGGCTATAGCAAGGCATTTTTTTCAAAAAAATTCCCAAAAAAAAAACTGAGTTAGGACCATCATTAGACCCTAAAAACTACTGCAAATATAATGCACGTACTTTAACTGGGCTAAAAAGGCTATAAGGCACAAAAAATGACAAAAAACAAAAATCACCCAAAATAAAAAGTAAGGCGATAGCAAGGCATTTTTTTCAAAAAAATTCCTAAAAAAAAAATTGAGTTAGGACCATCATTAGACCCTAAAAACTACTGCAAATATAATGCACATACTTAAACTGGACTAAAAAGGCTATAAGGCACAAAAAATGACAAAAAACAAAAATCACCCAAAATAAAAAGTAAGGCTATAGCAAGGCATTTTTTTCAAAAAAATTCCAAAAAAAAAAAATTGAGTTAGGACCATTATTAGACCCTAAAAACTCCTGCAAATATAATGCACGTACTTAAACTGGGCTAAAAATGCTATAAGGCACAAAAAATGACAAAAAACAAAAATCACCCAAAATAAAAAGTAAGGCTATAGCAAGGCATTTTTTTCAAAAAAAATTTCCAAAAAAAAAAATTGAGTTAGGACCATCATTAGACCCTAAAAACTACTGCAAATATAATGCACATACTTAAACTGGGCTAAAAATGCTATAAGTCACAAAAAATTACGAAAAACAAAAATCACCCAAAATAAAAAGTAAGGCTATAGCAAGGCATTTTTTTCAAAAAAAATTCCAAAAAAAAAATTGAGTTAGGACCATCATTAGACCCTAAAAACTACTGCAAATATAATGCACGTACTTAAACTGGGCTAAAAAGGCTATAAGTCACAAAAAATGACAAAAAACAAAAATCACCCAAAATAAAAAGTAAGGCTATAGCAAGGCATTTTTTTCAAAAAAAATTCCAAAAAAAAAATTGAGTTAGGACCATCATTTGACCCTAAAAACTACTGCAAATATAATGCACGTACTTAAACTGGACTAAAAAGGCTATAAGGCACAAAAAATGACAAAAAACAAAAATCACCCAAAATAAAAAGTAAGGCTATAGCAAGGCATATTTTTTCAAAAAAATTCCAAAAAAAAAATTGAGTTAGGACCATCATTAGACCCTAAAAACTACTGCAAATATAATGCACATACTTAAACTGGGCTAAAAATGCTATAAGTCACAAAAAATTACAAAAAACAAAAATCACCCAAAATAAAAAGTAAGGCTATAGCAAGGCATTTTTTTCAAAAAAAATTCCAAAAAAAAAATTGAGTTAGGACCATCATTAGACCCTAAAAACTACTGCAAATATAATGCACATACTTAAACTGGACTAAAAAGGCTATAAGGCACAAAAAATGACAAAAAACAAAAATCACCCAAAATAAAAAGTAAGGCTATAGCAAGGCATTTTTTTCAAAAAAATTCCAGAAAAAAAAAATTGAGTTAGGACCATTCATTAGACCCTAAAAACTACTGCAAATATAATGCACATACTTAAACTGGGCTAAAAATGCTATAAGGCACAAAAAATGACAAAAAACAAAAATCACCCAAAATAAAAAGTAAGGCTATAGCAAGGCATTTTTTTCAAAAAAATTCCCAAAAAAAAAACTGAGTTAGGACCATCATTAGACCCTAAAAACTACTGCAAATATAATGCACATACTTAAACTGGGCTAAAAAGGCTATAAGGCACAAAAAATGACAAAAACAAAAATCACCCAAAATAAAAAGTAAGGCTATAGCAAGGCATTTTTTTCAAAAAAATTCCTAAAAAAAAAATTGAGTTAGGACCATCATTAGACCCTAAAAACTACTGCAAATATAATGCACATACTTAAACTGGGATAAAAAAGGCTATAAGGCACAAAAAATGACAAAAAACAAAAATCACCCAAAATAAAAAGTAAGGCTATAGCAAGGCATTTTTTTCAAAAAAATTTCAAAAAAAAATAAATTGAGTTAGGACCATCATTAGACCCTAAAAACTACTGCAAATATAATGCACATACTTAAACTGGGCTAAAAAGGCTATAAGGCACAAAAAATGACAAAAAACAAAAATCACCCAAAATAAAAAGTAAGCTAGCAAGGCATTTTTTTCAAAAAAAAATTCCCAAAAAAAAAATTGAGTTAGGACCATCATTAGACCCTAAAAACTACTGCAAATGTAATGCACATACTTAAACTGGGCTAAAAAGGCTATAAGGCACAAAAAATTACAAAAAAAAAATCACCCAAAATAAAAAGTAAGGCTATAGCAAGGCATTTTTTTCAAAAAAATTCCCAAAAAAAAATTGAGTTAGGACCATCATTAGACCCTAAAAACTACTGCAAATATAATGCACATACTTAAACTGGGCTAAAAAGGCTATAAGGCACAAAAAATGACAAAAAACAAAAATCACCCAAAATAAAAAGTAAGGCTATAGCAAGGCATTTTTTTCAAAAAAAATTTAAAAAAAAATAAATTGAGTTAGGACCATCATTAGACCCTAAAAACTACTGCAAATATAATGCACATACTTAAACTGGGCTAAAAAGGCTATAAGGCACAAAAAATGACAAAAAACAAAAATCACCCAAAATAAAAAGTAAGGCATTTTTTTCAAAAAAATTCCAAAAAAAAAAAATTGAGTTAGGACCATCATTAGACCCTAAAAACTACTGCAAATGTAATGCACATACTTAAACTGGACTAAAAAGGCTATAAGGCACAAAAAATGACAAAAAACAAAAATCACCCAAAATAAAAAGTAAGGCTATAGCAAGGCATTTTTTTTCAAAAAAATTCCAAAAAAAAAAATTGAGTTAGGACCATCATTAGACCCTAAAAACTACTGCAAATGTAATGCACATACTTAAACTGGACTAAAAAGGCTATAAGGCACAAAAAATTACAAAAACAAAAATCACCCAAAATAAAAAGCAAGGCATTTTTTTCAAAAAAATTCCCAAAAAAAAAATTGAGTTAGGACCATCATTAGACCCTAAAAACTACTGCAAATATAATGCACGTACTTAAACTGGGCTAAAAAGGCTATAAGGCACAAAAAACAAAAATCACCCAAAATAAAAAGTAAGGCTATAGCAAGGCATTTTTTTTTCAAAAAAATTCAAAAAAAAAAAAATTGAGTTAGGACCATTATTAGACCCTAAAAACTACTTCAAATATAATGCACATACTTAAACTGGGCTAAAAAGGCTATGAGGCACAAAAAATTACAAAAACAAAAATCACCCAAAATAAAAAGTAAGGCTATAGCAAGGCATTTTTTTCAAAAAAAATTCCATAAAAAAAAAAATTGAGTTAGGACCATCATTAGACCCTAAAAACTACTGCTAATATAATGCACATACTTAAACTGGGCTAAAAAGGCTATAAGGCACAAAAAATGACAAAAAACAAAAATCACCCAAAATAAAAAGTAAGGCAAGGCATTTTTTTCAAAAAAAATTCCCAAAAAAAAAATTGAGTTAGGATCATCATTAGACCCTAAAAACTACTGCAAATGTAATGCACATACTTAAACTGGGCTAAAAAGGCTATAAGGCACAAAAAATTACAAAAACAAAAATCACCCAAAATAAAAAGTAAGGCTATAGCAAGGCATTTTTTTCAAAAAAATTCCCAAAAAAAAAATTGAGTTAGGATCATCATCAGACCCTAAAAACTACTGCAAATATAATGCACGTACTTAAACTGGGCTAAAAAGGCTATAGGGCACAAAAAATGACAAAAAACAAAAATCACCCAAAATAAAAAGTAAGGCTATAGCAAGGCATTTTTTTCAAAAAAATTCCCAAAAAAAAAATTGAGTTAGGACCATTATTAGACCCTAAAAATTACTGCAAATATAATGCACATACTTAAACTGGGCTAAAAAGGCTATAAGGCACAAAAAATTACAAAAACAAAAATCACCCAAAATAAAAAGTAAGGCTATAGCAAGGCATTTTTTTAAAAAAAAAATTCCATAAAAAAAAAAATTGAGTTAGGACCATCATTAGACCCTAAAAACTACTGCAAATATAATGCACATACTTAAACTGGGCTAAAAAGGCTATAAGGTACAAAAAATGACAAAAAACAAAAATCACCCAAAATAAAAAGTAAGGCTATAGCAAGGCATTTTTTTCAAAAAAATTCCAAAAAAAAAAAACTGAGTTAGGACCATTATTAGACCCTAAAAACTACTGCAAATATAATGCACGTACTTAAACTGGGCTAAAAAGGCTATAAGGCACAAAAAAAGACAAAAAACAAAAATCACCCAAAATAAAAAGTAAGGCTATAGCAAGGCATTTTTTTCAAAAAAAATTCCATGAAAAAAAAATTGAGTTAGGACCATCATTAGACCCTAAAAACTACTGCAAATATAATGCACATACTTAAACTGGGCTAAAAAGGCTATAAGGCACAAAAAATGACAAAAAACAAAACTCACCCAAAATAAAAAGTAAGGCTATAGTAAGGCATTTTTTTCAATAAAATTCAAAAAAAATAAATTTGAGTTAGGACCATTATTAGACCCTAAAAACTACTGCAAATATAATGCACATACTTAAACTGGGCAAAAAAGGCAATAAGGCACAAAAAATGACAAAAAACAAAAATCACCCAAAATAAAAAGTAAGGCTATAGCAAGGCATTTTTTTCAAAAAAATTCCCAAAAAAAAAATTGAGTTAGGACCATCATTAGACCCTAAAAACTACTGCAAATATAATGCACGTACTTAAACTGGGCTAAAAATGCTATAAGGCACAAAAAATGACAAAAAACAAAAATCACCCAAAATAAAAAGTAAGGCTATAGCAAGGCATTTTTTTCAAAAAAATTCCACAAAAAAAAACTGAGTTAGGACCATCATTAGACCCTAAAAACTACTGCAAATATAATGCACATACTTAAACTGGGCTAAAAAGGCTATAAGGCACAAAAAATTACAAAAACAAAAATCACCCAAAATAAAAAGTAAGGCTATAGCAAGGCATTTTTTTCAAAAAAATTCCCAAAAAAAAAATTGAGTTATGACCATCATTAGACCCTAAAAACTACTGCAAATATAATGCACGTACTTAAACTGGGCTAAAAAGGCTATAAGGCACAAAAAATGACAAAAAACAAAAATCACCCAAAATAAAAAGTAAGGCTATAGCAAGGCATTTTTTTCAAAAAAATTCCAAAAACAAAAATTGAGTTAGGACCATCATTAGACCCTAAAAACTACTGCAAATATAATGCACGTACTTAAACTGGGCTAAAAAGGCTATAAGGCACAAAAAATGACAAAAAACAAAAATCACCCAAAATAAAAAGTAAGGCTATAGCAAGGCATTTTTTTCAAAAAAATTCCAAAAACAAAAATTGAGTTAGGACCATCATTAGACCCTAAAAACTACTGCAAAAATAATGCACGTACTTAAACTGGGCTAAAAAGGCTATAAGGCACAAAAAATTACAAAAACAAAAATCACCCAAAATAAAAAGTAAGGCTATAGCAAGGCATTTTTTTCAAAAAAATTCCCAAAAAAAAAATTGAGTTATGACCATCATTAGACCCTAAAAACTACTGCAAATGTAATGCACATACTTAAACTGGACTAAAAAGGCTATAAGGCACAAAAAATGACAAAAAACAAAAATCACCCAAAATAAAAAGTAAGGCTATAGCAAGGCATTTTTTTCAAAAAAATTCCAAAAAAAAAAATTGAGTTAGGACCATCATTAGACCCTAAAAACTACTGCAAATATAATGCACGTACTTAATCTGGGCTAAAAAGGCTATAAGGCACAAAAAATGACAAAAAACAAAAATCACCCAAAATAAAAAGTAAGGCTATAGCAAGGCATTTTTTTCAAAAAAAATTCCAAAAAAAATTGAGTTAGGACCATCATTAGACCCTAAAAACTACTGCAAATGTAATGCACATACTTAAACTGAGCTAAAAAGGCTATAAGGCACAAAAAATGACAAAAAACAAAAATCACCCAAAATAAAAAGTCACACATACACACCCAATACACATCCATTCATACACACAAACACCATACACGCACACACCTCCAACACTCACGACAATCAGGAGATACCAGAGAACTGGTTTTTTTTTACCTAAAGAAGAAACTGTCTCTTTTCACCCTCTTCTTTCACCTCCACCTTGTCCTCTTATCTCCTGGGGGGAGGAGGGAGGGGGACTTAGGGGGTATATACGTTTTGAGTTAGAACTGTGCCACTCGATCATCGGACGTCCGCCCGGGCGGTCACTAATTTTGTCCATCTTTGTACTCTTTTTTATTTAGTTTTATAATAAACCTTTTTTATAAAATCATCAATGCCTCGCCTGGACTCCATCACTCAACCAGAGCAATAAATCATGTCTCCAAATGAGGTCAACCGCAAATTTGCCGTGACACCTCCATTTTGACACTCTGAAAGTTTTTCGCCCTGTATTCATGCCTTACTATAACCTTACCTCTGTTTTGAGGAGTTTATTTTTTTATTTTTTGCCCTTTTATAAGCCTTATAGCCTTCCCTTCAATTTGAGGCTCTGGAACTTTGCCATTTTTTATGCCGTACTATATATAGCCTTACCTCTGTTTTGAGGCATTTGAAACTTTTTCGCCGTCTTTATGCTTTACTATAGCCTTACTTCCATTTTGAGGTGTTTGAAAATTTTTTGCCGTTTTTTATGCCGTACTATATATAGCCTTACCTTCGATTTGAGGCGTTTGAAACTTTTTCGCCCTGTTTTTATGCCTTACTATAGCCTTACTTCCATTTTTAGGCGTTTTAAAATTTTTCGCCATTTTTATGCCTTACTATAGCCTTACTTCTGATTTAAGGCATTTAAATTTTTCCACCGTTTTTTTAAGCCTTACCTCCATTTTGACACTGAAAGTTTTTTGCCCCGTTTTTATTACTTACTATATAACCTTACCTCCGTTTTGAGGCGTTTACAATTTGTTTGCCCTTTTTTAAGCCTTACCTCCATTTTGAGGCTCTGAAACTTTTTTGCTGTTTTTTTTTTGCCTTACTATAGCCTTACCTCCATCTTGACACTCTGAAAGTTTTTCGCCCTGTTTTATGCCTTACTATAACCTTACCTCCGTTTCGAGGAGTTAAAAAATTTTTTTTGCCCTTTTATAAGCCTAACTATAGCCTTACCTCCATTTTGAGGCTTTTGAATTTTTTTTTTGCCGTTTTATGCCTTACTATAGCCTTACCTTCGATTTGAGGCGTTTGAAACTTTTTTGCCCTGTTTTTTTTGCCTTACTATAGCCTTACCTCCGATTTGAGGTGCTTGAAAATGTTTCGCCCCTCTTTATGCCTTACTATAGTCTTACCTTCGATTTGAGGCGTTTTAAACTTTTTCGCCCTGTTTTTATGCCTTAAAATAGCCTTACTTCCGTTTTGAGGTGTTTTAAAATTTTTCGCCATTTTTATGCCTTACTATAGCCTTACCTTCATTTCGACACTCTGAAAGTTTTTCGCCCTGTTTTACAATTATAATGGACCCCATCCATGCTCACAATTCAGTCAGAAAGCCAACAGACCTTTAGAAACACCCAAAGACTTTTATTGTTTTTACCAGCAAGACAAAAACCTTTTACGCATTATTGTAAATATCACACAAACATACATTACATTCCAATAAGCAGCTGAGATAAGAAGCAAACTAGCTCTCAGTTACAGACCAGGGAAGGCAGTTTAACACACATTAGCTTAGAAAACGAGCGTTTATCATAAGACCTTTCTAAACCTTTGGGTTGAAGTCATATCTAACGACTTCAATTGTGCTTTACTCAAGATAATATAAAACACAATCACATTGTTTATTCTCTCAGAAATTGATGAAGAGAAGATAGAGATATTCTAACTCAGCGATTCTCAATTGGTGGGTCGGGACCCAAAGGTGGGTTGCGGACCTGTACTGGGTGGGTCGTGGATAGATGGTCAAAAATAAATAAATACTTAATGTCTCTCATGTTGGACTTTTCTTTTGACAGGCATGCTCTGAAATGCATGTTGCACAGGAAAATATATAAAATTATGTTTTAAAAAACATTATATGTGTGTGTTTTTAACAGCTACGATTTAATGACCGTGGCAAAATGTGGGTCCCAGGGTGAGACCAGTTGAGAACCCCTGGTCTAGCAGTTGGTGACATCAAAAAGGCACAACACTGAGGTTTACTTTGCAAAGGTAGGCCGGTCCTCCAAACACGAACGCATGCACAAAGCAGGGATTGAAATTAGACCAAAGAGGAACTGATCGTGCTCTGAATAAATAAAAGTAAAGGTGTGTGTATGAAATGCACTTCTTATTTACAGCAGCAATGTTGGCTTTGTCGTGGCGTCTGTAGAGCTACAGAAGTTAATAAAAAAATAAAATAAAAAAAACATGTTCGAGGAAGTGGTAAATTACAGCAGAATTCTAGAAGCTAAACACGCCGTGTGTTATGAGACAGAAATGAGTGTTTCAGAGCTGATGAGGTCAATGTGTTAAAGGTGTGAAGTTATTAAACAGCTCAGGAATAGCTAGGATGACTTATTACCGTTTTTGTACATGTGAACCCACCACATCCGTGTGAGCTCAGAAAACTGGTGAGATGTAACTTCCCAGTTCCTCCTCTTCTGTGGCCACATTGACTCTGAGGTTAGTGTGAGAATGAGAAGTGGTTTGGTTCTCACACTGAAGGTGGAGATGGAGCTGCTAAATCACCTCTCTGCTATTCCTGATCGCACAACACAGCACCATGCTGAAGATCATTCCCAACACCTGAAATCAGTAGACGGACTAATTATCACCATCATCATCATATAAAATACTCCCAACATGTCACAACTAGTCTTCGTGAAGATTTACAAGATCATTGTCAACATTTCTAAACCTCTCGTTTTGAACGGATTCCGTCCCGTGTGACGAAATTGTAGTTTCGTTTTTATTAGTTAACGGAAATATTACTATATTTGACACCGCTTTCGTTCACATGTATTTTGTCATAGTCTTGTTATTGTCACTTAAATAAAAATGTAGTCGACAAAAACTATTACAGAAATGTTTAGTCAACAATATTGACACTGCACGTGTTTCACACGTTAAAAAAAATAAATAAATAAAAAAAAATATATATACTGTATATATATATATATATATACACAAGGGGGCATCCATTCTCACTTTTAATTCTAGCAGTGGTTACGCACACACTCAATTTTAATACTAATTAGGTTAAAAATAGTGAAAAATCCAATGAGCTTCCTGACAACTTAGAAATGAATTGAGTCCAGTGACAAATTAAATCTATTATATTTAAAATTAATTGTCAAAAAATGTATTTCTGAATCAATGAGATAATTGTAGTTTCTCACCATAACTCCAGCGATGCCGATCCCTATGTAGCCAATGATGTGTAGCTTCTCATCAAAGAATTCAGCTATTGCAGTCAGGCAGTCCTAACAACAGAAATCATTGATAGAGATGATTAGACATGCTGAGTCGCTACAAACTACCGGTACTTTCTCTGGTTTTAGGTCCAGTTCCATCATATTATTGAAATATCTTTGAGTAGATCAGGCTTGTTTGTGCCGCATGTTCCACACATGCTTTATTAGATTAATCTGGATAATTTAGATACCATCCAACCATGGCACATCAACTACCATTTGGACCCTTGGGTCCAGGAAGACCAGTCCAAGGTAAGGGTATTTGGCGAGTAGAGTGTAGGTCGGAGGCTAAATCTCGCTCTTGTTCAGTTCTCGCGTGTGAGTTTAATGGTCAAGAGGGATAAACTCACCTTGGCTGACAATGATTCTGACAGAGATTTAGATTATTTTATCCGTTGGAGCGTTGATTCTTTGAAAGATTTTTTTGCGGAAATGTGGCATCGTTCTCCAATGTAGAAATGCTGAGTTAGCGGCTAAAGCTAATTACTGACAAATAGCAACCAATCATCTGATCAGTGCTGTTTCACTTACCAGCCTGTTTAGTGTTCATCTTGTGCACTTCCTTCAAATTTGTAATTGAATTAAAATAATAGCTTAATAAAAAATAATCATGGACCTGGTTAGTGAACGGTGTATCTCGGAAAAGTATCTTTTCAAAGTGAAAACTCATACTGTCCTTTTCACACTCGGAAATCTCGCTTGTCGCATCAATAATAATGATAAATTTTATTTATAGGTGCTTTTGAAAAACTCAGACACTTTACAGTTAAAACAACTACACATGTAAAAAAAAAAAAAAGAAACTAACAACAATAAAAGTAAATACAGAAATTAAAATATTGACCAACCTGAGCATTAACACAGGAAAGAACAAAGGGATTTTGTGTATTTTTGACATTGTTTTGTGCATTTTTCCCTCATTTAGTATGTTTTTGTTGTAGTTTTGTGTGTTTTTAAATCATTTTGTCTACCTTTGTGTTTTGGGAGTCATTTTATGTATTATGAATGTCATTCCATGTGTTTTTCTGTCATTCTGTGTATTTTTGTCATTGTTTTGTATATTTTTCCTCTCATTTAGTGTGTTCTTGTTGTGGTTTTATGTGTTTTTGTTCTGTGAATTGTCATTACTGTTTTTTCCCTTACTTTGTTGTCCTTTTGTTTATTTTTCTCTCATTTCATGTTTACTACACTAACTAACGCACACAGAAATGAACTGTTGCGTACAGGAGAACTCAATGCTTTGGTTGATTAATATTCATAATTTTATGAATAATTATGGTAGAAAGTGAGAGCCTTCAGCATTTCATTGGTATTTGGTGCCACCGTGTGGTCATTAAGTGTCACAGTGTGTGTTTACCGGTGTGTCCTCTGGAACGTCTGCACACAGAGCAATAGCAGACTCTGGTGTGGAGCCTCCACAGCAGTTCAGCTGTCAACACAAATACAGGAAATATTACACACACACAAACACACACACACACATAAAGAGGCTTTCAGTGTGAAAACATGGATTCATAGAGGACTCTTCCACTCACAGTTTTGTGGTAAATTAAGGCGATTGCAGTGGCGTTCACATTGGTAGGATCAGCAATGGAGCCACTGTAAAACTTTTGGACTTCCTCAGAAATCTGTCAACAGTGACACAAAGATTTGTATGTGTGAAACTAGAAGACCTTTAATCTGGAGTAAAAAAGTATTAATGATGTAATATCAATATTGTATTATCATAATAAAACTGTACCTGCTCTTTGTTTAAGAATCCAAACACACCAGCAGTGATTTCAGCTCCAAAGATGATCAGAAGGCAGACAAAGAACTATGGAGACACAATGTGGCTTTTAATGAATTATAATAACATTTATTAGTATTTCATAACACAAAAAGGAAAAACAAAAAACAAAACAAAAACAAAACATTTATATGGAAATTGCAGATTTTTTAATAACATTAACTTCTGGCATTATTTTGTCTTTTTAAGTTTTGGAGGGATTTATTTTCCTATTAGATTTTGTATATCTAATAATATTAAGCTCAAACAGCTAATGGTGGGGCGAGCCAACAGCTTGAAAATGAGAGAAGGGCAGAAACCAAAACTACAAATCCCACAGTGCACTGCTGTTACTGTAATATTATTTAATGACTTACTTTAAAGTTAAATCTTTGGATTTATTCTTTTATCATTTTCTCTAAATATGTATTTATGAATTATTTCAATAAATATTAAGCTAATGCATAATATTAAGGTAACACAGGAGGTTCATTTATAACCCATATATTTTACATCTTTCCTAAAAGAGAAAATCCAACATAAATAGTTTACTTACATATTATGTTTAAAAAAGTAAATCTCCATATATTATCGTATATATTTTATTGCTTTTTTTGTAGTTGATTTCTAATGTATCATGTGCTAGTGATAAGTTAGCATACTAAAGATTTTTGATATACTGTTTTATTGTCCCTTTATTCTTTTACTCTTTAATCATATAGCTATCATTATCATGCAACTCTTAATTTAATTAGATTAAATCATGTGTATATAAATATATATTTTAAAATCATGTGTCGTTGTAACTTAGAAATGACAAAAATAATAATAAATAAATAATAAAATCTTTAACCCACCGAAGCAAGAAGACACTGCGACTCCCGCACAGCCCCGAAACAACCGAAGAAACCAACGACCATCATCAGCCCGCCTGCACTGAGGAGGATGTACACAGCTGAGGAAGAAACAACACATTATGGAAGAATTCATCTGAGTTCTACTGGAAAAAATACAAAACAAAGATTGCAGTTTACACGTTCACCTAAGAGTGGCAATAGAACCAAATCCATGTTTGATGGAGCTGAAATAATTTTGTAAAAGTAAAAACAACA
This sequence comes from Gouania willdenowi, assembly GCF_900634775.1. Classification (NCBI taxonomy): domain Eukaryota; kingdom Metazoa; phylum Chordata; class Actinopteri; order Blenniiformes; family Gobiesocidae; genus Gouania; species Gouania willdenowi. The sequence continues at coordinate 8,890,244 of NC_041048.1, read as the reverse complement.
ACAAAAAACAGACATGGAGGGTGTTGTTCTTTGATTAATGAAACAATAGCCGTAGGTCTGTACGTTATAACTTCACCAGTGTTTATTATTATTCATTTTTTCGACACTCCTGTGTTAAGGTTTTCATTTATTTAGACAATTATTTTTCCAACTTTTTCTCATAATGACACATCAAAGCAATCAGCAGACGCCTCTGAGTAAGACAGGCAGTTGTCAGGAAAAAAAAAAGGAAATCTCCAGGAAAAAAAAGTTGTCTGAATAAACAAAAATCTTAACATCAGATATTTGGTGCTTAGCGGAGGTTTGTGCTCTTGGTTTTGTTTTTTGTTTTTGTTTTTTTTTTTTAAAATATTATCAGCATTCTCGGTTGCATTATCCTTAACCTTTGTTGGAAAAAATCTATATATGATCACCTAGTGGAAAAATTGGGACTTCATTTCCTTTCTTTCTTTCTTTCTTTATCAGAAAGGACAACTTGCCGAGCACAGATCGATGTAGTTAGATCGTAGGAATATAAATCGATTCAGCGATCTAATGGATGAATCGTTACACCCTTAAACCTCAGTTTTCTGAACAAAATGTTGTAGCCGGACAAAAGGAGGTACAGTACATGGATTCAGAAATAAGTCAAAGTTAGAGAACCACTGACATGATGATACTTGTGTTGTTTTTTTTAATGCTGTTTTACATTCTTGATGAGCACTGATCGATGTACTGTAGCTAAATCATAGGAATATAAATCGATCTAATGGATGAATCGTTAGGTACATTAGTACCTGTAGTGAGTACTTGTACGTACGCAGGTGTTGTGACAAAATCTGTGACCTGATCAAATGGTGGCTGACTTCTGTGAGTATGAACGCATAAACCACTGTCTCTAATGATTCACCTGCTTTAGTTCCTTTTGCTTTAACTTAAATTAAAAACTGATCACATTAACAGAAGCCAATAAGTTTAAAGCTGTGTATCGGCATTGGAACATAGAACACGTCTTTAAAGCAACCGTTAATCATCACAGCATCAATGTGTGCGTGGTTCTGAGGAGCACACATGTACGTTAGAATTAATCAGAATCAGAATGGCTTACGGGTGCTTAAAAAAGGTGCAATAGCAAACAATAGAATAGAATAGATTAAATAAAAATAGAATAAAATAAAAATAAGGCATGCAATAATACGTTCTTGATAATAATATAATATATATACAATAAACATGTCGTCATTGCAGGTTATTAAGGACTTTAAGGAAAGTTTGTAGAGAATGTAAAAATCACCAGGGTTTGAAGCAGCGAGTTACATGATTACATGGTGTTCATGAGTCCAACAGCATGATGTACGTCTGTATGTACTAGGGGTGCAACAATACAGTTCTTTTTTGTTTATTTTAAATGTTATCTGCATTCTTGGTTGCATTATCCTTAACTTTTATTGTAAAAAATGAATATATTTGATTACCTTGTGGAAAAGGGGACCAGTTGTCTAAAATGCCTTTAGCAGATGAAGCTATAAAACATAATGAACTCAAGTCTGCACTTAGTTTGGTTTCCAGTTTCCCTCACTCTGATTGGTTCCAGTACTAAAATAGATGGCATCTGTCTTGTCAAAGGACTAAATCTAATTACTGTTTGGCTTTATCACCACAATATCAGCTCCTCTTCTTGTCTGCCTGACGTCACCTCTCCATGCTTCTCCCAGTGCTCACTATAGTGAACCCTCTGCACTGTAACCATACACTGGGGCAGGTCCCTGCAGTCTACGCTGAGGGGCCTCATCAGTGACACACACAGCAACCAACACAGCAATGTAATTAATCCACACGGGGCCAACGCAAGCTGTTGTTTTCCTACTGTAGAACAAAGGAGGAGGAAACAACAAGCTCAACACACTCAACAAAGTGTGTTGTCTGGGTTTAATATATATAAACCTTGGTTCATAATCATATTAATATTCTCTTTTAGTTCAACATTTGAAACAGAATACAGAGTGTAAACACATGTTCCTGATCTCATATACAAATGTAGTGAGTGTTCACATGCTGAGAACACAGAAGCAGCAACACTACACTGCCTTATTATTATTATTATTATTATATTAGCTGGAGGTGAAACTTTGTTTATTAATTAAAGAAGGAACATCATCAAGATTTGAGAAAAGTTCCTGTAATTTATCATTTTTGGCTCAAGTACCTCCTTTCTCTTACTTTGGAAGTTTCCAAGTACTCCCCTTTGTCTGACTTAATAGCATAATGATGGAATGAATGAGTGATAACACACATTTTAAAGAGTCACATTTTGTAAACATGTGGAACTAAACAGTATTTAGTGGCTATTGAATAGATTTATATTATTATTTTATTGTATTTTCATTTCATGTTCTAATCAAGATCATTTCTGTCATCATTTTGTGTGTTTTTGGTGTCATTTTGTGTGCTTTTGGTATTCTTTAAATGATTCTATCACAGTGTGTGTTTTTGGTGTCGTTTGGCAGTTTATTATGTCATTTTGTATGTTTCACTGTTATTTTTGTGTATTTTGTAGTGATCTTGTGTATTTCTCTCATTTAGCGTATCTTTGTTGTCGTTTTGTGTGTTGCTGGTAATATTAACTCATTTTTGTTCAGGGGACAAATATGGACGAGTTTGACCTCAAGTGGGGAAAAAAGAACAACCTTAACATTATTGCGCCCTTGTTTTCAATATCAGTTCAATTCACTTAAAAACATTATTGATTTTGTTGCCAATTTGTGTAATTTGGAGGAATTTTGTGGAACTGTTTGTGAGAAATTGCAAGATTTGTGAAGAAATTCAGATTATTTTCCAAAATGACTGCATTCATGTGATAGAAACAAAGGAAATATTGTGGAGTTGCTGAAAGTGAGTTTTTTTTTTAAAGTAATTTACACAATAATTAATGTTTTCTTCATCATTTTTACTTCCTCTTGCGGGCCAAATTGGATGCTCTAAAAGGCCGGTTTTGGCCCCCGGGCCTTGAGTTTGACACAGGTGCTCTAACATGTGGATGATTTATTTTTGTTGACGCAGTTTACCTAATCTATAAACAGGTCGCACCCTGATAGTTAGTGAAAAAAATATTATTTAATTCCCATACTCATCAGCCTTCTTATCGAATGATAACGAATGGAATTTAAAACTTTAAATTATGAATCATAGATCATGAAAGATTCACATTCAGAAAATTCTTAACCATTCCTTTAATTTTAGATATGACTAAAATAAAAAGTTTTGCTGCTATAGGTTTAGGCTGCTTCATTGGTCATTCTTTTTACAATCTACCTATGACGGGGAAACTTAATGGCACTATGAGGAAAAAAGGGTTAATGGTAAACAACATTATTATTATTAATAATAATAATAATAATAATAATAATAATAATTCTTAGAACTATATACATCATAAAGTCATAAAGTTATTATTTATACTTATAATAAAAATATAGAAGCATTAAAGAAAAAAAAAATCACGATGAAATTTTTTTTTCATCGTGAATTGTTAATTTGTTTGTTCGGTAGCACTTTACTTTACATAAGGCTGACATTACGCTGTCATTATTTGTCATTTGCATGAATAAGGTGTCATGAAGGCTGTCATTAAACTGTCACGAAGTGTTTTTCACTAAATAATGACACATTTGGAGCTATGTTGGCGTTTCGTTGGGTTCGGTGAGGTATCTAGTTAGGTAAGGTTAGGGGTTAGGTTTACGGGTTAGGGTAATGACACTTACTGACACCTTATTCATGCTAATGACAGGTGTCATGTCATGTCACCTTTATGTTTAAAACTGAAACTAAGCGCTACCATTTGTTTTAACATGCAAGAATAAAACAGACAACTTTAGAATAAATGGAAAATGTTATTTTATCGCCATGTTTAATGTAATACAATTTAAAATGATTGACAAAGCTGCATGTGACAGTGACGTATTTCATAGACAGGCCATTATCCTTCCTGTTCCTAAAGAGCGTGAGCACTTCCTCCTGTCACTCTCCCGTCCCACTCACTAACGTCCTGTGGGAGGCAGCTGGTCCCATGGAAGCTGAGCTGGGAGCTGATGAGCTCAAGTCCCCATGTTAGGTCATGCTCTAAATGTCTGCAACAGGAACAGGCTTCATTCTAATCATCTGCTCCTACGCAGAGACAAAGAGAGAGACTCTTTGTGTGGACTGTGGAACACTGACGCCTGTTTGTGCTGCTAACTTTACGTTTCAATCCACTGCTATTGTGTTTTCTTTGGAGCTTTGCAGAGACAGCTGAGTACAAACAGCTATAAATATAGCATTTGTTTCTCTACACAGGTGTACAGCCATTTATCACTGTTTGTATGCAACTGGTATCTGAGGTTGTGTTGGAGACTTGGCTGGAGATGCTTGATAGAGTACTTTAAGTAAGGTTTGCATTTTCGCCTTGAGTTCTTCTCTTTCTGTTTATTTTGTTTTGTTTTTTGTCTCCGTGTCCAGGATAATTTATTGTTAAATAAACCTATATTGTCTGGAATGGTAAAACTCAGTTGACATGAAATAAACCAAGTATAAAAGGTAGCAGCTAGCAACATTTGTTTTTTTAGAAATGTTGAATCGTGTAGTAAAAAAATAAATAAATAAAGAGCGAGAGAGAGAGAGAAATATCAGTTATATTTAATTCAAAATGACTAAATATCATTAGTATTTAAAATGGCACTGGTTATGGACAGTATGAAACATAATGTTGTGGGTTTTTTTAAAAAAATATTACAAATAAAGTAAATGGGCATATATATAGTATATATGCCCATTTACTTTATTTGTAATATTTTTCTTACATATATCTACATTTAAACATATTTGAGGTACATTTTTGTATGTCAATAAATTACAAGAAGGACAGTATTTTATTGAGCAATACTAATGTTAGTTTGTTGTAAATTTGTCAAAAAATTAGCCAAAAAAGCAACTAACATTTTCCAAATATTTTACAATTAATTGAGAACTGTTTCCAGGTACTCCCTGCAATGCACTCCTGTTACCCTTGGGGTACGTGTACCCCTGGTTGGGAATCACTGCTTTAAGTGAGCTTCTTCTTTTCTTCATGTTTTTTTTTTTTATTTATTATTATTATTTTTTTAATTCATTATTATAGGTTGGTTGTAGCAGGAAGTAAAAGTCATATATGATCATTAATGTGTCCACTCCACTGTAGACTCAGGCTTCACACAAATGTAATCTAGCTAACATGCCCTGTCTCCAAAACACTTAAAACAGATCACTAATGGTTCATTTCCATCATTAACGGCCATTTGCAGCCTGTACTTCAGCCCACAGCATTATTAGTAACCACTTGTATCATGAGTGAAGGACCTCAAATGAAAAAAAAAAACAAAACAAAAACAGCTGTGGTTAGGATTCTATTATGCTTGCTGTGTAGAGGAGGTCACACCTTCAGCTCTGGAAACATCTTCATAAAGAAGGAAGGAGTCATTCCCTCACAACGTCACCAGAAAAAAACAATGATTGCATTGCAACCAAAACACTAGAATTCAAATATTTCATCACATTTAAATCTATGATTTTTATGAGGTAATTTCAACAAATTTTCAGGATATCCTGCACACTTTGGGCCATTTTTCTGTGAATATTCAATCGGCACAGTGTACATTTTTAGTTTGGTCAATTTAGTGAGCAGGATGTGTGTCCATTTTTGCACATCCTTATTTTTCTTCCATTTTCAGCTTCCAATATCTCAGGAACTATATCACATAGGAAACTGAAATTTGGTATAATAACACAGCTCCAGCTACTGTCTCAGAATAAAAAAAAAAAATCTGCTATATATTTTATCTGGTGGACATGTCAGACCCACAAAATCGGAAAAAAAAAAAGTTTGTTGGGTTTTCGGGGCTCAAAAATGTTTAGGCCTTCAGTAAACAACTTTACATATCAGCTTTGGGCTATGTAATTTGTGATGTTTTTTTTCTCTCATAAAAATAAATGTTAAATATGAATCTAAATGTTAAATATGAATCTAAATGTTAAATATGAATCTAAATGTTAAATATGAATCTAAATGTTAAATATGAATCTAAATGTTAAATATGAATCTAAATGTTAAATCTAAACATTACATTTAAATATAAATGTAAATTCTAAATGTGTTATTTTGGTACTCCCGGTGAATTTGGTAAATATTTAGTTTCACCCGTGGCATTTAGATTTAACATTTGAATTTAGATCTAACAATTAACATTTAAGATTTACATTTAACATTTAGATTGAACATTTAGCATTTAGATTTAGCATTTAATGTATATTTAAATGTAACATTTATATTTAATATTTAACATTTAGATTAAACATTGACATTATATTTTTACGAGAGAAAAAATATCACATTTCACAAATAGTGCTGCAAATGTAACTTTTTTAAATGTGGTTTGTTGCTAAATGTTGCAAAAAAGCTGCTGTTTATTTTAGCATGTGCAACTCTACAATCGGCGCCCCATAGCTTTGTGGCCAAATTGTCTTATTTATACTTAGGTACACTTGTTTATACTAATGTAAACGTATTTAAACTTATGGATTTGTGTCATATTTCTGCTGATGCAAAGTGAGTGTGCAGGACTTCTGGCGTACCGATGAAAAAGGAGGCGGGGGCTTCATCACCCGTCAGGAGTTCCAGTGTTTCTGGGTCAAACCGGAGCCACAATCCCACAGCCAGCACCAACAGGCCCGACAGCTGAGGATCAAAAAATAATCATAAAACCAATGTCACAACCAAGTTAGTTTCACATCTACTTTTAAAAACTTTTTAAATCTTTTGATTTGATTACAGTTCTCTAACTGCCCTTTGTCCAGAAGTACCTCCACAGTTCATAATTAACACTAGTTTTTCTCTTCCTGTAACTTGCGGATCATTAAAATTCTGCAGATGGCTCCGTGTTCTTTGTCTTATCTGTACAAGTGTATTGATGCTCACAGCCAGTCCCTCTTTCTATTTATTCCTAAGCAGCTCCTGCCAAGCGATGTTGTGGCTTCTTTTGTTTTCGAGCAACTGAAGGACTGTCAAAAAACTTTTCTCCAGGATAAAAATTTGAACCACTTTGTGTCACGTATAACCTCTGTTTTAATCTTCAATCTCTTTATTTTTGAAGGCTCCTCTTCGTGAGGGCTGCTCATAAATCTCCATGCAGGATCATTAACGTATCAAATCAAGTTTCAGAACCAAGGGTCTTTTGGCCATTGTGCGTTTCAGCCCATCCCTCCACACAGTGCCTGGGTGATGTAACTCACACTGGCATCGGCTGCTTATTGGCACTTCACCCAAAAATGAACTGTAGAATCCCTTTGGCAGGGATCACACTACGAGTTCTGCCTTCGCTCCCAAAAAACTGCTAAAACAAAGAGTCTGCTGTCACTTGGAGTGATTAAAGTCTTCATTTTAGGAAGCAGAGACTATTCAAAGCAGCTCTAAGAGTCTCACTCATTCATTCAGTGATTGGCGTAAATGTTAGACTCAGCCACAACTCAATGCTTCTTTACGACTGAATCATTTTAGTCAAGTTAGTCAAGTATTTGTGTCTAGTCCCTATTTAGAGACGTAGGCTGTTTGAAATAGCATACTAACGTACTACTCATGCTAAGTTTGACGTCAACGTCAGTATGTAGTGAGTGCACATTAGATAGTATCAAAAGATTGAGTATGCGAGAAATACCCAGACGTATACTAGATGCACACTAGTCATACTCAACCATCCAATGAACGTAAAATTGTCCTGGGACCGACTTCAAGTTAAAAATCAAACATTCCCTTTTCAAAACAAAAGCATCTCTTCCTGTCTTCCATTAGTTTTATTTTTAACCCTTTTGTAAAAAGGCCTCTTGTTTTGGAAGTTAACAGGAAGTTTCATCAGTAGCACAATGTAGGGCTGGGCAGTATATCAAGATTCAGGATATATCGAGTTTTCTATTTCAGCGATAGAAAAAATTACAATATCGCCTATATCGATATATATATTTTTTATAGCTCATTTTTTATTAAAATACTAGTTTTAGGAGTTGGTGCTTTTGCTACTTCTCAGAACAGCATGAAAATCACAGTTAGATGATCACTGAGTGCGTCCTATAACCCAGACCTTCCCCTGAACAAGCCACACTACAGAACTCACTCACACGTGCTGTCCCTTAAAGGAGAAAAAGCCAAAATTGGCACATATTATGCAGCTGTTTGTTAATAAATGTGCCTCTGTGGCATTTTGCGTCAGTAAATTTTACCCAGAATTGTTCTTTGGATCTGACTTTATTTGATATAGCAATATCAATATTTATATCATATATCACTGTTTTGAGAAAAAATATCAAGATATGAGTTTTGGTTTATATCGCTCAGCACTAGCACAATGGCGGGTCTCGGAAAATGTCTGAAATATCGGAATTAAATGTGTATATGCCACTTTTATGGCTCAAATGACCACATGTTGATATTCTACTTTGTCACGTTCTCAGTTAAAATGATTTCAGAACTTTCAAAGGTGGAGAATCAACTGAGATATTTACCCTCAGTGTGTTTCAGGTTTTTGTTGTTGTAGGACCGAAATGCATATTGGGAAACTCGGAAGTATACTTCAGTGGGAAAGGTCACCATCCTAACCATGCTTCTACTATGTAGTAGACAGTAGAAACTCATTGGGTTTGTAGTGCATAGTACGCGTGCCATTTCAAACACAGCCTTAGTTTACATTGTTTCAAACCTGCTTTAGTTTCGATTTGACAGACTTTATTATTTGTGTTTTAAGTCTATCATTATATTATGATCATATTGTCTTAATATTGCCATTGTGGCTCATTTTATGTCCTTTGGCTGTAGCTACAGGTGTAGCTTACTGTGCCCAGCACAAAGGTGCTTTAAATCTGTTTATTAGCTGTACATTTTGGATTCTAGTGACACAATATAGTTATTTAGTATATTTTTATTCATCCATACACTTCCTTCTTCTATTTAGAGTCATGGGAAACTTGAGGTTATCCCAGGTTACTCCAGACAAGGTAAACACACATTAACTCATGGGGTAAACACAGAAACTCCAATTACTCTAATCCCAGGTGGTGCGTACCGTACATTGTTCACATGGCATTTCGATAACTGGAAGAAGAAATTTCAATTAAAAAATTTAATTTATGGACCTGCAGAGATTACAGCCAAAGTCCAACTATGTATTTTGAAAACAAACAAATGAATAAATATATGTCTTACAAGAAAAATGTAGTATGTTTTTATCTTATAAATTGCTGTACATGGTCTCATTGTCAAACTGTAATGCACAATTGTTGAAATGTACTGTATCTATCGGTCTGAGATGAATCGGTGGAAAATGGCTACTCAATTAGTTTATTGAACATTTTTAGATTAATATTGTTTTGATGGTATATAAAGCAGACATATATAGGCATCTGGTGGGCCGAGGTCCACATGTAGGAAACATACGCAAAATGACTCACCAAACACGGCCAAACGAAGTGAAAACACACACACAAAAAAAACAACACAACTATATAAAATTAAATAACCAAAGTGAAAAACTTACATGAACATATACAACAAAAAAAAAGAAAACAGGATTTTTTTTTTCTGTAAAATATTCAAAATAATAACAAAAATACACAAAATGTCTCCAAAAACACACAAAATGACTACCAAAATGAACAAAATAGCATAACAATACAAAACGAGGACAAAAACACACAACAGAAATGCAGACAATACCCACAAATTGATCATTATTCTAATTACTGTCATGAATATTGACAATGCCCCTCAGATAAGACAAAATCACATTTTTGTGGTCCCTGCTGTGATAAAAGTTGCACATTTCATGCACAGACTTTGGTTTTGTCTTTTCGCATACTGTATCTTATCTCTGAAAAATTCACAGACTGTTTCCAGATATAAAACAGATTTAAGTCCCAGCACATACTGCCTAAGCATTAGAGAGCATGGGAATAGTAGGACAGCTACTGTAAGTGTGATGTGATCAGATATAATTCACTATCAGTAAAAACAGCTGCTATAGACTCATATTTGGGACTTTTGAAGACTAAAAGGATGCATCATTTGGTTTTTGTGGTAATGAACTAAAATGATGATTATCAAATATGTAATTAAAGATTGATTAGAAAATTCTGGTAATGAGTGAATCAACAGTAGGGGATAGTTTAAACCAGCCTGATTCCCCCTCCACAGTCAATACAAGTTCATTAAATCATATCAAGCATAAAGTGAACGTTTACTTGGTGCAAAAAATGGAAAACACGGAGGTATGATTTCAACACAAACGCACTTAAACCATTCAAACCATTAGCATTCCCATATTAAAATAGCAATAACATAGGCAATACATATATTTATACATCGTGTTGATTATACAAATGGTAACCATGCCAACAGCTGGAGGAGCCGACTCACCCAAAAGATGAAGTTGAAGACGAAAAGCAGGTATTTAACGCATTTCATGCCGCCCTGCACTTTCCCCATGATGCTCACTGCTCCGTCTCCCTGTTGTTCTCACAGTCTGTGCAAAGCGGTGGTGATGGTGGTGGTGATGATGATGATGATGATGACGACGGTGAGAACATCGTTTCACCATGAAAACATGCGCACGCGCTGCGAGGGCTCCGCACCGCCCAATTTCACTCGTGCGCGTGTTTGCGCGCGCGTGTAAAGCAGCAGCTGATGCTAATTTGGGCTCCGCCCACTGAAGTGTGTTGGAGGGACTCTTGATTGGGATCTGTTAATAATAATAATAATAATAATAATAATAATAATAATAATAATAATAATAGAAACCAGTTTGAGAATAAATTTGATTTGAGGCACTTTACCCACACTGCCTTGTATGAGTGAGTATGAATTGTGCATGAATGTTGGTGGTGGTCAGAGGGGCCGTAGGCGCGAAATGGCAGCCACTCCTCTGTCAGTCTAGGGCAGCTGTGGCTACATTGTAGCTTACCACCTGACTGTGTGAGTGACTGGTGTGAATGAATAATGGTTTCTGTAACGCGCTTTGAGTCTCCTCGAAGAAAGCGCTATATAAATTCAAGCCATTATTATTATTATTATTATTATTATTCTATAAGTGTGCAAACTGTGCATACTAGTGAAGAAAAAGTGTCACAATTAGACTTAAATGTTAATAAGAAGGCGGGGCAAACACGTTTAAGCTTTGCCATTGGCTCCAAAATATTACAACCAATCAGGGTGCTGGATTTGGATATAATCCCTCCTACTTCTACTATTAGACAAGGCAAGGCAATGCAAATTTATTTGCATAGCGCATTTCATACACAAGGTATAACTCAATGTGCTTTTCATGATCAAAAAGTGCAAAAGAAAACATTGTTGCCAACAAAAAAAAAAAACAACATTTAAAATCATCAACCAACACATTACATCAACAACATGACCAAAAATCTCCCTCTCAATCATACGCACTAGAGAAAAGGAGTGCCTTTAACTTTGATTTAATAATGAGGTGTCACACGCTATTGCTAAGGCAACATTACATTTCATAACATTAAATTGTGGACTTGGATTTATAATAATAATTAAAACAATGAAATAAAAAAAAATAAAACATCAGCCATACCGGTGGTGGCAAGCTACATTGTAGCTACAACTGTCCTGGGGCAGACTGACAGAAGCGTGGTTGCCATTTCGCGCCTACAGCCCCTCTGACCACCATCAACGTTCATGCACAATTCAGACCCATTCATACAAGGCAATGTGGCTTAAGTGCCTTGCCCAAGGACACAATGACAATGATATGGATAGAGCATGATTCGAACCCCCAACCCTTTGATTATTGGAAGACACACTCCACTACTGATCCATGGTCGCCCAAGACCACATGTCAAAATTCAATTATAGATATTTACAATTTGAAGAATCATTAATTATTAAATGTTAAAACAGCTTATAATACTATCGGGCCAAAAACCTTTACAGCTGAACAACATCTGTATTGATTAGTATTGCTAGTACACTCATAATCTCAGTATTAGTGACTAGTGTAACCCACTAGTAATCTAGCACCCTGATTGGTTGTAATATTTTTAAAAACCATTAGCAAGCCTGAAATTGCTTTTTCCCCGCCCCCTTTATTAGCATATATTTTATTAGCATTAACTATATTTTATCAGCATTACTAGTAGTACTAGTGACACTTTTTGCCTCACTATAAAGTGTACTCATGCACTAGTAAACTAAAATTCAGTAGATTTACTCAAAATGTCAGTATCAGTAGAGCTTAACTATGGTCCTTAATTATCACATGGTTTGAATTAGCTGTTCACATGAACACTAAAAGCATTTACGCAAATAATCCCACAAAATTTGTTGCGATATAAATTATGTTTGAAGTGGAGAGCACATTAAAGCCCTAATGTGCTAGGGCACATTAGGGCATTAATGTGCCCTAGCAGCAAACTAGGGCACATTAATGACGAAATTGTTATTTTCTTGCCTAAAATCTGAGGCCTATTGAAATCAAACTTGTCCGTTTGGCCCCTGAGCGAAAATTAGGGTTCCTGGTGAATGTCTTATTTGTAATTAGTAAACACAAATACATGGTTTGTGTTTCTACAAAAAAGTGACTAACATTAATAATATTTGGTAATATTTAGCTTTATAAAAAAAAAAAAAAAAAAAAAAAAAAAAAATCTGATTGAAGTGTTTATGGGCCAACACTAATGCAATAAAATCCCCCCAAAAAGTCAAAATTTTGGATTAAAACAATATTTTTACATCTGACAATTACATTTTCTCTCCTCATATGCATTAGTCAGCAACATTTACAAGTCATTTCTGTATTTTGCTCATTTCTTTGTCACCGGCCTATTGTGGTAAAATTGCACATTGAACTGCAGCCTGATTCTTTGAATACAAAGAGTCTCATCAAGCTATTTGACAGGCAGTGGAGAGGTCAGCTTTGTTTCACTCCCCCTGACATTCAAGCATCTCATATTAGTCTTTGTTTTCTCCTCTGATGTGGGAGCAAAACAGCAACGTTCCCTGTTTCCCTATCAGTAGCCAGGATCAGTGTGGGGTCCGGGTGGGGCATGGTGGGGCACGTAATGGTGATTTAGAATACTAATGTATTGTAGCGACCCTGCAGGACTTTGGGGGGGATTGATGGGAAGTTGTGGGGAAAGGAGTTGCCCTAGTTAGCCGGATAGGCCAGTTTTTGTTGGGAGCGGAAGGATCAGGGTAGTGTGGGGGAAGAAGGCGGAAGAGGAGGGAAAAAAAAGGGAGGAACTAAAGAAGGGGGAAGAGGGAAGGAGACACCACAACGAGTTGCTAGTACTCCAGAGGCTCGGTGTAGAGGGGGGAGACCCGAGCCGCCCTTCGCTCCCCTCAGAAAACGAGACACAACCTGCTGTGAAAGCGCTCTGCCCCCCTGTCAACCATGCTCTCCTCAATCTGAACGCAGCTTCCACCAACTGCTGTAGGGTAGCTCTGTTAGTTAATGGCCAATGGACAAAAGGGCTACTGGATACAGGCTCCACTGTGTCGCTCCTTCACCCTGACCTAATGCCGACAGGTATCAGAACTCAGACCGCTGATATTCCACTCACCACAGTCACCGGAGAGAAAGCTCCCATGCTCGGAAGAAGCACTGTTCACATCGAAATAGGGCCCTACTCGGCCTGCCAACCATTTTGGGTCGCCAAAATAAAAGAGGACTGCTTACTCGGAATGGATTTTCTGTGTGCGGCAGGGGTGACATTAGACCTCGGGGCACGTACTGCGACGTTCAAAGACGGGGCTTCCGTTCCATTCCTGGACGATAACCACACATTGAGAATGGACATGAAGTTGTGTGAGAACCATAGTGGGGAGAAAGACCCGCCCTCTTCCCCGAGCCCACCACAATGGGAGGCCCCGTTTGCGGACGTCCCCCTTCCACCGATGGATGACCACCTCGTAACCCCAGAACCAGATGCACATGTTCACACACCTCTCCCTGCGGCCGTAGAGACTGTGTGTGGCCTCCATTCCTGAAGCAGAGTCAGCAGCCAGTAAAGCGGTCCCAGACATCTGGGAGAGGAACCAAGAGGGCTTGAACCCTGAGCAGCAAGGTAGGCTATGGAACCTCCTGTTTGATTATCGACACAGTTTTGCCACTGGCCCGAGTGATGTTGGTCAAACGCATTTGGTTCAGCACTTTATCAAAACAGGGGATGCACAGCCTATCCGCCAGAGACCTAGAAGACTACCCAAAGCCCGGCAAGCTGCGGCTGATCAGATGATACAAGAGATAAGGGACGCTGGCATAATCGAACCATCGGAGAGCCCATGGGTGTCACCAGTCGTAATGGTCCCTAAGAAAGATGGTGGCTCTAGGTTCTGCGTCGACTACCGACCGCTGAATGACAGGACTGTGAAGGACTCCTATCCACTGCCACGGATAGATGAGTCCCTTGATTATGTGGCCGGTTCAGCATGGTTCTCCTCATTGGACCTCCAGAGTGGGTACTGGCAGGTGGCCATGGCCCCAGAGGACAAACCCAAGACCGCCTTCACCACGGGACGTGGCTTATGGCAGTTCACCACCATGCCATTCGGATTATGTAATGCCCCGGCCACATTTGAGAGGCTAATGGAAAAAGTCCTTTTGGGGATGCCGCCTGAACGCTGCCTCGTCTACCTCAATGATCTCCTTGTCCACGGACCATCTTTTGACTCAGCATTTGAGGCCCTGGGGGAGGTACTAGAGCGGATTAACCGGGCCGGCCTTAAACTTCACCCGGGGAAGTGCAGGTTTCTGCGGCAGGAGATCTCCTTCTTGGGTCACAGAGTCAGTGGAGCGGGTAGCTGCTGTCAGGGATTGGCCAACCCCCACGGACATTCACCAGCTGAGATCATTCTTAGGGCTCGCCTCCTATTACCGGCGTTTCATGGAAGGGTTCTCTACTATAGGGGCCCCCATGTTTGACTTACTGCGGAAAGACAGACCTTACGTGTGGGGACCCCAACAGGATGCCGCCTTCCGAGAGCTGAAGCAAGCCTTGTGTAAGGACCCAGTGCTGGTCGCACCAAACGCAGCATTGCCGTTCATCCTGGATACAGACGCTAGCAACACAGGTCTTGGGGCTGTACTCTCGCAGCTGACCCCTGGTGGCGAACGGGTGGTTGCCTACCACAGCCGTACCCTGGATAAGTCAGAAAAGAACTACTGTGTCACCCGCAGAGAACTATTAGCAGTGATTGACGCAGTGAATCACTTCAAGCACATCCTCTGCGGCCTTCCGTTCACCATCCGCACGGATCACGCCGCTTTGAAGTGGCTCATGTCTTTTAAGGAACCGGAAGGGCAAGTTGCCAGGTGGATTGAACAACTTCAGGCTTTTCAGTTCACCATACAACACAGAGCCGGAGAGAGTCATACAAATGCGGACAGCCTCTCCCGCCGACCGTGTGCACCAGGATGTCAACACTGCAACAGGGCGGACGAGCGGGAAGCAACTAACCGACCGACTGGAGATGCGATCTGCCGGGCCCTGTTACCTGAAGATGTAAGGGGTTGGGGTGAGCTGCAGGCCGCAGACCCTGACCTCAAAATGGTCATAGAGTGGCTGGAGGCGGACAACTGGCCACCCTGGGACGATGTTGTGGCTCAGTCAGCTACTGTCAGAGGCCTGTGGTCCCAGTGGCCTGGATTGGAGCTGCAAGGAGGAGTCCTGAAGAGATGCTGGCTGGAACCAGCCACCGGAGAGCCACGTTGGCAGGTGGTTGTGGACCACCGAGACAAAGTGTTGGAGGCACATCATGGACTTCCTGGAGTGGGTCACTTTGGAGTGACAAAGACTTTGAGACGGCTGAGACAAGCATTCTATTGGGGCAGGAGTCGGAGGGATGTTGAGGACTACTGCCGCCGCTGTGATTCCTGTATTGCCCGTAAGGGTCCCCAAGGTCAGTCACGTGCACCTTTACAGCAGCACCGGGTTGGGGCGCCTATGGACCGGGTGGCAGTCGACGTGTTGGGGCCCCTTCCCCGTACCAGCCGAGGTAACCAGTTTGTTTTGGTCGCCATCGACTACTTTACAAAGTGGATGGAGCGTACCCCATTCCAGACCAGGAGGCGACAACCGTGGCCGAAGCCTTGGTCCAAGGAATGTTCAGCCGCTTCGGGACCCCCTCGGTGCTCCACTCCGATCAGGGTCGGAATTTATGTGGTGGAGAGAGTTGGAGAAGTTGTGTATCGAGTCAAACTGGCTCCCAGAGGTCGCACGGTTGGGCTGCACAGGGATAGGATGGCACCATACCGGGGGAAGCAGCAACCCGCCTTCCCAGTGACAACCTCTAGGGCACTGGTGAGATCGTCACATCGCAGTAGAGCCCCACCGAGGCGGCGTCAGGATGTGCCGCCGGGAGAGGCTGTGACACCGCTTGGAGCCCTGGTGCCTAAGGACAATGTCACAACGATTGGGACCCTGCTGTTGGATGGTGGAGTCAGAAGGTAGCAGAGGGAACGGCGCCCTCCAGGTCACTTCAAGACTTTCTTCTTCCTTGGGGACAAGGAATTAGAGGGGGGGGGGGGGGGGGGGGGGGGGCGTGTGTAGCGACCCTGCAGGACTTTGGGGGGGATTGATGGGAAGTTGTGGGGGAAGGAGTTGCCCTAGTTAGCCGGATAGGCCAGTTTTTGTTGGGAGCGGAAGGATCAGGGTAGTGTGGGGGAAGAAGGCGGAAGAGGAGGGAAAAAAAGGGGAGGAACTAAAGAAGGGGGAAGAGGGAAGGAGACACCACGACGAGTTGCTAGTAGAGTTAGCTATCCGTTTTTGTTATTTTCGGCACTCCTCCAACCCAGTATTAGCCTGTTCTTGAGGGTAATAAAACCCGGTTCATTCGGTTAAACGGCAGCCACTCTGTGTCCTCGTCATTCGGCTAGTTAGCCCCGTAGTGTCGGGCCGCAAACGCTACAGTATGCATGGATGGTATAGAGATCTGGTCATTGATAACACTGAAAATTGCATTTTAACTTGTTATTTGTTTCCTGGTGCTAGAGTTATTCCTGTGTGAGTGCACCCCAACTGAAAGCATATCTTCTGAGGGATGGAAACTAAATCTCATTAACCATCTGCAGCCGCTATCTCCATTTCCTCCTCAAACTCCTCCTATGATGTAAGCTGGCTGCTGTAATGCAATCTGACATGGAGCATGAGTCACATGGATTCAAGAGATGAGGAGACAGTGTTGGGCCTGGAAAGATAATTTTGAAATCAAGAAATTCAAGAAACCCATTGTAGGAAAGAAATAGAGATTAAATTCACTGAAAATTGTATTTTTAGGACATCTTTGTTGTTTTGGTAGTAAATATAATCAACTTTCAGAAAAACAGGAAAATGTGCAGCATTAGTTTTACCAGCCGACCTTAATATGAGATTGTCTCCCCCTAGTGGACAGAAACAAAACATCCATCATAGGCCACGTTTACATGGGAGCTTTAATTCCTCTTTAACCTGACCTTGTAAACACTTAATTCCTAATGCTAATTTATTATTCGAATTAAATGTAATTCCAAATTAGGTGCAGGCTAATGTATTCCGTCTTTAATTCCGAATTAAATAATTCCTCTTTCTTGTAAACAGTTAACAACGCTTAAATCCACTTTAAGTTAATTCCGGTTGTTCTGCGCATGTGCGACTTGCGGCGATGACGCGCTGGGTGATGACATAATCCTACATGGCGGTCCAGGATAGAGCCGACACTATTTAATAGGAGCCTTAAAAGACATGGATATAATGAAAAAAGGGGATGAACGGAGGCATAAACATGCGCACATTCACACGGACACAGACTTATCACACACATAGAGATCAGCAAACGGAAAAGGCAAAACCACAATTGTCTTAATTTTTTCTGAGCACGAGTGTCCGCTGGAATCCTATAAAACTTTAATTTACGTCCACTAACGTTATTCCTCCTATTCTGGCACCCAAACACATAAGACGACATTCTAAAGCTGTAACATTATTAGCCTCCACAGTTTTTAGCCAGCGGCGTTTCCTGCTTTTGCCTCCAGCTAGAGTTGTGACGTCACTCGTAAAATAAATGACTGGGTATTCATTAACCGAGCTTTTAATTAGTTAATATCACATAAACATGAACCCAAACCAATTAAATCGCCCTAAAAAAATGAATTCCACACTTTGTGTAAACATAAGCATGACAAAAGCATGGGTTACTCTTCACTTTGAGATCAAGCCGTGCAAACACATTATTCTGCCAAATTGTCGCTAATATTAGATTTTCCCGTGGCAGCATGTATGGAGGCATGTCACAAATAAACCTGCAGCTTTAATGTTGATGATTATTATTACAAATAACTACTTATAAAATAGAATTAAATATACCTAATCCCCAGAAGGGAAAAAGGGTGAAATTGTTGCAGCAACATGATTTAAAAAAAGAGCAAACAGTATATAATTTAAAAACTGTAGGACGGACACAGATTGTAATTATAAGCTTATTATTATTATTTTTTTTTTAAATTTCAGAATTTTCCTGCATTGAAACATGCACAAGGCTGCAAGTCAGATCCATTTTGAATTTTTTTTTTTTTAAATGCCCCTTTTTCAGTTAAACTTTCATTTTTAAATTTCATAATGTACTGTATATAGTTAGTTAAAAATGTGAATGTCTACAACATGGAGAAGTTGGTATTTGTATACCAGTTTTTCTTGGTATAATATCCCCCACACTCACAACCTCCTTCCTCTGTCAATGTATTGTAAGTTTTCCAACCACCTGGGAAAATATTGGAAGGATAATTTGAATTATAACAATTCCTTCATCCATTTTCTGACCCACTTCCTCTTTTTCAGGGTCAGTCAGTGGGCGCTAGGTGGGGGGTACACCCGGGATAGGGCTCCAGTTGAATTATTGTTATCAAAATTACAATTTAAAATGTGAAGAAAGGTGTTTGGTTCAGATATTTTAATGTTCCAAATAAAACTATTGGTTTTTCCCCCAAGCTGATCACATTAGCCCATACTGCATTTATTAATTTTTTCATAATGAAATTATATAGATTTATTTTTTTTTTTTAAACAACATCTGGCTGCGGTTATAAATGAAGACAGAAATGTATCATTGCAAGCTGCTGTATAATTAGGCTACAAGTCGAGGCAACAAAATAATCATCACTTGTTATCGCTGCTAATCATTTCTCGCTTGAAAACTGATATGAAAATGAAAATACTTTCCGTTGTAAACTACCCATTTTGTATTTCAGCAAGATGATTATAACCTGAACCTAATAATAATGTTTAGTTGCTTCAAATTATGCTTTGTCTGCAATACACAGGCGTACTCTCGGCATCCCTGCTCCTGAAAAACTAAAAACCCTGCTTAAAAAAACGAACAGTTTCATATATTTATGAATTAAATGTAAATTCTGAAACATGAAGACTATTTTCAGTGTCCTGATGAATCAATAATAAATGAAAATTACTTTTTTTTTTTTTTTTTTTTTTTACAGCTGTCAACATGTTTAATACAGAACAGAACAAAGACTTTTCATGTTTGTCCACTAGAGGGAGATGTTGCTTTTCATGGCAGCTGTGCAACAAAACAGTTCAGATGACAACAGGGTTGGGGCAATTTCATTTTTCAATTATAATTACGTTTTCAATTATCCATGTTCAATTACATTTCATTTATAATTACGATGACCGCCATTTTTTCCAATTTCAAATAAATTACAATTTTTTCCCCTGAAAGTCAATTATAGTTACATTCTCAGTGACTAAATTTAAATAACAATTTCACTGACGTTTATTCATATAGGGTTGTGATGATTGTATAGATTCTATATACCTGTTTTGCATTTATTCAAATTTTAACTGAAAGTTTTTTTTATTGAATTTACACGGCAATTACAATTACAAACTCAATTATCTGAACTGAATTACAATTCAATTATAATTACAACGGTGACATTGACAGATTGAAATCACAATTACTATTATAAATATGCCATGAATGCAATTAATTATCAATTACGCAATTGCAATTATAATTGACCCCAACCGTGGATGGCAACATTTCTTAATAATAAAATAAAATAAAATAAAATAAAATAAAATAAAATAAAATAAAATAAAATAAAATAACTGAGGAGTTTTTTTTTTTGTGGCCTAAATGTCTGCATGTCTGTATTTGTTGCACCGATGACAGAAGGTTTTCCTTGCCGCCATGATGAATTCATGTTGGGTGTGGGATACATATGTATGTGTATATACGTATATATGCATATGTGTGTATCCATAAAATGAAGAGTCCGTCCTTAAGACTGCTCTACTGTAAAGTGCCTTGAGATACCATTGGTTATGATTTGGCGCTATACAAATAAAGATTGATTGATTGATTGATTAAAACTGAAATGTCAGAGCCAAAAGCATGACTCCATTGAGCCGAGTTGGTTTTATCAATCCCAGACATTCTGCATATTTCTCCCTTTTTTGATCTTGTCTACAGTAGAATATAAAGCAGTGGAAAAACTTGAAACAAAGACAAAAAAAGAGGCATTAAGTTTTTTTTTTTTTTTTTTTTATGAGAACGATCACAAGTAATTTAAATTCCAAGGACACACAAAAAATACAAAGAACGAACACACAGGGTGCTTGTTTATTGGTGTTTAATAAATAACATGTCAACCTTATTACAAAATGTTTGCTTATATTAGGCCTGGGTCAAACTGTATGTGTGAGGTTTGTCCATTGTTCTTCAGTGAGGTGCTAAAGGACACCAACATGGGTGGCAGGGATATAATGGAAGTAATTGTGAAGTAAAAAAAAAAAGCTTCAGGCTGTTGCTCTGTCACTTAGTTTAACTGCACTTTAATTATCAAACAACTTTAAGCCTGTGCTATCAGAAACCACAATTTATGATCTCATGAAAAGGCCAATTAGAGCGTCGTGAAAAATATGCATTTCATAGCATACGGAAAACATCTGATTATTATTAAATAAAAGCAGTTGAAAGGTTTGTGGCAGATAAACCCAATCCACACAAATTATATCATATTATGGTAGAAAAACCTTCTTATACTTATATGATTGTTTTGTCTGATGGTCACAGAAGTGTAAATTCATATCACACGAGGTGCAGAGGTGAAAGTAATAGATTACACGTACTCTGGTTGCTGTAATTGAGTTGCTTTTATGGGTACTTTTAATAGTACATTTTTGAGTATATTTCTAAATCAGTATTTACTTGTACTTAAGTACGTTTTAGTAGTTTTTGAGTTGTTTTATGTGTTTTTCTAGTCCTTTTGTGTATT
This sequence comes from Gouania willdenowi, assembly GCF_900634775.1. Classification (NCBI taxonomy): domain Eukaryota; kingdom Metazoa; phylum Chordata; class Actinopteri; order Blenniiformes; family Gobiesocidae; genus Gouania; species Gouania willdenowi. Next base: position 8,868,921 of record NC_041048.1, on the reverse strand, counting down.
TTGGCAGTCGTCTTGTGTGTTTTGTGAGTAAATCTGTGCATTTGTGTTGTTATTTTGCATATCTTTGGTGTTGTTTTGTGAGTTTTTGCTGTTGTTTTGTGTATTTTTGTAGTCATCTTGTCATATTGAGTTCTTTTGGAGTCATTTTGTGTGTTCTGTATATTTCTCTGACCTTTTGTGTGTGTTTGTTGTTCAGTTTTTGGGTTTTTTGACTTGTTTAAGGTGTTTTTGTAATCTTTTGGTGCATTCTTGCAGTTGTCTTGTGTGTCTTGTAAGTAAAGTAATTCATTACATTTCCACACCGCACTGTTACTGGGTAAATTATTATTTGTTTTAAAATGATCCACGGACATTGTGAAAAAAAATAAAAAATAAAATGAAATTAACAGACAAGATTTAATACCAAAAATAAACATGCGGGTGAAAGTAAATAGTAATTTTTACTTCAAATACAATTAATTGAGATACTTTTTACTTGTAGTTGATTATTTTATGTATTTGTTCTTGTACTTGAGTACAATTTCAATCAAGTAACAGTACTTTTACTTGAGTAGAACATATAACTACTCTTTATACCTCTGCAGATGTGTATGATGACTTGATGAGGTTTATTTCTCATATATGTTTTTGCTATGTTTCTGTGGAAATGAAAGACTTGTGTTTTCAAGGTCAGGCATTTTCATCTTTAAAAGACAAAAAACAGGCATTTGTCAAAGCCTTAGCCTATATTCAGACCACAAAATGTTTAACCGCACACTGTCTCGTGTCTGGCTGTAATTGGCCGAGCTTTTCCTGAGTGCGCTCAGTAATCAGGAAAAGTCCAACATCTGAAGCTACTTTGATTATTTACACTTTTCCAAAGCTGTGTCACCTGTGGCTGTTTAGGGTTAGAGATTATAGTCACATCTGACACATCTTAGATTACGCAAAACCAGGCGGTTCGACTCAAATGAGCTCAGGATTTACAAATGTGATCAAAGCAAAATCCAAAAAACAAGGCATTTTTTGGTAAACACTGCAGATGATGATCTAGATGGTCAGTGAATGTGTCTTTATCGTAAAAATGCATAAAATCCTTCCTTTGACAGAAGAAATGTACACAAATCTGAAACATATCTCTCTCTCAAACACACACCAAATACTGCATTTTAAAATTATTAATATTTTTTGTTAAAAGGCACCATAAGGGTAATGAAATACTCCTCCAGACCAGAAGGTGGCAGCAAGAAGCACAATAAGTCTGCAATAGGATGTGAATTGTTTAGCTACATGTACTGCCTAATGTGACTAAGCTTATAGACCCTTAGATTGTTTGTAAACATTGTGACGTATTTTGTTGGGTGGGGCTTAGCCTGGAGGCAAAACCACAATTGTCTTTGTTGTTTTTTTCTAAGCACGAGTGTCCGCTGGAACCCTATAAAACTTTAATTTACGTCCACTAATGTTATTCCTCCTATTCTAGCACCCAAACACACAACAAGACAACATTCTAAAGCTGTAACATTACTAGTCTCCACGTGTCTTTTTGCAGACATCTCGTGTGTTTCGGGTAAATCTGTGCATTTTCTTGGAGTAATTTAGTCTTTTTTTATCATTTGGTGTATTTTTGCTGTTATTTTGGGTATTTTTCTATTATTTTGTAGTCATCTTGTCATTTTGAGTGCTTTTGGAGTCATTTTGTGTGTTCTGTATATTTTTCTGGCATTTTGTGTGTGTTTGATGTTGTTGTTTTAGGTGTTTTGTTGTCTTTTTGTGTATTTATGCAGTTGTCTTGTGTGTTTTGTGAGTAAATCGGTGCATTTTTTGTGTTATGTTTTTTTTGTAGTAATTTAGTCTTTTATGTCATTTTGTGTAATTTTGCTGTTATCTTGTCATTTTGAGTGCTTTTAGAGTGTTTTGTGTGCTTTTGGAGTCTATTTTTGCATTTTTCTTGGGGGCTCCATAAAATTAGACCAAGGGCCCAGGGCGGCCAGGCATGGACACTGGCCGCCCTGGGCACTGGCCTATTGTTTCACAGCACTTAAAAGAGTGGACGAAATGAGAAATGAAGCAGCTGCAGAAACTCTTTGACCCAGGTCTGGCATGCAGTCCTGCGATACTTTGACATTTGCAAATAATTTACTTTGTGCTGAGAATAAAAAAAGTCTTTGGTAATAATTTACTAAACGATTGTGTGCTTTTCAGCTTGAGTATAGGTTCAAGTCTTCACTGTCGCCATGACTTGCGGCTAAGGACGCACACGCAGGCTACGTTGATGCGTATGAGCCTCCAAGCCACGAGATTCTTAAACGAAGTCAAAGCACGAACAAACGTGTGTGAGTTGGTGCAGTAGGAGTTCCAGTGTCTGGCATCAATCCCTAAACATCCCGGGACGCCCGTTCGAGCGCTGTGACACGTTGTTTCAAAGAAGTACTGCTTCTTGTTGACATTGTTGATGTTCACGTCTGGTAGAACCGTCACCTCGTTGCCTGAGATGTCTGTGGCCTTGGTTTTGTTTCCAACCCAAAGACTCAAGCTTTCACACACTGAGTAAACCCCGCGGTGTTGAGGCTGCACTGCTCGCCTTCGAGTCCTTTTGCCAGCAACCTGTGACCCATTGGGCTCTTCGTCTGGGGGTTGGGAGCTAAAAAGCACCCTGGGTGAGTGGTAGTGGCGCTTAGTAAAGAGTTTGGGATCCACGACAGGGATGTGGTTGGGGTCTCTCTGGTGGGCGGGGGTGGCAGTGCAGGAGTCCCTTCTGATGGTGGCCACAGCTTGGGCACTGAAGAGGAGAAACAGGGCCAGCGTAGACGACCTCATGAGCTCAAAACCTGAGGGTGTCAAGGAAACGAGTGTTAGAGCAGGATAGCGTTCAAATGTGAACAGCAATTCATTTACTTTTGTTTAGTTTTCTTCTTTTCGATGCGTTAGGCTTTGATAACACCTTCGAGACATGGCTGCTACTTTCTCTTGTTCAACGTTCATTTTTTTTTTTTTTTTTGGCTTAATGTTGAAGCTGCTAGTGATATTTTTTCATCAGCTAAAGACAGAGACTGTGTTCGAAATTGCATACTATACACTACACACTCAATGAGTATATACCGTCGACTAAAATCACCAACCTTTCTGAAACTGTGAACTACTTCAAAGGTACTGAATAGTCTAAGCACTTCTTAAATACCAAATGTCCACGGTTTCACTTTAATTAGAGTAAGAATATAAGGAAGGTTGGCAGTACATATTTAAGTTTCAACATGCAACACTTTATTTCTCCTAATTTATGCAATTGTTTCATTTCATAGAAAATTATAATGTTTCTATTTTACTAACTACTAATGAACAATTTTTAACTAATCGTATAGCATAACATTTGTAAAATGTAACAAATATGTCATATTTTACGCAAATTTACCTTGCGTTTTTTTTAAATATATCTTATTAATTGTATTATATATAACATACCACAACCCACACACCAAATCTTCTGCGCTTTAAAACAATTATCACATTGTTTCAGTGAAAATAAACATTTAACGATGGTTAATTTCATACTAAAACTTCATCATGTGCAGCAGTATTAAACTCTACTCAGTACTAACTACATCTGTCATCTGTATTTATCTTTGTGACTTTGAATTGTGGAAAGTAAATCAGATTTTAGTTGGAGCTCATTGGTGACTAGAGCACTTCACATGGTCCATGAGGGCTACCTGGGGCCCTCGGGCACCATGTTGGTGACCCCTGGTCTACTATATACTAGTAGTATGATTACCGGTAGTATGGTGACCTAAAGCACACTGAGGCTAAATATCTCTGTTGATTCTCCACCTTTGAAAGTTCTGAAAGCTTTTTAAGCAAGAAAGTGACTAAGTAGAACATCAACATGTGGTCATTGGATCCATAAAAGTCGAGGAAACACATTTCAGAGATTTTCGGAGACCCTCCATTGTGCTACTGACGAAACTTCAAAACAAGAGCCCTATTTACAAAAGCATTAAAAAAAACTAATGGAAGAGAAGAAGAGATGCTTTTGTTTTGAGGAGATGTTTGACTTTTAGCTTAAAGCTGGTCCCAACACGATTTTACATTCTGCTCGCAATGCATCATGGGGCGGTTGAGTAGGACGAGTATGCCCACCGTGCATACTAAGGAAATGTCCCTTTAGTATACATCTGGGTATTTTTTGCATACTCAATGCACTTTACAGAATGATGGCATTATTCTTTCACTCCATACTTAGTGGTGGTAAGCTGGGGCAGACTGACGAATGTCAGGCTGCCATAGTGCACCATCGGCCCCTCCAACCACCACCAACACTCACTCACACACTTCATACTAGGCAATGTGGGTGAAGTCTTTATTGACATTGTTGGAAAACTTTCTCCCATTGCATTGTGGGATGTTGAGTCCCATACACGGATGGAAAAAACATGTTTTTACTTCATTCTTACTGTGATTTTTTTTGGCCTCAAAAACTTGACAAAGTGACTTCCCAACAAATTCCTGGTGTTTTCATGGACTGAAAGTTGATCAAAACAATGACGGATGTTTATTTTGTTGCTTTCACGGAAAGATCTAAATCCAATTTTTGGACATGCAGTAGTTGCTCCTAAGCAAAGACAACAATCATTGATTTCCAGAACATGTGACTCTAGTTTTTCTGAATACTTTTTTTCCTCATACATTTAAAAGACTTTAAATCCTGTCTGCGTATTTCCCTAATTTTCCCGCTTCTTGGTAACAAGGCAGAACATGTTGAGCCACAAGATTAGCTTCTTTTGAGTGAAAGTAGCAACTCCACTTTAAAGTTCCAAGTAAAGCTTATTGGCTTAGTGCTAATCCTAATCACGGGAAGAGAAGCTTTAAGTGCCTTGTTTGGTATGAGGAAGAGAGAAGACCAGATAAAGAAAAACTGGATTGTTTGATGTCTAATTTATGGTGACATTTTTGATTACATTTTTAATTTTTTTTTTATTTACAAACTCACCAACAGTTCCTGTTTGTCGAAAGATATTTATGAACATTTGAAGACAAAATTTCTATTTCTAAATATAATGAAGATTTTGGCAGCTGTTATACAGTTAAACAACTTTTTTTTTTTTTTAGCAAATTATAGCATTGCAAAAAAATAAAACACACATTCATGTCGCCCTAAGAATTAATAGATTGATAGATAGATAGATAGATAGCAAGATAGATAGATAGATAGATAGATAGATAGATAGATAGATAGATAGATAGATAGTTTATTGTCATTTTTCGCCAACCAGACATTGAAATTAAGTGACACATATAACCAGAAAGGAGGAGACAAATAAATTGTTGAATGATTGAAATAATAAAGTCATGATAATGGGAGGGTGGGATGACTTAATGGGTCAAAACTTACACAGAATAAGAAATAATGGGATATATTCAGAAGAAGCTACTCAAAAAGCTGTTTTCAATTAGAATGGAGCTGCATCCGGATTCAAGAAGGGATAAAAACCGTGAGTTAAAGCCAGTGATGTGCCGTGAGCACTAGGGTTGGGTAGGCAGCGCGTTGCAAATCAAGACCACCAATGTCAACACCAATGACAATTCCATAAGTTTCTGCTGGCAAGTGTTAATTCAATTCAACTTTATTTGTATAGTGCAATTTTTCTCAATGCGCTTATCAAAATATAAAATTCATAATAAGAAAAAAAAAAACCCAACAAGATCCACATGAACAAGCATTTAGCCATCTGACAAAATCAACATCGTAAAACACCATTAAAGAAACATAAACAATTATTTAATATAGCCTCCATACTCTCCCAACAAGATATATCTCATGACACGGCAGCGCATCCGTTGTTTGTGTTGGAAACACAGAAACACGGAGAAAATGACAACAACAACAACTCGGAACAGCCTCAGTGAGGCGCATCCACAAAGCCAATCCTTCCTTTTGTACCATTCACCGTGAAAAGTACCAATAAGTTTCTGACCTTAACCTTAGCTGAAGCTCTGGTAGCTCAGGTGTTGGTCTCCCATCTTTTAAAAGCTGTTGTTTTTCCTCAAAAGAAATCTAGCGCTGTTATCCTGCCCACGAGCTAGAGAACGTAGCAGCAGCCATGCTGTATCAATTAACTAATGCACTGTGAACTTACGTATAGCATTTAGCATAGCGCGGTTACGTCCAAAGGCAGCGTAGAGAGCTGCCTTTTTACGTAAATGGTTTTCATCTTGGGGAACTGACTGCACATGTGCAAACACATAAAAACACTCTATGGGGTCAGAGGCAGAGCAGCAATGTGCTTTTGGGAGTGGGCGTGGCCTTCTCCTGCCTTACAGACTGTGCAGCCGTACAGCTAATAGCAATGTTTAGTCATTTGGTCTATGAACACTTTCAAACTTATGGGTACCGTAGGCTATCGGAAATGGAAAAATAAATAACACAATTATATTATAATTAAAACAAATAATCAAAATATCCATTCACCCTTGGGTAGGCATTGCCTACCTTGCCTACCCTGACTGCACATCACTGGTTAAATTGAGATTGTTCATGAAACAAGAAACCTCTAAAAAGAGCAACATTTGTAAAAAGGATCTTTAGCCCTGCAACAATAATTCATGCATAATTACAATAATGGAATAGTTGTGCGATGACTCACGACTGTCACTGCTGTGATGTCTGATTGGACAGACATCCATCTTGTTTTCATCACATTGTAATATACATGGCAGAGTTCAACAGGATCCACAGGCGTGTTAACACCTGCAGTATAGTTCCTCTGGCTGACGCTGTCAGGCAGCTTTATTATACTGTACATTGGATTAGCCTCAGGACTCAGGGATGAGCTCTAATGGATTAAAGCTGTTGGCACAAGTCAAGCAGAAAAAATCACAGTCTTTGCATCAGTGTGTATTGTGGACTATGATTAAAATAATAAAGGCTTATCTGAGTTTTTTTTAGAATTCAGGATGTTTTTCTGTAGCACTTCAACTTGTGGAAGTGGGACATTTGGACATTAGAAAAAGAAAACCATTACTCTTTGGAAGATGAAAAAAAAAATAAATACAAGACAGAAAGAAGGAATGTAATGAAGAAAAACATCTCCCACATGGAAAGCACCTCTCCCAGTGGGTGTGGTTTACACTTTATGTGGCTTCAAAAGTGATTGCATCAGTGACTTCTGCTGTTTTCGACAATGTATTTTATTCCAAATTAGAGAAATGATATCCAAAATATTTCACTGAAACTATGGGAAACATCACATCTAATTTTATAGACATTTTGTTTTTGGATTTATACAGAAAATGAAGTTAAACTGGACATTTGGGCCTCATTTGAACCCTTTCATGCATGCATTATGAAAACCTTAGTAAAGATGTTTTTCCTGTGGGTTTTTATTACTCTTTGGGCTTATAAAAGAGGATTCAAATGACTTTTGTCAGGGACTCCTTTTTCATTGAGCTACTGTACAAAGACGTGGACACCAGGGCGACCGTGGCTCAGGTGGTGGGTCGAGAGGTTGGGAGTTCGATCCCAATACCTGACTATGTGTCAAAGTGTCCTTGGGCAAGACACTGAACCCTAAGTTGCTCCCAGTGGTCGACTAGCGCCTTGCATGGCAGTCCTGTCCCACTGGTGTGTGAATGTGAGAGTGATTGGGTGAATGAGCTGATATGTAAAGCGCTTTGAGGCTGCTTCAGTGTGGTGATAAAACGCTATATAAATCAAGTCCATTTACACCATGCATTTGAGTCTTGTAACAAAGACAAACAAATCGCAGAAAATGAGACATTGAGTGTAAACTATGAAGGGAAAACGTATTTGATGCTGCTGGTGCTCTGGTGTCTTCTGTCTTTTTAAGATACTGTTCAAAGCAGTACAACAATGTTGAACTTGGCCCCTAACCAATGAACTGCAGACCAGTCCATTCTTGATGGTGGATTTCTGATATACGGGTATGACTCAGATCTGTAATAATATGTTTCTTTTCAGCCCTGTGTGTGCTGCCTCTTTTAGTAATATCTTTTCAGTCCTTTATTTATATTTGTGCAACTTTTGTGTCTGTGCTTCCAGGTATTCAGCTCGTATTTCCACCTCACAGTCTCATCAATGATCTTGTGCTGTGAGTGATCAGACGCCCTCCTGTTTGGCACTCAGGTGTGCTGCATTACCAATCAAGCCTCCTTCACTATTCAGCTGTTGAGTATGACGGCATTTTAGGGTCACATTGAAATAGAAAATAAAAATCTGGGGCCTTAAATTTGTAATATTTGGAGAATATAGTCGTAATTTTACGAGAACAGTTGTATCTTAATAAAATCAAAATTTTACAAGATTAAAGTCATATTATTCCAAGATTAAAGTCGTAATATTTTCAGATTAAAGTCACAATATTTCAAGAATAAAGTCTTAATTTTAAACAACTGGAATTTTATGAAGGTGCATGTTTGTAAAGAATAAAGTCTTAATTTTTTGCAAATAAAGTTGTATCTTAATTAAAAAATAATAAAAATTACGATTTAATCTCGTAAAATTATGACTTTATTCTCAAAATATTTCCACTTTATTCTCGTAGTGCTCAGATTTCTTTTTATTTTGATGTGACTATTTCACGTTGTAGTTAGGACACATAATGAAAGTAATTCATTTATATTAATGTTTAAAGTGTTTTAAATCTTATTTGATTTGGATCAATTCAAAATAAACACCTTTTCATACCGTTTGATAAATAGTGTTTTTTTTATGAGTAAGAGACAATTTTTTTTTTTTTTTTTTAAGCACAATTGAAATATGCTTACAGTGAAAATATACACTTCTAGTTTTGCTGTTTAAGTGTTTTCAAAGTTTCTCTGTGCTCTCAGAGTTGCACATTTTCAAACGTGCTTAGAATGACAAACGCTAGAATATAATGTAAATGTAATGGAAAATATTGGTCAAAAAACAATGCTTATGAACTGCTTTTTTGACCAATTTGGTTTGGTTGTTTTTTCTCTCTTTTTTTCAGCCGTTTAGTGATCATTTATTGATACCATTTGATACCTTTTCAGTGTCTCCACGTGAACTGTTTGGCCTCTGCGCTTCCTAAAGGATGTGGTTAGAGATGATGGTGCTGCTGAGAGCTCTTCCTGCCATCAGGCCAAGCCGTGGCCTCCATCTTAGAGCTTCACTCATCAGCCCTGATGAAAGACCAACGAAAGGTGTCTCAGATCACTCATAAAACACAACTTTTTCAATTGGACACACAATGTTAAAAAAACAACATTTGCCCAGTGTTTATTATGGTTTTTATTCAGTATTTGAAGAGCAGACGTGCAGGAGGCCATGGCTGGAGATAGTTTGAACATGTGCAGAGAAAAAAAAGGTGATGGAGCTGTTAGAAAGAGGACAACCACAGAGCTTTCTGGGCATGGTGAAAGAGGTTAAAAAGGTTGTTAGTGTTTACACTGAGGATGAAGGAGAGGAAAGCACAAGACTTAAACAAAAGAAGTCAATGAAAAAGAGCATAGTTGGAAAGTAACAGACTTTGACAGGTTTATCACATCTGAAACACGTCTCTGGCTCCAAAAGACAGACAGACAGCAACATCTTAAAAAGTTATTGATTGTATAGGAACAAATACAAACCAGATCATGTTGGAATGTGCTATTCTGTAAATAACATCTAAAAAGAAACAATGGATTCATTGGGGGAATTAAAGATGTCATGCCAGCAATGTGTGTTTTTTGTTTCTTCAATGGAATAATATTCATACAGAGTTCTAAATTCATTATTAATAGTAACCAAACACAACTACGATCAGTTTTTTTTAATTTTATTTTATTTTCGTCTCTGTGCTCTTATGTTTAGTGACATGCAAAGCTAGTACTTCATGGATAGAATACTAACCCTAAATGGCATGTAATTAAACCAATGCTGCAGCATATATTTTAGAATGTTTCCAGTAATATCATTTCAGTCATTTCAATTTTATTTCAGACCAATTTGGTCCATTTAAAAAGAGGTACTGTACAAACAACAATAAGTACAACATTTTAAAAAAGCACATATAGTTAAAATACATGCAAACACTTCCATCAATGCTTCCAACAATAACATCAGATTTTATATTAAAAAAAACTACAAGTTTGATACAGCGAATGCCAAGGAAGTAACATGGCTCTGATTGTTAACGCAATTACATGTAATGTGTTCCTGTACAGAATCCACAGCTGCACAGGAAGCATTTTCACAGCTAACAACAGGGCTCTGTCATGATTGATGAAATAGCAGTCACATACAAAAACTGTCACATTATTTGAGTCCAAACTATATCTCAAAATCCCATAAATGATTCTACCCAGTGAGGGGAAAAGAATTAGCACTTTGTGGTTCATTTATTTGGCCCTAGGATGTATGTATGTTGCAGGTTTACCACACTTTTTCAGACCATTAGTTCACTTATTATCAAACAATTGTGATCCATTACAATGTGTACACACCTACTCTAAAGATACACAAATATATGCACATGCACATACACACAAATACGTGTAGGCACGACAGATTCAATTCAATTCCACTTTATTAATATAGTGACAATTACAACAAGAGACATCTCAAAGCGCTTTCAAAATATAAAATTTGTAATAAAAAGGACAAAACCCAACAAATCCACATAAACAAGCATAAGCGACAGTGGGAAGAAAAAAACTCCTTTTTAACAGGAATAAATCTCCAGCAGAATCAGGTTCAGAGGTGGCAGCCATCTGCCTCGACTGGTTGGGGTTAGTGGACAGAAGGACCAACAGAACAGGATAAAGAGGTAGAACCTCCAAGTGTCCCAGACTTGAGCCGTGAACCATTGATCAGGAACTGTCAACTCCAGCTTCAAGACACATGAAACAGAGAAGAGAGAGAAGGGCGAGGAGAAGGCACAGACTGCAGAACAACATGATACAGGAATACAGTGGAATGAGAATGAACATGGAGTGGACATCAGTGTAAATGGTGTGTTAGCAGTGTAAGCAGTGTGATGGGTGTACAACGAGTTTCAGAAGTGGGGGGGTTGGCTACAACTTGGCACAACTTTGTCTGACTTGACTTCACACATTGCAACCTATTAGAGCTATGTGTAGATGGTGGATTGGTTTAGGGCTTTGTTCCTAGTGGTTAGGTTAACGCTATTATACAATATACGCTTTAGCAAATAAGTAGGTTTTGAGTTTAGCCGTAAAATTAGAGAGAGTAGCAGCCTCCCGTACTAAGACTGGGAGCTGATTCCAAAGGCAAGGAGCCTGGTAGCTGAATGCTCTGCCTTCTGTTCTACTTCTAGACCTGTTTGGAACTTCCAGGAGACCAGCAAACTGAGAGCTGTGTGTTCTGTCTAGGGCACTAACAGGTCTTTAAGATATACAGGTGCTTGATCATGTAGAGCTTTGTATGCTAACAGGATGATTTTAAACTCTATTCTAGATTTTACAGGAAGCCATTGAAGGGAAGCCAATACTGGAGAAATATGCTCTCTAATGTTAATACCTGTTCGTATTCTGGCTGCAGCATTCTGAGTTAACTGGAGACTTTCTAGTGAGTTACTGGGACATTCTGACAATAAAGAGTTACAATAATCTAATCTAGATGTAACAAATGCATGTATTTGTTTTTCAGCATCACTCTGGGCCAAGATATTCCTGATTTTAGATATTACGTAGGTGGAAGAAGGCTGTCCTTGTGATCGTTGACAGATAAAGCTGTGTATCATCTGCATAGCAATGGCAATTTATATCATGTTCTCTAATAATGTTACCTAGTGGAAGCATATATAATATACAGAGTATTGGTCTTAAAACTGAACCTTGTGGAACTCCATGGTTAACCCTGGCGTCCGCTGAGGAAGGATTACTAACATGAACAAAGTGGGTTCTGTCTGATAAGTAGGATTTAAACCAACTTAGCGATGTTTCTTTAATCCCAAAACACTTTCCAGTCTCTGCAGCAATAAATGATGATGATTTTGATAAATTTTCAAATTTAGGGCAATCCATAAATATGGATTACTAATAAATATCCAAGTATTTTATGTTTCCTTGGGCAGCTTCACCTGCAAATGTATTAAGCTTAAATCACATGCTTTTTGTTGAAAGTGATCCCTGTAACACTTTTGTTTTTTTTGTTGTTTTTTCAGTGTTAAAAGGGTAGGCATCATATAAGCTATGACTGCTGCCTACATCTTTTTGGTTCATTAATTATTTGTACTCTTCTACTTTGCATCTGTTTAATTAACTAATGAACCAAATACAAAAATATTCTTCTTGTTTAAAACTGCTGCTATTTCACATAAAAGGCCTTCAAAGGTAACCCCCCCAAAAAAAAACAACTATTATTTTGGTTTTCTATAAATTCAATTGTGGCCCAAGGGCATAAAACTTCTAACAGCCTGAAAAAAGAAAAGCTACATTCATTTGAGCTACAAGGTGGGCTGCAAATGTACACATTACAGGCTGTACAACATTAGTCTGCATTGGAGCATTGCACATTACATTACTCATCGAGCCTTGAAGCAGATGGACTGTGCAGCAGCACATGGACCTATGAAATACAGTAGATGTGCATTTACATTGACTTATCACCATCTGATGACAGGGTGACAGCATTCTTCCATCAGCAATAGACGCAGATGTTAGAATTAAAAGAAAAAAAATGCTTGTCTTTCCAGCGTTAAACGTTTGGAAGATGTGGCATGAAATGAAGCAGACTCTGGGATGTTTTTGTTTGGGTTTGACAGTAGTCTCGTTAAAAACCTGTAACACAATCCAGACAATATTCCATTAAACACAACTGGAATTTTATGAAGGCGGATGTTTGTAGCTCAAGGTTTTGAATGAATTTTTAGGGTAAAAGCTGTTCTGTCAGCACTTTATATGATGCATGGTACTTTTCTGTGCTTGTTATCATTAATGGCTTATTTAGATGAAGTTCAGTTTGTCCTGATCCTAAAAACACAGAAGTTAAAGATTAACTCATTACAAATCCAACATGTAATCTATGCTAACAGCACAAAATCTGCACCGAAACAAGCCTTAAACACAACAAAATTCAGTCTGTTGTTCTTTTTAAAAATAGGTTTTACAAGTCAGTCGATCAGATAGGTTTTTTTTTTTCAAACATGTAAAATGGTAAAAGAAGAATAACTTAAAAAACAAAAATGAAAAATTATGAACTACAACAGCAGAAATAGACCATTGATATGATCCACCAACACTTAAAATTCTCAACTTACATGCGCAAAAAGAAGTGTAAACATATTTAATTATAACCCTTTAATCATTACTGATATAGCTTTTTTAATACAATTAATTATCCATATATCATTAAACAAAGAATCCACAAAAAGTCCATAGCTAATAATTAAAACAGAAAAAAACAACAACTGGTGATTAGTAATCAGACTCCTTCCTGTACCTTGTGAAAATTATTTCTTTATACCTGTTTTTAAACGGAATTACGTTTGAACATTGTTTTAGCTCCACACTCATTCTGTTCCATAATTTTACTGCACAAAATGACATATAACAACTTTTCAAAGTTTTTCGGACACTGAAAATCTTTAAATTTAACTTGAATGATGTGCTGAGGTATCTGGATCAAAGATCTGTTAAATTTAGAGATGGGGGGCCCTAGTCCGCCGGTCTAGACACAGAATCTAAAACGCAGAGCCCAAACTTACTGAAACCGATTGTGAGGTCAGATCCCACCAGCTCGTTATAGTAACCTAAGCAATAACAGCTGTAACTGAAATTAAAGTGATAAGTAGGAATTAATGTCTAATGCTGAATAATAAAACTTTGTTACTACTTTGTATAAAATATGTCTTTTCAGTTTTTTTATATGAACCTTTCGCCTTCAAACACACATATTATCACTTTTTAAGTGGGCATCGCCATTTTGGGGATCTCAGCCAATCAGCATTTGCGTGTCATGTTGATGTCACAATGGGCGTATCCCAAGCCTCACTACTTCCCTCGAGAAGCTATGGAGAAAAAGCATTTCAATCCGACGTGTTAGTGCTTAGTTACGTGTCATCCATGCTTCCTTGGACATTAAGATGTTATAGCTAAGGCGACCAGGAACATTACGACGGAGAGATTTTTACGTCGCACTTAGCAGCAAATGAGAAGTGAGACTTTGAAAATGTTGGTAGAAGCAACATTTAGATGCTACTATCATCCATCTCACTACAGATCAACTGGGGGAGTCTACGTGAATGTAGCATTTTGTTGAGAAATCACTATGTCACAAATTGTCCAACTTGTTGACCTCCACAAGAATGATTTTATATTGCTTTTTTATTGCATATGCAGCCTCCAAGTCGCCTCTTATTCCTACTAATAAAAATGACGTATACGCTTATAGTCTTTCAGTTGAGTTGTCTTTGTCGTTTGAGTTGAGTATCTGTTTAAGTGCTCATCTCTAAAAGTCTCTAATAACAACAGAAAAAAGCAAGCACTACATTTTACAAGGTGATTTTTAAGAATAAAAAAACAAAAAAGGAAGTTACTATTGGGCTCTAGGGGCTAGTTACAATGACAAAGTCACTTTGTTGGCAACATTAGAAAATACAGAGGGATTTTTACATGTTCTGTATATTGGAAAGATTTTGTTTATTAAAGGTCTTTAAAAAAACAGCGCGAGACATTCTTCTATAAAACGGAATCTGACGTACCTTTGAATCAGTTCTTTTATTTCAAATTTATCTCCAGCAACATGTACAAATCTATGACAGGTTGGGTGCACTGTGTTGCCCCTTTAACTTAACATAACATCACAGATAAATACTGTAGATAGATAAATGTGTGGATCAGAACTACTGTATTACTTCTGAGTGAGGGTCTCACAGAGTGAGTTCATTATACTGTTTGTTTGCGGAATTAATGCTCTTTTTTCATCCCATCTTATTTTGTACTACCATTACACCAACACTGAAGGAAGTCACAGCAGAACTTAACCAACTTAAGGCTACATTTGATCTCATCTAACCTAAACACCTAAACTGATGTCATACTGTACGTTTGCCAGGAGAGGATGAGGCGTATATTGAAATAGTGTGAAATGTACATGTAGCCTAAGTCATTGTAACATGCACAGTGTTTGCTCATTATTTCATATTGTGCGCTGAACACAGGATAAACACCTTAGACGTGTTGGGCCACCATTATTGGCCTTGTAATACAGGACTCAACCTCCTATTTATCAGAGAAACGTGCACCCATCATTATCACACCACGGAAACACATTCAACACCAGGCATTCACTGAATGCACACTTAAGGGTCTCACACTTTAAATGAACAAAAGCCTTTGTTAAATATATTAAACATTTTATTCTAATGACACTGGATAAAGCAAATTGAGAGGTGACCAAAACAGAGAACGATGCAATACAAACTGTAGGCCTCTGTTAAAACAGTGATGCTGTGGCTGGTTGGTAGGCAACTAGGAATTTGCTGAATCTGGGGGTTTCCAATGTCCAGACACATAAAGAGCTGCACTGGGGACCGTATCATCCATCGTCCTGAAAGTCTTTGTTTTCAAGATAAACATTCCAACTTGCAGTTACATTTTTGCTCCCTACTGATGGAGACGTGTTTTACAGGACTGTGGCTAAGCTAATAAATGCTAAAACGCCGTATCTTCCAATTTTGCATCTTCAAAGCTTAAGTGCACCCCCTGTTTCACTGGATGGAGTTTAATCACAACTTTAGACATTTGTCAAGAACCTTTAAGCACATCAAATATAACAGTTGTTTACAAATGAATAGACATTTTTAAATGCTAGCAATTCAGAATGCTGCCCAACTAGCTATGCTAACAACTTAACTCTGCTGTGTCTATAGATGAGGGAGGGTTAAATGGCAACATTTCAGCTGTCCTCTGATTTAGACCCACAACAGTTGCTCTGTATTGATGAAATCCACGCTGAGACGAAAAATTATGAAACAAAAAACATATTTAAAAAGAGCAAAGGATAAATACAATGACCCCTCTCCACACGTGTTGAACGCTGAAAGCAATATATTTTATAGCATGAGGAGGAGGAAGGGCAGGGTGTGAAGTGAGGAAGGATTTTGATGGAAAATTACTGCTTTACAGAACTCTGCTTATCAGTCGCTGGCTATCACTAGCTTTGTTATGGGACCTTGAATCAAACTGGTTTCTGCTGGAACTGATGAATACAGCACAACCTGTGTTTGTACTGCGAGTACGTAGTCTAATGTGACATGACTCAGCGAAGGAGCAATGTTTCTGTTCAAAAGTACAATGAATAATGCAGTCGTCATGTAGAAACATAAAAAATTGTACACATGAACACACATTTGATGATTTGATTAATATAATAAGTGCTGTAACAAGGTTTAGTTTATTAGATTCATTGAACGTTACTGAAAAACAGATACTAATACACAGCATTATCACTATTTACATATTCATTTCAATAAAATCGTTGGGGTCACTGCCTAATTAAGATACTTCAATACAACATATCTATTCTATTAAACACACATCTCTAACAACCTGTGACAGTGTACATAAATACATACAATACATAGCCTAAATGCAGACTTATGTAATAAATATTCCTTTAAGAATTATAATATTTCATTTTTTGCCATTACAAGTGCAGCCATCAATGATTATTACATAAAAAAAATTTAATTTGACTATAATCCTTCAAACAGTGCTGCAAAAACGCTTTGTGGCTGTTTTCACCCACATCTGCTACTGTTACTGTGCATTATCCAAGCTGTTTGCCCTGGGAATGGTCAGGTACTGGTTTTTGATTTATTCATTGCAGTTTACTGGGTAATAAACCTCCTCTCTGGTTGCTGGTGGGATGTGGTCTGGCCATTTACCAGACCCTCACATTTCATTGAGTTACCATATCCCTGTTTTCAGCCATTAGAATTCCCATAATAGCCACTGCCTGCTCCTTCATGTAATGAGCATGTGATTAATGCATCCCTGAGCTGATTGTTAAAGTACGGCTGCGTCCGAATAGTCCTTCCTATCTCCTTTCCTATCTACTGTTCCTTAACCCTGTGGATGACGTCACGGGGTTAAGGAAAGGTGTTAGGAGAGGAGTTAGGAGGGACTACATGTAACTGTTGGAACATTTGAAATGCTAAAACCTGTGAAATAACGTTGTGTTCATGTGAGAATAGATGAGTTTAAAGGTAAAACATAGATTTTAAAATCATCATAGCTGTAATTTGATTTATAAAAATGCCTGCATCACTCCATAAGGAATAAACATCTTAATTGGTTTCCATATTGGACTCCAATATGTTAAACATGTGCGCAATCATCATGCAGCATCCAATATTTCCACCAGTAGATCTAGAATCTTACAGCTAGAATACCAGAGGTGAAGGTAATGGATTACAAGTATTCACGTTACTGTAATTGAGTTGCTTTTATGGGTACTTTTAATAGTACTTAAGTATCTTTTAAAAGAAGTAAAGTGATTCTTTACATTTCTACACCCAACCGTTACTGAGTAAATTATTAATGTTGTGAAATTATAAAAAATGAAAAGACCAGACAACAATTAAATGCATCACATCGTAGCCGACCAAGATTAAATGTAATGTACCGCGCCAAAACAGACACAGTTCATACATTTTGCTATTCCTAGAGCCTGAGAATTTTTTTTTTTAATTGAATCCATTGGTGTTTTATTTTATACAGATGTCTTTGTGGAAAACAAATTAAGTCCCAATTGTGGTAGATTTGCTTTCTTCTTTTTTTTTAAGTTTATACTGTACATGAGTGTGTAGGGGAACCGTGGCAAGATTTATTACCAAAAATAAACGTGTGGGGTGAAAGTAACTAGGAACTTTTACTTTGAATACTAATTAATTGAGCTACTTTTTAGTTTTACTTGAGTATTTTATGTACGTATGACTTACTTGTATTTGTACTTAAGTACAATTTCAATCAAGTAACAGTACTTCTACTTGAGTCAGATATACAGTATCAGTACTCTTTACACCTCTAAAGAATACAGTGGTACAAACAAGAGAACACGTTTCTCTAGTTTTGGCTTCTCTTCATTGGCTTTGTGTAAATTCTAGAATCAAATTTTAAATTCTCCTGTTAGCATAAAAGCTCTAGTTATAGCTATCATGTAAATAGCTAATAGTGCTCTATTGTCCCAGAAGAGCACTTTGATCCAGGTCTGCTGGTTTACTCCCCACTTATGGAACCAGCTCCCAGTTTCCAGATATTCTCCCCAGTTTACAGGTTAAACCTATAGGAGAAAGTAGATTGGGGATGGTTTTGGTAATCCTGGGACTTTTAGTCTAGTTATGCTGCTCTAGGTTTAAGTATGCCTAAAATGCACATTTTTCTGTCTGTAGTCTGTGCTTTCTCCTCTCACTCTTCTCTTCTTCTCTCCATCCTTTTCTCTCTAGGTGTGCTGGCATTGGAGCTAATGGTTCTTATTCTGTGGTTCAGTCATTTTGTAATGTTCTTTCTCTCTATCCTGTTCTGTTCTCCTCTTTCTGTCCACTAAATCCAACCAGTGCAACAAATGGTTACCACCTCTGAGTCTGGTTCTGCTGGACATTTCCTCCAGTTAAAAAAGAGTTTGGTACAAACAGTTTAGTGCTTGGTTACTACTTCTGACCTACTACGACTCTTTATATCTAATGGAGTCAGGTTAATGAGCTCAACACTGACAGGCTGCTGCTGTGTTTCAGTCCAATCTGCACTTCCAGCGATAATCAACCTCCATCTCTCTTGAACCTAGGTTCCCAAAGTGAGGAACGCAAATTGTCACAGGGGTACGCAAATTGTCACAGGGGGTACGTGGATAAAAAATGAAAACAGTGTCACATTACTGGAAACCAGAATATAAATAGATCAGCAGTTAGGAGCCTCCATGCCTTTGCCTTTGTAAAACTGTCCTCTAGTGGTGAGCTAATTCATTACATGGCCAGTCGCCCTACTCTCGCAGACTTACCTAAATCTAAATAATAGATTTACACCCGTGAGTGACGTGCTCATTTCACAGTGCGTGGCGAACTGTTGAAAAGCCACAGCGGTCACAGATTTTTTTGGGTCACAGACATTGGCACAACCCTTGGGACACGGGGCATGCTATAGAAGCTAAGTAAACGCAGGAACACTGCTGCTTCGCCTACCGTGAGTCTACGGTAACTGTTAAGCCCCAAGGCTTCCTCAGAGCCGGACGATTAGACTTTGTTTGGGCTGTTTTTACGGTAGCTTCGGCCTCCTTCACCGATGCCGGAATTGTACCAAAATCTGTGACCTGAAAAAGTCTGTCACCGCTGTGGCTTCTCGGCGGTCGAGAAGAAGAGTGCTCGGTCAACTGCATAAACCTCTTTGTAGCTATTTACTCCCCCTTAAACATGACGCTCTGGTGGGTGAAGTAAATGCAGACTGGAGAAGAATTACTAACATGTTTAAGGGGGTGTAAATGTCCACTGAGAACTGTCGCCACCTGCTGTCACAGATTTTTTCAGGTCACAGATTTTGGCACAACACCGGAAACATCCGGAAACATTTTGGAAACAGAGTAAAATCTGTCCTGTACTGCACGCTCAGGCTATAATATCACAAAGTTTATTATTGTACCGGTTGTTAGAGCTATTATCTTTACCAGGGAGCAAATATGTATTCCTGGTTATTGTTTTACACAGTTTTACTGAGCTTTATTTACCGGCAAGTAGTTCCTACTGCATATTTACAAGTTTCTAAATATTATTTTATTATTGTGCATAGTTCCTGTTATGAACATATACGTAAGCTACATCTGAATGAGGTACACTTTTAAAAAATAATAATAAAGAGTATAATAATAAAAATACAACTGGTTTACAAGGGTTCCCGAGTAGTAGGAACTAAGTTGTTTGCATCACCTCAACCTCACCCTTCATGATGATACATATTTTTGCACAAGTGTTATATGTTAAATAAATAAAAATCATCTGGAGATTTCTTTGTCTAAAAAAGAAAGCATTGTTTCAATGCCAGTTGGCTAAACATTTAAATAAATCAAAAAGTTATAATTCTGAATAAGTTATTTTCTTGGGTATTTACAGATTATTGTTTTTATTATATATTATTCCTCAACAGGATAGGTAAAATTCAGGGACACGTTTCACTGTAGGGCTGGATACGTTGGATATGACATTACATGATCATGTTTTTGAGTGTGCAGGAGTAGGGGGTACATGGCTTCAGGTTAAAGGATACGCGAGTGCAAAAAGTTTGGGAACCACTGCTCTAGAATAATGGCGATGGTTTCTTTCATATTGTTAGAATCACACAGAGCCTGTAGAAACCTGATCCTGCAGGGCTGGCTCTCATTCAAAGAGGAACGGGAGGTGCAGGTGACTTTCTCTGAAACCACCAATGGATTCTGGATGACATGCTGCTCATTATGTCTCCAGGCTTCATTCAAACAAAACTGCTCACCAGGTGGAAGCTGCATTTTTGTGTTGACGTTTTATGGTTTTAACAAATGTAATAACATCAATCTGTCAACACACAATTTTAGTTGTTATACCAAATTATGAACGTTTTGCAATACCACCCATGCAATTTTATTGAAAAAAAAAAAAAACCTTGCCCCAAATGTAGCACATTCATATCAAACTACCACTCTTCTAAAGAAAGATTTTTTTTTTTTATGTTTCAATTAAATTTGAAGTATATAGTGCTAAACACAACACAGTCTACTCGTGGCATGTATCAAATGGTTATGTTATTTTTTTAATGAAAAATCCAACAGTTTAAGACAGACACTGCCAAGGGATTATAACTATATCGAGGATTGATTGATTTGATGGAGAAGTGGCAGAAATCTGAGTAATAATTCAAAAATGCATTAAAAGGAGCAAAAATATGACAAGAAAAAGTGATAAAAATAGGTTAAAATATGGTAAGTGGTAAGTGTAGTAGTGTAGTTGCAAAAATGGGCTCAAATTGTAAAAGAAAAAAAAAAAAAACTTTGTTTCTTGAAGGCATCTAGCGACATCAGATGGGGTCCCGACCCCAAGGTTGAGAACCCCTAACTTAAAGGAATGAGGTTTTATTTTATTTTTTCTGAATCTGATTGTGATACTGTATGTGAATGATTATCTGCAGAGGCTTTGGCCTGTCTGTGCAAATGACCAAATACAATGGAAAGCTTGTATCAATGAACAATGTTACTTTATTCAATATATAAGAAGTACTAACACATCAGAAACAGTGAGCACATACTTGGACTCGTCCCAAATTATATCCTATCAAGCGAGCAGGAAAAGCATTTTTTAAAGTTAGTTATCAAGGTAGAAATGCTGATCAACAATTAACATGTAACACATCGAACACGGACTATGTCTTCATATGTATTTTTTTACATTAAGCAGGCCAAAAACAAGCTTCACATGTGTCTCTTTAGTATAAATACAGTGTATCTTATATCCAAGGCTGCACATTTGACCACATTTCAAAGTAACACTTTTTTCCTGCCTTAGTAAACTCGCCCCAGCTTGTCGATAAATAAGAGGGAACAGAAATGTTCTTATTTTCTTCTTTTGGCAACTAGTCAAAGGAAACATGTTAGGAAAGATAATGGCATGCAATCGAAGCCCATAATTTCCAATTTCACTCGGCTGCTGTCCTGTTCCATCTAGTTTGAGCAATTCTCTGTCTTGCTCTTATCAGGTCACTATGTGGGAACTGGAAGCCCTTTTTTCCAGTGCTGCAGTAACTCTGAAAATATACGCCTGCGCTGGCAGTCAGCGTTGATTTAAGGCAGATGTGTGTGAAAATCTGAGGCCTAACAATCCAAAGTGAGCCTGAGCCCAGTCAGGTTGGGAGAGAAGGTCACCCAGCTTCAATCCAAAGCCTTCAATGATGAAATAAAGCTACATCTGGTCATCTTGAGCATTTTTCTCCTCTTTTATGTCTATATCACAGTGTTGAAGCAACCATATTGTTTACAAATTGAACATTTTGCACACAGGGATGTGAACTATTGCTGGATTTCTGTTTGCCACTATCAAGGGTGGATTGGGACAAAAATGCAGCCCTGGCAGCTTCTGTCCAGACCAGCCCACTACATTATCTAGCTGGGTTTCCATTACAGATTCTTGCAAAATAAAAGCAATATTTCTAAATGTTGACAAAGTATAATTGCGCTTTGAACGTGTTTCCATTGAAGGTTGTTTTGGGCAGGAGCCTCGTACCTCCTGTGAAATCTCATCCCGCGAGACTTCTCTACAGGAAGATGGATGCTCAGACCCTCCTTATAACTCTTTGTATTCCTCTGTTATTTCACGTCCATGTGGCAGTGATCATTTTTAAGTATAATGCTAAGAAATATCCCTGTCTCTTCTTCTGTTTACACATACCACGCCATGTTTACTCGAAGAACAGCGGTCATGTGACCAGGTACATCACATCCTGTGATGTGTATTGGCGGAAAAAGTGTTTCCATAGCACTATTCGCGACACATTTCAATATTGAAACGTCTGAAAAACCTTCTCATGAAAGTGTCCAAACTTTTTAGCGGGATTTTAGTGTTTTTTTTTTTTTTTTTCAAATTCAGGTGATTTAATTTCCTGTTTTTATTGTGTTATTTAAATTTTGCGCATTTCCAAGGTTAATAGAAACGCAGAGACACCATCTAGAAGCTGTTATTAAGTCAGTGATGCTCAACATGTGGCTCTTTATGTCTTAATTTGAATTATTATTCCCCCAGAAAACCTTAAAAGGGCGACAATTTTTAACCCACTTTTTTCAGACTAACAATTTTTTTTGCCAATAAATATCAATTTTATCCTATTTTCTGTCCATTTTTGCAAGTTCTTTTTGATACTTTTATCCAATTTTTGTCCTTTCTTCAATTTTTTTGGCCACTTTTGCCAAATAAATATCACTTGTGTTCTTTTTACCCTACATTTTGCCTCTTTTTGTTCCATATTTCTGCCTTTTTTCAGCTTCCCTTTGCCATTACATACTACCTGGTTCCTCTTTATTTGCCCGTTTTTTGCCACTCTTGACTGCTCTTGGCCCATTTTAGTCACTTTACACTGTTTTTGTGCCCTGTTTTTGCCGCTTTTGGACCATTTTTGTCCATAATTGACCATGTCCGCATCCACTTGCTCGTCAAAAAAAAAAAATGTAGCAGAACGTACCGGCCCACTTCAGGTCGACGGCCCACCGGGACGATGCACCGGTATGCCAGACGGCCCGTCCACCCCTGGCCACTAACATTATATAAGTGAAAACATCCGCACACCAAGAATGTGCTGTAACGTGCACATGCAGTATCTCTTTGACATGAAATGCAATTAGCGACTATGGCAGCTACGACCACCTGAGAATAGTAAATTGCAGATTTAACAGGGACAGTTTCATTGCTCACTGGGGGCTGAGGAAGCACAGCTGACCTCGGTCTGTAAACACAAATGTAACTAAACAGAAAAAGACAGGGACAGGTCCAAATTAGTAGTAGATACTACAACAATAAGTGCAGGTTAGATGGTGGTCAGCACATGTGTGTTGTGTACTTATTCAACGATGTAAAAGATACTTGGTGGACATTGTTAGCCTGAGTTGAACTTCAGCACAGCACACTTGGATTGAAAACAGTTAAACAATGGCCTTTAAACTATGAATTGTTCTCAGTTTCTCAGATGACGGCAGCTGTTAATCATTTTTTTTTTTGCTGTCAGAATAAAAGCCAAGTCTAATATAACGGGCGGCTTAAAATAGTGAAAGCCAAATCAGATAAAGCAGTGAGTACTCAGAATATAAAAACTACTTTATTTGTTTATTCTTCTCTATGGTCAGGCTTGCATAACTTTTTCTCAACGTCAGTTTTATTGATGAAGAATTTTTGTCATAGTTTTTGTCGACTATAAGTAACTAGAACAGTGTTTCTCAAATGAGGGCACGTAATTGCACTGCAGGGGGTACTTGAGAGAGAGAGAGGTGGAACATTAACAAATGATATGCGTTTTATTACAGGGTTTAATAATGTTTATTCATTTTTTTCTCATTCAGTCATTCATTATGCTCTATAGTTGTGTTTTTTTTAATAGTATCAAGGAGGTACTTGAGCCAAAAAAGACTATGACTAATTTAAAAAATACATGTGGACAAAAACTATCAAAAATACATTGATTTCGTCGACTAATTAAACACTAAACTACAATGTTTACAAGGAAAAAAAATCCAATGAGAACTAAGTTTTTTTTTTTTGTTTTTTTTTTTAAGGCATCCAATCAAAATGACTTTTGTTGGGTGGAAGGTGGAACAAGCCTTAGTTCCATTCCATATCAAGTTGATAAATGGTAAGTGAAGCTTTGAAAAATAAAAACAAAAAAGCTATAAAAGTCGACTACATCTGTAACAGATTTAGTTGACTAAAGACTATGGCTAAAACTAAATCAAAATGTGCTGTAAAAATTAAAACTGATCATCATGTCCCATGTTAAGCTGAATGTGGAAGAGTTCTTTCAAATAAAATTACACCCAACACATTTGTACTTGTTGAAAAATGATCTGTATGCTAAAGAAATAACAAACAAACAAAGTTTATGAGCAAATAAGAGCGTTTTAAGTGTCTTTAAGTGTATGTCTAAAGGAAAAGCACAGCACTTATTTTAAGTGTCAGTGCCACTCGTATAAATCCACACAAACCAAACTATGCACATGCAATCAAACGTTTAAAACAAATCAGTTGCTGAATAAATAAAACTCCATTTTCACATTTAATGGAACTTTTGGCCCCTGAGCCACGTTTAGTTTTCTAAACTGACTGATGATCCAGAACATCTGTTAATCGAGTTTTTTTTTTTTTTTTTTTTTAAATATCAGAATTCCTTTATTAATCCCAGGGAGAAATTGCTTATAAAGCATAACATGGATGTGCAGTTGATTAAAATTCACGTGGGGTAAAAGAAAAAAAACATTTAGCAGCCCCTCCAGGATTTTGCGATGTTGCGATTGCAACTATTATCACAAAATCACGCAAACTCCCCGAAATCAATGCAATTTTTCCAAAAGCCCACAACTTTCCTGCAACTTCACTGAAAAAAAAACATAAATATACGGCAGCTTATCGTTATTTTTTTGGCATTTTAGCGCTTGTAGTTGCTATAGAAGTAGCGGAGGATATACTATGGGCTTTCAATATTGTTTACTGACTTGCACTTCTGATGATCATTTTGATTAAAAACTGTTGCACCTTTTGCATTCAGTGTATGTTCAGTGTATAAGCTAAATTTTGCAAAATTGTGTTGGTGTTTGCTTTCAAAACAATAAAGTATATATTTTTTTAGAACATGTCTGGTCAATATTTATTTATAATTGGTAGAAACAATTAACTTAATTGTGAGTAAAAAATGTTTTAGGGACGAAAAAAATCGCAACTTTTTACTGCAACTTTTGGAAAAATGGTCAGCGAAATCAGGCATTTCAGCGCTTAACAATCACAAAAAATGCCCGTGAAATCCTGGAGGGACTGATTTAGATGTGAATATATGTCATTAAGTAGATAAAAGTGTGTTGAAAATCCACAGCAGGACGAGTAGGTTTGTCAAAGTGCAAAAACCATGAAAGCTTTTAAGTTTTCTTATTCTCAGCTCCTGATTCACAAATTCAATATGTCTACAGCAGATCCCACAACACAAAGCCACACTATGTCCTTGAGCTCGAGAAGATCGTAGACTTTCCTCAATAAATCTACAATTATTTCACCATTGTCTGTTAGCAGGAGTACGTCAAAACTACTTCACGGATTTTAACAAAGTTTTAACCAAAGATAAGCCTTACACCATGGAATACCCCATTCAAATATGGAGGGGATTTAGATCAATATACTGATTCTGGATCATTTGCAATTATATCATTGGCAAATAAAAAAAAAAAAAAATATCTCGGTTTATAATTGATTGATCGTAATGAGATTTGACTCAGTTATGTACAGTAGGTTTGGTCAACAAACAGCCAAAATAGTCGACTCTTCCCCACCCCTACCAGTGTCCTACCCTGACTCCCTCTTCCCTGTTCCCTTCCCCCTCACCTAGGTGTAACTTTGCCCTCTCTTTTTATATTCTCCCTTTAATACATCTTATTTTTCCTCAGGCAGGGATGGTGATGGTCACAGTTACGCAGTAAAATAAATGTATGTATTTAACTGCAATAATAAAACATGCATTGCTGTGGTAAAAAGATTATGCTAGAAGAAGGAGAAGGAGGAGGAGGAGAAGGAGAAGGAGAAGGAGAAGGAGGAGGAGGAGAAGAAGGAGGAGAAGGAGAAGAAGAAGGAGAAGGAGGAATAAGAAAAGAAGGAGGAAGGAGGAAGGAGAAGGAGAAGGAGAAGGAGAAGGAGAAGGAGAAGGAGAAGAAGAAGAAGAAGAAGAAGAAGAAGAAGAAGAAGAAGAAGAAGAAGAAGAAGAAGAAGAAGAAGAAGAAGAAGAAGAAGAAGAAGAAGAAGAAGGTAAATGCATGTAAACTGAAGTTATAATCCTAACCAACACATCTACCAACATCACGTCTGCTGTAACACTGACGTCACGTGGTGTGTAGTGTAGCACTGACTTCTCTGGCAGACACATCTCCTTCTCTGACTGCATACGAGCTCAGGCTTGCTGTAATATTTAGTCATTTATCTTCTAATAACAGAAAGATTAATATTAAAGATTAAATTGAGGCTTTTGCCTTTATCATGGTCTTATATGTTTTTACACATATGAAATATGTTCTCTGCATTTGACCCATCCCTGAGGAGCAGTGGGGTTGAGAGAGTTGCTCAACATCCAACAGCAATGGCCCGGGTGAGATCTGAACTGGCGACCCTCCGATTACAAGCCCAATGTCCTTAACCACTAGGTCACCACTCCCCTTTTTTTTCTTTTTTTTTTTAAATGAAAATTAAAATGTAGTACACAGAGTACTATATTTATGCAGAATGATGCCTTGAGTAAAAAAAAATAAATGGCCCAAGTTATGCACATCCATACAGTAGCTTCTTTCTCACTTTTAGTTTTAAAACTTGAGTGAAAGAAAACTATTAATAACTTTAAATAGATGAGTAAATAAATATTGTCAGTTTTTTGTTGATAAATGTTTTGTTTTACTAGTTACAGTAGGTGCTGTAGCAGTCCTATGCCATTTTTTTTTTTAATGTTTTTTTTAAATTGTGTTTTTTTACTTAAGTTCCCTTTTCTTCTACTTTGGCTGAGTTGTTTTATTGCATGTTACACTTTTCTACCACACTGCGGTCACACCAATAGCTCACAAACTCACGCCTGCTGCCACAAGGGCTAAACAAACTGGCACCATAAACCTTTAGGGGGTGAAATGAAAGACATTTGTGGTAAAGTGTTTGACATTTGAATTTTGAAGTAAATCTGACTGTTTGTGAAGTTATCTTTAGCTCATTGCACAGCAAAGCCTTTGGCGTTCCCCTTTTTCCTGTCAAAAAAAATAAATAGTTTTGTGTTTTTGTGTTTGTTCGTAGAAACACAATGGTCAGCTGGTGAATGGTGCAAACATGGAGCTTCTCTCAACTGTCAGGAAGAATAAAAGGTGGATCCGGCCTCATTTATGTGTAATGTGTTTTGAACTTTTGTATACTGGAAACGGTTAGATTTTACTTTACGACTTAAGGAAACTGCAAAGAAACAACTAAACAAGGCAGTTGATCTATGTTGGTAGCTTTCATTTCACAACAGTGATTTTGTTGAACTTTTGTGGAGTAAAAATGACCTGAAACCAAATCAATCGCCTCACTTTGGAAGTTGTTTCCAGTTTGTTTAGTTGGAGTCTCCAAACTGATTATGCGGGTGAGAAAATATGAGCCTTTGATTGTGTGTATAACTCTTTGTTATATTCCTCGAAGGAACTGGTGATATGGTTAGAGTGCACGCTTCTATCATCTGAGTCAGCTTGGATCAACTACAGAACCCTGTCATCATAATCATCATTATCACCATCAACAGGAAAGGCAGGTATACAATTGTTTTTTTTTTTATTCTTATTATTAAAGCATGGACAGAAATGTTGCTTCTACTGGCAAAATCAGAACCTATTGTAACCTGAACTATAGGACCTCTGGTTTATTCATATTTGTGGAAAACAGAAAAAAAATACAGAATTCACTTCCTGAAACGGAAATACCATTATTTATTTATTTAAACAAAACCAAGCAGAAAATGCAGTATGACACATAATATACCTTCACATGCAATATCATGCATTTACATGTTTTTTAAAAAAAAAATAAAAAAATATTTTTACCATAAATAGGTGTCAAGCAAAGAAAAACAGAAATGTCAATTCTTGCATGAAATATATTCCTTTATTTCTTTATGATTGAATTATGTGTGAACAATGATGTTCAGGTATTTTAGGAGACCAAAAGCCTCACATATTTTTACATACACTCATTTGACAAGAGAGACATTATTTGTTAGATTGTATTGCTCTGTCTTTACAAAGGTTTCTGTTGCTTTAGAAACATGCCTGGGTCAACACGCACGCACGCACGCACGCACACACACACTAGACACTGTTTTAAGTTGGCCAATCACATTTGTGCCAGCCTCCCCATTTGGTACAGGGGGCAAAGACATATGCACTTCTTTTTCAGATTTGACACTCTTCCTTTGCAACAGCCACATGTGTGTGAGCTGGGTGGTGGAACATCAGGCCTGCTTAAGCTACACTTGTCACTATAACTTAGAATAAATTACGACGTGAAATATAACAACATTTCTCCTCGAACTGTTCAACAAAAGAATCGGGAAGATGGTAGAGAAAGAAAAAAAAAACAGCTTACAGGCGCAAGAAAAAAATCTGAAGTAATATGATGCAATATCAGAATCAGAATCAAGTTTATTGGCCATGTAATGTATGTTATACACACGAGGAATTTGACTTGGTGAACTGTGCTCTCTCTAACAATGTAAACATTAAATAATAACAATCAACTAGAAAAAATATAAACCTAAATATAAACAGTGGTTAAATACTAATATGTGCAAAACTAAATAAAATAACATAACAAGATAATATTAATATAACTAGATAATTTTACACATATTATGAACATATGCACATATTAGTCTAACTACTGTTTATATTTATGTTTATATTTTTTTTCTAGTTAATTGTTATTATTTAATGTTTACACTATTGGAGAGAGCACAGTTCACCAAGTCAAATTCCTTGTGTGTATAACATACATAACTTGGCCAATAAAGTTGCTTCTACTCTATTCTAATAATAATATGACAGAGTTCACCTCCTGAAGTGTTAATAGCTATACAAGCCATGGACTAAACGCTCTCTGACATATTTCGAGACAATATCAGATATTTACATGCAATTTTCTGCTCGTAAGATGTGTAGCATTACTTTAGCAAATGGACGGACGTTAAATCTCGTGCTAAATCTCACTTGATTTGGTTCCACTTAACAATAGTTAACGCTTTTAACGTTTAAAAGCCAATAATGACATCAGATTAGGAAAAGCCAGTGAAACGGAAACCAAACACAAAAGGGTGACCTGACGTGGAAATGGGTAAAGTGAAAAACCTAAAGGACCAATGGACCACTTTGTAAAGTATTAGTAGCTAAACACTATCTTATCTTAACTTGTGGCAACTTTTTTTTAGGTCAAAGGGCAGGAGAGAAGGAAGGAATAGATTAAATGAGTTAGCCATGCTAAATAAGAAGTCCATCTTTGTACAGAGTGTATGTCTGAATGAATTGAATACGTGTGGCCTCGTTGTAAATTATGATTCACTTCTGCTTGTCCGAGTATTTCGCTGCAGAGACTTTTCTGGCGTTGACAGAAAACCAAACGCTACCTCTTTCGCTATTATAGAAACCACAGCATCGCTGAGTATGCAGCATTTGAAGGGAGCAATCAATCTAATGCTAAAGCTAAAGCTAGCGGGACTGATGACTTGAAAATGTTACACATGGTGCACATTATTTTTGGTAGAATGTTTGACTTTTAGGAGCTTTTGTCCAATGTAAGCTGTTACAATATATTTTTAGATCAATATTTTTACATTTTAATATCCACAAAGCTGCTGCATTTGGACATTTTTTGTCTTTTTGCAGTAAAAAAAAGGAAAAAAAAGGAAACCTAACAAATCAGGACACTTTATTGATGGTTTAGGTTGTTCATCTACCTCAAACGTTGTGATTTTCTTTATTTGTAAAATCAAAATACTGCAGTGCACTTTAATTTTTGACAAAGAGCTTAAGACAGGTATCTGCAGTGTAACATGTTGCACAAGTCTCATTTGTTTTTAAAATGTGAAAAATGAAATACTAAAGGAAATTATACAATTCAGTATTTTGGACAGCAATGCGTTAAACTTTACATGTATATTTGAGATAACTACCTCATGTGCAGTTAAAACAACAAGTTTGTATTGTTTTATGATATTGTTCAATGTTTTACAATAAAATAAGACTCAAACAATGAAGATGTATATAAAATTAGAATCGGCAGGTTGGGCTTTTTAAAGATCAGTGA
Source organism: Gouania willdenowi (assembly GCF_900634775.1). Classification (NCBI taxonomy): domain Eukaryota; kingdom Metazoa; phylum Chordata; class Actinopteri; order Blenniiformes; family Gobiesocidae; genus Gouania; species Gouania willdenowi. The sequence continues at coordinate 8,838,406 of NC_041048.1, read as the reverse complement.
TCGGCCAGAAAACTGCAATCGGTGCACCCCTAGTTGTTTTGTGTTTTCAAAGAAAATGTCAAATTCTAAATATTTGACATTTAATAATATAACATATATCCTATAATTTTGTTTTTTGCTACCTCTATTTTTTTTTTATTGTGCAGCTTTAAAGTAGCTTCACACTCTTCAGATCAGGGGTCACCAACATGATACCCGCGGGCACCAGGTAGCCCACATGGACCATGTGAGGGGCCCTCAGGAGCTCTCGTCACCAATGAGCTCCATCTAAAATCTGATTTACTTTCAATGATTCAAACTCACAAAGATAAATACAGATGACAGATGTATTAGTACTGAGTAGAGTTAAATACTGCTGCATGTAGGGTTGGGCAAAAAATCGATTTAATCGATTTATCAAATTTGTAGATAAAAACGATTTTTATTTTTGCAAATTTGAGTTTTAAAAATAATAATGATAATTTTTTTCATTAATTGATTTTTTTTTAAATTATTTTTTTTTCCCACCACAGTTTTTTCAGACTTTTTCGTGTTCCATCCTTGTGGGTAACCTCTTTGTTTACATCTATTCACCCTTTGAGTAGCTATATGTGTGCCACCATTTTTATTCACACTATGCTGAAATGCTAAGGGAAGAGTTTATTATTTTTTTAATTGTAATGTTATATGTTGTAAAATATGTAGTTATCAAATTTCTTAATCAGAAAATTGAAGCTACTGTGAAGTTACTTTTGCACTTTTGCTTAAACTTGGTTTAAAGCTTGAAATTGTTGAATGACAGAACCTCATTTACTTTTTAATTGTTTTATGCATTTTAACTCTTGAGGACAATCACAGAAATAAAGTTGCACTTTTGACAATATATCTGATGTCTGCAGACATTTTTAAGTGCATTTGAAAAAAAATAAATCATCGAAAATCAAATCGAAACTCAAAATTTCTTTAAAAAATGAGATTTTTTTTTTTTCTAGGCAAAATCGCCCAGCCCTAGCTGCATGTGATAAAGTTTTAGTATTAAATTAACCATCTTTCAATGTTTATTTTCAAGTGCTGCAGATCTGTGTATGGGTTGTGGTATGTTGTATATAATATGATATTAAAGACATATTTTTCGAAACGCAAGGTGGATTTTTGTCAAATATGACGTATTTGTTATATTTTACAATAATGTCATGTTATACAATTATTTCAAAGTCGTTTTTTAGTCGCTAGTAAAATAGGAAGATGATAATTCTCTATGAAATGTATTGAAAATGAAACAATTCTATAAATTAGGAGAAATAAAGTGTTGCATTTTTAAGTTACTGCTAGTCTTTCTTATTATCTTAGCCTTTATTTAAAGTGAAACCATGGACATTTGGTATCTAAGAAGTGCTTTTCAAACTGGTAGCCCTTTGGACTATACAGCACCTGTGACGTAGCTCACAGTTTCAGAATGGTTGGTGACCCCTGCTTCAGATGAATAAGTGAAGACTTTTTTCACAACTGGTCGATTTAAAAATTGAATTAAATTCTCAAAATGTCACATATGTGGAAAAAAATCTACATGCGCTGAAAGTTTATTTGCAGGGTAAATAGTAGCTTGAAATACCACTGAACCCAACAGCATTGGACGTGATTTGTCTCATGAATGTATATGTAGTAAGGACACGAGGTTTGAGTGATTGGTCTCACTAGAGCAATGGATTTTCTTCTTGTTTGCTTTCAGACCAGAATTAATTGTTTTACAGCCTATTTCTCCTCCGATGGACCGTATACAGCATCTGTAACCCGTCGGATGAACCCTGTTCATCCACCTGTGGTACAGATTGTTCATCAGGGATTTATCCCAGCTGCTGCTGTGCATCATATACATACCAACAGATGGAAAGAAGAACACAACGATGGAGATAAGACATCTAGACAAAAGCTTAACTTGACATCTTCCACCTGAGCAGAACGGAGCTGTCACTCATGATCTGTCTCTGACAGGTCCTTCATGCTATAGAACTGTTCGTAACGTAAAACCAATTCCAACTATTTTGTCTAAAGCGATAAGACTGTATCAGTTAGCTAAGCTCATGAGAAGTTTGGTCTTCCTTGTTGATTTGGCTTTGAGGCTTTTGAAGAATGTGTCCATCATTATTAAATACCTTTTGGTTTTTTGAGCTGCTTGTAAGCCAAAAACCATTTTAAGGATGCCACACACGCCTCAGGGAGAAGACGTGTCTTCGGGTCTTGACATGTAGATGAACCATTTGATTAAGTATTTAGAGAATAAACTGAAAAAGTATGATTTGCTCACTGTATAAAGTATTCCATTTGAGGTCAATATAGAGCAACAAGATGTATCAGGAGGGTTTAAACTTGCTTCTAAAGTTTTGAAAATGTGAACGACAACTTGAGAAAGTTCAATGTTTAAACTACATGTAGTGTAGTAAACAACACTGCTTTATTTCCAACAGCATCAACATTACTTTGTGTTCCTAGTTTATGGAAAATGTTTGGCATACTGTTTTGAAAATACAATAATAATTCGTAGTTGGTATCACACCAAAATTCTCTGGAGAGTTTTTGTAAAGAAAAGTCTTTTTTTTGGTCAAACTTTCTGCTTTTTTTTGTGCTTCCACTCACACTTGAAGTAAAATAATCTATAATAATCACTGAGGTGGACATAGATATTAGGCGGGTGTTTAACAAAAATGAGCATTTGATAAAATATGAAGAAACTGTACACCAGCACCTGCAGTACATCCTAAGCAGAAGAAAAACAAACAATTGTTTTCTTTGCGACAAACTCATCATTCCTCTACGCCAGTGATTTTCAGCTGGTTCTGAGACATAGCAGTGTGTTGTTAGAGATCATACGGTGTGCCAAATGCATGTAATGCACAAACTTTTATATTGTTAGGGTCCAAAGAGACCACATTTCAATTATTACTGCAAATAAACCATATAGATAACCGAAAGTGGCTTTAGCATTAATAGTTAGAGCATGTAAAACTCCCTCGGGTCAGTAGGTGGCAGTAGTGAGGATTAAAATGCAGCAATACAATGTAAACAGTGAGACGATATGCTACGTAACTATTTCATTGTATATATCAGTGTCATGACTGAAAAACAAAAGTTTTAAAAACATTGCATTAGGTTACCATTAACCAATACTTTGATTTAATCCACTTGTTGTCACTGCAAAGGAATTTCTTGTTTTTTTGCAGAAAAGCCTCAGAGTTGGCAAGATTTTACGACAGTTTTCAAACATGTGGTGAAATCCAGGCATGAGATTTTCTTTTATCACATTAAACACTCTCAGAATCAGTGAATAGAAGATACTCACAGCCACGTTCATTATCATGGATAAAGTGTACCTCACATCCTTTCATTAAAGTCATTTGGAATTTTTAAATATACCTTAATCACAGCATAGTCACTCTCCAGTTTATCAGCCTGCTATTAAGTCAAGAATGCAATAATTTGTCCAAACCCTGTGAGACACATAATGTTTTAAAAGGTACCCTGCAGCAAAGCTCCTTGTTTCCAACCCAACATACCATGGGAGCACACAAACTGTGCAGGAATGCTTTGAGAACATTACCTAGCCCAAGGAGACGAGTGCAAGTCTGATCGCTGCTATTGTAACCTGATGAGGCTTAAGACTCAACACTTTCTGAGGGAATGTAGAGAAGATCTGATCTGTTGCCTCTGATCTTCAACCCAAAGCCCATAACTGCTGTCTATCACATATGTTTTCTCGGAAATCCTTTCCAGATAATTTGACCAAACTCCTGAAATGTGAAGTATAAAACATGTCCCAGTGCTGTGTGAGAAAGTATGACTAAAACCAATTCTTACAGACCACTCATAACTCATTCCCTGTTTTTGTAATGTGATGCAGACACATCGTAAACTACTTTAACCATGTGTATGAGAAGGTGTATTGATGAAGTAGTCCTTTACCTCTGGAAGTCCTTTATGTTCTGCCACTGCCGTAAGAACCTCCAAGTATCACTGAAATATATTCCACCTTGGGTCCAATATTAAGAGATGCGAAGAAGGGCAAGGGCCAATTCTTGTGTGATTCATCCCCAACAGTCCTCATAGATCGTGCACTTGTTTAAAAAAAAAAAAATGGTTTGAAAGTGAGTGGGAAGCTTGTCAGAGGCTGCAGACCGTGTGTGGTGGAGTGAAACTGAAGGTCCTAGTGCCTGCCCCTCCGACACACCCTCAGCTGATGACGGTTCTGAGTGTTTTACTGGAAATGATTTGTATTTTCTTCTCATTTTGCTGAAATAGGCTCCAGTGCTTTACGATACAAGAGAAAACTCACTTGTGAAAGAAAATACAAAGACAGATTCTTCTTGTTTTACGACTCAAAATCTTTGGAATATTGGCAAACAGATCGAGGAATATGATTTATAATGCTGAATGGTACTGTTTTTTTTTTTTTTCCTTTAACTGTTCCTCATTCATCTGAAAATATGCAGACAAATCTTTTTTTTGTGTTAATATTGGTAGTTTAGAACCAAAAATTTGCAACTATACAAAAACCAAACACTGTCTTTAGTTTGTTCCTCTGAGGATTTCTTTCATTTCAAGTGTGTCCTGGCAGCAGTACATAAAAGAAGTTTACAGTGTCAAAATAATACTAAAATGTTCTTAAAACAAATAAATAGCAGAGAAGACAAGTACATGAAAAACAATAAAATGTACAACAGTCAGAGTAAGTGCTTATGACAGATAAAACTTAATAAATAAAGGAGAACAAGGTGAAGTTTTATGTTTCCAAGTGCTGTATATACAGTAGAGAGAACATAAAGCATTGTATTCATGTGGCAACCTTTTGGGATTATTAGAGATTGTCTTCATATCACATGATTACTACAGCCTACTAAATCCACAGCAGCACTGTGTGTGTTTAAAGAATTACTACACAGCAGCAGCAGCAGCAGCAGCAGCAGCATTGAACTATAAAATAAAAACTCCTAAACCATCTGTTGTCCATCTGAAGACTTGTTGGAAAGTTGAAAAAATGTATCATAACTTGTGCAAAGAAACCCTTGTCATTTTTAAGGCAAGGAGAGGCAAATGTATTTGTACAGCAAATTTTATCACACAAGACAATTCAATGTGCTTTGCCTTTGATGTACCTGAATTAATGTTAACAGGAATACAAATCGTCTTCTGATCGAGAGGTTGGAGGTTCGATCCCAGTCTGTACCTGTCTATATGTCGAAGTGTCATTGGGACACTGAACCCTCCGCTACTTCCTAGGCCGCTGGACCAGCGGAGCCTCGTACCAGCGGTGTCCGCCAGCGGAGCCTCGTACCAGGTTTGATCAGAAGCAGGAGCGGGGCTAGCACCCAAGCAAAAAGCTAATCCTCAGAGAACGCCGCTTCCTTCCATCCTGTGTTCTAATGTCCGCTCCCTGGAGAACAAACTGGACTACCTGAAGCTGGATTTAAATGTAAGACAGGAGATGAGGGTGGCGGTGTTTGCACAAACACCATTAACAACTGGTGCAACAAGCTAGTCTCATATCACTGCTCTCCTGATGTAGAACTACTGACTATAAAATGCACACATTGTTCTTCCCTGATCTGTTATAACTTTTGGCAGTCTACAAAACTCCACGTTTTGGCGACTTCTGCGTTGATGACGCGCCATGAAAACAATCGATTGTAAAGCTCTTTAAGACGACTTCAGTGTGGGGATAAAGCTCTATATAAATCAAGTTCATTTACAATATGATAGACGATAATGGTCTCGCCATTATGATATGATACACAAAAAATGCAGTTGGAAAAAACAATAATATTGCTTCTTTGACACTTTATATATATATATTTATTAACTTTTTATTTTTCATTTATATTTATATTTATATATAGCCTCTATTAGTGTATTGTCATATTTCATCTCCTTCATTGCACTATTTTTTGGGTGTCTTTTGGGTGTTCTGTGTGTTGCCTTCTGTTGTTTTTGGGGGTTTTTTTCTTGCACTTTATCTGAGCTATCATGACAGTAAATATCCCCACTGCGAGATCAATGAAGCTACTCTACTCTACTACTTTAACCCTGGACATACAGTATTTAACAGTACAGAATTACTTTGGAAATGACTTTTTTTTTTTTAACTCAATAGGAATATAAATAATATGATGTGTGGTACAGCATGTAGATACCATTGTAATACCACTCGTTCTCTCGACGGTACATCGTATAACGTTTGAATAACCCGATATTTTAAAAATCAACAGTAAAAACATCAAACATTAAACAGAGATCAAATTAAACCACAACTTCTTCTACTACTACATAGATTCTCTACACACCTTTTTTGAGTTTCTTATTTAAGTACATATGCAAGACATTTCACATGCGGGAACCTTTCCAGTGACAATACAATGAACCAATTTTTGCCTTTGTGGATTTCAAAGACTATTGTTCCAGCCAAACTACTTTGTACCTCATTGTACTTTGATATTTTCCACACAGATGTGACTGGTGAATCACGGTGAAATTTGTCTGGCTTTGGCCTTTTCAGAGCTGACGCAATAGTCGACACAAACTCTTCAATGAGATATAGTTACACCGTGCATCATGTTCCAAGTATGTGTGAGTGTGCAAATGTTTCAAGTGATTGGAGCCTAAAAGTAAGACGGAGCAAACTAATGCATGTGTAGGAAAAGTCTCCGAGAGTGTCTGACCTTTTCCTCTGAATCCTAGTTTCACGCAAGGTCACAGAATAGTCTGCCCTCCCTAGGCCTCATAAATAGCTGATATGTTCATTTTCCAAAGGCTCCTTTACCCATGTTTATGTCACTAGCACCCTCGCACATCTGGATCCTCATAAAAACAAATGAAGGCTAAATCAGCTGCATAGCTAAATGTATTACACCTGGATTATGCCCTGACTTTGATCATTTCTATGACTATTTTCTGGCCAGGTCATGGCCATGGTTCAGAAAGCTGTTCCTTGTGAATTTTACACCACATTTGAGTAGAAGCTCTAGCTGGTCTCATTGCTACATAATGAATGAGATCCCATTGGTCCTGAAATAGGCATTACAGTGCAGTTCGTCTTTAGGGAATATGAAATACCAGACACCCTACAGGAGGCCAGTCGCATCTCTGGCATTTTTCTCCCTCTGTGCTTCTGGGATTTCTGTCCTGGCCACTCACTGACGTCCAATGAAACTCATTTCCACATCCTATAATAGTTCCTCAAGCCAGATTTGATTCTTGAACTTCCTAACCACAAATTCTGAACGTCCTTATAACCATTGCCAGGAATAAATGTTAAAAGAGAAATCAGGTTTTACACACATTGCACTTACTGTGAAGTAGGACAAACTAATGGATGAGTGTTTCTAATGGTTTGGACTGGTGCAGTTTTACCACACAGTGCTATTACAAGCTAAATAAGCAATCAAAGGGCTCCGACTGCAGGATATTACCCTATAACAAGGGCTTAGCATGGAGCAATAAAATGTTTTTACTACTGTAATGTAAATTCAATGTTCACTCTTTGTGAGAGCTTACATTTTTCATTTCCATTTTACATCAGTTGAAGGTTTTTTTTTTTTCCCCCCAATGGTTGCATCTCAAACCTGATTGGCCAAATGGCTGAGGTTGTACGGATGAATATATCAACGTTCAGTCACTTAAATGAGATTGAATTGCTGTGGGATTCTTTACAGCCAATGAAAGAACAGTTCTGTCTATGGTTTCCTCTCAATAAACCTTGTACGTTGAGAGGGTGATGATGCATTTAGATGGAGAGAAAACCCAACACATGCACCTGGTTTGCTTTGAACAAATTTTAAAAAAGGTAAATATTGAGTTTACTGTACATTTAACAAACTACAAACTGTTCACAACACAACTAAAAGAAAGGCTCTCTTTATTTTATTTTATTTATTTATTAATTTATTTTAAAAAGGCTGAGATTTGTTTGTTTTTACTGAGTTTGTGTCTGCTCCATCTGAGCGATGTATAGGTTTTCTACTATTTAAAACAAAAAAAAAAAAAAAAAAGCATATAAGTGAATTTAATACAAAGTAGAGGGAAGGTTGCCCTGCTCATTTTTAACATCAATATATAATTAAAAAGAACCAATAAGTGTCTTACAAGTGATATCCAACAAACAAACAGAATCCTTCCAAAGCACAACAAATAAACAGTGATGTCCGATATGTAACAACGACCAGAATTGTTATAAAGAAATAAAATAAAACCTGAAATGTAATAACTGATCAATAATGTAACAATGTTAAGTAATAACATTTAGTAATGTTCTTACATTATGGGGCAGGCAAAACTTTTTCCCCCAAATAGTGTCATAATTTTACTACATCATAGAGTGAGTCAATGATAAAACACTTTTTGGTAACTTTTTTTCTTCCTTTAGTTTAATTTCAGCTCAGTTACTGGACTTGAACTGATAATAAATAATACTAGGGATGTCCCGATACAACTTTTTCACTTCCGATACAATACGGATATTGCAGCCTTGAGTATTGGCCGATATCGATCCGATATCGGCATGAATCATACATACTTTTATTACTTATTTTGTATTTATTAGTGTGGAATGTTAGAAAAGACTTGATCAAGTGATGTTCCTCAAACAGAGAACAATAGTCAGCAACAGTACGTATGAGAAAAACTCACCCATTTATTGTTAACCAATTAGTTACATACATTTATCCTTCAACATAATATCTACAGTATTCTACAGTTGAATAGAATAAAAAAAATCAGAGATTTTAGTTACAGTCCGATAAAATCCAATATTTGTTTTCTGGCTGATATTGGACAGATATCCGATATCAACATCGGACCGATATCTGATATCAATATCGGATCGGGACACCTCTAAATAATAGTAATACAATTTTTACACTATTAGGGGAACATAAAGGTTTTGTTGCCTGCCCCATAATGTAATAACGAGTTGTTGCAAAACGTTGAGGCAAAAAGTTAGAACATTTTGGACTCAGCGTCTTCATTATTGACCAGTTGAAACATTTTGGATTTTATTAATATTATATTAATAATAATAATAATTATTATTATTAATAATAATCACCGGTACATTTTGGGCTCAACACTTTAACATGTCATGAACAGCACTTCACGCTGGGCTCCAGATCACAGATAACTCTAGATTTCTTGTCATGGAAAAAAATAGAAATGCATGTTGTAGTGCTCCACATCTGGCCCTCATCAGACACATCAACTCAGAGTTGGAGAAGACAACTGACTTTGCTGAGCAGAGCAGGAAGTAAGAGCTTAAACCTTCTGCTATGAAACATTCACAAATGATTATTAGTATTACACAGATGTAGCAGACACAAATATATGACGCAGGCTTTCTCATTATTTGCTGCAAGCCATCAATTGAGTACAAAAGGATTGCTGCATCCCCGTGTGGGGTTCCCCCAAACCACAGCTAGTGATGATCTGAGGTTTAAAAAAGGATTTGTATTTATCATTTGTGCAGCTTGCGGACCACCAGCCAACAGCCTGTGCCCTGTGACCTCCTGTCAGCCCCGCCCACATCAGCCAGGGGCCACAAAGCAGATAGCCTTTCAGAAAAATCTACCATGGACAATGACTCTGTTGTCCATGACAAAATGCACTAAATTTCACCTTGGGATCTTATTTCTTTTGGAACTGAGGAATTTCAACAATTTGATAATTTTTCTGAGTGATTTATATCCGGATGCCTGAGCTTCTCATTTCATGGCAGGTTAAATAACTCCTATTCATACAAATTATTTTTATTTATATAAAATTAGTCTTTTTCAAAAATACAAGATGCAGTTTCATAATGTTAAATTAGTTTCTGTCTCATTCTGTTACGTGACGTGTTTTCCAGCACATATTTACAGCTGCTGCGGATCAATTTTCTATTGTTGGTGTTTGTTTAGAAAGACATTTTGAATGCTTTGCCCTGTGAGAAATGACAGTCAAGCTTTTATCTAGGTTCATGAGGATGTGCAGAAGGTTCAAGGTATCAGATTCACATCTTCTCACAGTTTTCTTCCCTGGAGGTGGGATAAATGTCTAATCACAGTGCCTTAGCAACCTTTTACCTGCCTGTCATCTTCTTTCATGTTGTCCAACTCTGTTTATCTGCTCACCATCACCATTCATGACTTGAACATTCACTCACATCTCTAAAAAAACACAAATTTTATAATCACATAATACACTATATAATAAGTAATGCATCATATTAGTTGACACCTGGATGACAAATATTATGTTTAGAAAGACACTTTTCCCAAAAATTTAAGTGTTATTGGACCAAAATAGGTGACGATTACTCCTTCAAGCAAGTTCTAAATATACAAAACATCCAATAAATATAGCAGAAATAATAAAGGCTTATGTTCACAGTATTTATTTATTTATTTTTAATTTTTTTCAGGGATAGTTGTGTGTTAACCTCATTTTCAAATGACATGGAGAATAATCGTTGCGGTAAATTGCCTTAGAATGAGCTATTTTACTGTCATGAGAAATGAATAATGTAGAAATCTTAGGTCGTGTTCAAAATGTCATACCAACGTACTACTCATACTAAATCTCAGGTCAAAATTAGTATGTAATGACAGAAATATCCAGATGCTTACTATATGGGAAACTTGGAACTATACTTCAGTGGGAACGGTGATCATCCTAATTCTCCTAATACTACTTATAGTACATAGTAGACAGTATATACTCATTGAGTTTGAAGCGCATAGTACGGAGTGTGCCATTTCAAACAAAGCTTTAAACTAGGTGTGGCCTGAGTTGCCTGTAAATGGTATGAGAAGGGCCTGGAGTCACGGCTGCCCACGCTGCTGAATGAAAACAGAAAAGTTCCATGTTTTCTTCTGCAAAAGTCCCCAATAGCTCAGGAAAAACTGTCTACATCTGTTATAGACGCTTTGTGTGATGAAAAGTCACTGGAGGAGTCTGACAACCTGCTAGATACAGCGACAGAGGTGCTAAGACAAGGCAACACTGCACGTCGCTCCCTCACTTATTGGAGATTGTGCATAATTTGTGGGCATCAGGGAGATACAGTATGATTATTATGCAGGGGACCCCAAACGTGCAGGATATTTGTGACGTCTGCATGCACATGCTTCACACAAGTTGCAGCTTTGAACTTTCATTGGCACCGTAAGATCTGACAATTACAGAAGATGAACGAATGAATAAATGTATTCTACATTTTATCTTCCTGAAGTAGTGACCGGAAGCCAGTGGTGGCAGTTTAATGCCAAAGGGTGAAAGACAAATGCTTGACAGGGGACAGTATTGTCACACTCTCTGATTTTTCCATGATTTTATTACACTCGTCATCATCCACTTGGAATGTTTCTCCATGTCAAGTGTGCGGTTCTACACTGAAACACTCTTGTGTGTGATCCAGTGTGTGACTCCGAACACAAACTTCTTCAAAATCCCAGTTTCTGATTCTTTAAGGAGAACTACGCACAAACTGCTTATAAATGAGGTAAATTTCAAACTTTTGCAGTTCTGTTTGCTAGTCAACAGCAATGCAAATTCAATCAACAGGAATATCTACCAATATATTCACTTACTAATGGAAATAACACCAAAAGTAACTTCAAGTTACACATTATCTATAAATGTGGTTGTACTGGCAGTTTTGCAACTGCGCCTTTAGAGAATTAAAGGGGACATATCATGGTTTTAAATCCTTCCTTTTTACATATAAATCATACAGTTATGGTCTATATAAAGCGGAACTGCACTGTTTGGGTCTGAATTCCTCATTATTATAGCTCCACAGGCCCATTTTCTACCCCTTTTCTGATGTGCTTCTGAGAGCAACTCGTTTTGGTGCGGTCTCTTTAAATGCAAATGAGACACTCCATACCCCGCCCCCTCTTCAGGTGACACTCGGTTCAACTCCACCCTGCTCGGCCATTTTTGTACTTTGACAGAAGAGATACGGCTATGTAGCAGTGCATAAACTTTTTATTCACACGTTATTTACAAAATGTCAACAACAGAAGACTTGTCCATCCAGCCTTACATGTTACAGCCAGAGTCTGACCCAGCGGAGCGAGATGAAGATGAAGATGATGAACCTGCAGAACCCTAACAAGTGAGCTAACACAAGCACCGAGCTAACGCTAACGCCAAGCTAACGTCACGAAATGCATTTTAATACAGTCTTTTCAAAGACAAAAACGGCAAAATGAAATGACTCATGAAAACTTTAGACTTAAATTAAACCACGTAGGCCATATCATCAAGGATCTAAAACGAGCACACAGCGCTAACATATGAAGTCTGAAGACGGTGCAACTGCTAATGCTAACAAAACAATGACAGGGACGTCTTATCATCACACTTTTTAGCGTTATTTACAGCTTACCAAAGTGCTCTGTTCGTCGTCTCCAAAGATAGAAGGAATTGAACCCTCAATCAGACAAAGTCTTTCAGCAAATCCTTCTTTATACTGGCGGAGGTTGCTGAAGCAGTCACCCTTGAAGCGCTTCGCGCACACAAAAATGACCTTACCCACAGATGTGGGTACATTTCCGTGAAAAATAAAACTCAACCAGGCACTTTGAAAAGGTTCTGATGCTGGGAGACGTTGTAATGAAGCGTGTGGGTTACTACATCCAACAACCCAACATTTTGACTTATCCTCTCGTAACTTCGGCATCCTTGAGCTTAGACTACAAAATAAAAGCGAGAAATAAAAATGGCGGATTGCTCGAAGTGTTGGACCTGGAGTTGATGTACTAATTTGGCAGTTCCGCTGCAAATACTGTGATGTAATAGTTCAAAAAACGTAATAGAGAATAGAAAAATCGAAACAGATTGAAAAATATGAGCAAAACAGAATATAAAGATATCTACGGAGCAGCTGAAGAGACTAATTAGATTTTTTCTGTACTTCTAAACACTCTAAATATACAACAAAATGCATTTAAGGGCTAAAAAAGTGGACTATGTCCCCTTTAACATGGAATTGTCAGCCCCACCTAAAAGAGATTATATACATTTCTATTCAGAACAGTGGTGGAAACATCAATGGAAACATTAAAATCATAAACGTCATGTCTCGCTCTGTAACTTTGAGCAGCCGCCTCTCCAGAATTCTGTGCATAGACCAATATCTGACATCGATATTGGATCTGAACACCTTTAGATCAAACTAATATGGCCAAATACCAGTTCTTAAAAAGGGGGGGGGAGGGGTGAGAGCTGACCTTGCCCACACACTGGAGAGCTGTCACTCATTCAGCTCCAGGGTATAACTTCCAGGCTCCACCCCTATGGCCTGAACCATGGCAGGACATGAGGGGAGATCAGGGATGTCAATTTAAGTTGATATTATTTACAGTTTATACATAATTTGCTAATATTATTTGTCATGCAAAAATCACTTTTTCAAGATTTCTATCATGTTAGTGTGTCATTCCCTCCTGAAAAACATACCTCCAGTGTTTCTCAGATTGACTCACGTATTTTGTAATCTTTAAATCTCCTGCTAGCAGCCATTTTCCTGCTGTTATGCTTGAGGGGACGAGGCTCTCCCTTGGGGACGAGGCCCCTCCCCCTCCTATGTTCTCTTCCTTAGTTCAGCCAACAGCACCCGCCTCCACAGATTTAGCTTTTAATTTACTTATCTTAAATACTTTTGTAAGTAACTCATGGCTTATGTTGCCTGTACTCATTCATGTACACATTAAAATAAAAAAATAAAATAAAAATGTAAATAAAACTTGCACCCCTCTCCCAGCTTCCAGCTCCGTCAAAACAGGTGCAGTCACAACAAACAGCTGAGAGATAACTGTGTGTCGATCAGTTTACTCTGCTCACCATAGTAGCTACCTGCCTTTAGTTTTTAAAAATGCCTTCAGCGAGAAAATTTATTTTTGGATGTGAAGAAAACAGTCCTCTTTTGGATGAAACAATTTGTCAACAATGGTTGGAGTTTATCTTTTTTAAGCGGCCCTTGTCCAAAAAAGATCCACCATGTTTGTTCCAGGCACTTTTAAAATGACTGCTTTAAAACAAGAGATTATTTGAAACTGCAACCCCTACTCTGGGCTACTTCTTCAGAGCCAGCAGCAGCACAGGTAAGCCCGAGTGTGCGTGTGTGTGTGTGTGTGTGTGTGTGTGTGTGTGTGTGTGTGTGTGTGTGTGTGTGTGTGTGTGTGTGTGTTTGTGTCTGAGTCAGTGGAAAGGGAGAGATCACTTCTCCTCTGACAGTATGTTAGCATTCCTCACTTTCATAACCACTCAAAAATGTAAAAAGTAGCCAAATACAGCAGACAGAAAAACAGAAGTAAACAACATCCATGCGTGTTTGTATGAGTACTGAAGGGGGAGTGTTCATGGGCGTGTCAGACAAGCTTGGAGTTTCTTAAAGAGACAGAGGTGAAATCGAAGTGCCATGAACTGTGTGCTACAGGGGGAAATTTCTTTTTCTTTGGTTTTTTTCACATTTGCTGCATTTTCACTGCAAAATTTGGGTAGCATAGTTATTTGAGAATGCTATAGAATGGTACTATGTGGTACATGATACCCCCCCTTTAACCCTACTGTTATCCTTGGGGCCAATTTGACTCAATGTGTATCATTCAAAAAATTATAGTTGGCTTTTTTCTTTGCTTCATATTTCATGACGTTTCCTCATTTGATGGGTACCATTGATTAATATTATCATTATGATAATCAACGTGCTGAACACATATTGTATGCATTGGTGCCCCTCTGGGGTCAGTTTGACCCAAGCTGTTTTATGTGAGACCTAACATCCCCACACCTGCAGGTGCAGAGTTGATACCAATACCTCTGATGGGACATACTGTATCTCCGAGATTTTTTTTTTACCACTTAATTTCCTAATGCAATTACAATCCTTATATATACCTTCATTATGATGATATATTTATAATGTCTATGAATTCTAATGATATGTTTTCCTTTCAGCACATATTTCATTACATAAGAGGACTCACTAAGATTTAAATGCCACTATAAATGTGTTACATCCATTAAGGCAGAAAGGATGTGTATACAGTGGTTCCAAAACTAGGGGGGTACACATACATTGCAGGGGGGTACTCGGACAGATTTAACAAATGATTAAAAACTGAAGGGAAATGTTCCTAGTTCCTTTTTAGGCTTTTTTTTTTTTTTTTTGGAGCAAATTCACCACAAACTACCAGTAATATTGCTCAATAAATGACTATATTTTCTTGTAATTTATTTAAACGGGATCATTTTATGAGGTAGAGGCCATTTTATCACACTTCTGATAATAGGAGACAATAATTTGCTCCATTTTAAAGGAAGACCCTATTTATTTACTATTTAAGTTATCACAAATAAGTTGCATGATATATTATTTTTAAACAATTTACACATTGTTTTCAATTTGTAGATTAAGCCTTAGGAAACCAATGTTTGAGATACATTTAGGGGTTTATGAGAGCCCGCTGTTCCACATTTAAAAAAGCATAAAAAAACTTTTCCGTTTCCATCAGTCCAAAGATTGGCCCTTGAAACCAAATATGACAGAGGCGGAGCCTATTTCTACAGGCTGCAGAGACTTTGGCCTCTGGTGTGGGTTGGAGCCTGTCATACCATCAGCCCTCAGGCAATAAGCGGACCCCCACCACCACACACAGACTCAAACAGAGGATCAGGTGACCCAGCAACCTTTGAAACTCTGTCTGTGATCAAACCTTCCGCTTCAGTGAGGCCAGTTCAACACAGGCCTGTGGCTTTTTACAATGACGCATTTACACAAGTAGATAAATACAGAAAAAGGTTTAGGCTCAACAAAGTGTCTTTGTTTTTAACCCTTTGTTCTTTTCTCACCAATGGCCTGTTTATGGTTGACTATATTAACGGTGCTTTGTTTATGGCAGTAAAAACCTGGGTCACACTTTACTGGAAATTTGAACACATGAGGCTGACGTTACGCTGTCATTAAGTGTTGTTCACTAAATTATCACACCTTTGGAGCTATGTTGGCATTTTTGGGTTAGAAGGAGGGATCTAGTGGGGTTAGGGTAACAAACAACACTCAGGCTTCATGACACCTTATTCATGCTAATGACAGGTGTCATGTCATAATAATGACAGTGTAATGTCAACCTTTATGTATCATAACTGTACAATTCATCACTGTAACCTGACAGCTTTGATTGTTGTATATATCTGTATTATATTTGTACAAATGTATTATTAATCTTATTTTATTTTCTACTGTAATGTATTTAATCCTAATTTCATTAACAATCTTTTAATTAATTATGAGCGTTTTTCTTTCTTTCTCTTTCCTTCTTTGTTTAGCGTTTATTATTTTAAATTGTAATATTTATTGAGCCTCTATAACCCAAGTAATTTCCCCCTAGGATAAATAAAGTATCGAATAAAAACAAATTTGAAGCTAACAGCTTTCTGAAAAGTATAGATTTTTGCTTTCAACTGTTATCTAAAATAAGCTTACCTAAAAAAAATGACAAAAAACAGAAAAACTAAAACTGTGAACCATGTGACTAACCTTTACCCACGTAACTAAGCAACTGCTGCTCAGAAAGCTTTGTTCTTGGACTTCAACCGACAAACTTGTAGAAGTTTGCTCCTCTTTTGAATTAAAAAATATCTCATCAGTTCCATGATTATTAATACCTAATACCTTTTTATTTTTATTATAAGTTTAAAACTCATACTGTCTGTCCATCAGCTGGCTGATGGTGCCCTGATCAGGGTGTACCCTTGCTTAGCGACCTTTAGCTGGGGTACACCAGCAGACTCCCACAACCCTGAACAGGAAACAAGTTGGTCAGACAATGAAGAAATAAATGAATGATACTATAGTGTGTGTACTGTGAATGGAAATGTTTTAAATGTAAACTATTATATAATTTATTAAAATGTTTTATCAAACCTTTATGTTACCGAGAAGTCCCTTGAAATGTATAGTTATTTACTTTTCTGATGGAGACTTGCATGTCTAATATAAGCACACCAGAATTGAACAGTGATTATAGAATAATACAAAATCCTTCCTGTGTTCTGAAAATGTGATTGCTTTCCCATCACCTGTGACCTGAGCCGATCCCACACAGCTAAACTGAATTAGCTCGAAACTAAAAATGTAAGAAGGCTCGCAAATATTCGGCAATCTGGAAACCAGATGTGACCTTTCAATATCATAAAAATCCCCCAAAGCAGTCAAACACATTCTGAAATCTATCATCTGAGGATTGATTCATGTGATACCATTAAATAGAGAGCACTTTGTCTGGAATTCACAATGTCTCCAAGGTTATAATTACACTTTTAGTGCAAGATAACAAGAAACCACACTATAAATAACTGTCAAACAGGTGCTATCACTCTCTAGGAATTGATTGTATATATCATTGCAGCCATTTCCCCCATTTGTGACCTTTAACATGAATGCAGGTAATAATAAGTATGTGTGTCCTTGGCTCTTTAGACCTCAGGCCCTGAGTTTGTGTTTCTTGTGATTTTTTTTAAACAGCAATAATTAGGTTTAAAGTTGTTCTACCAAATGAGCAGATTAAGAAAGAAAACACTTCCAACCTTTTCCAGTCAATCAGCTGCTGTTAGTCCAGCGTTGGTGCTTGAACAGGATGTAAAGGAGTTGACTCACATTAATGTGTTGATCTGCTGCCCTCCTGTGGCAACATGGTGATATTAACGATAACCACTTCATTTTGTATACTGATAAAAATGTATGGCAACATTTTTGGCAACAAGTGATAATAACGAGACGATGAATAATTGGCAAAAATGCATGTGAATGGAAAAACTATGTCAAAAATATGTATTGATATTAGGGGTGTGTATTTCCTGGCATCTGGTGATACGATTCGTATCCCGATACATAGGTCACGATACGATACAATATATCCCGATATTAAAGTATAAGGCGATTATTGTGATTTTTTTTTTTTTTTAATATATATATGACTTAAAAACTAATCTGTAAATTTATACACCTTCATGAGAATATTATGTATGAAATATATCTTATTGGCATATTTTACACCCAAAACATTGGCTTTAACATGCCATGTGCCAACAACTTAAAATAAAAAAAAACATATATATATATATATATATATATATGTATATATATTTTTTATTCTATTTTTTTTTATTCTTTATTATTTGTTTACTTATCTATTTTTTTAATTAAAATTGATATGGATGGATTTAAAATCAATCTGAGAATCATATCATATCGCAATATATCGCCAAATTGATTTTTTTCAACACCTCTAATTGATATGTTCGTCAATGACTAAAAACTAAACTAATTTCGTCATATCACTCATGTGATAATTGATAGCATCAAATCCATACTTTTGTATTTACAAACATTAATACCATCCAATATCAGTTGATCAATAGTAATTGACTCTTATGGTTTACATTATAGTCAACTATGTCTGTAACAGAAATAGTCGACTAAAATCTTAATTTCATTAAATTGACTAAAAGTAGACTATGGTATAATTGAAATAATCCTGATGACAAAATGTTGACTAAAACAAGGTTGCATTTTAGTCAAAAGACTATGGCTACGTTCAAAATGTCACACTAACGTACAACTCATACTAAATCTGACGCCAAAATTAATATATAGTGCATTCACATTAGATAGTATGGAAATATTGAGTGTGAGAGAAATACCTGCATGTATATTGAGACATTTTTAAAGTATGGACGGTGGGCACACAAGTCATACTCAACCATCCCATGATGCATTGCGAGCAGAAGTAAAATCGTCCTGGGACCGGCTTCAAGCTAAAAGTCAAACATCCCCTTTTCAAAACAAAAGCATCTCTTCCTGTCTTCCATTAGTTTTTCAACACTTTTGTAAATACGGCTCTTGTTTTGAAGTTAACCGGATGTTTAGTCAGTAGCACAATGGCAGGTCTCCGAAAATCCGAAGTAACAGTGACTGCAGTCCGCAGTTCGGGGCGGAGCTCAACGCTGCTCAACGTCGGCATGCTAATGGCTCTCAGCCCGCAGTTGCTATTGTGCTGTGTGATTCTTATACAGTTAAAAATAATCAACCTCAAATTAAATAAATCGTGCCACATAAATAATTTTATATGTTACATAAGTCTATAGGCATACAAAAATAGATATGGGTTAGGGTAAGTCTGAACATGATTGGTTTATTGAACGTTGAGCGCAGCCCCAAAAGTTGAGGGCCGCCTGAACTGCAGGCTGCAATCAGGGGCTCCTCGAAAATCTTGGAATGAAATGTGTTTCCGTAAGTTTTATGGATCAAATGATCACATGTTAATATTCTAGTTGCTCACTTTCTGTTTTCAGAACTTTCAAAGGTGGAGAATCAACAGATATATTTAACCTCAGTGTGCTTCAGGTTCTTAGCGCTGTGTTCATAATGCATCTGGAGAGATTTGGAAGTGTACTTCAGTGGGAACGGTCATCATTGTTCATCATCCTAACAATACAAACTGAGTTTGTAGTACGGAGTATGCTATTTTGAACACAGCCTATGTCTAAAACTTAATCAAAATTTGCTGTCAACATTAACTGGAAATTAGATAAAACATCCTCTTTTTAATTTGTTTCCCCCCCTCTTTTTTCTCATTTTATTAATTTAATATGTTTAACTTATTGTTCCACAGTTTTTTCATAAGACTACCAAAAGTATCAGATAAAAAATATTTACGTAATTCATTTATCTGTATTGTCCAACTTGTTTCGCATGAAAGAACAAAAATTTTAAGTGATGGAGAAAATGTCAATACCGCATATTAAGAAAAAGTAATATTACCATATTTAAAATATTTTTAATATATGCAGTCAATGCTTATTTCAGTAAGATCAAAGCATTCGTTTTGATCATTGTGTGTGCTTCTCTTGTCGACACACTGCCAGTGGATGAGCAAACCATTCTGTTTTTGAAGCCTTTATCCTCAGAGGGCAGGTACACGCCTGTTCAACAGCTCATTACAGAAAGAGCAAATGAACTCTCCCAGGGATCATTTCACTATGTGACAACAACAGCAACTACACAACAATATATTCGGCACACTAGAATACTCCAACTTATTTGGTAATTATACGCTTCAGCTAGAAATCTGTGCCCTGATCATGTCCTGAGAAGTCAGACTAAATGTCAGGAGCATCAGCACAACATGCAGAATCTACCCTGGAGGCACCAGTGCCATCATCCCAGTGACAGTTGGGTGGAATATGTTAAGATTGGACTTGGTCTGGAACTGATTATTCATAGCTATACTGTTCAGAAATAAGAGCGTCATTGCTCCGTACCTTCAGAACAAATGCCTCACGCGTGCTCATGTTTAAGATATTCTTGCATACCAATGATGCCTATATATAGCGAGAAACATGCATTCCATCCTGCACAAAGCCCCTGTGTAGGGAACTGTAGTAGGCCGTGGTATTTATGCAAAATGCTGAACGTAAACATCAATATATAATATGGTTACCTATAGGTGGTAACGGCTGCTGGAGCTTCTTCATCTGCAAATTAAAGTGGTTTCATGCACTGACATTTTCATTGTTGGGTTTAAAATCAATATGTATTTGGTTCAAACACATTTTAAAATGAATTAATTGTATTAATAAATGTAGGTGGTTGTTGTTGATAGACAAACCATCCCATGAATGCAGCTGAATAATACTGTTATTACTCCTTTGCGTATAAGAAATGTCTTTGGAGTCAATTATATCAACTTTTAGCCTTGAAATATACATATTATTTCTTTAAATGTGACCATCTCCATCTTGGACATTTCAGACAATCAGCGTTTACATGTTATCGTCACATATAGGATAACAGATAATCAGACTCAAAGAGTAAAATAGCTTTTCAATCCAGAGTTTTGGTGCTTAATAACATGTGATCCAATTCTTTGGATGTTAGGATGTTATTCCTAAGAAAGCCAGGAAAATTTTGACAGATTTCAATGTCGCACTTATCAAAAAACAAGAAATGGAGCTTTAAAAATGGTGGTGAGCACAGTATTTGGATGCAACTATCATCCATCTTTCTAAAGATCTACACATGACACGCCTTCAGCTGAACAAGGAAAACAACTTAAAAGATGGACGACTACGCTACCATAGCAACCATCAGATGCCTTTAACCTCATCAAACCACCTTCCTTGAATAATCATTATATCACAGTTTGTCTTACATGTCGACCTCCACAAGTGTGAGTTTATTGTGCTTATTGTATATGCAACTCATTCCTACTAAAGGCGTTTACACAGTCTTTTAGTTGAGCTGTCTATATGAGATTTGGTTTGAGATTCCCTTTAATTAAATCTAATATATATTTTTTAATATATGGTTTTGGTGTATTTGTTATAATGCATGGTATAACTTTTAACTGTGAAAATGCTGAAAATAAAGTAATTTTGATTAGTATTGGCTCTATATATATATATAAAAGCATTAAAACCATCATAATAATAACCTATATATGTGTGTCTTTGGATTATGATACTGGTTGGAATGTATGATACAATTTGGTGCCAATATGCTATTTTTAACCTGACACAAAAGAAATTAAAAAATTAAAATAAAATAATAAATTAAAAGTCATCATAATCTGGGTATTTCAGTATATAATGATGGTTATAGTTCTGATCCTGATCTATTAGGGCTGTTTTTGTCCCCTGATCTAACATGTGGTTCACTCCTCAGATTTAGAGATCTTAATCTGACACACTTTGTTTTTTATTTTTACCTTTACTGTGAAGAAGAAAATAAGGAGAAAAGTTGAAAATTCACTTGCTTCCAGTAAAGATCAGAGTGAATAGAGAGAGTACTTCTCTATTCTAAATGTAGCATCGTTCAGACTGACTTGATGTTAATTAATTCGTTTTACCTGATTTAGGTTATTTAGGTTTTTAGCCATGAAAGATCATGATTTCAAGTATAGTTTTACAACAACGCTAATAGAATTTGATAAAAAAAGACATTAAGTTTAAATAGTAAAAGCCATAATTACACTTAAACCTTCGGCCAAAGTAACCAATATATCCATTGGCTTTTACCTCATACATCGTGCACTATTCTACAGTGTGAGCCTGATCTGCTGAGGAAATGACAAACACAGCTGCGTAATGAGCACTTTGTAATTGGGAGCTTTTTCAGATCAGAATGTGACCTTGAAGTCTCCAGAGAGCCTTTAAATTAGAAGAAGAAGAAAAAACACACACGACAATGATGTGTTTGCTTGATCTGCAGGTGTATGTTTCGTAGTAAACAACTGTCTGTCCTGATTTCCCACGCGTTTCACTAAATTGCATGCAGATGATGTGCTTAACACAGTTTATCTCTGAAGCTGATTAGCGTCTCTGCTCAATGGTTTAATACAAGGACACAAAAATCCACATTTATTCAGTGTGCTCCTCCATTTACTGGAAACAACTTTGTTCCAGCATTAATACTTAATGCCTCTTGTCATTATTCACCTGAAGATTGGAGAAAAGTGGTCTGTCTAGTCAGAATATTCATATCTACTGTACAATATGTCTCATCTGTGCCGGAATTTCTCATTTTTCATAAATCATTATGCAAAAAGGAGGGAGTCCACTATTTCCAATATAGTTTGTTTAACAAGATGGAGAACAAATATAAGCACAATTGATGTTTTCGAAAAAATGTGTCTCTCTGTTTCTTTTGCGTAAATTACTGTTATTATTTTTTTCTCATCCCAGTAAAAGAGCCTATTGTAATGTGTGTGTTTTATCCCACTACGCACCAATACTCACACATGTTCCCTGAAGAGAAAGAGCTTATACAAGTGTCTGCAGCTTTAATTGAACACCAGGCTAAAATTCATATCAAAAACAATCATCCTTAATATTATTAATTAAATAGTTGTGAAATAACTAGGTCTCATTTGGGGTTTCGCTTGAAGTTATCGCTTTCATCAAGTTATATATATATATATACTGTATATATTAGCAAATTTAGAGAAATTTGGATCAATAAGCATTTTTTATTTATTCAATCAGAAATAATACCATTGTGCATTGATAAACCTCACCACATTATATCCTTCAGTAATAAAATAAAATAATAATCTGCTGATTAGAAGCAATTGGGAAATAAAGTATTTTTGCAAATATTTGGATAATTTTCTGAAGAGTCGGCCCCAAAGTTTAGTTTGGTGTATTACTTTATTTTGGAGGGAACACGCAGAGAAAAGACAATAATAAACAGACTAAAGATGCTCTGTACCTGTTTCCATCCTGTAGCAGAAAAACATAAAAAGGATTACACATAAAAGAGGTCACATACTGTACACCTGAGATATACACTTAAAAGCATTTTTAATTGTGACAGAAAGTCTTATTTCACAGTCAATAAATGTGTGTATTTAGAAGACTCAATCTTTTGCTCCAAAACAAAACATCAATATATTTGAGTATTTGAAATGTATTTATTCATAGGATATATGATGAACCATCTCATTTTCAAGGGGGTCTTCGGTAGTGTTCAAACTAAAAAGAGATGCTCAAGACAGAAGCAGCTGTACATGCATTTCACGTAATACAAACAATAATACATAGAGGCAAACATTACAGTATGTTACATACTTCTCCAAACACAGACACACAATACGCACAAACACACACAGGGCTCTCAACTGTTGAAGGTCATAAACGTTTTACCAACATTTAAGAAATAAACTAACAAATATAAGGTATGAGCAAGAAAACTTAAAAACAGTGATACATACATTTTGAAGGTATTGCACAAGAGCATTTTAAAACATTTCTGGTTCTATAGGAACACTAAAGAATATTTGAGAAGTGTGTTTCACATTAAAGGAAGATCTAAAAGGAAATAAATATTGTTTCATATAGTCAGGATAACTAAAATGAATGCATTTAAAAATAAAAGTAACCAGTGACGTTGTCATCTAGAGCAGTGGTTCCCAGCCTTTCTTGCCTTGTGTACCCCTTGAGCCTTTTTGTCATACCGTGAGTAACCCCTCACTCATATGTGTGCAACTGAATATTCAACACAAGTAATTTTATTTCATCTTCATAAATTGAACCATTAATATTCAGGCATTATCTTCTTATTGAACTCAAATTAAACATAAAACTATGTTGCCTTCAAGGCAATAAAAATGATAAATACTGTATAAGAAATATTATCATAGTAAACGTTTGTATTATTAATACTGTGTTATGATTATAATGTTATTAAAGAAAAATAGTTGAAATTAGAAAAAAAAATATAAATAAATAAATGCAGAACAAATAATTAACCTGTCTGTGTTATATACAGTATATACGTCCCCTTTAAACAGGCATTTGAATTTTAAAAACAAGTCCTAACGCACACGTACCATTTTATTGACGGACTTATGAAATTAATGACTGAGAATATTTTTTATAATCTTGGAAATAAATTCTTCATTTTTCCATGTACCCCCTGCCAGGCCAGTTGTTGATACAGCAGACAGTGATGAATTATGTGGGATAGCAGAGAATAAACCTGCACAGACTGTTATGAACAACACTGAGGGATTGCAGATTAATAAGTGTGGTATTTTGCTAAATTATATTAACGTAATCTATAATAGGAAGTAATATTTGACTAATCTATTTTCTTACTAGAAAATTAAAGCAATTATTTGACCAATAACGCCAGTTTTCTGTAAACGCTACAAAGCACCTTGGTTAATTAATGTCAAATATGTTCTTTCTTGATATATTGTAATTAGTTTTCATGTGGGATTGGCTTGATATTGGGGTTGAGCAGAATGTAAGTGATTTGTGTCAGTGTGAAATCCACTCTTTACACCATAGTTTGACATCACTCCTCTGTTTGCACTCACGACTAAATAAAGGGTGTGAAAACGAGGGCACGTCTTTCTTTCTTCAGGTTTTTTCTCATGTTTTGTCCCCCCTCAGTGCTAATATATTATGAATAAAGCCTGGCAACTTGTTTATGCGTGACACAGTTATAAACTGTGAATGATTGTATAAATATTAACAACGAAACACCTGCGATAATGTTCATCTGTATGCTGTCTGATCTTCTGACATAAATTATTTCTATTATGGTGAGACATGACACAAATAAATAACTATATATATATATATATATATATATATAATTTTAGGCAAAAGAAGACAGCGGTTGTTAAAGTACAAAAGCAGATTTGAAACTGCTTTTAAAAAATTCAAATAAAACCCAGACATTTAGACAGCATGGAGATGTTGGTAATTTGTTTTAAACAATGGCAACATAAATTAAAAACTTTAAAAGTGACTTTTTTTGCATTGACTCCAATTGTTCACAAAATTCAAAATTTCAGATTAAATTTTGTTATTTTCCAAACATCTGCATCTACCATGAATTTTTTTTTTTTTTTTTTTTTTTTTTTTTGTTGTTATTTTAATGAGCATTGGAAATGTTCCATATTTAGCAAAAATGTGCAAGTATATGTTTACATTACCATTTAAAATCTAATTGATGCACGATAAGATCAGTTTTAAATCAAAAACCTGTGTGGATCGTTTGTGTTGGACAGTCTGAAGATGTTTTCTAACAAGCTTGGTGTCAGTTGAGACACCAAACACAGACTTCCACAGTATTTACGGCTCACTTCAGATGCTGCTTTACCTGTCAGCGCTAAAGTGCCAGTGCTACGATTGGTAGAGATCAGCAATCGTATAATACGGTCACAACATCACTTAGCTTGTCACAGGCTGCAGATATACGACATTTTCAGGGCGAAAACCAAACCATTGGCTAATGTGCTTGTGATTACAGAAACCCTGGAGGTAAATTCAGCTTTTAGTGCAGATCCCACTGAGGATGTACTGCCAGCTCTTTAAATGTGCAGCAATGTGTCTAAAGAGTACGGAAGCGGATTAGTGCCAATTTTGATGAAGAAAATCATTTTGGGAAAATCAATAATAAAGTCGAAATGTCCCGATTAAAGTCGAAAAGACAAGACTAAAGTTGAAATTTCAAAAAAGAACCCAAAATACAATAATGTGATAAAAGTCGAAGGTTTGCTATTAAAGTTAAATCTACGGAAGCTGACTAGATCCATTTCACCATATTGTCTACGACAACAATCTCCATCAAAACTGGTCCTAATCTGTTTCCGTACAGCTCTTCAATAACCACAGATGGACTGAATACTCCACCTCTTCCAAACTTTACTGGTTTTTCCTTTTGAACGGAAAACGTTTTTAGCAATATTTCTTCAAAGTCCTTAAAGAGATTACAATCTCTTTGTTATTAAAGATAAAGAGATTACCTTTATTAGTTCCACAAAGAGGAAATTTACAGAGTTTCAGTAGCAGATTAATAAAACAGTGTAGTTAAAAAAGAAAAAAGGAAGATATATATACATGGTCCTGTAAACAGTACTGAGATAAAGAGGGAAGACGAAAACAATAAAAACAGAACAGAGGCTTTTCACGGCGCGTCACCACCGCATCATTAAACCGGAAGTTGCCATATTGGAGGTACTCAGTAAGTAAACAAAGCAGATCCCCGAAATGGTGAATTATTGCTGTGTTTTTGGCTGTACCGATCAGCCAGACCGTGAAAAACATTTGGAGTTTAACAGACTGCGAAAAATTATATTAAATCAGGGAGAACAATATCAAAAGTCATCAGAGGAAAGGAGGCACTTGCGGTTAGTGAAGCTAAACCAGGATCTACGAGGCAAAAATCTGGCCAACATCCAAATTTGTTTGGCCAATTTCTTGTCAGGTAAGTGAATTGTTGAGCAGCGGCTCTTAACTAATATTCTAGTGTGATGATAATAATATAATTCATATCAAGCTACTGCATGTGGCATTATTGACTTAATATGATCACATTTAATAGCCTGCTACAGATGCAACACAGTTTTTAAAATATAGAGCTAAAATGTGCTGTATTTCTCATTGTATTGCAGGTAAAAGGTCTGACCTTCATCAAAAGGATGACACAGATTGGATTAGGGGTAAAACTAGGTAGTTGACCATATCAGTATACGCATTAGACGGAAGACTCTCCAGGTCGTCATTGATCCAAGACGAAAAAACGTAACTTTTCCAAATATTGTGCTTTCTGCAGACCAAGTCCTTCCCTGTATGAAATGAAATGAAGTAACGCATTTTGAGGAGCTTTTCTGCGGTTTTGGACATTTATCCATCATAGTGTTTACTTCTGGTGCCTCCAATATGGCCGCACATCCGGGTTACTGCCCAGAACGTGACGTAGGTGAAAACCCTCTATGCAGTATATACAGTACATACACACTAAAATTGCTGATTACACTCTGGGGATTGGCTACAAACTTTAACAAGTTTAACGAATTCATTGATTTTAAAATGGCCAGGATCTGTTTGTTGTTATATGGTGAATTGGCCTTCGTCAGCTTCCGTAGGTTTGATGTTATTAGCAAACATTTTTTCACAATTTTGTATTTTGAGTTCATTTTTATTTTTGGTTCATTTTTAAATCTTGATATTATATTTCTTTATTTCGGGAATTTCAACTTTAATCTTGACATTTAAACTTTATTCTTGATTTGCCCAAAATTGGCCCTAATTGACTTCCGTAAAATACATTTGTGAAATATTTTGTCATGAACTGTCTGATCTGTTTTTTTTTTTTTTTTGGTTTTGTCTTCGGACAGATCTCTTTTTTACTTTTCATTATAACCAAGAAAAGCTATTTTGAATACACAAATATGAATGATTTTGCTTCTTCAAATATAAGTAACAGCTCATAAAGCCCTGCATTGTGTTTTTGAGCAATGCATTTTTCACTGGGACTTTTCCCACAGCTGAGCCCACGCTCTGTCGTTATCTCCACTGACCTGATTCACAGCCTCACCATCACACACCACCGTCACTATTACAATGCAAACAGAAGCTGGACTGGTTGGATGGGGCTGCAGCAGTCACGTGAGGATGCAACTGTCAATATTGTGGCTGTAGTTTCTCATTTGTCGCCACATGAGGGAATTCTGCTTGTAGGCTAACAGCAATCTAAATTAGTGGGTCCTAAATGACAGCTTAAGGGCTGGATGTGGGCAGATAGAACCATATTTATATATCATCTTGTACATTTGTAGTTTCTAACAATAATGGATCCAAACAATAAAATTCTGGGGCAAAAAAACATTCCACAGAACCAGATATATTTTCCTATACTGCACCTATAAACTGCATGGTTCAATATTATGTAGGGGGAGAAAAACAAAACCAAAAAAACAACCTATATTATAGTACTTGGACGACCCACACGGTCCAGGTAATGATTGTTATTTTATTTTATTTCATTTCATTTTATTTGACCAAAAACTTTTTTGCTTTTTCTTTTTTTCTTAAATTATTCTATATTTGACAGTAAAATGAGTGATGAAACCAACTGCATCTGAAGCATTATTTTCCATGCTGTCGCTATAAGTCCTAATAAAATGGATTATACAGAAATGTTATTGAAAATTACCCAGCAATATAAGGCCAGATGGACACACGGTGAATTACTTTGTCATATTAATGCAAAAATCCACTAATCCTGTGGATGCAACAATTTTATAAATTGCCCTGCATTTTCATAGTGGTGGAGTAGGCTATTGTGTACAATAGATTTATTCAAAATACATGCAAGCTACACAACTGAATACACATCTGGGGCTTGTTATTTGCCGCTGCTTTATGAGAATGGTCTTAAAAGGAACAAATGCATAAATATCCTTCCGATATTAAACAGTTTTAGGAATCAAAATGCTTTTATTTCTTTGTTTGTAAAATATTTGAAGATTGTTGGATTACTATGTGTTTTAATAATTATTGTTTGTTTACAACAACAAAAAAGTGCCTTTGACAATTAATTTATCAATAATTCCTTTATGCTGTAGAGGCCATTTTATCACACATCTGACAATAGGAGAAAATAATGACCAACATTTTAGATAGGAGACCATATTAACTTAATATTGAAGTGATCATAAAAGTTGCATTGGTATTTTTTTGGGGGGGTAAAAATCAATTCCACTTTAAATTCCACTCATTGTTTTGAATTTGTAGATTAAGCCTTAGGGAACAAATGTCCGAGACGTAGTTAGAGGGTTTAGGAGAAACCCGCTGTTCTACAAATGAAAAAGCACATGGAGAGGATATGTTATGAAGAAGGGGGTACACATGATTTGACAAAAATGCAAAGGGCTTACACGGGACAAAAAAGATTGGAAACCACTTGTTAATGATCGCCTGACCATCGCTGTGTTCAAGATGGCACATTAACATACTTTACACAACCAACTTATTATATACTATATGTTTAGGAAGATAACCGATGAGGACCGTTCCCACTGAAGTATGCTTCCAAGTTTCCCAAGATGCATTTTGAACCTACAACGACAAAAACCTGAAATACTATACATTGAAGCTAAATATCTCTGTTGATTCTCCACCTTTGAAAGTTCCGAAAACATTTCAAATGAGAAAGTGACCAAGTAGAATATCAACATGTGGTCATTTGATAAAATAAAACTCACGTACCGTATACACATTTTATTCCAACATTTCAGAGATTTCTGGAGACACGCCATTGTGCTAGTGACAAAACTTCCGGTTAACTTCAAAACAAGAGCCCTATTTACAACAGTGTTAAAAAACTAATGGAAGACAAGAAGAGATGCTTTTGCTTTGAAAAGGGGATGTTTGATTTTTAGCTTGAAGCCAGTCCCAGGATGATTTTACATTCATCTCGCAATGCATTGAGTATGACTAGTGTGCCCACCGTGCTCACATACAAAATGTCCCGATATAGTATAGATCCGGGTATTTTTCGCATACTCAATCTTTACATACTATCTATTGTGAACGCACTACATACTCATTTTGACATCAAACTTAGTATGAGTAGTACGTTGGTATGTAATTTCGATCATGGCCAGTATATCTATCAGTGCCTGCACTGCCTTGTTGCTCCGCGCCTTTCCACGCAAACTTGGCAAGAGCCAGATTGATGCGTAGCCCCTCCCTCTAACTCGAGTTCTCCACATTGATCTGGGTCTGTGTCTGGGGAATCCTTTTGGAACCAGGGAGGGATATGAACAGAATGCTTAAAGCTGATTGGGCAAAGCGCCTGTTCAACATGATTTGTTTTAGCCAATCACACGGTAACAAATGACGATGTCGTCATTGGCATGCGCCTCAGAGACGCTGCTGCAACAACAAGGCATCGTTGGTGAAAACTTTCATTATGTCGATGAGTGACTTTTGCCATTTTTGCAACACGAGTTAAGGGCACGTTAACCATCCCATCCTCCTGTATCGACATCTTTCTATTTTGATTCGTAGCTATGCTAATAGCGGTACCCCAGCTAGTTCCTCTCCCCGCATATGAGCATGCGCCGGTTTTGCTTCGGTGCTTCGCCCTTCGTCAAACCACAACACTGCCTCGTTGGTTCTAATTGTTTTGGTTCGGATTCAAAAGGCAAAGGCGGGAACAGTACAAGATGGATTCTGGTGTTTGTGAACACCAGGAAAATCCATCTTGTAGGCAAATTTATATTCACGCACCTCTTGATGTTATTCTTCTCTCGTTTTACAGTATGTAATTGTCAGTCTTCTTCCTACCCACAATGCCGTTTTTTGACACATGAGTGTTTGTGTTCAGAAAGCAAACGAATGGCTCCCAGGCCTTTTCGTGAATTTAAGCCAGGAAATGAGCTATGTGATGTAGCTCCAGGGGGAAATGCCCCCGCCCTGAATATTTAATGACAACTACGCTTTCTAATGTTGAATAAAATGTGTGATCCTCTCAGGTTACCCACCCTGTCAGACTAATTTTAATGATGTGAGTTAAACCCTCAATAATCTTTTGATATTTGTGTAGATGACTCACAGGAGTTTATACTTCACAGCACTTTCACAACCTACACCAAATGATGGCATGAATAATTACAGAGTAAGCTGGAGATCCTGTTGAAAAGTGTGAGTTTAAAAAAAAAAAAAACATAGGAGCCAACACATTGATATCTGCATTCTTTGGCTTATTTAAATGAATAAAACTTCAGAATTGTGTGAGTGCACTTCTGCCATTTCAGTTTAAATCCACACATAGCCAATCAAGCAGAATATTGCAAATCCCGCTTTTCATTATTCCTTTATGTGCGTAAAGAAGCATGTGTGTGTTGGCGTGTGTGTGTTTTCTCATGAATCCACAGGGGGTTCAGCCGTTCGAAGTAAACTGTGTGTAGTGCACAGTGGACTGTGAAATGTAATCTTAGAGTGACGATTTCACAGGCCGGAACAGTGGAAGTAAGTTCCAATTGCATCACAGGCAGTGGGATCTCCCTGTTTTTCCTCACAGAGTCACCATGGTTACCACAAGACAAGGTTGAATACTATCAAAGCGATGCCACCATCTGTCTGCACACTGATATTAGCTACACTGTGTACAGTGTTGTGTGGCAGCTGCATCTGCAGGGGTTTGTCAATGTTTGTACAATGTTTATCCTCCTGGCTACTGTATCTATCAGCCTTCTCTCATTTCGTCACACTCCTTTCTCCTTCTGATCCAATAAAAAAAGCGGCCCCTGAAAACTAAGTATGAAATAACTAACAGCACATGGTTATATGTTTGGAATGACGATTGTGATGGCCACAACCACATATTGAAAATTAAGCTACACACACTCACCCACATTGCAATCACCTGTTCAGTTATTCAGTTCAGAAGGTTCTGCCATGCTCTTTAAAAATAACCCTAAAAACAATCACTCCGCAAGCCATGGCGCCAGCCTGAATCCTGTACGCACTGTGCGTAAAAATTTAAGTTTTGTCATTTAAGTCACTAACTGATTTTGAAGCCTAACACCAAACGCGACTGAAGCAACTAGATTACATTCAAAATCAATGTAAATGACGCAATCTCAAGCGACCTCCCTTCAAGCAACCCAACTTGTGCAATTCTGGCGATTAGGTTCTGCATGACCTAGTGGCTCAAAGTCGAATTTCTTTTTACTTTTCAAGCGACATCTTCCTCGGCCGTCACTGTCTGTAGAGCCGAGGCAGCAGCCCCTCCCTCCCCGCTGTAGTGGGAGGGCTGAACACTTGCTCAACTTACCGGGGCAAAACTCAAACGGTTAACTTCTTGAATAAGCCTACATTCTGAGTGAACGCATCCTTTAGTAACTCCGTAAGTAGATCATTTAAACTGAAAAAGTGACGCTGGTTATGATAAATGCTGTAAATGTATGGCCGGAGAAGAAGTGATCAGCTCTCTCTCTTCCCTTTCACTCACACACGCACGCACGCACGCACGCACGCACAGTTCCCTGGTCATCACGTCACTGGAGCGATGAAGGTATGGAGTGACCAAAAAGCGCCACTATGTTCAAGCAACTCATCACAGGTGATTGAAGTAACTGCAGTCGCTAGAGTCACGTTCGGTGTGAATGCACCGTAATTGATCTTAATTTTTTTTGTTGACAGCCAGGTGACAGCAGTACGGCAGCGTTTTTGTGGCTTGTTTGCGAATCGCTCAAGCTGCGCTGATTAGGGACTGGTGGGCCATGCATCTGGTGGAGGGGGGGATATCTGCGCATACTATACAATTGAATCCTGGCAGTGCTGCTAGCCCTTTGTGGAAATCACAAGTTAAGACAAAGTTCAACTTGGAAATAAACAAACTGTCATGGAATGAGGCGGGCTTACTGGTGAAGAACCGGGCCTTGTGGAGGGCTCAAGTTGAATCCCTATAGTTTTCAAAGAGCAAAGAGGATTAACTACCCAAGACAACTCAAGGAAAATACACCTTTTGCTATGATATCATACATCAGTATTTGTATTCCTTTGCAAAGGTGTCTAGTCACTGTCCTGTCACAGTGTTTGCAGTACTTCATCCGATTATTAGGTAAACAGAAGTGAATCACTCACCAGGAGGCTGAAAATTAAATAAGCATGTGTGGTGTTGTTTATTGTGATAAAAAAGGCTTAGTTGGGTTCCTGCTCTTCTCCATCATGGTGATCCCTGCTTACAGCCTGCGACATTCCCAAATGAGCGATTTTCGAGCATCGCTCAGTGTGTCTTGGCAGTGAGACACATGCGCGACACCAGGCAGGAGTCGCATTAGTCAGCCCATCTGCTCCTTACAAACTGTGGTTCACACTTCAAAGATGTCTCTCATGCCGGCTGAGGCAGAAAGGTGCAAGCTTGATAATTAGCGCTAATATTACAGCTTGATGCAAAAATACAACAAAAAAAAAACCAACTGAATTAACCCCACTTATTCTGAATAAGATTGCATTGAATGTGCATGTGTGTGGAAAATCTACTGTTTATTTTGATCAAGTGCATTTCCTGGCCCAGTACATGTTTCAAACTGGCAAAAGTATGAAAAAAGCAAACACGGTTTGGATCTACCAAGATGTGTTTAATAGGGCTTGTCAAAAGGGCAGATATGGTTAATTAATGATGGTTTGTGTCATCTAACTCCCTGTATTTTTACCTCCGCCAAGCACCTTCTTAAGTAATGAGTGTAGCAAAAAAATAAATTGTACCAAAACAGTGATGATAAAACTTTGATATTTTTATAGATAAAGATAGTGATACTGCCACTTAAAGCTGCTTTGCTTTGCATCCTCGCGGAGCTCAGTGACTGTGCAGGGTCTGGCCCAGGTACTGGCTTCAGAGGGAGAGCGAGAACAGACGGGATAAATCACGTGTAAACCTAAGAGAAGCTTAATCAAGGTGAATTCATACAGTCTGGATGCAGAGTGATGGTTCTCAGTCTGCCCTGAGCAGCAGACTGTAAGATCAGAGTCTCTAAAACACCAGAAAACTCTTCCAAAGCACAAGACAAAGCTCATACCTTTGTCACTAGTCTCTATAGAGAAAAAAGTCGCTAAGAGTGTTCCCAAAAGATGCCGGCAAGGAAGGTTAAGTTTCGGATTTGGTTTCGGAGGGAGGATTGCAGCTTTAAGGGTGTAAGAAAAAATCGATTTGGCGATATGTCGCAATGTTTCACCACAAGATTATCATATCAAACAAATTTCCAAATCAATTTTTAAATTGTGTTTTTTAACAAAAAAAAAAAAACATTTAATTGTGCAAACATAAGCATAGCAGGTAAACGCCCGGTCACTAGGTGTCAGTGAAGCACATAGGAGCTTGTTAAACTACCTCACTCCTCAATGTATTTTTGCTTGGAAGTTGATTGCACTTTATTTTCATAAAATATATTGGGCTTTTTGATGGATGTATGTGGTTACTTTTTTTTTTTTACTTAAAGGTATCCTCCACAGTGGAGGACTTAACACAATCATAAGCTGTTGTAAAAGCAAAAGTTAAATGTTTTTCAAAATTTTTTGAAAACTTTATTTTGACAGTTTGATAAACATACAACTTGTTTTTGATATTTGTACTTGAATTACAGTTAGCTACCATTCACTTGTTCTCGTAAGCTTTTTTTTTTAAGAAATACATTGTATTTCAGACCATTTTGTACTTGTAAAGGTCATATTTGTAATTACTGCTATCGCAATATATCGCGACGTATTTCATACTGTTTAATACCGGGATAAATTGTATCGTGACATGAAAATTGGATCTTATCGTCAGATTCATGGCGTGATGCCCACCCCTACTGCCACAAGATGTACAATGAAAAACGTAACTGCACTGCTAGAATGCCAAAGACTAAGATTGATATAGTAAAACATCAGTTATTATCTAACAATTTATGTCTGTCATCAGCACACGATCAATGGAAAATACTTTATTAGTAACCCCACCCACACATGTGTGGTCTCTGCTTCTGAAACTAACTCTTCTGAGGCCAAACACAAAGCAATTGTTCAATGCTCCAGGGGCTCTTTCAGTGTAACCCAGCCAATCCATTACTCAGACAGCATGTCATACAAGGGCCACAGAACCCACTCTCCCAAGGGATCTCTCCTCCATGAGGCTGAATCTTTTCCACCACATGCCCACTCCATCTCGACCCTGACCTTCAGGTTTTTATAGCAGGAATGCTGTTCGGAATAGCAACGACGCTTATATGACGTCACATGATATCTTTATTCACTAGATTTGTTACGACTCCAGACTGCAAGAATCTTGTCCACTATAGCGTTGCTTGCAGAGGTGAAAGTAACTGATTACAAGTACTCACGTTACTGTAATTTAGTTTCTTTTATGGGTATTTCTAAATCAGTAAATTTTTTAAAGAAGTAATTTGTTGCATTTCTACACCCAACCGCTACTGAGTAAATGATCATTCTTTGTGATTTATTTAAATGCATTTCCATTTCATGGTTTTTCTATGAAGGCACATTGAACATAATATGTTCTTAGTCGCGCCACTTTCTTCGGTTCAGGTTGGAGTTTCTACTTATGTTGTGTTGCGCACGTGCACATTTGGCACTACACTGTTTTAGAATTCATAAATTTAGCTTAGAGACTGAGATTTTTTATTTTGAATTGATTTCATTGGTGTTATTTTATTTTAAAAAGAATCGTACATTTTGACAAAATCTTTTACTTTATATGCCTTTGTGGAAGAAAAAAAAAAATCAAGTTCCAATTGTACAAGATTTCATCTCTTTCTTTTTGAAGTTTATACATGAGATGTTTACTGTATGCAAGGGAACCGTGGCAAGATTTATTAGCAAAAATAAATAAATAAATAAAACATGGGGGGTTAAAGTAACTTTGAGTACTATTTAATCGAGCTACTTTTTACTTGTATTTGAGTATTTCACATATGTATGACTTACTTGTACTTGAGCACAATTTCAATCAAGTAACATTACTTCTACTTGAGTAGGATATATCAGTACTCTTTACACCTCTAGGTGTTTGTTTTGTCATTTTAATGGCACAAAGTAAACATTTGTATGCAGTATTGGCTGTGTAAAAATGTTGGGTTTATCATTCATTAATTCAGTTCAGGGGTTTAGGTCTCTAAACAAATATCTAATATGTTGCCTTTTGCGTGTAGAAGTATGTTCTATATATGGATATCCGTTTGGTTTATTGCATGTCTGCCTTTGGTGCACATGTATGTTTTTGAAGTGCAGCACTGGAGCAGAGGAGTTGATGAGATGCTCAGGTTAACTCCCATGTTGTTCCATATGTGTCACACTTGTTTTGTGCATTGCTGTGGCAGCAGCTGTTTTCTGTTCCTTAATAGTTAAATGGATGTAGTGAAGCATACGGCTTGTTAAAGCCCAAATTTCCCAGCACAACACTCAGTAACAGCATTCACCAAAACAAAGCCACTTTTAATTCCTTTACTCTCAGATTTCTGATCAAACAATTAAATTCAATGTTTGTTTGAAGAACAAAAAAAAGAAGAAAAAAAAGAAGAAAAAAAAAATCATTGGCAGAATTCCCAGTTCATTTTAAAGCAAAAAAAAAAAAAAAAAAAACGTATCGAGGCACTCGGAATAGCTTGTTCAGATTAGGGAAAGATTAATGGAACTGGAGAGATGAAGTTAACCTTGGTAACTAAAGTATCTCTTCAAACAAGTTGAAAGATCTATATCCAAATGCCTATTTGGCAATTACAAACACAAAATAATATTATGACACTGGCAAACATCTACGCTGGGAACTTAGTCAACTCTGAACGTATCACTTTTTACATATATGATTAAGTATGAAGTAATGTACTGTATTGACGGTAATTAAAGACGAGATAAAGATAGAACTTTATTGATCCCCAATGGGGGAAATTTAGATGTTGCAGCAGTAGGGCTGGGCGATATGGCCTTTTATAAATACCGCGATATTTTTAGGCCATGTCACGATACACGATATATATCTCGATATTTTGCATTACCCTTGAATTAACACTTTGATGCACAAAATCACACCAGTATGATGATTCTATATGTCTACATTAAAACATTCTTGATCATACTGCATTAATATATGCCAATTTTAAACTTTCATGCAAAAAGGGGATATCACAACTAAGTCAAAGTTGACATAACTGTATTTATTAAACAGTGAGTGGCTCAAACATAAAATTGTCAACAGAAAGTGCACGTTCTGTGCAAAATTGTCACAGAGACATTTCAAAACAAGACATTAGTGCAGGATGCAACTCACATGGCATTTCAAAACACAAAATTAAAGTGCACTTTTTGTACATAATGCCACTACAATATTTTAAAACAAATAGTGCCCTTTTGTGCATGTTGTCATTAAGATGACATTTCAAAAAAAAAAAAAAAAAAAAAAAAAAACAAAAAAAAAAAAAAAAAAAAGTCCGCGAGTTTAACGGTATGGTCATTTTCAACACCGCACAGACTACAAGCTGCGATATATCGAGTATATTCGATATATCACCCAGCCCTATGCAGCATCTCCAAAAAAACAGGGAAACAGGAAATATAAAAGCATCAAACAATAATTAAATAAAGGAAGAAAAAATACAATAGAATTAAATATTTCAAGGCATAAGCACTATGTACACTTTTGCTTGTGGAAAGACAGATCAAAAAGAAACACAAAGTGAGCAGCATTAATGATGAAATTGAGCATTTTTAGTTAAAAGTGAATGCCCTCTATGGGTTGAACGCCGGCTATTGCAAATGAATTTTGCTATTGGCTGAAATTAGATCAGTGACGTATTTTTGGATCAGTGATGTCACTGTTGGCCCCGCCCCACCTATGAAAAATGGGAGAAGAAACTGGTTTCTTCCTCTCACAGCCCTCAGTGAGCATTAATTGACAACTCCATGCAGAAATGTGCAGAGCTGTGGGGGCGGGGCTGCTGTGACTGGGCGTGTTTTATCTACTTTAGGTGCAACGCCCATAATCAACGCATTTTTTGAATTTCCTCCTAGTGGCAGATCAGGAGAAAATCTTGGGGTGTACTTACAGTACACTTTAACATAAAAGCAATCTAAACCTCCAATAAAGCAAAGTATGTACAGTATATACAGTATGTATTAGGGGGGGTCGATTCTAGCATCGTTCTTGCTATGCTCCAGAAGCACCAGGGGAGCCATATCTTCCCCAACACCTATGGACCTCCACTGGTGCCCTCAATGGACACTAATGACCTCCAATAGTGACTTTTACGCATGTCTGGTACTTTAGGATAGCTTACGCTGTGACAGAGCTTCGAAATGTCTGTGTCACACTTGTAAGCACACACTCACCCCCTCTGTTCACTTCTGCCTTAATATGGTCCAAGCAATATGATATTCTTCCTTTAATACTCTTTCCACTTAGTTCACTACACTGGCACAGCAGCTTTCACTCTTAGCAACATACCGGTACTTTACTTACTTTGTTTATTTGGAGAGGACAGTGCACCACAATGAACACCAGTACAATACTTTCCAACCGTAGTCTGCATACATTTAAGACAATGACAATTAAAGATACAGACATGGACATAATATACACTGGGACATCATGGACATAATATATACATTATTTACAACCAACCGAAGCAATTTCTTATTGATATACAAACTCCTATAGATGATCACATGACCGATTTGCTTTTAACCATTTTTTCAGCTCTATTTTAAAAGCTGTAAAGGTGGAACAGTCTTGAACAGTGATTGGAAGACTATTCCAACATCATTTCATACCAACGGTGCAACCAATCATGGCTCTGTTCTTATTCTTCTTTTTGTTACCCTCCCAAACTCCTTTTCCCTTGTATTTCCCCCATTCCACAGTTGTACTACTGACAATTAAGCAAAGGAATAAACAAATGATTAAATCATAAATGTTGCAAAAAGACTGCACTTCTTACAGTGTTAGCGTCATGAGATATTCAGACCTGATTTTTAAAAAAGGAAAAAGTTGCCATACTCATTTGTAATATGTTGTCTCAAACAAAAACACATTACAATTTTTCCAATATTGGTGGAAAAACCAATAGGCCTACCAATGTCCAGAGGTGTAAAGAGTACTGATATGTCCTACTCAAGTAGAAGTACTGTTACTTGGTTGAAATTGTACTCAAGTACAAGAACAAGTAAGTTATATGTAAAAAGGTAGTTCAATTAAATAGTACTCAAAGTAAAAGTTACTACCGGTAGTTACTTTCACCCCCCAACATTTATTTTTGGTAATAAATCTTATTATGGTTCCCTTGCATACAGTAAACATCTCATGTATAAAATTAAAAATGAAGAGACCAAACCTAGCATGATTGAAACTTAATTTATTTCCCACAAAGGCATCTGTATAAAAAAAAATAAAACACCGATTAAATAAATTCAAAATAAAAAATGTATCAGGCAATAATAATTGTAATGGTTGGGTTTAGAAATGCAACACATTACTTAACCTCTAAAACATACTTAAGTACAAGTAAAATGACTGATTAGATATATAAACAAAAAAGAACACGTACCCATAAAAGCAACTCAATTACAGTAACCCGTTACTTCCACCTCTGCCAATGTTTTAATATTTTTTAAAAAATTGGCAAATATCAGCCAATAATGTCACCCATCACTAGTTTGCATATGTGTATTGTGCATAATTTAACCTCAAATAAATCAGAAAGTTTTTTTCTGTTCCCATAAAGATTGCAGCACTTGTTAAAACATTGCACGAGAGAAAAGAAAAGACTTACAGTACTCGTTCAACCTTTAGCTTAAAATCAAGGCAAGTAAACGGCGGCCACATTATTTTTGCCCTTGGCATTGACCTTGACTCCTGACAGCGGTGGCAGTGGACAGTGTAGATGGGTAATGGGATCACAGCCATTGCACAGCTGATCGATACATGCTGGTTTGTGGCTCTCTGTCTTTATTGATCCACCAGCAGCGTACGAACGCCTGCTGCTAGCAAGACATACAACTGCAAAGGAAAGTGTTGCTGCTTATCACTCAAAAAGATGTGCGAACACTGTCACATCCCTTCCTTTCCTGGCACTCTCGGAAACATTAACGACTGAACATGTGGGTAAGATCCTCAAGAGCAGCTTTATTACAGTAAAAGCTCTTACTCTTCCCCCTAATCAGATGAAATGCATTATTTTTCACAACACCTAAAGATCCAGCCTCTGCCAGTGTTTACAAATCTTTATTTATTTATTTTTTTTTTTTTTACTTTCTTAAGCTGCTTTCAGCGGTTTGGATACAAAATAGGTCTATTTTATCCTCAGCAGGCAGATACAGAATGGAGGGAAAATGGACCACATGACCTTGTGCTAAAACAGAGATAGTTAAACATTTATGAATGTATGAAAGATGGGACAAAGGGGATTGGTACAAGGTCAGAATCTGCACAAATTGACTGAGCCGAAATGTACGTTTATTCACATTGGCTGGAAGTGATCTGGCTGGAAAGGTTATTGATTATTATTGGGATTATACCTGAAGCTTGATCATTTATCATCATACAACAAGAAGGTCCATGGGTTTAAGCCCTGGAGTGGACACTTGAGTCTTTTCTGTTTTCTCTCCACAAACTTTGGCACAATTTATGCAAGTGTGGTTACAACTTCACAAGGTCCCAATCCTCTTGAAGCTGAAATAAAAAAAATGTCATAAAGCTGCTGCAGACAATATTCTTTTATCTCGCGAAGATATAGTGTAGGGTGGTCCAGAATAGGGATTAAAATTTCCAAATGCTTTGATCCTTTCTCCACACCACTCCTTTTTCCGTGTTGCATTCCTCTACATGTGTGGAATTTCATCACAATACATTGTTATTTAGAGGTAACCTCACTTTTAAAGGGCCCGTTAAGCTAAATGGACTTTTGTGCTTTAAACATCATAAAAGTGCTATTTGGGATTCATACACATGCCCAAAATGTTTGTTTCCATTGATTCCCTCATATGTATTTTCTACAGTCTATATATGTACCGGTGAATGCCCCGCCCCCACGCTCTGTCTTGTGTTTAAAAAGCAGCATGAGCTCGGTTACGGAGTGGGTGGGAGGAGGGCGGGTCGTCCTACGGCACCGTGCGGGGAGGAAGAAGTCAGTGTCCCGTCTACAGACACGCCCACTCATGAATATGCAGAAAGTGACTTTTCAGAGGCTAAAAAATCTGGACAACAGGCGAGTTTGAGAATATAAACCTCAAATACAATGTTTTTGGGGTTCTTAGAACAAATGAAGATGGGTGAAAAATAGCATGATATGAGACCTTTAACAATCCGTTATCTACCCAGTGGGACATTTTTGTACACTTTCAACAGCATGCATTTGAAAATTAGTAACTCAAGATAGCTACCACCCAGCAGTTTAGAGAACACATTTTTTAAATAGGGAACACAATTTTGCTTCATATACAAGTTTATTTTGTTTATCAGTTTTTTCAGAATGCCCCCAAAATTAGCATTGATCTCTGGCTGACCTTGATTAGCTCTCACGTCACTAATAAAAAAAAAAAAAAAATTTGTGAGGCCAAATCTGGTTTTACATTTCCAGTATCTTTTCTGACATAACTAGACACATCTAACTCACTATTCTTAGTCATTCTGGTCATGGCAACCAGTAGATCTTTAAAGTCTACATTGTAGACCTCATAGCGCTATAAAGATAATTTCTTTTGCTCCAAAAGAGGAAAAAAAAAAAAAATAGGTGACAGGTTGTTTTTTTTTATCCCCACTGTTGACACTCTTGTAATGTTTTTCGCTACCTTCTTCCCAGATATTTTAATTGAACAGCTACGAGGACAGATGGCAAGAGTAATATCATTTCTCAGTGTAATTTGTTCTAGTTAGTCACAAGCAAAGTTTAAGAAGGCCTGCTGTTCCTGCAAACCGCTGTAATGCAGGTGAGTTTCAGAAGAAAGTTTGTGTACAGAGATTCTTGAAAGTCTTTGTGGGCTCTGGGAATGGGCTCGTACAATGGGGAGATTAGTGCAAATGTGTCTTGGTTGATTTATCAACATGATCCAGTCCAGCCGGCTGCATCATGTAGCTAAAGCATTGTCAGAGCCTACAAAAAACAAATATTGGAAAAATACAGAAAAAAAAAATCTTTAACTCTTGTCATTGTTGAAAAATGTTGGCACATTGCAGGATGTGGACTGGAGTCCTGCACAAGTGTTATTTTGGGGTTCTCACGAAAAAAGACTTTAATCCAGTTGAAATAGAATGTCTCAGAAGGTGAGGTGATACTGGGAACAACAAAAACAGTGTCAAGCATATCACTGTCCTCCTTGTCTGGTGAAGAAACACTATAAATCACGGTAAGAATGAAGAAAAAAATACTTTTATGCATCCGTCTATACATCCCACAATGCAATACACAAAACGTTTCTGATAATGTCAATAAGTGAGTGTTTACAATGGAAACCAAAACACATTTTCGGCAAATTCAACTTTACGTCCATACCCGGAGTTTGCAGGGGCAACAACCCCTTAGTGGTAAAAGGACACAGGAACCCCAGCCTGAAAGCTAGGAGACTCAGGGACGCTAGCCGAAAGCTAGGAGACTCTGACTGGGAACTGGACCGTAACTGAGGACTGGATAAAGGCTGGATACTGGACTCCAACTGAGAGTTGTGTGCTGAGGAGGGACTTAACTTTTGATGACGCGTGGATTCTGGTGACGAGGAGGACCTGGGGGCTGAGGTCATCTCCGGAGGTGGAGTACAGGGAGAACCTAGCAACCTCCTGATCTGCTTCTTTGCATTCTCCAATGTCTCTGCCACGACGGGGACTCTCTTCAGAGCAGGCCGAAGACGAGTGTCCACTCTCGCATGGGAATAGATAGTGTCCTTCAGTCTGGAGAGCAGGGGCTCCAGCTCGGCAAGAAGCTCCTCCAACTCGCTGCAAAATGAAAAATCCTGCTTCGAGGGTCCCACTGGGTCTGCTGAGGGACATTCTGTCACATGCAGGTGTAGGTGCAGACCCAAGTGCAGGGACGGAGGCAGAGCTTTGAGGCGTGGTCAGGCAGGCAGGGATTCAGCACACAGGTGGTCAGTCCAGGGAGGCAGAAATAATCAAAAACACAAAAGGCAAACCAAGAACACAGAGCGGGGGTAAAACAACACATGTCCAAAAGCAGGAAACAAACAGTTGTTGAAGAATCCAGGAATTACTGGCATGAACCAGAGCCCAGATAATAAGTGCGAACCCATAGTAAATGTCCCAGCACTGAATTGAAGCAAAGCCTCCCTATTTATGCACAGCGGTTAATCAATTCCAGCTGGTGACCAATCAGCAGGAGAAAGATGCTGGGAGGGAAGCCAAGAGTTCCTGCTTGCCCTCCAAAATAAAACCCCATCCTGACATACACACATTGTGTTTAGCACTAATCTCAAGACATCTATATATTTAATTCTATTTTTTATTTTGCCATCCCTGCCAAGAATCTCAAACTCTGCAATTGTTGCGTCTTTTTTTTCTTCTTTGATTTATTGATCTATGAGACCTATACACTCTATCTATATCTGATTAAAATGATCATCTCCAGCAGCTTCAAATGCTCTTTAAATGTGTTCGCAAAGACTGCTGACATAAGGTGGTAATTTTTTTTTTTTTTTTTTTTATATTTTATCTTTAAGTCCAGGATTTCCAATGTCAATAACTCTTGCTCCAGTTAAAATGGAAAAGTAGTCCAATTGATAGTAATCTCTTTTAGGTTTTTTTTTTTTTTAAAACACAACATAAAAAAGTGCTTAACACATACACACTTAAATGCTTTATTCTTTAGAAAGTCAATTTTTTAATATATATAAATGTGTTTTTTGAGCCAGGAGTATTTCCTCCTGTCAGTCAATTGTGTAATGCTTCATAAATGGTCCTGGAGGCAAAGTGGATGAACAATCAGTGATCAAACATGTCTTCTTATCCTGTAATCTGCCATGTTCATTCCTCAGCTGCACAAGTTGAACTAGTAATTATGTAACTTCCCCAACTTACCTCCTTTTCTCTTTACAAAGCACTTGGTGTTTTGTTGTCATGGAGACAAAGACCTAAAAAAGAAAGCTCACCAACTTGCAATAACTGGGTGATCGTCGTGACACAATTTTCTTCACAGCAAATTATATAAGTTCAGAATTTCCATGAGACTCACACAAAATAAAATACAAATCAGACTGCTGTTGATATCATTAGGTGTGATCACCCCCAAAGGCACCACAATCTAGACTTTCATTGAAACACAAATCTATAAATGTCCATTTCAGCCTGCAGTGCACCGCTGTCAGTCTTTTGAAATCAAATGCAGAAGTAAATCGATGCCTGTATCGACGAGACAGTCTTTAACCTCTGGATTAACATGCGCATCATTTTACTGCCACACAAACGTCATGAAAGTGAACAGGACGAACAAATCTGCGCATCTGACTAAAATGTAGGATTCTTCAAAGAACCTATTTAGTAAAGTGGATTTTGTACGGTGGCCCTAAAAGCTCACAGCACAATACAGAATGAAAGCGCATATACAAACACCACAACATCAACATGTAAGCTCACAACACCAAAAGAAAGGGCATACAAGTACAAACGCCAACAACGCAACACAAATTACCACAAATTACGCCACAACACAACACAAAAAGAAAGTGCATAGAATTACAAACGGAACAACACAACACAAAAAGAAAGCACGTAAAAATACCACAAAACAGCACAAAAAGAAAGTGCATACAAATGCAAACACCACAACGCAACACAAAAACAAAGTGCATACAAATACAAAAATACAATGCAACACAAAAAGAAAGCACATACAAATACAAACGCCACAACAAAACACAAAAGCAGCCCGGTAAACACTACACTAACAACGGACGTAAAAATCCACAAAGAAAAGTGACGCTCA
This sequence comes from Gouania willdenowi, assembly GCF_900634775.1. NCBI lineage: Eukaryota > Metazoa > Chordata > Actinopteri > Blenniiformes > Gobiesocidae > Gouania > Gouania willdenowi. Next base: position 8,793,617 of record NC_041048.1, on the reverse strand, counting down.
TGTAGGTACATAAACAAATGTGACTGCTTGGCTGTTTTTGTGTTGTGGTGTGGGGTTTGTGTTTGTACGCGCTTTCTTTTTGAGTCGCATTGTGGCATTCATCATTCTGTGTTGTGAGCTCTCAGGGCTTTTTGTGTTGTGGGGTGGATACTGGCATCAAAGGTTGCACCGAAAACGCTTCTCTTTATGACCACCAACATTGAATAACACTAACCTATTGATGCTGCGACCTGTTGCATAGAATATATCAGGCTGCAACCTTTCTTGCAAAAAGAGCAAAATTGGAAATGTTTTGTTTGCAGAGCATCTTCAAAATGATGTTTGGGTAATGCAGGTCCATGCTAATAGAAAGCTGTCAACCAGTGTACCCTACTCTGTGTCTATGACTACATCAGACCTGTCAGTGTTTATCATCGTCAATGGGCACAAGAGCATTAGACCATAAAACAGTTGTAGAAAATATTCCAGTCTAATTGGTAAATAGGTAGATAATAGTTGTTTTTGCAGAGCTTATACAAGCTTTAAAATATATACCAGTAGTTTATTTCAGCAGGAAATGAACAAAAATGTAATATTATATATTAGCTTTGGAATAAAATCAACTAGATGTCATTGTTCCTCCATTTTGTTCCTCCAATTTCGGCAGAATGAGACCCACTTGGAGAAAAAGGTCACTTCTATCAGTAGCTTTAGAGGCGTTACTAAAACTGATTTGCTGAGAAATGAACAGAGGATAGCACAGAATGACAAAAGAACAGAAAGTATGAGTGCTGGTATAACTTAAACAAGCTCACACAGAGAACCCATGAGGCCAGGTTTCTAATTAAGTATTCTGCATGAATTAAAAACTAAAAAGTTGAAGAAGAGAAGAGTTTTGGCAGAGATCACGTTCTGAAAGGTGAAAGTGCTTTAATAGAAAGGAAAGTTGATTTTAAGCTGCTGTGACATGAGCTCGCTGCTACGCTTTGGTCAACCATAACCCTCCAGTGACCAGAAGAGATGAAAATATATATGTTTTTTTAAAAGAGGCAAATATGGCACTGATTGCACTCCAATGGTATTGGACAGGTTAGGATCAAAATCTTGTATAGAAACTGAATCACAGATATTTTTTTATGTGTTTATTTATTTGCCTGTATCATTTGGAGTTCACACTGTGATATTCTTCAAGTTAAATGTTTCAGCATTTTGTCTGCAGTTTATTGCCATGTTGTTGTTGTTGTTGTTGTTGTTGTTGTTGTTGTTTTATTTTTACACTATTCAGTGTAATCATTTTTTATAAAGCTTCAGTTTCCAAGCAATTCCTGTTTAATTTTAAATTCATTGTGACATTAATAAAGGTTGAAAATGAGTACCAAGTCCCACTCTTTATGGCTATGACACTGTAAGATTGATTGGCCCTTTCAAGAATCCAGCAATAGAAACAAAACAGCTGGATCTTGACATTTTCCAGAACTAAAAAAAAACAAACTGTAATTCATCATCTGTGTTGCTGTCTTTTTAAATATAGAGCCTCCCTCAGAGTAAGACTTTTTCCCATGCACTAAACATAAAAAAATGAAAATAAAAATAGAGCAGACTTTCTGAGTGGAGTGGAGCTCTGTGGCCATATTTGGTGAAAAGAGAGGCCCAGCTTTGACATACTGAAATCAAAAACCCTGCGTGGCACAATAACATCAAAAAGGGACATTGCTTGTTTCATTTGAATCCAATTTGCAGTTTCTAATCTCCACCTTGATCTGTACAGCAGCACCACAGTCGTTTGATGGGAGTCTGATAAAGCCTGGCCCTTCAGAACCTTCTTTGAACTGAGCTGAATGCGTCCTTTGAAAGAAGTGGCTGTTTTCTCAGCTACAGCTTCAGCAGTGGCTATACTATAGAGACACACGCACGGAGCTCATAATGAAGTCCAGGGTGGAGGACGCACATTGTTTTCAGCACCATGCAGAACAACAGCCATGACACATGGGTTAATTCATTTAGGGGTTCTCAACCGTGGGATCAGGGCCCCATTTGGAGTCGCGAAACACTGGGAGATTGTCGCCAGATGCCTTTAAGAAATAATAATAATAACAAATTGAGCCCATTTTTTTGCTTTTACTACACCAAACTTGCCATATTTTAACCTCATTTAATCACTTTTATTTTTATTTTTTATTTTTTCTTCTTTTTTTTCCACTTGTCTGCACAAGCTGTCAAAGGTCAACACTACAAGAAGTGCAATCATTATGAGACAGCAATGCATGTTTTGTTATTTGTTATTGCTTAATTGTGACCATCACCAGCCCTCCCTAAGAAAGGGTATAAGAAACACTTTATTATAGGGAGGATATAAAAAGGGAGAGCAGTGTTACACCTAGGTGGGGGGGGTGGTGGGGGAGAGTCAAGGGAGCAGGGAGGAGACTCATTTAATCACTTTAAATGCTCTTTTTAATGCATTTTTGCTACATTACTCCAATTTCTGCCACTTCATCAAATTCCAATGCCACTTCTGCAAATTTTTTCCACTTTCAAGACATTTTCAGTCGTTATAAATCCTTTCCACCACTTTTCCCACCCAATGTTGACCCATTATAGTCACTTTTAACATATTTTTACCACATTTTATGCTTATTTTTGTAAATGTACCACATTCACAATTTGTAAGTCCCATTGTTTGCCAGTTTAAATTAATTTTCCCTACATTTTTAAATTTCATTATCCACAATTTGAAACTTTAATCCAATTTCTGTGGTTTTTAAAATCCCATTTCACCACTTTTTTTCCACAATTTACATCTTTAAGATAACTATGCACTAAAGAGGAGTGGTTCTCAAACTTGTTTGGCTCAAGTACACATCCATTTTCAGACCCGCTTGTTCCTGTTTTTCAGGGTCACAGAGATTTGCCGGTGCCTAGACTCAAGTACCAACTTCCTCTTATTCCTGAGTCCAAGTACCCCCTTTTGTCCGACTGCCACATTTTGCTCAGAATACTATTAAAAAAGAAGAAAAAAAAAACTCACACTCTCTCTCTCTGTGTGTCTGAGCAAATAATGATAAACTTCCAGGAAAATAGTGAATATTATTCAGATCAATAAATAAATGTGGTTATCACAGATTCCTAAAACAATGGACCATCATTTTGCTGATTTCATGGATGGGCCCCAAAAAGCTCCCCCCTTTACTCCCCCTTATAGATCGCTGTGGTGGCAAAATTGATTAATTATGTATACTCATATATTTGCTTTTTGATCTCATTCAACTTAATACCCCAATTTGTAACTTTCCACTCCTGTCTGATGTCTTTTCCTCTTCCTGCAAAGTCAGTGGACCCATACTCCCATGATACAGCTTCTTTAAAGGAATGTCAGTTGGCCTCAGTTTAATCTCCAAGGCCAGAGCACGTCCAAACCCACCTCGACATCGGAGGTGTCACCTCCGGCAGACTGACCTTCCCCCCCTGGTCTCTTCTTTGTTGTCTGTGGAAGGGGGGAGGTGGGACAGTGGGGTATAAATGTGTGTGAAAGGAACTTTTGGGCCCTTCTTCTTCGCGTCTCTTCTCTGGCCAGAGGAGACCACTTCTTTGTCTATCCCGCTTTATACCTTTTTATTTAGTTTAGATTAAATCATTTTTTATTACTTCATCATCTCTCCTGTCTGGTCTTCATCATTTATCACCACAGAGTGTGTTTTCAAGTCAAAGACGAGGTAACCGTAAATTTCACCGTATAACAATGGCCCTGTCTCCACATGACTGTTCTTCAATATTCATGTCTGTGTTCAACCACCTTCAGGTACAGTGGGGGTCCCTGGTGTCTGAAACCTTTATTTTAGGGGTCGAGAGCTGAAAAGGTTTTTTTTTTTTGTTTTTGCAGAAGTGGCACTTGTGACAAACCCAAAGGAAAGATGTGAATTCATGTTTTTGCGTTTGACCTCAACTTCACACTTAAATAACTGGAAACAGATTCACCATAGCCTATGGCACATACCTCAAACTCATGGCGCGGGGGGCAAATCTAGCCCTTCGGAGGATCCAATTCGGCCCTGAGAGAAAACATGAATCATTGTGTGTGTAAATGAATTTCAACAATATTTGCAGGGGCTCAAAGTTTTCCCCGTGCTTACATCACATGATTGCAGTTATCTTTAATGATAAACAGCTATAAAAAAAAAAAAAAACTCATAATGTATGGAAAATTGCAGGATTTTATAAACATTTTTACATTTTTTCCTTGATTAAATAGAGATTGGTCACGAAATCAAGGAAACACAGTATAAAGTGAAGATCCTGTTGGAACTCATATCTATCACTTATTGCTTGGATGGGTTTCTTACATGTTTTATGTATATAGTGCAACCTAGGGCACAATAATGTTGAAATTACATGTTTTCTTGTATAAAATATGTGGTTCACTTCATCAGACTTCTCAGAACCAAACTGAGTGGGACACCCCTGGGATCAAACAGGTGGTGATGTGACATCTCCATGTGTTTCGTCACTCACGTGTACGTGCTAGAGTGGAGTTCATTTCCGATTTGGAAAGGGGTGGAGTTGGGAGGGGAGGAGGGGGGTGTGTGTGTGTACGTATGTCAAACATATGCGCGCCGTGGGCGGGTGGCGACGTGTGTGAACGCAGCGCTCCTGCATGTGTACACACACACACACACACACAGTTTGGTGATGGTTGGGATGTGATCCGGTAGCCGCCGTGGCTCTCCAGAGCGGTGCGCTTTGGAGAGGGCACTCCATCAACACCTAGAAGCCACCTGTGTATGGATGGATGGATGGATGGATGGATGGATGACCACACACACAGAGGGATCCATCCAGTCAGGCTCAGCAGCAGCAGCAGCAACAACGGGACTGAGAGACGGAGGTATGCCGATGAGGAGGAGGAGGAGGAAGAGGAGGACATGACGGTGGAAAACATGCTGGAGGACCCCCACCTGCAGCCCGTGGAGCGCTGCGGATGCTGTGAGCGGGTTGTGGTCAACATCTCCGGTTTGCGCTTTGAGACGCAACTGAAAACTTTCAACCAGTTCCCAGAAACCCTCCTCGGAGACCCCAGGAAGAGGATGCGTTACTTTGACCCGCTGAGGAACGAGTACTTCTTTGACAGGAACAGACCCAGCTTTGACGCCATCCTCTACTACTACCAGTCAGGTGGACGCATACGCAGACCCGTCAATGTCCCCATTGATATTTTCTCAGAGGAGATCAGGTTCTACCAGCTGGGTGAGGAGGCCCTGGAGAAATTCCGTGAGGATGAGGGATTCATAAAGGAGGACGAGCGCATTCTGCCTAAAAATGATTTCCAGAAGCAGGTTTGGCTTCTCTTTGAGTACCCAGAGAGCTCCGGGCCAGCTCGGGGGATAGCTATAGTTTCAGTGCTGGTCATTTTAATTTCCATTGTTATTTTCTGTATGGAGACTTTACCGGACTTCAGAGATGAAAAGGAGCACCAAGCCACGGTGGTGCCTGCGGTCAACGGTTCGACCCCGTATGTGCACCAAAGCCCCTTCACTGACCCGTTCTTCGTTATCGAAACGCTGTGTATTATATGGTTCTCATTTGAGCTGCTGGTTCGATTCTTCGCCTGCCCCAGCAAAACTTCCTTCTCCAAAAACATTATGAATATAATCGATATCGTGGCCATCATCCCCTACTTTATCACCCTGGGGACGGAGCTGGCTGAGAAGCAGAGCAACAGCGGGCAACAGGCCATGTCCCTGGCCATCCTCAGGGTCATCAGGCTGGTCCGGGTCTTTAGGATCTTCAAGCTCTCGCGACACTCCAAAGGTCTGCAGATTCTGGGTCAAACCCTCAAAGCCAGCATGAGGGAGCTGGGCTTACTCATCTTCTTCCTCTTCATCGGTGTCATCCTCTTCTCCAGCGCGGTTTACTTCGCAGAAGCGGACGATCCATCATCCAGCTTCACCAGCATCCCCGACGCGTTTTGGTGGGCAGTGGTTACCATGACGACCGTGGGGTACGGAGACATGCACCCGGTGACCATAGGGGGTAAGATAGTAGGGTCCCTGTGCGCTATAGCAGGTGTGCTGACCATTGCGTTACCGGTGCCGGTGATCGTGTCCAACTTTAACTACTTCTACCACCGGGAGACGGACGGGGAGGAGCAGCCGCAGTACCCGGCCAGCTGTGAACATCTGCCCGCGGAGGAGCTGAGGAGAACCTGCAGCTCCGCATCCCTCAGCAAAGCGGACTACATGGTGATAGAGGAGGGGGTCAAACAGCCCAGCTTCACCACCGAGAACAACCAGAACTGTGTCAACATCAATAAGATTTTTACAGATGTGTGAAGAAACCATTAACAGTCTATGGAGGTAGACTAGTGTCTTTATTATTCAATAATAATAATAATAATAAAAGAAAAAAAGCGTTCAAATGCAAAAAAATAATAAAAAAAAATAAGGATTTAAGACACAAATAACTGCATTTGAACACTTTTTTGCTTTGAAATTATTTATTTATTTTTATTTATGTATTTATTTATTTATTTTAAAGCTTATTTTGGGGGATTGAATGATTAATCATTAAATTAAAAAACAAACAAACTTTTCAATTAAAAGAAAAAAATACCTCAATAAAAACAAAAAAAAAACAAAAACCTTTTCAATTTTTTTTTTTTTTTACTTCAATAAAAAAATAAATATTTTCAATCTCAGAAAAAAAGTGTTCCAATGCCAAAACATATTGAACACCCAAATAATTACATTTGAACACTTTGTTTCCTTGATTGAAAATATTTATTTTTGATTGAAGTAAACATTTTTGATGGCATTTTTTTTTTTTTTTTTCAGTTTTACTATTGAAGTGTTTTTTTTTTTTTTGTTTTTTTGATTGAACTGACTTTATTTTTTTATTTTTTATTAAAAGGTCTTATTTTTTATTTTTTTATTTTGAATAATAAAGACACAAATCTACGTCCATAACAGTCCAGGTGGTAAATGTTGCTTACTTTAATGTTTACCGTTTACTGTATTTTTATTTATTTATTTTTTTTTGGGGGGGGGGGCTCCATTTTATTCACGCATCAGCAAAGTGTAGCTCTATATTTTTCTATGTCTCAGTTATTATCTGTGGAAGAACGTTTTAACAAGACATTTATTCTATATAACCATTACAGAGGTGTTCAATTCATACTTTTATACTTTTATCCTATATGGTGTGTGTGTTTTATAGGCCTAATTGTTAAATAATAATGATAATATTAATAATGGGAGATTCAGAGGGATACGTTTCTTTGTTTGGTGCAATACATCTGCAGTTACAGTAAATTAACAGCTCAGATGGCAACATTTCTTCTTCTTATTATTATTCTTATTATTAATAATAAATGAAATTAAATAACAGAACATTAAATAGAATGCAATAATAATAATAATCATATTTATATGCCTACTAAAATACTTTTCAATTATTTATTTTTTATTTTTTTTCAAATTTGAACTTTTTTAAACAATGGTGTAAACAAGCTTTAACATTGTAAACCAACCAATGTAATCAGATATGATTTTTCTAGCATAGTAATTTAATTTAAGTAAAACACATACAAAGATGATTAGTATGAGTCTACAAATGGATTTTAGAACATTAATATCTAAAATGCATTTATCAAATGTAGTTTTTCCACTTTTTAATTTGTGACGTTTTTCTAAACGTGCCACACCTAAGTTTAAAAGTGTTTTTCATGTGTAAATAAATGCCTTGTTAAAACACACTTCCTTCATGTATTGTGCCACGCGTTGCCTACATATCTTGTTGATGTTCTAATGCAAAAATGTGTGTTCATGATTGGATACGAGTAGCTATTGTAGTCCACTGTATTGAACTACTGGTCAAAACTGGCGTATTGTGCTTCGTGGAGCCGGAAAAAAACAAGTTTACTGTCCAGTAATGTAATCAATAAGCTGTGGTTATATATAGCCAAATGTCTGTTTTTGGATGTATTTATTATCATAACTTATCAGAGATGTTGGTAATATTGTATTTTTATTCAGAAATGCCAATAAAGCCTATAATAAATAAAACAAAAATACAATCATGTTGTCCCGAACTTTAACTTTGGATATATTTGCACACACAGACTTCTCTACAGTCATTAAAAATTAAAAAAATAACAATAATAATAATAATTGACAGAAAAAAACAAATAAATAAATAAAGTGGACCCACGTGACGCTAGGTTAAAAACAATGTGCACGAGGGGAGGATAACGTGCAGCACGGGCTTTTTGAACCCGCCTTGCAGTCTCCATGACGACGGTGGTTTCCCGGGTAACCTCCTCCAATGTTGCCATGGTGTTGTGTTGCTTTACAAAGACTTTCCTACATGGTTGAATATCGCCTCTGACCTAATTCTCAGACTGAGTTTTATTTCTTGTTCCTTTTATAAAATTAACAAATTCATCACATTTATTTTATTTAGCCTATTAATAATATCTAAAAAAAACAAAATGATAATAATAATAAAAATAAATATGTTTCTAATAGAGATACGATTGTGGCCCCATTATTTGCCTGTTCAGACCTTAGCCAATATTAATGTGATTAAACATTGTGTTGTTTGTAATAATAATAATAAACCTGAGGTTTTATTTGCTGCAGTAAATGCTATACCTTGCACATTTTCCCTCAATCATGTCAAAGTGAATGCTAGAGGTAAATATCTGATGTGATATATGCTATCACTTATATTTAATCATAATATTAATAATCAATAACACACATATTTGTAGAATAGAAAGAACTATAACTTGGGCTATAGGCCCACCAATATCATTAACCAATATTTACCTTCAATAGATGTGGTCGGTATCAGTTTTTCTACCAATATTGGAAAAACTACGTGTTGTATATTAAAAAATCTATGGTACTTTTACCATTATAAGTTGAATTTGTTTTCTTATTTTGCACAGATAATGTTTTTTTCTGGAGTACATTCAGTGGGCATTAGTTAAAAGTCGGCTTTTATTTCCAATGGTAATATATAGTATATACTATACTGACCGATCAAATACTTAACTTATTGGCAAAATTATTATATCGAACATCCCTAATTATAATTCATATTTTCACTTGACAATTTAACTCGTAGTAATTACATCTCCATGATTAGTCAAAAAAAAAAAATACTTTCTGTAAGTTCTTCATTCCTCAAGAGTAAATTATTTTTGTTGCAGCAGAACGTATATATGGAAGTTTCTTTATTCTTATTTTATTTTACACAGTCAAAAAGGGGAGGGAAAAGGGTTAAGATTGCTCTGCAGAACATTTTCTCTTTATTTCCCGTCATTGCAGGTTAATGTTTACAGTGTAACAATGGTATGATGCAGATTATAGGCAATTGGCGGACCAGGGTCCACGTGCTGTTCTTGGTCTAATTTTGTGTGGCCCCTGAAGCAAATCCACAAAAGGACTCCAAAAACAAATACAAAACAAAAAATACCCCAAATTACTCCAATAACACACAACAAAAATATTTTTAAAAAATACCCCAAATTAATCCAAAAAACAAATGAAATGATAGAAAAATACACAAGACTTCATAATATACACAATTACTCCAAAGACAGAGAAGACAACTACAAAAAAGAAACAACAAAATAAGATATATGCACAAAAATAACATAAAGATCATAGAACAGAAACACAAAAAATGACAACTAAAACACAAGACAACTTCAGAAACACACAGAAATGACTGTAAAGAAACACAAGACAACTACAAAAACATATAAACCAACAAAAATAATCAAAACAACTCCAAATGTACAAAGAACCCTACAAAAATACACAAAAAAAAAAAATTAAAAAAAAAATACATTATTATTTTCTGTATTAATACTCATGTTGGTCATTATTTTAAATGCTGACATAGATGTTGATAATCTGGCCCTGAAAGCAGACAATCAGATTTGGCCCCCGGTGTGATAAAAAGTTGTCCTTCATTGCTTTATGGGATATTTTAATTGTCCTTTATGGGGGGTTTATTGTTGCTGAATTTCATTTTTAAACACAGCTTTACAGTCCTGAGGTCAGCAAAAATGAAACCATCTGTACTAAAGCTTCGGGTGGATTGTTTCAGAACTGCTGCGTTGCTTTGTACTTTCTGTCACTATTAGAAGTTAAACTCCCTTTTATATCCCATTTTTGACCAGGGGATGATGAAAGTACGTTCGCCCATTGCCCTCACTTGTCTTGTCTGGGCCTTTTTTTTTTGCAGGTGTTTCCCTTTACAGATCAACCTCAAAGGTTTGAATTCTAATGACCTTATTCATAGCGTTTCATATTGTCAAACAATTACATAATTCATATAAATCTGTTACACGTGTTGTGAAACTTCTATGCAGAAAAATTGGGCTTAAATCTATCTATGTAAATAACTCTATGTTCCTTAGAAACTGAGTGTCAAAATCCTCAAAGTAGAAAAAGTGTTTGCAAAAGATGGATACCTGCGGAAATATTATGTATTTGTTTCCAAACGTCATATAGCTGATTTGTATATCATTGAATATTATTCAATAACCTTTTATCCTAAAAAGGTTTAGAAATATAAATAATTCAAACAATGATTCATGTTTAAACACCTCAAGATGTACATTTTTAATATAAAAATCAGTTTTATTAACCTTGTAAAATTAATGATCATGTTATTTTAATCTCTCCTCTCTCTCTCTCCCTCTCTCTCTCTCTCTCTCTCTCTCTCTCTCTCTCTCTCTCTCTCTCTCTCTCTGTGTGTGTGTGTGTGTGTGTGTGTGTGTCTGTGTGTGTATGTGTCTTTGTAGTTATCTAAAATGCTCCACAATATGTTGTTTTGTATTTTTTTATATACAGTACCACATGTAACAACAGATTGCTTTTATTGCCACCCAGCGGGCAAAAGAAGAACTACAGTTTAGTTTAAACTGCCTGAAAATAAACACGGTATTCAGATCTCATACTGCAAGGAATCTACTCTAAAAGACCTCTAAAGGTGGTATCTGGACCCACCCAGTGAGTTCTGTAAATGTGTCTCGCTCATCACACACTTGCTTGATTGCAAAGACATCCATGGAATTCTGTGTTCTGTGTTTTTTTTTTTTCATGTCGTGGAACTCAAGACAGTTGACAAGAGTTAAATTAAAATCTAAGCCTGTGTTTGGATAAATAGTTCATTATCTCCACCAAAGAGGTAATATTTCTACTGATGTTCATTTTTTTTGGTTATTTGTCTGTTAGCAGGATTACATCACAAGTACTTAAGACATTTTATTTTCTTGTTTTATTTTATTTATTTATTTATGTTTACCAAAGATAGACCTTACACCAATGAAGCTTCCAATACATTTTGAGTAATTCAGACTTGCTACCAACAGCTCTGTCACACCTGGGGGCACACATCTACTCTCTCTGTTCATTCTAATGGCCTTTCTCTCATTCTTCTTTGTCCTTTCCTCCCTAACCCTTATTATTCCCCTCTCACCTATGTGTTATACACAGTCTTCTCTTTTTTACATCTTTCCCCCAGTAAAGTCTAAATTACATTTCCTTAGGGAGGGCAGATGACAGTCATGATGTAATAAATGAATTAATGTATTTCTTGCAAAATTACGACATGTCTATAGTGTGTGCATGTGTGTTGTCCAGTCTGTGGGAACATGTGTAAGCACTCTTGAGTTCAGAGCTGGTACGCCTGACTGCATCCTGCTGTGAGATGCTTGTCTTTAAAACAGGAAGTTCTTCTCTCTGTCAGCAGACACATATGTCGTCGCATGCAGAGCACTGAGGACCACTGATGAACTATCTGCTGAATTCAGGCGTTAGGATGGAGCACGGGTGGGATGGAGTCAGGGTAGACACTTAAAACATAAAGCTCATTGGAGGACTTGAAGCAGCAAGATCCCACTGATGGTACCCAGCACGCTGACTTTAATTTTGGCGATCCAGCCAGGAGGAGTATCTTTTGTCATCACTGGACTTCACATCGATACAGGAGAATAAGGCTAAATGAAGGGAACCAATAGTAACAGCTGTGACACAATCACTCTTTGGACTGATGATATGTTTATGTTGTACATTATCTATCTACCCTGAAAGCCATTGTTGCCAAAAATAGCAGCAATGAGACATATTGCCATTATAGTATTGGTTGTCATTCATCTTATTTGCTCTTTGAAGAACATGTAATAGCACTCAGGGGCGTAATCCTAAAGTTCACTCTTCTGCATTAAGATGACGTGTGCAGGGCCTTTCAGTGAGACAAAGAAATGCCTAGAGAACATGTAAGAGAACACACAAGAACCCCGCCCCACCCTTCCGACAACAGACACAAAGCTCAGAGTGAGAGTTTTGTTGGAAATGAGATCATACAATGTTCCTGTGTCTGAGCTGCCCCAATTCCTACCCAACATCCAAATGTCCTCCTTGGAGATCAAAGAAGTATATCCATTTATTTACCAATGACAGTAAATCAATAGAAGACATTACAGTCCATATTTGACACAAACTAATTTAATTGCAGTGAACTGCAGAGTGCTTTGTCATCGTTTTTTTTTACCTAAAAAGTTGCTGTGAGTGTGACGTCCTCAATCCTCTGAAGATGGTCTCCATAGCAACCAAATTAGCTAAAATAGACAAATGGTCCAGACGACAGATACCGTGGCTTCCTCACTAAGTATTATTCATAAACTAATAGTTTATTATGCTGTTTAAAGTTATTTAAAGACAATTTCTACATTTACGAGGGGTAGAGGTTCACGCTATATAGATCAGAGCTGAGCAACTTTTATCATTGCAAGGGCCACAAAAATGCAACCCCATTATCAACATTCATGTCAGCATATAGGCCCTATGCTACAAATCTAGATAATCATATCCTGGATTAATCTCCGTTAGCGGACTTCAACTAACCAAACATTCCCAGTCAGAGAGAAACTGTCTTACAATGGTCGATCACAACTTGCTAATTAAAGCCAAGTGATTTCAGCCTCGGTACGTGCGCGTTCACATAAAAGGGGTTGAGATTGTGGTCAGGATTGGTCAAGAGGCGGGACTTTATCACTCACTAAAATCCTAGCCAAAGCAAAACCTGCTCCCAACCAGGCTAGCCGTTCAGCATAAGTTTCCATGGTGATTTAGCTCCATAAGATGTTAGCGAGCTTCGTAGGACAGCACACACTGATTAAATCCTGGGAGTGATAAAAGGTAATCTAGATCCGTAACATAGGCCCTTAGAATAATGACCAATCTGAAAAATATTGTCATTTTTGTATTTTTTTTTTTGTGTGTGTTTTCTCACTTTGTGTGTTTTTATAGTCATTTTATGTATTTTTTCTTTTTGGATAATTTTTTATTTATTTTTTTTCATTTTGTGTTTTTATTGTCATTTTGAATATTTTTGTTGTTTGTGTGTTTTGAATTTGTTTCTCACATTGAGTATTTTTGTTGTAATTTTGTGTATTTTTATCTCCCATTTTCTGTGTTTTTTAATTTTTTGGTTTTAGCTTTTAGTTTTTTAGTAAAAAAATAAATAAAATCTCTTTTTGTGTATTTTTGGATATTTTTTGTTGTTCGTGTGTTTTTGGTATTATTCAGTTTTTTTTTTTTTTTTTTTTCTTTTTAAATAATTTTGTGCTTTTGTTGTTATTTGTGAAAGCCATTTTCTGGAAAATGTGATGAAATCAATCTCATTTCTATTTTTACTGATCAAAAACATATTCCAGTGGTCGCTACAACTTACAACCAAAATATTTCATGAATCATTTCAAAAATGGTAATCCAAGTCACTATACACTACCTTTGTGCAGCAGCAGCATGATCGTCTATCATGCACATAGTCTTTTAAATTGTCTTTCCTTTGTCTTTGCACATAACATATCTTATTTCTGGCATGACCTTGGAGTAAAACATCCTGCTGTTGCTGAAGCAAGCACTTCCCTTGTCTTGATTTCCACTCTCTCCGACACAGATTCAGCCTGTGCTGCAACTAAAGGTGACATTGACGCACCCACTGACTCACAGGCTGACTAACTTAAACATATCAAGGAAAAGATTGCTAAACAAAAGCAAAAAAAAAAAAAAAAAAACTATGGCATAACACAGCACCTGCATTTTAAACAGGCTGCAAACGTGTTGAAAATGTGAAATAAATTAGGTTTGGAGTCCCAGGCTGAGCAGAGGATGGATATAGGCTGATTTAAGAGGTACAGTCGGGTGAGGTGGGACGCAGCTTGGCAGTGTACTGCAGTAGAACCAGTGTCCTTGAGCGTCTCCTGTGTCTGGCTCTTTTCCAGGTTCTGCCCTCACTCTGCTGGGCTTCAATACACCACCATCCCTCCACCCACTCCACTATTTTCATTATTTTTTTTGCACTGCTTTCTTGTTTTGCCCCCATCATGTCCTCTTTTTTATGTCTCTACCAACTCTAAGAGCAAAAAAATAAAAAGTTGAATTTGGTTCCAAGTTGTTGCTCTACTTAGCCACTTGTTTATTGTGCCTTCTTTCCTATAGTAACACACTTGTGCGTAACCTGGCCAATCCTTCAGGGCTTTCCTGTGTCTTCTCCTAAGCAGCAAAGGCGAGCTGACTCATTTCCCTGATGTGTAAATAAATGGACTCTTGGTGAAGAAGCAAATGTGTTGCTACATTATTTGTATTTAGATGAGAGGAGTACAAAAAACAAAACACAAATGCAATCAGAAATACACAGAATTTTACAATTAAATGAGACAATTTGGGAGTGTGGGATCATATTCAAGTGAAGAAACTCCAGAAAAATCAAAAAACTAAACAGATGTCGCTTAAATGGTTAAATGACTGTGGGACATTTTCTTCCAACCTGCATGTTTGTGTGCTGCAATGCAGCACAGCACAGAATCTGTCATTCAAAGACCCCAAACCCAGCATTTAAATTAAAATGGGATGAACATTAAGATTCGTAATTGAAAATCTTAAATTAAACTCACAAAATGTAAAATTCAAATATTAAAATGTGTGTCTGTACATGAGTGGTGTTTTATAATGTTTTCACAATTATCTGTATATTGTAGAGTGGACATGAGAAACTGGCAGCCCGATGCCCATATGTGGCCCTTGGTTTTATTTTGAAGAAAACACACAAAATCACACAAAATCACTCCAAAAACACACAAAACAACAAAAATACACAAGATTATTCAAATAAAAACATGAAAAATTACAAACAATTGCACAAAACTACAAAAATAGCACAAAAGGACATTGAAAATGCACAAATTTACTCCAAAAACAAAAAAATGACAACATTACACAAAATGACTTAAGACATACAAAACAGCAACAAAAATGCACAGAATGACAAATATGAGAGAAGCAACAATGAAAATACACAATTTGACTCCAAAACCACACATAATATACAAAATGACAACAAAAAACAGAAAATGACAAAAATATACAAAACAACATCCTTAAAAAACACACAATTTGACTTCAAAAACACACAAAGCGAACAAAAAATGCACATAACGACTCCAATAACACACATGACTAATACAAAAACATACAAAAAGAGAAAAATATACAAAATGACAACAAAAACACACAAAATGACTCATAACATACAAAAAATACACAATTTGACTTCAACAATACACCTTTTGACACTAAAAATACATAAAATGACTTAACATACAAAACAGCCACGAAAAATACACAATTTGATTCCAAAAACACACAAAGCTAACAGAAATGCACATAACTCCAATAACACACAAAATGAGAGAAATATATACAAAAGAACAACAAAAATATACAAAACAACAAAAACAACAGACTAAACCCTTTATTGTTCCCTGTATTAATCCTCTATTGGTCATTGTTCTAAATGCTGAGTTGATATTCTTATATCGTGGCTCTCGGATGCAACAATCACCTTTTGTGGCCCCTACTGTGATCAAAGTTGCCCATACCTGGTTAAATAAGTTGTTAATCACAGCGTGAACAGAAGTTGACCATCATTGTAAGAATCCTTGACTCTTAATTAAAACTTTCCTCTTAATGCAAAGTGATTGGAGCATCAGAGCCAATATTACCAGCGATAGTAAAGGGTACATATATAGTTCATAAATAATGTATGAGCTGTCATGAGGGACCTGGGAAAACCATTAGAGTGAGGGGGATCCACTGGTTTGGCAGCACGCCACACTCAGACAGAAGGCACGAGGTCGGGATCGGTGATGGACTCAGTCCTGGCAGGAACAACCTTGGCAGATGAGAGTCTCACACCAATCATCCTCATCCTTCCTATCGCTGCCATGTCTCCACATGCTTTCACTGCTGAGGGAATCCCGCTGACCTCTGGCTGCTGGATGTCAGATATGGTCATAACGCTTTCTTTCCCAGCTCCAGCAAAAAAAAAGATGTGATAGAAGGTTGAGTTTATCATTGATTGGCATGTTTTTTTTTTTTCTATTCTGAATATAGCTGGGCTCAATGGTGGTGGGTTTTGCTCTATTTTTGTCCCTCTTCAATTAATTATTCACAATGCTTGTTGCCAGCAAGGAATGCGACTGCTGAAAATAGAAATCAAGCCGTTAACAAGACACTGCATATTTTGTGTTTGTGCACGCTCCGAATAGACACATGAAAAAAGCACATGACGTCTAAATGAGAGCATAGAGTCATAACGGAGCAATGCTACTTAATGAGTAGCACTTTCACGAATTAGGTGCATCAAATTCATCATCAAATACATTTTTACATCTAAGGTCAGCTTCCTGAACTATTTCCCAGGAGGCTTCTCTCCTGTAGATTTTAAATGTCTCTGCGTCATCGTGCAGCTGCACAAGGCTCGCGAGGAAGCCACTGTCATAGGTTCATGAAAACATCTAAAACATAGCAGAACTCTTTCCCTCAAAGAACAGAGTACGTACACTTCAGGTCAAGCAACACATGAACCTGATTAGCCTAATTGTGCACATTTGCAATCAATAAGGTGATCGAAACTCAATAAGATGCAGTATAAATGGGGCCTTTGGGGCTTATTTAGTTCCTAATATATGAGGAAACAAGGACTTTTTCCAGAGTGCAAACCTCAGCCAAGAGCCATATCGCCTCTTTGCCAGATATTGGCATTTAACTGGATCAATGATCCTGATCATTCACACTTTAAAGGCTTGTAAGAAATGGTCTATCCTCATTAATAACAAACAGGTCGTGTAGGCCAGTTTTTCAAAAAAAATCACGAAATGTGCAATACAGATGTGATCCAGATGAAGCTCAGTGAGATGATTAAGGAACTAAACCCAACATAACTGAGTCAAATTTTGGTCAATTTTATAAAGCGCTTTTCTGGATACTCAAAGTAGCTTTACAATGAAAGGAGCAGTGTTGGGGTTCAGTGCCTTGCTCAAGGGCAAGAGATATACAATTGTTGAAAGAGATCCAGAATCACTATATTGATCCAAATCAATCCGTGTATCATTTTTTCAATTCGTTTTTCATTATGTAACAAAAACATGACCAAAACATGACAAAGTACATGACCCGGAAGTGTACTCTCATCCGACGCTAATGGCTATGCTAACAGCAGTTCGGCATCACAAGATCGCTGCTTCCAACTGTGCATCCGAAACATGATCTTTTTGCTTTAGCTGGTGTTGGTTACAGAACCTCCTCACGGACATTTCGGAGGATTTAGAGACTCCTAAGTGTTGCAAAGCTAAAGATATCACGGAATGTAACGCTTCAATTCCGGGTCACGTACTTTGGCCAATCGGTAATGGAGAAAACGAATAAAGGTGTTTGTTTTTCGTTTTCTGTACCGAAGCAAAAGAGCTTGAATTTGAAAAACAAGGCATTTTCCGTTTTTTCATTTTGGTTTTGGAAACAAATATCAAAATATGAGTGTTTTTTTTTTTTGTTTTTCATGTTTTTGTTACATAATGAAAAACGAATGAACGAATGATACGCGGATCCAGATCCCCCCAAAAAGGTTTATATTTGATTACAATTTTGCACTTTTGACATAATCCTACTAACAGACAACAAATAAATAAGTGTTGGTGAAAATATCACCTCCTTGGCGAAGGTTATAATACTCTTAAAAACTAAGTGGGTCAAGTCAAGTGTGTCTCACTTTAGGTACAAATAAGGGTTTGCTTCTTTAAAGACTTTAGCTATAAAAACATATAAGGGCAAAGACAATATTTAGTTTTTCTTTAAGTTTTCAGCACATGGACCCTTTACCATTTATTGTGTTTTGTTGTCCTACAGAAACCCCAACCTCAATAATGAATTTAAAATGAAATTGGAAAGGTAGAAAATACTTTCAGCAAGGTGTGGAATTTAGTAATATTTAGTAGAATATTATTGATGTTCCTCAAACCAAAACTTATAATTAGCAGAATGTGATGAATTATTATCCTGGATGATATTGTTATTATAGGATATATTCTGCTGTTATGCCCATATTTCAATATTTTTCTACCTCTGTCTGTTGATATAGACCCATGAACTCCCTTTCTCTTATTTCTGAATCCAAGTACCCCCTTTGTCTGACTACAACATTTTGCTCAGAATACTATGAAAAACAACTCTAAAGCATAATAACAGAATGAATGACTGATAACACAGATTTTTTAAAGAATCCCATTGTAAATAGGTGGAATGAAACAATATTTAGTGCCTTCTGAATAGATTTATTTCTATAGTTTTTATCATTTCTGGTCATCTCCCACATGGTGTGAGACCAAGACTGACCCTTGTATTTTTAGTTTATGTTCTAATAAAGACATTATTTTATAATCAATATTAAGATTATCATTTTACACTTAAAAAAAAATAAATAAATAAATAAAAATTTTATTGTTTTCGTTTGCTAATTTTCCATTTTCTCTCTCTTAAGTACCCCTGTAGTGCCATCGTGTACCCCTAGGGGTACACATACCCCCATGTGAGAAACACTGCATAAACCCATAGTTTATGCGTGTTTAAAATTACTTTAAGAGAATTTCCACATTTACAGTAGGTACCAATTTACACAGATTAGAGATGGGCAACTTTCTCTCTCTCTCTCTCTCTCTCTCTCTCTCTCTCTCTCTCTCTCTCTCTCTCTCTCTCTCTCTCTCTCTCTCTCTCTCTCTCTCTAAGTACCCTACAGGAGGTGCTTACACGTACCCATATTTGAGAAACACCGCTCCAGATGATGATTATCAAGTACAGCAAATCTAAAGAACATCCAGCTCAAATCTTTGTCTTTGGGTCCTTTAAGCACATGTTCACTTGCTGCCTCATATGTTCTATATAATGTATAATCAGGATGGTGCTGCTGCGTGGATGCAGGGTGGTATGGTGATGGGGGGGGGGGGGAGTCTCTTGGTATGCACAGTGATGTGTGACTGCAGACTGTGACTGTAAACACCAGCCGTTGAGGATAGAGACACAATGAGATGTAATGTTTACAGTCTGCAGGGTCTCCTTTACCTCCCACCACCAGGCGTTTAGACCCTGCAGAACCCGTAAAAAAAAAAAAAAAAAAGCTGCACATGTGCTGCGTGCGTGCGTGCGTGCGTGCGGGGGAGTCTGGACTCAGTTAAATTGTGTAATATCTTCTGGAACCACTATCGGCTCATTCTTTATTTCATGCTTGTCGTGTTAAGTCGTTGTCTGGAGACACAGCAGAACCAGATCCTTCTTATTCTTCCATGTGGCTGGTCTGACCCGATCTGCGCACGGACGCGCACGCACGCACGGCACCGCCCGCGCATCAGCATCAGCATCATCTCTCTAACCTGATGCAGAGGTTTGTTTAATAGTAAAATACATACTTGGAAGAAGAAAATAAAAAAAACAATCAGATGAAATGGATATGATACATCATTGCATGGATTACATTCTCTTGTAACATTTATTCCCACGCGGACGTCTGGTGAATAAAGTCAGATCAAAGCATTCTTTACAGATGTTTTCCCAGTTTTTTTTTTTTTTTTTTTTTTTGTACAGATGTTTTCCTATTATTTTTTTCTTCTTTCTTTTTTTTGTTCTATGAGCAACTCATGAGGACTGTTCACCTTTTGCGGCTGTCTGGATCCAGACCTTATAGCTTTATGCTGAGCGCAGCATCTTTTGCTTGAGGGAAGCACCCACACCTCCGTGATCGGTTCCCTCCCCTCCACCCCCCCATCCCGTCCACCTCCACCCCCTGCTTTTTGTGCCAATCGCCATCCCACAGAAGCCCGCCTGGCGGAGAAGGAGTCGGGAGGGAAAAGCCAGGCAGGACACACCCGCACATAGAGGATAATAGTGCTGTACAGTACCGCTGATGATCGGGATGAGGATGCAGCAGAATATTAACATGGAGGGAAACCATCGCCTGGCTGTCCCATATTGGACATCTATTCACTAACTAAAGCAGAGATGAAGAACATCCCTACAGGTATGAGCATTATATGTATGCATGCTTATAATAAACACACATTATGAGGTATATGAAGATGTACTTGCAGGATGTTTGTTAATGCGTTTCATAAGCAAAAGTGTGTCATGCACTTAGAGATAAAGCAGAAAGAGATAGTTTGTGTGTGTGTTTTTTTCTGCTGGAACCGATTTCCTTCTGTGTATAAATTATTTACACACGTGCTTGAATATTTCAGTATAACAGCCACCATTTGAAGACTAAAATTCAATGAGCCGTCATGCTCCTAACAGAATGGATTCAGTAGTAGTAAACAGGATCTGTTCGGAGCATGATAAACCAAATTATAAACATTTGTGTCAAATATTCCCAAAAGTATTTGCTGCTTTGTCATATTTATAACTCAGCTGACAAAGGTATAGTCCCATTCATCACCGCACTGTTAATTGCACTAAACCATGCATGTCCTAATTTATGAGCCCCCGTTGGGTTATTGTGTGTTTGGCTTGTGAGTTGAGGTGTTTAACCGCATTGAGGCAATTTATATTCAAGTCAGGTCTATTTGCATATGGAGGTTTCTGGACTAAGTGGCAGGATCCTTGTTTTTTTTTTTTTTTAACGTTTCTGAATAAAGAATGTCTATATCCTTTCATGCACTGACAGTTATTTATCTTCTATATCTTTGCAGTCCGATCCTAGGTGACATCCTGTGGCCGTCCGGTCTTTACAGTGTTGAGCCCCCACCCTGTCCCGGCTCCCTGCCTGCAGTTCTCCAGGCTGCAGGATCCAGACTCAGTGAAAAGTGCAGGCCCCCTCCCCCTGCAGAATGACTGTTGCCACAGGCGACCCCTCTGATGAGGCAGCAGCTCATCCGGGGCACCCCCAGGACTATGACCCAGAGGCTGACCACGAGTGCTGTGAGCGGGTGGTCATCAACATCTCAGGGCTACGCTTTGAGACGCAACTCAAAACCCTCTCCCAGTTCCCGGAAACTCTACTGGGTGACCCTAAAAAGAGGATGCGCTACTTCGACCCGCTACGGAACGAGTACTTTTTTGATAGAAACAGACCCAGCTTTGATGCTATATTGTATTATTATCAGTCAGGAGGTCGACTAAGAAGGCCTGTTAATGTCACGCTTGATATTTTCTCAGAGGAGATTCGCTTTTACGAGCTGGGCGACGAAGCTATCGAGATTTTCAGAGAGGATGAGGGTTTCATTAAAGAGGAGGAGCGCGCCCTCCCCGACAATGAGTTTCAGAGACAGGTTTGGTTACTGTTTGAGTACCCAGAG
This sequence comes from Gouania willdenowi, assembly GCF_900634775.1. NCBI lineage: Eukaryota > Metazoa > Chordata > Actinopteri > Blenniiformes > Gobiesocidae > Gouania > Gouania willdenowi. The sequence continues at coordinate 8,771,947 of NC_041048.1, read as the reverse complement.
AGCTCAGGTCCTGCTCGGATTATTGCCATAATCTCCGTCATGGTCATCCTGATTTCTATCGTCAGTTTCTGCTTGGAGACACTCCCTATTTTTCGCAACGATGAGGACGACATGCATAAATCCCAGGCTGAGGTATTTTCTCCTGAGACTAACACCACCATCATCAGATACACCTCCACATACTTCACCGACCCTTTCTTTATCCTGGAGACTCTTTGCATCATTTGGTTCTCCTTTGAATTTTTAGTGCGCTTCTTCGCCTGCCCCAGCAAAGCGGGCTTTTTCGGCAACATAATGAACATTATTGATATTGTTGCTATCATCCCTTATTTCATCACACTAGGCACGGAGCTCGCGGACAGGCCGGAGGATGGACAAGCAGGACAACAAGCCATGTCTTTAGCCATTCTTAGGGTCATCCGCTTAGTGCGAGTCTTTAGAATTTTCAAGCTCTCTCGACACTCGAAGGGTCTTCAGATCTTGGGTCAGACCCTGAAAGCCAGTATGAGAGAACTCGGCCTCCTCATTTTCTTCCTCTTCATTGGAGTAATCCTGTTCTCCAGTGCTGTTTACTTCGCCGAAGCAGACGAGCCTGAGTCACAGTTTGAAAGCATCCCCGATGCATTTTGGTGGGCTGTGGTTTCCATGACAACGGTTGGCTATGGCGATATGGTCCCAACGACAATTGGCGGCAAAATAGTGGGTTCCCTCTGCGCCATTGCTGGAGTGTTGACCATTGCGTTACCCGTGCCCGTCATAGTGTCCAACTTCAACTACTTCTATCATCGTGAGACTGAAGGTGAGGAGCAGGCACAGTACCTGCAGGTCAACGTGCCTAAAACCGACTCATCTGAGGAGCTAAAGAAGAGCCGCAGCAGCTCCACCATCAGCAAATCGGACTACATGGAGATCCAGGAGGCTGTCAATAATAGCAACGGAGATTTTCAGGAGGAGAACCTTAAGACGGCCAACTGCACAGTGGCCAACACTAACTACGTAAACATCACCAAAATGCTCACAGACGTGTAACCATTGGATACATTCCTACCCATCACAGTGGGGAATAAAAAATGATCTCAGACATCTGGATGGGACAGGTCTACGCCTTTTCACGTTCTGCGTTGCTGGAAAATTCGAGGCAATAGATTTCAGTGCAAGGATTGACTGAACAATATCACAAATATCATTCAGTTCTTGCTTTTGTGCTTTTTCCTGTCTTCACTCCTCACAACTTCCCCTTCAAACTCCTGAAAATATTAACTCAAATCTTGCTAATCTGCATGGATTTGGCTTTGTATAAAATATTTTCTTCTTTTTGAAAAGAAAAATAATAGCAAGGGTCGGTCCCAGGTTAGCTCCCTCTTCCTTCACTTCCTCGTTTCCCCATTTCTTCCTGCGCTTTCAGATGACTCTGCTTTATGCTGCTTGCTGGTGCCAATGAACTAAAACTGTGGTGTATGACACTGGGGAAGATTTTACAGGTACGGCATGTGTGTGACGCGATGAGGTCACGGGGTTATAACAAGGATGAATGACAGCCGTCAGCCCTGAGTAGACATCAGTATCTGATGAAAGACTTCAGAATGGCCTTTGAATTATCACTGCTTTGATCTTACTAAGTACTGTATGTATCGCAATGCAAACCCCTCCCCTTTCATTCACCCAAACTGGTCTTACTGCAGAGCTTTGAGGACAGCTTGAATGTGTTTTCTCGTTTGATTTCTTTGTCACGGCTTCACACGATTTACAGCAACTTTTTCATATATAGTTAAGTAGTTCACCTGTGACTTTACAAATAGTTGATAGCTAGGTAGGTGCTGTTAATATCAAACTTAGTAAGTGGATAAGTGCATGACATTTTTTAAAATCTGAACAAAAATCTCCACTTGTTGCTCGACTGCCACTCGTTTCATCGCAACACTGTAAAATTGTCTATACACTGCCTCCTGTGCAAATCCATACTTGCGAAGGAACGTCTGCCGGTAGCTGTGACAACAACCAAAAGCTCTAATCTCAAGAAGCATCGATATAAGGTCTAATCCTGGCAGGATTCGATAACTTCGTTACGAATACATTCCACGTAGAAGTCATTGCTATTCAACTTATGCCAGGTTGCTGTACAAAACAAGCTTGGATCTGTGAATTTGTCACTTTTTTTACATCAATTCCAGCGATGGATTTATTATACTTTTAATAGATTTGTCACATGATCACGTAACCTTTAAAGAGCCATGTATAGCTAAAAAAAAAAATGCTTCCCCTGAAATGCCTTTTATTAGAGTTTACGGTACTCCCTTAGTGTTGCATGACCTTAAAACATTCCTAGCATGCATTTAAATGAAAATAACAAGATGCCTCTAAAACAAACAAAATAATATAAACAGGCGTACATATATAACCGATACGCAACAACGTATGTTAACAGCATATAAACTGAACAAATATACCGCAGGTACTACTTCTATCAGAGTTAAAAATCTTATGCTAGCTAACTAAAGCTTTTGGATCACATGCCATCTTTTTATTCTTAATGATCTAAGCACTGTTGTTCTATTTCAGAGCCTACACGAACAAAACATAAGAATTAAAACTGTCTTTCCAATCAGGAGATTTTATCATCTTACTTTTCCAACATTTGAAATCTGTCAGAATTTCAACGGAGTCTGGCTAAGATGTCTTCGGTTCCAGAAGCTCCATTCACTGTCATATCTCATTTAATTTACACAATGAGTCCTTCTTCTCTGGGACTGTGTCACACTAAGATTTGCTCAAGGTAACGGTCAATGGCAGTAACATCATGTGGGATGTGAGAATTAGCCACAGTGTAGCAGAAGTGTTGAACCAAGAGGTACCTTTGATTTCTCCCCTGGTTATCGTTCCCATTCGTATCTGTAATTAAACGGGCAATGGATAAAGAAAAGATCTGCAGCGCAGTGTTAACGTTGACAATAAATTTAGATGTAGTTTTTGTCACAGGCTGTGTTCGAAATGAAATGCTAACATACTATACACTACAAATTCAATGAGTATATACCATCTACTATACTATAAGTATGGTTAGGATGATTAGGACGATGGCCGTTCCAACTGAAGTGAACTTCCAAGTTTCCCAAGATGCATTTCAAACTTACAACAAAAAAAAAAAAATTTGAAGCACTCTGAGGCTAAATATGTCTGTTGATTCCCCACTATTGAAAGTTCTGAAAACATTTTAAGCGAGAAAGTGACCAAGTAGAATATCAACATGTGGTCATTTTATCTATAAAACTCACGGAAACACATTTCATGACAACAATTCAGAGATTTTCAGAGACCCGCCATTGTAACAAGAGCTCTATTTACAAAAACCTTAAGAACTAAAGGAAGACAAGAAGAGATGCTTTTAGTTTGAAAAGAGGATGTTTGACTTTTAGCTTGAAGCCGGTCCCAGTACGATTTTAGATTCCACTCGCAATGCATCATGGGAGGATTTAGTATGACTAGTGTGCCCACCATGCACACTTAAAAAATGTCCATATATAGAATAGAATACACCTTTATTAATCCCCATAGAGGAAATTCACATTTGCAGCAACACAGTTTAAGTGCAGAGTAAGAACAAAAATAAATACTAACATAGTATAATTGTGCAAAATATAGGACATACATAAATTAGAAAAACATATAGTATACATAAACATAGTATGTATACATACTGGTATTTTTCATGTACCCTTTTTATGCTATCCAATGTGAACGCACCACATACTCATTTTGACGTCAAACTTAGTATGAGTAGTATGTTCATATGCCATTTTGAACATCGTCAAAGTCTTTTAACTTAAATGCAAATTAGTTTTAGTCCAAATTTAGTCATCAGGACTATTACAGTTATCATGTAGTCTTAGTCAACTCAATTACATTAAGATTTTAGTGGAATGAATTAGTTACAGATATAGATGACTAAAATATACAGCATAAGAGCATTTTTTAAAAAAAAAAGAATCAATAACCATCTATCAACCGGATATGGAATGCTTTTAATCTGATTGGATTTTGTCACATGTGAGTAAATTATAGTTTCATTTTTAGTAGTTAACAAAAATATCAATATGTTTTTATATATTTTTCGTTCACATAATTTTTTTTTTTTTTAATTACACAGTCTCGTTTTTGTCTCTAAAAATTGTAGTCGACAAAAACTATGACGAAAATCTTTAGTCAACTATAATAACACTGCTGCAGCACAAACTGTCTTGATTAATTGTGTGATTTAACCCACATCTTTAATGTTTGGGTTTTTTTCACCATGGCTGCCATTACGTGCTCAGGACGCCCCATCTCACTGCCTGACGAGAGGCTTCTAATGTTGACTCTTTGTTTTCATGTGTCTTATTGTGTATAACATCAGCTGATATCAAAATACCAGATTTAATAAGCAATATTCCCATATTAACGAATCTTTCAAACGAGAATCTTTCTGGTTGTTAGTCGAACATGTTTTCTTTGTCCGTCTAAAAATATTTTTTATTTGCCAGTGTCTACGCCTGCATTTATAAAACCACAATTTAACATCACTCTATGTGTGTGTGTGTGTGTGTGCGTGTGTGCGTGCGTGTGTGTGTGTGAAGGAAAAATGACTCACAGTCAGACCAAAAATATTCATCTATGCATGCAACAGCACCATCATATATTGTTTTTTAATTCACATTTGGACGCTAATCTTTGATAAACAATGCCCTGGAACGATTTATTGATTTCGTTACATAGAGCATGCGACCATGTACCTCAACCAACTCCACTGTAGCAATTCATGCACTAAAATATTTTCATATTGTGTTTGTCAACTATTTCTGCTTCAAGCACAAAAACAGAGACTTATCCTCATTTATGAAGGTTGCACATTTAGTCTGTTTTCTCGTAGGTCGCGGTGAAGTTAAACAGAAGCATTTTGGGAACACTTCCTGCTTGGAAATCCATCATCTCTCGGCGACTAAGGCGAAATTTGCTCAATGAAGGGTTCCCTAGTGTCTGTGCACTGAGAAACCTATGCAGAGATGAACGATGAAGCCTGTTTTACTCGAGGCAGAAGGTCATAATAATTTAAGTGTTTCATCAGGCATCACATTTTGGTTGTTACACATTTCTGGAAAATAGAATTTTAAGGGAACTATCTCTCGACTTTGCAATATCTTGATGCTGGACGTTCGCAAAATGTGATGTTTCAGCTACGATGTCAACTACGCTATAAAGATGAGGACATGAGGGAATTATGTGGATCAATATGCAAACTGTATGCATGCATTTTTTTTCCTTTATTTCATGTACAGGTTTTTAAAAAAGTCTGAAAGAGTTCCATAACACACGCAGCAGATGAAGGTTTTTTTTTTTTTTTGTGTGTCTATGAAATGAAATGTTAAACAACATTGTACATAACAGCTAATAAATAATAGAGATTAAACTAGTATACACTGTATGTGAAGACTGGGAGTTGCACTTTACAACCCAAAGGACAATCTGTGGAAAACATGTGAAAGAACAAAATGCACAGAATCCTTCAAAAATGGTCACGCAGGCCTGAAAACATGATATCAACAATGAAGTCAAAAAAACTTCAACTGAAACTGTGTTCAATGTCTTTTTTTGTGTCGTTACTGCATCTTGTACATTAGCCCAACACATCATATACAGTGATGACTGAGCTAGGCTCGTGTTATTCCTGTTATTTTATTTAATATGATCAGAACTTGATTTAAAAAAAAAAAAGAATATTTGACATTTCCAAAGGCGGTAGAATCTTCGTAACGCAAGTCGGGGGCAAAGGTAGCAGTTTTATTTTAAGTCGGATTAAACCATCTAAGAAAATAACAAATGTATGTTAGCTTTTGAGCACAAAGACCTAAACAATATTAGCAGATTGTGATATTTAAGCTAATGTTGGTAAAAATTCTACACTTTCACAATCAAACAAAACTAGTTTCCTTTCTATTTCATATGTAACCACCAGTGGATGTTTTTGGAGTTATCTAACTAGTTATCTAAATAGCCTAATAGAGGTGCTAGCAACGTTAGCCTACAATTAGCCAAAATAGCTTTCAGTTACTGCCCTTAAACAACTTATATTTGAAGTGGAATTCAACCATGATGCATCTAAAAACATAAAAACAATTCAAATAAATTAAGTCAGAGACAAAAAAAGAGGATGAGTTTTCCTGAATTTAAGCAAATCTATGTTTACTTTAGAGCACAAAGAATTGTGAACGATATTAGCGGTTCTTGATATTTAAGCTAATGTGGATCAAATTTCTACAATTTCACAAATCAGACATACTTTATGTTTCACATGTAACCACCAGTGGATGTTTATGGAGTTATCTTATCTAAACAGCCTGATAGAGGAGCTAGCAACGTTAGCCTACAATGTGGCCACACCAGCCTGTCATTGCTCGTTCTGGTTAGATCTCTGAAGCTAAGCTGGTCTGGTTAGTAGTTGAATGAGAGACCATTGAGAATTCCAGGTGCCACAGTGGGGGACAGTTGCTCCAGTGGTATCTGTCATTGTGTCCTTGGGCAAGGCACTTCACCCACATATCCTAGTATGAATGTACTGTGTGAGTGTTGGTGGTGGTGGTCGGAGGGGCCGATGGCGCACCATGACAGCCTCACTTCCGTCAGTCTGCCCCAGGGCAGCTGTGGCTACAATAGTAGCTTACCACCACTAAGTGTGAAAGAATAATACCTTGATTCTGTAAAGCGTTTTTGAGTGTCTAAAAAAGAGCTATATACTGTATATATATATATATATTATTATACATATTATTATTACTTTATTTTAGCTGCAAATGGTTTCTGATGAGTTCATTTAAGGGAAAGATAATCTGCACTGATTAAAAAAAACACATACACAAAAAAAACTGCCAAAAATTCATCAAAGCTCCCTTTGTTGTTATTCTTAGAGGAAAAGCCAGCGTTGTTGTAGCCACTAGCAGCGCAGAGAAGACATTTTCAAACGCCTTCTGGATTCTTCTGTTTCTGCCTCCCTTTAAGTGTGATGTTGTGGTGCCTGCAGTTTGAAAGATAGAGGAGGGTGCTCTAATAATAGGCTTTTTTTGTGGGAGAGAGAGAGAGAGAGAGAGATAGGAAGAAGTGGAGGAGGTGGTGGAGGAGGAACGCGAGCAGCAAAGAAGACATGAGAGAGAGAAAAAAAAGGTGAAAAGGAGGTTGCAAAGGAACGAAACATTTAAAAATATATTTTGTGCTGTGAACTTTTTTAGTTGGTTCTGTGACACAAAATGATTTCACAAAAGAAATATAGCAGCAGCCACGGGGTTAACCACACTGTTGCTCTTTAGATAGAACTGATGATCTGACAGCAGGTTTGGGATCAATTACAACTGTAATCGTGTAATTGGTAATTAATTACAATTATGACGTATTTATAATTGTAATCATAATTGAGAAAATATGTTGCTGTTGTAATCATAATTGAATTGTACCGGTAATTGACTTCAGATAATTGACTTTGTATTTGTAATTGGTATGGAAATTCTATAAAAACTGTCAATTACAATTTAATTAAATATAAACCCGTGGAACCATGTTACAGTTCTACGGCTTACACATATGTAGTTAATAATTCTTAAAATATTTTTCACCACTACCTGTCAGTTCTCTTAAATATAATTTTACCATTTTTTTTTTTAAATAAGATTGAAATCCAGGGGTACACTGACGAAAAAAAGGTATCAGACGCTCACATCATAATAATTAATACCAACATTTTCATGGATTAGGAAGCCTAACAAGCTAACCAAGAGATGAAAAGCTAATTTGATTATAGATATTTGTTTTTAGTGTATTTTACAGCTGATTTAAGACATGGGTCCAAACTGACCCGATAAGATGCAAACAGAAAGAAGGTCAAGTTTTATGGCTGTATTTATTAAAGGCTTAGTAATTGGGATTAATTGTAATTAAACTTTAATTGAGAACATAATTGTAATTGATTTTCAGGGGGAAAATAATTGTAATTTTAATTGTAGTTGGAAAAAATACTGTAATCGTGGAGGAAAATAATTGTAATTTTAATTGTAATTGGAAAAAATACTGTAATCGTGGAGGAAAATATTTGTAATTTTAATTGTAGTTGGAAAAAATACTGTAATCGTAATTGGACATGGATAATTGAAGGCGTAATTGTAATTTGAAAATGTCATATGAAACATTTTTGTCCCGTATAGCCTCATATGACATATTTACACCAACGATGTTAAGGAACAAAGCATGTGGCTTATTTACAGCTCTGCTTTTTGCAGGCAGGACGAGTGGCCGACATGTGGTTCTTGGTGCTGTATAATAGTGTACATCTCTGCTGTAGTCATTAGTCTTACTTTGATCCAGCGATGCAGTGCAGCACTCTGCAGCCTTTGGAAACCAGGACAAACATACAGAAACAGACAGAAACAGATGGACTGGAGGACACAGGCAGTGGAAACACAGGATGCTTGTTTATTATAGTGAATTATTGTGTGTATGTATAAAGCAGTGGTTCCCAAACGGTGTGCCGCGGCACACTGGTGTGACAACCATACATTATTAATGCAATATACAACTACAGTACACAAAGATAATCTTTTTTTTTTTTTTAATTTACTACTTTGTATGCACTCATTTCATAATACAGAGGCAAACTTTGTACCTACATTTTTTATGGAAATATTTTGTTAATAAATATTTCAAGAGTAATACAGTTGTTTTTGTCACATTTTATTTGGCATTAGTAAACAATTTTGCACATTTACAGATAATGTATTATAAAGGATGTGTGTTATAAAGGCTATTTTATTTTGTACAATAGGTGTGCCTTCAGATTTGTACTTGTCCTTTGGTGTACCTTGGGCACAAAAAGTCTGGGAACCACTGGTATAAAGAATTGTGTGTATTTGTGAAGGATTTTGTGTTGTTGTTGTTGTTGTTGTTGTTGTTGTTGTTGTTGTTGTTGTTGTTGTTGTTGTTGTTGTTGTTGTCGTCCAGAGGATTTCTAACCATGGCTGCTTTGTCATAAGAACACCTCCATTATCATAAAGAGGTCGTATCTATGTATTCATAACCTCATCAGCAACAGATACAAAAAACAAAGGACTATCCCACGACTAAAAGATATCTGAATATCAAATTATGAATATTAAATATCATATTTAAATCAGGTACTGTAGATGCTCTGAAGAGAATTCTGAGAGAACAAAGAATAGGAGATTAGTGACCTCTAGAGGTGATGTTTGTTAGCATACTGTACCTGCTGACATTAGGCTCAGGAGTAACCCTGAAATAAGAAGTAGTAAAGATGAAAAACTAACTTCATACATATTACGAAATACATTAAAACCCAGTAATTTAAAGGGTCAGAGCCAGGGTTGAGGTCAATTACATTTTTCAGTTACAATTACGTTTTCAATTACCCATGTTTAATTACAATTAAATTATGATTACAGTTACCAGCAATTTTCCAATTACAATTAAATTTCAGTTTTTTTTTTTTTATCCTAAGAAAGTCAATTACAGTTACGTTCTCCATTACTAAAGTTCAATTACAATCAATCACAAATACTGCGCCGCAAATAAAAGTTAAAGTTCCTCTTGTGTTAGCTTTCTGTTAGCAACAGGTCCTAAAGCTGTAAAATACACTAAAAAACCAATATCTATCATATCATTTATTTCCTATCGATTGGTTACCTTGTTAGGCTTCCTAATCAATGAAATTATAGGTTTTAATATTTTTTTTGTTTACATTTGAGCCTTTTTTGTGTCACCATACCCCTCAAATTGGTAAAATGTGGGAAAGCTTAATAAGAAACATATTTTAATAATTATTAACTACATAAGTGTAGAACTACATGGTTCCCCAGTTTTGTGTTTAATTATAAATTACATTTATTATATAATTTTCATGACAATTCCAATTACAAAGTCAATTATTTAAATTCAGTTACAATTTAATTAAAATTACGATAGCAACAGATTTTTAAATTACAATTACACCATAATTGTAATTAATTATCAATTATGAGATTACAATTATATTTGGTTTCTATTTTGGGGGGCCAAATCCGGCCCTTTGGAGCATCATATTTGGCCTGCAGGAGAAAGTAAAAATGACAGAGAAAACATGAATCATTGTGTAAATGAAACTCAACAATATTTGCAGGGGCTCACAGGTTCCCCAGTGCTTGTATCGCAAGATTGCAGTCATTTTTAATGTTAAACAGAGGGGAGAAAAAAACTACACAATTCCTTCAAAATCCTTACATTTTCCTCAAATTATGACATAATATTTCCCTTAATTAAACAGAAATTGGTCAAAAAATCAAGAAAATTTAAAGTTAAGATCTCATTAGGATGGATATACTGTATATATCATTTATTGCTTAGATATGGTCGGTTTCTTACATATTTTGTATTTTATGTATGCGTAGAAGTGAAAATTAGGGGACAATAATGTTGAAATTAGTTGTTTTCTTGCATAAAATCTGTGGCCCACTTGAGATAAAACTACTCTGTATTTGGCCCCTCAACTAAAATGAGTTTGACACCCCTGGTCTATAGGAACTACATATATATATACAGTCTATATATATATATATATACATATATATATATATATATATATACACACATTGTTGGCATTTGTCAGCATTTGTCAGCATTACAGTACAATCAATACTCTCTCTCCGTCTGTAAAACCCCAGCCAACACACACTGTTGTTCACACTGTCCTCCATCTCTATAGCGATGGCAAATGGGCCGTACTGAGATCAGCCAACCATGGATCTCATCTCAGATAAGACGGTGAACCTGTCAACGCACATGACACGAGTAGCTAACATATGCTTTTAGAACTCATAAACGCACACAACACCAGCAGACAAGAAGTGTAAGAGCAGGGCCTTGTGAGAAGTGGAAAAAAATAATAATTCTGTTATCCTGTAAAAAACACCATGCTGACTGAATAAACAAAGGGATGCAGCGGTCAGCAGGACAAAAAAAAAAAAAGTGATAATCTGCTGCTGTATCCACATCGTAGCCCAGTGACCTGTGAAAGAAAAGTCTGTGGACTGTCCTTGTGATTATTTCATCAGCAATGTAGAAGTTGGTTAAGCTGTTGTGTCAAATCCAGTGATTTCTAAGCTATTGTGTTTCAAGGTTGACAGGGTGGTCCGACTAAGACTTTGAATGAAAGGGGGGGAGAAGCGCATTGTTGCAATAAACCAGGGGTCACCAAAACGGTAGGGCTGGGCAATATATCAAGATTCAAGCTATATCATGTTTTCTATCTTGGCGATATAGAAAATTATAATATCGCCTACATTGATATATATATATATTTTTTTTTTTTTTTTTTGAGTTGATTTTGTTTGAAAATACTTGTTTTAGAAGTTGCTGCTTTCATTACTTCTCAGAACAGGATTACAAGCACAGTTAGATGGATTTTTAAGTGCATCCTAACCCGGACCTTCCACTAAACATTCACACGAAAGAGCTCACTCACACGTGCTGTCCCTTTTAGGAGAAAAAGCCAAGTGGCACAAGCTATATTTTCAAAAACGAAAGTGGATTTTTTCTCAAATTTAATGAAAATGAAACAACTGCATAAATTGGGAGAAATAATGTGTTTCATGTTGAAACCTCAACATTTACTACCTTTAATATGTTGCGATTTGAAGGAAATTAACTTTGATCTCCTTACATGTTTTGACTGTCAACTGCCAGTCTTCTTCTGATCACTTTGATGTGAAAAACAGTAGCCTGAATCAATTAAACCTTAACATCATTATTCAAAAAGATGACAAAAAGATCTTGCTGGGATTATTGCGTGGAAGTCAAGGAAACATCAAAGCGACCAGCAGACTTCTCTGAAGAAGACTGGCAGTTGACAGTCGAAACATGTCAGGAGATCAAAGCAACTTTCCTAAAAAAACAGTTGTCTGAATAAATGAAACATTAAAATTATTCAAAAAAAAGCAAAAATAACTTGCTGGAATTATTTCCAACCTTTTTTGCTCGTCTTCCTTATTATCTTGACCTCTAATTAAGTTGAAACTGTGAAAATGTTGTGTTTAAGAAGTGCTTTTTTAACTGGTAGCCACTATGTGGTACCTATGAAGTAGCTCACGGTTTTAGAAAAGTTGGTGACCTCTGCAATAAACACTGTGATACAAACAACCTGACGATATGTCATTGGCAATCTGTGGCTAAGCCTCTTTCTCACATCCAGAAGCTTTCAATTCAGATGACTGTAAGCACAACTAATCCATACCATTATACGCACTGAGAGGGGAAGTGGAAAACCTATTTAACATTATTCCATTACAGAGAACACTTGTCTTCATATCTAATGAGTGAGATAATAGAACAAAAATGATAGGTAACACCTTTAAAACGGCTGAATAGCTTTTCCGTGAATACATCAGTGCTTCTCAAAGCGACAGCAGTTTTTCAACTTTGGGGTCGTGACCCCCTGTGATGTCACTTAGAATGTGTTAAAAAACATACTGATTAAAAATAGTTTAATTGAACATATATATATATATATATAAAAAAAACTCTAACTCTTCCTCACCCACTGTGGGCGGTCTATTTTTCCTTCCAGTTCGGGTCCTCTACCAGAGGCCTGGGAGCTTGAGGGTTCTGCGCAGTATCTGTTCCTAGCACTGCACTTTTCTGGACCGAGATGTCTGATGTATTTCCTGGGATCTGCTGTAGCCACTCTTCCAGTTTGGGGGTCACTGCCCCGAGTGCCCCAATGACCACGGGCACCACTGATGCCTTCACCCTCCAGGCCTTCTCCAGTTCTTCTCTGAGCCCCTGGTATTTCTCTAGTTTCTCGTGTTCCTTTTTCCTGATGTTGCAGTCTCTCGGTATTGCTATGTCAACCACAACGGCTTTCCTCTGCTCTTTGTCCACCACCACAATGTCTGGTTGGTTCGCCATTACCATTCTGTCCGTCTGTATCTGGAAGTCCCAGACTTTGCTTCTCTCGACGAGGTCAGTCGCACTCTCTGTTTCTCCCTCCCTTCCTTTCTTATCTCTCCCAGCTGCTGCTTTGTCAGGTCTTGTGAAACTAACAAGAGCCTCTCTCTGCAACTCATCCAAAACCGGAATAATGGAATTAATTAGTTGGTCTCTCAGTGCTATCGATCAGATTTTTTCGACGCAAAGAACCAGGGGTGGTGACCCCGCATGTCCAAGCGGGACGTTTGCGGCTGGATACACACTTGACCCTTGGAACAAGTGGCGAGTTGTGTGTCTGTCCATCCTTTCCGTGGAAGACGTGGAGGACATCTACATGATTGGAATAATGATAGTAGGCATGCTGCTGATCGGAGCTGGTGGCTTCCTAATCTATCGAAAAGTCCGTACTACGCTGGTGACTGTTTTGGAAAAGCTGCCAGTGATTTCTGAAGGATGTAGCAGGGCTCTGAACACTCAGACTCATGTGTTGATCGATATCAAAAGCAAGCAAGAGCTGCCTTTGGATCGTCTACGCGTTATGGATAACAACTGGGAGAAGTTAGAGACCAGGCTTGGAAGTGGAAACTAGGCCACTCATTGGATTACAGCAGAGAGACCCAGGACAGAAGGCTATTGGAAATTAACATAGCCTGTATCAAATCACATTGCTTATCTCCCTTTCGGCTCCCCAGCCAGCCAAGGCTAAAGCCAAGGTTGTCTCAATTCTTATCACCAGGAAGTTTCTGCAGACGGCGGCTCTTACCCCCACTCCCTCCCCCCGCTCCCTCCCTACATTCCTCCTGGAACTGTTGATGCTGAACTTTTCCACACGTCATCTGGTTGTCAGTAACGCAGCTACAGGTCTTCAACTTCAAATGCCTCGTCGGCCATCTTTCCCCACCTCCCATCCACAGCTGCATGGAGGCGTGGTTGCAGCGCCGACTGGCAGCCCGCCCATGTCCCCAAACGGCTGGACTCCTGTTGTTCTTCCCACCTGACCCCCTCCCCCAGCCAACCTCCCACCCAACCCTTCCTACATGCCTTGTCTCGAGTTGTTTGACTGTGTCATGCTTACATTTGTTTGCAGAGGCGTTTTTTTTCCTGGTTTCACACTGCTTTCTCTGTTTAGGGAAATCAGTTTCAAACTGGCAGTTTTTTTTCCCCTCACCCCTCCTCTCCTCCTGTTATTGATCCTTTTTTCACCTAAATATGTGGGCGCCGCAAATGGCTGCTCCGGTGTGTTGATGTGTCTCCTTTCACTGCAACTACCTAGTCAAATTCCTCGTATTGTTCTAAACTGTACCTGGTCAATAAAAGATTCTGATTCTGATTCTGATTCTGATTCTGATTCTGATCTTAGCTCGGTCATTCTCTACCACCTTTGGAGGTGTTTCCCACTTTGACCTTGGGGTTTCCAGCCCATACTCTGCACAGATGTTTCTGTACACTATACCAGCCACTTGGTTATGGCGCTCCATGTAAGCTTTCCCTGCCAGCATCTTACACCCTGCAGTTATGTGCTGGATTGTCTCATTGGCCTCGTTGCACAGTCTACACCTGGGGTCTTGTCTGGTGTGGTAGATCTGGGCCTCTATTGCTCTGGTGCTCAAGGCCTGCTCCTGTGCAGCCATGATGAGTGTCTCTGTGCTGTCCTTCAGTCCAGCTCTGTCTAGCCATTGGTACGATTTCCTGATATCCACCACTTCAGTTATGTTTTGGTGGTACATCCCATGTAGGGGCTTGTCCTCCCATGATGGAACCTCCTGCACCTCATCCTTGTTCCCCATTGTCTGAGACATTCACTGAGCACGTCATCTGTTGGAGCCTTGTCCTTGATGTATTTATGGATCTTGGATGTTTCATCCTGAATAGTGGCTCTCACGCTCACTAGACCTCGGCCTCCTTCCATCCTTATATATATATAGTTGAAATAAAATGCAGTATATAGAAAAGAATAAAGACAAAAAGGAAGAAAAATACAAAATAAGTATAGTGTAAAAAATATATCTGAGTTGGTGCACTAATCCTGTCTACTGTGTATTTGTTAATTTATTAGACAGTATAACAACAAACAAATTCTTTGGTGTTTGCCAGAAATGTGATATAAAAAAGGGGTAATGATCTAAAAAAAGGTCGGGAACCACGAAGCTAAAGTGTTCAATAAGTAAATGATGCAACTGATTAAAAAGTAGAGGAAAGCTTCAACAAAATAAGAGTTTTCAAACAAGCAAAATTCTGTCTTGGAATAAGTATTCCATACTTCCTTAGAAGATACTGTAAATCCACCTCTACAAAGAAAGAAATGGGAAGTTGAAATTCTAACCAGATGAGGATGTTCCCAATCAGGAGCTTTTAGGGTTTCCTTGAAACACATCAAAATCAATAGAAATCAGATCTCATTTTCATTCAGGCTTCACAAGGTGAGACTTTTTTTGGACGGATGATTTTAATTTTGAATGTCGTATATTCAGAGGTGAAGTACTCACGTTACTGTAATTGAGTTGCTTTTATTGTTTTTTTGAGTAGATTTCTAAATCAGTAATCTCACTTGTACTCAAGTACATTTTAAAAGAAGTGTAACGACGAGATGACGTTACACATGGACTGTTATAATGTATACATGGTAAATTGTGTGAACAGACTGGCAGTGCTTAATGAAATTAAGAAGACACATTCTGTGGTATTGATTTAATGAATTTACTTGAATTGACATCATGAGGACAGGTGATGAAGCACATGGTTGAGGCCACAGGGTTTCAGCATTCATCTAGTGATAAAAACAGAAAATACATTTTAAGATACTGTAATTGATAAATAACTTAGCAGTGACATGATAGATAAAACCATTAAATATGTTCTCTTATTCTGGGTGTGATTGAAATGCAATATACAGCAATGCTTACCTGTGCATGGTCTCTTCCTCTTTCCTGTGGTGTCCTGGTGAAAGAATTCCCCGGGGGCTGTGGACACCTTTTTATAGTTCCAGGTGGGAGAAACCAAGAGGGACTAAGGAACAGGGGAGCTTGATGTTTAGAAATCAATGTAAATAATTAGTTGAATCATTTAGGGGATCTGAATAAGGTTAATTATATTAATAAAGGGTTATTGTTTATGATGGTGTCTGTTAAGAATTATTTGTGTAAATATTTATGTTGTACTGTTAATATGTAAATCAAATGTCACCCCATGCTTGGTACAGGCTAATTAAGGATGCACCTGTATATAGGGTTCTCCATTCTGGTCAGTAGTGAGTTGAATGGAGATTGAAATGCACTGTGCTTGTGGTGCCAATGGAAAATAAAAAGACAAAATCCTGATGCATCAAAACTCTGGAGCCTGGTTGCCTCATTGATTGCCTCCACTGCTACGGTTGCTCTTTGACAAGTGGTGTCAGAAGTGGGATCAGCAGGACTTTAAGGAGGAACCATGACCAGAGGAAAGAAAGGGGAGCTGATGGTGGAGCCAGATGATGGTGAACCAGCTACCTCAGCAGAGCGGCAAGGTGCATCAGCAGCCAGCAGCCCGGACGGTTTGGAGGAGTTGACAAACTTGGTCAAATCTCTGGTCCATTCTCAGGCATCAAGGGACCAGCAGATGGAAAAGGAGTCTGGACGCCAAGACCAAAGATGGAGAAGTATGCAACACCAGTTTACTCAGATTCAAGCACAAATGAGAGAATTAAAAGAGGACTATGAGAACAGAGTTCTTGGTCCAGACGGACACAATGATGACATTGATTATCATCGTGGAGCTCCAAACCAACTCCAGCAGCAGGAGGAGCTACAGCAACCTACCCCAGGGAGGACACCTAGCATCCAACGTGAGCCAAAGCTGTTACCGCTCTCTCATAGTGAGGATATTGAACATTACTTGACAACGTTTGAAAGGATTGCGACTGTCTGCCGTTGGCCAAAAGAAGAGTGGGCTATCCAGCTGATCCCTCTACTCACTGGTAAGGCACGGAGTGCGTATGTCCACATGGATATTGCTGACACGGAAGACTATGATAAACTGAAAGATGTCATTTTGGCCAAATATGAGATTACAGCTGACACCTATAGGCGACGGTTTCGTTCCCTGGACATCAACCAAGGTGAATCCCCCCGTGAACTCTATGTGCGGCTGAAGGATCTGTTCAATAAATGGACAAGGCCAGAGACTTCCACAGTTAAAGACATCTCAGAGATGTTAATACTGGAGCAGTTTTTGAGAATGGTGGGACCTGAGCTGGAAGTCTGGATCCGAGAACGGGACCCGAGGTCGGCAGAGGAGGCTGCCCGTCTTGCAGAGGTTTTCCTCTCAGCCAGAACAGGAACGGGATCGAGACAAACCACCTTGGGCCGAGACAACAGCTTTGCCAGACGTAAGTCCAATGGGGGTGAGAGGAGTGGTCATTCTCAGGTCAGACATCAGTCTAGCTCTAGACAACCTTCCCCTAGTCGACCAAATAGCAATAAGAAATTTTTTTCTGCATCCAAGCCAGACATACGTTGTTATCAGTGTAATGAGTTTGGTCACACCCAATACACATGCCCTGCCACCAGACAAAATAAGCCCTCTCTTCTATGTTCATTTCCCAGACCCACCCACCCAGCACATGCTCCAGTTCAGGTTGAAGCACTTACTACTCCTGCATTAGTAAATGGCCAACGAAAGGAGGCTCTTCTTGACTCGGGTTGTTTTCAGTCTGCTGTTCTGCCTAGTTTAGTGCCAAGGGAAATGTGGGGTGAGATGACTTCCAACATTAGTTGTGTACATGGGGATGAGAAGTTGTATCCCACAGCGGAGATTTATCTTACAGTAGGGGGTCAGACTTATCTTCTTACTGTAGCATTAGTGCCCACACTTCCATATCCAGTTGTTCTTGGTCATGATGTTCCAACTCTGCTTGACTTAATAGAGCAGGAGAGACAAGTTGCACACCACAAACGTCCTGTTAATAGGCCAGTTCAAAGTGCCCAACCAGCAGTATGCAATAGTGTAATGACTAGGGCTCAGAAAGAAAGAAATACCCTAGAAATGTTACCGTTTTTTCATTCTGACCTCGGATCAGAACCAGTGAAGCGATGTAAGTCAAAGGCCCAGAAAAGGAGAGAAAAATTGTGGAGTACAGCCAGAATCCAGGTTGATGAAGCATGCCCCGAACAGGTTAATAATGACGTTGTCCCTTCTGATATTGTTAAACTACAGCAAGCTGACCCCACACTAAAACCATGGTTTGAAATGGTCTCAGAGGTTGAAGGAGTGAGGAATGGCAAAGTAAATTGTGTCTCTGACATAGACTATGTTATTAAAAATGGCATACTTTACCAGCGTCAAGGTGAAGCTGAGACTTTGGCGGTACCACAGAGCCTTACATATAAGGTAATGGAGCTGGGTCACTCAATCCCATGGGCAGGCCACCTAGCGTTCCAAAAAACTCTCCGCAGGGTAGGCAGTAGGTTTGCATGGCCTGGAATGTATACTAATATTAAAAACTTCTGTGCATCCTGTGAGACATGTCAGTTAACATTCCCTAGAATGGTAGCCCGTGCTCAACTACAGCCACTGCCGATCATAGATACACCATTCGAAAGAATAGGCATGGATGTAGTGGGTCCCCTTGAGAGGACAAGCTCAGGGAATCGATACATTTTAGTAATCTGTGACTATGCCACTCGTTACCCCGAAGCCTTTCCTCTTAAGGCTGTGAAAGCTAAACATGTTGCTAACTGTCTTCTACAGCTCTTTTCAAGGGTAGGCATCCCTAGGGAGGTTCTCACTGACTGTGGCACAAATTTTCTTTCTAAGATGTTAAAGCAGGTGTATCAGTTGTTGGGGATAAAGCGCATTAAGACCACTCCCTACCACCCCCAGACAGACGGTTTGGTTGAAAGGTTTAATCAAACTTTGAAAAATATGTTACGCAAGTTTGTATCCCAAACTGGGTCAGACTGGGACCAGTGGCTTCCCTACCTACTGTTCGCCTACAGAGAGGTTCCACAAGTGTCGACAGGGTTCTCCCCCTTTGAACTGTTGTACAGTCGGCAGGTGAGAGGCCCACTTGACCTTCTGAAAGAACATTGGGAGAAACCAAAGGCTGAGCGTGACAATGTGGTGGCCTATGTCCTGAAGATGAGGGACAGATTGGAGCAGATGACGGCACTGGCACATGAACACATGAGATCGGCGAAAGAGAGCCAGAAGACCTGGTATGACAAGAGTGCCAGAGAAAGAACTTTCCATCTGGGGCAAAAGGTATTGCTGCTGCTCCCATCCAATGACAGTAAGCTGCTGGCAAGATGGCAGGGACCGTATGAGATTACGAAATGTCTGGGTAAGGTCACCTATGAACTGTACATGCATGATAAAAAGAAAAAACATCAGGTATTTCATGTTAACCTGTTGAAAGCATTTAAGGAGCCTTCCTTTGAGCACTCTATCCAGAACCTTCTCATCTGTCCTGCAATGGAAGAGGATGAAAAGGAGCCATTACTTCTTCCCGACATTGCTGAGCATGCTGCAATGGATGTATCGCATCTGACCGTGGTCCAGCAGGAGGAGGTGAGAGTACTTTTGGATCCGGAGCTTTTCCAACACAAGCCGGGTTTTACAGACCTGGTCCAGCATAAAGTCCACCTTAAGCAGGATGCTCTTGCCAAGCGCAAGAGCTACAGGATCCCGGAGAGGTTGGTGCCACGGCTTAAGAAGGAGATCGACTCTATGTTGCAGATGGGCATCATTGAGACGTCAACCAGCGAATGGTGCAGCCCGGTGGTATTGGTTCCGAAAAAGGACAGTTCATTAAGGTTCTGCATTGACTTCAGGTACCTGAATTCTGTATCAAAGCTTGAATCCTACCCAATGCCTCGTATTGATGAACTGCTGGAAAGAGTGGGAAGGGCAGAGTTCATTACAACGCTTGACCTAAGTAAAGGGTATTGGCAGCTGGCCCTTGCGCCAGAGACAAAAGAGCTCACAGCTTTTGTAACACCCTACGGCAAATTCCAGTTTCAGGTGATGCCATTTGGTCTCCAGGGGGCACCGTCAACTTTTCAGCGACTTATGGACCAAGTGCTGAGAGATGTGTCACAGTTTGCAGCAGCTTATCTGGATGATGTGATTATCTACAGTCGCTCCTGGACGGACCATGTTTCTCACCTTCGCCAGGTGCTACACCGGATTAAGGAAGCTGGTCTAACCATTAACCCGGGCAAGTGTGCACTTGCACGCCACCAGGTAGAGTACCTAGGCCATGTTGTTGGACAGGGGGTTGTCAAGCCTCGTGTGGGGAAGGTGGATGCTATCCGTTCTTATCCTGTGCCGACCACAAAGAAAAAGGTGCGCTCTTTTCTTGGATTGATGGGTTGGTACAGTAAATTTGTTCCTCATTTTGCTTCTCGAGCAGCCGTATTGACTGAACTCACCAGAGCCTCAGCACCGAACAAAGTAAAGTGGACTGACGAATGTGACAGAGCGTTCAGCGACCTCAAGGCAGCTATCACAAGTGAGTCTGTTCTCCACAGTCTGGATTTTTCTCGCCCGTTTACACTACAGACGGATGCTTCTGGTGTTGGCCTGGGTGCAGTGCTTCTGCAGGACATTGAGGAGGTGCGGCGCCCTGTTCTTTTTCTGAGTCGGAAACTACAGGACAGAGAGACAAGGTACTCAACAGTGGAGAAGGAGTGCCTAGCAATGAAGTGGGCAATCAGTGCTCTACGGTATTATCTGCTGGGACGTCACTTCCTTCTTGAGACGGATCATCGATCGCTACAATGGCTAAACAGGATGAAAGACTCCAATATGCGTCTTACCGGTTGGTATATCTCTTTGCAGCCTTACAACTTTACAGTACAGTACATTGCTGGAAAGGACAACCTGGTAGCAGACTGTCTTTCCAGAGTACATGAGAATGGAGGTACTGTACTGCCGGAGAAGGGGGAGGAAATGTAACGACGAGATGACGTTACACATGGACTGTTATAATGTATACATGGTAAATTGTGTGAACAGACTGGCAGTGCTTAATGAAATTAAGAAGACACATTCTGTGGTATTGATTTAATGAATTTACTTAAATTGACATCATGAGGACAGGTGATGAAGCACATGGTTGAGGCCACAGGGTTTCAGCATTCATCTAGTGATAAAAACAGAAAATACATTTTAAGATACTGTAATTGATAAATAACTTAGCAGTGACATGATAGATAAAACCATTAAATATGTTCTCTTATTCTGGGTGTGATTGAAATGCAATATACAGCAATGCTTACCTGTGCATGGTCTCTTCCTCTTTCCTGTGGTGTCCTGGTGAAAGAATTCCCCGGGGGCTGTGGACACCTTTTTATAGTTCCAGGTGGGAGAAACCAAGAGGGACTAAGGAACAGGGGAGCTTGATGTTTAGAAATCAATGTAAATAATTAGTTGAATCATTTAGGGGATCTGAATAAGGTTAATTATATTAATAAAGGGTTATTGTTTATGATGGTGTCTGTTAAGAATTATTTGTGTAAATATTTATGTTGTACTGTTAATATGTAAATCAAATGTCACCCCATGCTTGGTACAGGCTAATTAAGGATGCACCTGTATATAGGGTTCTCCATTCTGGTCAGTAGTGAGTTGAATGGAGATTGAAATGCACTGTGCTTGTGGTGCCAATGGAAAATAAAAAGACAAAATCCTGATGCATCAAAACTCTGGAGCCTGGTTGCCTCATTGATTGCCTCCACTGCTACGGTTGCTCTTTGACAAGAAGTAAAAGTAATTTGTTACATTTCCACACCTAACAGTTACTGAGAAAATTATAGTTGTGAAACTACAAAAAATGAAATGACCAAACAACTATCAAATGCATCACATCATAACCTGATTAAATGTAATACCACACCAAAACAGCATTGAATGCTGGTTATTTTCTCAGTTTTAGAGTTTATAAATGTAGCTGTACGTAAAGCCTGTGGATTTGTTCTAATTTAAATTGAATTTATTGGTGTTATTTTATTTGAAAAATAATTATACACTTTGGCAAACGTTTTATTTTATACAGATGCCTTTGTGGAAAATAAATTAAGTTCCAATTGTGCAAGAAACAGGACTGAATCATAACACAATCTGATCGCTAGAGCGAACATGGGCTCGACTGTAAACGGTCGCATATACAGACCTTGTAGTCGCTGTTAGTTTACCAATAAACGGTAAGAGATTCGTCACTTTTATAATATAATAATAAGTATTGACTAGGCCACTGGGAGTGAGGCCCAAGGCCAAGGCAGGCTGACTTGATAATACTGTATCATGTTTTTCTGCAGTCAGTGCCTTCTCCTCGTCCTTCTCTGTCTTCTCTATTTAATTTATCTATTGAATATCTTGAATGTCTTAGTATTTTATGCACCGCCTCCTTTTCCTTCCCATCTTCCATTCTTCCATTCCATTCAGACAGTGTCCTGTACACTAAAATACCCGTGTGTGATTTTGTGTTGTAAAAACACACACAAATCGGCAGAAACCTGTGTGTGCAAAGGTATTAGTGAACAGAAATTAAGTATTTATAGAAGAGGATTATCCTATGCTTTAGCAGCAGCAGCAGAGTGAGATTCAGAAAATCAGCAGCTCCGTGTTTAACAGCACGAGTTTCACTGTCTCTGCTGAGCTCGTCTATTATGGATGCAGTGATCGCTCATCATGACGAGGGAAGCTTCTAACCTCAGACCAGCCTTCGTCATCACTGGCTGGATGACTCTTTGCTTGGGTTCCATAAAGCTATACGTTTCCTCATGTGTAATAGTTCATATTTCTTTGTTGGTGTTGAATGACAACGTCCAATATACACTTTACTCCATGATGACAGATGCATTCACTCCACCTCAAAAACATGTTTAATGTTTATTTAACTGAATTAATTAGCATTTTTTGTCAAGACAATAGTTACCAAACATCTTGTCCTGTGTCTTGTATATTCTCTAAGCTGGAAACCTGCTTGTTTTTTCCAATATGTTGGTACCAATTAACTCTATTGAATCTAGACCAACAGAGTCAAACTAGTGTTTGCACTCACCCTGATTTTCATTTTATTTTTTTGCACTCTTATCTTTTTTTTTGTTATCTATTCTATTAAAAATCCTTGTAGTTTGCACTGACTGAAAGACTTTTGCAATTTCCTTGTAGTTGTTACAATGACAAATAAAGTTCTATTCTCTTAAGAGGACCACATTTGGGAAAAAAAAGAAAGATAAACTAGCAATTTCAACTTTAATATGCCCTTGCTTGCACTTCCACATCTACATAATAAGTAAAGTATGTAAGGCAATGACAATATCCTTACACTAAGTGACAGATATCAGTCCCTGAGGGATCTTCATGTCAAGATGCCTTGATTTTTTGACCATTTTTTGTGTAATTTAAAGGAATTTAGTACGAAATTGATTAATGAAGATACAGCACCATCCATTACAAATTATAAATATCATCCCGTGACCAAATTGTGCCAAAAAAATGAGACCAAAACTCTTTGTGTTGTCAATTTCTACAATAACGTTGTCTGACTTGAACGTCTGTACCATCATGAAGGAATTAAACTGAAGCTTTTTTCCAGTTGATATAATGGAGTTATTGGGTGGAGCCTTCACTTAAGGTGCCAGGACGGAGAAGGTTTTAGCTGCTTGGTTCCATTTATAATTCATGTTTGATCAAAGAGAGTGACCTACTGGAAACCACAGTCAGGTCACCAAGCCAACTAAATGTACGTTGTTCAGGAATGTATTCATAGAGTAGAGGCAGCTTATCAGTTCACTCTGATTATAGTATGACTATAGTACAGAATTAGATTTTTTTTTTTTGTTGCCGATATCCGATATGCTGATATTGTCCAACACTAAATTTCACATTTCCATTATTAACCGATACTGATATTTACATAGACCCCCTCCCCAAACCTTACGTTAGGTCACATGATATACTGTATATCCATGGAATTAATGTTAAACCTAGTTTTATTGTAATGCCCCACTGGATGTATTCCACAAATAAGCTTCATCTATACAAAATAAGAAAACTTATTCAACTTGAATAATGTAAAAAGTACCATATTAGTTTTTGTCTCAAACAACAACACGTATTCATTTTTCCAATATCTGTGAAAAGGCTAATAGGATAGTGATGTCGACCAAAATTACATTGTATGGCAAATATGGGCCAATAATATTGGTGGGTGGTATTTTACTATTTTACTGGAAAAACAGATTTCACTCCTCTACACAGTAGTTGCAACAAATTATACTTTTCCTTTCTTATTGTGTCCTCCCTAACTCCTTTACCCTTGTATTGCCACCCCCCTCCCTCCCACTCAGGTGTAACACTGCCCTCTCTTTTTTTTATATCTTTCTCCGTAATAAAGTATATCTTATCTTTTCTTCAGGAGGGCTTGTAACAGTTTCAGTTATGCAAAATAATAAATATAATATTGATTTTTTTAATTTATTTTTTTAACAAGAATAAAACATGCATATTTGTCACACAAAAAAATGCACTAATATCTGAAATAAAGGGGGGTAAACCAGTTTTTTTCCCTAAATTCTTTGGTGACGCAGTTTCCTCACCTGCTGCAAGGAATTCACTAAGATTGCAGCAATGATTAGTGCACGTGCAGAAGTGGTGCAGAACGCCCTATTCAAATGAGCATTTTGTATGTTTTGTTGAATATGGAGCGTGAAGGAGAGCTGAGTGCGCGGAAGCGAAAAAATTCATTTGATGCAGCAGAATTGGAGGAGTTAGTAGAGGAAGCTAATAACAAAATGGATGAATGACATCAAAGACACCGATAGATAGACAGAAGGACTTGTGTCAAAAAGAGGAGCCCTGCAAGTTGGATGCAGAGCGGAGTTGGAGAATTACACCCAATTTCTCAGACGTTTGTGAATAAAGGAGTTCAACAGCAATTAAATCCCGACAACATTTGGTCTGTTTGGAAGAGACCAAACGTATCGTTAGCCTCTCTGGTAACTAGCCTGATGCTAGTGTGTGTGCGCACTGCGCACAGATGTTTGAGGGCGTGTTTGTCTGCTCTGCACAAGTGTTTGTTTGTGCGTGCATGCACGTATGTGTGAGAATAGACCATCCTAAGTCAATTTACTGCAGTGTTTCCTATAGCAAGCGCCTACAGCAGGACATGCAGGTGTGTTCTAAATCAACCTCTATCTGCAGACCTCACACACTTTATTTAGTAAGCAACTAATACGTTACATGCTCTGCACCTGCAATGCCAACAAAATTAAGTTGTTATACTTTTCATCAAGAAAAACATACATTTCCATCGGTGAAACTAAATGAGGAGAGTAAAAGCATTAAGAGTGCAGTTCCTTAAAGCACATTACTGGCCTTACTTTACAGCACTGTGGCACTTTTATTTTCTTATTTGTTAACATGCCTGTTGGGTATTTTAAGATGAGGCACTATTCATTTTTGTATTAGACATTTTTATTTAATATTATTTAATCTTGCACTAAAGTGATTTTTTTTTTTTAAATTTATTGCTTGATAGATCAAGTTACGTCACAGAAGGGCTTTGTTTAGGGTTGAATGGTAAAATAAGGTGAATAAAATAAATAAGGGACATCCTGGATCTGTTTTTTTGCTCTTCTTTATCTTTTTAATGTATTATAGAAGTATCGGATCGGGACTCGGTATCGGCTAATTCACAAAATTAAAGGACTCGGAGGCAAAAAAACCTGATCGGGGCATCCCTAGTTTTAACATGTTCTTAAAATTGTGAATTCATTCATCCCAAATATATTAACTCGGGGTCTGAAAATTCCATCCCTCGGTCGTCTTTCCTCTCCCCTGCCCCGTCTCCTCACAAATATCACTGCTGTCATCACTGAGCAAAACATTTGTACAGTTGCCATCTGGGTGTGTGACGTGCTAAATTTATACAGAAAAAGAGAGGCAGCAATCAAGTCCAGGTTTCATGAATTGCATTGCGTCCCCTCCATTAATTTTGTTTGCATGTCCTCCTCCTAATTTTGCTCGCCTTGTGAGCTCCGCCTACTGTACATATTCATTAGGAGGAAACACGCTAAATGGATTGAGGTCGCATTGCAACGTGCAGCAGTCGTGCACTCCTGATTCCCTAAGGTTTGTATGGCTTATTAGCGCGTGGAGTGTTGTTTGCACACGTTTTAATACACCTAAACCTTTAGTAAATCCGCCCCATAGTGTTTACTAATGACGACATGTGCAGACATAGTGAGAGATAAAAAGAGAGAATGGTGGAGGGCCTTCCAGCGCTTTGGGCATTTTTTGGCTGGGAAAAATGTCTGTAAGTGTCATCTTTTTCCCCCTTAAAGGACTCAACGCATTGTTGTCGTTGTTGGACTGGAGAGGGTTGTGGTGTTAAATGTTTTTGTGGAGCTGTGTTACTTGTGATCTGCCTCTTGTCATGACACGTTCGGGGGAAAAGTCAACATAGATTTGCACGTGTCTTTTTAATTAGCGATGCTGGAAAACAATCTGGGCATTTCAATTAAATCTCCAGTATTAAATCCAGTGTTATTACAGTAATCAGCGGGGGTGATGCTCCTTATCTGCTTAGTGGAGTCACAGCTACAGCTACAGGCCATATTCTTATTCCAAATAATTAAAGCACAAGTGCAAAAAAGAGCCAAACAATGTGTGGTAAAAATGTTAATTCCTTTATTTTTCTGATTAATCCAAAGGCCATAATATCAGTTTAGTTCAAGTCACTGAAACACAATTTTGGATGATTATAGGTTCATACCATCTAGCATCTTTGTAATTTCCATGTTCTGCTTGTTTTTATAAGACTTTTCTCTAGGTACTTTGTTTTAATCCAATAGTAAAACAAAAGTGAAAAAAACTGTAACGCAGTCCATAGCTCTCTAATGGGCTGGTAACAGGTCTGCCTTGTGTTCTGACAGAGCTAGATATGCATGACTGGGTCCTAAAAATAAATGGAAAAACATACCTATGACTATTATCCTCAAATATTACACATTTTACCCTTGGGGTCAATCTGACCCCAGAGAGATTTGCCTCCAGAAAATTATTTTCAGAAACCTGTTATTGTTGTTGTATTAGGCACTTTGTTTAATTTTGAAACACATAAATAACGCCTTGGGAATGATGATCACAGGAGGACATTTGATTTTAAATACCAAGTAGCTCGTACTACTTTAGGACTAATATGCTTGTCTGTTGTCGGCGTAAGGCTGTGGAATGCTCAACAAAATAATCTGAAGGTTTGTACAAATATTTGTCAATTGAAAAATGTAAGAAAAAATATAGGGCTAAAAAAAAAAATCTGCAAATATGCTTCAGAAATTCGACTCGGGGTGTGATTTGTACATTTTGATTTGTACATTTTTAGGTTATTAGAGATCACTAGGTTTTACAGGTGTGTATTTTTTAGTGGCATCTGACCCTGACTTTTAGTCTAGACCTGACCTGGACTGATGGTTTGTCTTTCCCTTCAAAGAAAACCTCCTGCGCCACAATATATAGGATTACTAGTCTGGAATAACCAGCAGCCTGTGCAACTCATATAAGATTACGAGACTGGAATATCTAATCCTTGCTACCTGACATGCACTTTGAAATCCTGTCAGCCTTAATGGATGAGCATATGGGCTTTTCAGATAGAATTACCAAGATTATGTGAGCAAGATGAGGAGTTCAGGGTTATTATTTTTAAAGGTTTACCTATGCCACTTCTTGCAGGTGTGGTCATATTTGTGCGTAATTAACCCTTATGGTACTATGGTAAGTAATACAAAATGTATATACGTATGCACATACTGTATTATGCAAAACAAAAGCAACAATCAAGACAGACTGAACAAGACAATGCCAATCAACATGGCCTGCATCAAGTACTATATATCTGCAAAGAATTTTGAGAACTGACAGTTGTTCCAAACAGTAATAGCAAAAAAAAAAGGCAATATTGGCGTGCTTAAAACATGTAGCTCTCGCCATAATTCACCAGTAAATATCAAAATGTCACACAAACAGAACAAGATTTCACCATTAATTATCAAAATTTAAAACAGAAAACATTGGTTATCTGGTTTTTGTAATTTAAGTATTTTTGCTTTGGTTTTATATCAGTTAAACCAAATAACTACACCGTTTATTTGTTTTTTTTTAAATTTTATTTTGAAACAAAATTTCCAAAAAAAACGAACGATACACGGATTCAGCATTTATAGTATATTGCATTAATTATCACTTTTAAGGGAAACTGCAATTATTGAGGTAGCTACACTTATAGCCACATGATCTGTTTTTTTTTTTTTTTTTTTTTCTTGGTACCAACAAGAAAAAAATATTCACATTATTATAATATTAAGATCAATGACCAGTTAGTTCAGTTCTGTGCTGGCACCACTGGTTAGTCCAGTGGTTTTTGGTGAATCCCCACTGGACAACTCTTGCCACTTTGCCGTGTATTCCTTTATATTCTGATTGTTTCTGACACAATGTGACTGACGCTTCATGTTTGCATATTGTACAAAGAGATGATCAAAGCTTCAATTACATTGTGAAGAAGAATGGCACAACAAAAGAAGAACCAACCTAAAGTCTCAAGTTTGGGACCATTTCACTGAAAACTTATACTACACACCTGAGGTAAAACTAACATCTGTGACATGAAACTAACAGTAATACTGTATGTTGAAGCAGCACAAAACTATTTCATAAATATAAATCTCAATAACATTTCACCATGGTTGAAAGGAAGACAATGGTCACATGACTCGAGTGCCAAAAATGTACTTGTCTTTTTAAAAACAACAACAAATGAATTCATATATATTTTGCACAGTCACTGTGTTTTATAGCACTTAAAATATGCGTATATTATGTACATTATATTAAGAATAACTTTTTTTTTTTTCAAAATAATTTGGAAAGAATGCAACGCAAGCTCCATGTATGGGTAAATCTCTTCCAAAAAGCGTATGACTCTGAAGTGTAACAGCTCTGAACCTCCTCTAGCAAACTGTGCAAATGTGTCCTTTGTGGGACTAATAAAGGTTATCTTTATCTGTATCTTTATCTGCCACAGAAATGCTGCTGTTCAAACAACTAATGTGTTATTTATTCCTACCGATTGTTTCTATATTTATCCCTTGTCCGTCGCTCAAAGTCAATCTTTACAGGGTGTACTATTATTGGACACATCGATGCAGTGTCAGTATTGTTCTCACACATGCTGCAATGAAGAAGTTGCTTTGTCAACACAGCCTGTAAGCTGACAGTGTCATCAATGAGGACGGAAGGTTGGATAAGCACCTCACGGAGGGATAGAGAGAGTGACATGAACCCTCTGGTACCTTGTTATTTCTTACCATTTATCTCTCCTATCCCACTTCCAACCAACAAAAAGTGTTAAGCTGAGGAACAAATCAATTATTTACCCCGTCACTAATGCAGTGGGACTTTGCTCCTTTTTTTAATATCATGTACAGCATGTTAGTAAAAGACTTTCTGCATTACACAAGAAAAAGAGTCCTCACATTCTCAGAGGACTTTGATTTGTATGGATACATATGCACAAATGTTTTAGAAGGGACCCATACATGTGTGCTCTTTAAAGAATCGAAAAACAGTTTTCTTTGACCTTGAAGAGCTCTCGCCTGCAGTAGTCCTGCTCGCTCCCCAACGTGACCATAAACCAGCAACCTCAACCAGAGCGAGATGATGAAGAGAAGAAACATAATATTTATTTCACATTGCCAACATCTCAGTTCAACTGCAATAATAGTTTTCTTGTTCTTCTAGAGGACGCAGTTTACCTCAAGTAGAGTATTAAGCATCTCACCTAAAACAATTGGATCATTTAACTGTGACTTTTTCATGAAAACCATGAGTTACAGAACTCTACAGTTGAACGAGTGGGAAAGGTAGATGAGCTAAAATCAAAAACATTGTCCTTTTAACCCTGAAACAAAGATTCATGTCACATCAAGTACAAAAAATTATAAACAATACTCAAATGTAGTAATATATTTAAGAAAATTGATAATTCAGTTGCATGTGCTTGTATTTTTTGGTCGTTTTAAAATACAGTTTCAAGGTTCCAAATATGGCAACACAGATAGGCTACTACAAAAACAATCTGGACCATTTACTCTACGAATGTCATTGAAGATAGATGCAGGTCAAATACCATAAAATGTTCTCTGTGAAAATATAAAGAAATGGGAGTCTCTGGGCAGATGTTGACATTGCAGGTATAGCATGCTCTGTAGCAGGGGAAGAATAGAATTTAATCCCCAAGGTGAGGGTGGATTGGATGATCCTGCATGTGGATGCTTACTCTGCAGGAAAGGAGAGGACGAGTGGGTCCCACACTCCCTTTGCTTCATCAAACAGTGATTGGCTCCTGCGGAGTAAACCTCCTATTGCAGAGCCCACCTATACCATCCCCGCTGACAAAGGAGGGAGCTCAGAGTACAATGCCAGGTGACCCCCATACACAGATTCACAACACAGTAAGTTGGCTGCACTTGTTTTTTTAGTTTTTTTTTTGCTGTGCTTGTGTGTGTGTGTGTGTGTGTGTGTGTGTGTGTGTGTGTGTGTGTGTGTGTGTGTGTGTGTGTGTGTGTGTGTGCTTACCTGTGCAGGTTTGTGAGTATGTGTGGATACCTCGGGCATCTCTGGTTTCGAAAGGGGTTTTAAGTTACTCAAAGGGAGCTTTAATAGAGCTACAGACACTCATTACTCAGAGTCTGGATGAGAGAGAGTGAAGCGGACCAGAGCAGAGGTGGCAGGCAGCACACAGAGGGCAACAACTTTTGCAGAGCTGGGGATAAAGGTGAGTGTTATACACACCTGCTCACAGCTGGATAAAGACTTTTCATAGCGTCCTTCAAATGGTGTTGTGTTGTAGTTGAGATGGTGTCCTGTCCTATAAAGTCACACCTCTGTTTTGGAGTAAATACTTTTTTTTTTTTCTTTCTTTCTCAGGATCAGTATCGTCCATTTGCTGACAAAGCACAATCGATACTCCTTTCTTTACATGCACTCTATATGATATCCTTATGTAAGAGGATTCGGTTCTTTATTCAGAACTGTTATCTATGGGAGCTAGAGGAGTCTTTCGCTGTCCTTGCAGGTACTCTCGGTATCAGGCTGACCATGGGGAAGATTTGGTTGCGATAAGCTAAATGTGATGCCAATTGTCTTGACTAAATCTTGATCGGGTTTGACTTTGTGGGTATAAATCCCACCAAACATTTAGTGTTAAATGGAAGTCAGAGCAGGTGGGTTTGTCCTTTTAATGATTAATCAGAATCAGGAATTGGTTTTTAAATGGAATGAAACAGATTGTAGCCCATGATCAGCAATATTACCATTCTGACAGTGTGTAAGCACTTTCAGCAGAACTTGCAGTGTTTGTGTTTTTTATCATTGGAGCAAAACAACCGTTCAAGCTGAGTATCAGATGGCAGTTTCTTTGCTGATTCAATCCATTGCTGTCTAAAAATATTACACTGCCAAAACAACAACAACAAAAAAAAACAAGTTATTTTTTTTTCTTTACTTTTAACAGATCACCTAAACAACTAAATCCGAAGGTGAGCTCCATCTGCCTGAATGGTCACTACTAGGAGGAGGAGGAAGACCCTGCCAGGATCCACGGTGTGGCACTGGTTGTGATGTCCTCTCTGACTCTGTCCCTCTGACAGAAAGAGCTGAGGACAGTCGAAACCCAGAAAATGGAGGTGCCACTTGTTGACTTTGAAAATATGGATGATGTTGGAATCAACTTGGGTGACCCAAATGACTCCGGGTACCCAACCTCACCCCCTTCCGAAGCCCCAGATCAGAATCTTTTGATCCATCGTCTGAGTTCTCCACAACAGTCGCCAAATCGAGGAAGACGTCGGCATCACTCTGGTCAAGAGGGCTTGTCTCCCTCAACTCCTCCAACTCTCACCACCAAAGCAAACTCCAGTAGTGGCAGTTTGATCTCAAACCTCAAGCTCTTGATCAACAGCGAGTCCCCAACTGACAGCGTCTTTAGTAAAATACCAAAGAATTGTTATGACAATGAAGACTTACTTGAAAAGTACTACATGGAGGAAAAGGATGAAAAGGTTGTAATTAATGTTTCAGGCCTGATGTTTGAGACCCAGCTTAGCACACTGAGTAAATTCCCAGATTCTCTTCTTGGTAACCCCATGAAGAGAATAAGCTATTTTGACTCACTGAGAAACGAGTACTTTTTCGACAGAAATCGCCCATCTTTCGATGGAATCCTGTACTTCTATCAGTCAGGGGGAAGAATCCGCAGACCGGCCAATGTTCCTCTTGATGTTTTTGCGAATGAAATTGTTTTCTATGAGTTGGGTCATGAAGCAATGGAGCAGTTCCGTGAAGATGAAGGTTTCACCAAAGAGCCGGAAGTCCTTTTGCCGACCAATGAGCTTCAGCGACAGTTCTGGCTCCTGTTTGAATACCCAGAAAGTTCCAGTGCAGCCAGATCTGTAGCACTGGTGTCTGTGTTCGTCATCATAATCTCAATCTTTATCTTCTGCCTAGAGACTCTCCCAGAGTTCAGGGAAGATCATGATTTAGTTCAAGGTTTTACTCAGTTGATCAATGGCACCCAAGACGGTTCTGCTCCTCATCCAGCCGCTAAAGACATCATGGCATACCTCACAGACCCCTTCTTCATCGTGGAAACTATTTGCATCATTTGGTTTTGCTTCGAAGCTGGCGTTCGATTTGTGGTGTGCCCTAGCAAAAGTGCTTTTTTCAATAACATCATGAATATCATTGACATATTCTCTATCATTCCCTACTTTGTAACCCTGGGAACAGAGCTGGCCACGACACCTGATGATGATATGAACTCAAGCCAGAACATGTCTTTGGCAATCCTACGAATTATCCGACTGGTCAGAGTGTTCAGAATTTTTAAGCTCTCACGACACTCAAAGGGGCTTCAGATATTAGGGCAGACCTTGAAAGCCAGCATGAGGGAACTTGGACTGCTGATCTTCTTTCTTTTTATTGGAGTTATTCTTTTCTCAAGTGCCATCTACTTTGCCGAGGTAGATGAGCCCCAAACTCAGTTTGTCAGTATACCTGACGGCTTCTGGTGGGCTGTGGTGACCATGACCACAGTGGGCTATGGAGACATGTGTCCCATCACAATGGGAGGCAAAATGGTCGGCACTCTCTGTGCTATTGCTGGTGTATTGACAATCGCCTTACCCGTGCCTGTCATTGTCTCCAATTTTAACTATTTTTACCATCGTGAGACTGAGCAGGAGGAGAAGCAGATGATTGACGCAGCAACAGAGGCAGCCCAGAAATTGTGTGATGCTAAATATGGCAGCTCACTTTCCCTCAACAAAAGTAACAGCACCTGGCAGAATGAGAAAAACAGCATGGCCCTTTAGAAAGACTGAAACCTTTCTTTAAAGATAAGCGTACATGAATGGATAAACTTCTTTTGGTGAGATGCACACAGTGTTAATGCTCTACTTTTCCCACATTTTTATATGCAATGCTGGCACCATATGTGCATAGAATGACAGTATTATTAGGCACGGTGAGGTGAAACAGCCTTGTGTCCGCAATGTTGATGTGTCAAAGTGCAAGTTACACAACTTAGTAGCAAGACTAGAATGTTAGAGTAAAAGGCATTGTTATTCTTCTTGAAATGTAAACAGGTTCAATATTACATATTTTACATTGAAAAGCTTCCCAAATAAATACTGTCAAAAGCCAGAAAATATAATTCTGATTCCAATTTATAAAATAAGTTTATCTTATTCAACAAAATAAATCAGAATAATTAATCAAGGAAGAATACTGGCATTGCATCACCGTTTCACATTGCTCCACACATTTATCATATTCAGCAGAATCTGGGCAGGACTTGGCAAAAGTGTCAAGGGCAGGAGAATGTGTCCAGTGTAAGGCAAGGGGACACCAGCACACACTTTGTCATAACAGCAGATCTATAGCTTGGAAATCTCAGCCAGCAGCAGTTCTACGTATAGCTGGCAGCTTCATAATATATTGATGATAAATAGCTGGCACAGTAATACAACTGCTTTGGTTCTGAAAGCTAATCTGTATGACATTTAACATTAAAATATTTTGAGTACATGCAGTAGATTGACCCAGCAGGTATGACTGTTAAAAGCCACAGTTAATC
Organism: Gouania willdenowi; assembly: GCF_900634775.1. Classification (NCBI taxonomy): domain Eukaryota; kingdom Metazoa; phylum Chordata; class Actinopteri; order Blenniiformes; family Gobiesocidae; genus Gouania; species Gouania willdenowi. The sequence continues at coordinate 8,737,782 of NC_041048.1, read as the reverse complement.
TCTTTTTTTTTTTGCACATCATTAAGCGGCCCTTTGCTCCAAAATCTGCAGCTTTTGCTGCAATTGTCGACATAATTTGAATTATCATTTTAGCAATTCTTAAGCTTTATGTGACTCACTAATAACAGACAAGGGAAAATCATTAGACTTTATATGTAATCAATTTATTTTTATTATGAGAAAAGAGCATCGGGGGTGGGGGGTAAAGCACTATTTATTTTTTTACATGTGCCTTTATTGTCCTGTTTTGTTTTGTTTTTGTTTCTTTTGCATGGCAATGTATGCCGAAACAATGTTTAACCCTTGTTATCAGTAACTGACAGCTGGATTTTTGCTGAATGTATGAAACTATTCATCAATCATATGGAAAATTATGACCAGCCAACGCGTAAGCACGTTCTGAATGCATTTGTCAAACTGTAACAATGACAACGAATCAAAGAATGAATAACGTATATGCATGCCCCATTTAAAATTGAAAATGTACTGTATGTATAAGGAATATTAATACAGCTTGTATTAGAATATGCAAAAACACAGTTTGACGGCTGGGTGAAAAGCTTCCACTCATTAGAGAGAGCAATAACTGCAATTAATTGCAAAAGAGTGGCATTAGTATGTTACTTCAGCACTTTACTGTTATGAAGCACTTGATATTTGTAGACTGTTGCTGTTTATATCTACAATGTCCAGCACACAGTGTCATACTTTGCAGTGTATTAATCATTCTGTAAAGAGTGCCTTTCATTAAATGCATATCCTGAATGTGTGACTTAATCTCCACTTTCTTTTTAAATTGCAGATTAGGCATATTCATGGGCTTTTAACAGCCTCACACCTTGTCTGGCTTGGTTAATAATCATCTTTTTTTTTTTTAATAAACATAATGTGAATTTCTAATTATTTGTGTTAATATTTGTTTGGTTGATTACTTATAGTTGACTGCGCTCATGCAATATGGCGTGCCTGCCAAATGTAAAAACACAGTTACTTTTCATTGCTATTTTGAACATTTAGCTCATTTTTCTTTCATTTGAGACAGATATTCATGTAAAACAGCATGTTCTATATCATTGTTAAAAATGTGCACACATGAAAACTAAATGTAAATCTTGAATGTAAATCAAAATGTTAAATGTAAATCGAAATGAGAAATCTAAATCTAAATGTAAAATGCAAATGTAAATGTAAATCTAAATCTAAATGTCAAATCTAAATCTAAATGTCAAATCTAAATCTAAATGTCAAATCTAAATCTAAATGTCAAATCTAAATGTTAAATGTAAATCTAAAAGTTAAATGCAAATTTAAATGTTAAAATCATATCTAAATGTTAAATGTGTCGCCAAGTGTAAAGCTAATGGTTAGAAATTATGCAAAGTGGGCAGGTCAGTGCCTGTCAATCACAAGGCCCCGCCCATACCACTGACTGCAGCTCAGTGAGTGAGGAGAGGGGGAAAGTGAGACATTGCGGGATCGCTCCAAACTGATGAACTCTTAAGAGCGGTAATGACTGGTGTACGGGCTGCACATCATCCGAGGGCATGTGTGGACAACTGCCCTCACACAGTTTAACACACGTAGATTCAATGATAGTACCGCTATGTTGTGTGTCAACTTACTTTTGCCAGTGATGAAGACATTGAGGAGACCGTGGAGGGTGGAGTGTAAGCGGGGCCTTGTAATCAACAGGCGCTGACCAGCACACTTCGTATAATTTACAAACATTTAGCTTTACACTTGGCGACTGATTTAACATTTAGATTGAATTATTAGATGTAGAATTAACATTTAGAGTTACATGAATTAGAATAGAATAGAATAGAATAGAATAGAATAGAATAGAATAGAATAGAATGGAATGAAATGGCATACAATAGAATACACCTTTATTAATCCCCAGAGGGAAACAAAAATAAATTTAGACCCTAACATAGGATAATAGTGCAAAAATAAATTAAAATGTAGAAACATTTAGATTTAACATTTAACCTTACATTTCACATTTAGATTTACATTTAACCTTCAGATTTAGATTCAACATTTATATTTAACTTTTGCATTTAGATTTAACATTTACATAAACCATAAACAAAGCATGGTTACAATAAGATACACAAAGACGCTGTGGGCCTGACATTGCCGTTGACAAAGATCTCTTTAAAAGCACAAAATTAAAAATGCAGACCAAGTGAATCATTTATAAGACTATCCTTCTTGGCCTTTGAGCCTTGGAGGACTGTTTTACGCAATGCTTTGCTGTCCAATTGGGTCACATAGAGAAGATTCAGACGACGTATTTACATTTCTGGTGCGCATTTCTTAGAAAAACTTAAAATATGTGTTTTTCTTATAATACAAACATTTCTGTTTTCCTGCAAAAATATGTCAGGCATGTTTTTGTCTCTTTTGACACGTCTTTGTCAATTCATGTGAATGCAACACTACTTCTGTCTTGGCTGATCACTGAATCTACAGCGATATCCCAAAGACGAGGCCTTCCAGCATCCTATAGCACACTGAGGTTGCTCTGGTGAGGTCGAAGATAATGTGAGGCTGTCATTTATAATTCATTGGGTGTTCCATGAAGGGATGTCATCCAGCCTGTCTCTTATAAAGACTAGCCCAAAGATATTTGGAGTAAAAAAATAAAGCAGATGGTCAAGTTACTGTGACACAGCAGACCATGTGCCGCAGACCTTAATGGATCTAAAAATATCTCTGTTGCATGACTCTGTGGTTTCCCTTTTTTCTCAGTTGGTGACCAGTTGATTCCCATCATTTCAAGACAAAAAAATAATAATAATGACAATGAGTTTCATATCAGTAATATATAAGTCAGTTTCAGAGCTCCACAGAAAGCCACTCATTTGGTGAACGCCCTCCAGAGGGCAAAGGCATCAGCCACTCTGCAGCCTGTGTTTCCATCAAACTCCTCCAAAGTCTCATGTTTCCTGTGCGATGCGTAACACTCTGCTGCACCATCAGCACGGGTGACCTTGCCCTAACACTGCTGAACAAAGTTTAAATGCAACGTTGCTTTGGAGAACCACAGGTGTAATGCTGAGTGGTATTTTGTGAGTTTAGTATTGATTAAAGTTCAACAGAGCTAATCCACCAGTCATTGACTCAACTAGTACAGTGCCCGTCGGAAGTATTTATTCATATAGTGGGGGCTTAAGTAGAGTTGTCAATTATAGTTAAATGAGTATGTGTTTGAAGGATGGATGTACAAAGAGGTGTACATACTCCGTACTCTGTAGTGTTATAGAGGGGTACATTTGCGGGTGCAAAGTAAAATAGTGTGTGCGATTTCCCTGGTTTAATTCTATGGGACATGCGTTGTTTTTTTTACTAATTTTTATATTTTTTTCATTTGGTGTATTTTTCTGTAATGTATGTTTTTTTTGGAGTTATGTGTATTTTTATATATTTCTGTTGTCTTTTAGTGCATTTTTTGGACAATTATTGTTTTTTGTTGCCACTGTAGTGTGGTTCTGGAGTCATTTTATGTCTTTTTTAGTGTAGTTTTGTGCATTTCTGTTGTCATTTTGTGTATTTTTTTGTATAAATTTAGTTTTGTGTATTTTGAGTAATATTCATATTTTTGTTTTTTTCTGTAATATATGTTTTTTGGAGTCATTTTGTGTGTTTTTGGAGCCTTTTTGTAATTTTTTTTGTGCATTTCTGTTGTCGTTTTGTATACTTTCTGTATAAATATTCTTTAGTTTTTTTGTTTTGTTTTATTTCACTCATTTAGTATAATTTTATCATAAATACCTTATGTGGTGAGGGCGTGTTTTGAGATGTGCGTGTGTGTGTGACTCAATAACTGTCCTGCTGGCTCCTCCGTGGGTTATATCTCTCACACACACGCACGCGCATCAGCCGCGTGCATGCACATACTCCGTCACAGGTTGTCAAAAAAAAAAACGGACCCGCAGGAACTATTTGAAACTTCCGGGAACTCTTCCGTTGTTGCAACTCTCTCTTTCTAAACGGCTCTGTGTGTGTTCAGCATGTACATCCAAGGTGTGCATTTGATTATATAGCACGTGGTGAAAATATCAGCGTTTATAATGTCCTATCCGCAGAGAAATGTGCAGCTTTCAACACATCCGCAGCCATTGCCCGTCAACAACTGCCACGTCATAACTTTTGGGTCTCGGGAGCTCTGGCAAGCACCGGAGCCAAGCTGTGCAGTGAAATAAACGTAGATGGTGCGCTAGCGCTCTCCCTCACACACTGAGGTCAAAAGCTGAATAGGTTTCACTTCTGGGCAAACTTGAATGTGCCGTCCAGATGAAATAAGATTAAAATAAACATTTTGAAATGAGAAAATTACTCCATAATAACGGATGCACACACTCACGGTATTTGGAAGTCGTTGACAAAGTTTGAGGTCAAACAGACTCTGTGTCGGGGACATATTTGTTCCACAAACACACATACACACACACACACACACAGGCACGCAGACCTTCTTCGCATTATAGTATAGATGCTCTATAATGTTGCTGAATAATACCTTTCAGAGACGCTTTTTGCATTACATTAACAGGTGCCCTGTGAACCACAGGGCAGATATTGTGAAATTATGTGGTAACATAAAGAATGTGGTGGGTTTTTAAGTTGTACAAACAAGTGAATATTGTGTTTATGTTCTTTAGGTGAAAAGAGATGGAGAAGCAGGCTGAGAGTTGAGAATCAGACAGCTCAGCAAACTTTTTTACACACTATAGGAAGCTCTGGTCAAATATTAGCCTGATTGTTTGGTAATATTCAGTTTTATTTCATTTACACTAAATGATCCTAAAACAAGCAGCTCAGAGGTTTAGAGATTAGCACGTCTGCTTCACAGGAAGAAGATCCTCAGTCTATGAGTTCACAGTGCTGTACGATCGAGTTGGACCAGTTGGGTTTGGTGGAATGTAAGAAGAGAACAGAACGATACGATACGAGAGATAACACCAGGGAAGACATCCAAAGCTGAGGAATCATTCAGTGAGACGTAGGTTGTGGGGGGTAAGTTCTACAGGGAAATAAAACACTACCAGGCTTTCTCTACTACTACTACTACTATTACTACTACTACTACTCCTCAGCTACAATCCATCCATCCATTTTCAAATCTATTGCTCCACAGGCTGGCGCCACTTTTTAAAAGTCACATCTGCAACATTTACATTATTTTAGTTCATTTATGTTCAGGAACTGTTTTGCTCTTGTTAACATCTTATCCTGTTCAACATAAATCACTCATTATTCTATGGCATAGGTCATGTCATAATTATGAGAAAGAAAGGCATAATTATGAGATAGAAAGTCATATGTATGAGATAGAAAGTTATAATTATGAGAAAGAAAGTCATAATTGTGTGCAACAGAGTAAAAATTATCAGGGAAAAAATCATAATTATGAGAAAGAAAGGTATAATATGAGATAGAAAGTTAAAATTATGAGATAGATCATAAATATGAAATAGAAAGCCATAATTATGAGATAGAAAGTTATAATTATGAGATAGAAAGTCAAAATTATGTAAAAGAAAGTCATAATTATTAAATAGAAAGATGTAATTATGTGAAAGAAAGTCATAATTATGAGATACAAACTGAGAATTTGCGTACTGACTGTAACCATTACTAATTACACTTAATAATAATTCATATTACACATATTACAACACATGTGCATAGTGTAGAAAATAGTAGAAGTACATAAGTATTTATTGCAAAATGATTCCTTCACATTTTTGTATGTTTCTTTGCAAATTTACATTAAAAATATTTTCTCACTTTCTTTCTAATAAAAATGACCTCACTAACTTATAAATATGAATTTCTTTCTCATAATGATGACTTTACTAACTCATAACTATGACTTGCCATAGTGATTTTTTTTACATTTTTTTAGTGGTGGAAACGGGCATCCATGTTAATCTGCTCGCACTGGTGATTCCCAATTGTAGATTTTGCACAGAATAGGTTTTCTCTGTTCTGTCCGTACAGACCGATGGTCATCTATCACTGTTATGAAGAAACAAAGGTCCGCACCACTGCATAGTTTGCTCCCAAATTCAGTTTTTAATAAAACACCAAAAGACGTGACGTTTAGGGCTGACCGCCCTTCATCAGACATATGTCTACTTTGGACCTTTTTTGATCCAGCACACTGCTTCAAGTAAAGGGAAGTGCGTGTTTTTTTGATTGTGCTACATCTATCACTGTTACCTTGGAGACGGGTCCGGAAAAAGGAGAAAGGAGAAAGGAGAAAGGAGAAAGGTGAAAGGAGAAAAGAGAAAGAGGAAAAGAGAAAGGTGAAAGGAGAAAATAGAAAGGTGAAAGGAGAAAGGAGAAAGGAGAAAGGAGAAAGGAGAAAAGAGAAAGAGGAAAAGAGAAAGGAGAAAGGTGAAAGGAGAAAGGAGAAAAGAGAAAGGTGAAAGGAGAAAGGAGAAAGGAGAAAAGAGAAAGAGGAAAAGAGAAAAGAGAAAGGAGAAAGGTGAAAGGAGAAAGGAGAAAGGAGAAAGGAGAAAAGAGAAAGGTGAAAGGAGAAAAGTGGAAGGAGAAAGGTGAAAGGAGAAAGGAGAAAAGAGAAAGGTGAAAAGTGAAAGGAGAAAGGTGAAAGGAGAAAAGAGAAAGGAGAAAGGAGAAAGGAGAAAGGAGAAAGGAGAAAGGAGAAAGGAGAAAAGAGAAAGGTGAAAGGAGAAAAGTGGAAGGAGAAAGGTGAAAGGAGAAAAGAGAAAGGTGAAAGGAGAAAGGTGAAAGGAGAAAGGCGAAAGGAGAAAAGAGAAAGAGGAAAAGAGAAAGGAGAAAGGTGAAAGGAGAAAGGAGAAAGGTGAAAGGAGAAAGGAGAAAGGAGAAAGGAGAAAGGAGAAAAGAGAAAGGTGAAAGGAGAAAGGAGAAAGGAGAAAGGTGAAAGGTGAAAGGTGAAAGGAGAAAGGAGAAAGGTGAAAGGAGAAAGGTGAAAGGAGAAAGGAGAAAGGAGAAAGGTGAGTAATGATTGGAGGAGAGAAAAAGATTTAGGACAGGTAAATGCATACTGACTGCCCTGCTGCAGTGACTGACGGGCACGTTTAGAGGTCAATAACCAGACCTTGTGGGATGGAATGGGAGTGTCACATTTGTCCAACTTAACACCCATAAAAAATGAAGAAGGTGACCTGAGGTATCACCTGTGCTTCAGTCACTGAGACAGGGTTTGGCTCTAGGTGAGCGCAAAGAGCTTTCCACAAGCAGAGAGCTGATACTGTAGGAGATTAGTGTCAACAGTACAGGTTATAAAACTACAATGTGAAAATGGCACCAAGTAAAAAAAAAAAAAACTTCCAACACTGTCAAACAACACACATCTTGGGGCTCACTTTCAATATAAAATGTTCAATCACTAATTGTACTAATATAAATGATATAGAGACAAAAATCTAAAACAGAAAACAAAAAAAACAAAAAAAAAACATTTGCTGTATTATATAAAACTAAAGTAGAACTCTGGGTCATCACTTTTAAGACTATTGCTAATATGACCATACACATCCATTATTTGTTAAATCAAAACTTTTGAAATTTAAAGATATTGTTTATTATAAAATAACACAGATAATGGCCAAAGCTGGTACATTTTGGGATAATGTTAATAAAGAAATCAAAATTCTACATGTTTTTGTGTTTGTAAATGTTTGTGGGCAGAGAGAACAGTAATTTCAACTTCCTACATGTCTTGTACGTGTAGTGGATTTGAAAAAAAGAAAAAAAAAAATGAGTGGCAGATTTTATTATAAAAAAGAAAATGCATATATTTTAGAAAGTTATGTAAAGTAGTAGAAATAAGTTTGTAAGAATATAAAATGTTATTTTTTAAATGTTGTGTATAAAATAAAGTGCTTATGTAGGCAGTGGCTATCCGTACGGTTGCCGTATCAATATACCGGTAATCTATCCGTACGCAGTGCCCCTATTTGGCCAGTTTAGGTCATGTGACTAAGACTAAACCTAACCCTAACCCTAAAAAATGTCTGCAACCTTTATTCTTTATTCCCTTCATCTCACCTGGATTTAAATCCTTCCAGAGCAAAAAAAAAACTCCTTCTCAATGAAGACAATACAGTGTATTGAATTCTATACAATCAAGATTATATAGAATAATGTTTGATTTGATTTATATTAATCATGTAAATGGCAATTTAAAAACAGTTTAAAATAAAATAAAACAAATTAACATCAATAAACAGTATCATTTTACATGAACACAATGTTATAAAAAGAAGATTTTTTTTGTTAATGCATTTGAAAGGCGACAAAAAGTAAGTTGAATTTGATAACGCATGGTCATGTTGGTCAACACATGCTAATTCCTAATTTCTTGTCACCTATCAAGCATACATATTTAATTGGCACAATGGTGGTTAAATGAATCTGTTCTCACACAATTAAAATCTCAATTTTCTTCCAGAATAGTGTTGTTGTTGGTTTAGTTATCTTACCAGGGATTTAAAACTTAAGGTTAGCCACAGGTGCAGGAAAAATGGAAATGGTTTGTAGATGTTGCTGGAGGTGAAATAGGAAAGGTGGCCGAGTCATTGCATATAAAGATATAGGGAGCCATTGCAAAAGAGTCAAAGAGCCACATGAAGCTCCTGAGCCACAGGTTGCAGACCCCTGACCTAGCCTAACGCTAAACCTAAGAAAGCAATTCAAATGTACTTTGTTGAATGTTTACATTTCTTTTGTGTATTATTTGAGAAAGGTAACTTGAATGTTATGATTTGTGTTCAGCATATAAGCATTTTAGCTACTGCCTGTTTCAGTCTTGTTATATATTTTTAACTTGTGGTTTATGTTTGAAGATTTTTTTTTGGTTTTGTTTGTTAGACTGAAACAAAATAAACAAAAATTGCAACTGATCATAATGGATTATGATCTCACAGTGAGCGTCATTCTGGGTTTAAATAGAATGACATAATACATGAGTGTAACCTTTAAACAGTCAAACGATACGTGATGAGAATCACCACTTGAGCTGCCACTGTTCTCCTTCTCAGCAACCTGCATTTCTGTAAAAGTGTAGAAACATTATGTTACAGTAGATACATAGCTACTGCTTGGCTGTGTTAACAACTGCCTGTCAATTATTAACTCTACTGGGTCATTGTCATGTGAACTGTTAGCACATTGCTATCAAAGCAGCTAACGTTGTAAAGGTTTGTACTCACATTACTGTAACTGGGTTGTTTTATGGGTCCTTTGAGTGGGTTGATGGGTTTTTGAGTATATTTCTCAATCAGTAATTTTACTTGTACTTAAGTATGTTTAAAAAGACGTCATTTGTTACATTTCTACACCCAACCGTTACTGAGTAAATTATTATTTTCTATTTTTAAATAATCAACAGACATTGTGAAACTAAAAAAAAATTGTTATACTTAGAGCCTAATATAATAATAATAATAATAATAATAATAATAATAATAATAATAATAATAATAATAATAATAATAATAATATTTTGAAATTATTTTATTAGTGTTATTTTATTTTGAAAAAGAATTGTACATTTTCACATATCTTTTATTTTATACAAATTATTTTTTGAAAATAAACAAAATTCCAAATGTGCAATATTTGGTCTCTTTCTTTTTTAAGTTTATACATGAGATGTTTACTGTATGCAATGGAACTGTCGCAAGATTTATTACCAAAAATAAACATTGGGGGTGAAAGTAACTGATAACTTTTACTTTGAGAAATATTTAATTAAGCTAGTTTTCACTTGTACTGAATATTTTATGTATGACTTACTTGTATTTGTACTTGTACTTGAGTACAATTTCAATCAAGTAACAGTACTTGTGAGGTATTCCTTGGGTTTATTTTAGGTTTTGAATTGTAGTCTAAGGTAGTGGTTCCCAACCAGGGGTACGTGTACCCCTAGGGGTACTTGAACACATTGTAGGTGGTACTTGGAAACATTGATCTATTTCCAACATGCTGAGTCATTTTTAAGCCTATTTCAGACACTGTACAGGCTCATCCAACAGCTTTTCCACCCGTTGACAATAAACTGCATTAATGAAATAAACAATATTGTGGCCTTAATATCCTTCTAGATTGTTACTAACATGTTAAGCACATAACTAAAAATTGAGGTAAATATATTCTCTGCTATACAATAATTGAAATGCACAAAATTGATATTTGGTGTGCGTTAAACGTACAGACTGACATTTTCAAGCTATTAACAACTTGTAAATAAAACAAGAAAGGTTCTAAATTAGAGTGACGATGGGGTTCTCCTAATCAGAAGAGAAGGCTCGGGGGGTACATGAGACAGAAAAGGTTGGGAAACACTGGTCTAATGTATTTCTTAGTAATCCACTGTGGCTTACTCATCTATAAGTAATTTAAGGCAAACAAAAGTGTAGACAACCACTGGATTCACACAAATATCACTAGAATTTTCACTTTATCTTCAGCAACAGAGGGGAAATAATTGAGGGACTAATTTAATAAATGAACTGTAATAATATACTTGTTTTTTTATTTATTTAATTTCTGTGTTACACACATTTCTGACAATACTATGTTTAGGACCTGTGACGAAGAAGAATAATCATCATCATAAAAACAGTTTACAGTGTGAAAGCGTGACACCTTGTGGACGTTTAGGGCATCACATAAAGTTGAAGATTGACAAATTAAACCCTTTAGAGCATTATTTTAATTAACATTTTTAGACCTAAACAGTTGACCTGCTCTATTGGCTACGCAAGCACGTTTTTGGTTTGCAGAAAATAATTAAGTACTCAAGGTGCATCAAGGAATATCAACATTTTTTTTTTTTTTTTTTTTTTTATACATCTTAATAATTCAATAGATCTTTGTGTTTTTTTTTATTTAAAGCTGGATGATTTATTGTCATATGATGGATGAGGGAATTATACTGATACAGTAAAAACTTCCACTCTTCTATGACACAACTTGGAAAAGAGACTTACTCATTACTCATGTGTGTTTCACAATGCATGAAAACAGGGAACTGGTTTATTTTGTTTTCAACACAATTACTTCTTGAATACCTTTGATTTCTCTGAAGTGTGAATACATGCATGTTGTTTGAACCCAGCCCAGTGGAAACACTGTGATTATGAAACATGGGGAAGCTGTACTGGAACGCTGCCCAGGGTGAATTATTAACATGTGGCTTTAAAATGTAAAATTAGGATTTCTAAATAGAGAATTGGTTTATGTTCCTGCTTCTTAGTGAAGAATCTGTGTGTCCTGTGCTGGTTATTCTATCGTTTTCATATCTGTGTTAGCCCTGTTTCGAAAAGGCTATGAAAAGAAAAATGCATTCAGTTAACAACAAATATGACTACTAATAATTACTTAATATTTCTTAATCACAAGCAGTACGATAAACCAATCAAATGTAAAACATTGAGAATAATACCTTACTTTTCTAACAGCGTTTTGCCATTTAAGGGGAAACTAATTCCAACTCACTTACGGATGTATGAATGTAGATTTAAAAAGGTATAATTTTTTTAACTGCTTATACATTAATATTTCAATTTATATCCCACTAACCCATTCAGTGTTAGGAGAAAGATTTGCCTGCATTTTTGTTGACACTTTTTAAAAAACTAATCAAACTATACTATAGACCAGTGTTTCTCAAATGGGGGTACGCGATGGCACTACAAGGGGTACTTGGGAGAGCGAGAGAGAGAGAGAGAGAGAGAGAGAGAGGGAGAGAGAGAGGGAGAGAGAGAGGGAGAGAGAGAGTGGAAAATATAACAAATAAAGGTTCAGTGTTGGTTCCACCACAGGAGTACGATGACCGGAAATGATAGAAAACTATAGAAATAAATATATTCAGGAGCAACTCAATCAATGTTTTTCAACTTTGGGGTCGGGACTCCATGTAGGGTCACCTGGAATTTAAATGTGTTTGCCTGAAATTTCTGAAAAACTAAAATAGATTGTTTCTATACTTTCAAATTGTGGAATAAATATCTAGTTCAACTAAAAAGCGGTAAACAAATGAATATAACTCATTCTAAAAATGTCTTTGGGGTCGCCAGAAATTCTTGATATCAAAATGGGTTCATGATCCGAAAAAGGATGGAACCACTGTTTCTTCCCACATATTTACAAAATGAGATTATTTAAAAAGTGTTCTCACTCTTTAATGCCATCATCATGTTCTATAGTGGTTTTTAAATTGTTTTCTAAGCTAAAGATTGTAGTCGGACAAAGGGGGCACTTGGATTCAGAAATAACAGAAAGGGGGTACTTGTGCCAGCAAACTTAGAGACGGTCAAAGGTATTGTGATGATTATATTATGACAAAATACTATTACTATTTATTATGTTATATTGTTTATTTATTTTATTTATTGCACTGTTACTGGAGTTGGCTTGTTTTAATCTCATGTGTACAATGACAATAAAGGCATTCATCATCATCATCATCATCATCAAATACACAAAAGTGCAACAAGAACACACTAAATGAATCTGAAGGACAACTACAAAATGACAGATACAACACACAAAACTGAAAAAATTACAGAAAAACACAAAAGGACAACAAAAATACACAAATTGGTAACACAAATACACAAAAGTTGAATAATATGTGAAACGACAACCAAAATACACAGGAATTACTCCAAAATACACAAAACAATTTATTAATAATAATAATAATAACAATAATAATAATAACAAAATAACCTAAAAAAAACACACAATACAAGAAAAAAAAATACACAGTAAACCTCAATCTACCCTGTCTTAATGCTCTGGTAATTTTTTCTAATTGTTGATATGAATGTTTGTAATGTGCCCATCTCTATTATTATTATTATTATTATTATTATTATTATTATTATTATTATTATTATTATTATTATTATTTATTTTTTTATATGCTGTAAACTTGACACACTGATATAACTGGGCAAGTGTAAAAAAAAAAAAAAAAGCGCCTAATATATGAGTGACTGTAACTCCAACGCTTAGTGTTTTATATTTGACAGTAAAGCACAGAGTGATAGTGAAACCATAAACACGGTCTGACGGAGCTGACGACGGGTGATCGTTTCCTGGTTCCTTTTATGGTAAAACATGACGATAGTTACCGCTACAGCTACACCTCCAACAGGTAGACGAGGAAATAAAGACGACAGTGACCCTGACTACGTGTCTAACAAAGAGGAGGAGGAGGAGGTTCTCTCTTTAACTGTTCCTCACTCACAGCTCAGACCTGCTGACATTAACATTAACATTAACATTAACATTAACATTAACACTAGTGCTGCTGATAAGAAGAGCGACGAGCCGGGAGTGAAGGTGAGTCCACTGCAGTCTCTGCTTTTTATTGCCCTTAAAGTAACCCAATGTAAAATAATACAACAATGTTTTGTGTATTATTAACCCTCTGTTAGCACTGAAAACCAACTCAGAAACCTGTTTTAATGTTTCTCAAACAAACCAACGGTAAACCTTATGATTACCACTTAGTTATAGGGAGTCAGGTGTTGTTTTTAGTGTGTTTTTCCCTACTATGTATGTGGCGCCGATTGTAAAGTTGCATGCTAAAATAAAAAGCAACTTTTCACATCATTTGGTCATAAACCACATACGTGATTACTTTTGACCAGATTTATAGCAATATTTGTGATATTTACTTTTCTCATAAAAATATAATGTCAATGGTGAATCTATAAATCTAAACGTTAAATATTAAATCTAAATATAAATGTTAAATCGAAACGTTAAACCGAAATGTTATATCTAAATCTAAATGTTAAATGTTAAATTTAATTGTTAAATCTAAATGTTAAATGTAGTTGTAAAATCTAAATGTTAAATCTAATTGTTAAATCTAAATCTAAATGTTAAATCTAAATGTTAAAACTAAATGTTAAATCTTAATGTAAAATCTAAATGCTAAATGTGAAATCTTAAAGTTAAATGTTAAATGTAAATGCTAAATGTTAAATCTTATTGTTAAATGTTAAATCTAAATGCTAATTGTTAAACCTAAATGTCACAGGTGAAATAAAATATTCATTTAATATGCAAGTTATTTGGAATTACCAAAATAAAAGCTAATTTCACATTTAAATAGACATTTAACATTCACAAAATTCACAAATATTGTTGTTAATCTGGTCAAAAGTAACGTACATTAGAAACGTTTTTTAAATCTACTTTGTTGCTAAATGTTGTGAAAAGTTGCTGTTGATTTTAGCATGTGAAACTTTACAATCGGCGCCCCATAACCATGGCAACTGTTGGGTTATATGGCAGGTAGGGAGTGAACATTGGATACTCCTCAAAATGAATATGTGAGAAACAGGTAAGGCAGTGTTGTTCAACGATGGGGTGAAATAAGTGTTGCCGATTTGGTGTATGGTCAGTGGTAGTATGTAATATATAATATCATATATATATATATATATATATATATATATATATATAAGATATTTCTTTTAAAAGGCAAGGTGCATTTTACAAAAGTTTGAGAACCACTGATCTATATAACGGTAGCTTTAATGGGTGTCCCTGCTCTGCTTGCGTTAATCCATGGCAGAGAAAAGAAAAAAATTGGTAAATTTGTAAAGAATCTAAAGCTGACTTTGACACAGTAGTTTTTCATGTGAACAAACAGAACAACAGAGCAGAACATGCACAACAAGATGGAAGAGGTTTTTCTTTATTTTTCGAATTATTTCTTTTAAAAAAAACTAAACAAATGCACACAACTCACTAATGTGTAGAGGTGGGACGATACATTGAGTTGACGATAGACTATTTTGGTCCCGCGATAACAAAAACGTTCAATATTTTTGGTTAATATCCATGCATTTATTGGATTTTTATTTGACTTGAACTCTGGTAATACTTGCATACTCACTCTGAGTGTGAACTTTTCTACTCAATAGGAGTATGAAAAACTAATACAAACCATAACAATCTGGTGTGTTGTAGATTGTGTGAATTTATTTATTTATTTTAATAAATGTTTAAAAAATATATTGTATCCAAACTTTTGCGATACCGCTCATAACCTCGATAAAACTCATTGTGACGTTTTGATATCTTGTTGCACACTATAGTGTCCCACCTTTACTCGTATGTTATGGCGTAAACAAATAAATAAATACATGTTTTTAAACTTGTTTGCTCAAACAGATACAGAATTGAACAACATTTCCAGTCCTCGCATATCTTTTTGTCATTTTATGCTAAAGTTCTGATTTAAATTTCAAATGGTTGTGGCAAATATTTAGCTGACAAAAGATGATAACCCTTTAGTCCATAACATGTGATTTTTCCTCTCCTTCTCCAGAGCCCAACATGGAAACACACACAGAAAAAGAAAAGCCAGCCAATGGCCAGTTGATCTATGTTCCTCCCAATGACACCGTCCGTCTGCTGGAGGTCTACGTCAAACGCAGCCTCAGTCTCAATGATGGAACACTGGGACTAAACTCAGTGAATGCAAGGGAGAAAGAAAAGTGGGTACCGGTTCGAAGAAGGATTCGCCGACACTCCAGCGACCCGTCCTTCCTTAATATTGAGGGCTGCAGTGAAACAAGAGATAATGTTTCTGTGGCTGAATTACGAATAGATGAAGAGGAGGAAACCCCCAAAAAGATTAGCAAACAATCGAAGAAGATAAAGAAACCCACGTTTTGGAAAACCTTTTTGGGTTTTTTCTCTCGTAAAACAAACGAGGACAAAGACGAGGAGCACGACGTTCCTGCTGAGA
The DNA here is from genome assembly GCF_900634775.1 of Gouania willdenowi. Taxonomy (NCBI): domain Eukaryota; kingdom Metazoa; phylum Chordata; class Actinopteri; order Blenniiformes; family Gobiesocidae; genus Gouania; species Gouania willdenowi. The sequence goes on along the minus strand of NC_041048.1, from coordinate 8,721,998 downwards.
AGCCTGAGGACCCTGAGGCAACAGACGCCTTCCTGCCCTCCACTCCAGTCACGCCACGAAAGAAAACACTGAGAAAACGTTCCATGAGGAGGAGATTCTCAAAGAGACGTCTATCTCTGATCAAACTCAATAAACCTGGGAAAGAACTCCACACCACAGACATCACCGGTGTCGAGGGTAAGTCTCACTATACATTTTACAAGGTTTTTTAAATGACGACCTGTATTATATAGTTAAAAACCCAGATGCACTACTTATTTTTTATAGAAAGTAACATGCTTATTAACTTATTTTGTTGTTTTCCAGGGATTGTGAGTGTGGAGCCAACAAACTCGTACTATGAGAACGTGTCGGCAGAGCTTGAAAAAATTGTGCATGAAGTAAAAGTGGAAGAGAAGCCTCTCTCAAATGGTAAGAAACTTATTCCATTTCATTTCACACTTGTTGTTCACCCGTAATAAGCCATGTGTGTGTACTTAGTCATATTTGCTTCCATCAAACCTCCTGCAAACAGCACAGTCAACAATCTTGTGTTAATAGGACATTTATAACAAAGAAGAGGCGTCAGTAATTATATTGATTTGTTTGAATTGATTTCAAAATGCCACTTTGTTTGTAAAAACTGTTGAAATTTACATATATAATCTAAATAATCTAATAATTTCCTTCATGAAAAACAGACAACAGCAAGAAAAACAAAAAAAAAAACACACAAAATGAGATCAAAGACACGCAAAACAGCAAGAAAAACACATAAAACAACTTCAGAACACACTAAAATGTAAGAAAAACACACAAAACAACAACAAAAACACACAAATCGAATCCAAAAACACAAAATGACATAAAAAATACATGGATCAAACAAAACGGCTTTAAAAATATGAAACAGCAAAAACATATTAAAATGATGGCAAAATTAACAAAACAAAAAAACACACAACATTGATTCAAAAAGACTCGAAACAGCAAAAATATAGCAAAATGTTGTGTAAATTGACAAAACAGCAACAAAAACATATAAAAGTCTTTTCCTGGTATTTACTCTAAATGCTGACATCAATGTTGATAAAGTGGCCCTTTGCATTAGAAGATCATATTTCTGATGTAGCGTATTAAGTGCTCTGCTTTAACAAAAGCTTACTGTAGGTTAATTCCACTCATAGATGTTAGCGATGATGAAACAACTTGTAAAATGTTCAGTGCATTAAATAAACACTTGTTTCTTCTCCCAGAGGAGCTAATCGAAAGGTTCATCGCTCTGACGAAGGAGGAAGGCGATGCAATGGATGTCAAGGTTGGTTTTTCATTGTTTTACATAAGGAAGCTTTCAAATGGACTAAAATGTGAATATTGTGTTTGAATAGAAGAAAATACAAGGTTGTTTACACTGAGGGATCGTATGGCTGTGGTTCACCACTCACAGCTTATGAAACCCATGTGAGCTTCATTAGCAAACCTCTGAAAATACATTATTTGTCACAAGATTACAAATGGGAAGGGAGTTTTTTTTTAATGACGAGTATCACAACTGAAATAATGTCTAATAATTTAGAAGATACTGTATGATGAGGTAACAACCGACCCTTTTTCAAGAATGTTACGCAACTTTGTCATCTGAGTGTCTCACAAAATATAGACGTGCTGAATTTTTAAACACATTAAACAGGTCGGACAAAATAAGAAAATAAAATTAAGTATCAACTTGATTTACAATTTTCTCAGCAGATGTATATATTCTGATATATTAATATATTCTGTAATGACAGAAACACACTCTCGAACAATGAAATGCTTAGCAACAAAAAAAAAAAATACACATCCTACAACTTGGAATTTCCTCACAAACACTTCATCAAAATTCCACTAAAGATTACACAAAAGATGTTCACAATTATGCAATCTTAAAAAAAAGGCAGTATTTTACTTTTGATGACATATGCAGGCATGGCAAGATAAATTAATAAATGAATTAGAAAACTTACACAACAATTGGTCTCAAAATCATGGAATTTAGAAGTGAAGTTCCTGCAATGACTCAAATCTGTCATTTATTGCTTGGATGGAAATATCATTTACAGGTGGAATTGCAAACTGGAGCACAATAATGTGGAAATCGCTTTTTTCCAACTACTCTGTGTTTGGCCCCTGAGTGAAAATGAGTTTGACATTCCTGTATTTGATGATCCAAAGACATACAGTAATGTATTAAACATGGTTATCAGTAAGTGTGTTTTCATTACCCTTGGAAATGCGCAAAATCTTAAGTGCGCAATACAAACTGGTAATGGAAAACCCCAAATATCGCTGAAATGTTTGTGCTTTCATGAGTTTTTTCAGACGTTTCGATATTTAAATGCATTGCAAAAGCGCCACGGAAAAACTTTTTACGCAGTTACACGTCACATGTTGTGACGTACCTGTTCACACGACCACTTCTCTCCGAAAAACATGGCACAATACGCGTGGACAAAAGAGGAGGCTAAAACATTTCTTAACATCATACTTAAAAATGATTACTGTCACAATAAAGGAATGTGGACCGTTATAGGGAGGTTTTTAGCGTCCATCCTCCTGTACTAAGTCTTGCGGAATGAGAATTCACAAGAGTTACGAGCCACACAGCTATCAATCGCAGATACCATCAACATCAAAAGTAAAAACCACGTGTTGAATATACGTATATAGACTCAGTCTGTAGGTGATCCATGCATGACGTAGCCCGACTGCTAATGCTAACAGTTCTGTTCTCCGTCACTTTTCCAGTTGAAAGAAAACCCCACGCTGAGCAGTTTCTTCCAGAAAATTACCTACTCCTCCTTTAAGAAGCTGGCTGATGCCTACTTGGAAAAAGAGGTTTCTATCCCCAAGAAAACCCCAACTGTACCACCAACGGCACCTGAACTGGTTAAACTGGCCTTCACATTGGATTTCACAGCTCGTATGGCCATGCTGTCCAAACAGAATGTGGTCTACATCACAGGACTGGGGAACCGGTACCTACAAGACCAGTTTGAATACACTCAGGTGAGGAAAACCAAAGGGAAAGACCACTTTTATCAAAAATAATTTGGAATATATTTCGCAATCTCAGAGCAATGTAATGTAAAAAATAAAAAGAAGTTAAAAAGCGTAAATGCTCTACTCATACCATTGGGTGTATTGCTAGATATTTCCATTTCTTGATCCGTCACTGATGATCTTTCCCGTGTATCGTTTGCAGGCTTGTACCGATCATCCGTGGTCCGACAGTGACGACTGAATCGATCAGAAAGAGACGAGGTTGGAAGAGAACGTTTTTCACATCGTCGCTAAGTGCTTCAAATGATTGTTGAGATCATAGATTTTAAAGACACTTGTTAGCGTGTTAGTTAATTATTTACTTGGTTGTAAATGAAGCTCTGCTCCGTCAGATGTTTACAGAGGAAGCAGTTTAGCACGTTGGAGTTTCAGTTTGTGAAAAACGAAAGGTTGACTTTTATTAGCAGCACACTCCTGTCATAATGTGCCAAATGTTTTTCAATGCTATAGCATTTTAAGGGATCAGTTTAAAATCGTGATCATTTGCCAGCTTGTCTGTTTACCTGGTTATTAGCAGTACTCTATCCTGGAGCTAGGTGTGTCGAGTCCTTTGGACCCACTTTTCTGCCAGTTTTAGTTGACTCTCTACAGCACCACACCTGATGCCATGTGAGGAGCTCATTATCAAGTTTTCTGCCAAGCTGCACCATGACACGATCAGTTTAGACATGCACGACTCATACCCTCAATGGCTGTGTTAAAAATGGCGCAATTCATACTATACACTACAAACTCAAAGAGTATATACTGTCTACGATATACTGAGTATGGTTAGGATGATACGAGTGATGACCGTTCCCAGTGAAGTATACTTTCAAGTTTCTCAAAATGTATTTTGAACCTACAACGACAAAAACCGGAAGCACACTATGGCTAATAATCTCCGTTTATTTGCCACCTTTGAAAGTTCTGAAATTATTTTAAGTGAGAAAGTGACCAAGTAGAATATCAACATGTGGTCATTTGATCCATAAAACTCACGGAAACATTTAATTCCAACTTTTCAGAGATTTTCGTAGACCCCCCACTGTGCTAATGACAATGGGGGATTAACTTCAAAACAAGAGCCCTATTTACAAAAGCATTAAAGAACTAATGGAAGACAAGAAGAGATGCTTTTGTTTTGAAAAGGGGATGTTCGACTTTTAGCTTGAAGCCGGTCCCAGGACGATTTTACGTTCCGTTTGCTATGCATCATGGGACGGTTAAGTATGACTAGTGTGCCCACCGTGCATACTTAAAAAATGTCCCGATACAGTATTCATTTGGGTACTTTTCATACTATCTAATGTGAACGCACTACATACTCATTTTTGTCAGACCTTGTATGAGTAGTACGTTAGTATGCGATTGCAAGCACAGCCGAAGACTAGAGTTGCCAACTCCTGGCCTAGACTCAAGAATTGTGTTTAGCTACCTTAGGAGCTACATTCAGACTGAAGGCCAATGCGATTGAAATCAGTTTTTGTATTTTGGTCATGTCTGGCACATATCCGATCTCATAAAGACAATTTGAACAGCACAAATCTGATTTTTAAATATTTTTTTCAAATCCGACCCAGGCCTCTTTCAAATGTGGTTTGAAAGCTCATACATGTGTTTTGCAATGGCAGGAGGCCAGGAGGAGCGTCCGAATTGTGCATTATGACCACCTGTCTGAACGTAGTCGTAGGGAAGACATTGGAATTCCTCAAATAACAGCTGGTGGAAATAGCTGGGAGAGTGTTGTCTGGGCTTCACTGCTGAGGGTGTTTATGTCAAACAGGCCTGAAGCAGTAGCAAGAATAAGGAGTAACGAGGCCAAAAAATGCTTAAGAATCCAGAGAAAATTCACGCAAGCTCAAGTAAATCCTTCAAACACTGCATATAAAGGCTTGGTGCTCATCCATGATCTAGCTTTTAGCAGTAGCTGTGCCACAGATGAGCTCAGTAAATAGGTGCAACATTTTTCTTTACATTTCTTTGTCATCTGTACATGACTGTGACTTTTAAAAGCTGTTGTGAGTGCTGGCATTCATATTCTATTGTATAATAAACGCACATAATTTATTGCCAACATATCTGTTTTTGCAATTAGACATGGAACAACTAGAAAATGTATTTATTTGTTGAAAAGAAACTGTAATCTCTCAGTAATCATGTTGTAAAAAAAATATTTTATCATTAAAAAATAATTTTATATTTTGCCACAGCAATTTATTATATTTCTGAAATGTAAAGTTTTCTTTTGCCTATTATCATGCACAGAAATTGTGGTCAGGGGGTTAACGTAATATAACTTAACATAACAGACACACAATATGTCAATATATTTACGCAAGTTTTTATTTTTAAATAAGAGAAGTAGGTTTTTTGGAGAAGTTATGAGGTTGACAATATAGCAGACGGGACATTTGAACCTTCCTGTTTATTGTGTGTGGGACTGGTTTTCTCACGCTTTGTTCCATCTCGACTGTGGTTCAGGTGGTAGTGGGTCGTCTTCTGATCGAGAGGTTGGGGGTTCGATCCCAGTACCTGACTATGTGTCGAAGTGTCTTTGGGCAAGACACTGAACCCTAAGTTGCTCCCAGTGGTCGACTAGCGCCTTGCATGGCAGCCCTGTCCCACTGGTGTGTGAATGTGAGAGTGATTGGGTGAATGAGCTGATATGTAAAGCGCTTTGAGACTGTTTCAGTGTGGTGATAAAGCGCTATATAAAATCAAGTCCATTTACCATTTACCATCTCAAATCAGAAATGTGTCTGAATGTAATTTTAAAGACACGTATTGATCTAGCTGTAATTTTCCAACGTTCTTCTTAGTTTTTTTTTAAATACACGAATTTAGAAGAAGAAATCCATCAAAGTCAGTTTAATTCAAATTACAAATTCAAAAGATGCCCGAGGACCAGTGTCTGACCACACAGTCATTCACCTTTTTGTCTTAGTTTAAGCCATCATTCCTATGTACTTACTTAAACTTTGTATGGTTTCCTTTAAGTGATATATGATGAACATTTTGAAAACTTTTGACAAAATACATTGTTTATTTATTTGCCTGAGAACCACTTCTCATTTACCTTGTGACAACCAGGCCTTTGGTAAAACCTCATTGACACTAAGACTGACTGGGTGCACTAAAACGTTATATAGTTTAAATGTATGTTTAGGGTTTAATAATTATTTTTCAGATTGGAATTTAAAAAAAAAAAAAAGTTTCTTAATGAGAAACAATTTTTTCCCGTCATGGTAAAATGGTCAGTTACTTACACGATAAAGTGTTGTTTTAAAAGATCAAAAGCTCCAAAAGTAAAGAAACAGGGTGTTGCGTGTAAAAGCAAAGGAGAGAGAGAAAAAAAGGAGAACTCCAACGTAAATAACATAGACCACACCTTTGTAATCTCACACTGCTGCATTCTGGGAAACAACCTGCAGCGTGTGTACACATGACCTTTAAGAAAACATTCTTGAGTCAAAACAAGTCACAGCAGAAGCTGGTGCAGACACAGAATGGTTTGATTCACTCAATATTCAGCTGCAAATATTTGCACTAACTAAGAACTTCAACAGTTCCAGTGAGATTATTTTGTCTTCTTTTTTTGTGTGTTTTTTTTAAAGTATGTTAAGTTGAGGTTTTGTTAATTCACACAAGGTTTTGTAGGAAATGCTTTATATAAAAGATTAACATTTCCCTAAAAACCTTGTCTGAATAAAAAAAAACCTCAACTTAACATAAGAACTTCAATAATTAAGTCTCTACATTTACATTGTTTGGCAGTAACGTATAAAACAGAGTCCCAGCATGCACCGTGCTATGGAATAATGTAAAGGAAACCAACAGTCTTGTGAGTTGCAGTGTTTTCATACGTACAGTGAACGCTGGTAACTGTAAAACAGGACCAACAAGACTCACAAAGCAAGGGATTAGTGCTTCCAATGCAGCATTATGTAACAAACAGTGAGCCAGAAGCAAAAGTGGAGACATGAAGAAGCAAATAATTACTTTCTAAATAATAGCAAAGTGTTTATTATATAAATACAGGTGTTTGCTATGGAAATGACACAGGTCACATTTCTTGAATAGAAACCAGACGTGTGCAAAGGTTTTAGAATAGAAACTTGAGGATAAATCACATATTCAGACAGCCAGGACATGTAACATTAAAGCTAATGTTTGGTAACAGCTGCATATTAATCAATATTTTAGATGTAATTCTGTAATTTAACTCTCAGACAACTGGATCTAAAGAATAATGTACAGCTCACTGTGTGAGTGTGAAGCAAGGTTGTCAGGTGTTCAGTGGGAAATGATTCAATTTCACCCAATTGTTCTAAAAAAACAGTTTTGAAAACTAATTATTTTGTATGCATTACATAATAAAAGAAACACATAAAACAAAACAATATAACAGAAGTTCAATTGCAGTTCTAATCATATTTTGTTTTTTTAAACTTTCTTTTATCCTTCCCACTACATGTATCAAGTATGCAAAATATAAACCTTATATATTATTAGTTTTCTTGTTTGATTTCTATTCATTCAATACACTTTGATAAGAATGACTGCAGATTGTTAATTACACTATTTTATTTAAAAGATTATAAAAGCTTTTGTGTTTATTTGATTTCTATTCATTCAAGACACTTTAATATGAATGACTGTATATCGTTAATATAAGCTACAAAGGTTCATTACTTAACATTTTTGGTTGGTGGTGTGCCTTGGGATTTTTATTTCATTTCAATGAAAAAATGTACTTCGGCTCAAAAAAGGTTGAAAAACACTGGAATGGCTTTTTCAGCTCATAATTTAAAACTGTTTGGTATCAAGCGTCACTCCGTGTGTAAATGTGTACATCCGAGTCATTTAGTCCAGACAGCTTTTCTGGATTTAGCCTATTATTCTTTTAAAACCTAATTCTTTACGTAAAACACTTGTAAACCAATGAAATAGATCAAAGTAGTAATTATTGGCTCTTTAAGACCTTATTATTGCAGGTAAACCCAGAGCAAACCAGTGATAAAGCAACAGCATGACTGGAAAGCTCCTGGACATGTGACACATCAAAACAAAGTGACCACAAACAGGGTTGAATAGTTGTGGGTTTTTTTTTTTCTTCACAGATTATGAAACACGTTTAACCAACATGATTTAACCTTTGACCTCTGATGCTTCCCAAAAAATTAACTTTGTATGAGTGCATTTATTTTGTTTTTGTATTACATTTTGCATAAAAAACAATTCCAATATTCAAATAATAGATCAAAAAAATTGTTTTAACTAAATAATCAATACAACACACAGTGATATGTAAACAATTTACATTTTTATTGCTTTTGCCTTTTTTTAGGGGAAAGAAGAGATATTAATCAAAGAGTCCAAAGCCCATATCTTCATCAGACTCTTCTGATTCTTCTTTCTTTTCTTCCTTTTTCTCTTCCGCTGGAAATTCATGCAAATAAAAGTCAAGTCAAATGATTTGGTGACTCAGGTGATAAACACACACACACACGCACACACTTTGTCTACAGCAAACATGTGTCTCACATGATTGACAACTTGAACAGTTTCCTGTTAGCATGCAGACTAGACTACAACAAACAGTGTGTATACCAGCATCAGGTGCAGCCCCAGCTCCAGCAGCCCCACCACCACCAGCAGCAGCAGTAGGTGCTGCAACAGCGCCACCTGCTGGCACGGAGGCCAACTTAGAGAGGCCTGTGGAAACATCAGTTAAGCATTTTAAGGCATTTGATACAAAATATCTACAAACTCAATAAATCAATAAAGTGTTTTTACCAGAGTTCATGACTTCATTGATGTCTTTTCCACTCAGCTCGCTGATTACCTACAAACATGTGATAAAATCTAATTAAAAACACTAAATTGTATAAGGCTGGCCAATATGCAGCTTGATTGTTGTAAATATCGGCATCATATTTGTATTATTATTGTTGTAAAAATCTGCATTATATTTGTATTATTGTTGTAAATATCTGCATCATATTTGTATTATTATTGTTGTAAATATCTGTATTATTATTGTTGTAAATATCTGTATCATATTTGTATTATTATCTATCACACTTTACTTTTAACTACTGTAAAGTCCTTATTTCTAACAAGGTTTTACTTAATTATACACTTATTTATTCTTTTTTTCATCTTTAACATTTATTCTTTTATTTGTGATACTTTCTTTAGTGGTTGTAACAAAAGCAATTTCCCCCTGGGATAAATAAAGGAATTCTGATTCTGAATATATGGAGATTGAAGATATATCGAGTTTTCTATTTGGCAAAATAGAAAATTACAATATTGTCTATAGTGATATATTTTTATTTTATAGCTCATTTTGTATTAAAACACTTGTTTTAGGAGTCACCGCTTTCTCTACTTCTCAGAAGAGGATGAAAAGCACACATAGATGTATTAATAAGTGCGTTCTAACCCAGACACACTACAGAACTCACTCACACATGCTGTCCCTTAGAGAAGAAAAAGCCAAAAGTGACACTTATTGTGCAGCTATTTGTTAATAAATGTCACATTCACATTGTGTATTTTGTTGTCCTATGTATTTTTGTTGTTCTTTTGTGTATTTTTGGGTGTCTTTCTGAGTCATTTTGTGTATTTTTTGGAATGCATGTTCTTGGATTTTTGTTGTCCTGTTGTGTATTTTTTTCTCCTTTTGTTGTCATATTAAGTATGTGTGTCATTCTTTTGTGCATTTATCTGTTATTTGTGTTTTTGCAGTCATTTTGTGTATTTTTTGCTGTCATTTTCTGCATTTATTTTGGGGCTGCTAGTTGCCCATGTTTGTGACACATGCATAAGTTTGTTTCTTTTTTTTTTTTTTACCAGTCTTAAAGCACTGATGTTATTTTAGCCTGTGTGGCATTTTTGTACCAGCAAATTTAACCCAGAATTGTCTTTCTGGTAAGACTTTTGAATTAAAATTATCGAGATTTATATCGTCATTTTAAGGAAAATATATTGAAATATGAATCTTGGTCCATATCGCCCAGCCCTAGGGCATAATATATTATTTACCCAGAATACCTTATTTAAGCGTTCTTCATCGGCCTCGATGCCCACACTGCTCAGGATGTCTTTGATGTCTTTTGCCGAGGGGCTGGACTTTCCACCGAGGGCAGCGAGGAGGTAAGCGGCCACGTAACGCATTCTGTAAAAACGACAAAAACAACAATAACACATTCAATAACTGGACAACTTAATGTGTCAATTTAATAATACTAGTCATACTAGAAATTTCAGGAGAAAAGTCTTGAAGTAAATAAAGCAGGGTCGGGGTCAACTATAATTGTAATTGCGTAATTGATAATTAATTACAACTATGACATACTTATAATTGTCATCGCAATTGAAAAAAATGTGTTGCAGTTGTAATCGTAGTTTAATTGTAATTGAGTTCAGATACTAAAATGCACAACAAAATTAATAATACCAATAATTTCATTGATTAGTATGCCTAATAAGGTAACCAAGAGATGAGAAACAAATTAGATGATGGACAATATATATTTAGTGTATTTTACAGCTGATTTCAGACATGGGTCAGACTGACCCGTGATAAGAGATGCTAATGCTAACAGAAAAGCTAACACAAGAGGAAGGTTAAGCTTTATGGGGTTGTTTATTTCAAACTCAGTCATTGTGATTACTTATTATTTGAACTTCAGCAATAGAGAATGTAATTATAATTGACTTACAGAGGAAGACTAATAACTTCATTTGTAATTGGAAAAAATGATGGGCACCATAATTGTAATTGAACTGCAATTAAACATTGATAAATGAAGACATCATTTTAATTAAAAAAAAAACCGTATTTGACCCCCAACCCTGAAATACAGTAATCCAATTTAACAGTGTTAATTATTCCACTTGATTGACTGAAGAAAGATAGATATGTTTGAAACTATAAAAAATAGATTTTCAAAATAAGTCAAGTAGCTCCATTTGGGTGGTTTTTGACAACAATAAAAGAGCTTTAACAAATATGTGCATACTGTATATATAATCACTAACCAAATAGATAATTCCGTTAATGCTATGGCAATGCACTAATCTGATGAACAAATTGAAGAAAAAGTCAAATTATATAGGAAGTGTCTATTGATACAGAAACGTATCATTAGCCCCCCCGGGACTATGGGTACATCTTCCATAAACGTAATGTGCCTGTTTTCACCGCGTCAGGATGACCGAGTGGTATAAGGCCCCTGACTCAAGGATAATTTGGTTCGGATCCCACTTTTGTCATTATTTATATACATACAGTATATATATATAAATATATATATATATATATATATATATATATATATTTTAATATTAACATATTTAACACAGCAAGTTCCATTTTCAAAAATAAATATACAAAAAAATAAACAAAAATAAAGCTAAATTAAACTGAGGAACTTTAAGTTACGTGGTGCACCTATCACGTCACCTAAACTGGCCAATGAGGGGCGCTGCGTATGAATAGACTATACGTTACGTTTCGGTATCAATAGCAACGGTCAAATAAATAAGTTATTACGAGAAAAGCTGAAATGAGTTACGTAAAGATGAAGTTTACTCCACAAATCTAAATTGAGTCATAGTTAAACTAGAAATCAGAAAAAAGAAAAAAGAAAAAAAAAAACAGATTTCATGCAAGAAAGCAATCTTTTTAATAAAAGTTTCAGCTTACGTTTAAAACATCGGGAACGCGGAAGTCGATCACCTCTGACCTTGGTCACCAACTAAACCCTAACACCGGGCGCATTGCTTGTCCATTTTAAACCAGTGTTAGCTTAAAGCTCCGACAGTAAAACTAAAAACATATGCATACAAACGCGCAAGCATGTATCGAGGGTGTTATTTAAAGTCTATTCAAGTGGCTTGAGTTGGGCCTTCGTCTCATTTTCCACGTTAAATCGTGAACACGAGTGATTCAGCAACAACAGTCATGATCAAGCATGGCGTCCAGCGTGTCTTCAACATTTTAAAAAGACACAGGCAGCTTAAGTTCACTACTTCAAACAACGCCAGACAGTTTAAAATGTAAACACTGTGTAACAAGATTAAGTACGTAAAACATAAACAGTTATATGTTGACTTACTTAAGTCTTTACAGACACGAAACGTCGGTCACGCTAGGAGGTGTTCAGGGAGAGAAAGAAAGGGCGGAACCGGAAATTTGAAGCTCAGAAAAAGCGTTGATTTCATTGGTTTATTTTCACGTCAGCTAAGTACGTCTGTGCAGAGCCGTATGATCGGCTCTGCATCTGTGTATTGTAAATATTTGTGTCCATAGGTTTTTTATACTTTATATATGTTTCTGTACATGGGATATGTGTCGCACTGATCTTTATTATTCAACAAAAAGCGCATTGGTGAACAAGCCTTTGCTCAGGGTTGAAGTGACCGGCCGCCATCTTTGTATACCTAAATAATGCCAGCTGGGAAATGTAAACAACAGCTGACTACATGTTTCCGATTCAATTTGGCTCTTACTCACGCCTCTGACGTTCGGAATTGAGCACATTTACTTAAATTCAATGGAATGCAATACAGCGAATTAATATATATATATATATATATATATATATATATATATATATATATATATACATTTAAAAAAATAAAAATAAAATTACTATAAAACACTGATAAATGATGATAGAAACATATTTGGTGGCAGGTCTAATATAAATATTACTGTTAACTTTCAAATATGGTACAATTTTACCACCTTTTATTGATTCTAATGAAACATGCGGTCGTATACCCTTTTATTTAAATATATTTATCAGTTTACTAACACACTTTCTGTAACTTTTATAATATTTGCATAATTACAAATTCTGGTGTCAGTTGTTGAAATGATGCTTTCTGATTTGTATACTTCTTGTATGGGCATGCATATTAAACATTCTTGTTTATTTTTTGTTACATTTTAGACCGCCTTCCAAGTTATCGGGGACAAAAAAAAAAAAGACATACTTAATGACAAAATGAAAATGCAGACATAAAATAAAAAAAAAGTTAGATAAATAAATACTTAAATAAATAATTGCAGAAAGAAAATACATGAATGAATGAATGAATGAACATAAAAAAAAAGAAATAATGAAAGTTATTTTTTATATATTTATATGGATTCCATTTTATCCCCTCAATTAGGTATGCTTTTTGATATGTATGTATTTATTATATATTTATTTATAAATAATTTTAATCACACATTTATTAATTTATTTATTTGTAAAATGTCATTTTTTTGTCCCCATTCATAATAACCAGGTAACTTCAAATTCTTTTTACGAGTATAACATATTGCATATAATATGCTATTATCATGCATTCTGAAACTTCACATTTGATTTTGCATTGTCAGAAGTCTTTTAGACGCAAAAAATAATTCACCAAATCTAAATAAAAAGGCCAAAGCTCTTAGATTTCTAGTAAAACTTTACTATGTGTACATAGGGAAAATAAGAATACATTTCATGAATATTTTCATCCCAAGATTATTTATTTTCAATTTACCAGAGCTTAAAAAAACTGTTCTAATTAGCATGAAAACTACATTATGCTCCAAACATATATCACTGACTGCAATCATCACTTGGTTCTGTAGTGAAAGAACATTTTATTCTTTCAATGTTAAACATGCTGTTCCTAAAGGAAAACATTTTAAAGTGTATTAGAGACAACACTTCTTTAATGTTCTACGTGTACATTTGAATTTTAGGGAAACACAAATCCAGCTATGACATTCACAACTCAACCAACTCCTCCCGTCCCTCCTGTGAAAGGAGAAAGTCAAACAAAAGGAGAACCGAATCCATCATAAACTTTGCGATCTTCTTCACATTTGACACGTACCACATTTTATAAGCACATTCTCCGAGCAACAGGACAAAGAAGAATATCAGAAACCAGAGGAAGACGCGGTCTATGTAATAGTTTGTCTTCTCTCTGAGTGTCCACTGCTCCCATGGTTGTGCACGTCGATTCTCGTTTATCTTGCTGAAGTGCAGCAGAACTTGGTGTTCATCATCCAGATCCTCTTCTGGAGCCTCCAGGTCCTGGTTTCCCTCTGCTCCGCTGCCTTCAGCCATTTGGAGGAAGTTTTGGTGCTAAAATGTAAATTAGATTTGCTGATCTGTGTACATTAAGAAGAAAACTAACCAACAAAAGCTCGTTTTTGTCTGAGAATGACTGTAAAGAGCCTTACCTGCAAGAAGACAATAACCACAGAGGGCTGAAATGAGGATGTGCTCACAAAACCAGTACTTTGATTTCTCTTTCCAGTGTCAAAACATGCTCGTAGCCTTTCAGTTCATATGGGCAATGGCGATATCAGAGTGTGGGGTTGGTCGATGGTAAAATGGTTATTCATTGCCTCTGTCTGGATGAGGGCAGAGGATTAGACAACACTCAGCAGTTTTTAATCCCTTTGTAAGGGTGAAGACAGATGGTCATGCATTATATATCTAATCCTTGTGTCTTGACTTTGAAACCTGTCAATTAAAGGCAAGTACTGGCTAATTTTTTTCTTAAAACAGCTCTTCCTGTCCACTAATAGGAGCTGGGTATGATGCATGATGGGATATGCACAAAAGATTTCAACTCATCAGCTATTGAGATTTGCTGAGAACAAATTGGCAGAGTCACATCCACAAAACAGAGTACCTGAGATTGTTGTGATGGCCCCAGAGTCACTATAACTACTTAAAGCTGCAGTATGTAAGTTTTTTTTTTTTTTTTGGCATTCTTTGAGCATATTGTAATCCAAAGTGTTCCAAGTGTTCTGAGTGGACAGTGAATCTTTTCTCCTTCTCCTGGCCCTGTAAATGAAGTTTAGAAATCCAGGAGTGTGACACTGGACTTCAGCCAATCAGATCTTTCTACAAACATGCGCTCTTTTGGGCATTACTATTGGCTGCTCGACTGAAGTCAGGCGCATTCACGTACTAAATGCAATGGCGGACATTCCAGCAGAAGTCTCCATCATGGCATTAGACACAACAGTTACACTGCAAATGAAGTGGAAATAGGCAGGCCGAGGTGGAGAAGCAATAGTTTAAATTCCGTGTGATCCCTGTTTTCTGCGCAGGGTCCACTTCACACACTTGTGTCAGAGAGAGAGAGTGAGAACAGACGGGATAAATTGTGTGTAAATCTAGGATAAGCTTATCCAAGGTGAAATCATTTTAAAGTCTGGATGCAGAGTGATGGTCGTGACTTTGTTCAGAGCGGCAGGCAGCTTGAATGATGCGCTACGTCCATTCATGTCAGAGTCTCTAAAACACCAGATAACTCTCCAGTAAGACACTAGTCTCTATTGATAAAAAAAAAAAAAAAGTCGCTCAGAGCATTCACAAAGACACTGGTAAGGAACGTTAGGTTTCGCTTTCAGGTTTGGAATGGGGGGATGATTCTACAAACTGCAGCTTTAAAGTTTACAGGCTTTATCTGGTTGACTGCCTTTAATTGGTGTGGATCTGAGTGAAGCTTTACATTGATTAAATGGTTTATCAATAACTAAATATTTCTGAGAACCACTGAGCGAAATCAAATACCTGGACCTGGATAAAGGAGAGCTGAAAAAACAAACTACAGTCGAGCCTGCACTTGGAATCCAATGGCACATGCACAAGGACACCTTCAGCTTTAAAGTAAGTTTTCTTAGGAATAAGTGCACTTTATACTGTAATCTCATCATTATTGTTGGTCATCAATGTTGACAACACACATTCTTCTGATGTATAATCCTTTTTGCATTGTTCTGACTTAGAACCAAGGTCTTTTCTTTCAATTGCTCCGACAGATAACCCAAGTCTTTTTCTCTCATTATTCTGATGCATAAAACCAAGTCTTTCTCTTCTCCTGATATGACCCATAGTCAAAGCCTTTTTCTTACATTATTCGGACCCGTAAACTAAGTCTTTTTCTTCCCCTGCTCTGACGCAGAACCCAGGTCCATTTTTGTATTGTTCCGCTATATAACCAAGTCCTCTAACCATTATTCTGACGTACAATCCACTTCCCTTTTTCAGCATTGCGCTGATGCATAACCCAAGTCTGCTTCACCTGGTTCCATTTTTCTTTTTTGGCATTGTTCTAACATACAACCAACGTCCTTATTTTCAGAATTCTCATTTATAACCAAGGTCTTTTTTGTCAATTATTCCGATGTACGGTATAACCCTAGTCCACTTTGTCCATTGTTCCGATGACGAGGGCTTAAAAACACGTTCCACCTCATCATGAACAAGTAGGTGAACAACGTGCTATGCCTCTGTCTGACATAACACTCAGAGATCGAGTAGATCTGGTAACTGTCCTCCGTTTGAACCCAGCAGAAGGCCATGTGTAACTGTTCTCCGTTAGAACAACTAGAAAATGTTCTACCCTGCACAATCTATCACATCCAGCCAAACCCATTATTGGGATGGGAGATATTATTGGTTGATATTAGTAATAAAGTAAAAGGATTTTTCAACAACTGTTGACTTCTTAGAATAGCGGAAAATGCCCACTAGTTAATGAGTGTGTGCAATAATTTGTGCGTACCTACTACTGCCTGGTACTGGTGTAATCAATTTCTCAGCTAGTTTCTCTACCCGTTTCATAATCAGAGGTATGCATACCTGAGGAGTTACAATTTACAATAGGAAACTATGGTAATATCCTTCATTTTTTAACTATATTTTTAAAGTTTAGAAATAGTATTTCTAAGATAAAGATAAAATGTAAGATTGTGTTTGTAGACTAAGAATTTGTGTCTAGTAATGATGACTTAGTAACGTCAGAGAGACAGATTTTAAAATAATACCACCTGGATATGTATCAAATAGAAATCCAGTGCCAATAAGTGTTTAGTGTTTCAAAAAGTAATGAAGCTTTTACTATATTGGAACAGAGAATGGATGCTGTGTAACTAGAATCAGGCAGAAGTGAAACTGATGAGTTGGCAGAATCATTGCAGCCAAAGCTCTACAGTTAGAGTAAATCACTTGGACTTGGACATAATGCTCTGAAGGTAATTTAATAAAATGCTTGAGAGCCTCCTCACCATTTTTCCAGGGCTTTTGAAATATGGGCTACTCTTGCTGAAGCAGCTTTATCCGTCCATGCATTGGCAGAATTGCTTTGACGTTGTCAGTGTTTTGTCTCATTTCTTGAAGTGACTGCCGTGAATGAAGCAGAACACAATGTATTCTTTATTGATCCTATTCCAATAAACTTTCCTGTTTAGACACATCTTTAACTCCATCACTCTGCTATGTCTCTTTCTGTATGAGCTCACATAGAGGAGAAGGTATTTAGCATTACCTTAGCGAAGTACCAGGCCCGTGCTGGACTAAAAGCTCCTTTTCTCTCATAACTAGAACAAAATTTGATTCAGAACGCATGTTTTTCCAACTCTAAATATACAGGCTTTGTGTGGATGAGTCAATATGTTTTTACGAAACTAAACAAGAACACTTACTGGAAGTTTTATTATGTCATTTATTAGTCATTATTATGACGTGACATCTGTCATTAGCACGAATAAGTTATCATGAAGGCTGTCATTAAGTGTCGTTTGTTATAATCCTAACCCTACCTAACCCCTTCCCCACACCTAACCCTAACCCTAGCCCATTTCTCCTTACCCTAATCTTTCCTTCCCCACACCTAACCCCAGATACCCCCGAACCCTCTTCCCCAACCCCCTCCTGCACATCCTGGAATAAGCCCTTTATCTTTTATATCCATATTTTCATCATTTATTTTTATGAAATTTTAAAATTGGGTGGGTTGACTTTGTTCTTTTAATTCCTGGTTTTATATTTGGCTTTTATTTTTGATTTTACTATTTTAAATCTACTGTCATAGTGAGGGGGAAAGGATTCCTCTAGCCTGTGCCTATGTCTATCCCTACCTTACCCAACCCTACTATATCCCTCCAACTAATCCATAAAAAATGCCAACATAGCTCCAAAGGTGTCATAATTTAGCGAACGACAATTAATGACAGCCTTCATGACGCCTTATGTGCAAAACTTCAAGTGTTACCAATTAAACTTATTTCATGTGCTGAAATCATTAATATAATTAAGTGTAATGAGATGAAACTGAGATGAAACTGTTTTAATTAATAATAAATAAATAAATAAATAAATAAATAAAAATAAAAATCTAATATTTTTTGAGCCAAAGTTGGCTTTCTAGCAAAAATATAATGTATTTTTAAAATAAGACCAACCACCAAATGAGGTTTTAAACCATTTAATGACATTTGTGGATTCCAGGACATTGATTCAATGTGTGATCTTTTTTTTACATGTCATTATCGGCTGATACCGAGATACCCATAACGTGCATTACAAGTATGTATACATTACATTTGTAGCAGAACATATCATTTTATTATCTTAAAAAAAACATTAAAAATCCTTCTTAAATTATGCCGGCATGTTGATATGTTCCGTTTCAATTCATGTCAAGGAGTCAATAAGGAAAACACTGATTATCCATCAATCCATTTTCTGGCTCGCTTGATTGTATGCAACAAAAAAATGGCGTAAAATGAGATTATTGGTTTCCTCTTATTTGCTGGATGTTTTCCTAAGATTAGACCCATTTAAAAAATGGTTGGATCCGATATATAATGTGTCTCGTAAGGCAAAAAGTTGTTTTCTATTGATCAGTTGATATAACGCGTTGCATAGCTCAGGGGTATTGTTAATGCACTCCCACAGGAAGCATGATTTAGGAAGCACTGCTGTTCCTTTCACATATTTATGTCCACTTTCTCGCTAAATCCTGGTGTGCTTGTGGGGCACGGGGTGGGCGTCGTAGGCTTAAACATGCATCGGTGGGTGATTTGGATCAGAGTCATGCGGAAACGCTTTATCCGGAAAGCATAAACCATAGGGTTGAGGGCTGAGTTCACGTGGGACATGAAGATACCTATGTACATAACAAACTTGGGTATGTGACACTTGGGATAAAAGAAGCTGATGCAGTTCATCACATGTATAGGTAGCCAGCACACGATAAAAAGCAGCACCACCAGGGCTAATGACTTAGCCAGCTTTAGCTCCTTTTGGAAATACCTGTCACCATCGCACGTGGCTTCTGCACGTCGATTAAGTTGACGGCGAATCATCCGAAAAATCTCCGCATACAGGATTATCATTATGGTCAATGGTGTCACCACCAATCCAAAGAAGTTGAAATACACCATGTAGTCCATCCTCATGACAGTGGTGAACTCACAGATGATTTCATTGGAGATGTTGAGGTTTCCTTGTACATCATGGTTATTCCATCCAATCATGGGAACCAGTCCAGTGAGGAAGGAGAGGATCCAACACAGACAAACAGCCACGTAAACCCTCCCCTGGGTCACGATGATGCTGTACCTAAACATCACAAATGACAGGCTTTATACAGTACATCCATGGACTGAACATACAAAGATATATGGACGAGCACCAAGCCTATTAACAAAGTATCTGTCAGACACTTCAGGCGGACAGCGATGTTTTCATTTACTTAAAAGCTTTCCGATGCTCAACCAATTGATTTGCATTAAACAGGACAGGAAATATGCTGCAACTGTGTTTAGTAGGCAGCTTTTCTCAGCCTTTTAAATACAAAAAGGTTTTGATAGTAAATGCATCCATCCATCACCAGTTTACTTCATTCCATTTTTGTCAAACGTTTGACTGCATCAAGTGAATGTTTAAACAGAATAAATATTTATCTTTATTGTTTAAAATAAGGAAACCAACTCACATTCAGTAATCAACATGTAGTTGGTCTTATAAAGACATTTTGGCAAGTAAGTTGTATGTTTTTACAATGTAATTAATTTAAGTATTTACAAACAGAATTTGACTAAATCAAAGTTTTGTGAAGATGATTTTGTAAACAAGAAAGAAAACTTAAATGAATGTTTCTAAATTCACCCTTACAATTATGGAGAAATAGACTGCCGTTTAAAAATAGTCAAAACTAAAGGCTCTTCTTGGAGTCTTCCAGATCAATACAAAAAGCCTGAAAACTGCTACTTAATCTAAAAAATACCGTTATCAAATTAGGAAAGGGATGGGCCCAGCTATGTATGCTAATCATCTAAAGCACGTGTCAAACTCAAGGCCCGGGGGACAAAACTGACCCTTTAAACCATCAAATTTGGCTCACAGGATAAAGTAAAAAAGAAAAAACATGAATTATTGTGTAAATTATCAAATAATTCAATTCTAGACATCTCAGTCCTTCTAATTCAATGAAACTCTACAATATTTGGAGGATCGCAATATTCCCATGCTTTCTTCACGACTGCAGTCATTTTAAATCTCAAATTGTTCCGATGACTCAATTTTCATGAAATAATTTCCCAACATTAAATACAAATTAGTTACAAAATCGATGAAATTTAAACGAGAAAATCCTGCAGAGACTGATGTCTGCCACTTATTGCTTGGATTTTGTCGGCATCTTACATACTTAATGTATCATTTATACATTGAAGTGCAAATTTCGGGAAATCATTGACGAAATTGCTCCTTTTCTCACCTAAACTCTGCGGTCCACTTAAGATCAACTTTATATTTGGCCCCTGAACTAAAATGAGTTTGACACTACTGATCTAAAACATTGTGGTTCAAGTACAGCAGAGTGAATAAATGGGATGCCTCTACAATCATAAAAAACTGCAAGACAGCAGCAGCAGCAGCATCACATTCTTTTTTAATAAAAGTGTAAACACAGAGTGGATTTTAGTTCCTTACCTTGTGGGAATCTTGACCCGTAGATATCTGTCTATTGCGATGGCCAGCAGCGACAGAATGGAACTTTGGGTGATCATGAGTAGCAGGCAGGAGAAGAAGAGGCAGGTGTAGAAGTGTGTGTTATATCCCAGGCTGATAATAATAGCCAGTGGAATGACCAAAACTCCCACAGCGATGTCGGCCACGGCCAGTGACACGATAAATGAGAAGGTGGTGTCACGGAGAGCTCGGTTCACACACACCACCAGCACTACCAGAACGTTTCCCATCACTGAGGCCACGGCAATAGCCGTCTCCATGGAGATGTACACCATGTCCACATGTTCTCTGACTTTGATACCAGGTGAGGAGGACATCATCGCTCTTGAGGTCCCACTTACCTCCAAACAGTGGGTGAAAATAAACAGTTAGATGTTCAAGTTTGTTTCCTCTGCTTTGGAGTTTATTGAAGCAAAAACATTGTTCAATATGTACAATAACTGCCAGGATGAAGTCCTCTTCTTCTCTTCTGCCTTCATACAAGAAGAATTACCTGTGCTCGTGAACACAACGTAAATAATCAGCCTTGATTGGAATAGAGAGGCTCCGCAAAAAGAAGAGTAACTGCTTCATCATCAGTCCTCTGCATCCTCTCTCGCTCCCTTATTCTCACTCCGTAAACCTGAGTCATAAAATCAAGGGGAGGGACCTCGAATTCTGCAGTAGCTTAAACCTTAATATTGCTCACTATAGGCAATGCTGTATGATTAGTTTGTGTGTGTGTGTGTGTTTATGTATTTTATTTCATACATTTAGAACTACACTTCCAGGTCATGCAAGTACACTAGCTTCACATAATTATTTACTTTAAAAAAGTCTTGATTTTGTTGCCAATTGTATACAATTTAAAATTGTGTTTTTCAGTGACACTACATTTACACTTATTTAGCTTTGTATCAAAACTAAAAATGTATCTTCCTTCATAACTCCTAATTGAGTCCTTTCCACATTGTATTTACCATATTCTGATCAACAAGGCAGACTACAATGTCATACTAACATATTACTCATACTAAGTCTGATGTCAAGATGAGTATGTAGTGAGTTCACATTAGATAGTATGGAAAAATTGAGTACCCAAGAAAAAACTGGATGTATACTATATCGGGACATTTCCTACTCATACTCAATCTCCCCATGATCAATCAATCAATCAATCAATCTTTATTTGTATAGCGCCAAATCATAACCAATGGTATCTCAAGGCACTTTACAGTAGAGCAGTCTTAAGGACGGACTCTTCATTTTATGGATACACACATATGCATATATACGTATATACACATACATATGTATCCCACACCCAACATGAATTCATCATGGTGGCAAGGAAAACCTTCTGTTAAGCAGCAGGAACCTTGTGTGGATCCCATTCCTATGATGATACATCACTAGCGGAACCTAAAATAGTCCTAGGACTGGCTTCAAGTTCATCATCATCATACTTAAAGTATATACTAGACAGTATATACTCATTGAATTTGTAGTGCGTATTACGTAGTGTGCCATTTCAAACACAGCCTGTCCACACGTAGCCAGGAGACTGCTAAAAAACGAATATATTTTTCTACGGTGTGGCCTGTCATCCGCACAAAAACGCAGGATAAGGTGGTGCCGCCGTGCTCTGTGGGGCCGATGTGGTTCGGGTTGGGTTTCCGGCCGTGCTGCTCGGCGCGTGCCTTCTGTGCCATTGATCCTCTCTGTTGGCCCGCTGTATGGACCGGGCTCACACCAGATAGGCCTCCTACATGGACTGGGTCTCAACCATTATTAGGCAGGTGTGCAAAGCTATAACAGCGCACTTGGGACCCCAATACAAAGCTGTCAACAATAGAGAGTGATGTCCATTCACTGGTGGATAGCACATTTATGCTGTTTGATGTGGAAGGATTTTTTTTTTTTTTAAAACAATGATGTGTGGACAAAACTTTTTTAAAAATAGAGGAGGGTGGATATATGTCTTTAAAAATACCCCACTACGCGAGGACAAGATCTTAGACTGATTACCTTGTCTCTTCCTGCCCTTTGACACTAACTAGTCCATATCATTAAAGAAAAGAAGTTCTGAACGAGTTTAAGCATTAAGAGATTTTTTATGTTGTTAGGAAAAAGATATATAATATCAGTTGTTAGACAATGTAAGTAACACTGATTCAACCTCAATTTCCAATAATATAACTTGTCCCAACCTTTTTACTGTTGTTGATGTAAATAGTAAATCTTTTTGATTTGCAGTGCTCCTGCTAATACTGCTACTACCATTACAACTTTTTATAATATATAGAAAAAATCCATTAATTGTACCAATATTCCAGAGTCAGGATATAGCGTTTCTCTTGTGCAGATGTCCTGCAGTCTGCTAGCTGTTAGCTGTTAGCTGCTAGCTGCTAGCTGTTAGCTGTTAGCTGTTAGCTGTTAGCTGCTAGCTGTTAGCTGTTAGCTGCAGACTGCTCCATAGCTCTCCAGTTCCAGCCTCTCACTGCAAGATAAAGGCGGAGCCTCGATTAGTTAAGTAGCCGCACCTGCACTAATCAAACCTGAGACCTGTTTCCTGACCTTCATGTCCCACTGGTTATCTCTCCTTACTATCATCATCACACCATAACCACGGTTTAGTTTCCATTCCGTTCGTGTTAAATGCTCTTCTGTGTTAACGTCCATGCATAGGGGCCATAAACAGGCTCTGTCACTTTCCCACACCCAGCACCAGCATCTAGACGATCTGAAAGGGGATTGGACATGAGTTCCAGGCTGTAAAACCAGAAAGTTGTTGTAGAAATATCTAGCAGCTGACATTTGCTTTGAAGGAACTGGTTTCATCCTTAACTGAGTGGGATGTTTTATTTTATTGTTGATTTAACGTGTTTACTGCAAATTTTAAACTGTTTAATGTTCCAATTTTTAATCATGTAAAGCAAATTGAATTGCCTTGTGTATTCAATTCAATTCAACTTCATTTATATAGCGCAAAATACAACAAAGTCATCTGAACAAAATATAAAGTCCATAGGAAAAAAGAAGAAAGAACCCAACTCCACATGAACAAACATTTAGCGACAGTGGGAAGAAAAAACTCCCTCTTTTTTATAGGAAGAAATCTCCAGCGGAACCAGGTGTATGAACTGCGCTAAAAAAAATAAATAAAATAGAGCCTTGTCTTTCACTTATTCCAGAAACCGTACATAACCCCTCATTTGTGACATTTTTTTTAACTTGCTGCCCTTTCAATAACTAGTTTGTATTTCTCTCATGTTTGCCATTTACCATGCACTTATTCTGGTTAAAATGATTATCGACCAGAATAGGTCCCGCAAGCACCATGCAACGCGTGGCTTGAGTCAAATCCGTCGATTATTTCATTTAATATATTGATTATTTAATAAAAATGCTCATCAATAAACAGACATGATGTAAATGAGTCAGAGTTAGCCAAGTTTTAATCTGATGTACCTGACCAGATTTTAAAATGCAACCTAAAATGTAAATGGTATTAAAATACAGAGGGAGAATACAACATGACAAAAGAGAACAGGTATGACAAATAACAAAATATTTACTAGTAAAACAAAAACATGCAGTATTACTACTGGAGCACAGTTCAAACAAAATAGTTATTCCATACTTAACACAAAAATCTAAATAAAATAAAATAAAATTAACTAAAACATTAATGGCTGTCAAAACAAAACAATAGTACATCAGATGTTAAAGGGAAGGCAGTTGATCTGTTTTCTTCAGAAAATGCTGTTAAGATAAAGGAAAAGTTGACTGAAAATAAAGTATTGAAGTAGGCTACAAACTTTCCAAAAAGCTACTTAAGGACAGTAACAAAGCACTTATTTTTCGTTACTCCAAAATGTACCACGCAGGTGACATGTTAGCGGTCGTCAATCCTGACTGCGTTGTCAGATGTAATCTGTTGTTGCCTGCAAATTAAACTAATGAGGGTCCAGACGATTACACTTCCGTTTTTTAAAGCACCAAGTAAAAGTTCTGCTGATTTCAACAAAACAATAAAATTGTCAAAACGAGGATCTAAAGAATCTGGCAACAGGAAACCTTGAGCGAGCAATCATCAAGATTGTCTTTAGCTTCTCAGGAGAGCAGACTAAACATCTTTCCGTTAATTTATTAAGTCTGACCTCTTTAGTTAAAAGGCAGGGAGCCCTTGAGATGCTGCTTTAGCACATTGCCTGTGGTCTCTGGGTTTATGGCTTTCACTGGAACGTATACGAGCAGACGCTAAATCAGTTTTATTGAGGTGAGCTTTATTTTATGTTATCAATATCTGGTGATAGAGAAGCTGTAAAGAAACAAGTAAATTTCAGTGTACACATAATGCATACATTACTCATTGCTTGTAGCAATTGCTTGCTGAAATCATTCTTTGTGACAGTGGGGTTACTTATCTGGTCACTCTACGCAGGAGATATTGGCAATGTTGTCTCTTAGGACTTACTGTAATGTTAATTTGGTGAAAGGCCAAAATCAATGTGTGCATTGTCACTTGTTCACTAAGACTGATTGTCTGTGTGTTGATTGAAAATATATCACTTATACTGTCAATGTTGCCATGTAAAATGATGTTGGAGGAGTTGTGTTTTTTTTGTTTTTTTTGGGGGGGGGGGTATCTGGATACCTGGAATCTCTTCTCTTGTCAAAAACTAGTTTTTTTTGCAAGTGTTTCCATTAAATGGTAAATGGTAAACGGACTTGATTTATATAGCGCTTTATCCCCACACTGAAGCAGTCTCAAAGCGCTTTACATATCAGCTCATTCACCCAATCACTCTCACATTCACACACCAGTGGGACAGGACTGCCATGCAAGGCGCTAGTCGACCTCTGGGAGCAACTTTGGGTTCAGTGTCTTGCCCAAGGACACTTCGACACATAGTCAGGTACTGGGATCGAACCCCCAACCTCTCGATCAGAAGACAACCCTCTACCACCTGAGCCACGGTCGTCCATTAGTTCCCATTTAAAGGGTAAGTACTCCCCTGCCTTCTGCTGAGCTGCCACTAGGAGGGAAATAAAAAAAAGCCTTGATTATGAACATTACCGCTGTAGCAGTGAGACACGCCCAGCTACTTTCAGTAACCGCCCCCTCCCCTCCCCTCCCCTCCCACAGACACAGAATCAAAACCCATCACAATTGTTAGCTAATGAGCTAAACATGAGCGAGTCTGACAGTGCGGACACTTTTGCCACAGAGAGGTCATTTGAGATGGAGGACTTAAACCTATGTGCTACCGTTTGCAAGGAGGCAGGTGTCAGGTTTTATAGGAGAGGCGGGGCCAACAGTCAAAGTGATGACGCAGGGGTTTCAAGAGCTTACCGTTCAACCAATAGCAAAATTCAGTTGTGATGGCCGGCGTTCAACCCTTAGTGGCCAGTATACCGGACATTTTACAGCTAAATACTCCAAATTAAAATATTTTTACTAAAATGTGAAGAGTGGGACTAGGATCCATCAACACCACTATTTAATACCCAAATACACATATATTCAGCAGGAAAAAGTTGGTTTGGGGTTTACTTACTCTTTAAGTGGACGCTCTGTAAGAGAAGCTTTAAAACAGAACAGAACAGTTTACATTATGAGGGTCTGAATCCAACTTCTCATACTCAGATAACACAGCACTTCTACGGAGGTTCATGTTTGTTTCGTTATACATGTGAACATAGTCTTGCATGTTGATCACATCAAATCTGTATTTGCGAACATTAATTGTCACAACTGGGTCAGGTTCATGACAAATCATCAAGAGGGGGACGTGCAAGCAAATACCATTTATTTAACATTCACTTAAAGGTATAGAGGACGATTTTCCCAAAGTTTTGAAAAGAAGCGCCCTCTGCACATCCGCAACGCTCTACCTGCTCAAGAGGGAACACCTATGTGTGCGAGAGAGCGTGCACGAGCCCAGTTTTCCTCGAGCACAGCTCTGTTTACAAGTTGGAGTCGGCATCGCTCAGACAAGATTACCTTCCAAAAGAAGATTGGCACTTTTCCCACTGGTAAGTGAAAATCCATTTTCAAAGGACCCGGTGCGCACCAGGTACGAGCACATACGACGGCCTTATCATATATCATCAGAATGATTGACAATTAGGAGAACCAATAGTCTTGATGATCCACACGGAAGGTGAAGTTAAAATAACATCGTCCACAATACCATTAAAATAAACAACTAAATGGAAGAAGAAGAAAAAAAAAAAACCCATAAGCAGCTGAGCTTCTTCTTCCTCTTTTTTTGGCGAGTGGCACCGAGTGTTGCAGGTGTATTACCGCCACCTACTGTATCGGAGTGTACCTTAAACTAAGAGGCCCCATCTAACTTGAAATTAGAGCCCCACCACTGGAATGTTCCACTGAAAACCTCCTCTCTCTGATAGATTTCTATTGATAGATTTTCCCCTCTCCTCTCTCTGCTCCTGGATGGCTTGCTTTGCTTCTGTTACCATCTTTTACATTCACTCTCTCTCTTTTTTTCCCCCATTCTGAACTCTTTTCATTGCCTCTGCATAGCTGATATCATTAAATCTGATATCATTAAAATTAAAAAATGATCAGGCTCCAAGTATAGTTATATCTATTCATTCTAAAACTGAGAAAATAACCAGCATTCACGCGAGGTGCATTATGTTTAATCTGAATAGTAAGCTATCATGTGATGCATTTGATTGTTGTCTGATCATTTCATTTTTTTTTTTGTAGTTTCAACATGTCCTTTGATCATTTTAAAACCAAAAATAATAATTTACTCAGTAACGATTGGGTGAATGAATGTAATGAATTACTTTACTTCTTTTAAGTAAAATGACTAATTTCGAAGTATACTTAGAAAAGTACAAGTACCCATAAAAACAACTCAATACAATAACGTGAGTACTTCCGTGGAGTTGTTTGCAAATAATGATTTCACATGTATATTTATCTACAGGGAACAATACATAATCACTGCTCATGCAGGTTTCTATAGGAAGTATGTTACTTTCATTAGTATTTAGAGGAAAACTGAAGAACTCCATGGTAGTAGCAGTAGCATCGCTTAGAGGCGAATTACTTCCTCAAATATTTCACAAGAATGAGATGGCAAAGCCCTTTGAGACTCCGACACGCACTGAGTGACTATATCCAGCTCTGAAACCTCTGACACAATGGGTGCAGGAGAAGTGATTTACACGCTGGTGGAGGTGCTTATTGCTATTAGCTGCTGTTTGGGAAACATGTTGGTCGTTTTGGCCTTGTGGACAAGTAAAAGCATCAAACAGCCCACTTTCTGCCTGATAGTTTCTCTGGCAGTGGCAGACTTTTTGGTGGGCTGCATTGCTATTCCACTGGCTGTGGTGGTGGACGGACGAGTGAGGACTTCATTCACAGTTTGTCTCTTCACCAGCTGTTTGGTCATCCTGTTCACACTGGTGTCAGTTTTGTGCCTGGCAGCAATTGCAGTGGACCGTTTCCTGCGAGTGTACATTCCTCTGAGGCAAGTATTTTACCTACTAACTTCAAAGATGTTGTGTAGTTTCATCTCATTTTAGACAACCTGTTCTTTCTTTTGAAGTTTTCTTGACTTCCCCATAGTAATTCCAGAATTATTCTTTTTGTCTTCTTTTTGAATAGTATGTTAAGGTTTCATTTATTCAGACAACTGTTACTTAGGATATCCGCTTTGATCTCCTGACATGTTTCCACAGTCAACTGCCAGTCTTTGTCAGAGGCGTCTGCTAATCGCTTTGATGTTTCTTTTGAAGTGTCCTCAACTTACACGTAGTTATTCCAGTAAGATTATTTTTGTCTTATTTTTTTAATAGTATGTTAAGGTTTCATTTATTCAGACAACTGTTACTTAGGAAATCCACTTTGATCTCCTGACATGTTTCGACTGTTAACTGTCAGTCTTTGTCAGAGGCATCTGCTGATTGCTTTGATGTTTCCTTGAATGAGATGAATCTCTGAATAAAGGAAACCATATCTATCTATAAAAGCAAGGAATATCTGTTTGTGTGTCTGTCTGTCTGTCTGTTCCTCAAATATCTCTGCGAATCAGGCTCAGATATGTTCCTTTGAAGTTTCCTTGACTACCGAGGAGTAATTCTAGCAAGATAATGTTTGCCTTGTTTTTAAATAGTATGATATGGTTTCATTTATTCAGAGATTAATTTCATTCAAGAAAACATCAAAGCGATCAGCAGACGCCTATTGACGAAGACTGGCAATTGACAGTCGAAACGTCAAATATTATGACATTTATTGTACTGAGTCAAAAAAACAGGTTGTCACAACCTGCTGAGAGCTGCTGGCCAGATCATTGTAAACACGGCAATCTCTGCAAAACTCTAAAACATTTCCCAGAAAGCTAGTGCCCATATAGACAAAAGTAAGGTCATCCTACAGGGCCATGTCTTTAACCTTAGCTCATCACCATAATGGAACTACCTTGCTCTAGATATAGTTGGAGAAAAAAACGACAACCTATAAATCAGGGGGGAGCTTGTTGTTTGACCCCCAAGTTTAAATATATCTCAATGGTACACTGACTCAAAAATGAAGGCCTCTAAGCTCTTTGCTAATATGTATTGAAAACAGTTAACCTTTGTTCAAAAGACTATAAACCTTATAATATTGAGATGTTAAATACTTTGATACACTTCAGAGATCAAAGTGGATTTCCTGAGAAACAGTTGTCTGAATAAATGAAACCTTAACATATTGGTTTTTCCTTCTCTGAGTCGGAACACTTCTGTATAGTGTTTAACTTGGTCATTGTCTGCATTTTCAAAAAGAACTCACTGCTTCTCCTCTGTTTAGGTACAAAACAACCATACAAAAGAGGCATTCGTGTCTGGCGGCAGCAGCTTGTTGGCTTCTTGCGATGCCTCTGAGTTTTGCTCCGATGCTTGGATGGAACAATCGCAAAGCCTCGTCTGACTCTACAAACTCTACAATCGTCTGCCAATTTTTGACCGTCATTCCGATGTCGTACCTAGTCTACTTTAACTTCATCATCTGCACACTTATTCCTCTGCTGGTGATGACTGCACTGTATGCCTCTGTCTTCTTTATCATTCGGGGAAGTCTTCGAGAGAAACCAGGCAATAGTGCCTTTACAGAGTCTCAGCAATACCTGAGGAAGGAGAAGCAACTAGCTGGTTCCCTTTCTCTGGTCCTGGCGCTTTTTGCCCTCTCCTGGATTCCTCTCCATATACTTAATTGCATTGCTTACTTTGGTGACCCCTCTCATATATCTAAAACTGCTTTTTATATTGGCATCCTTCTTTCTCATGCTAACTCTGCAGTAAATCCAGTTGTTTATGCATTTAAAATACAAAAAATTAGAGAAGCTTATTTGAAGATTTGGGGACAGCTCACTTCCTGCAAAGCTGAAAATCTAGCATCTGAGACAAGCCATAGCACAGATAACAATCTCAGCAATAAGATAAACAGTGTGACCAACATCGACCGAAAGTAAAGTGCTCTTTTTTATTTAAAGGACCTTCTGAGACTAACAGATTATGTGAATGTAAACTCAGTATGTATGTTTTCCCTTTTTTTTCTTATAAGTACAGTGGTTGGATGCCTTTCTGACAGTGTTGTGTAACTTTAGCTAGAGAAAATGACCAACTTTCACTTGTCTACTAACTTTTGGTTCGTCTCAGGTTTCTGTTTCAGGTTCCCTTTTTTTGTTTTGTTCACTAGTTTAAAATGATTCACTGGCCATGAAATGCAATCCTATTGGCTGTGTAATGTCATTTAATAAAAAAAAACACACAAAAAACACTCCCTACACAAAATTTATCACATTTATCACAACTTGTTAATTATAGTGTTCTTTAATTCTTGGTGCGATAGCCCAGCAATGGTATTGTCAAAAGCCAGACTCTGTAATCTTTAGTTACAGTTATTCTTTGCACTAGACACAGAACAAATGTTCATCTTTTGACTATTTGTTTAGGATTTCCATTAAAAATCTGAATAATAAATAGATTAAATAAGATATGAGTATTATATTTGACATTGTTAATGTTTACAAGACTTGGCCATTATTGCTCATCAGATGAAAAACAAGCTTGTCTTTGGTGATAAATTCCAACAAAGCTTAACATATATATATATTTGTTCGGAAGTTTGAAATTTCAAATAAAAAAAAAGGTTCAAGACTAAAAGGGAAAACAGCAACACATGAATAAAGGTTTTTAAAAATCACAAGAGAAAATCATAGTTTTGTTTCTTAGTTTATTGTCACCAAAAATTGTTCAGAACTCAACAGTTATGAAGTTATTTGAGAATTGAAGAATCACATTCACTGGTAAAATTAATGCAAATGGATTCACAAAGGGAACTGAAGAAGAAAAAGTTCAAAATCTGAAGTTGTAATTTGAGACTTGACCATATTAAATTATAAAAGCGCAGAATTCAATTGTTTTGGGGAACATTGACCTGTCAAAGCCTAAATGGTAGGATCAGGGTTTTGAATTTGGCTTTATGTTATTTTGAGTTTAACATTGATAACAACTTTTGATCTATCTATTAGGCCTCTGTAATTCACTACGCTCATGTATTTTACTTATTGTGTAAGGTTGGTTGGAGATCTACAACTGGTCAATGAGTGACACACAAACACACACACACACACACACACACACACACACAGCAAGTTGCTGCTCTGCTCAAAACCAGGACGTGGGGGTGGGCTCTCCAGGTCTCTGCCATGCACGTGACTACGGCGTGCAGCGATTGGCTCTGGCGCACACGTGACTAGATCGAATATGTTCATGCCTCGTGTGTGTGTGTGTGTGTGTGTGTGTGTGTGTGATTCTGAATTACATTTGCATTAGGAATTAAGTGTTTACAAGGTCAGCTTAAAAAGGATTTAACTTTTATTCTGAATTAAAGTGAGTGTCTCAGAGTGTTTCTCCAGGCATAACGTCATGCTGGTGCATATGAAAACACAATAGTTATCACTCTACACATTTCACAACAAATCTAAATGTCCCTGACGTCCCACCTTCAAGCAAAACCTCATTTGGCCATCCATGAAAAAGCTACTTAACCTCCCACTTTTCTATAGCAATACATATTTCCTATGAGCACTGCACTAGTTGTAGTTAATACAGTATAACCAATACATTTATAAGAAATGCTGTGTCAGTGGTGTGTCATTCACAGACTATGATGGTCTGATGTTGAATTTCCAGTCAGCTGTTTGAGTTTCTTCGAATTTATTTGGCAGAATCTACTTTTAAGAAGTTTCATATCAACTTTTCCATTCCTAAGAAAATTCTGATTTTTTCCAGATCCGGAAGTATTGCATATCTTTGGCCAGTGGATAGCAGCAGAGTAACAGGCTCTCATTGTACCTCTCAAGCAAGGTATTAGACTGTATAGTTACCACCTTAGCAGGATTACATCCATCCCACAAACTATACAACCTACTACCTCACCTTGCTGGGGCCAACATCAGGCGTTGGAGATGAAGAATTCCAAGACGAGCTTCAATATGACAGAAGATTGACCCGTTTCCTCAGGAAAGACAGGAGATTGTATAGTTAACTCAAAGGGGGTGAAGTTTACCCCACAACTATTCAATCTACTACCTCAGCCTTCAGGACAGAATGTCTCGCACATTGCAGCGGAAACTCCTTCAACTGTGAGACACAAACATAGGTTGAGTGGATTAAGTGGTTTAAGACAAACAATGGTTTCATTATCAGCTTGTATTGCCTAACAGGGCCAATGTTGATCATTAGGCAATGGGTATATTAGTTTTAAGGTTCTTCAACCTAGCTTTAACTCATTTTACAGGAAGATAAAAATTCACAACAACTCTTACGCCACTAGATGTAAAAAGAGACTAATGAGTTTTATTTGAAACTACAGTACTTCCTCATAAAGGTCACAGGAGTTGTTAATTCAACGTGTGCTGAGGCATCACTTTTGATCAAGGACAACAACAGAATTGTAAGATTATAGTATTTGGCAAAACACAAAGCCAAGGACAAATGACATGGACAATGAAAACAACTCAGGTGTAAAGCTGCAACTTGTGGAGAACTGAAAAGTATCAGGTAAAATCCACACTAAGTGAAGACGAACATTGAACTTTTTTTGACAATCTTGCTTTATGGGTTTTCTTGGCACTATCTACATGTTCGCAGATCAATTCTAAAACAAGCACTTGGATGCTTACCAAGCGAGTGCACTTAAATTTAAAAATGTATTATTTTTTTTACAAAGCGGCACATAATAATAGAATCTTGAGGACTTGAGGTTCATCTTTTTAGCCACTTCCTACATTATATTGATATGCATCAGAGGACACGAGATTTTGTGAAATTTGGGTTTTTTATTTATTATTTTTTCAAACAAATCCGAAAAATAAATCTATTCAGGAGGCACTGAATACTGCTTCATTCCACTTATTTACAAAATGAGATTCTTTAAAATGTGTGTTATCACTAATTCATTCCATCGTTATGCTCTATAGTTGTTTTTTCACAGAATTATGAACAAAATGTTGTAGTCGGACAAAGGGGATACTTGGATTCAGAAATAAGAGAAAGGGGGTACTTGAGCAAAAAAAGTTTAAGAACCACTGATATTGGCTACATTTTAATTTTCTATATCGCCAAAATAGGAAACTATATATATCGTGAATCTCGATATATCGCTTAGCCCTAGACACACACTAAGTGGCCTTGCCTCATTCTAGCTCTGAAGTAGGATTACTCACATGGTAATCACTCCAGTACTCTTCACGTGTCAGCTCATGGTCTGTTTATGGTTCACTAACAGGAAGCAGTGGATGTGTGCATGCGGTGTGGTCTGATAAAAGCAAGAGCGCCGGAGCTGAGCCTTCGCAGAGTCACTCTAGGCTGATAGGGGCGGGGAGATGCACAAATAGCAGAGGATACACTTTTCCAAACAACACATGTCATCAAACAGTATACGGCAAGTTCATCTGGGGTGAACTGGAGGGGGAGGAGGAAATAAGTTATCCCACTTCATCTAACCCCCGCCTCCCGTTTTTTCTTGTCATTTTACAATTGCATGCTATCACAAGTTTCCACATGAGCTTAGGACACTTCAGATGTCCAGATGCACTCATTTTGGGATGAAACTATAGACAAAAATTGAATATTTTAGCTTGCTTGAGTTTGCATGTACTGTCAGCTTGCTTTGCAATCCTCTAATACAGAAGCTAACCTGGCTACAGTTGCTTATTCCTCCAAACTATTTACCCTTATCTCTCTTTTGATGTTATTCTCTTTGTTTGTCTGAGAAAAAGGCATTTCATGGTATTATTAAGATGTCAAAAATGTTGCTTTTTCACCATGTCTTGGCTGTAGGCTCTGTAATAGCACTAATAAAGTTGAATTATATACGTGAGGAATGTTTTATAGTGCTGCGTAAATACACAACTCTCAATCCTCTGTGTACATTTGCTTTCATAATCACTGATAATGAGTGAAATGTTGTTTATCTCAAACAGAGAGAGCAAGCAGAGTAAAGGCATGTATATTCAGTGAAAGCAAAGGAGATACAGTACATGTTGTGTACGACGTGGAAGGTATAGCGTGGAAAAGCAGTAAAAAGAGACATCAGAAATACCAGCAACTAGTTAACTTCAGTGAAAAGAGAAGCAGTGAGGCCCCAAGCTTAATCGAAATTTTTAAAAATACCTGCAGTTTTTGGCCAAGACCACGCGCTAGTTTTCACCTGCAGACAAAAAAAGGCTGTGGTTGGAAATGAGAAGGAAAAAAAAAATGGCGGATTAGAAAAGGACTCGGGGAGCACACCTCCACATCTTTCTCTTTCGCCTGCAGAACAAGGGAAAGGCTGAGGCGTTTAGCAGCGAGCAGCAAACCCTAGTCACACATACCCTCCTCTGTGCCTGCCCACTTCTGCCCTGCTGCCAAGAGGAAGAGGTTCCACTGAAAGGGAAGAAGCAGGAAAGGAACAGCATTCTCACTATGACCGTGGCTGATTGGCACATTTTTGTCCAAAAAACTCTGGAAGTCAACTTTAGAGTCAGTAAAACAATGCATGACGACATTTCAAGAGCAGAACTTACTTACCAACCGTCATGTTATGAATCAAAAAAATAACAGATGTGCAATATAGAGTTAATTTTGTCAACTTTAGATTTTTTTCAAAATGTTTTCAAATAGGAATAATCTTGATTTATATAGTGCATTGCCCAAAAAGGATTACAAAGTGCTTTACAGTCAGTAAAGACAATAAAAAAGACAATGAATGAGGAAATAAAGCAAGAAATAAAAAATGGGAAGTGTGAGGAAAACATTACAATAAATAGAATATTTGCATTTCCTGAAGAAAATGCAAGTGAGGATGCAGGTGCTGGCCCGTGTCACACTGCATTAACGTAGCATTAACATTAACATTAGCATTAGCTAGCATGACTATTAACATAAGCATAGCACTAACCGAGCATTAACACTTGTCAGTGCCCAATGCTTTCATGGACCTGATCCTTTCAGATCCTTTGAACGCATGCGCGTAGACTATGTCACTTCCTTCACTCCAACAGAGCTGACTTGATATTTGAACGTAAACCGACCATACGACATTTGTTAAAAAAAAATTAAAGTACACATTTAAATATGTGACTGTTTTGTGATCTTTTTAATTGTTATTTTTAACAAAAAAAAACAAACAAAAAAACCGATAAAAACACAATACACATTGACAATCAAAAACCAGATAGAAAATAAGATAAAAACCAAACTAAATCACAATTGACTCAAAACCTACATTTCTAATTATTTTTAAATAGCAGAGTTTAAACCTTAATTAGTACACAAACTGGCATTCAAAAAAGTCCGACCGGATGGAGACGAGACGCGTTGCTCGCATGCGTTGAAAGGATCTGAAAGGATCCGGTCCGTGAAAGGATTGGGTAGTGACAGCACTAACCTAGTATTAGCTAAGCATTAACCTAGCAATAGCTGAACATTAGCAATAAGGTTGAAATGGGTTGAAAATGTTGAAAAAAGTGGAAATGGGTTGAAAAGGTTGAAATTGGTTGAAGGTAGTAGCTCAACACGTTAAAGGTTGAATGGTCAAAATCAGATGAAGAATGGCTGGAGATAAAGGGCTTAAAAGTTGAAAAAGCTTTGCTTAAAAGCGATGGCATAAATCTGGGAAACTTTCTCAATTTTTTGACAGCTTATTTTTCAAAATCGGACAAAAGGTGTAGGAGAAGTTAACGCAGACGGAAGAAAAATCGGATAATGCCTCCTGCATCCTCACTAATAAAGATAGAATATCAAATAAAACAAAGTCAAATTAGAACCATCAGCCAATAAAGAGAAATAAAATAAATACTATAATGGCAATTACTAGACTAGGATTAAATAAAAAACAAACATGTTAACAAAAACTATATGAAAATACATTTTGATTTTTGTTGATGATTAAAAGCTAAACTTTAATTTTGTCACATGGGATGAAATCCAATCAAAGCTCATATGATCATGTGGTCTTAGACTTTAGAGAGAGAGTTGCGACAACTCCGTTCACTACAGTGATCAGATTGTTTTTTTTTTTTTTACAGCAATGGTTCATGGAGCCTAACAATAGTTCCCGGAAGTGAGAAGTTGACTATAGAGAGTTTTCACGCCGCGTCATCAACCCGGAAGTCGCCATTTTGGAGGTAAGCAGCTGGTTTACAAACAGCACACAGCAAATCCCGAATTTTGAGAGGAAATGGTGAACTACTGCCGTGTTTTTGGCTGCCAAAAGTTATAACAGATCGGGGAAGAACAATGTCTGCATTTTATAGTCAGTAGTTCTACATCAGCAGTGACATGAGACTAGCTCACCGTTGTTGCACCAGTTGTTATTGGTGTATATGCAAACACCGCTGGCCTTATCTCCCGTCTTGCATTTAAATCCATCTTAAGGTAGTTGAGTTTGTTCTCCAGGGAGCGGACATTAGAACACAGGATGGAAGGAAGCAGCGTTCTCTGAGGATTAGCTTTTAGCTTGGTTATTACCATATGACGGCATACTGTATATGTGTGCATATGATGGTGTATAAATATTGTAAATCAATGCAGTTATTGACGACAAATTACCTAAAATCCCAGTTATGTCACTCGAACTGCCCACCAATAACTTCCGGGAACTATTTGAGTCTATTTCAAACTTTTGTTGTCACAACTCTCTCTCTTTAAACAGCTCTGGTCCAGACATGTGTTCACTCTTTACTCCACATTTGATTAAACAGTAAGAATTTCATCTTAATTGCACTTTTGATGAAATACAGAACTAAAAAAAATAACATGATATAGTTTTGGTAGTAATGGCTATAGTGTTATTAGATAAAATTAATTAAATAATTACATTATTTTTACTTTTAGCTATTGAGTCAGAATCGGAATTCTTTTATTAATCCCAGGGGGAAATTGCTTATGTTACAGACACAGAAAAAAAAAAAAAATCACAAATAAAAGAATAAAAACGTTAACAAAGACAAAAGAGAGAATAAACAATAAATAAGTGTATAATGAAGCAAAAGACTTTTAAAAATAGGGATCAGATACACACACATTACTGTAGTAAAATATAAAGTAGGATAGATAATAATAATAATAATAATAATAATAATAATAATAATAATAATAACAATAATAATAATAATAATAATAATTATTATTATTATTATTATTATTATTATTATTATTATTATTATTATTACAATTTATATAAAAATATGATACAGATTTTTACAAAAATAATACAAATATACAAATATGATTTAGATATTTACAACAATCAAGCTATGAGGTTACAGTGATGAATTATACAGTTTGATCGCCACATCATTTTAAATACTATTAAATGATAATTATTTAGTATTTATTTTCAAACACAACACGTTTTCTATGAATCCTTTAAATGATCTTAAAACAAATTAAATTAATTAAAATCTGGGAGACCAATTAGTATTTTTTGGTTTTTTGTTACATACAATAAAAAAATAAATAGAAAAAAATAACTTTTTTAAATTTAATAAATTAATCCCCCTCTTTTAGGAAACTGGATCCCTCATGGTTGTGCTTTGCTTTCCTAACCTACAACATTTAAACCTCTAGACTCACTGGTCCTGTTTATCCTGGAGACATTTGGTAGAAAGATGGCAGCACTTGCACGAGGAGTGAGAAACATGTATGTTCTGTCAGACAAAAAAAGAATAAACAATAAAAAAATATGATTATTCTTGAAAAAAAGGGGAGGATTTTTTCTTCATCTCTCTTTGCACTTTATGTATTTTTTCTGCCACTCTTTAATTACACTTAAAATGTAACTCGACAGCTCGCTAAATACTAACCTAGGGCTACTTCATGTATTTAATTCCCTCACAATAGGCAATATAAATGTAAAAAAGAAAATTAAAAAAATATTGTTTTTATAACTATACTGTCTTGTGCTAACCTTGGTGTTTTTATGTTTGGGGGAAGAGCTGCTGATGGTCACAAGCACAAAGACACATATTCAAGATAAAAAAAAGAAACAAATAAATGCATTTTATTATTTAAATTTTTTTCTTCTTTTATCTGGAAAAAAAAAGAATTTTGAATGTTTTGACCCCTGCATTGAAGTAATAAGCAAATTGCAAACACAATGTAAAAAGATAGAAAAGAAAAGAGTTTTACTGTAAGTGAGACAAAAACTTTGTAGACTTTTTTTACATCAAACTGTTTTTGCATAGACTTCAACATTATGACATTTTCTACTTCTTTTACAGTAATTTATCTCCAAACACTTTAGATTGTCATTCCAGGAGTAGTAGGTCTATTTTTGGGTGTGTTCATAAATGAAAAACAGAGTAATTTTTGTTCCTTTTTCCAAGAAATAGAGGATTTCTCATGCAATTAGTCAGTTTTCAGACACTTCTGCTTTCCTGGAAGAGTGATTCCTTGTGAAATGTTTTAATTTAGGTTTTCTCTGGTTGCTAATGTCTGTGATTGATTTGTGATGCATGTCCTGTGTAAGTCATTTTCACAACCTTACTGTTCCACTGGATTCATGTTCTCAATTTCAGGCTTTCTCCAGCATAGATTCATTATTCAATATTCCAACACACGTCACTTTCTATCAATATCATCTCTATTCAACATCATTTTTCCTGTCTTTCATTTTCCACATCAGTTTTAAAAGGCCCCGGTTTCACCATCACTTGTATCTGTTTTCATTTCACTCAGTCTTGTTGTTATAGTTGTTGGTTTAGTAGGAGCTAGTGTGTGTTACAGCCTCTGTTTGTTTACTCTGTTACACCACTTCTCATTGCTCTGACGTTTACTGTTCTGCTCACAGTGATTCATGCACATAAAGTGAACAGTTAGAAGGATTCTGGTTGTATGATACTGACTCTTCTCTGCTGATACCTGCAGGTCGTTGACTTTTATACCTGCACAGTTTTGTGTTATTGTAAAGCATTTGTAAAACCATGAGGATTGTAAAGCTGTTTCTTCAAGAAAGTGACTGTACGGTTGCCGTACGGACAACCGCCGGTGCTATTGGTACGGTTACCGAAGTACACGTATGTAGCGTCTTAGGGTTATGGTTATGTTTAAGTTTAGGGTAAGGTTATAACCCTATACCGCAACAATTGTTAGGGTTAGGGTTAGGTTTACGGTTAGGTTTAGTCTTAGTCATGTGACCTAAACTGGCCAATGAGGGGCGCCGCATAAGGATAGAATCTTGGTATATTGACTTGAATACCTCTTAGCAATGGGACAACTGGGCGAAATCATAATAGGCTCAAATAAATGTCCTTTAACTGTTAAACACATAATGTCAGAGGAAATTGTTTCTTTCAGCAGAAATGATCATTTTACAGTATTCCTTTTACATCTCCAGGTCATCAGTTAAAGTCACAGAGTCCTAATGTAGGCTGAACCAATTGTTTTTTAACTTAATTTTCAACTAAATATATTTTAGGTTAAAAAAAATTCAAACCTGACTTTATGGTGTTTGGTTTTGATTCCAGTTATGTTTTATGTTTTTTATGTTGTTTTTTTTTTTTTTTTAACATCTAAGTTTGAATAAAGTGACTTTTTGTTAGTCAGTCTTTCAATAAAGATTCTATATTTGACCAACTGAGACTAAAGACTCTTGCATGCCTGGATGGGTTTCCAACACTGTCATTTTGCAATCAAGGCTTGTATGTTATATTTGAATAATTCTAAACAGGAGATATTCAAATGGTTTCAAGCAAAAAGTTGTTTGCTGCATCTGGCAAAACAGAATATGATGGTATTTAGGGCTAAAACTGTAAACCATTAAATGAGAAACAGAATATTTAATCATCAAAACTGTAATATCAGCTATGATGACAGGACATTATCGCAACGTGTTCACTGTTTTCTACCTACAAAAATATTCCTGTTTATTAAGATCCAGTGAAATCCAGTGGGTGGCTGGGAATAATTTTTCGTCCTCATTCTCCCTGTTTATACTCTTTCTATTCAAGTTTTATGTAAAAAAAAAATGTGCACAGTGTTAATATACAATAATAAAACATTTTATTGAGTATGCCAGAAGAATTACACAAACCTGAACCTACTTTATAGTTTGACTATAATGTATTTTGCAGTGTTTATTATTAAAAAAAACTAAAAAAAACCCATAAAATGCTCACAGATGGTGAATTCCTGATTACTGTAATCCTAGTTGAAGGGTTAAGACATCCTGTTAGTGCGCTAGTCAATGAAGAGACTTGGTCCTTTGATGGAAATCCTCTTAGAACTTGAGCCATGTGGTCTTTGGGTGTTCTGACTTTGAGTCCTTTAAAAAAAAAAGGAACAGAGAAAAGACAATAGCTTCTTCATTTGTATTAACTGAATAAACTCTTTGTCTTTTCCATGTGATTTATTCTCATCACATCTTCATTATTCTGGATTATTATCCCACCACAAAATGTGGAAAGGGGATATAGGTTTGAGTTCCGTCCGTCGGAGTTAAAGGGGACAGCTTTTCTCAGAATCCGTTTAAGATAGGATAACCAAATTTGGTGTGTGGCTTCAGGGTATCAATACCTTGATGGAGTTTGAAAATGAGAAATGTGCAATTATTTCTTCCGAAGTGTTTGTCCTTGTGCCATTTTTTTTTTTTTTTTTTTTTAACTCTGTTTGAAATATCTTCAAAGGGGACAGCTTTTCTTAGAAATCATTAAGATAGGATAACCAAATTTGGTGTGTGGCCTCAATGTATCAATTCCTTGATGGAGTTCGAAAATGAGAAGTGTGCAAATATCTCATCCAGAGTTATGGCCCTTGTGCCGTTTTTCTTCACTCTGTTCGAGGTATCTTCAAAGGGGACAGCTTTTTTTCAGAAACTGTTTAAGATAGGATAACCATATTTGGTGTGTGGCTTCAGGGTATCAATACCTTGATGGAGTTCGAAAATGAAAAGTGCGCAAATATTTAATCCAGAGATATTGTCTTTGTGCCATTTTTCTTACTCTGAGGTATCTTCAAAGGGGACAGCTTTTCTTAGAAAATGTTTAAGATAGTTAGTAATTTTATATCTGATGTAATAATATTTTCCTATGTATACATCTAAGTTAGATTTAGGACATTTAGGAAAAGGTTGTGAGTTATAATGAGAACCAATCTGGCGGGGGGATGTTGATGACTATGTCTTCTTGTTCTTCTGACGCTTCACCAAAACTAAACATCTAACACTATCCCCACAGTTCTAATTACTGATACGACTTGTTGCTTTCTAAATGGTTATTACAGTTCTTTCACACCTACTTTCCATATGTACCAGCCAAGTAGTGTTAAACCAATCAGTGGCAGAGATAACCCCATGTGCTTCGGCCTAATTCCCACACCCTGTGGTTGTGTAGCCCTGTAATGTAATGTGGGCAAAGGGCCATGACATCACAGCAGCACAGAGGGTTGGTCAGGAACCAGTAGTTAACCTTTAGGAGCTTTAGGAAAAGTTTAATTCACTTTCAAGTCAATGCTTTTGGATGTTAGTCACTGATATAAGTAAACAATCATCAGTGTTCATTTTGTTGAGTCAAGATTTTCTTCCGAATTTTTGTCGACTACAATTTTTTAAGTG
Organism: Gouania willdenowi; assembly: GCF_900634775.1. Lineage (NCBI taxonomy): Eukaryota > Metazoa > Chordata > Actinopteri > Blenniiformes > Gobiesocidae > Gouania > Gouania willdenowi. The sequence goes on along the minus strand of NC_041048.1, from coordinate 8,679,983 downwards.
TCAATAACTATGGCAGACATGGGCAACTGGTGGCCCTGAGTCTATTTTTTTAGGGCCCACAAAGCAAATATTAATATAAAGCCCAACATAATACACAAACTGTACAATTGTATAAAACGTACACAAAAAAGGTAAACAATTCCATAAACACATAATCACAGAAAACACAACCACTTAAACAAACAAAATGGCAACAAAAACATACAAAAACATCAACAAAATACCGAATAGCTGCAAAGACACACAAACTGTCAACAACATTACACAAAATGACAAGAAAAATACAGAAAGCGATCACAAAAATGCACAAAACGACAACAATGGAAAAAAAACAGAAAAATACACAAATAAGAACACAATAAATTACAAAAACACACACAATGACAAACGACCAAAAAAGAAAAAACCCTTTTTTACACCTTGTATTAATGTTCTGATTGGTCATTATTCTAAATGCTGACATCATGTCGCCCTCATATTAGATACAATCACCTCTGTGGCCCCCGCTGTAATAGAGCTGCCCATCCCTGAAATAGACCATGACACGTAAATGAAAACTACATCAAAATATATTGACTGATAAAAACAAGCTATATCAAATGTGTCTGTGTGTATTTACAAACATTAATACCATATTGGGTTGATAAATAACAACGGAACATTTAAAAAAATGCTCTAATCCTGTATATTTTATTCAACTAAATATGTAACAATCACATTTCAATGTGATACTGACTTAATCCAATCTATAACTGAAATAGTCTTGATAACCTTATTTAAAATTCGTTGCCAAAATTAATTAACTTTTTTTTTTTAATACTGATTCTAAAGACTTGAATACAGGCGATTGTTAAATTATGGGACAAAATTATCGTAAAAAATTGTTTATCTAATCAGGTCCTTCTTTTATATGATCACATTTATTTGCAGGAAATTGAATTTATAGGTCCTTTGCATGCAATCAACAACTACAAAAAATGTATTATTTGTTGGTCTCACTCAAATCGCTGTCAAACTTTGTTCTTTGTTTTTCCACTTCCTTTTTTTACTTCAGAATGAATCTTGGAATTTTTACATCTAATGAACCCTGTTAAGTAAAATGATGCTCTTTTAAGATCATTTTTAATACTGGAACCTGGAAAGCTAAACCTCCTCCTCCTGAGTCTTCCTTTGGTCTGTCCCAGTGACGTGTTCCTGCAGCAGATGGCTTTACACATAAATCCTATTAGTAACTTTCTGCTGATGGAGACCCAGTGAGTGCACAGCTTTCTCACTCCTTTATCGTCTCCTGTGAAGAGTCTGCAGGCTTTTAGTTTGGTTTTCTAACCTGGGGAAAAGAGGCAAGTTCTGAGGCCACGCCATGTCGGCTGAAAAGGTAAATGTGGTGGGATTTATTTATTTATTTATTTTTCATGTTTCTGTGATTTTAATGCAGACGCACTTGCTTTGTGATGGAATTTCAATAAACGCCTCAGTGAGGAAGCTTCCATGTGGATTTTTTTCTCGTTCATTGATTCATTTTTGATTGAGGACATTTGGTGAATTTAGGTGATGCAGAAAGTCTTTGATGTAAATAATATTAATAATTGTTATTATTGGGATACATTGCAATGCGTATGAATGGTGGTAATTTTGGTAATTTTCTTTTAATCAAATTCATATTTTTTTTTCTTTTTCCTTTTTTTTTTACCCATGTCATATTTTTCCTGCCAACATAGAACAATAACTGCCTATAGATGACTTCCTATTTTCTTACTGACAAACAGTTTCTTCATAGTTTTTGTCATAATGTATCAATTTTTTCAAGGTGATAAAATTCAACAGACAAAACACAGAGCAAATACATTATTATCCAAAATCTAGAGTTACATTTTGAATCATGTATCAAACATCTGACCCTGATGGTACAAACACAATACAAACATCATGCATCAAATTCAAAATCGGAAAATTGTGTCATTTTTTTACAAATGCATTTGAGAAGTGCGCAATTATTTCTTCCGAAGTGTTTTCCCTTGTGCCGTTTTTTTTTTTTTTTTTTTTTTTTTTTTTTAACTCTGTTTGAGGTATCTTCAACAGCTAGAAATCATTAAGATACGATAACCAAATTTGGTGTATGGCCTCAATGTATCAATACCTTGATGGAGTTCGAAAATGAGAAGTGCGCAAATATTTCATCCGGAGTTATTGCCCTTGTGCCGTTTTTCTTTACTCTGTTCGAGGTATCCTCAAAGGTGACAGCTTTTCTTAGAAAACGTTTAAGAACAAGATAGTTGGTCATTTTATATTCTTATGTGATGATATTTTCTTTCTTTCTTCTAAGTTAGATTTAGGACATTTAGGAAAAGGTTGTGAGTTATATCGAGAACCAATCTGGCGGGGGGATGTTGATGACTAATTCTTCTTGTTCTTCTGCCGCTTCACCAAAACAAAAACATCTAACATTATCCCCACAGTTCTAATTACTGGCACATTTGACTGATAGTTTATTAGCTCAATTACTTTGTAATCAGCACTAAAGTTTTGTAAAACTGTAACAATTCTTTTCAATTTAAATTCAAAAAACTGATATAATAATCAGATTTATCTACAGGCTTGAATTTAACAGTCCTGTACAGACACTGCTGTCATCATCGTGTGTGGACACAAATAGGCCTCCATCGATGCAGGATCCACATCTAATAGGATTACCGTCACTGTCTGCCCATGGCTGCAAACACATTGACCTCCTTACACTGCAATAATGGCCCCACAGACAGTTGTATAGGCATATGGTATAGAAATTTGGGGTAACAATTACAAAAGTTCATTCCATTCCCTTTTCATACTCCAGAAACGAGCAATCAGAACAATTAATAAGGCTGGATATTATGAGCACTCCAACAAATTATTTCTGCAATCTAATCTATTAAAACTGTATGATTTAGTTGACTTTTATACGGTACAACTATTATACAAAGCTACAAAATCATTGTTACCAGCTAAAATTCAAGAACTATTTGAATTAAGAGAAGGGGATTATGATCTAAGAGGATGTATGATCTTTAAAGTACAGATGGTGCATTCAACCAGAAAAAAGATGTGCATTTCTGTGCTAGGGGTCTGGCTTTGGAATAGGTTAGAGGAAGATCTTAAGCAGTGCCCAACTCTTTTCAAATTCAAGAAAAAGTATAAAGAAAAAGTTTTACTTGAATATAGTGCCGATGAAAGGATTTAAATTCTATTTGCTACGTAAACAGTTGCATGATGCAGAAGCTGTACATGCGCCTGGTTATGGATATCGTTATGTTGCTTGATTATTTCTTCGGATGGAAAATGTAACCACTATTTTTGTTTACGCAAGAGTATAGTAAAACTGTGAAAGTACTGTATGGATAAAATACTCTAAGAAGTAAAATTATTTTCAAAAGTTACTCAAGTTCATGTAAGTGAGTAAATGTAATTGAGTACTTCCCGCCACTGGAATTGAGTTTTTTTTTTTTTCTTCCTTTTTAATTATTATTTAGAATATAAGCGGATTGTGCAATATCACCAGGAAATGTAACCGTTTATTATATTGATTACGGGATAGGCGTATATAAGCTTTTGGCTTCAGCCTATTCCCTTTTTGAGCTACTGTAACAGAATAATGTGAATGTGAATGTTGTAGGAATGTAAAATGTAAATTGCTCAAAAATAAATAAAATCAATCAATCAATCAATCAATCAATAATCAATAAAACTGTTTAGTTAGCAGGTGTAAAAGCTACAATATCAAAACCTCGAAAGATCACACACATTGATATCTTGGAGAACCAAGAGTCGTGATCTGAGTTGTTCATCCATTCCTGACATTAAAGGCCTAATTCATAGAAGTGTTGGGGTGTAAAAACATGTACTTGGCAGCGCAAACAAACACATGTTGATCTATAAACCCTGCTCTGTGAGGATCGCGTACATCAAATGTGTAAAATAAGACATGAGTAATCTATACAGCATGGTTCACTTTACTGATGATTATAGTGTAATCTAAGCAGATCAGCTAATGCACACATATTTTCTGAGGAATAGATGCAAATAGACGTAATATGATTTAGCAAACTGAAGTTAGAGTGGAAGGTCTAAACCAGGGCTGCACGATTATGACTAAAATGATAATCACAATCTTTTTGGTCAATGTTGTAATCACGATTTTAATCACAAGTATTTATCATGTTAGTGAAAGAAAAATCTGTTTTTATTGCAATGCTTTTAAACAAACAATATGTGTACAGTGCACAAAGAAGCTTTAAATGACAATTATACTAAAAAAAAATATTAAAAAAAATTAGCCCAAGAATTTAAAATGTATATTTTTTGTTTATTTTTATTTTTTTTCAGTCATGTGACATTGAATACATTTTGAGCAGTCACATACACATCAAACATTCCTATACCTACACACATCCTTTGGCACCAAGTGGTAAAATGGCAAAGAGAATCATAACGGAAATATTAAGAGTTATATTCTGTTCACAATGTGCAGATATGCAATAAATATACGCTTATAATGGCAGTCAATATAATTTGCAGCACATTTCAAATAATGGCAATATTTATCTTGAGCGTACGATCAGGTGCATTTACATGCAACCTGTTTTCGAGCTGTGGGATAGTAACATTATCATTGTTGCTTGTCTTTATAGCCATGTTACAAAACAGCAAACATATGAAACATATCATGTCATGAATTACGACATACATTTAAATGTTTTACAACATCACTGTAAACCCAAAAGTAATGAAATACGGAATAAGTAGTTTATAAAACTCAAAGTTATAGAAAAAGTTCGACTAACTTAATTATGTCAAGTTGATGTAACATTTTCTTCCTTTTTTAAAACTTTTAACTAATATATTTTGAGTAAATGGAGAACTATATTTATTTATAAGTAAGCATAACTTAATAGAATTAAGTAATTACAAGCTAAGAATGATAGAGTCCTGTTATTTCTGTTGTTTCAAATAGGCATTATTTTAAAAAATTAACTTAATACATATAGCACTTTAATTTACCTGTTATCAAAAAGTACAAATAGCCAGTCATCCAAAATTTAAGTTCTGGAAAATTTTGACTTTTAAAAAAATTTGAGGCAATCGATTGCCTCAAATTTTTTAATTTTAATTAATTTATTTGGGTTTAAGTGATCATTACTTCAGGGTCTTCTTCTTTAGTTCCTCTGAATGTTATTTATATCAAAAGGTTTACATTTTCATGCAACAAAGCATTGTTAGAAAAACCTAATCAGATTTCTATTCTCTTCCAATGCTGACCTGACTATGTAATGGTGAGTTAAAAGAACAATCATTTGTGGTGTACGTTTGTAAATTATGTGTGCTTTTGCAAAAAATTTCACCTTTGCTTAGCATTTCTAATGTCTTTTTTTTCCCCCCCTAATCTGATCCCTAATCATTTTAAAAAATATTTATATCATTAGAAAATCCACAGAAGCTAAAAAAGAAGAAAGAGGAGGCCAGTACTGAGTCCAAACTAAACGGAACGGAAGCCAAACCCAAAAAATCAAAGAGCAAGAAAAACGAAGACGCAGCTGAAGATGAAAGCTCCGCCCTCCAAAGTCAGTTATTTCAAAAGACGACGTGAAAACAAATGTGGTTGTTTATGTGCATGTGAATTGTTACGCTTTGTATCCTGCTCACAGACGGGAAGAAAGTAAAGAAAAAAAAACCAGAAAAAGAAAAAGAAGAACCAGAAAAGGAAAAAGAAAAAGAGACAAAGAAGAAGACCAAAAGTGCACCAAAGAAGAAGAAGGGTGAGCCGAACCAATTTTCCATAAAACAACTGATTAATTACTTCTAACGATATGGATTTTTATTTGTGTTGTGAATTACAGTCGTTTCAGAGACTGACGATGAAGAGGATGATGTTGATGAAGAGGACACCCCTAAAAAGAAAACCAAGAAAAGAACTACAAAGGACAGCTCTCCATCTGCCAAAGAGAAGAAGTCTAAATCTAAAGGTATGAGGCCATGAGTCCCTGAGGAGAAAAGCTGTTTTCTAACAGCATTAACAGCAGATAAGAGGATTACTGGTACATGACGTTATTGTGTAAGTATCACACAAGAAACACTGGCTCAGCAGCAAAGCCAGGGCACTCAAACAAATAGGTTGCTTTAGGTAAATAACTGTGGAGATGTGATTAAGATAGATCAGCAGTAAAAAACTAATATTTAGTTTTGTTTACAATGGAGGGAGTGAGACGAAAGTAAAACCTAAAATATACCTTTATATTATTCAACTATACTTTAAATTAGGGGGCCAATGTTGCTTTTTGTTCTAGTGCTGAACCCTAAACATAGGCAGTGGCTATTCATACGGTTACCGTATCAATATACCGACATTCTATCCGTACGCAGCGGCAGTGACCCTATTTGGTCAGTCTAGGGAACGTGACTAAGACTAAACCAAACCCTGAAAATTGTTGCGATATTGGGTTATAACGTAACCCTAACCCTAACCTTAAGCCGCTACGTACTTGTACTTTGGTAACCGTACCAATAGCACCGGGGGTTGACCGTACGGTAACTGTACAAATAAACACCTACTTGAATGTATGTAAGTCTCCTCTATGAAGCTTAAATGTGGGACGATATATCGTGCAACAAGATATAAAGATCTAATAAGATGTGTCGTCAATGATACAACCCTGATATCACACATACATCGTCGATGTTTGGACGATGGATTAAAGATGCTCAGCGCGGCTTCTCTACAGCTTATATTAACCTTTATTTAGCTCGGATCATTCAATTAGTATAAATATCTCCATCTCCTTGACCGAAAGGACAAGATCGCGGATACAGGCGGCCGAAATGAGTTTCCTTTGCAGGGTGGCTGGGCGCACCCTTCGTGATAGGGTGAAAAGCTCAGTCACTCGGGAGGAGCTCGGAGTAGAGTCGCTGCTCCTTCACGTCGAAAGGAGCCAGCTGAGGTGGCTCGGGCATCTGTATCGGATGCCTCCTGGTCGCCTCCCTCGGGAGGTGTTTAAGGCATGTCCTACTGGGAAGAGGCCTCGTGGAAGGCCCAGGACACGCTGGAGGGACTATGTCTCTGAGCTGGCCTGGTGTCGCCTCGGGGTCCCCCCAGAACGGCTGGAGGAAGTGTGCGTGAATCGGGAGGTCTGAGCATCTCTGACTGCTGCCTCCGCGACCCGGCCCCGGATAAAAGCGGAAGAAGATGGATGGATGGATGGATGGATCGCCATATCCATAGTCGAGTATTTACTTAAATTTGATAGGAATATGGCAATATCACAACAACAACAACAACAACAACAACAAAACAATATACTGCCACTAAATAGCTTATTATTATACAAAATAAAGAGAGACAGTTCATAATCATAAATGTATTTTCAGCAGCATAGCCAAAAGGAAGTGACATTTTACAGTTCTACAATTTTATAAGTGATATCACCGATTTGGGGGGGGAAAAAATGCACAAAATGACGCATTAGGAGTAGAATGCTGACGAATGATCTGAGGCCGACATCGGCGAGACGTATGCGTGAAATCTGGGAAGTTGCATCACAAGGGGGTCGGATGAAAAAAAAGAATCCACATGATCTACAACTCACCAGATTGTTGTTATGGGTTGGATTTTTTATATATTCCTATTGAGTTAAAAAGGTCATACCCAGAATAAATATGTTAATGTGTCCAGAGGTTAATTTTTACCAACCACTTTTTAATTTTTTGTCTTTTTCCCAAAATATTGCATTGTATCATTATCGTGAAGCCTATTACCTTCTAATAAAACATCAAATTCACAATTTTTTCAAATGTTTTTCATGTTCTCTAAAGGGTTGAAGAACAGCATTAAAAAGAAAATCAGTTTTACGTTTTTTTGGCGATTTTGGGGGGTGGATGTTCAGGGGTTCCCCCTGGAGAATTACATTTATGATGGCAAGGTAGAGCAAATTTATTTATGGAGCGTATTTTATACACACGAAAATTCACTTTGCTTTATATGGTTTAAACATGAAGTTTTGAAATCAAAAAGTGAAATGTTTAAAACACTTTTAGACATTGTAAAATTTAGTTGTGAAACATCAAAAACATCAAACTGAAGAAAAATATCTAGAGAAATGTTTCTTTATATATTCTTCTGCTTGTGAATTGATTGACTTTCGGCAAACAGTCGTTAAAAAAAATAAATAAAAAAAGGAGATTTACTGAAATATTTCGATGTTCAAATGAAATACATTAATTGTGTGTTTTTTCCCTAAAGATAAAGATTCTGAAGGAAAAGAAAAAAAATCCAAATCAAAAGATAAAGAAAAGAAGAAAGAACCAGCATCCATGTTTCAGATAAATGGAGATAAGGACTCTAAAAGCAAAAAGAAAAGTAAGACAATTTTAAAGTCTTCCACATATTTTATGATTTCAACTTCTTTTTAAAACATACACTAAATTTCTAATCCCTTTTGAGAAACAGGCACTAAATCAGAGAGTGATGACAGTGAAGAAGAGACAAAGCCAGCCAAGTCTAAGAAAAAAGCCGCTTCCTCCGCTGCATCCATGTTCCAAACGTCAGCAGATAAAGAGAAGGAGAAAGAGAAAGAGAAGAAGACCAAAAAGAAAAAAGGTACTTGTGGTGTTTACTCTCTTTTATGTTTGAAAAATTGGCAAATTACTCAACTTATCTTGTGTTTCTTTTAGCAAAGGCTGAAGAAAGTGATGATTCAGAGTCGGAAAAAGAGAAATCCAAAAAAAAGAAGGGAAAAGGGAAAAAGAAAAAGGTATTTTAAACCCTATCAATTCACTTTTTTTTTTGCAACAGGGAGATCTTACTTATTCCAACATTTTACCAAATTTAAAACATTACAGTACTACACATATCTGTGTGTACACATATACTACACACATCACCCAACAATGCATGATGCGCTTCCCTAAGTTGACCTTCAAACAATTTTTTTGCTGAGAAAACTAGAAATTGGTTGGAAAAGTTGAAAAAGTTGTAAAAAACGTTGAAATGGGTTGAAGGTAGTAGCAGAACATGTACTCTCACTCATCCATTCATAAAGATAATCTCACAACTCTATTTGGTAGTCTGTAAATTCTATAATCTATAGATGGGTAGTCAAATCAAGTCTGGCCTTGAAGGACCAATGTACACAACCCACTTTGTCCACCATCTTTGGAATTTCTCTGATGGCGCCTTTATAGAAAAAGTCATATTTTTATACCAGTCATTGTTGGTGCATCTGGTTGTATCCACTTCTTAGTTACGCCCTTCTGCCCCTCCCACAAGCAATACTCTGAATAAATATTTGTCTGCTGCAGATTGTGTATGCAGTTTTGTGGTTCCCGAATACAATCTAAAAACATCAAATAAATAGTTATTTCAACAACAGTTTCCAAACATTTATGGACTTCTCGCCAAAATGTTTCAAGTTTTGGGCAGCTCCAGATTACATGGAATATACAACCTCCAACAGTTTGTACCAACACCTTGATGTCTCTTAAAGGCAGGGGTAATAATAAACAAAAAATCTTATGATATTTTTCCACCCAAATTTCCTCCAGCTGTGTGAATGAGTTGTTTTCCATTGCAATTTACAAATATTCTCCCATTCTTCATCAGATATCAGCATTTCACATGTTTTGACTGTCAACTGCCAGTCTTCTTCAGAGGCGTCTGCTAATTGCTTTGATGTTTCCTTGACTTCTGCATAATAATTCAAGCAAGTTCTTTTTGTCTTCTTTTTTTAATAATATGTCATGGTTCTTTTTTTTTTAGGAAATTGACTTTGATTTCCTGACATGTTTCGAAAAGACGACAAAAATAACATGCTGGAATTCATTATTGTTAAGAGATACTTGCCCTAGTCCTTAATTGAAGGGTGAAAAGCCCAATAATTCACTGTGAATTTAATACCCATCTAGCAACATATTGTTGAAAAGCCATCGAAAAGACGTCTTTGCCATAAGTCTAAACAACGTCAAAATTTGGTAGAAAAATGAAAGGTGAAAAGCCGTCATTTTCTGGTCGTTGAAAAAATTGTTGTTGGACGATCCAATGACAACTACATTTCAACGACTGCATTGGGGCTAAATTTGGACCAATTTTGGCGATAAAAAAAAAAAAAAACAATTTCATAAATACAAAATAACGAAATAATTGTAACGACTATAAATGGTAAAATGGACTTGATTTATATAGAGCTTTTATGCCTACACTGAAGTAGTCCCAAAGCGCTTCACAATATCAACTCATTCACCCGTTCACACACACTAATGGGACTGAGCTGCCTTGCAAGGCGCTAGTCAACCACTGGGAGCAACTTAGGGTTCAGTGTTTTGCCCAAGGACACTTTGACAGGTATAGACTGGGATCGAACAACCAACCTCTCGATCAGGAGACCTCCTGATATACACTATATTGGTACTAAATTTGGACCAATTTTGACAGCCTATAAAAAACCCAAATTCAACAACTATTCTTGGGCTGAATCGAGGCTAAGATGGACAGACCAGATTTAGCCCAAAAAAGTACATCTATGATGTTGGGTATTTAATGGCTACCTTCTTAACTCCCTCTCTTCCCTTTCCCATTTACTTATAACATGCAGAGTGTTTAGCAGTGACGTGCCATGACCACTAGGGTTGGGTAGGCACGTTGCAAATCGAGACCACCAATGACAATTTCATATGTTTCTGCTGGCAAGTGTTAATTCAATTCAAATCAATTTTATTTGTATAAAGCAATTTACAACAAAGTCATCTCAATGCGCTAATCAAAATATAAAATTCATAATAACCTAACAAGATCCACATGAACAAGTATTTAGCCATCTAACAAAATCAACATCGTAAAACACCATTAAAGAAACATAAACAATTATTCAATATAGCCTCCATACTCTCCCTACAAGATATATCTCATGACACGGCAGCACATCCGTTGTTTGTGTTGGAAACACAGCAACACGGAGAAAAAGACAACAACAACAACTCGGAACAGCCTCAGTGAGGAGCATCCACAAAGCCAATCCTTCCTTTTGTACCATTCACTGTGGACTATAAATATCTAAACAAATCTTTGTTCTCCAATTGATATTCTCTCTTGCACATACAGTTCACTTTTTTTAATTAATTATATATATTGATGAAGAAAGTATCACTTAGAAAGAATGCATTGATTTGTTTTGAACAGGAGAGAGCTCCATCCCCTGAGATTGAGTTTGACAACTTGGAGAAGTTTGTGTTGGAACCAGCAGCTCAAGGCGTGACTGTCAAATGTAGAGTGACTCGAGACCAGAGAGGGATGGACAAGAGCCTCTACCCCCTCTACTACCTTCATCTGGACAATGAGCAAAAGGTCAGAGGTTCATATTTTAAAGCATTAACAGGTTACAAGAAAAAAGTATTTTCATTCCTCACCAGAATAAATACTCCTTGGCTTTCTAACTTTGTTCCAGACCTTTCTGTTGGCTGGCAGGAAAAGAAAGAAAAGCGCAACTTCAAATTACCTCATCTCTATCGATGCCACAGATCTATCGAGAGGTGGCGAGAATTTTGTTGGGAAGCTGAGGTGCGTATGATGAAATGTGTTCATTCCCTTGAATCTCTGAGGCAAAGGTTTTCTCGCACGACACAGATCCAACTTAATGGGCACCAAGTTCACCGTGTTCGACAACAACGTCAATCCAGACAGAGCTCTTCCAGACATGTCCAATGCAAGACAAGAGTTAGCAGCCATCGTCTACGTGAGTCATTGCACGGCTCAAGATATTCCACCAAACACACGTTACAAGCAAAGGATAATCAAAGTCTTTCTGCTTTTTTTTCTTTTTCTGACGAAGGAAACAAACGTGCTCGGGATGAAAGGGCCCAGAAGGATGATGGTCATCATTCCAGGGATGGACAAGGACAATGAGCGAGTGCCGCTCCGACCACGAAATGTAAGATCATTATGAGGGAGTTCAGAACTGTTCACTGGGTTTACTGGTTCAACGAACCAATTCTAACTATCATTATGGCAAATTGTATGTTGATTGGTTGATGTCTTTATTTTGAACATGTAAAATGATAAAAGAACAACAGTTTAGAAACCAAAAAACTTTTAAATGATGAATTACAACAACAGAGATAGACTATTGATATGATCCACAAACACTTCAATTTCTCAACATACATGTTCGAAAAAGACAAGAAAGAATTGTAAAGTAATTGAATCCTACCCCTTTAATCAATACCAATTTAGCTTTTATAAGTACAACTAAAAATTACAAATAATTGCCCATATACAGTATAGTTAAACAGTCTACATATTTACAAATAGTCCATAGCTAATCAAAACGGAAACTTGTGATTAGTGATCAGATTCATTCATGTACCTTGTGAAAAAAATGTCTTCATACCTGTTTTAGCTCCACAATCATTCTGTTCCATAACTTCATGACTTTACTCCACAAATTGACAAAAACTTTTTAAAGTTTAAACCTTTAAATTTAACTTTCCATCTAATTTGTAACCCCACTCTCTTTCAAAGAACATCTTGGATGTTTTCTAGCAGTATATTTCTACGTTTTAGACTTTAGGAATAAGGAATTTGTATGTTCTTGAAAGTCAACATTTTGAATTATTTTCATGGCTCTTTTCTGTAGTAATACTAGTGGCTGTGTTGAACTTTTGTAAGTGTGCTTATATACAGTATGTGTACATAGGCACTTTTTTTAGGAACAAACTAGTATTCATATCTGTTATATTCTTTATTTAAAACTACTTGAATTGTCGATCAAATGTGTAAACATGTTCTATTGGCAGTTATTCTGTTTTTACACCATAATAATGTATTCATATCTGGGTCAATGACGTATAAGGATTTTCACCACATGGTATTTCATAAAATGGACATCGAACAAGATTTGCATAAATATTATGATGGAAATAATAAAAAATACTTTACACAGAACTACAGTGGAACTAAAATACATCTAAAGTATTTAAAGATTGGGGTGGCCAGAAGACGCCAATGTCATCAGGAGTTGATGAACATGTCACTTTATATATTTATATTTACTGCATATATCTCTCAGGACTGTGACGGCTTGTTGATAAGGCACCAGAATAGAAGGATGGAAAATCTGATTGAACTTCACAACAAGACGCCTGTATGGAATGAAGACTCTGCATCACATGTGCTCAACTTCAACGGCAGGGTCACCCAGGCCTCCATTAAAAACTTCCAGATAGTTCACAACAAGGACTGTAAGTACAAGTATAGCAAACTGCTGTTTGTTCTTCATCTATATCTCTGTGAAAGCTTCCAGTCATTCAGGTCTTACATCTAATCCTCAAGATTCTTAGAAATTATGCTGCCTAAAACCAAACCCCAAAACCATTTTCTGCTGAAAACAAATGTATTTGGGTTTTAAGTTGTGTTGATTGATCCTGGTCCATCTCTATTTTAATTTGATGTATGTGACTGCCCTCTATGTGTTGAAACCCGGATATTCCAATTGATTTTTGCTATTGGCCGAGAACAAGATTCTCTGACGTTTTTGGACCATTAAGCACAAATAGAACAAGCGCGGTTAGTTCTGCCCCTCCTATAAAAAATAGCACCGATAGACTCTGTAATCTGTGCCGAGTAGGTTGATTGAGAGAATTATGAATAGAGAGGTAAAGCGCGTAATGAGGAGAGCATGGCATAGATTGTTACTTTGGAGATTTTATAGTTAGACGAGGCGTGTCTTAACTGTTCCAGAAGCCCCACCCATAATCAAAACATTTTTTTTTTTTTTTTATTTCCCTCCTAGTCGCAGATCAGCAAAAAAACAAAGGGTTTAGTTACACTTTCAGTAAAAAGCTTATTCAAAAATTATTCTGAAATTTGCTCTCAAGCATTCCAGTCTGACTTTAAGCATAGATTAGGACCAAACCTTAAGAAATGTCAAACTAAATCTGGAATTTGAGTAAGTCCCAATCTTAATTCATGAAAGAATGATACGTAAAAACACTATAAAAAGTCAACAATCACACACACAAAAACATATACATACTGTAATGTTACTATTATAGGTTTGGGACTGTAAATCAGAGTACATGTCGACCTGATAAAAGGCATCAGCTGCATTACACAACGATGTGTTACAGTATATTATTTATGTGCAGATACTGAGAATCTTTTCTCGTGCTTATTGGACTGTGACTCCATTTTAACAGTTTCTGTTTTCTTTTTTTTCTTTTTCTATTCCTAGTGGACTACATAGTGATGCAGTTTGGACGAATAGCTGATGACATTTTCACTCTGGACTACAAGTACCCGCTTTGTGCCGTGCAGGCTTTCGCCATCGCTCTCTCCAGCTTTGACGGCAAAATCGCTTGCGAATAACACAAAAACACTCATTTATCCTCCCACACACTTAGACACCAATAAATCAGTGTGCAACAACCATTTTGGTGACACGCACACACACAAAAAATAGCCCTTATCTTTGGATCCACTTACACTCTTCCTTAAATGCAACAAAAATGTATTAAAATGACTTTTTTTTTTCTTACTTTATGACAAAATACTCCAGTGATTGTAAATGTATTCAACTTTTTAGGATTTTATGTGATATTACTGTGCTGTGTTGCTGCTTAGCTGTGTACAATCAACAGGTCACCAGTGTGTGTGTGTGTGTGTGTGTGTGTGTGTGTGTGTGTGTGTGTGTGAGAGAGAGAGAGAGATATATGCCTTGTGATATATAATTTATACAAGACCTACATTCACATTCAATCCTTTGTTTGGACTGTATTCTCTGTCTAAAGAGCCGTATTACTTTTTTATTGCTGATGTAGCATCTAAAGACAAGTGAGTTTTTTCCACAGTAATATGTGTCAACATGTTAGGAGGATTTTGTTTATTTATTTATTTATTTATTTATTTATTTATTTATTTATTTATTTATTTATTTATTGTTTTCCATATCTTAATATCTGCTCTTGTAGTTTATTTTACATGATTTTATCTCTGATGTTTTTTGTTGTTGTTGTATGATTTGTTTATTTTTTCAAAATGCCTTTTTATTTCATTTAAACATTTGTTGTAAAATACCGATCCTGAATAAATGTATTCAAATACGAATCATTGCATCTTTAGATGCACATTTTTTACGGCATTACTTTGTTTCACACCGTAACCACTGATGAAATGCTGTTTTTTTTATTTATTTATTTATTTTTTTTTTTAAATAAATAAAACATTTGCATCCAGACACAGGAAATAGTTGATTAATTTCAAGCTGTTCAATGAAACAAACAAAAAATCAAGTCTGTATCTATGAAACATAGATACAAAAATAAAACATAAATGCCTGGGATGGAGTGGGATGACGTAAAACTTATTTGAAAAAAACAAAGTGTCAAAAAAAGATATTTGAGAAAATAATTAAATAATAAAGCCGCTTCCTTGTTCAGTAGCCAATACCTCAGCATAATCAAGTGGATTAGGGCCAATGTTGATGGAGAAAATATTTTTGGGCAAATCAAGAATAAAGTTGAAATTTCGTGATAAAAGTTAAAATATAATGTTGATATCAAAGTAAAAAAAAAGGAGATTAAAGTCAAAATTCGAAAATGAACTAAAAATACAATATCGTGATGAAACTTGACAGTTTTTCTCAATTTTTGTCTCGAAATTTTGACTTTATTCTTAATTTGCCCAAAATTATTTTCTCCATCAAAATTGGCCCTAATCAGCTTCCGTATCATATGTACACTGTGCATACAACATAAATACAGATGAACAAGAAAACACATAAATAGTTGGACCTCACTCTCTCTGTATTGCAGCAGCATTCGATAGCTTGTAATATAAATTAAACAAAAAAGAGTTGCTCTAAATTATATATCATACACAGATCATTACAGATAATAATCAAAATCAGCAGCTTAAACATAGTGTTTTTAAAATATCCATTAACATTCCTTCTACAATATTTCATGTAATTGATCATTTAAATATACGATTATAATAAAAGGATACATCAATTATATTTTACTGTCAGAATATTGACGCATTGATGATTTCTCCCACCTCTAATTTTGAGTCATAGTTTTAATGCAGGTTTTTGTGTTCTATTCAGCCACTTTGGATCATTCAACGTAGGACAACTGATTAATCCGTCATCAGTGTTGTTGTTTTTTTTTAAATCGCCATAATAATCTAATAAATAAAGAAATAAACTACTCGTAAAAGGCACTCTTTACATAACCTCATTCATCTTTAGACTAGGATCAGATTTAGCACATTTGGACCAAAAGTGCTAAATCTGTCCAAAAACAACCCAAAAACAAAACAATTTCATCAACTATATTGGGGAAACATATGGACGTAGTTGGATGGCCTAATAGCAACTCAATTTCTAAGACTTTATTTGGGCTAAAATTGAACTACGTTGAATAATCTAACAAATTGTTTCAATGACTAAATTGGGACCAATTTTGGCGGTAAAAAAACCCCCTCCAATTGCAATGACTAAATAAGGGCTGAAATTAGACTATGTATGATGGACGGTCCAATAATAACCTAATTTTAGCGACTATGTTAGAACTAAATTTGGACCAATTTTGACGGTCCATAAAAAAACCCAATTTCAACAACTATTTTTAGGCTGAATCCAGGCTAAGATGGATCCTTAACTCCCTAATGTAGAGTCATGTCGTTGTTTTTTTTTTTTTTGTTTTACAATGGGAGGTCCTTTACATGCCATATCTTAACCTGAACAAAGCCAGGATTCCCATTAATCCATTTTCTTGGATTATAGGGCTCAGGTAAAATGTGACCTCTGAAAACGACATAATCACTTTCAATCAATTTCCTTTGTCAGAAATCATGTTGTGATTCCTGATTGTTGATCACTAACACTGGTGATACGCTTGATTTAAGAACAAGACAGAGCAGTGATTTTAAAAATAAACTTATTTAAATGATAATAGAAATGGTGATTTTATCATCTGCAAAAGAGGAGCTCCAGATAATGAGTTTCTGTTTTTTTCTTTCAGAGACGCCCACACAGTTTCCTCCTGTCCTGTCAGTGAGGAGGACAAACCTGTTTGAACCGTGGGCCTCACAGTGAGTTAGAGGAGAGGATTCTGCCTGAACCTGCCCAGGCACTTCTTCTAACTTTACAATCAAACCTGACTTCAGCACAGATGTTGTGAGCTAACTTTACACCTTCATTATGTTTATGTGACTTTTAGACACACATTCAATGCACAACATTTTTAGGCACTTTTTTTGGACTCAATTTGTCCTCACTGCCTTTTTTCTGTTGCTTTTTTATTCATTCATGCTATGATAATACAATTTACTTTTTAACCAACAGATGACGCTGTTGACATCATGGCAGAGTTTATTGTCACTTAGTTCATGGTCAGTAATAATAATAATAATAATAATAATAATAATAATAATAATAATTATTATTATTATTATTATTATTATTATTATTATTATTATTATTATTATTATTATTATACTAAATAATGGATATGATGCACTGTATGAATAAACAAATCAATGAAAAATATTAGGAAACATTTAGGTTGTGTTAGTAACAGCATTAGGTCAGTCTCAAAACAGAAGAGATGTGACACAATAATAATGGCAAAAATGTGGGATTGTCCAATCACTGTTATGTTAGAAAAACTACAGTTTTGAGCAATAATACAGTATTGTTATTGTTCTTTTGTGAGTTATGAGTTATTTTCTGTATTTTTGTTATGATTTGCTTTTGAAGTGATTTCTGTTTAGTTTTTGTTTTACATTTGTATATTCTTCTGTCTTTTTTGTAGTCATTTTGTAGGTTCTTGGAGTAATTTTGTGTATTTTGGTTGTTGTTTTGAATCTTTGCCTGTATTTTTCTGTGTGTTTTTCTGTAATATTTTTCTGTTGCATGTTGGGAGTTATATTGTGTGTATTTGTTGTCATTTTGGAGTCATTTTGTCTATTTTTGTAGTCATCTTGTGCGTTCTTGGAGTAATTTTGTGTGTTTTTGTTGTTGTTTTGAATCTTTTTCTGTATTTTTCCTGTGTGTTTTTGAAGTATTTTTTGTGTTTTTCTGTAATATTTTTCTCTTGCATGTTGGGAGTTATATTTTGTGTATTTGTTGTCATTTTGGAGTCATTTTGTCTATTTTTGCATTAATCTTGTGTGTTTTTGGAGGGATTTTGATTTTTTTTCTCCTTTTTTTCATTTTTGTGGAGTTTTTGTTTTTGTTGTCATTTTGTTTGTTTCATTCTGTTTATTTTTGCTGTTTATTGTGTGTGTGTTTTTGTTGTTGTTGTAATTGTGCTCGTTTACTTTTAGGACCTCACAAAAGGAGACCAAGGGCCGCATGTGGCCCCCGGGCCGCCAGTTGTGCGTGCGTAAAATACAGTCCAACTTTTTTTTTTTTTTTTTTTTAAATCAAGATGTCAGTGTGTTGAGATTTAGAGGCCGTGGCTTTCCTTAAAGCCCCGCCCCCTGAGGATGTTGATTGACGCGCACCGGTGGCTCCTCCTTCAAAGCGCTTTTTCCCCCCTCCCCCTTCATTTTCCAGAGTAGTGCGTTGATTTCATACCAAAGCCATACTTTACATTCCACTTATACTGTCAAACCTCTGAGAAATATTACGGAAAACAACAAGGCGCCAAAATACAACAAAGTAATCAATTTGATCAGTGGCTTTTCCCTGGGAAGAGGAAAGTAAGAGCCGGGGGTTTAAAAAAAAAGGTAAGCTTTTGCACCGATGTTTCCCTGTTTCTGTTTCAGCTTTTCTCGCTGGACTTTTTTCACGCCGCTTGTCTCGCTGAAGTTTTCAGATCATTGTCATTTTTTACATTTTTCCGCGGAGCTCCCTGCGTTGGGAGGGAAGAAGAAATCATTGGCAGATTGATATTCCATTGTGTTTGGCTTTCCCAGTGTGCAGGGCTGGTGACAAACTTTATTCCCACTGGTAGTCCTTATCATTGGCACCACTGTTGTTTATAAAAAAAAAAAAAAAAAAGTAATAGGAAACAAAAAGTTTTTTTTGTGTTTCTTTCTTGAACACAAACATGTGTGTTTTTTTCTGTCTCGCACAGTTCCCACCTGAAGCTCACACTTCCAACTTTTCTTCCCTGGGATCATTTCTTCACTTTAAGAAGCAGACAAAGAAAGAAAGAGAGAGAGATCCAAGGATTTGGAGGAATACTCAACTTTTATCTTATCTGGAGTCCTGCACCCCCCCACCCCCCACACCCCCCCAAGGTAAGAATAAGCTCAACTCAACTCAAATAGCCCCACTGTAAACCTATAGTCACATTCTTAATGACTATAATTGTTCATATTATAATGTTTAATGTGTTTTTTTAAAATGTATTATTAATTATTATTTTTTTTGTTAAATATTTAGCTCTCCTAATAATGGAGAGAAAAAAAATCACTTAAACATAAGTTTATGTCTAATTTGTTCAATTATATGTATATTTTCTTTCTGGATTAAAACCAGATGCAATACTACAAAGAAAGGTTCCATTGAAGCTCTCAAATTGTTCATATTCATAATTAAGCAGTAACAGGGCTTATCATGTATTTGTACTACTAACACTTTTTGGGGCCACTTAGTTTAGGGGACACTCAGTGTAGTGAGTAGTTGCCTCCAACACTTTATAGGAGTGAATGTGTGTGTTCGCCAGTGATTGTCATTTTAAATACACACACACACACGCACACACACACACACACACACACACACACACACACACACACACATATATATGTACAACAAAAATAAGAGAGAACTCTTGTGGTGCAAGATACAAAAAAGAAAAGATAGATAGATACGTGTATTTACAAGAGGAGCCACTAAGACGATACATAAACCAATAAACAAACAGTGAGAACAATGAAGATAAATAAATTGTACAGTTACAAATTATGAATAGGGAATAATAATATGTACATGGAAAAACATGAATATTGTTATTTTGAACATTAATGAAAAAGGAATAGAATATAATGTATCTTAAATGTCATTGCATTAGGTACAACATGATTTAAAAGTGTCATCCAGTGCCAACAAATTATACAAATACAATAAATAAGCAATGAAAATTAGTTAAAACCCATTACACTCACACACATATGCTCTTTTATTATTGCACTGTATCCCCTAAACATTTGAAACCTTTTTTTTATGTTGAGTGTAATGACCGATATGGGATAAAAAGTGGTTTTTTAATCTGTTTATTCTTGTCTTATTAAGTGACTAAGTATATGTTTAAATTCAATAAAATAGCACATTTCAAGAGCATATTATTAGCACAAAAAGGATGAAAACACAGCTCTACAATCATTTTGCTGTAAAATGAATTTTCTTTTGGAATATCTACATCTATCTATCTATCTATCTATCTATCTATCTATCTATCTATCTATCTATCTATCTATCTATCTATCTATCTATCTATCTATCTATCTATCTATCTATCTACAGTATCTATCTATCTATCTATCTATCTACAGTATCTATCTATCTATCTATCTATCTATCTATCTATCTATCTATCTATCTATCTATCTATCTATCGTCATTGTCGCTGACTCTTCTTTTATGTGATGACAAACTGAGCGAGTGATTAAACTCCGTAAAGTCCGACTAAGCACATAATTCACATGTGAGGATTTGAGATGCATGGATATGTCGAGGAGTTAATTGTGTAATTACATTTGTTCCACCTGCTCACAGCTCTCGTGTTTGCTATTTCAGTCGCGCTTCATTGGAAAGACATGTGGCCCAAATGTTTTTAATTGATCCGAAAATGAAGAAAAGAAGCAACGTGTTAGCACCTCCTTCACCTTTAAATCGGTGCAGTCATATGAGCTGCACCAACAACGAAAAAAAAGAGAAGAAGAAGAAGAAGAGAAGTCACTGCCAGTCAACAGGTTTGACTGAACAGCAGAATGCAGTCGTTCTGGTTGGTTTTCTTAAGCGGGCAAACCTGTCGACAGCTGTGCTTTTTGTTTGTCTGTTGCTGCTGCAGTAATATTTATTTACTGTATTATATTTAGTTTTATTCCTCAATAGTTTTGTTAATCTTGTGTGAGAATGCCGCTCCGCAGCTGGCACGTGGGGACTTCAAGCATTAGCATTTCTCCTTCATAGGCCGTGAATTTGTCCACAAAGCCGTTTTATTGTGTTCTGTCAAGTGTTACAGTTTCTGTTTGGGCCAATAACATTTAACCTGACAATAAAAAACATCATATTTTATTTCAGATGCGTCGTTCATAGCCGACATATTTTGAACATTTACCTAATTTTTCTCACATTTTGTTCATTTTTCTTTCATTTGAGATGAATTCATGTAAAACATCATGTTCTATATCATTGTTAAAAATGTGTCAACATGAAAAATAAATCTAAATTTATCTATCTAAAAGTTAAATCTGGGTTAGGGTTAGGGTTGCTCTTTCCCTCTCTTCACTCATTGGCCACATTTACATGGGAGCTTTAATTCCTCTAAATGTTCAATCTAAATGTTGAATCTAAATCTAAATGTCAAAATGGTCACCAAGTATAAAGCCACATGTTTAGAAATTATGCAAAGTGGGCAGATCAGCACCTATATCACTGTTAAAAATGAATGTGTAAACATGATAAATACATGTAAATGTTAAATGTAAATGTAAAAGTTAAATCTAAATGTTGAATCTAAATCTGAATGTTAAATGTAAATCTAAATGTTAAATCTAAATTTTAATCGAAATGTTAAATTGGTCGCCTAGTATAATGCTAAATGTTCAGAAATTATGCAAAGTGGGCAGCACCTATTTCATTGTTAAAAATGTGTAAACATGAAAAAAAAATCTAAGTGTAAATTTAAAATCTAAATGTTAAATGTAAATCTAAATGTTAAATGTAAATCTAAATGTTAAATGTAAATCTAAATGTTAAATGTAAATCTAAATGTTAAATCCAAATGTTGAATCTAAATCTAAATGTTAAATCAGTCGCCAAGTATAAAGCTAAGTGTTTAGAAATTATGCAAAGTGGGCTGATCAGTGCCTATATCATTGTTAAAATAAATCTAAATGTGAATTTTATATCTAAATGTAAATTTTATATCTAAATGTAAATTTTATATCTAAATGTAAATTTTATATCTACATGTAAATCTAAATGTTAAATCCAAATGTTGAATCTAAATGTTAAATCGTTCACCAAGTATAAAGCTAAATGTAAGAAATTATGCAAAGTGCGCAGGTCAGCGCCTGTCAATCATGAGGCTCCACCCACACCATCGACTCCGGCTCAGTGAGTGAAGAGAGGGAAAGAGCGACCCTAACCTTTTACCCTAGCCCAAACCCAGATTTAACATTTACATTTAGAATTATTGTTCATGTGTACACATTTTTAACAATGATAAAGAACTGTACCTTTCTGTTTTACCTGAATTTGTCTCAAATGAAAGAAAAATGAGCTGAATGTGAGGAAAGAAAGCTAAATGTTCAAAATGTGTCTGCTATGAAAAAGTGACTGAGTTTTTACATATGGCACCCCATAACGGAGTCTCTGTGCGTTTGCTCTTGCATGCAATTGTGTGCTTTTCCTCTTTCAAGGCAACTCAGTAAAAGGGCAACATCGAGCGCTGAAGGCCTCCTTTTAGAAGTGCTTTGTATTTACATGTGGAAATAATGTTCTGGACCTAGAAAGCCAACCAGAACAACCAAGCAATGCGCCTTTGGTAAATCAGACACGCCAAGATGCCTAATAATAGATGTCGATGCTGATGGGTAAATCTGGAAAGGATTACGTTTTCTGCTGCTCCAACAGATTTCCCCTCATTGTTTTCACGCAGCATGAATGCATCAGTCCTCCTCATGAACAGTGTGGTCCTTTCAGGGTTTTTTTTTCTTTTCTTGAGCATCCATTATATTTCTCTGTGACACAATGGCCACAGTTACTTGGTGTTTTTAAATTCTGAATTAATTATTCAGAATTAAAGTATTCTGCTTTGACTTTACATTGCCTTTATTCAATTCTGCTTCAGGTCTGGGGGGCGGCAAGGGTTCTGATTGGACAGTAGGCAAAAAAAACAAAACACGGAACCAACCTTTTCGTTTCAGCTCCAACGTAGAAGACCACACAACAAGTACTATTTATTGTGATTGTAGTTTTGAAGCAGCAGCTTGACAGTTACATAGTGTTTCACTTTCGTCAGCTGGGAAGGAGAAGGGAGATAGAACACCGTACTTTGGCCAATCAAAGCCAACGGTTGCTCTACCTCCTTCTACAGATGTTGAGTGGAAGAAGAACTTTTGAATAAATAGTCTTGGTTCGATTCCAAGGCTTGCTTCGGGCGGATATCCTGGATTACATGCTTGACGGAGCGGAATATGTGCGTCATTGAGACAGGACAAGGAAACGAGCATGTGCAGAACGACTGGAATTAGTTTGAACTGGAATGAACGTGATACAAGAAGGAACTATTCAATTGGGAATTAAAATCGAAATAAAACAGCCACCTACTTCATTTTGAAGTTTAATTTGGAATGGCCATTTTCATTCAGAATGAGGTGTTTTACCAGGTCAGGATTGAATTTTTATTATGAATTAAAGGGTAATTAAAGCTCTGATGTTAACGTAGCCAATGTATAAGACAGATTTGTCGCATAAGATGAGATATTATCCCTCGATGGATTTTTAGTTACTCATTTCAGTGTCTTGTTGTGCTACTACTTTCTACTAAACATCAGTCTTGTTACTTACTAAATGCTCATGCACTCATTTAATTTCCTTTAAACTTTAATCTAAAATTGCAGAGAGAGAGAAAGTGCGTATCTCTAATCCTTCAGCATGTTTGGTGGATTCCAGAAGTAAAGTGCATCCCTAGTTTGCGACGCAGCGTGTTTATTTTGGATGCTGCTCTGTTGACCGTTTGTCAGCAGTAGCTTCACTTGTTTGTGTTAAACCCACAGAGGACCAGCTAATGAGCCTTTGCCCATTTGTGCAGACATTAGCTCCGTTTTAGCACCATTTCCACAAGTGTTGGTTCAAACTCATCTTTCAGCCTGGATTTAAACCAAAACCTTCAGTTTGATTGAAGGGGGGAGAGGGAGAAGTTGGAGTTTTATTTATGTTACAACGTTAATGAAACTTTCAACTGCCAGCCCCGGGGGCCACATACGGCCCTCAGTCTCATTTTGTGTGGCCCCCCAAATGCAAAATGACAAAAAGAAATACCAAAAACAGCAACAACAACAACAACAAAACTAACCACAACAAAAGCACACATGATGACTACAAATGAATTAATAAAAAAATCCCAAACAACTTAAAAAAAACTCCAGAATGACAGAAAACTATGCAAATGACAACAAAATGCACAAAATGACTCCAAAAACACACGAAACAACACATTAAATGACAAGAAAAATATACAAAAATGACAGAAAAGCACACAAAACAACAACAAATATGCTATCAAAAACAACAACCTTTATTGTTTTCTGCATTAATCCTCAGATTATTCCTCATTCTAAACAATGACATTTTTCCAATTATAATTAAATTACAATTATTTATTATCCTCAGAAAGTTAATTACAATTTGTTCTCAATGACTAAAATTCAATTACATATAATCACAATTACTTAGGGTGAAATAAATAACCTAATAAAAGTTAGCCTTCCTCTTGTGTTAGCTTTCTGTTAGCATCTCTAATGATAAATAGATAAATAAATCTTCTGTAAAATACACTGAAAACAAATTGTCAAATTTATTCCCTATCTATTGGTTACTTTGTTAGGCTTCCTAATCAATGAAAATATACTGTAGGTTTTATTATTTTTTTGTGTGGACATCTGAGCATTTTTTCTGTCAGTATACTATAGATTTCAATGTTTTTAAAATGGTAAAATGTGGGAAAGCTTGATAAGAAACATATTTGAATAATTATTAACTACATATGTGTAGAACTGTACATAGAACTGTAACATGGTTCCCCAGTTTTGCATTAAATCATAATTGACAATTATTATTGAATTTTCACGGCAATTACAATTAAAAAGTCAATGATTGAAACTCAATTACACTTTATTTAGGATTACGACAGCAACAGGCTTTTGAAATTACAACTACAATTATAACCACACCATAATTGTAATTAATTATTAATTACATGATTACAACACTGTAACACTGCCCTCTCTTTTTATATTCTCCCTTTAATAAAGTGTTTCTTACCCTTCCTTAGGGAGAGCTGGTGATGCTCACAATTATGCAATAAAATAATAATTTATTTAATTGCAATAACAAAAAAAAAATAAAATAAAATGCATTGCTGTCTAAAAAAAGATTGCACTTCTTGTAGTGTTGACCTTTGACAGCATGAGCAGACAAGTGAAAAAAATAAATAAATTACATGATTACAATTATAATTGATCCCAACCCTGTTTTCCCACTAAAGTTTGATGTATTTTATGCCATCATTATCTCTGTAACTGCCCTTTCACCAAGTCCTTTCCCTGGAACGCCAATTTACACCTGTGGTTCCTGCGGTTGAAACCCAGTTCTGGGTAAAGTTCTTTGTTCTGTGGGAAAGTGGCTACAGTGGAAATGTGTCTTAGCATAAACAACATCAATCAACATCTCACAAATTGGAAAGACTCACATCAGATATGGGACTTTGTGCACAGAGGTTGCACAGATATCATGGATAAGCGTGCGCATTGACAGAAAAAAAAGCAGTTGCACACAAACTTATCACAAGAACATAATGTGCTAATAGCAGAAAGAAAAACCCCATGAACAAAATAATATTTAAACACAACTTTGTTACTCTACATTGTAGTTGCATTAATGTTCTGCACATGTTTGTATATCCTCCAAACCATGATTATTTTTTGTTTAAAGACAAGCTCTCTGGCCTCCTGTTCAGACCACCTAGGGGAGGAGACAGGGAGTGGCCTAGAACACTGCACCCTTTGTGCCGGTTGTCCCCAAGTTGCTAAATGTTGTAGTTGTTCCCCCGTCGCGACAGTTGGAAGTGATGCTTCACTTCAATCTGCTACAATGAGAGAGTAATAAGTCTTCAAGTGTGTTTTTGGCTGCGTCATTGAAGATAACAAAGGGCTCACTTCCACACAGGCTCCTGTTTGGTGTTGCAGAGATAATCGTGTCGTATCACACAGGCGCTCTCACATAAAACTTCTTTAATCCACCCTCATAGTATTTAAAACAGACGTGGGCAACACACGTGGCCCTTGTTCTAATTTAGTGCGATTTCCAGTTTAAATGCAAAATAAAAACTCCAAAAAACACACAGAATGACAATGATACACAAATCAACAACAAAAAATACACACAGTTACTCCAAAAACAACATTATGGCAACAAAAACGCACAAATTGACAGGAAAATATACAAATAGACAACAAAAATTACCCCGAAACACACAAAAGGACAAGAAAAAACATACTTATTGATTGAAAAACCCAGAAAACAACAACAAACACACAAAATGAGAAAAAAAATATGTGCTACAAAATAAAATGACAGAAAAAATAAACAAAACAAGATTTTTTTTTTCTAAAACACAAACGCACACAAATTGAGAGAAAAATATACAAAATTACTCCAAAAACAACATCACAACATCGAAATACACAAAATGACAGAAAAAATACGCAAATCAACAGGAATTTTTATTTCTGAAACACAAAACAACACAAACGCACACAAATTGAGTGAAAAATTTACAAAATGACAACAAAAACACACAAAATTTTTTCAAAAACAACATCACAACATAAAAAAAAAAAAACCAAAATGACTGGAAAATATAAAAATGGACAACAAAAACACACAAAAACAACCCTTACAACACACTAAAAGACAACAAAAACACATCATAGTGACTAAACCTCCCCCCAAACAACAACAAACACACACAAAATGAGAGAAAAATATGTACAAAAAATACAAACAGAAAAAATACAAGATAACAAGAATTTTTCTTTTCTAAGACACAAACGCACACAAATTGAGAGAAAAATATACAAAATGACAACAAAAATGACACCAAAAACACACTCAGTGACTTAAAAAACCCCCAAAACAACAACAATCCCACACAAAATGTAGCTGAGAGAAAAAATTATGGTACAAAATGACAGCAAAAAAAACAAGAAAAAGGCAAAAAAAAAAAAAAATCCTATACCAGAACAACACAAACGTACATAAATTGAGAAAAAAATATACCAAATGACAATAAAAACACACAGAAACCCTTTGTTCATTCCAGTATTAATGCTCAGAGTGGCCACCATTGTAAATGCTAGCATAAATGTTGATAATGTGGCCCTTGGATCAGAAAACCACAGTTTTGTGGCCCTCACTGTGATAAAAGTTGCCCGTCTCTGATTTAGGGGTTTGGGAATGATCTCATCTTTAATTATTCATTTAGTCTCTCTTAAAATGATTATTACTGTCCAGGTCTGAGTTATCATCTTGCCTTGAAAATCTTTTGCATGAATAAATCATCTGATAAATAAAATGAATAATACCCCCATTTTAGTGCTTTTAATGCTTTAATTGCAGTTTTACCTTGAGACGATACGTTTTTGACTGCCTCGATCAAAGGCTTGTCTGCTTTTAATGTCTTTAAACTCATATTTATGGTTCGATAATTTATTGTTTGTTGCATTCTGCTGCAAAGTTATGTACGTCTTAAAGGTTTCACAGATTATGGCTTCAAACCGCTCCCGACACCGCAAGATGACCAATTCAGGCTTGGATGGCTTTTCTACAACGTTCCCTGGAAAATTTCCTATTGAAAATGCTGATTCAGGTTTTTTTTTTAAAATAAAGAAAATAGACCCTCTGGCTGCCTCGCTCTGCATAAAGTCAGACTTTCCCCCTCTTCGGATAGATTAGAGTTTGATTCTTTAAAAGTGTGAAATGTCAAGTTATAGACCACATGTGCGGGAACTGTAACTTTTAAAACAGTAGAACACAGAAACCAGGTCTAGTTTGTGCTGTGGCTGTAACGTGTGACACTCATTTAACGGCCTGAGTCTCTCAGTGACTCATTTAGGAAACCAGTAACCTCCTGTTATACTTTCAAGTGGATAAACCAGTTTCACATTTGTTAGGGAGAAACCAATAAATCATATCAGTTCATGTCCAGATTCTGGATGTAAATATTCAAAAAAAATGCTAATTCTAGTAAGTTCATTTTGTCTTCTTTTTTTAATGTATAATATGTTAAGGTTTGGTTTTTTCAGGAAATGTTTATTTCTCATAAGGAAAGCGTCAAAGCGAGGAGAGAAGTGGGAACTTTTAGGGACACATCAAGGCATATCTCCTCTGAGGAAGACTGGCAGTTGACAGTCGAAACATGTCAGGAGATACCGAAACCTTAACGAAACCTTAAAGGGCCAGTATCATGCTATTTTTCTTCTAAGAACTCCAACAACATAGTATTTGAGGTTTGTTTTCTTCTCTTTCGTGATGCTTCTAAAAACAGGCTGTTTTGGGGCCTTCATGCATATACATGAGTGGGCGTGTCTGTAGACGCTGACTTCATCCCTCGCTCTGAGAGGGTGATCACCATAGCGATTTTCTTTTGCTATCCACACACTCTTGCTATTGTTTTCAAACTGCACATTACAGTTAAACACATGGCTATTTAAGAGGCTATTGTGGTTGTGAGTCCAACAAAAGCTGCTTCAGGGTGTGTTTTTATCACAACAGCAGCAACGGTGTCAGTCGTCTGTTTCAAACACTCACCGGAGCTGCTACGTCATTTTCTTGTGATCCGCATCTATTCTGACCACGGGAATAATCCATTTAAGGTGATCGTCTACTGTTTTGTCCAACCGCTGAGTCGCATTGGGTCATAAACACTTCAGATCATGTCAAAGGCAATACGAGGCGATATAACGGCTACTAAAAATGGAACCGATTGTGAAAGATCACGCTATGCTTTGGATTATCTATATACTGGATTATCTATATACTGGATGATCTATATACTGAACGTAAATATATTATCTGTGGATAAAGGAACTAGTGGTTAAGGGAGAAGGCTCACTGGTTCTAATCTCCCTGGTCCATTACTCTGGGATGTTGATCAGTCCCTTATATTAACCCTATCTGCTCCCTGGGCGCTACGCCGTGGCTACTCAGGGAGGGGTTAAATGCAGAGAGTGTGTAGTTTTACATATATGACAATAAAGTAAGGCTGAACTATTAATTGCGTTTGCGATATTATTGCAATATCATGAAATGTGATTTTCTAATCGCAAATGCTGCAATATTTTTATTTTTTTATTTTATTTTCTTCTTTGTCTGCACATGCTTTCAAAGGTCTACACAACAAGAAGTGTAATCTTTCTATATGTTGAAGAGGTAAAGCCACAGATTTGTTGTTGTAATCTGTGCTTTAAAATTTATATTTTTATATTTATTTAAAGTTTAAATGATTCTAAAACGGTTTATTATGAAACAGAGTGATATATTGCTTGTGTTCATTGAAAAATACATGACAAGAGGCCCTTGAAAAAAATAATTGCATATTAAATCGCAATCGCATTATTGAGGAAAAAAAATTGCAATTAGATTATTTTCCAAATCGTTCAGCCCTACAATAAAATATAATGTATATTCTATATTAAACCACAGTGTTTGTTTTAGCTGTGGGGTAGTTTTAGAGGGAGGAGCCAGGATTGTGAGGAGGAGGAGGAGTTTCCGTGATGTGACGTCACAACTTGAGAAAAATCCAACTCGCCCGTTTGGAGCAGACTTTTTACAAAATGTGGAATAACAAGGAAGGAAGGAAACATAACTTTTTCCATTTTTGTCCCTCTGAATGAGGCTAAAGGAATGTACATCACTATAACAAGACTATTATAAAGTTTCTTTTTTCATTATGCAAATTTTTAACATATATTTAAAAAATGCATTTCTGGCTTCTTGGGGAAACTGTGACTGTTTTATTTTGCGTGTGAGGAATTAATCTCTGCATTATTGTTTTTCTTGTGTATGCAGCTGGGGAAAAACTGTAAATTTGTAACTTGAAAATGATTCATATGCTGTGCGTATGTACAGTACGTCCTCCCATGTGCTTAAAGCCTATCTCTCTCCCTTTTTTTTTCCGTGTGAGCTTTTGGCCGTCCAGCCTTTCTCTCACTCTCAGTTCTGATTGTTTCCTGAGCGTCGTGCCAAAGGGGAAGTTGGAGGAAGTTATTGGAAAAGCTGGAGAGAATTTATTGAGGCCAAACACAGAAACAGGAGGCAGACGAGGAGAGCGGGGACTGATTTGTTTTTTTTTTTTTTTTTGAAATATGAAGCCCTGTGTTTTCATGAGTCTGTAGAAGACCGTGGTGTCAGCGATAAATGTCAAGTAGACAATCGGAACGAAACCCTTATTCGGCTCATCACCTCAGATGTATGCTCTGGATAATAATAAAAAAAAATGGAGTCCAACATGTGTGTAGCGGTTTTAGTGAAGGAGAATGAGGCTGTGTTGCTATAGGCCGTGCATGAGGGCAGCTTTACTGGCCTGGAACCTAAAATGTTTTCTTTATCTGTAATTTGACCTCAGAGAGCAGCTGCTCCTTCTGCCGCCAAGACCTGTTGTTTCCCTTGTGAAGTGTGTGTGTGTGTGTCTGCGTGCATACGTGTGTGTGCGCGTGTGTCTGCGTGCACACGTGTGTGTGTGTGTGTGTCTGTGTGCATACGTGTGTGTGCGCGTGTGCGAGTGTCTGGGTCTCACCATGACTGACACTATTGACAGTATTGCCCTTTAACCCTATCTACGGTGAATGTATTATTTGTATTATTTGAAACTTAAGTTTAATGAAGGTTTTTTTTTTTTTTTTTGCTGTTTCTTGTTAGGGAGAATTTTAGCACTAGAACCTAGGTTCCCGAAGTTCCCCAGGGGTACGCAAATTGTCATAGGGTGTACATAAATAAAACAAATGTAACTGGAAACAAGAATATATAGAGAGCAGCAGTCAGGAGCCTCCATGCATTGCCATCAAAAAAGTGCAAATATGACGAGAGCTACATTACTTTACCTACTGTATTTACCTACAGATGATACTTTTTTTTTAAATGATTATATACTGTATTATTCCTTAAGACAAAAGGTCAAATTCAGAGACAAATTTCACTGTCATGACTCCATTTTAATATTACAAAATGTGACTTTTTTATATTGTTTTAGAATTAGCTTTTGATAATGTTTGTTGTTGCCAGGATTAGTGCACAAAGTGACAAGATGCGCCAGCTCCAATATTTTTATACTGTTTATACCATTTATACTAAAGTGAAAGTATAAAATACACTTGTTTAATAATTTGAAAAAGAATGATTAAAACATTTTTAAAATGATTTTTTTTTAATCAGTATTTTTCTATTATTATAAATGATTAGACATTTCAGGGGACCCCATTTGAATTCCAGACAACCTCACATGGGGTCATGACCCTAAGGTTGAAAAAAAAACTGCATTCCATGCTGTTATTTAAGTGTGCAGGAAAAGGGGTACATGGCTTCAGGTTAAATGTCTGAAGGGGTACGGGACCCACTGCACTAGAACATGTGGACAGAACATATATTTAAGAAGCATATAAATATGAAAACACTGAATGTATTATCTTTAGATGGTAGATATATAAGTAAAGTGAGCTTTCAAATTAAGGGTTTTTTTTATTTTAATTTTTTTGGTTATTAATGTTATAGAGTTTTATTATTTTTTGCTTTTGGATTTTTGTCATTGATGGAATTTATCTTTTTATGCACATCTTTAGAATGAGATTAAATGGTGCCAATTAAATAAGCTAGAAAACAAAACAAAACTTAAATCTAAAAAAGTTACCTCCTTGTCAATAACTTTAATACATTTTATAATTTATTTATCTGGGACAATACAGCCATTATTACCTCAGATAAGGAGGAAAATATATTTACATGGGGCTTCTAGCTAAGGCTGATTTACATCCCTTGTCCCTAATAATAACAGTGACACTGAGTCTGGGGCCTATTGATACAAACACTGCTTATTGGGCTCACACGGCTCACATGGGACAACGTTTGTTCTGGATTCTGATGTACTCGGAGAAGCTCATCTGGCCTGTCCAGTTCCTAGGTTTAATTAGGTCTTTATTATTATTTTCCATGTGACATGTAAACTTAAAGATATGCCTCAGGGCCAGCAGCATACTAGGAATATAGGAATGAATGATAAAAGAAAAAAATATATACAAATATAAGAGCAGTCAGAGAGCCGCAGACCTCTGCCAAATATCGTCTTTGCTACTGTATGCAGTTATCTGGTGCCATGATCCTGATCATGGGACCAGAATCATTCACACTTTAAAGGCTTAGAAAACATGTCTATTCCTATTAATAACCATACAGTAGGTCCAAATATATGGACACCCCCATTTTTTTGAAAGGTCGCTATTAAATGCACAATCCGGATCCGATCCAGAGGAAACTCGTTGGGGTAATTGAGGAACCAACCTGACATAAGTGAGTTAGATTTCATAAAGATTGGTCAAAGATGAACCAAGATATGAATTTTTTAATTTTTGCCAATGATGAGATAAAGTGATTTTTGGATTTTTCAAACTGAGCCAGAATCAGTAACATCCACATCACCTCAGTAACTTAATGAAACCTTTCATGGCCTAAAGTGTATCTTTGGTTAAAATCTGCTAAATACTTTCAACTCAAAGCTGAGTTTCTGAGAAACGTCTCGATGTCCCGCCCTAAACCACTCCACTTCCTCCCACTGCCTCTGCCAATCTACCAGAAGCCACGCCTCTATTTTTTTGCACGCAGATCGCATAAATAACATGGTCACATCAGGTCGTATTGATATAGGTGTATGGGTCAGGTAAGAGCCAAAGTCATATTTACCTGTTTGCTGTTGTGACGCGCGGCCTTGTTTCCGTGCACAGTTCTGCATTCACTTTGATTGACAGTCTCAAAAACAGGAAGTCAAAGCCTATTGGCTGGGTGATCACGGCACACGTTGCCATTTGTATAGGGATCTATAGGACAAAGGCGGGACTTATATACATTGAATATGAATAACCACTGGCAGTAGACCATAGTAAAAGACTAGTTAGGTATTTTTTTGCATTTCAAAAGAATCATACATAAACATAGATTTTTCATAAACTCTGGTTATCAGCTTTAATCGTGCTAACAAACAAACAAATATAACCTCTTTGGCAGAACTACTATTACAAAATTGGATAGAAAATAATACAGAGTATTAAAGCACAGACACAGGGTGATGAGGATGTGTGTGCTAATCTACTGTTTATACAGGTGGAAAATGAATAGTGGAACAGCAGGTTGGACTTTGCTTTTTTTTGTATTCAACAGTAATTATTATGATGTTTTAAAGGTCTTACAATTTGTAATTATCAGAGAAAGTCACTGCGGTTTATTCTTCCCTGCCTATTGGTGTTTGTAGAGTATTTAAACCAATCCCGAGCACCCAGAGAGAGACTGATAGATACACTAGAATTCATTTATTTTTTTTATCACGAAATAAAATCACACCTGAGCAGAAGACGTTCAACCCAGAGCATTTTCAACAAACTGTGGATCAGAGATAAAAACTGAGTGCAATGTGAGCGCTGAGAATACGGGACGAGGGATTCTGTGTGTGAATGGTGCTGTTTCAATGAATGTGCAAGGCGCGTAGCTTTGCAGCGTTATTTACATTCCTGCCGCACATTGGAATTCCATAGCATGTTGGACATAGTTTGACTTCCAGTGGTTGGGAGGACTGGTTTGTCTGTGATTTTATGTCTGAGGGAAACATGTTCTTTGTGTAAATATACGTTTAACTGCGTGATTCTCTATGTGCTGGTAATGACTTGTCTGGGTTGTTCTCCTAGACTGTAGGTGTCAAACTCAAGACCCGGGGGCCAAATTTAGCCGTTTAGAGCATCCAATTTGGCCCACAGAAGAAAGACAAAATGACAGAGAAAAACATGGATTATTGTATAAATTACCAAATAAACCAGTTATAGATATCTGAAAATCACCAGTTTATTTAAAGCATTTTTCTTTGTTAATATCACAGGAATGCAGTTGTTTTTAATTACAAATTGTGGAATTAACTCATTTTTGTCACAAATCTTGCTAATTTTCACAAACCACAAAATTCCTCTAAAATGACACATTTTCCCCGCCTAAAATCTGCGGCCCACCTGAGATCAAACTGGTCCGTATTTGGCCCCTGAACTAAAAGGAGTTTGAGACCCCTGTTCTAGACTTTAGATGTTTTTTTTTTTTTTTAGTTTATTTCATCTGATACTCAATTTATAATCACATAAAACAGATACATGTTAAAAATATCTGCTTTTGAAACACTGGAATTTGAAATATTTGTTTGTATTTATGTAGCAAACTTATAATTGAAAATGTTTTTTTTTTAAAGTAAATTACATTTCCTGACTTGTTCATGAGCAACTTTGTGTTTACATGCAGTAATTGTTAGAGGTGAACGTAATGGATTGCAAGTACTCACGTTTCACTGTAATTGAGTTGTTTTTATGGGTACTTGTACTTTTTTTGAGTATATTTCTAAATCAGTCCTTTTATTTGTACTTAAGTACGTTTTAAAATAAGTAAAATAATTCATTACATTTCTACACCCAACCGTTACTGAGTAAATTATACATTTTTGTTTTGAAACGATCAACGGACATTGAGAAACTACAAAAAATGAAATGACCCGGCAGACAACAATCAAATGTATCAATTTTATTTTATTTTGAATTGAATTCATTATTGTTATTTCATCAAAAAAAAAAAAAAATTAACCTTTGTTATTTAAACCTTTTTATACAGATGTCTTTGTGTAAAATAAATTAAGTTCCGATTGTGGTAGATTTGGTCTCTTCCTTTTTAAGTTTATAAATGAGATATTTACTGAATGTAAGGGAGCTACTTTTTACTTGCACTTAAGTATTTGATGTATGACTTGCTTGTACTTGTACTTGAGTACATTTTCAATGAAGAAATAGTACTTCTACTTGAGTCAGATATAGCAGTACTCTTTACACCTCTGGTCATAGTGAGTCATGTTGTGGACTCTACAACGTGTTGGTGACAGCTGGAAATATAAATTAAGAAAAACAACTGGGGCCCATTTGTGCTTGGGTTTCTAAATGTTTTATGACAAAGCTGTTGTTGTCCTCTCCTAAATCCTGTGACTCCTCCTGAGGATGTATGGACTCGGAGAAAT
This sequence comes from Gouania willdenowi, assembly GCF_900634775.1. Taxonomy (NCBI): domain Eukaryota; kingdom Metazoa; phylum Chordata; class Actinopteri; order Blenniiformes; family Gobiesocidae; genus Gouania; species Gouania willdenowi. The sequence goes on along the minus strand of NC_041048.1, from coordinate 8,644,706 downwards.
GGTCCTTCTAATAAATAATGCCCTCCCTCATGTCTGAGCGTCATGAAGCTAGGCTGTGTGTTCACTGCTGATGTTGCATTCCAGCTTGAACAATCCCACTGTTCCCCCCCCCCTCCCTGACTCCAAAGTGGACGCCTAAATTGGACAACACCCCACCGACCCCTCAACACACACTGACTCCTACCCCCCCCCCCTTTTTTTTTCACTCTTCTACTCTTCAACCAACCAACCCAACACCCACTCCTCCCATACACGCATCCCCTGGTCTCCTCTCCATATTTGGGTAGAGACAATCTGAGCTCTCTGGTAAGGGGGGGTGGGTGAGGAGGGGGGGTGGTTGACTGGTAGTTGAGGGGGTGGGTGTCGGGTTGACACAAGAGAGGCAGGAGGAGAAACGGCGAGCACTCACAGCCCTTTCTTAATAAGGACATGTCTGGAATTCAGGCCCTTTTGAATGTCTCGTTGGCTGCAGCTCACTCCAACACACACTGCTGTTGGTGCTCAGAGCTACGACCAGGCTGTCGGACCTGTTGTTATATCATGTGTTGTTTCGTACTCTTTGCTGCTCACGGTGAGGAGGACATTTACAGTGATTTCTTTCTTTAAACAATGCGTCTCCTACTGCGGCAAAAACATCCTGAAGCAGTTACCTCACATGACCTCAGTGGTCATTTTCACATCACGTTTTTTTTATTTAGTTTAGTCATAGTTTTGATGACAATTCAACTTAAAGTTACTAAAAATGTAGTCATCAGTACTATTTTAGTTGTAGTCTAGTTTTTTTCCTAATGTAATTTAGTCATCTAAATCTGTTACCGTTATTGTTGACTAAAATATAAAGCGTAAGAGTTTATACGTCTTTTTTTTTTTTTTAAGATTTTAAAGATTATGTTAACCTGATATGGTATGACATTAAGGTTTCCAAATACACAAAAACAGATTTGATATATGTTATGTGAACAGAATTGATTTTATTGACCTCTTCTTTCATATAAACAATTAGACAGGTTATATTCAGGGCTTAAAATTAATTCCCGCCAACTCACCAATTGCGGGTCACAATTAATTTTGGCGGGTAACATTGGAGAAGGAAACAAATACCACTGCGTCTGTTTGAATCGGCAGGCTGCAGAAACGATGCAACAAGTCATTGTTGCCAGATTGGCTTGTTTCTGCCAAGAAATTTCAGGGTTTTTGTGTGTGTTTAGAAGACTTTAAAACGTAATGTATATCTGGCAACACTGCTGGTTCTACTAATCATATATTTCCCATGAAGACTGTGATGTGCCATACAACAATCGGCTACGTGCTTACGTTTGCGTGATTGTTGTGGTTTGGTGTCAGAGAAGACAAACGGAATGGCGCAAAACAAACAATAGGAGCTGAAATGAAGTTGTGAAATTAGTTTATTGGGTCGGGTGTTGAAAAACCTGAACTGCAACTTTATGAATGGTTCACTTCTCCGACACACCCAAAGTTCCATATTGCACCTTTTTAGGGTGTACTCACACTGGCAACTGGGGCCGTTCCAAGCTCACAGCAGGAATCCCCCCCTCCCTGTCCCTTTTCTGGCACGGTAGAACGGACGTGATCACCAGCTCAACTCGGTTCCCACAGAGAAACACATCATCACGTTAATTTACACACGTATGGCGTTACGTCACCAGTAATATGTTACACATTTGCAGCAGTAAAATGTCCCATGTCCATATTTTCTGGTTTATATGGGTTAATATACCAGTAATATGTGTTTATATGTATATTTATACCCTCGGAAATACCCGGACCTGGTGTTGAGCAGCTACACTCCGTTACTGTCCCGCTGTCGGCTGAACAAAGAGAAGTCCTGACGCTCATGTTGTCCTCTTCCTCCATGAGTTCTCTGTGGTGTTGTTCATATATATCAGGTAACGCCAACTCTGAACTTTTCATCGGCTAACAAGCACTTCTGACACCGCTATCATTGCGGAATGCGGATGTTTATGTGCCGTAAAGCGTCATCACATTTTGCGCGCGGGTCGAGTCGAGCTGTGCGTGCGCATGCGCGGCCAACCGTGCCAGTCTGGCACGGTGTTTGGACCACCTCTTCTAGCAGGACCATCGGGTCGTTACCCCCTCCCGCGGTGCAGTTCACACCTACGCAGGCCAGACAATGGCCCCCCATGGTTTCACACATGCACAGAGCTGGTTAGGAACGGCCCTGGTTGCCAGTGTGAGCACACCCTGGCATTGTTACAACATAGTTTTTAAATTAAATGTTTATATTTTTACCATTTCAATGTATTTCTGCAATCAACTATAAAAAAAAAAATATTTAAAGAAACATGAACACTTAAATGTATTCTGTGGCACTTGTAATGTAGTTTATTTTCGCTGGAAAAAAAATTGGCTGGTGGAAAATCTGGTTGTTTGGTAACTTAAAGAATCTACTAGTCATGCTGGCTGTGGCTGGTGATGTGAAAAGTTCATTTAAAGCCCTGGTTATATTCAAATCAAACTAATATTGCAGTGGGCTTGAAAAAGTTTCGCATTGTTAACAAAAAATAACAAAATGCATACTCAAAAAGTTTAATAATAAAAAAAAAAAACCTGCATGCGTAATACACATAATCACTTGGCCTCAAAATCTGAAGCAACTTGGAATTATTTAAATTAAATTAAATTAAATAATATGTTTTGGTCAAATTCACTGTTAACTGTATTCCAACTGAAAATCCCAATGATGTTTAAGGAAAAATACTTTAGGGAATTTTACACAATATAGAGAAAAAACAACAACCTTTAAATGTTGACAGGCTTTAACAAAGAAAAGCCTTTATTTATTTTCAATGTAAGATTTGTCCGCACATTTGTTCTTTTTTCTGGTCCAGCGTTTGACATATTTGCCTAATAGTTGCATACATACTGTCTTTAATGTGATGGGTTCTAGAATGTAATAATATTAATGAAAGTTCTCAGTTTTCCAGGTCTGGTATCATGAACAACTGGACTGAAAGTTTATCTTGAAGACATTTTATTCAAGAGTCGTCTTCTGTTATAAAGGGACTGTGAGTCTGTGATTGATACTGTGATGTTTATTAGGCTTGATTAACCCGTTGTATGACTCATTAGAATAATAAAGGATCACTGGTGATACCAAAATTGTGAGCTTGACCAACGATGTGTATTGGGGTGTATTCAAACCGGTTTAGTCCCGGACTTGGTCCGAATGGGCAGAGGACAGCTGGTAATTTTAACACCTTGATTTGGCTAAGTTTGTGTTCAGAACGCAAGTTCTGATCTGCACCAAAATGCCTCTGTTGCAGTTGCATGAGAACTGCTTGAGTAGAGATTTCTCTAAAGGCAGGCATAGACTGTGCAATTTTTTGGCCCATTTTGAGCTAATTTTCAACCCGTGCGTCTATTTTTTGGGATTGTGTTTCTGCTAGATCATGTGTCGTGCATCGTGTCGTATACATGGGGTCACGAGAAGCGATCAACACCTCACGACCAGCTCCCGACCAGCAATCGTATGGTCGTGAAGAAATCAAACATGTTTGAAATCCAGTCGCTCCTCGTGAGGGTATATCACTGTTGAAGCAGTGCCACAGACCGGCTTTTACCTTAAACTCTCACACTGCGCATGCATAAACACCATAGGACCACTGTAAAATTGAGAGACTGTACTGCCCACGTCTGTCCAGCCGGTTACTGGTCCATCACATCACCGTCTTTTCTTTTTAAAGCTCTTTTTGCTGAGATTTGCGTGTGTTTCTCCACTTCCGGGTTCTTGTTCTTTGTCTGTTTAATGTTAATTTGTACGTTGCATTTCCGGAAACTAGACCCCGACGCGTCGTTTATGGATGTACAGTCTGAGCAGTCAGATCGTGTCAGAGTGTCGAGACAAGAAGGACTATCTGAACAAATGAATCCTAGAGCGTTTTAACCGCTCTAGGGTCTGTCGGTGTGAATGCGCCCTTATCAACCCATTAAGGGTTCTAAATTCAATTCAATTCAACTTTATTTATATAGCGCAAATTACAACAGTACTCATCTCAAAGCGCTATCAAAATATAACATTTTTAAGTAAAAAACCCAACAAATAAAGCTACAGTGGGTATAAAAACTCCCTTTTAATGGGAAGAAATCTCCTGCAGAACTGGGCTCAGAGGTGGCAGCCATCTGCTTCAACTGGTTGGGGTTAGTGGAACAGAACAAAATAGAAATATAAAACATCAGAGTGTCCCAGACTAGTTGAGCCGCGAACCACAGATCAGAAATTGCCAGCTTCAGCGTCAAGACACCGGAAACGGAAAGGAGAGAATAGGGTATATACTGTATATATACAAATATATACTGTACTTATATATATATAAGTACTGTCTATAAAGGCATTAGTTGGAGTATTGGAAAGTTTTGTTTTAGTTACTTTTCACAGTAACACATTACTTTTTTAGTGATTTTCAGTAACAACACTGGTTGTAACACAAGAGGAAACTACATTGGTTGCATTAGTGAGAACAAGCTCAGTGTAAGTTGTGCTAAGTCACTTCCTTTGCTTAAATATTAAGCTAACCTTGTTTCTGAAGTCATTTTTTGTTTCTTTCACTGAGAGCGGTCCAGTCGTGTGATTTGCAAAGACCAACGTGGATCATTTTAGCCGCCGAGTGCTTCGTCTCGGTGTTGAGTTTTAAAAGTGTGACCCTGCTGCAAAGGGTCCACAATAACTGGGGCCTTCGTGGGCTAAAGATAGCAGCTCTACTGCTAGATATTTGTCAAACTCCCATTAGGCCTCAGTGACATCCAAAGATTCAGTGTTGCGTTGCGTGTCAACAGTTATGACTGCAGGCATCGTGTTGCCACGCTCTGCTCGCCTTTGATCTTTTATAATTCCTGTTAAATGATGAAAGGGGACGTATCACAAATGCTTCAGATCCGTGTTTTACTGTTTGGAATGATTTGTTGAAGTATAAAGTATTTTTTCATGTCTATACACTGAAAATATACTTTGTTTTGTCTTTTAAAATGTAATGTGGAGATACTTTGTTAAAGCAGTCTTTGTGGTTGCAGTTTGCATGTTCTCCCTAGGCTTAAGTGGGTTTTCTCTGGGTACATTGTCTTTATCTTTAGACTTCAACTGTACAAATTCTTTATCAATTATCTTAAGAAAAAAAAATTATATATCTAGCAGAATAGCTTCCTTACTCCTCCACTTTTTAATTTATTTTGTGTTAACGTTTTAATCCAACTACATTTTTAACCAGGAAAAAACAGTTAATCAGAAACACAAACTGTGTGGAGGATCATAATTACCTCATGGACTATTTTTCAGAAAGAGCACAGTGTTGAGAAGGAGGCAGCTTGAAAAATACTTAAGATCTTTGCCTGCAGTCAGCCATAAGCCAACCACATGGGGACAAAGTTCCCACACCACAAGAATTCTTTGAGGCGAGCACTGATTAGTGAGGTCTCTAAGCTTCGTTTTATGGATTATCTTGAATTCATTTGGCCATTCTGGAGACGTAAAATTGAGGAAATTATAGCAATAATTACAGTTTGCTTTGTTTATTCATGCAAACTTAATGGTTATAATAAGGAACATATTAAAGAGAGTAGGAGGCAATAAATAAAATGACATTGTGTATGCTAACTGCATCTCTGCTAATTATTTTTTAAGCCTGAAGCCACACAAATGTTTAATTTTCAAAGAAAGAAACATGCAACACATCTGTGCCGTAGACTTAAAATTAAGGGAATTAAAGTCGACTTGTCTTTTGTGGGCTATTTGTGATGAGTTTCTTCAGAAGATTCGTTGAAAACAAAGAGTTTTGGAAATAAGCTGTGGATTGTTTTCCTGCTGTTAAGCCGCGGATCAGTCCGCCACAGGGGTTTCCAGCCTCCACTTACACACCCAGCCCACTGAAACCACTGATTGCCTCCATACATGAACGTCTGAAAAAAAAAAAGATACATCGCCAAGACAAATGATGACTCGTAATTATACGTTGCAGCAAACCAGTGAGTCAGCCTTTATGTTGCGATCGTTTTTCAGCTTCGCAAAAAAAAAACGATTAGCTTTGCTGTTAGCGTGACTGAAAAAGTCGATCCAACTTCTATAAGCGATCCTGCATTGGCATCATGTAACACAATCAGGGTTGGGGTCAATTACATTTTTCAGTTACAATTACGTCTTCAATTACCCATGTTCAATTACAATTAAATTATGATTACACTGACCAGCATTTTTTAAATTACAATTATTTTTTTATCCTCGGAAAGTCAAGTACAATTACGTTCTCAATGACTAAAGTTTAATTACAATTAATCACAATTTCTGGGCCTGAAATAAATAACCTGATACAAGTTAACATTCCTCTTGTGTTAGCTTTTTGTTAGCATTTCTTATGAAACAGGACCTAAAATAAACTTATTCTTCCTAATCAATGAAAATATTGGTATTCATATTTTTGGTGTGGAGGTCTGAGCCATTTTTTGTTTGTATACCGGGACCCCTCCTTTTATTATTTTTTTAAATAGTAAAACGTGGGAAAGCTTGATATGGAACATATTTTAATAATTACGAACTACATATGTGTAGAAACGTGGTTCCCCATTTTTGAGTTCAATTACAGTATAATTGACATTTTTTTTAGAATTACCATGGCAATTACAAATACAAAGTCAATTATCTGAACTCAATTACAATTTAATTATGATTATGACAGCAACAGATTTTTCAAATGACAATTACCATTATTGCAATTAATGATCAATTTCAAAATGGGAGGTTAAGTAGCTTTTTCATGGTTTGTGGTTTACATGGGAGCTTTAATTCCTCTTTAATTCAGAACAAAAGTTAAATCCTCTTTAAACTGACATTGTAAACTCAATTCTTCATGCAAATTTAATTCTGAATTACACATCCTGAGTTGCCATGACTACCTGTCAACATTGAGCTATTCTAACTTATCCAGAGTATTTATGACTACCTGTCAACATTGAGTTATTCTAACTTATCCTGAGTCATTATGACTACCTGCCAACATTGAGCTATTCTAACTTATCCCATGTCATTATGACTACCTGTCAGCATTGAGCTATTCTAACTTATCCAGAGTTATTACGACTACCTGTCAACATTGAGTTATTCTAACTTATCCTGAGTCATTATGACTACCTGCCAACATTGAGCTATTCTAACTTATCCCGAGTCATTATGACTACCTGTCAACATTGAGCTGTTCTGCAAAGATGCATTTAAGACAATTTCATGAAATAATTTATGAACAGTATCATTGCAGTCCAAATTACCTGAGAAATAAACAAAATACACAAAAAGAGAGAGAGAGAAAAATCCACAATGGGACTGGGACAATTTATTAACAAACAGCTGCACAATATACGACACATTTGGCTTTTTTTCCCAATAAGGGACAGCACGTGTGAGTGAGTTCTGTAGTGTGGATGTTTAGGGGAAGGTGTGGTTCAGGACCCACTCAGAAATCCATCTAACTGTGCTTTTCATTCTGCTCTGAGAAGTAGCAAAAGCAGCGACTCCTAAAATGAGTATTTCAACACAAAATAAGCTTTAAAGTAAAAGTTTATATATCGATATTGTAATTTCCTATATTGCCAAAATAGAAAACTCGATATATTGCCCAGCTCTAAACTCAATTATGATTACGTTGACCAGCATTTTTTTCAATTACATTTGAAATTACAATTTTTATTTTTCCCCTGAAAGTCAATTACAATTACAATTTAATGTAATAAAGTTAAAATTCAATTAATCACGATTACCAAACCTGAGTTAAAAAACCTCATTAAACTGAATCTCCTCTTGTGTTCGCTCTCTGTTTGCATCTCTAATGATAATAAATGAGCTGTAAAATACACTAAAAAATATTGTCTATCATCCAATTTGTTTTGCATTGCTTGGTTACCTTGTTAAACTTCCTTTTCCAGAAAAATATTGGTATTAATGTTTTTGTGTGTGCATTTTGTCAGTATACCCCTTGATTTAATTTTTTTTTTTGAAATTGTAAAATTATCCTGGACAGGTAGTGGGAAAAGTTCATATGAAAGATATTTGAATGATTGTTAACTACATGTGTGTGTAAGCCATAGAACTGTAACATGGTTTACCAGTTTTGTGTTTAATTAACTTGTAAATAAACAGTTTTTTGTAGAATTTCCATGCAAATTACAATTACAAAGTCCCAACCCTGGTATGTAGCAACGGAAGTTTTTTTTTCTGATCCTCTGCAGGAAAACTGAAGTTTACTTTAGCAGAGTTTGCATGTTCTCATTTTTATCTTGCTGATCATATCACAGATTATTTATTATTTACAGTTATTTGTTCGGATTTAGAGAATTTGCAATTTTACTCGCATTTTCCGATTTGCAAAAAGTGTTGTTTCAACAAAACTGATCAAATGTGTCTCTGTGTTTCCCAGATCTCCTACAGATCTCTTGACGTTAGGGCTCGGGGTCGGGCCCAGGGGGAGCCGCCACCATTGCGTCCAACGAGTGGAGTGCGAACGGTAGCCCAGAAGATGGGCTGGACGGGGACAATGAGGAAAAGACCCTTGACGGCGACGCGGAGGGCGTGTGGAGCCCGGATATTGAGCAGAGTTTCCAGGAGGCCCTTGCCATCTACCCTCCCTGTGGCAGGAGGAAAATCATCCTGTCAGATGAAGGAAAGATGTATGGTGAGTTCACTCAGTGACCATAACATTAAAGGGATCCTCCACTGTTTTTACAAACATGGCCTTATTAGAAGATATATACCTAACAAAACATATGATTATGAACCATATTTGTTTGATTATCTTTTAAAAATGGGACTACTTTATTGTTTTAAAACCTGTATTCCACCATCTTGAAATCACGTGATTGATGATGTCACATGGCCCCATTTGCCTGTACACATCCCATTGTTTTTTATTGGAGTGAAGCATTCAGCCTGCTTTTTAGATCATTCAGCAGCTTTTTTGGTCAAAATGCCAACTTGTGCTACTTGTGGTTGCTCTGAATAATCAAGAAAAGTTTTCGACGTCGACAGTATGAAATTAGCAAAAATATTATGGGGAGATTAAAATGCACAGTAGCTTCTGCCAACGCGAATAGATGGAAAGCGCACCCTTTCTTTTTCAGAAGTTTGCAAGTAGTACGGTAACTATTACAGAGAGAAGAAGACAGATGTAGGGACACTTTGGGTTTATTTAGCTCTTAACAGCCTGTAAATATTACGCGAAACAAAACCTTAACATCAGTGAAATGCAAGTCATTAGAGTTAGAAATGAAGAATGAAATCGTTAGCGTTAGTGCTTCGCCCAGTCTTGTGTTTTCGGTGGGTTAGCTTGACATGCTTTCGTGACGTTTCTAGTTCATAATCATTGCTGGCAGGGTACATCTATCCCTCAACGTGTTTGCGGGAATTTTAAGTGGATTTGACAGAGGAACTTGGACTGTTTCACTTTGTTGGGTGGGTGTCTGGTCTAGTCTCACAACCTTTTAGGGAGCGGAGAATAATACGCTTTGGCAAAAAACTTGGGAGCAATTTTGGCCCGTGGAACAAGGTTTTTGGCAACAGTCTTGGCTAAATTGAGGGCCAAATGGCCCGTTGCCCTCACTCATTTTTGACACTGCATGTCAATATAAACCTCTTTGGTTTACCAAAAGAGGATGAGAACAGTTGTGACCCGAAATACAGTCTAATCTGTGACCGCTGGGGGCGAGAGTTCCAACTCTGTGGTTTGGTTGTAGACAATGAAGCAGAGAAGAAGAGCTCTCCTAAGGTGCCCTTTACTCTCCCTTAAACAGTGCGCGGCTGACACTCTGATGGCTGAAGTTAGCGAGTAATGGCGGACTGTTGAAGACACACAAACCCTGAAGACAGACGTCCTTTTGGGTGGGAGTCCCACCTAAAAGAGCGCACTGAGCATTGCACTGAGCGAGTTGGAATTGTCGCCCCCTGTGGTCATAGATTACTATTTATGACTGTTTTTATCTTCGTTCGATAAACCAAAGATATTGACATCTTTAACTTTTCGTGTTTTTTTAGAGCCACCAAAAGCAGCAAAAGTTGTCATTTTGACTGAAAAAGTTGCTGAATGATCTAAAAAGCAGGCTGAAGGCTTCACTGTAATAGAAAACAATGAGATGTGTACAGGCAAGTGGGCCATGTGACATCATCAATCACGTCTTTTTCAAGATGGAGGAATACAGGCTCTAAAACGGTAAAGTAGTCCCATTCTTAAAAGTTAATAAAACGAACTTTTGCTAGGCATAGATCTTCTAGTAAGGACATTTCAAAGATTTTAAACAGCGAAGGACACGCTAAACGTCGATTCTTAATGAGTACAGAAGCAAAACTGAAAGAAAACCAACCAAAGACAGCCTTGAAACCGAAGGAAAGCACTTTTCTTAGACGCGGAGGTGAATGTTTTCTTTCCACACAGAGCTGTGCTTCAACAAGCCTGTACCTGTTGTGCTGTGACCCAGGGGCAGGTTCTTCCAGTCGCACCAGGCTCTCAGCTATGGTTATTGCCGTCTTGAGAGCGGCTTAGCTCTCCTCAGCGTGATTTACACCTGTCTTCTTCTTCTTCCTCACAGCCTCGTTTTTTGCCTGCTGTTTTTACGACTCTTTCCTTTCCTTCACTTCACACAAAACTTGCTCTTTGTCTTCTCTCAAATCACTGAACCTCATGGTATCTTCCATCCACACGCCGGTATCACCAAGAGAGTTTTACCTTTGAAGGTTTCTGAGAGATGTGCTGCATTTGATGTTGGCAGGCTGCTTTAAATGAGCCGTAATTATCACAGCGTGAATTAAGATTCAAAACAAGGCCGTTTGTTGAAGAATGTAAGCATCCATATGGCTTCTGAGTTGTTACACTGCAGGTGTTGTGACCTTAATGTCTCCAGATGGATTTGTTGGCAAGTTGAATCCCAGAAATTCAGATGTAGTAAATTTTAAACACAGTTGGATTTGATTATTTAGAGCTAATTTTCCCATCCCTTGCTTTGAATCAATGATCTTATAACTAAACCAAAGAGTTGAAGTTTGCCATTTGCTGCTGTTTTGAATCACTGACATTTTTTTTCTTTTTAATTTAAAGAGTAATATAAAGTATTTGTGTATGAAGTAGTTTTGTTGATTAATCTTAGTCCAAAGTATTTTAATTCGACATATTTTGTTGTAAAAATGTAAGATTTACAATTATAATCGCTTTTTGCTATTGGCTGAGAATGGTGGTTTGTGACGTTTTGGTGACTTCTTACATCACGAACCACCACTATTGACTCCGCCCCTTTGATGAAAACTAACACCTGTGGTGTGGACTCTGCAATCTGTGGCGAGTAGGATTCAGAGAATTGTGAATAGAGAAGTTTAGTGAGTATTAAGTAGCCAGTTAGCTTAGCATAGATTGTTATTTGGAGATTTTATAGTATAAACTGGGCGTGTCTTAACTGCTCCAGGAGCCCCGCCCACAATCAAGGCATTTTTTTTGATTTTCCCCATAGTGGCAGGTCAGCCAAAAAAAGAGGTTTACTATTTACAGAAACCTTGTATTGCTTTTTTTTAAATTTATTTATTTATTTTTTTTTTTTTTTTTTTTTTTTTTTTTTTTTTTTTTTTTTTTTTTACCTTGTCTGCACATGCTGTCGAAGGTTAACACTACAAGAAGTGCAATCTTTTAACAGCAATGCATATTTTATTATTGCAATTAAATAAATTTATTTATTTCATTGCATAATTGTGACCATCACCAGCCCTCCCTAGGGAAGGGTAAGAAATACTTTATTAAAGGGAGGATGTAAAAAAAGAGAGGGCAGTGTTTACACCAAGGTGAGGGGTTGGAGGGGGGTGGGGAAGTTAACAGGGAAGAGGGATACAAGATAGGATATGGAATGAGTGGGGAATAGTTGTTAGGTTCCAAGTGATGCGATGTGAAATTGTGGTTGTGTATATTGTGCAGTTTGGTGACCAGTGTGCGGTTTAGGAATAATAGTGGTGGCTGTGAACAGAGGAAGAGGTGAGTGGAAATTCCATAAAACAGGTATTTGGGAACAAGGTGTCTAAGGTTGAGCCCAGTATGAGTGTTATCCCACAGCCCAAGGCCAGTGCATACATGACAAATGTATTTCCAAGAACCGCCACTGCAAAACCCACGAGCCGCCCCCGGGCCCGAAGAAGCAGTCAGGCCAGCAGCGAGAGCGGGCAGCCTAAGGGCCCCCGGCGACCACCCCACGGCCAAGCAGCCCCCCGCACGCCCCCAAGGTCCCAAGCCGAGAGGCAGCCATCGCCCCCCCCATACACACCCGAGAAAGCCCCAAGGAGCCAAGGACCCAGCGCACCACGCCACCGATCCCACCCCCAACCCCCAGACCCCCCACCCCACCGACCCCCCCCCCCCCCACACACACCCCCGCGCCCAACCCCCCGAGGGGAGGGCCCAGAGAACTCCCTGCCCGAGGCCCCAGCGGAGGAACCGAAGCCCACGCCCAGCAGACGACCAGAGCCGCGCCGAACGGGCAGCCGGCGGGCACCCGCCGGCGAGCCCAGAGCCAGCAGGGGCCCGACCCCAGGCCAGAAGGACCCGGAATGGATGCAGCACCAGGAGCAGCCCGCCCAGGGAGGACGACCACACCCCAAGCCGCATAAGGCACCAGGGGGCCGCTGGGAGTCCCCCCGCCGGCCCCCAGGCACCCCAACCTAGCCCCCCATGGCGCCCCAGATCACCCCCTGCTGATGCCGCCCGCGCCACGAGCTTCAGTTTTTTTTAAAGCCAGGGCCCCCCCCAAGGGCCAAGCCAGACCGCCCCGCCGGGATGTGGCCCCCTGTTCGGGCCCCGACACCCTGCCTCACGGGGCACTGCCCAAGCAGGGGCCGTACCAGTAGGTACGCAAGGGCGCGGCACGCGCCACCCGCCCCGAAAGACCCCCGCCACGACCGGCCAGGCCAGCAGGCCAAGCACCCCGGGCCCCAGGAGCACCCCCCGGGAACAGGACCCCCCAAGGGCAAGCCCCCGGGCCAAGCCCCCCGGGACGCGCCCCCCACCCCGGCCCAGGACCCGGCCACAGCCCAGCAGAACCGCACAGCCCCAGACGGCACAAGGCCAGCAGCCCAGGGCCCGCCGCCCCCCGGACGGCGCAAGCCACGGGGCAGCGCCCCCCGCCGGCCCGCGAGCAACCGGCGACCCCCACCGCGGGGACGGAGGCACCCCAACGGCACACATCAAGTAAGGGACAGCAGCCCCCAGCCAAAGATGCCCCGGACCCACCCACCAGTCCGCAGATGGCAGGACGTACCCACCAGGCGGCCGAAAGCAACCTCAACCACCGGAACAGCTAGCGCCGCCCCCCCAGTAAACAGCATCATCCCGAGGCGCCAAACAACCCCGCCCCAACCCCGGTGAGGACACCAGCACCCCCCCAGCACACCCACCCCCCAAACCGGCGAGGCAGGCCGCCCCGGGCCCGCACACCGCGGGGCCCGCCCCCAAGGCCACCAGGAGACGAAACAAGCACCAAGCCACACCCAAGGGGGAGAGGCACCCCCGCGCCCCACCAGGCCGACACCGCCCGGAAAGACCCCGCAAGGAGAGACCCCGGCAAAGCCCCTCCGAGACCCACCGCCACGCCCGACCGCACCATCGTGATGTATTTTTACTCTATGCAGTGGCCCAGCCACCAACAGAGGGGCCAGGCCCCCACCGGAGAGGCCCAAATGTGTGTACCAACCCACCACCCTGTTATGGTGCCTCTCCATTCCCCAATGGAGAGGCACTTCCCGATCCCCTGTGTGAATGTGTGTGTTTGGTGAATGTATGGGGTGTGATTAAAAGAAGGGGGATGGAGGGGAGCGGTGCTCCCCATCCAGCCTCTGTGGATTTATGTGTATGTGGTGTAATAGGCCGGAGGGTGTAAGTGATAATACACCCTCCGGGGGGTGGCATGTTGAGATGTGATTAAAATTGGAGGGATTAGTAGGGCAACTAGGGTGGGAGTGCCGCCCCCACGCCACTACATAGTAACACAGGTGGCGGCCCCCTCCACCCCCAGCCCCACCATCCAGCCCCCCAAGGGTTGGGTATGGGTGTGTGGTGCATTTTGTGAGTGAGCCAGACCAGCTGGGAGTGTGGTGAAGTGAACATGTAGGAGGCCTGTCCGGTGTGAGCCGGGCCCGTCCGCATGGCGGGCCACGCGAGAGGGTAGATGGCGCAGACGGGCAAGTGGCACTGTGGGCCCCGGAGCAGCACAGCCAGAGACCCCCCCCCACGGCACCCCCCAGACCGCGCCGGCCCCGCGGAGCACGGCGACAACCCCCACCCCCGGGCACAGCCAGGCACCAACCCCATCCCCCGGCGCCCCAGGGGGCGACCCCCGCCGCACGCCGGCCCGGAGCAACGCCACCCCGCCGCCAAGGGGAGCGGCCGAGCAGGGGGGAGGCCCGCGCCCGCACCAGGGCCAGCACAGGCCCACCCGGCGCCACGATACAACACTCTCCACCGGGAGGCGGCCCCGGCCCCCCCGACTAGAGAGGACGCCATCCACCGCCAAGCAGGGCCATCCCGCCAGCCACGGACCGGCAAGCCGGAGTACCGAAGCACCCCCAGCCCGGAAACCCCCCCCCCCACACCAACGGCGCCAATGGAGCCCCCCCCCCCCCACGGAGGCGATCCCCGACGACCCACGCACCGGCACGAGACACCCCCCCGACGCCAGCCCACCCCGGACGACAGCGGGCCCGAGGCCACCAGCCCCGCCCCGCCCAAGGCTGCGCAGCGCCGCCACGAGCCGCGGCCGGTCCCCGGGCAGATGGCAGGAGAGCACTCCCCCGGAAACGTAGACCAAGGATCCGCCCCCGGGGCACCCCCGCCCCGGAATCGCGCCCACGGTGCCCGGTGCACCCAGCCAGCAGACCAGCCAATCCCGACAAGGATCCACCAGGCCAAGAACCACGCGCCGCGCCCCCGCACACCCACCCAATACGACCCCCGGGGAGACCCCATAGCACCCCCCACCCCACCCCTCTAGCCGTAACGGCCACACCCCGGCCATTGCGGTCAAACAAAAAGCCCCGGAGGGGGCCCCGCCTGGCTCGCCGCGCAAGCGACATCCCTGGCAAAGGCGCGCCCCAGGGAGCCAAGCCTAGGACCCGCAAGGGCCGACGGAGCAACCCACAGCCACACCCCGCCACCCAGCGACCCAGGAGGCAATCGCCGACCCCGGGCAGCAGCCACCCCCAAAGCCACCCCCACCCCGGATCCCCCCGGACCGGAGCCAAGGACCCCACCACCCCAGGCCCCCCAACGAGACCACCCCCAGCCAACCCACCCGGCACGGCACCGCCCGTCCCCCAGGCGGGAGCCACA
The DNA here is from genome assembly GCF_900634775.1 of Gouania willdenowi. NCBI lineage: Eukaryota > Metazoa > Chordata > Actinopteri > Blenniiformes > Gobiesocidae > Gouania > Gouania willdenowi. The sequence continues at coordinate 8,629,344 of NC_041048.1, read as the reverse complement.
GCCCCCCCACCAGCGCCCCAGGCCAACGGGAGCCCCCCAAACCCAACCCAACAGGATGGCGGGCGCAAGAGCAAAGGAGGAGGGGGGGGGAGGACGAGACAGGGGGACAGGGAGCAAGGGGAAGGAGCGGCAGGGGAGCACGCAGGGCCCCAGCCCCAGAGACCAACCAGATGTGCACGCGAGGGGCAACAGCGCCAAATCAAACAGCCCCGGGACCTCGTGAACACCCAGAAGGAATGCACACCCGTGTCGAGGCAACAAGAGACCCCGGCAACCCACCCCAGCCACCCCGGCCAAGACCACCCCAGAGGCCCAAGGTGGCCCAAGCTTACAGTTGGGCTAGTGCGTTAGTAAAGAGTGGTGCTGGCAGTCGCTTGCAGGCTAGATCATCAGGGTTTTAAAAATTTAGATTTAATGCAATTAAAAAAGGAGTCCAACGCTCCTCAAAGCACGTTATTTTTTTTTGTTTTCTGAGAGCAGACATCTTTTCCATGGAAATAAATTCTGTGAGGAGATTTTGCCATTGGTTTATGTTTAAGGATTTTTTGTCTTTCCAATTTAGTAATATTGTTTTTTTTTGCTATGGCTAGTGCCGCAAGGATTGATTGTGATTGGTTTGCTGGAAGTTGAAGCATTGTCAGGTCTCCAATCAAACAAAGATTTGGAGATAAAGGAATCCTGCAGTCCAAAATGGAGGACAGTTTTTCAGTGATTAGAATCCAAAAGTGTTGAACTGGGGAGCAAAGCCATAAGGCATGTAGATAGGAATCCGCTGTATTCTGGGTGCACTGAGAGCAGATGTCTGTTGCTAAGAAGCCCATTTTATGCATTTTCTGTTGGGTAGTGTGGGATCTGTGGAGGACCTTGTATTGAATTAGCTGAAGGTTTGTGTTTTTTGTCATCTTAAAAGTATTACAACAAATTTCTGTCCAGAAATCAGTGCTCGGGGTGATTGAGAGTTCGGCCTCCCACTTCGCGATTGGTAAGTAATTACAGTTAGTGTTCGAGAGCGCTCTGTATATTTTTGAGAGTTTTTTTGATTTTGTTGAGATTTTTTTCATATATATAGCCAGTTCTGGAGGTTGTAAAGTAGTTAAGTCTAGTGGAGTATTTTTCTTTATTGTCTCTGTTACTTGTAAGTACTGTAGAAAGTTACTTTTATTTATATCGAATGCTTGGGTTAGATTGTTATATGGCCTGATCTTGTCATTTTCAAAAAGGTCTTGGAGATGAGTGATTCCACTCTCTTCCCATGTTTTCAGATAGAGTGGTGTTTTTTTATTTTTAAAGTCAGGGTTGTGCCAGATTGGAGACAGTATACTAATTTTTAATTGGACATTTGTGATGTCCAGGGCTTTCCACCATGCAGTCAGTGTGGAGGCAATTAGTGGGTTTTTAAAGCAGTTGTGATGTTTGAGGGTCGCAGTGATAAAAGGGAGATCAGAGAGTTTAATGTGTTTGCAGTCTAACTGTTCTATTTCTAGCCAGGTGTTGTAGTATTCTTTTGGTTTTAGCCACTCTGTTAAATATAATATTTGGTTTGCTAAGTAATAATGCATGAAATTAGGGGCTTCTAAACCACCCTCGTCTTTGTTTTTTTGAAGGGTTGAAAGGCTTATTTTAGGTTTTTTATTTCTAGTATAGAATTTTGTAGTTGCAGAATCTAATCTTTGAAACCATTGTTTTGGTGGTTTCAGTGGTATCATTGAGAACAGGTAGTTTATTTTAGGTAAGATTTTCATTTTAACTGAAGCTATCCTGCCAAGTAGTGAGATGGGGAGATTGTTCCATCTCCGCAGATCTTCTGTGACTTTGTCCAACATCGGATCATGATTTAGTTTAATTAATTCATTTAAGTTTGGTGATATATTTAAGCCTAGATATTTAATTGTATTTGTGGTGGAGGGGTGTTGTGGATTTTGGTTTGCAGGATTCCATGAGTTTTTTGTCAAAGGGAGGATTGATGATTTTGTCCAGTTAATGGAATAGTCTGATAATTTAGAGAAGCTGTTTATTAGATTAAATACTTCCTCTAAAGAGGATTGCGGTTCTTCCAAATAGAGTAAGATGTCATCCGCGTAAAGATTAATTTTGTGTTCTGAGATGGATGAGTGGATTCCTTTAATAACAGAGTTCTGACGTACAGCTGCTGCGAGAGGTTCAACGAATATTGCAAAAAGCAAAGGTGAGAGTGGGCAGCCTTGTCTGGTTCCCCTCTGCAGTGTGAAGCTTTGGGATGTTATTTGGTTTGTGGTTACTGAGGCCTTAGGTTTATTGTACAGGGTGGAGATCCATTGTATGAATGATTCTCCGAAGCCAAATTTGCCAAGGACAGTTAGGAGGAATGACCAGTTTACTCTATCAAATGCTTTTTCTGCATCGAGTGATAAGATTATTTTTTTCTTTTTAGAGTTCTGTGCCATGTTGATCACATTAAACAGTCTTCTCACATTGTCTGTGGAGTGTCTATTTTTAATAAATCCTGTCTGGTCTTGGTGTATAATTGACTGTACTACTTTCTCTAACCTGGATGTGAGTGCTTTGGAAATAATTTTTAAGTCTGTGTTAATAAGTGAGATGGGACGATAGCTTGAGGGTAACATGGGGTTCTTGTCTGGTTTAAGTAACAATTTAATGTTCGCTGTATTCATGTGACCTCCTACATAACCTTTATTTTTGATCTCTGTTACTACTCTGAAAAATAGTGGAGCCAGCATTGACCAGAAATGTTTTAGGAATTCAGCAGGGAACCCATCTGGACCTGGTGCTTTGCCTGTTGACATGCTGTCTAAAGCATTTTGTAATTCTTGTAAGGTTAATGGTGAGTCTAAGGTGGTTTTCTGATCTATAGTGAGCTGTGGTAGGTTTAGTTTATTAAGAAAGGTTTTAATATCTTCAGTGTCAGGGTTTAAATTTGATGAGTATAAGTTTTGATAATAATCACGAAAAATTTTATTAATGTCCTGAGGTAAGTTTAAAGTTTGACCTGAGTTATTAGAAATTGTTGCTATAAAGGAATTTTCTTTATTGTGTTTAAGCTGATTTGCTAAGTATTTGCCTGATTTATTATTGTAATCAAAGTTTTTGTATCGTAATTGTTGCAAAATGAAGTCGGTTTTTTTAGATAAGATGATATCCAGATTAAGTTTTGTATTTTGAAGTTTTTCCCATAAAAGTTCAGATGGGTTAGCTGCGTATTCTTCCGTAAGTTTCTTAATTTTTTCTTCAAGTGTTTTTTCTGCTATCTGTTCCTGTTTTTTCTTAAAAGAAGAGTATGATATAATCTTCCCTCTAATGACAGCCTTGCCAGTTTCCCAGAGTAAGGACGGTGATATTTCCGGGGAGTCGTTTGTCAATAGAAAGTCCTCCCATTCTTTTCTTATTATTTTTTCAAATTCACTGTCATTAAGTAATGAGGTGTTAAAGCGCCATAGAGAGGATACTTTCTGATTAGAGTCACACTGCAGGGTGAGGGATATTGGGGCATGATCGCTAATAATTATAGGATGTATTTTAGAGGACATCTTATGTATGATGGAATTATTTGAAAGAAAAAAGTCGATTCGGGAGAAGGATTTATGCGCGGGGGAGAAGAAGGTATATTCTTTTTTAGTTGGGTTATTCAGTCTCCATACATCTCCTATTCCAAGATCTTCCATGTAATCAATTAATACTTTAGCAGATCGAGATGGTTTTGTATTTGAGCACTTACTAGATCTGTCCAATGATGTGTTGAGCGCCAAATTGAAGTCACCTCCGATGATTAAAGATGAGTCTGCAGAAAGGTCTGAGAGCTCTGAGAAAATTCTATGGAAGAAATCAGGGTCATCATTGTTGGGGGCATAGAGGTTTAGAATTGTGAAACATTTATTATTATTTAAATTTATTTATGACCTTTTTTTTGTACTAAATTAACTGCCTTTGAAATGAGATTTCCTTCATTATTATTATTGGGAAAAAATTATTCAGAGGAGCCTTCTCTGAGACAGAGTGTTTATTTTAAAAATATTGTAATTTGTTATGAAGCAGTATTTTTCAAGTGGCCTTTCCAAGGATTTACTTCAAAGGAGAAGTTTTCAAAGATGATTCACCAAAGATGGAATCTTACCTTCACATTTGTCTGGCAGATTTGGATATTCACGGACGAGCACATACCTGAGATTATTCAACTATTTGATGCAGCCTCTGTTGTTATACTTAATCTCTATTGGGAACAAAGTCTCAACATGTACATTGTTTTCACAGACTAATTATTATTTCAATGAGTTGTTCTATTTTTACGACCAAGTATAAGAAATGTTTGATTCTGTTGGCTAAAAGAAGGATTTCATAAGACTTTTGCCTGAAGGCGGGACCTTTTTTTTTTTTTTTGTATAGCGCATTTCATAGACATGGTAATTAAATGTGCTGTACATGATTAAAAGTAAAACATTTAAAAACCAGAGTTTAAATCCTTTGCGATTACCATTACTTGTGAAGGATTAAATGTGAAGTCAGTCACTCATAATAATTAAATAATTTAAGTTAGGCATTTCTGAATTAAAAAAAAAAAAAAGTATAATATGTAGGATATTGAAGTATAAACATGTAGCTGTAATTATTCCATTTAAAAAATGTAATATCAATAAATAGTTGCATGTTCTTGGTCGTCACATGTGTAATCCAAAAGTTGTTCTCACAGCTGATGCCGATGTGAACCCGAAAAACACAAAACAAATGGCGATATTGATATTATGGCTTCCACAGAAACACCAGATTACTGCTGAAATCAGAGTGATGTAATACACAAAGCAGGACAAGAATGACATCAAACCAAACGCTGTTTTCTCAAGCAAAGAAACAAATGAATTCTCATTAAGAATGAAGTGAAAACACTTCTTAAAGAAACTTTTCAACTTCAAAGCTGTCTTTGCATTCTTCTACCGGACTCCAAATCCCACAATGCAATGTACGACACTTTTCCATAGTTTAAGTCCCAAGAACATTTGTCAACATCCCGTTTGTTGAGGGTAGTGTTGTGGTGGTCAAGACCGGTCTTGGTCTCGAGACCGGTCTCGAGACCAAATTTTAAAGGTCTTGGTCTTGTCTCGGACTCTGAAGCATTTTGACTCGGTCTTGTCTTGGACTCGGGCTGCCCGGACTCGGGATTTTCCGTCAAGACCGTTCGAGACCAGCACTAATTCCTGCTATTTTTAAACATTTTTATAATGTGATAATAACACGGAGAAGAACGGGATAAAACAATCCTTTATTCATTATTTAATCCACCCCGTATAATGACCACAACCCTCCTTATTGTGACTGAGTGACGTGTGTGACACACTCATACGTGTGTGGCTCCGGTGTCAGTTTGGACCGCGGAGCGCAAGGGAGAAATGAACTAATCACCGGTAAAAATCCCAGTAAAACTCCTGAAAACAATCACCAGTAATAAATATTATCTCCCTGGTAAAGACAGTAGCTCTAACAACTGGTAAAATGATAAACTGATGATATTACAGCCTGTGAAGGCTGGATAGGGGACGCACTTACTCTGCTTCTGGGTCCTAGTGCCAGCCGAGCGTTGAAGCCTGTTCCGTTTACCGTGTTTACTGAGGTCCGTGTGTGTTTAATAAGTCCGTGTGTGTTTAATAAGTTTGTGTGTGTTTAATAAGTCCGTGTGTGTCCGTGTGAAAGTCTGCATGTTTATGCATCTGTCCATCCACTCTTTTCATTATATCCATTATGTCTTTTAAGGCTTTATTACATAATGTCGGCTGTAGTCCGGGCCGCCGCCATCTTGGTTTATGTCGTCACCAGCGCGTCATCGCCGCAGAGTTGCACTCAAATAATATTATATATTTTTAAAGTGGTGGTTTTTTTGTGACTTTAGACTCCAATTACATGTATGTATATAATATGTTCCCCACAATATAAACAGGTTCAAAATATAATTATTTTTTATAGTTTCTGTTTCCACTGTATCCAGAATAATAATAATTATATATATATATATATATATATATATATATATATATATATATATATATATATATATATAACTATTGATTAATTTGTTACATGACTTTTCCAGGGTTTGAGTTTGTTTTATTTAGTTTCACATCTACCTGTAGCTCTATGTTTTTTACACTGCTGACAACTTGTTTTTAGTTTTATTTCAGAAAGTTTCACTTTTACAGTTACAGTTGGAAATCTTTGTGAATTGAATATCCAGTTATATTACAGCAACCAAATTAAACTATATCAACTAAGTGAATTAATAAAAATAACCTGTGTAAAGGCTTTTTCAAACTAAAATCTTATCTTGTGAAATCTGTGACCTGTTAAACCTGAACAACTGAAAGAATCAGAATAAAGAATCATTATTTCTTGGCAGAAATGCTTTTAAACACTTGCTGTACATTCAGCTGACATAAAAATCTTGTTTTCAAATATGTAGAATAATTGTGAATGTATCAGTAGCAGTAGTAGTTTTAATATTTTAGTTAATTTTTTGCAGGCACCTTTTTTTTGTCCGTCAAATGTATTTAAAATAAACTAAAATTAAAGAGAGATGTTATTTAACTGTTGAACCTTGCCATAATTTTATTTATTTATTTATTTTTTTAAATTGAAAAAAAAAATGTTTATGGTCTTGGTCTTGGTCTTGGTCTCGGTTTGTCTCGGTCTTGGTCTTGACTCGGTCTCGGCTCCCGAAAGTCTTGGTCTTGTCTTGGTCTCGGTGCATGCTGGTCTCGGGCAAGTCTTGGTCTCGGATAGTGCGGTCTTGAACACAACACTAGTTGAGGGTGGAGTGAAAAACTAACTTTTGAGTGACTATTTCTCACTTTGTAACACTGCCCTCTCTTTAATATTTTCCCTCTAATAAAGTTTAGCTTACAGTCACAACTAAGCAACAAAATACATGTATTTTTTAAGTTTTTGCGAGAATAAAACATGAATAGCTTTCCCCAAAAAGATTGCACCACACATAGTGTACATTTTTGATAGCATATGCCAGTGGTTCCCAAACTGGGGGGCATGTGACGTCACAACGAAGGGGGACGGTGCGTTAGAATGGCCTTGCTGAACCGTGAGCATGAAAAATAGAAAATGTGTTTTTCTCTGCGCTTTATCAATAGAGAGCTTTGTTACTGTTCTAAAATATGTGATTTTTTTAAAAAATAAGATTTGAAGATTTATAAGATTTGAAGAATAGTCGCCTTATTTTTGTCTATTTTTTTTTTAAGTTTAAGTTTTTTTACCCATTTTTTTGTAAATGTTCTTACAATGTGGGGGTCCTTACAGTTTTTCATTCTTCAAAGTTGGGAAACACTGGCACGTGCAAACAAGAGGAAAAAAAACATTCTCCCTTCAACATTTGTTTGTTGAATAGATCTCTGTTATAATCCTACAGGTACATTTCTTAGAATGTGGTTAAACAGCTTTAACCTCAAGATATATATATATATGAAAAAAAACATGTATTGTTATGTATTGATTCAGAGGATTTTAGTGGTTAATTCTAGACTTGAACCATTTCTTTACTTTTAATCGCTTTTTAGGGAAGAAATATTTTGTGCCAAAAAAAATGTACAATATTCAAAGTACATTTAAAAGTTAATCTGATGTTTGGATCCCTGCCAAGCAATTACGCCTCTATTTGTGTATACAGTGTGTCATATGTTTCTTATATTATTGGTAACATTGATATAATTCAGTTATTACATGTCAACAGTGAGAGTAAGCTGTGGTGGAATCGGACATAAAGTTTGTGACGAAATGCCTCATTTCTTTGCCTTAAGTCTGAAGAATTTGTCTTTAAAACCATCTGTGAATGTACCTTAATAGCATTCGGGCCCTTTTTAGCGAGTTACTGTTGGTCTTTGGTTTTGCGCGTATGTCATGTGAATGTCAACACAGAGGCAGGCTATGCACAAACCTGCCCGCTTAGCAACAAACTGTCAGAACCTCTTTTAGAGACTGGCTATTTTTTTTTTTTTTTCCCCTCCCCAGGAGCACTAAACACCCTCTCCGTTTACAATAAGTCATTCGAGGCTCTGCGTGCAGAGCCAAGGCATGCCCCAGTAGAAGGGATCTCACAAGGCGATTACCTCAGACATCTAAAAGCTGCCCTGACGTGGGCTAAGGGGAATGTTAACGATGGTGCTGTATGTAATACTGTCTACCTTGCAGTCTCAGACTTCCTAGTGACCTCCAAAAGTGAATAAGTCATTCCTCCCATTGGGATTTCCACTCTTGGTGCCAGTTATTGCATATTTGTAGGGAAATGTTTCCATTAGCGAATGGATTGCTATAAAAAAAAACGTTGTACCTTGCATGTCTGCCTAGACTTCCCAGTAGCGTTGGAAGTAATTTTCATAGCTTCGGGGTGACAAAGAGTTCAGTGGAGCGCAACACTCACTTTTAATAAGTAACACATGTTAATAAATCACTGCTTGGATGTGAATTAAGAATCTGAACATCAGTTAGGAAAAGCTAAAGCAAAAACTAAAAAAAAACATGATTCAATGGTGGTTGTAAGACATTAAGTGTTTGATTCAGTTTAGGTTTTGTTTAAAAATTCAATATGTCAAAAGAATGTGGTTTTACTGTGTGATTTAATACTACTGGATGCCTGTTTTCATTTGGGTGTTGTTTGAGAATCTATGCACACAATTTTTAGACAGAATAATGCTTTCCAACATATTCCTAGGCCCGCTACTAACTGATTTTGGCTGCAAATTCCCATAAAATAGAGAAATGCATTAGGCTTCAATTGGCTAAACAGAAAGCTGATGTTTGTTCTTTACGACACACAAAGTCAAGTGTCACACGCACACAAACTGTCACAATAAAATATGTGAATGTAGGATATAAAATAATAATCAACACTTAATGTAAACTTTTGTAATATTATAAGTATTATTACAATATGAATTTCAAGCTGTTACATCTTTTTTTCGAGCACATGACCTACTTATTGATCAATGAGGCGGACACTATGTCTTTATCTGATCAAATATTTATTTTATCTTCTGTTTTATTTTATTAATTTTTGTTTCCCTTGTTATTTTCTCCTTCTTTTTTCTCCTTTTTCCTTTATTTAATTTTTCATTTATTCTCATGATTTTCATCATTTTTTCTTCTCATTTCTTTTTAATTTTTTCCCCCATTATTTTCTTAATTTTACCCTTTTTTTCTCTTTTCTTGTTTTTTTTTTCTCATTTTCTTCTTATTTTTTCCTCATTATTTTCTCTTTACTTTTTTCTTTCTTTTTTTTTTTTTTTTTATTTAATCTCCAGCAGCTTTAAGTGTCAATTGATTAAGTTTAATTGTTTCCACAACAATTGTTCTTTTCGTCATAGAGCTGAAAGTTAGTTTTTTAGTAACATTTTCAGGATCTATTTACACATTATGTAACAAAAATAGTTTAATTGTTGTATTATGTTTGTTAGGATTTCAAGACGTATGCAGAAATATGATAACATTTATTACAAACAGCAAATAATCCCCACTATATATCACAAAATGCAATGGTTTTGCTTCTTCTCATATTGTTAGATAAATTCTGCCTTTGTATTTATGGTTGTTGTGTAGCAACAACAAAAAGTCAGAGAATGTTTTACGTGCACTCTTCCTGTAAAATCTATCTGTCATATTTCGCCCCTAAACATGATAAAGAAAGAATGTTGCCTGTCTTGTTTTGCCTTGGGGCTGTGCTGACTTGTTCACCTCAGTCTTCTGCTTATGACAGGTGTGTCAAATTTAGCGCCGCGCACACCTTTTTTTTTTTTTCCTTTGCCCCTCAGCCTCGCAGCTGTCACTTCTGCAATGCATTGTGGGAATGTAAAATCGAAAAAAGGGGGTTCAAATCTGACCTTTAAGGCCCTCGTTGCTGTGGAAAGTTGGAACCATGTGAGCCTTTATGAGAAAACGTGGGTTGAAATGTAGCGTTGGAGGGAGTGGGTGGGTGGGGGGTGAAGCGTGAAATGATGACTGAGCAGCAGGGCTGGTGTTTCCCCGTCAGCCCCCTCGCTGGGATGTCAGGAATGTTTTCAGTCGTGGCTGAGCAGTATGTTAGCAATTTAGGATTACCTCAATGTTATGAAAAGGGGAGGTGGGAAAAGACTGAGGGTTCAGGAGTGACACGAAGTGGCACTGAAGGAGGAGGAGGAGGAGGAAGTTAGAGGAAGACAAGGGGAGAGATTATGTTTTTTTGTTTTTTTTTTTTGCTTATTGTCTCGGTGTAAAAGTGGAAAATTCCAGCGGTCGTGTAGTAAACGAAAGCATAGGCGTGTCCTGCCAGTGAAGAGGATAAGAAAGGCAGCCTCCAGCGATCTGAGTTGAGCAATCATCCAGTTTTGAGAGACATTTGAAAGTATGAGCGTCAGAGGACGTCGCAACTGGATGTGCATACGTGTTTTTGTTTTTGTGCACCTGTCCTGATCTCTTTCAGCCAGGGTTGGGGGGGGTCAATAATCCTATTCACACTCTCGCACTGGTTCAGTACTTTCTCATTAGGTCAAAGGTCAAGAGGGATAAACTCACTATGGCTGACGGTGTAGGAAGTGAGTCTGACAGAGATCTACATTATTTTATTCGTTTGAGCGTTGATTGCTTGAAATATTTTTTGCTTGCTGCTTTATAAAGGCGAGACAGAGCGTGGGAGCGGGGCGTTCGCCGATACATACATAGACTGTAGAAAATACATACATAGCACTGCGCGGAGGACGCTGAAATACTCACCTTGGGCGTGGGCGTGTTTGTTTGCATGTCAATGACGGCAGAGAGATTCCTGGAGGCGCGGCTTCTCCAGCTCAGTGCCGCGTTAAATTCGTCATCAAAGTGGGAGCGCATCATCAAATTGGAGCGAGGTGTTTGGGCTCACCCTGCAGTAAGAAAGGAGCAAATCACCCTCTAACTAACGATTGAGGGAATCAATGAAAAAAAAAACACTTTGGGCATGTGTATGAAGCCCTAATAGCACTTTTATGATGTTTACTGTTTGAGACTTTAGGTTGGTTCTTCTGTTGCGCAATTCTTCTTCACAATATAAATGGTGAAGCGACACTGCGCCCCGTAGTTCATGTATGGTACTGCAGCAAAAATGAAGCAAAAAGCAGCCGCCGGCCTGATTTTATATTTATGATTTTATTTAACGATTGAGGGAATCAATGAAAAAAAAAACACTTAGGGCATGTGTATGAAGCCCAAATAGCACATTTATCATGTTTAAAGCACAGAAAAGTTGATTTAGCATAACATGGACCCTTTAATAAAAATAATCATGGACCTGGTTAGTGAATGTTGTACCTCGAAAATTGACCTTTTCAAAGTGAAAGAACTCATACTGTCCTTTTCACACTCGGAAATCTTGCCTGTCCCATGCAATAATAATACATTTTATTAATAAGTGCTTTTTTCAAAAACTCTATAGCACTTTACAGTTGTTAAAACAACTACACAAGTCAGAAAAAGAAAACAACAATAAAGTAAATACAGAAAATATATAAAGTTGAAAGCTAGGGACAGGAGTGTGGAAGCAGAGGTCTGTCGAAATCGGCCGAAATCGGCATCAGCGGAAAATCCTTGTCCCTCCTAAAGTCCACCAAATATGTGTAATATTAATAACATGAACACTATTAAAACGATCTCTGGAATAACATAAAAAACGCTGTTAGGTTGGAAATATCAACAGAGTGAACGAGCTTGTTTACGTTTATATCCCTCTTGACCTATGACCCCCCGCAAGTCGCGCATGCGCAGTTCCAGAGTGTGAAAAGGCTAATAGGGGAAACAACAGAAGGATATTTTAATTTCAAACATCAATTTGCACACGAACAACCTTAAACAGGGTTCCCGTAGATCCTTAAAAAGTCTTAAAAGACATTAAATTCATTAATCTAAAAAAAAAAGGCCTTAATTGTTAAATCAATATTTCAAAAGTCTTAAATTTTAACATATAATAAGTATGATTTTATGATTGCAGTTTGTCACACGTTTCAAAATAAATGGTATTTAAAAGAAAAAAAATAAATTTAAATATATAATTTGTTTTGGATCATTCCTCATTTCCAAATACCACCTCAGGTTCCCCTCTTTGAAAGCCCAATTACATTTTATCATAGTTTAAAAAGAAAAAGAAAACATAAATATTTATTGTATATTATTATGCTAATTTGCATTCTAGTTTTTATGTTGTAAAATAAAAAAAATACCTGATTGTTAAACGCCCAGGCTATTGCAGGGTTAACACATTAAAACACACAATTATTAACCAATACTGGGTTAATAAACTGACAGTGAGCTATTTTCTACCAGGGAGACTCTAGTAGTCACACACACACACACATGCAAGCACACACACATTTTTAAAAATGTTTATGAATGTGTTTAATTCAGTGCAGAGTTGTATAGTAATCATAAGTTCCGCTGGTTTCCCCCAAACTTGTCTGTCTTTTGATACTTTTTAAATATCCTCCGGGAATAAATAAAACACAAGCTTATTTATCCTATTTTACTGTATATACTGGCATCCTATGCTGGGCGGTTTACTCCGCGTTCTGCTCAATATCATCTGGGATCGGCTCATATTGTTTTAAAAATACCTCAATACCATCCAGATGTTTTCTGAGAAGCAGCAAAAGTCAATTCAGTTCATAGAGAATCTTTTTTGCTGTGCATAAATGTAATAAAACATGTACACAAACACAAACTGTACACTCTGTTGGGCAAATTACACAAAAATTTTACATTACATCACAATTTTATAAAACTGTTGACCATATTTATTATATACAAATACAGTGTTTTTATTTTACTCCTACCACTGTTTGTTTAACATTCACACATTTAAATAAATGTATCCTAAAAAATTACACATTTTACCCTTGGGGTCAATCTGACCCCAGGGATATTTGCCTCCAGAAAATGAATTTCAGAAAATTATTGACCAAGTTTTTGTTTGTTTGTTGAACACATAAATAACCCCTTGATAATGAAACTTCGACCTGTTCTCTAGCGCCACCATCAGGCCAAACTTTGAAACTAGTAAATGTATCTTGTTTTTATCCAAATCTTCTCAAAAAGCATTAATGACCACAAGTATGAACCTTATTGGTTGTGGTGATGACATGACCTTTACTGCAGCGCCACCATCAGGTCAAACTTTCAGTTTTAGAGTTAGTGTATCTTGAAAATCTATCATCCAAACCTGTTACACAGCTAAAACAGCTGGGGGTCAAACTGACCCAAGAGGAACACCAACGCGTGCAATATGTGTTCAGCACATTGAAAAAATATCCTCATGATAATTTTATGCTTAATCAATTTTACACATCAAATTAGGACAAGTCATGAAATATGAAGCAAAAATATATATATTCAACATTGAATGGGGTCAAATTGACCCCAAGGATAATAGGAGGGTTAATTTTGATTTATTTGTTCTTGGTTGTCTTACAACATATAAAACACAATATAAATAATAAACATTAATTTTAACAACCAAAAATGGAATGGGCTGAAGCAGTAACTGCTTATCAGAGCCCATCCCCAAACAGCATTATATAAAAACTATAGAAACAACTCAATAACCGTGGTTTTCATCAGCTTATCAACTTATGTTTCAATAGGAGCAAAATGTTTTGTTTTTTAAATAATAAAAAAAAAAAATTGTGATCTCATTAACTTAAAGTAAAACACTTATCACTTTAGTTATAAGTGTTTTATTTTTCTAGATTTTTTAAACAGTTTGTTTGTAGGAATCTTAGTTTTATGTATTATTCTTAATGATCTATTTTGTAAATTGATTAATGGATGTTTTACTTGTATAACCCCAGCATTCTGAGCAATAGGCTAGGTGAGTATACTTTTTGTTCTTTGTAGAATGCCAATAGTTTTAGATTTTTTTAAAATTTATTTTCTAATATTTTCTATGTGCGGCTTCCAGCAAAGCTCATGATCTATGATGACGCCCAAGAACGATCAATTTTTGTTCCATTCAGATCCAACTTTAAGGTACCACATGTCCTATACGATCCAAAACACAACATTTGTTTTTCTTCAACCATTTTTCTAATTTTGTCAATTTGTTTTCTACTAATGAAAATACATTATTAATATCTTGTCCAGAACAAAATATGTTTGCGTCGTCAGCAAACACGATTAACTTCAACACTTTGCAAATCATTTAAATATATTGTAAACAGCTTAGGGCCCAAAACTGAGCCTTGTGGAATTCCACAAGATCATATTTTTTATTTTTTAGTTTTTATGTTCTGAGGGGGTTTTTTAGACGTGTGTGATGGTGGTGACGCAGTGTTGCCCCCCCCCCCCCCCACCCCACCCTTTTTTTTTTTTTCTAGCTGCTAAAATGATTGAGGGTGACAGTTGGGTGGGGGGTTGAGCTGGCATTGTCCTTTCTCTGCCATCCTCTGCTGGGATGGTCAGCAGCAGGTGCAGCAGTCTGCTGACTGCGGGGGTCACACTGTGGTGTTGTTTTGGGAAAAAAAGGGGGCTGCATTACTGCCAGGTGGCAGTTGTTGGCAGAGACAGCCTCGGCTTTGTGTTTCCTCCAAGAGTTACTGCCCTTTTCAGCTGCTGCGTTTTTCCCTCAGAACAATCTCCCCCTACTTCAGCCCTAATGGCCGTCACCCCAGCACTCACCCCTGAGCTGTGTTGTACGTGTGTGCGCGTTCACAGGCCCAGGCCAATCAGACTGGCTAGCACAGATGTGACAGGCTCAGAGGAATGTGAGGAATGTGGAGGCGCTGGAGCGGGTGTGTCCATCCTTGGCCTGGAGCTCAAGGGGGCGGGGCTTCTTCAGTCTCAGCAAGCAATTCAGCTCTGCTATGCCCCGCCCACAGCCAAACTAACTGGTTGGAGGGTATACAGTGAGAGCTGCAAGCCTGCTGGGCATATAGGCCATGGGCTACGATAGCTATTCGCGCACACACACACACACACACACACACACATACACCTCCAGTACCATATTTTTCTTGTTTTTCAGATGCTTTAGGGAAATGGTTCTTTTGAAACTTTTTTTTAACAGATATTTTTGTAAATATCTGTATCATATTTGTATAATTATTATTATTAGTATTATCTGTCCTACTTTATTTCCTATTACTGTAATGTGTGTGTATCTGATCCATATTTTTAACTGTCTTTTACTTAAGTATACACTTATTTATTGTTTATTCTTTCTTTCGTTTTTGTTAACATCTTTATTCTTTTATTTGTGATTTTTTTTCTGTGGCTGTAACATAAGCAATTTCCCCCTGAGATTAATAAAGGAATTCTAATTCTGATTCTGAAACAGTATTTAGTGCCTCCTGAATAGATTTATTTCTTCAGTTTTTATCATTTACAGTCGTCTCCTGCCTGATGGATGTTCTCATCAAGATCATTTCTGTCATTATCTGGTGTTTTTTGTTTTATTTTCTATCATTTTGTTCTTGTTTGTCTGTTCTTTTTATTATTCAGTATATTTCTCTTATTTTGTGGGTTTTTGTTGTTGTTTTTTGTATGTTTCTCCGTTATTTTTGTGTATTTTGTAGTGATCTTGTGTATTTTTCTCTCATTTAATGTGTCTTTGTTGTCGTTTTGTGTGTTGCTGGTAATAGTATTTTTCTCTCTTAGTGCATGTGTTTTTGGTGTCATTTTGTGTATTTTGTTGTCCTTTGTTCTTTTTATTATTCAGTATCTTTTTCTCTTATTTTTTGTGTTTTTATTGTCGTTTTGTGAGTGGCTGATAATATTTAGTATGATTGTCATTCTTTAAACTAAAAATAAACACAAAAGCCCATTATTTTAATGCTTTAATTTATTAATTTTCTCCCCCCTCTCTCTCTCTCTCTCTCTCTCTCTAATAACTCATATAACCACTTTCAACACTGTCAAATATAATAATGACATCTTAATTTTCTAGTTCTGTGAAGTCCATATCTCAGGTTTGATCATACTTACAATATGACAGATTTTATGCGGGAAAACAAGTAATTTCAACATTATTGTGCCATAGTTTGCACTTCCATATTACATAAAATACTAAATTTATAAGAAACCAACAATATCCAAGCAATAAGTGACATATATCAGTCCCAACAGGATCTTCACTTCAAATTTCCTAGATTTTGTGACCAATTTACTTTTAATTAAGGGCAATAGTATGTAATAATTTGAAGAAAGGATTTTGTTATTTTTCAGTTTTTTTTTCCAACAGTTTAACATAAAAAATGACTGTAATCATGCAATATAAGCACCGGTAAAACTATGAACCTCTGCAAAGATTGTTGAGTTTCATTTACACAGTGATGCATGTTTTCATGTTACTTCATCCTGCGGGCCGAATTGGATGCTCCAAAGGGCCGGATTTGGCCCCCGGGCCATGAGTTTGACACACATGTTTTAATGGAAAGTGCTAAAAAGCGTCAAAAAGAAATGTTCTCTTTTTTTGGATGTACAAACCAACATGTGCCTCACTGCGTATGTTTGTAAAGGCACATCCTGTAGCTTTTAAAGGGTTATTTGTAATAATGTTGCGGTCCAACCACTTTGCAGCCACAGAAACCAAGTCTGTGTGACTTGGCAACAAAGGGAAATTAAAAAAACAAGATGGGTGATTTTCTCCTTCAGACAACAGCACATCTTTTTGTTGTTGCACATTTCATAAAACGAATAAAGCACTTTCTGCATGACCGCAGCTGAGCAGTGATTGTATAAAGACAAGCAGAAAAAGCTGAGGATAGGAGCTTGTTCTCGGCACAACCTGTTTGTGCAGAATGTTGAGCGGAGATGTTATGTCACGGTTGTGTTTTCCAAGCGACTTGTAATTAGGCTCCAGGGCCATGAGAGCAGATATTACAGGGCTGTGAAATGAGCAGATGAAAGTTTACAGCTAAAGCTACTTGTGTTTTATGACTTGATAAATGTAAATCAGGTGTGTGCAAACACAGGGGTTTTTCTGTAACATGTGACTCTGGATGAAAAGAGTGTTTTCCTTGTGTCTAAGAAAAAGGTCAGGCTATTCTTCCTGTGACAAGAGCTCAACAGCCAACAAATAACAACATCGCCACCTTTTGTTCAGGTCAAGCTACTGTCGGTAAAGTAAATTAAAGTCTATTTGTCTTTGATTGCAGGTCGCAATGAATTGATAGCGCGGTATATCAAGCTAAGGACAGGCAAAACCCGCACAAGAAAACAGGTAAAGTACTTTTTATTTCATATAAGTGTGGCCTGCATATTAACTCCCTTCGTAACAAATGTGTAATCTTAACAAAAATGGAATCTATTGTTTACTAGTTTTTGCTTATTGACCGAAAAAATAGTATTCAAAGGATAAGTCTGGTTTTATTTGATCTATATTCAATTTAACAGATTCATATCGTCTTTTTGGTCAGTGCTCAGGGGTGCACCTTGGGTAGCGTTAGGGGTGTTGAAAAAAAAATCGATTCAGCGATATATCGCGATATTACGTCGCGCGATTCTTGGATCGATTCAAAATGCATCCATATCGATTCTTTAACATTTTTCAATTTCTGAAACCTGGCCATGTTGACCAGCTTGTGTTTTTTCAATAAAATCTAAAAAGAAAGTACTAACTTTCTGTATTTATTTGTTGTTCTAGGCATATATTTCTCAGTTAAGTTGCACTGTCAAAGTTGGTTTAAAAGCCACAGGCAGATTGTATGTTATTTTTTTTCATTTTAAGTTTTTTGTTTATTAATTTATCTGATAGGGACAAGCATGAACAATCAACATGTACCACACTACAACATTTATAGCCAAGGCTAATTTGCAATGTACGTCCCTATAAGGGCTTTTCAAATGCACATAGAAAATACAAAAAGCAGAAAATATATTTACAGTAACATTAATTCTGACATTATACAAAGGAAGTGCATTTGAGTGCAATCTAACAATGATTACACACTTCGTTGTTGGCACATGGCATGTTAAAGCCAATGTTTTGAGTGTAAAATATGCCAATAAAATATATTTTATACATAATGTTCTCATGAAGGTGTACAAATTTACAGATTACTTGTTTCTTAAGTCATATGTATAAAAAAAATCGCCTTGTACTTCAATATCGAGATATATTGTATTGTATCGTATCCTGACCTATGTATCGGGATATGAATCATTTAGCCAGATGCCAGGCAGTACACACCCCGAGGTAATGTTGCCCAAACTATGACCCATCAATGAGTACACTATATACTATATGATGAGGATGATGACCGTTCCCACTGAAGTATACTTCCAAGTTTCCCAAGATGCATTTCTCACCGAGAACGACAAAAACCTGAAGCATACTGAGGCTAAATAGCTCCATTAATGCTCCACATTTGAAAGTTCTGAAAAGTTTTTAAGTGAGAAAGTGACTAAATAGAATATCAATATGTGCTCATTTTATCCATAAAACTCTCGGAAACACATTTCATGTCGACATTTTGGAGATTTTTGGAGACCCTCCATTTTGCTACTGACTAAACATCTGGTTAACTTCAAAACGAAAGCCCTATTTACAAAAACTAATGGAAGACAGGAAGAGATGCTTTTGTTTTGAAAAGGGGATGTTTGACTTTTAGCTTGAAGCTGGTCCCAGGACGATTTTACGTTCCGCTCGCAATGCATCATGGGACGGTTGAGTATGACTAGTGTACCCACTGTGTATTCTTAAAAAATGTCCCAATATAGTATACATCCAGGTATTTCTCACGTGCTCAATCTTTCCATACTATCTCATACTAATGTTGACGTCAGACTTAGTATGAGTAGTATGTTAGTATGACATTTCGAACACGGCCATAGGATGTCATGATCGGATCAGGGACCGCCTACAGGGACAGTTTCTATTTAAAGCATGGAAAGTTGAGTTATTCTACAGAATGTCATCTTTATCATCATTACTTTACCTTTGACTTTCTTTTTCTATTTAAAAATCACTAGATTTGAGGACCATTTTGTCCTCAATTTTTCATTTCTACGTTTAATTTAGATATTAACTGGGTAGAAAATCTCGAAAAATGCATCGTGATACGATATTATCGACCCAAGTATCGTAATATGTATCGTATTGCAACATCCTTGCCAATACTCACCCCTATTTATGAGGGTGTCTTTCTGCTCCTATACTTCCATTTCCTATTAGTTCCATCATTAAGGTAAATTAAAGGTCCTAATAAGAGAATCACCCTGCAAACAGGTGTCGTTTAAAAACATGCAGAAAATGTTTCCGGCCAAGGTGAACCTCCACATTTATGTTCTTTTTGCAGTTACTAAATAACATTTTTATTTTTATTTTTTGCTTTAACTTAATGACAATGTGTTTTATGTCAATCCATGCTTTTATTTTTCATTCATTTGTCATTTTAATTTATGGCCTTTAAAAAAAAAAAATTAAAAAAAAAAATAAATAATAATAATTTATGGCCTGTTGGTCTATTGTGAAACCAACCTTATCCTTTAAATTTGTCAAGAGTTTATTAATGTTCGGTATAACGATTTTGTTCTAATATTCTGTGTTAATTCCGTGCGCCTCTTGCATGAATGTGTATAGGTGTGTGCATGTTTAGATCTGAGTGCATGGCATTGTTAAGCTCAAACAAGTGTTTTAAACCCCTTTAGGTGTCTAGTCACATACAGGTGTTAGCACGGAAGAAAGTACGTGAATGCCAGGCAAGTATAAAGGTAGGTGCTGCCACCCGGCCGCCCCGGCTACACTGACTGGGCGTCTCTTTCCTCTTTGGTTACGGCTTCTCCCTTTCTTCCCCTGTCTTTCCTCTCCCTGTCTCCTCCTTTTCCACCTTCCCTCTCCTTTGGCTATTCTTCTGTGCAGGTTTCTAGTCACTTGCAGGTTCTCGCCCGGAGAAAATCTCGCGAGATCCAGTCAAAGCTAAAGGTATGCGCTTCACCGCAGCCTCTCGAGGCTGGTAAAAGCTTGGCTTTGCACTAACCAGCTGAGCTGTGATTGTGAATATTAGTCCTCCTTGCTTTCTTCTAATACCTGTTACTGCTTCAAGCCTTCTATTTAACAATTAGCAGCAAATCCCTGCAAACAAAAGCTTCCAATCCTACTATTTGAACTATGCATGCAGTGCATCATCAGCAATCTGTGAGGCTTGCTGCAGATCAAGGTGCTCTTTAATAAAATCTCACCATCAGCCCCAGAATTTAAACTGAATGCCACTATTTTTTTGTTGTTGCTTGATATAAACGCTACTCATACTGCTATGACAAAAGCGATATAAGCTTTTTTTTAGCTGCATGCTGCTGCTCACTCATTTTTCTACTTGAACTTTGCTTTAAATATCTTTAAGTTCTACTAAGGGCCTTTTTTCATCTTCTTGTGACCCCTGCAAAAGTACCTTGTAGTCTTTTCTAGTTCTGTTGTCATAATGTTTTTTTGTTTTTTTTTTGTATTATGCACATATTTCTGTTAGGTATTATTGTCGGAACTGCTGCATACTAAAGCATTTGTTGCTTTTTGTAGTGCCATGAGAAGCACTATATAAATCAAATCCATAAGTGTTGCGCAGATTCAAACTTAAACTAACACCAAAATAAACACCTGAATCAAATGAGTTGTGTTAGAGCAGGGACACATCTAAAAGTCTCAGGTATCCGGCCCTCGAGGACTGTGGTTGCCCACCCCTGGTGTACCGCAAGGACCACCTGTGTCTTTGATGGTCCCTGTTATTGCTGGCATTACCAAGTATTGAATGTATTTTGTGGTGACCATTAGCGTTTGGATTCCTTAAAGCTGCTATCCGGAGTTTCTGAGAGAACGTCTCGATGTCCCGCCCCCAACAGCTCTACTTCCTCCCCTGCCTCTGCCAAGCTACGCCTCTACGTTTGTGCACGCGCATTGCGAAACATAACAAAGTCGCAAAACTACAAAAACTGCACATTTATTGTTAGAGTGCCATGAAAAATGTCTCCAAATCTTGGTCCTTTCGGAATAATTTTAAAAGCAGCAAGTTCCTCCATCTTTGAAAAGCAGCTCCGAGATAAATTCTGTTGCGGTCACGAAGACGTTTATCCACAAGCTTTGTACCCGGACTTTTCTTTTCTTTTTTAGTAGAAGCTTTATACGTTGGCAATCTTGCAATGGGTAACTGGAGTTTCGGAGTGCTCCTCTATGACGCTATGCTGCTCAGTGATACCTGTTTGCTGTTGTACCGGTGCACGTGCATTCACTTTGATTGACAAACAGTAACCTGTTCCAGGAAGTGGAAGCCTATTGGCTGGGCGAAGTCGGTGCTTTTTTCCGTTTGTATAGGGATCCATAGGACAAAGGTGGGACTTGTATACATCAAAGGTCCTATATCACGCAAATCAACTTTTTTGAGTGTTTAACCATGTTACAATGTTAATTCCTTATCAAAAAGTATTATTGGGCTTCCTTCCTGCATCTCTGAGAAATCCTCAATAATCCTGCTCTCTGAGCTGCTGCTCTGCCCTCTTCTGAAAAACGAGCGATTCAAATGCTAGTGACATCACTAGAATTATGAACCGCCCCTTCCAGGAAGTGCCTGCTGCCGGTGCCACGTCTTCACGGTGAACACTGCAGTGTAGGCAAGCAGAGAGCAGACATCGTATCGCCTTTGACTTGATCTGACGTGTTTGTGGCCCATTGCGACGCAACAGTTGAGGTGATGAACAAATGATTATCACCTTAAATGCACTATTCCTGTGTTTAATAAAGATGAGGAGGAGAAGAAAGTGAATTAGCAGCTTAAAACTCCGGTGAGTGTTTGAAGCCGCTGCTGCTGCTGGATGAACACTCACAGTGCGGAGACGGACTCACACAATAGCCAGTTAAATATCCACGTGTTTTACTGTAATGTGCAGTGTTTTGGCTGAAAACAATAACAACAGTGTGTGGATAGCATAAGAAAATTGCTTTGGGGATCACTGATCTGCCTCAGAGTGAGTCATGCAGGCATGCCTTGCAGTGTATAGACACGCCCACGTAGACCATAGTAAAAGACTAGTTAGATATTTTTTCGCATTTCAAAAGAATCATACATAATCAGATTTCTCAGAAACTCCGGATATCAGCTTTAAGCATCGGCATTAGTGATTGGTCTTGTTTGTCCATTGCGTTCTACAAAGGCTTGAATAATACAGATGCCAAGTCAACACCTGGAACTGTTTTTTTATGTTCCTCAATGATCCCTCAAACACTTTTTATGAGCGGAAGGAGCCAAAATCCCAACTGTTCATTAGTTACTATCAAAAGCGGAGCTTACATACCTAATACTTAGATAAGCGGTATGTACCAAAGTAAAAGCAGTCTATTTGCAAAATCCATGGTTTTCAAACTGTTGGTGGTGACGTGCCTTCTTTTAATGATGCATTATTAAAGCGTTGCACATGCAGCCATGAATCAACATGAAATAAAACCAAATATGACTCATCAGAGTAGGTCACATTTGAGCTTTTTCTTGGCTTTAATACAAATCCTTGTACTCAATAGTTTATCCAGCTTTTTTTTCGGTAACACAATGATTATTTGATCATTAGAACACTATCGCTAAAATGAGTAACACCATCACTATCGCCGGGTGATTTTTACCTGATATAATATACCCAATAAAAAGTAATTATAATCAAAATATATCAAAATGTGACAATACATTACAAATTAGAGTTGTGTTCTTTTATTTTCAACTATGCCATGCCTAGCAAAATGAAAAAAGTTCCATGGGTGGACGTTAAAAATATTAACCAAAATTACTGAAAAATGAGGAATGTAAGAACAAAATATTCTGAGAAAGAAAAATAATGAAACTGGAAAATTGTGTACGAAAAAGTGGTTTTTGGAGAGGGGAACATCCACACCTTCTAAAACAGACATAGGCAACTGCCCGGGGGCCACATTTTTGGCCCTCAGTCTAAATTTACGCGACCCCCAAAGTAAATGTACAAAATTAAAGAAAAAAACACTAAACAAGAACAAAAATACACAAAATGCCTTACAACGAGCAAGACAACAACAAATATACACAGAATGAGAGAAAAACACACAAAAACTATACAAACTCTTTGTTCTTTCCTGCATTAATGCTCAGATCACTCATTATTCTAAATGCTGACATGAACATTGATTATGTGGCCCTCCGTTCAAACAAACACATTTTTGTGGCCCCGCTGTTATAATAGTTGCCTACTTCTGTTCTAAAACATTAACTCACTCAGTGCCATTGACTAGAAAACTTGTCAATTGCTAGGATACACTGTGACGGAGTTCGACTGTGAATGTAAAGCTCCTCTGTTGATGTAGTGACCAACTGTGCCCTGAAGGTGGCAGCAGCGCACCTTTGGATGACAGATTTGCCACTAATGCTACCATTAGCTAAGGAGGGAAAAGCAGGGACGAGTGAGATTATGGTGCTATGAAGTGATATTGTGAAGTATCCAGCAGCTCACAGCACCACATACTAACACAGAACATGTGTGGACCTGTGTGGATTATTGATAATGTCGCGATCGTGAGTTAAAACCATCAACTAACCTGGCCAAACGGGTCATCTCTGCATGTTGGGAGGAAGAGGAAGTCTTTGTGATTGACAGGGGGGAGGAGATATAAAATACAGTAAGTAAAACAGTAAACTGTGAGCCAGATAGAAAAATAATAATAATTCAGTGCTTTTTTTTTTTTTTTTTAGATGTAGTTTTTAAAATAGAAAAAATAAAAATGCTTCGGATTTTTTTTTTTTTTTTTTTTTTTTTTTTTTTTTTAGAAAAAGCCTGTTTTCTCAGCTTTTTACTCTGAAACTGGCAATTTGTGTAAAACTCGCTCTATTCAACTGCTGATTACAGAATATCTAAACAAGCTACAAACACATTTCTTTTTTTCTGATGAAAGTAGAAACTTTATTCTTTCAGAATCAGATTGCCATAGTGCAAAATATTCTGTGGGTCTTTAAAAATCAGTCAAAATGCTCTACAATGGGGGTAGAAATTCTGAAAATTACTGGCACTGAATGAGTTAAAGAAAAGATGCTGAAGCTACCCCGGAACCCAAGACACTCTGACAAACACAACTTCATGAAAATAATGTAGATACTAATATTGAAAATCACCCACCGATAATTTTCTAAAGTTAATCCATCAAAGTCAAATATTTTTATTCACTTTACCCATCAGCGGTCATGATGTAGGGCTGATAGCATTCTTGTATATTAATTTGTTCTCATGGTTTTACGTGTCTAATCTATTTGCATTCTTCTTATACTCTAATTAGCATTTTTCAACATTACCACTCATAGATAATGTATTACATAAGCTCATAATTTACCCGAGCGTCAGCTGAACAAACAAAAAAAAAGAAAAATAAATTATGACAGCTGAAGCGGATAGTGGATGTAAAGTACCAGCTGTTTATCTGATGTACAGTAATACGTCAAAAGATGGTCCATCCTCAACACCTCTGAGGATTCGACTTCCTCCACATATTTACTCTGCTGAACTTCCTGATTGCAAGAACATATCTGTTTGGTTTGTTTTGCTCTAAGCCTTTTAATATTATTTTTCCAAAGAAATATCATGGCTAAATTACACAGATTTATTTGAGCTCAAAAGTGACATTTCATTTCTGCTCATAGTCTGCATTGTATTAAAGCATAAAGAAATATTCTAGGGTGTTAGATTATTTTATTCCCTCTAAACTGATTGACTGAGCACATTTAGAACTGTAAGAAACTAATGATTTTTCTCCTTTTTTGATTCAGGCCATGAATATGGTAAGTGAATCTGACTTCTTTTATTTGGCAGCACCACGTGCACTGTCCTTCTGCTGGCATGAGCCCTGCCCCATTGCTACTCTGCAACAAAGCAAAACTTAGGAAACAGCCACGCTTTCAACACCAAAATGCTTCACGTCACGCCTTACGTTGCGTACACTCCTCCCCTCAGCCTGCGCCTGAGTCCAAGTCTTGCTTGCTTTGCATACGGTGTTTGATTGTGGGTCTCCCTTCTCAAGCATCTTTCCTTTGATTGCAAAAAAAAAAAAAAAAACATTTCCGGAGCATTAGATGAAGTGTCTGCATTGCAAACAAATGAAAAAAAAGCCAAAGGAATTATTAACAAACAAAAAAAAAACAGTAAAACCTGTGTATTCATGTAATTTGCATCATTTGCTTCCAATCAAACATTATGAATTTGTTTGTGTTTGCTCCCAGCTTATAAACTCAGCTTACATCTATTTTTCCTTTTTCTCTGTGGTGAACCTGATCACACCACGCTGCTTCATTTTTTATCGTCTCTCAAATCTGTCAACTGTGTTTTTTGTTTGTTTTGTTTTGTTTTTTAGATTTAATTCAAGCAATTTTTTTTTATTAATTTAAATCAATGATATGTTATCCATTGAAATCACAACATAGCAACTGGGTCATCCCATGTCATTTCAACAAAATGGCTCACGCACTTCAGTCTCAAAAATGTTTTAAAATGTTACCAATTGTTGTTAGTATTTAATAGACACACTGTAAATTTCTAGTTTGAATAGATGAACAATTTTTGAGATATGGCCAATTTAGTGAGGGGGATTTGTGTCGATCATCGCTAGTCCTTATTTTTCTTTCAGTTTCCATATCTCAGGATCTACAGTACGTCACACAGAAAACTGCATATGCCTCGGCTCCCTGTAATTTGATCAGCTTTGAGCTATTGTACATAGACTGTTCATATCACAAATGATTAGTCACATATATGCATTGGTTGTTGGGTGACAGTCTCTTGAAATATATGTTTTAATTTATAGTGTAAAAATAACTCTTTCTTGATATGTAAAACAATTTTTCTTTATGTGACTTCTTCATTTTTATTTTGTACCTTCCTTTACATGAGGCCATTGTAGCTCACCTCTGTGTCTTATAATCATTTATTGTTTATTAGTTTTTCTATAGCAACATAAAAAAAAAAAAATTAAAATCACTGCATCAAACAAACATTTCGCTTTAAAAAAATAATATTTATTATAAAGAAGCTTCTCATGTTCTATATGAGGAAAGAAAGATAAAATGTAGAAAATGAGTTGAAATGACATGGAATGACCCTATTATTTTCTAGATAATTGTATTAGAAGCCGAGTTAATTCATATATTTGTTGAGTGTTTGAGTCCTGCTGCCACCTTGTGGTTGACCTCACTTATTTCTCTCTGACAAACAAGGATCAAGCATCCAAAGACAAAGCCCTGCAGAACATCGCAGCCCTGTCATCAGCACAAATCGTATCCCCAAGTATGATCAAAAGTCATCTCCCGCCCCTGCCTCCTGCTCCCTACCAACCTCCAAGAGTGAGACCCTGCACAATGTTTTCCTTTTTAACAAGTTGTAAAAAAAAAACCTTCACCTTCACTTTTCATCTTTGCTGTTATGTCCTCAGTTTTGGTCAGCTTCCCTTCAAGGACAGCCTGGACCTTCTCAGGAGTAAGTGGAATTCACCACTGGGCTATTGTTAACACATCAGGATACATGATTATTTAAAAAAAAAAAAAATTGATATTTGAATTGCTAGGCTATTGCTAATGCTAGGCTAATCTTATTGCTAGGTTATTGCTAATGCTAGGCTAATGCTAATACTAGGCTAATTCTAATGCAAGGCTAATGTTAACGTTAAGCTAATGCTAATTCTAGGTTAGTGCTAATGCAAGGCTAATGTTATTGTTAGGCTATTGTTAATGCTAGGCTGATGCTATTTCTAGGTTATTGCTAACGCTAGGCTAATGCTAATACTAGGATAATGCTAATGTTAACGTTAAGCTAATGCTAATTCTAGGTTAGTGCTAATGCAAGGTGAATGTTATTGCTAGACTGTTGTTAATGCTAGGCTAATGTTATTGCTAGGCTATTGGTAATGCTAACGTATGGCTAATGCTAATTCTAGGTTAGTGCTAATGTAAGGCTAATGCTATTGCTAATGCTTGGCTAATGTTATTGCTAGGCTATTGCTGATGCTAGGCTAATGCTAATACCAGGCTATATGCTCATGCTAAGTTAATGGTAATGCTAATTCTAGGTTAGTGCTAATGCAAGGTTAATGTTCTTGCTAGGCTATTGTTAATGTTAGGTTAATGTCATTGCTAACGTTAGGCTAATGTTAACGTTAGGCTGATACTAAGCTAATGCTAATGATAGACTAATGTTGGGCTAATGCTATGCTAATGCTAACGTTCGGCTAATGTTAACATTAGACTAATACTAACGTTACGTTAATGCTAATGCTAGGCTAATGTTAACGTTAGGCTGATACTAAGCTAATGCTAATGATAGGCTAATGTTGGGCTAATGCTATGCTAATGCTAACGTTTGGCTAATGTTAACATTAGACTAATACTAACGTTACGTTAATGCTAATGCTAGGCTAATGTTAACTTTAGGCTGATACTAAGCTAATGCTAATGATAGGCTAATGTTGGGCTAATGCTATGCTAATGCTAACGTTCGGCTAATGTTAACATTAAACTAATACTAACGTTACGTTAATGCTAATGCTAGGCTATTGCTAAGCTAGCGCAGTACGACGCGGGCAAGCTCTTCCATCCTCACTTGCATTTTCTTCAGGAAATGCAAATATTGTAGTTTGCATAGTTTTTGATTGCTATAAAATTCTGGATTTTAAGGAACAGGATCATAGAGCTTAAGTAGAAAAAGGGTAAAACTGGGAAATTCAAGCTACGTTTTTAGCCCCAAGATCTTTGATGCGGTGGTTTCCAGAACCACTCAAATAACTTCATAATTATTACTGTTCTAAAATATGTGATTGCACATTTTCTTTGAAGTTTTGAAGAAGTATAGTCGCAATAATTTACCGATTATGATAAAAAATTATGTTCCGATAGGTGGGTGGGGGCTTAAAAGGAGGGATGCAACAGAAAAAGTTTGAGAACCACTGCTTTGGTATCATTATAAGGAGTCTCTATAGCACACGTGTCAAACTCAAGGCCTGGGGGCCAAATCCGGACTTTTAAAGCATCCTATTTGGCCCGCTGCAGAACCCAAAAAAGTCACTATTTACACAATAGTTCATGGTTTCACCATGAACTATTGTGTAAATTACCAACTAATTCAGTTGTATATATGTCCAAAATAATACACAAATTAAATGAAACTCCACAATATTAGCAGGGCTCACATTTTCCCCATGCTTTTATCACATAACGGCAGTCATTTATAATCTCATATTGTTAAAAGAACTTTTTTTTTTTTTTTCAAAATCCTGCAATTTTCCTCAAATGATTCCACAAAATCTCCCCAAATTGCATAAAAATGAGCCACAAACTAATAAAAATCTGGACTGATTTCTGATTTAGATTAGATTAGATTAGATTAGACGACACAAAATGAGATTGCTTTTATTGTCATTGTACAAGTCATACAACAAAATTGTAGCACCTTGGAATACTATTATGAAACATAACAAAAAAGAATAACAATAAAATCTTAATCATTTAAAAGCACACACACGTCTTACTTATCAGTGCTGTACATGTTTTTTGATTTATTTATTTGTTGAATTCCAAACTAAAGCACAACTTTAGATGAACAGTTCCGTATTTGGCCCCTGAACTAAAATTAGTTTGACACGCCTGCCCTAAAAGGACATGCAAGAAAACAACAATTTCAAGGAAGAAAACATAAAAATAAAACTTTTGAGAGATGTCACAAAACCATTACATGATCTCGCAACTTCAACTTTTTTTCTTAACTTCAGGCTTTTTTTGTTTGGTTTTCTTCCTTGCCCTTGTTTTGCGAAATTTTGCAGAAGTCCTTTTTTCTTCCTATAATAATGATAATTATTATTATAGTCAGTGTGAAACCTCAATGGCTATAACAGATGTTACATTAAAAACATCCCATTTTCCCATTTTGTGGCCTATAAGTGACAGCTTGGTTATGTGTTAGTGCTGTTAGTTTTTCTCTCAGGTGGGCTTTAAAGGGTGTGTTTTTTTGCACACCAGGCTGGTTCTAGATCTCAACCCGGGAAGGACTCCTGGGCTTGGCCGCACCAGCCATGCGTAAGTTCTCCCTTAGCCCAAGTCCAGCACAGTGAACACAAAGCAGCACTAACTCCTCATTGAAATGTTTGTTTCCTGCAGAATTATAAAAATGTTAATTTCTATCAATTTTGATGAAAGGGAATTTGCTACATTGGTTTTATATGTGGGAAAATTGAATTATCAGGGGTTTTTTGTTGTATCTGTAAAAGTACATTTAATATTGCTGCTTTGCATCTTTAGGGAAGCAGGTGGACTTACGCCTAGCTGGTGCTGCAACATATATAAAACTAACACAACATACGAGATGGTGAAAGTTTTTGTCTCAGTGGCTCATGCTTTGTTTTTCAGTATCAAACCATTTGCACAGCCCCCATACCCAAGCCTATCAGGTCCTGTGCCACAATCAATACCAAGTAGGTAAAAGCCAGCACATGCTCCAGAATCTGAAAAGTGTGATTATTTTCTCACGCTTGATGAATGTGATTTATTTAGGTTATGAACCTTTGGCGCCCCCCCCTCCACCACATGCTACTGCTGTGCCTGTTTGGCAGGATCGGACGATCGCCTCCTCAAAGCTGCGAATGTTGGAATACTCAGCGTTCATGGAGGTGCAGAGAGAACCAGACATTGTAAGTATTAGAAAATATGTGATATGGAGAAACATCAATCAATATAACACCTTTCATACAAATTCAATTGTAGTCCAAAGTGCTTTACAGAATTTTGCTAAAGTGATTGACAAAAGATGAAGTGATAAAAAGGTTTGGAAATGAATGCACACAAAAGAAATTTGATAAAAGAATTAAAAAGGTGACAAATAAGAAAGAATCATTGATAAAAAAAAAAAACAGTGCAGAGAAGGGAAGAATTTATTAAATATGAAATGTTAAAATTTGTATAAAAATAGTAAGAGTTAAAAACAATAATAAAAAAATTATTTGACTGTTTGACCTTTTAAAATGTGTTTTTGTGTTTGTTTGTATGGTTTTTATGGACCCCAAGTCTGAAATAAAGGAATCTATCTATCTATCTATCTATCTATCTATCTATCTATCTATCTATCTATCTATCTATCTATCTATCTATCTATCTGTCTATCTATCATTATAAAAAGACAAATTATAAAGCACTAAATAAAAGCCAGACTGACTTGCATTAGTCTCTCAGTTTGGCTCGGAGAAAGAAATGTTCTGTTCTCTTCTGTTTTTGTGAATATCACCTTGGTTCCAATAATTAAAACTTCTCTTTTCTCCTGGTTTAACTGCAGAAACTTCTGTGACATCCATGCTTTTACAGTATATCTAAAATACAGTTTCAAAGTGAATCTATTTCTCTGGTGTCGTCAGGAGACAATGCCATATAGAGCTGAGTGTCATCAGCATAGCTGTGAATAGAGATGCTGTCTCCTGATGACACCACCCGGTAGTAACATGTACAAATTAAAATGAAATGGCCCTAAGATTGATCCTTGTGGTACCCCGCAAGTTACTTCATAGTGTTTGGAGGAACTGTCTTTACTTTTATGTCACTCGTATCTCACGAGAAGGAAATACTCACAACGTACTCACTTTTCTACAATAAATACTAGGACACTAATGGTCTTATTTCTGTTGTATTTTTGCTCTGCAGAATAGCAAACACTTGTTTGTTCACATCGGACAGACACATCCCTCCTACAGCGATCCACTCCTCGAAGCTGTGGACATCCGACAGATATACGACAAATTCCCAGAGAAGAAAGGTGGACTGAAGGAGCTTTATGAGAAAGGCCCCCAGAACGCTTTCTTCCTCGTGAAATTCTGGGTTGGTTTCTTTTCTCTTTTTTTCTTATTGTGTATTTGTCTACTTAAGTATAGCAGCTTTGAGCTCATATATGCTCATTCCAGGCGGATCTGAACAGCAGTGGGTTGCCCGATGGTCCAGGCTCGTTTTACGGCGTCACCAGCCAGTACAGTAGCTTTGAGAACATGACCATCACCGTTTCTACTAAGGTCTGCTCGTTTGGCAAGCAGGTGGTCGAGAAAGTAGAGGCAAGGATTTTATTTATCTTTTTACTACCTTTTCGTTCATGCTGTTGGCGTTTACAAGTTTCTCATTTTATTTTCCATGTCATGTGTTTCAGACAGAGTACGCCCGTCTGGAGGGGGGAAAGTACGTTTACAGGATTCACCGCTCCCCGATGTGCGAATACATGATCAACTTTATCCACAAACTCAAACACTTGCCTGAAAAATATATGATGAACAGTGTTCTTGAAAACTTCACCATTCTACAGGTAAACATGACACGTTACAAATTAAATGAAATACAAGAAATAAGCATTCTTGCGTTTGCTGAAAAAACTTGACTTCCCAATGCATTTCTGGTGTTTTCATGGACTGAAAGTTGCGGAAAAGCAATGCTGGATGTTTATTTTGGGGCTTACACGGAGTGAGGTGATATCACGGGGAATACTGGGAACAAACTAGGACAAAAATTCTGTCACTGTCCTCTTTGTCTGGTGAAGAAACACAATCACGATAAGAAGGAAGTAAAAACACTTCTATGCATCCGTCAGAGGCAGGGCTGTCAAACAAATTTTACTCACGGGCCAAATACAAAGCAGGTTGATCTTTAGTGGGCCGCAGATCTTTTATTTTGCCAATATAAAATACAATAGGCAAGCAGTTAATGACATTTCTTGATTTTGTGACTTTTTTCTTCTATAATTTAGGGCCTTTTAATGATTGTTTGTTGGGAATTCTTATGACAATTTGTGATTGCAATCACACAATATACGCACGGGAAAATAAAAAGTCTTTCCAAATATTCTGGAGCATCCATGAATTTATAAATTTGGGGGACTGAAATATCTACAACTGAATTATTTGGTAATTTAATTTGATTGATGCTTTCTCTCTTGTTTTTTACTATCTTCTGTGGCCCGATTGAGTTTGACACATGTGGTCTAAGGGACTCCACATCCCACAGTGCAATGCGTGAACCTTGTCCCACCACGTCTATGAGCAAATAATTTAGAGTGGAGATCAAAACCAGTTTTGGACTAGCAATTTCAACTTTTTACATCTTTTTTTTTTTTCTCTCTCTCTCGCAAAGACATCTTTTTTCAGGAAATTTACTTTGATCTCCTGAAATGTTTCGACTTCCAACTGACAGTCTTCCTCGGCGGCGTCTCCTGATCGCTTTGATTGGGGCGTGGCCAGCCTTACAGAACTGTCAAGTTGTCTGAATAAATGAAACATTTTAATAAGATAATCCTCATACCGAAGTGTTTACCTCTCTTCTTTTTTTCTGCTCGTTCCTCAGGTGGTGACGAACCGCGACACCCAAGAAACCCTCCTCTGTATAGCTTTTGTTTTTGAGGTCTCCACCAGTGAACATGGAGCTCAATACCACGTCTACAGACTCGTGAAAGACTAACAGCTCTTCCACCTGACTTTGGAAAAGTCAGGCTCAAAGCGTGACACAATCGCTCTTCAACCAACTCCACCTTCCAGGGAAAAAAAAGCCTCTCCTCCCAGAGCAAAACATTCACATGATGTAAAATCCTATGAGACACATGCACTGCTTTAAATAAGAGCAAGAAAACAGGGTGTAAATCTCATGATGCCAATGCAGAATATTTGAGTCTTGAGGACAATGCGTTTAAACACACTTTGAATGAAGTGAAATGAGTCTGATTTGTAGCGATTGAAGATTGTGTCTGAAATGGTTTCAGTGAGGAACTGAGAATGTGTTGAAGGTTGGAAATACTCTTTTAGTATCTTTAATGGTGCATTTCGACTACAAGTTTCTTTGACCTTTTTACTCCAGGTACTTATAAAAGAAATTAAAGAATCCTGCTTGTTCATTTTAATAGTATACAGCAGGGGTTCTCAACCTTTTCAGCCCGCGACCCACAAAATATAGGTTCCACAGACCGAGGACCCCCACTGTACCTGAATGTGGTTGATTATAGACATGAACATTGAAGAACAGTCATGTAGAGACAGGGCCATCTATAAGGGAGAATAAAGGAGAGAGATTTTTGGGGCCCATCCATAAAGGCAAATCGTGAATATGTTTAAATTGGCAAAAATAAGCATGAATTATGGTGAAAAGTGAAAATAATGGGTCAACATATGTGACATTCGGTGGGAAAAGTGGTGCAAAGGGTTTACAGGTGCCAAAAAAGAGTCAAAAATGTTCAGCACTTCATTTTTAGGGACTGTTTGGGGTTTAAAGATTAACCTTTAAATTAAAACATGTTCTAGGAAAAATTCCTGTCGTGGAAATGCATCCAAGGAGATAGAGGAGAAGTAAAATATAGGAATGACAGAATAAAGGACCATGAATTGGAAGCCAGAGCCAAGTACAGTAGTGTTGATGCAATAAATTCAGTGCCTTTTCCTCCAAAGATTAACTAAAGATTGCCTTTAAAAAAAAAAAATGCTTATTATTATTTCTACCTCTTATTATTAAAAAGAATCACACGAGTTTGCGTTGTTTTTGACAAGTGGAACCACACATCGGAGATCAATGTCTTTTAAGGCACGCAAAGAAACGGGATGAGCGATGAGTTCAAGCTTTTACAGTCGAGCGGTACAGAAAGAAGGTCAATAGTGTTGCCATGTTATCAAGGTTCTGCTCATTTTATATATATATAAATATGTTATTGTGTCGTTTTTGTTTTTTTTTTTAAGATCCTGGTCTTTACACTAATCTATTTACAACTGACTTTTTGACACTAGGGATCCGGTATCACTGCTAGCCCCAAATACCTACTCATGAGCTCTTTTTTCCCTCTACGTTTGAAGATGTGTGCTTGGTTGTGGTTAAAGCGTCAACAAACTGTGTGCGGCGACAGCAGTGCTTTATTTGTGCCTTGAGGTATGTAGCGTATTAAAACAAACAAACAAACAGTTGTTTCTGTACTGTGAGTCGCTCGATTCTAAAGGAAATACATGTTACATAGGAGTGTTTTTTAAAAGAGGTTTTTGTGGTCATGGCTGTGATGGTAGTGACCCAGCACAGAGACCAGGCTTAGAGCAGAGGGAAAGAAGCTAATCACTGTTTCTTTTGTTTAAAAAAGAGATCGTATATGCTGTGAAGCCGCTTCGTTTGCTTCACAACTCTGCGTTAATGTGTTAAAAACTGCATCATTTATGCCTAAAAACTCTTTGAATGAGCGATTGTCTCTGTGCTGTGGTGTATATGACCAGTGATTGTTATTTATGGGGACGGGAAAGTAATAAAGTGGGCGGGGTGGGGGCGGGGTTAAAAAAAATGTGTTGATGATTTTCCTTTGTATTGGAATTGTTAATTGCAGGAATTATTCTTTGGTGACAGTATTAACCAGGGTTGGGGTCAATTACGTATTCAATTACCCATGTTCAATTAAGATTACAGTGATCAGCATTTTTTTCCAATTTTTTTATTTTATTTTTTTACCTCAGAAAGTAAATTTCAATCATGTTCTCAATTATAAAAGTTCAATTACAATTAATCATAATGACTAAGCCTGAAATAAATAACCTAATAAAAGTGAATATTCCTCTTGTGTTAGCTTTCTGTTAGCATCTCTTATGATAATAGGTCCTAAATAAGCTGTAAAATACACTAAAAACAAATATATCATCGAACTTATTTCCTGTCTATTGATTACCTTGTTAGGCTTCCTAATCATTGGAAAATAAAGGTTTTAACATTTTTGATGTGGGCGTCTAAGCTTTTTTGTGTCAGTATACCCATAGATTAAAATTTTTTTAAATGGTAAAATGTGGGAAAGCTTGTCATGAAACATATTTTAATCATTGTTAACTACATATATGTAGAACTGTACCTAGAACTTTATCATGGTTCCCCAGTTTTGCGTTAAATTATAATTGACAATTTTTAATAGAATTTTAATGGAAATTACAATTACAAAGTCAATTATCTGAATTCAAATTGCGATTGCGACAGCAACAGGATTATAATTACGCCATAACTGTAGTGAATTATGAATTATGCGGTTACAGTTATAATTCATCCCAACCCTGGTATTTATCGTCACCCACTGGTTCCTGTTTGACATGTGCCCATTCTGTGGTTCACTGGAAAGCTCAGATTTAAGATATTGTACGATGGCATATCATAAATGTCGTATATCACAACTCTCCTCCCAATGCAGGTCTCCCAGTTAATCGTTTGTAGCAACAGTTGTTGCCATTATCAAGATTAATATTGTTTTGATTATGTTCTCCTTGACTTTTAGTGTTTGCTATATGCTTCACTGAAAAAAACGTGTGATTGTGCTGGTGTTGATAAATAATATTGAGATATCTAATGTATCATATTCTAAATGGTGTGGGCAGGTTTTGTTTTTTGTTTTTTTCTTTTGGTTTAAGGTGGTTTACTGTTGTCTTTGTTACCATTGTGCATTGCAATTTTATACTTTTAAGTAGAGGTTGGACTATATAATCAACAAATGTATCTAACAATACAAAACGCATGGTGCCTTTGGGGCAATGGACCCCCGGAAAACTCATTAAACAGTTTTCAAAATGGTTTGTCATCATTTTTACATCATGTTACCATAAAAAGAAGTTAGAAGAAGGTGTTTGAAAAGAAATCCTTTTGGAGTCACTTGAATCTAACAGTATCAGTTTACAATGCTTTGATTCTACCTCTGCTGGTATAATGTATGTGTAATCTTACTTTACCAACTACTAATGCTGTATTCCATCAACGAATTAAGTCATTTGGAAACAATAATTAAATATTACGATTAAAAATATAAAATGTGTTTGCCACAACTCATTGTGGTGACAACTTATTATAGGATTTACAATGATACCTCTCAGAAAGAAAGTTGAGTTTCTACTTTTAAAAATGTGTTAAAAAATAATTACCTATAGTCGGTCTTTGTGTTTCTTGTTATTACAGTATATATATTACTGCAAGTAAGATAGGAAAACTAAAAAGTATTTTTGTTCCAAATGCAAGTTAGTTTTGTGACAGGTTTTTGTTAACTGGTTTTAATTTTTTTTTATTATTATTTTCTATTTAACACCAATCTTAACCAAAACAACAAATCTCAGACGAATCGGGATAAAGCCATTTTTCAATCTTGGGGTCATGATCCCATGTGGGGTTGCCTAGAATTTACTGTAAATGGGATTGCCTGAAATGTCTAGTAATTAATAAAAAAAATATATATATATATTACTAAGTAAAAATATTTTTCATATTCATTTATATTATTTGCACAGTTACACAAAATAAATTACTAACAAACAAACAAAAACAATACATTTAATATAATATTTTTGCACAATGTTAAACAACAGTGTTCAGCACTTTCACTTTCTCAAATATAAATCTAGTTTAAATAAAATGGAGTATAAAGAAAAGAAGAAAGAGAGAGAAAAAAAACAAGAAATAAAAAATAAAATACCTTACAAATACAAATTGTCCCTTTGTGCACAAATTCTGGTTACTATCTGTATTTTTAACACAGTATAACAAAGATTAAAATAATAATAATAATAATAATAATAATAATAATAATAATAATAATAATAATAATAATAATAATAATAATAATAATAATACTTCTAAAAAGAAAGAGAAAACGTATTTGGAGTCGCTGGAAATTTATGATGTAAAAATGGGGTCATGATCCAAAAAAGGTTGGGAACCACTGGGATAAAGTTTTAGATTATTATTGCGCCAACATCTAATATTTCACCGTAAATTCATGATGGCTAGTTTATTAAAGAAAAAAAAAATAACTCTTGAATTAATTTACATTTGTTTCCACATAATATTTTTAGTGTGTTTAACCGAAAACCTGAAGATTTTCTGTCAATTTCCAGTTACGTCAAAGAACTTCATTTCCCATAATCCTCTTTGCCAGGAAGTTAATTCTTAAAAAAAAAAGAAAAAGAGAAAAAAAAGCGTGTAAAAAAAAAAAGTAACCCCAGCTGTGTGTAACATTGCACACTGGGTGAATCTATTAATAACTGAGCTCAGGGCTTCTGAGATGCTGAAAAATCGTCTTAGTGTGTGTTTTCTGGCTGGCTTTTTTTTTTTTAGCCCGTTTGAGCCACAGGGTAAGTTGCAAGCTAACAGGAAGTGTGTTGTTTCATTATTCAAACACATTCCTGTCTATGGTTACACACCCGTCACACTCACAGTCCGAACACACACACACACCGGTTAAACTCGGAGGACCTACACCGGCTTTGTGGGTGAGTAATGTGAATTATTGAACGATTAGCAGACCAAAGAACTACACGGTGTGTGTCTTTATATGATGACTCATTATGTTTTAAAATAATAATAAAAAAAAACAGCTTATCGGTTCACTTCTGCCACCTGACATGGGTTTACACAACTGTGCGAACCGTTTATTCATCACTTTGAATAGATATACATCCTCTGTTATCTTATATACTGCTATAAAGGGCCTGAGAAAGTCATGAAAATAACTATGCTGGTTATTTGTGTGCTTTTAGTTTATCTGAGTGCTTTAAGATATGTTGTGGAGTTTTTATCTTATGAATTAGCTCCACCTTTAAAACCAAGCACGTCATTAGGTAATGGACGCAGCTGTTTTGCAGTAACTAATGTGTTTCTGCAAATTAATGTGCGCAACTTCCGCTATGAATGTTGAGTTATCTGGTAACTACTTTGTTATAACTCCTAATATATGTTTGTGGTATTTTTTTATTTTATTTTTTTATTTTCCTGTTCAACTAAAATAGATACCTACATACAGTCATGTATACTGTTTTATTCATGCAACTAAAAACACCAAAGCAAATACATAGAGATTAGTTATTAATTAATTTCGAAGTGGAGAAATGTGCTGACATGACAGCTCAATAAAAAAGACAACAAAAGGCAACACACAGAAAAACCCGAAAGACACCCGAAAAATAGTGCGATGAAGTTAAAATGAAATATACAATACAATAATAGAAGCTATACATAAATAGAAATAGACAAAATAATCTAAAAAGAATGAAGGATACAGATGTATGCATGTTAACAGGCGGGGGCAAGAATATATACATATACACACACACACACATATATTTATAGACAGCACAATACCTCAGAATGTTTTATTGTACAATCGTACAGCGGTGGGGATGAATGACCTGCGGTAGCGCTCAATCCTACACTGTGGGTGTTTGAGTCTAAACCAGGGGTCTGCAACCTGCGGCTCTGGAGCCACATGTGGCTCTTTGACTCTTTTGCAATGGCTCCTTGTAGCGTTTAAAAAAAAATATGGTATTGATGATTAATGACAATAACTTAAAATAAAATTATGATAAAAGAATTGGTTACCCTAAAAATGAATCACATTGTGCAATACCTTTGCCACCATCCTACTTCACCTCCTGCAACATCTACAGATCATCAGCTTTCCTGCACCTGTGGCTAACCTTAAGTTTTAAATCCCTGCTAAGATAACTAAACCAACAAAAACACTATTTTGGAAGAAAATAGAGATTTTAATTGTATGGGATAAGATTTATTTAATTGCCAACATGTCGGCTTAATATGCATAATGCATGCTTGATTTGTTGCAAGAAATTAGCTATTAGCATGTGTTGACCGACATGATCACTCACATGTCATCAAATTCAAGGTATTTTTTGTAGCCCTTCAACTCCATTAACTCATAAAATTATTTTATATTATTTTAACTGTATAGAATCTTAACACTGTATTGTCTTTTTTGAGAATGTTTTTTTGTTTTTTTTTGGCTCCAGGAGGACTTTAATCCAGGCGATATTAGGCAAAATGGCTCTTTTGAGAGTAAAGGTTGCAGACCCCTGGTCTAAACCCTGCATGTGTGTTTATACAGTCCCCTCCAAAAGTATTAGAACGGCAAGGTCAATTCCTTTGTTTTTGTTGTATACTGAAGCCTTGTGAGTTTCAGATCAAAACATGAATATGAGACAAAAGTTCGGAATTCCAACTTTTATTCCATGGTATTTACATCTAGATGTGTTAAACAACTCAGGACAGAGCACCTTTTGTTTGAACCCTCCCACTTTTCAATTGAGCAAAAGTATTAGAACATGACTCCCCCCAAAAACTATTGAAGATTATATTAAGTCATCGACACACGGGGAGCAATAATTTATCCTTAACGATTTTATCAATACTTGTATAGCAAAATAATGGATGTGGTCTTGGCCGTCTGAAGCCCTAAAAAAGTAAAACAAAATATATAATGTTTGGTCACAGTAGCTCCACTGTTACCTTTGTTCTGGTTATTTTTACTAAATTGCTGATTTCCCCTTTTTATTCTGCAGAGAGCGCAGCACTGTGTCAGCACTTTGGTTGTGGCCAACATGTGGTGATGAACGCTGCTGCTTCATATCTTTGTCATTGTTTTTTAAAGGGTGTCGTTATGGTTTAGTGAGCACTCACTGTGTCGGCTCATGTATAACACCATCTGTTTCACTCGTTAAAAACAACATTTTGCTGGATTGATGAAATGGTTTGAAATCCAAAACGTGCAGCGTGCTAGACATCAGGGTTGGGGTCACTTATAATTGTAATCGCTTAATTGATAATTAATGTAATGATAGCAATCATAATTGTAACTGTTGTTGAAAAAAGCTGTTGTAATTAGAGCTGCAACTAACGATTATTTTCATAATCGATTAATCGGTCTGTAAATTAATTGATGAATCACATTTTTTAAACTCACAGATTATCCATAAAGCACATTTATACCCTGCTTAAGCTGATTAAACTGAAATAAAAGTGTCTCTCATGCACAAATGCTCGCGCACGCAAGTCACACACAAACAATGGGGCACGCACACAAACACTCGTGGGGGTGCACACACAAACACTCGTGTGCCCACCAGTGTTGTGCTAGTTACTGAAAAAAGTAACTAGTTACTGTTACTAGTTACTTCATTCACAAAGTAACTCAGTTACTATTTTGATTACTTACACCAAAAAGTAATGCGTTACTGGAAAAAGTAACTTTTGAGTTACTTAGAATTAAAGAATGTATTATTTATTTTGGGTCATTTGTGTCTATACAGCTTCATATTAGTGCAGTAATATGATAATAATCCACTGTTTATCAACTATAAAACAACCATAAATGATGTGCATATAAAGCACAAAACAGCTGCTCCAAAATTAAAACAGTAATTTTTCAGCCTTAGCACAGTAATGTAAAGTAAGCTGTGCATATTCCAGGTGCACATTCTGCTGTTGAAAATGCTTATAAAAATAAATGTGGAAAAACTAATTCACATCATTTTTCTCAGCTACACAATGCTAAACATATCAGGCTAACGAGCTGCTGTTAGCAGTGACTCAGCAGCAGCAACATGCTGCATATTTACAACATACCGTGCAATAGTTTGGCTGACCTGTCCCTGGATAACAGTCACAGTCCGTTAAAATCCAGCCACAGCGTTAGCTTAGCTTCACTGATGCATCTTTTTGAGACAAAAATAATGCATGTATTTCCACTCTGAGAAGCTCGTCCTTGGCTCGCCATGATTGCCGCACGTGATGTAAACAGAAACACGCTGACAATGCTTCTTCTTCTACTGTTACCGTGGTTGGCACGGCGTCCCGCGAAAATATGTAGCGCCACTGTAAACAGGAAGTACACTGCAGCTAGCAAAGTAAGGGACAAACGCACCATATTGTAACGGTAACTGCGTTATTTCTTTAGAAAAATATTGCGTTACAGTACTAGT
The DNA here is from genome assembly GCF_900634775.1 of Gouania willdenowi. Classification (NCBI taxonomy): domain Eukaryota; kingdom Metazoa; phylum Chordata; class Actinopteri; order Blenniiformes; family Gobiesocidae; genus Gouania; species Gouania willdenowi. Next base: position 8,588,630 of record NC_041048.1, on the reverse strand, counting down.
TACTGTCAAAACTGACGTTGGTGACCGCCCAACACTGGTGCCCACACACAAACACTCGTGTGCCCACACACAAACACTTGTCGTGACTCGTGCGCGCACACACAAACACTTGTGGTGCACGCACACACAAAGCTCTGCAGGTGAATCAAACGGCAGCGTCCGCTGCGAAAGTAAAAGGGAGTGCATCGCTCCGCTGTAGGACACGCTCTTCTAACATGCTCATACTCGTGTGTGTGTGTTGTCCTTTAGGAAGTTTAAGGGAAAAATAAAAGATAAAACTCCAATAGATGCCTATGTGTATAGCAAACATACATTGTGTTTAATTTACAAATCAGTACGGACTACTAGTGGATCACACTGGTGTGAGCGCGTGCGGCTGCTGTTGCTGCTGCTGATGTCACGGCGAGTGTTTCCTTCTTGTCCCGTCGACGAGCTGCCGTGTGGTCACACCCGGAATAAAGGACGAGGGTCAGGGAACAGCTACCTTCGACGAACGAGTGCGTCTCTTCACTGCCTTGCACTTATGAAACTCGGACGAACAACTCGCGTTAGTTATTCTCCGGCGGTGCCATCTTTGTTTTGGTCGGACGACACATCGGCGCGCACATTTTGCGTCGACGTCATCGATTACGTCGACGCGTTGTCCCGGCCCTACCTGGAAGATATATACAACACCCTCTGTCACGAGTGAGCCCCGGTCACCACCTTTTCCAACTTCTACCCCCAGGGAGGCGTTTCAGGGCAATAAAGACAAAAACAGACTAAAAAAAACAGTTTCTACCCAAGAGCTGTTGTTGCCCTGAACGCCTCAAACCCCGAATCTGCTGTTTTAATGTCCCTCTTGTCTTGTATATACCCCTACTGTACAGTTTTTTTTTTTTTAAGATTTTCATGTCCTGCACTATTCTTTTTTTTTTTTTGCAGTTTTACAGACTTTAATTCAATGTTATTTACACTAATCACCTTTGCACTACCAAAATTTTTTCTCTTTCTGCTGTTTGCACTGTTTCTTTTACGAGAGCTGCTATTTTTTAATTTCGTCGTGCTTCTGAAAGAGGAACAGCGACAATCAAAGGATTCTGATTTGGAAATTGAATTTGAATTGTAATTGAAAAAAAATTCCCATCACCGTAATCATTGTAATTTAAGACGTAATTGTAACTTTTTTTTTTTGTGGTCCTGCAGAATTGAAGTTCTCCAAAACCCTCCTTCTCTGATCCACTGATCGGTCGACATGGATCCCACAGACTCTGACATTGTCCGAGTCTTCTCTCTAAACTGCTGGTCAGTGATCCTTGTTTGTGTTGAATGAATCCTACATTGTGTTGATTTTATCTTCAAACATACATCCATGAATAAAAACAAAATACTAATCCTTTCTTGTTTTTTTTTTTGTTTCTTTTTGCAGGGGAATCCGCTACATGAGTAAACACTGTCAACAGCGGTATGTCATGATTGGAGAGATGTTAAGTATAGAGAAGCATGACATCGTCTTACTGCAAGAGGTTGGAGGAACTCCTCATTGTTGCATTTGTTCATTCAGTGCATTACATGTTGCACACAAAAATAATAATAATTTGAAAATGTTTTTGCTTTCTGCTTTTTTTTTTTTAGGTTTGGAGTGAGAAAGATTTCCTCTTCTTAAAAAATAAACTCTCCTACACTCATCCTCACTCTCACTACTTCAAAAGGTAGTCATACGTGTAGTGAAATACTGTATATTTATGCATGAATGGCTTTGATTTTTCTGGTGCTGTCAGTGGATTACAGTTTTGCTGCTTAATTATTTCTTAACCTGCATACCAAGCCACAAGCCTGATTAATTACAACATTTGGAGAGTTTCCTAACATCTACTCTGTCAGTTACACATTTGTACAAATAATTGCTTGAAGCTACTCGGGACAATTATACGGTTTAGTAAATCAATAAATCGAACATATTTACTTGAAAAAAAGATGTAAAAAGGGTAAAATTGCAGCTCGAAAGTTTTTGTGATCTCTATTGTAAGCACTCGGGTTGTTTACAATGATCAGGGGTGTCGAACTCCTTTTTGTTCAGGGGCCAAATACGGACCAGCCTAATCTCAAGTGGGCTGCAAAACAAGCAATTTTATCATTCATGTGCCCTAGTTTGGACTTCCATGTATAATAGTTTTTAAAGTATGTTAGGCACCAGTATCCAAGCAATAAGTGACAGATATCAGTTCCTGCAGAATCTAGCATTTCCTTGATTTTGTGACCAATTTTTATTTAATTTGGGCAAATTTTGGAAAATAATTTAAGGAAAATTTTTGGATTTCAGAAAAAAATGACTGAAATCATGTGATATAGGCATGGGAAAACTGTGAGCCCTGGAAAAATGTGCAGTTTCATTGAAATTGTGTATTTGGAGGTAGTGAGAAATTTACAACTGAATTATTTGGTGATTTACACAATGAGTCATGGGTTCGCTGTCATTTTAATTTTCTCCTGCGGGCCGAATTTGGCTCCCGGGCCTTGAGTTTGACACATGTGGTTTACATTGTTGGAAAAGTTTTGTGCAGTAAGGCTGAACAATTAATTGCATTTGCGATATTATCGCAACATCATAAAACGCAATTTTTTAATCGCAAAGGCTGCAATTTTTATTTTATTTTTTATTTTTTTTGTCCTGTCTTGTACTGTCCTGTACAAGACTAACTTCTCAGAGAGAAGTTCGTTAGATATGTTGATGAGGTAAAGCCACGGATTTGTTTGATTTATTGTTGTAATCTGTGCTTTAAAGATTAAATACATTTAAAATTGTTTATTATGAAACAGATTGATTCATTCCTTGTGTTAATTGAAAAATACATGATAAGAGGCCCTTGAAAAAATAATCGCATATTAAATCACAATCGCAATATTGAGGGGAAAAAAAATCACAATTAGATTATTTTCCAAAATCGTTCAGCCCTACTGTGGAGTCCCGTCGATGGATTTTCCTTCATTCTTATGGTGATTACTTGTGTGGACTTGATATATGTATATTAGGGATGTAACGATTCACTCAACTCCCGATACGATTCGAATCACGATACTGGGTTCACGATACGATTCTCTCACGATTTATTTTACAAAATGGGACTGTAGACAAATACTCTACTATTTTCTTTTTATTTTTAATTGTCAAAAGAATTCCTTGATAAACTATTCAAAACAATGCAATTTAACTAAAAATAAATCTTGAATGAAATAAATAAAGGAATAATACAAATGAAAATGAAGCCTATTGATTTAAATTCTGGTTCTATAATAAACAATGCAAAACTGCATAATAGTTCTTTTTCTTTTAAAAGTGCAACTGAACATGTATTTTGTGCCTTATCAATTGGACTTTAAAAAAAAAAAAACGTGATTGCACTGATTTACGTCATATTTGTTTGGACCAGCAGAGGGCGCTGGTAACACAGTGGTCGGTTGGCATGCAGATATCTTGCCGTGAAGAAGAGAAGCTATGCTAGCAGACAAAGCTAATAGAAAAACGTGACTTTTACAGATATTCAAGTAATATTACAGATATTCTTTCGGTGCTAAAGGGGTAATGAATCATTTATTAACATATTTAAGAGTAGAAGGCGGCCAGAAAGAAAGTATTAGCAGACTCCGCCCGCAGCCTACACTTGTGGTTAAAAAAAGTACTGCGATTCAATTTTCAGAAAATCGATATCAACCGTGATACCTATGAATCGATTTTTAACTGCCTTACGATTAATCGTTACATCCCTAATACTAATATATATATATATATATATATATATATATATATATATATTTATAACGCTTTAGAACCACAGATGTAGTCCCCAAAGCACTTCACAATATCAGCCCATTCGCGCTCACATTCACACACCAATGGGACTGACATGCAAGGCGCTAGTCGACCAATGGGAGGAATTTAGAGTTCAGTGTCTTGCCCAAGGACATTTCGAACATAGACGGGTATAGACTGGGATCGAACCCCCATTTCTCGACAGCATTTTTGTTGTAGTTTGTTCCTAGTATTCCCTATGATATCACCTCACTCCGCGAGACATTCAATTTCGGCTGGATTCAGATCCTTCTTCTTGAAACCCCGAAACAAACATCCTCCAGTATTTGTGTTGGAAAGTCACTTTGGTAGAGTTTTTGGTGGCCAACAATATGTCTTTATTTGATTGAAAATATATCATATTGTACCGAGCAGCTTTAATGTACATTACATAAGAGGCTATTTTGTGGAATAAAACAGTAAATATTATTGACTTGTGTCCTTTGTTTTGCTCTTGCAGTGGGGTAATAGGCAGTGGACTGGCTGTTTTCACTAAGTACAGAATCCATGACACGTTTCTGTATCGGTACTCGCTCAATGGCTATCCGTACATGGTGAGTTCGGAAAATCAAGATCCTCAAAACTGGGAAAAGGAAGAATTGGGGAAAATATTAGCATTTTTTGTATCAATTAAATTGTGCCCCTTATGAGTTGGGGTGTCCTTTTTCATTTCTGATATGATATATGTTAGGGATGTAACGATGAATTGTAAGGCAGTTAAAAATTGATTCATAGGTATCACAGTTCACGATACTGTGAAAATTTAATTGCAGTACTTTTTTTAAACAGCAGAGATATATCCTCCTCTTGTCCAGAAGTGTTGGCGGCGGGCGGAATCTCCTACTACTCTCTTTCTGGCCGCTTTCTACTCTTAAACATGTTCATAAATGATTTGTTACCCCTTTAGCACTGAAAGAATATCTATAATACTACGTGAATATCTGTAAAAGTCACATTTTTCTATTAGCTCTGTCTGCTAGCATAACATCTCTTCTTCACTGCTAGAATAGCTGCATGCCAACCGACCACTGGGTTTCCAACGCCCTCTAGTGTTTCAAAACAAATATCTGACGTAAATACAGTGAAATTCCTTTTTTTTTTTTTTTTTAAAGTCCAATTGTTAAGGCACAAAATACATGTTCAGTTGCATTTTTAAAAAGAAAAAGAACTATTGTGCAGTTTTGCATTGTTTACTATAGAACCAGAATTTAAATTAATAGGCTTCTTCTTCATATGTATTGTTCCTTTATTTATTTCATTCAAGATTTATTTTTAGTTAAATTGCATTGTTTTGAATGGTTTGTCAAGGGATTCTTTTGACAATGAAAAATAAAAGGAAAATAGTACCGTATTTTCCCCAAAAAAATAAAGGCATATTTTTCATGTGTGTGTATTACAGCCTTGTGTATTGGCCGATACTGATATTGATTCGATGCGATATTGGCGGGAATCATACAGTATGGAGAAAAAAATGATCCCTTTATTATTAACCAATGGGTTACATAGATTATTGTTTTTTAACCTTAAACATTAGAATATTCAATAATTGAAAAGAATAACAAATATAGTTAAAAAAAAAAAAAATTAGAAGATGCTAAAAACAACTTTAATAGAGCCAATAAAACAGAAAAACAAGATTTTTTTTTTTAAAGCGCAAAATAACCAGTAGTTTAACTTAAACAAAAGCACATTCTGCAATTTACGTTCAATTCTGTATCGAACATTTTAGATGCAGGCAGATAGAATCCCATACTTGTTTTTTGCAGGTTTTGGACCAATATTTGATTATCAATGTTGGATCAAGACACCCTTTTTTATATTATAATTATATAATGATATAATAAATATTATATTTGTCATATGTACCATTGCAGACTGTATAGTTCCTTCTTTGTCACTTGAAAACTACTTAATAAAATACCCACACTAATGACAACAGTAGTATTGGTTGTAGTAAAGTTTGCTTTATTCCTTTGGTTATGAAGTTCACATTGTTCGCATAGAATTTGTTTTCAAACACACAAATAGTGTATGAATAATGTTAAATAACGGTTTTCTCTTCAGGCTCATCATGGAGACTGGTTTGGAGGCAAAGCTGTAGGAATGGTCATATTAACAATCGGTGGCCGGACCGCACACGTCTACGTCACACATGTACGCTGTTTGTACATCAGGTTTTTTTCCCCTATTTGTTGGTAAATTATTCTTGCTCATAGATGAGTATGTTGCGCATTTCTTGGTTTTAGTTGCACGCAGAATACTGCAGAGAGAAGGACTCGTACCTACCTCACAGAGTGGTCCAGGCCTGGGAGCTGCAGCAGTTCATTCGGTACTCTGCTTTTAACAATCACACATTTGATTATAATTTGTTTTAAAAAGGGTCCCTTTGATAAATATGGTGCTTCCTGTGTCTTCTAGCCACACATCTGCTGGAGCTGATTTGGTGATTGTTGGTGGCGACCTGAACATGCACCCACAGGACCTCGGCAACAGACTACTGAGGTCTTACACAGCCCTGAAAGACTCTTATTTAGAAACGACACTCTATGCTGTATGTATACACACCAAATAACTTTTTATTTGCATCCACAAGAGTTTATGTGACTGTTTCACTGTTTTTCATTTTTCACTTTTTACTGTATTTATTTTCGATTGCTTTGCACTGTTGCGTTTCCTCTTTTGTATTTAATTTTCATTAATTTCTCAAAAAAAAATGTCACCTCTAATTGGCGTTCATTTGTCACTACCTTCATAATATTTATACATTATTTTAAGATGAAGATAACGTATTTCTTGTGAATTCATGTCCAAGTTTGTTTACATTTTTCAGCTGGGAGTGTGGACCCTGTCATTTTACCCAGTCTAATATGCACTCCCTCTATATAATATGGACCCAAACCCTGCCCTGAAATGATCGCATAATCTTAGCAATTTCAACAACATAACTAAATATGAACAATGAAAACAAAATATACCAGGTAGTGATTTTTTTTAATTTATTATAGATAAACTCCTGAGTTATAACTGGTTCAAAGTGCATGTTCTTCAAAAAGGGGCCAGGAATGTGACATAAATATGGCATTGTTTGTGATTGATCTCCGTATAACTGTAAAAATGTCAAATGCAGTTTTGGGATACCAGTTTATATGTCGGTGCACACTGCGCGCAAGAGACAGTGGATCTTTTTACATAATTCAAGTATAAAATATAAGGATAATCTGTGTTCTTGTGCAGAAAAAGTATTGATTCAATAATAGTGGATGCTCCAAACCTGTCCAGCAGAGGACAGCACACAGCCTGCAGCGCACCACTCACTGCTCCAGCTATTAATTATGACGTCAGTATAGACTGTTCACACTGCAGTCGCATGGCAAAAGATCGGATAGGTTTTGGATTTAGGACTACATATCCAAGTTACCTGGGTCGCATTTGAAAAAATCAGATTTGGGTCGTTCAGACTGCCATAAAAAGATCAGATACAGGTCGCAAAGGGGCAAAAAAACTGGATTTGAGCGTTAAGTCTTACAGTGTGAACATAAAGTGCCTTTATTAGACACTTTGACTTAGTCGTGGTCCATGTTCTGTGGCACAGGATGTGACCCCCCCTTATATAAAAGGTACAAAAAAGACGGGGTCTAAATTTTGCTGCGGGTTCATTTAATATTTTACACTGACCCTGATAACAATTGCATGCACACAATCAATCCATCAATTAATCCTTAATTGTCATTGTCATATAAATACTGTATCACAACAACATTTTGTTCAAAACATACATACACATTGCATAGCAACAGATGTAATAAACAAAAATGTACACTAATATTTAGGTAATTTATTTGTGCTCCCAGGAAAAAGAGTGTTTTGAAGCACTTAATTTTATTTAAGTAATTTACTACATTTGATCATCAGTGCATGTACCTTGATTGAAGTTGTTGTGTTTCCTGCTGCAGGGGTGTGAGGATGGAGTGACTCTGATCGCTAACAATCCGTTCATCAATAAAAAGGAGCTTGGCCCTTTTAAGACGGGAATTCGTATCGACTACATTCTATTCAAAGTAGGTGACAGCGCAGAGTTCTTAACATTTGTTTCTCTCCGTGTCCACAATAGTACACATCGTCATCATTGTATCAACATTGTACCATTTTTCTTCTTTTCATAAGGGTTCTTCCAAAATTGACATTCATTGCGATGCAATGTCCGTCACGAAAGGAAGCGTCCCCAATCATCCTTTCCCGTACTCTGACCACGAGGCGCTCACGTCCACCCTGAGGCTAAAGTCTCATCAGCCAGATGAGAGTGGGGGGGACAAAGAAACTAAGCATCAGGATTTCACCAAAGGTTAGTTTTGCTAATTTCTCAGTTATTGCTCTTTACAGTGTGTAGACGCATTTATTAGATCTGCATTGCACAGATTTCCTGCGGACATCACAGGACAAACACAACGAGGTTAATAGTAACATTCCCACTTCCACCAGGTTATTTAAGGAGCCAGTGTAGCATGTGTCGAAGATTAAAAATGGTTAGAAACTGTAATGCCTGTTGTAGCTGGTGTTTGGTTGACCTCCAAATTCCTAAGGAGCTTAGCTTTGTTGTTCACTGAAATAAAACACATTTTGTTAATCAAACACATAGGGCCTATACTACGAATTTCCAAAATGGTAGTATTTTACTATTTATTTAAATGTCTACGATTACAATATATTACAGAAGAAATAAGGATGTGATACTAGTAAAATAAAAACCAATTAACCTTAAGGTAAACTTTTAGGCATTTTAAAGTGTTTCCTTATTTTTCCTGACGATGTCCTCTTAACTGTATACAAATTTAAACTCTATCCTAATCAATAGGGTAAAATAATACGAAGGAGACTTCGTTCTTCATTGCTGAGCGCCCTAACAGCTCTTCTGTTCTGTTCCCAGAGAAGCTGGCAGAGTTGGTTAACATAGTGACTGAGGCGCGTACAGAAGTGAAAGTAGGCCTTCACTGCACTGAGAGGATGCGCTACACAGCAGCACGTACCGGGGTGATGGGCCTGGCTCTGCTGCTGCTGCAGCTGGCCATAGCTGCAGTGCCCTGGTTGGCTCTGGGAGCGGAGCAGCCTTTCCCTAAAACCTCCTTCTACCTCCTGGCCCTGCTGTGCTTCGCCATCCTGCTCACCACCTCCCTGCTCTACGTGTTTTACACCATCGAGCTGAAGTGTCTGCAGGGGGCCGAGGACCAGATGAGGCTGTGTGTGGGGCATCTGCAGGAGAGGCTCCGGGGGTTTCCTTTGGCTCAGCCTCACAATGTCCTGCAGTGCCCTCTACCCTGAGGTATAATAACACTGCTGTGAGGTAAATCAGAAGAAGCTTTTAGAAAAAAAAAAATACATATACTGTATATTCAAGACTGATTTAAAGTGATCTGAATGTGATCTGTATCTGGGAACTAGACTAAAGAATGTATGAGAACTGTGGGCATTTCTGAAAGCAGTGCAGGACACAGGCTTTGACATGTAGTAGCTGCTAGATCAGGTGTCAAACTCAAGGTCCGGGGGCCAAATCCAGCCCTTTAAAACAACAAAAATACACAAAATGACTCAAAATAATATACAAAATTACAGAAAATGAAAAACACCAACAAATAACTGCGCAAACCCACAGTACTAACAAACAAGCAAAACGACAACCAGAAATACACAAACATTACTCCAAAAAATGCAAAATGACAGCACAAATACACAGTATGACTCCAAATAACATATGTTACAGGAAAAATACACAAAAGGACAATAGAAATGCACAAAAAGCACACAAATTTACTATAAAAACTCTTGTTGTTTCCTGTGTTAATGCTCAGATTGGTCATTATTCTAAATGCTGACATGAATGTTGATAATGTGGCCCATTGATCAAACAAACACATTATCGTGGCCCCTGCATACTATTATTTCATTTATATATGGAAATGCAAAGTAACAGTAATCTTGAAATTGTTCGATTTCCAATCTCTGCGGCCCACTTGAGACCAAACTTATCCCTATTTGGCCCCTGAACTAAAATGAGTTTGACACCTGTTATTATTATTATTATTATTTAACATTTGTGCAAAGGGTAAAATCTAGCACACAGGTGTTAAACTCATTTTAGTTCAGGGTAATAATAATTATTATTATTCTTATTATTATTATTACAAATACTGTGGAACCACTCACCCCAGAGCTCATAAATATATAGTAAATAAATATAAAATCTCATCCAGATATCATGTTTGTTTCAGAGGTTTTGAAGATTTACATGTGTCAAAATCATGGCCCAGGGGCCAAATCCGGCCCTTTTTCAGCATCCAATTCGGCCCGCAGGAGAAAATAAAAATTACATAGAAAACATGAATCATTGTGTAAATGAAACTCAACACTCCCGGTGCTTATATCTATCTATAAATCAATCAATCAATCAAACTTAGTTATATAGCACCTTTCTTACAAAGTCAATTGTAGATCAAAGTGTTTCACATAAATGTGCTTACAGTATGTGATTGACAAAAGTTAAAAAAAATGAACGGTTTGAATAAGCAGACAGAAAACAAAGCAGAGAAGGGAACAATTGCTAAAATTGAAAACATTGATATTAGCATTAAAAAAAAAGTAATAACCCTAAAAATGGACATAAAGGACTACATACAAGTCATGATATGGCAAGACTGCAGTCATTTAATGTTTAACTGTTGGAAAAACTCCAAATTCGTACAAAATCCTTAAATTTTCCTCAAATTATTACACAATATTTCCCTTTATTAAATTGAAACTGGTCACAAAATCTAGGAAATTTAAAGTAAAGATTATGCTGGGATGGATATATATCACTTATATTGGATATTGTTTGTTTCTTACATATGTATATGTAGAAGTGCAATCTAGGGCACAATAATGCTGAAATTACTCGTTTTCCCACATAAAATCTGTGGCCCTCGTGAGATCAAAGTGCTCCGTATTTGGCCCCTGAACTAAAATGTGTTTGACACCCCTGCTGTACGGTAACTCATTGCTGTGTTTATGTTGAACTGAAAACAAACGTTTTAAAAGCTGAAGGTTGTGTTAATGAGTCTGTGTCACACATTTCATTTAATGAAGGATTTTATATACGAATTTTAAAAAAGGTGCACATTTGAGTAGTTTTAGTAAATGTTTAAAACCACCTACACTCCTGTTTCTTAAGCTGATCTTAGTTTTTATTGCATTTAAACATCAGATTATTTTTGTATAAATTACTACAATGAACCAAATGAAATTATAGAGAAAGCATACGTACTTAATTTATCAAGTAGATCTTAACCTAGCAAGTACTGTCTGAATAATATGTTAAGGTTTCATTAGAAGAATACCTCTGCCTCTGAAGAATACTGGCAGTTAGCAGTTAAAGCATGTCAGGAGGTCACAGTAAATTTTCCTGAAAAACAGTTTGTCTGAATAAATAAAACCTTAACATATTAGATCTTAACATTTCAATAATGCAAGACGACTACCTTTGAAAATAGCGTGTGATTCTGTGTTTTGTTTGAAAAGTGTAACAAATGCTTATTTACATTTACACTCCCTGTCACTTAAATATTTAAGGTTTATAAATGTGTTTCACTGAAAATTCATTCCAAATGAAGACTTGTAATGGCCTTGGTTGTCATAGAAATAAAGCTGTTGTTGGGCTGATACTTGCCAACTACTGTGAGTTATTATTTTTATCTCAGGGTTCACCAACACGGTGCCCGCGGGCCCCAGGTAGCCCGCATGGACCATGTGAGAGCCCCTAATACATATGACAGGTGTAATTAGTACTTAGTGGAGTTAAATACTGCTGATAAAGTTTTAGCATTAAATTTACCATCTTTAAATGTTTATTTTCACTGAAACATTGGGGCAAATATTTTTCAGTGTTGCAGATTTGGTGCATAACCAATGGTATGTTATATATCAGTGTTTCTCAAATGGGGGTACGTTCACCCACTACAGGGGGTTCTTGAGAGAGAGAGAGAAAGAAATTAAAGTGTCATTGTTGGGAATGATAAAAACTATAGAAATAACTATCCAGGAGCCACTAAATCAGTCTTTTTCAACCTTGGGGTCAGAACTCCATGTGGGGTCACCTGAAATTTCTGAAAAGTTAAAATAGATTTTTGAAATGTTTTAATTATTACTCTTTTTTATTATTAAAACTCTTAAACAACTGTATTTCTATACTTTCACTTTGTAAAATATGAAACTAGTGCAACTAAAATGCAGTAAAAAATGTATATATATACTGTATATATATATATATATATATATATATATATATATATATATATATATATATAATCTGAGCTCAAACATGATCAAAAATGATTTCTAGAAAGAAAAAATGTCTTTGGGGTCATCAGAAATTCTTGATATCAAAATGGGGTCACGATCCAAAAAAGATTTGGAACCACTGTGTAAAATACAGTTTCTTTCCCCTTATTTACATCATGAGATTAAAATGTGTTATCGTCACTCATTCATTGCATCATTATGCTCTATAGTTTCTGAGTAAAATCTTGTAGTCAGACAAACGGGGGTACTTGGATTCAGAAATAAGAAAAAGGCGGTACTGGAGCTAAAAAGGTTTGAGATACATTGCTATTATATATAATATGATGTATTTTCAAAAACTCAAGGTGGAGTTTTATAAAAAATTAAAATTACACAATTGTGTAATTTTACATGATTAGTTAAACGTCGTTTGTGGCATTAACAGTCTTTCTTCTCCTCCTCACCTCACAGAAATAGTTCATTTAAGGTAATAGTCCATTGTTTTGTCCACCTGCTGCGTCACATTGGGTCACAAATACGTCAGATCATCCCATAAAGGTGATACAAGGTGGTGTAACAGCTACTAAAAATGGAACTGATTGTGACTGCTCACGCTGCACTGCAGGGAAGTAAACTCAACTATCAGCTGAGTCAGCGGTTTCAAACACTCACATGAGCAACTACATTGCTTACTTTTCCTATTCACCTTTTCTGATCACAAGACTAGTCCATTTAAGACGAAAAATCCATTGCTTTGTCCGACTGCTGCGTTGCATTGGGTCACAAACACATCAAATCATCCCATAAAGGTGATACGAGGTTGTGTAACAGCTACTAAAAGTGAAACTGATTGTGAGTGCTTTTCGGTTTATCTATATACTGGATTATCCTTACACTGAATGCAAATACATTAACTGTAATATCAAACCTGCTGTCGCTATGTTTGTTTTATCTGTGAGGTAGTTTGAGAGGGAGGAGCCAGGATTGTCAGAAGCAGGAGTTTCCGTGATGTGACGTCACAACGCGAGAAAAATCCAAACCTGCCCGTTTGGAGCTGACTTTTTAACAAAATGTGGAATAACAAGGGAGGGAGGAAACACAACTATTTCAATGTTGATTCTCTTAATGAGGCTAAACTAAGAGATGTATCACTGTAGCAAAACCATTATGAAGTGATGTTTAAATAATACTGCCCCTTTAAGTTACTGCGAGTCTTCCTTTTTATTAAAGTGAAACCGTGAAACGTTAGTATTTAAGAAGTGCTTTTCTAACTGGTAGCCCTTCAGACTATACAGTCAGTAGGTAGAAAAGTGAATGAGCCCTGTTTTTAGCTGATCCTCAATGATGTTCACATGTTGACCAGCAGAGGGCACTGTGAGACAGTTATTCTCCTCTGTAGCCAAATCTCATTTTTCTTTTGCATTATAATATCAATGATCTGAAGTTACCAGCTGGTACTTGTACACCCGGAGGTGGAAGAACTGATGGGTGTGGAGCATTATTATTTCCTCCTTTTTTCCCCCAGCAAAAACAAACAGATATAAGACTTTCATAATCCAGCACCTGTTGAGCTGGGACACACACACACACACACACATAATTCTCTGTAGTGACAGTAAGAGCTGATAAACACACACATTGTTATTTATATATATATAACACACCTGTTTTATCTTTCACTGTTTTTCATTTTTTTTTCTTTTTTTTTCTTTTTTTTTTTTTACAAAATCACAATAAATACCTATACTAGTAAATTGGTAGTAGTAGTAGTATTTTTTTATTCGGTCCTTTCATTCCATTAAACAAAACATTTCCATAATTTTGTGCACAGCTCTTTAGACTGAAGTTCATACTTATTATGCGTAACCCTGTTAACAAACTTCCACAAAAAAGCTTTAAATTCTTAGATAGGTACCAAATATGTAGTAACTTAGCATAAATGCACTCACTTTATTTAATTATTCGTGTCAAAATAGCCCTCAGTTTGTCTGGGCGTCAGGCTCTAAGATGAAACTAGAATCTCTCCCACTTTCTTGATTTTTTTCCTGTCTTCTCTCAATATTATTATAATGTAATTTTTTTATATCTAAATATATTGTTTCTTTCCCTCCAAGTATTTGTCTGTTTGAACTTGTTATTGTCTCCTCCCCTCATAATTATTATAATATCACACACACATGCACACACACTTATAGTATTAGTATATACTGTCTATGGTAACCTGTCAGCATTTTTTCCCCTTTCCTCGTGTATGTGGCAAAAAAAAAAAAAAGTGTCAGAATATAATGTAATGCGACTGTCTGCTGTTAAGAAAAAAATCTTTAAAATTACTCGTCTAAATGTTCTGCCCTATTTTATTTATATTAAATTGCTGTATGAGATTTCAAAGTGTTTCCATGTTTATTTCTACTATAATATTCATGCAAACCTTGCCCGATGATGCCCATTTAATGAAATATCATGGTGTGGAATCCAGTCTTACCTAAAATGTACAGTTTTTACCAAGATTCATCTAAATTGTTTAAGAAACTGAACCATTGTTCATAATTAATTGTATAAAATGTTGCTAATTTCAGTATAAATTATTGATGTTTAGGTTAAAAATGAATGTAAATATTCCAGATTAAATCTAACTGATGATCAGATATAGTATTTTAGTTATTGTTGTTAGTGATGCTACTTTTCTATTAATACACATTAGTCTTTGAGGGTATTTAGACTTAATTTAATGTTCAAATGCATCCAAATTTTTTTTTTAATTGAATTAACAGGTTTTTAGTGATTCCGTATATGAATTGGCTGCAAATCACAAAAGGCAAAAATATTTGGAAATGTGGTCAATTGATAAAAACTGGACAAAAATGTTCCCTAAACACGAAATCTACTCAGAAGTAATTTAAGTAATTTTCACAGATTGTGACGGTTTGGTGTTAAAGGTTGAGACTTGAGGAGATCCCTGACAGGCAGAAAAACAAAAATAAAAAAGATGCATTCTGCAATCGGGCCAGTGTTTAATCCTTTATGCACGCATGTATCATTGAATATTTGCTATGATTCGTTTTTCCTTTCTTTCAACCACATGTGGGAGATACTGATCCCTGCATTAGTGGGAACATCACACACACAGTGCTGTGGTTTTAGAAATGCTCTGATCCAAGTTACAGCCATACTCCTGTTTTAATTGGGATGTTTGTGCAGTGTGAATAAATGGGTCAATGGGGTTATTTTTTTTGACCAGTTTGCCACAAATTTTAAGTGGGAAAACCAGTTGTTTCAAAAATAACTGTTCCCTAGTCTGCACTTCTATGTATAAATAATAATATAAATAATAATATGTTAATATGTAAATAATAGCAGTAAACGACAGAAATCAGTCCCTGCAGAAACTTCACTTTAAATGTTCTTGATTTTGTGAGAAAGGCGGGTCACATCTTATTGTGGTGTTGCTTTGGCAGAGATGTAATCTTATCATTGTAAAGTTGCACATGATAAAATAAACAGCAACTTTTTGCAACATTTAGCAACAAACCACATTTAAAAAACTGTTTGTGAATTGTTTTATGCTACTTTTGACCAGATTTACAGCAATATTTGTGATTTTTTTTTTTCTTCTTGTAAAAATATCATGTGAAATCTAAATCTAAATATTAAATCTAAATGTCATTGCACAATCTTAGATCTTGGAAGCTAAGCAAGTCTGGGCCTGGTTAGTATTTGGATGGGAGACCGCTGAGATTCCCAGATGCCACAGTGGGGGACAGTGGCATCTGATCTGTCATTGCGTCCTTGGGCAAGGCACTTCACCCACATTGCCTAGTATGAATCTAGTGTGTGAGTGAGTGTCGGTGGTGGTTGGAGTGGCCGATGGCGCACTATGTTAGCCTTGCTTCCGTCAGTCTGCCCCAGAGCAGCTGTGGCTACAATAGTAGCTTACCACCACTAAGTGTGGAGTGAAAGAATAATCCCTTAATTCTGTTGTGTCCTAAAAAGCGCTATATGAAATTGATGTATTATTATTAAGTCTAAATCTAAATGTTACATATGTAATTTAAATGTTTGATGTAAATCTTAAATTTTGCATCTGTGAGCTTTTATTTTGGTACTTTCAGTGAATTTGCATATCAGCTAAATATTTAGTTTAACATTTAGATTTAGTATTTAACATTTAACATTTACATTTAACATTTACATTTAACATTTACATTTTAAATTCAGCATTTGATTTAGATTTAGATTAAACGTTTAGATTTAAATGTAGCACTTAGATTTAACATTTTTCATTTAGATTTAATATTTAACCTTTAGATTCAACATTGACATTATATATATATATATATATATATTTTAAATATCATACATTTCACAAATGTTGCTGTTAATCTGGTCAAAACTAATGTAAAAAAAAATAAAAAAATCACATGTTTTTTAAACGTGGTTTGTTGATAGCTGTTGCAAAAGGTTGCTGTTTATTTAGCATACGCACCTTTACGACCAGCTCACGCACATGGGGATGTAAATACATGATGTTATACATGTAAAACATGTGTTTTTATTCTCCCAGCCAATCACAGCAGCCCTGTGAACCACGTGTCTGCAGAATGTGAGTGTGTTGACAGATGAGAAAGCCATAGTCAGTCCTCCTAAGCTCAGTGAGAGTCTGGTCCTGCAGGTGTGGTCTGACCTGTCTGTGCTGGGCAAGGTGCGCGTTTATGACCTTTGATCGGATCTGAACTGATCTGATCTGATCTGCGCACCTGTGGCTGTAGCTGTGCGACTTTCTGCTTCGGATGTTATTGAGCCACTGGGACGCATTTTTTCGCTGAGAAAAATGGCGAATAATTATCATCTAAAGTCGGTGATCGCCATCGGGAACGTGGACGATACGTCGCTGGCGCTGCCGTCCGATAATCGTCAAAGAAACGCATCGCAGCGCGTGCTGGAACAAGTGGAGACCATGAGGAGGACCAGGACCAAGTCCAGCTCCAGGAATGGATCCACGTCTCTGTCCCCAACAAGTAAGAAAGTATAGGAACATTTTAAAACACGTCAAAGCAAAATATTATAATCAGCATCGAACATAACACGATTATTATTATTATTATTGTTATTGTTATTATTATTATTATTAGTGGAGACCATGAGGAGGACCAGGACCAAGTCCAGCTCCAGGAATGGATGCACGTCTCTGTCCCCAACAAGTAAGAAAGTATAGGAACATTTTAAAACACGTCAAAGCAAAATATTATAATCAGCATCTAACATAACACGATTATTATTATTATTATTATTATTATTATTATTATACATCCATCCATTTTCAGACTTGCTTGTTCCTGTTTTTCAGGGTTGCGGGGTATTATTATTATTATTATTATTATTATTATTATTATTATTACACGTACCCCCATTTGAGAAACAATGACCTTGAGTTTAGAAGCAGATAAAAACATTTTTTACCATAATTTCACATTGAAATTCTGGTTAGATTCTGTATTATTATTATTATTATTATTATTATTATTATTATTATTATTATTATTACTATTACACGTACCCGCTTCTGAGAAACACTGACCTAGAGTTAGTTTCACAGTGCAATTCTTGTTAGATTATTATTTTTATTATTACTGATTTCAGACATAATTGACTGAATTAATATATTTTGTATGTATGACTGTATTACCGAGACCAGAGGTGTCAAATTCATTTTAGTTCTGGGGTCAAATATGCAGCAGTTTGATCTCATGTGGGTCACAGATTTGAGTTTATGTAATGAAAACAAGTCATTTCAACATTATTGTGCCCGAGTTATCACTTCTACGTATACATGAAATACAAAATATGTAAGAAAGTGACAATATCCAAGCAATAAGTGATAAATATCATTCCCAACAATTTTGTGACCGATTTCTATTTAATTAGGAGGAAATATATCGTATTTTGAAGAAAATTTAAGGATTTTGTCTGAGTTTTTTCAACTGTTAAATAAGAAAAAATGATTGCAATCATGCGATATAAGCACCGGGAAAACTGCAAGCCTCTGAAAATATGAATTTTCACAGTGATTCATACTTTCTGCTCTGAGCCGAATCGGAATTTGACACATGTGACCCAGAGTTTGGAAGCACAATAACAATTTTTTTTACCATAGTTTAACAGTGCGATTCTGGTTAGATTATGGATTATTATTTATTTATTTATTCATTTTTTTTTAAAAAGGACAAGCAATCAACATAAAACACTCCCTGTGATACTTATTCAAATATGTAAAACGCTGAACAGATGTTTTGTTATACAAATAGTAGCCTAATGTATTGGATTGCATGTCTAACTCAATTATTATTGTTTTTTTGTTTTGTTTTTTGTTTTAACTTTTGCAATGAAATTGAGACTATTTTGTGATTTCCCCCCCCCACCCCCACCCCCACCCCTCAGGTTAACAATGCTTCCATTTATCTATGGTTATTGTGGGAAAAGGAATATCAGTGGATCAGTTGCTCAAAGTCAGATTATTCTAGAAAATCTAAACCCAAACTCTTACCAAAAAATGTAATTGTTAAAAAAGTGGCCACGGGCGGATGGTGGCAGATGTTTAAATGAGTTTAAAGTTCAAAGTTCCTCAGATTCAAATTATTACCGAACCCGTACAGAAATGAGTGATAAACTCTGGAATTATGCAGAGTTTTGCAAAAAAAAAAAAAAAGAAAGAAACGAAGCAACGGCGACAAACTCAATTTTCTGTTCTTGTCAGTTAAAACACGCTGAGCCGTCACAATTCGAATTTGTCATTTTGATTTTAAACTCTTATTTTGTGGCATAACTGCATAAAGGTTGTTCTATCAAAGCTATAAAGATTTAATGAATGTTATGTTTTTTTTTCATATAATAAAGAAGTTCAAGCACGTTCGTAATTATGCACAGTCAATAAATGTGCTTTTCTCTCATCATATTGCAGAGATACTTAAACTGGTACAACTTTAGTTAAAAAAAATTAAAAAATGCCCCTGTTTTCATTTCCAATGCAATATTCAGCTTTTATTCAATGACTATCTCTTTCACAAATGCAAAGCACAAATTCAAGCTTACTCTTTATCACTATTTACAAAACGCCTTCTTCCAATCAGCCTGTATCCATAAATGATTACATATACGTATACAGTACACACATGTGAGTGTAAAGATCATAACAGTTACCTGGATAGACTTACTACCATTTCACTGATTAATGATTGACCCACAGGCAGCAGATAATACACACTATAAAACGGAATGTTTGCCTTGTAATGCACGGAGCTGTGACTAAACCTATATAATAAGAATATAGCATTAGAAAATGATTTAAAGTTATCTTTTAAAAATCCGACCATACTTCTATCTATAGTAGCACATATGGGCAGTTTAATTATTAGCAGCACTACACTGAACAACAGCCTTAATGTTTATTTGGAGACATAAAGGCAATAAACCACTGACTGTAAAACTGGTTTACACATGATAACAACTGATTATTATTATTTTTTCTTTCTTTCTTCATCCCACAGGTCCAACCATTGATTCAGTCTTTTTTGAGACCGTGAAGTCGCCTCCAGTTGTTTCTAATGGAGGACCTTTCCTTGGAAACGGCCTCGCCAAATCTGTGAGCTTTTACACGATCATCTTTTGGTTACAAAGGTTTATTTTACTTTACTGTATTTTAACTAATAATATTAACCTGGCTTTACTCATTTAACATCTTCCTATAAAAATGAGTTAAAAAAACCAACACATTTATCATGTGCATGTTCCATAGAATTAAACCAGGGAAATTGCAGACGCTATTTTATTTTGCACCCACACATATACAAAAATATTGTCATTCTAAATCAGAGGTGTCAAACACATTTTAGTTCTGGGGCCAAATACAGAGCTGTTTGTCTCAAGAGGGCCACAGATTTTTTTAAGTAATTTCCACATTATTGTTGCCCTAGTTTGTACATGTACGCATAACTAAAATACAAAATATGTAAGAAACCGACAATATCCAAGCAATAAGTGATAAATATCAATCCCAACAGGATCTTTACTTTAAATTTCCTAGATTTTTGACCGATTTCCATTTAATTAAGGACATTTTTTGTAATAATTTGAGGAAATTTTAAAAGATTTTCAACAGTTTAACGTTAAAAACGATGCAATCATGCAATATAAGCACAGGGAAAATGTGTGAGCCCCTGCAAATATTGTTGAGTTTCATTTACACAATGATTCATGTTTTTTCTGTCATTTTTTCTTTCTCCTGTGGACCAAATTGGATGCTCCAATGGGCCGAATTTGGCCCCCGGTCTTTGAGTTTGACAAGTCTTCTAAATGTGTCCCAAAATGAGCAAAAAATAAAGATAAAATATCATTAAAATTTATGAAATCTACTATTTGTTTGAGACACTTTATTTGTCATACCTCTCCTTGATTTATTATATAATTTATTGATTGACATGTTGCTTTTGATTATTAAAACAAAACAATTAAAATGGAAAATAAAACAATTTTAACATATGACAGACTACATGCTTTCTTTTTCTACTTAAATACACATTGTGCGTTGCATCGTATGAAGCAGTAATTCTCAACTGGTGGGTCGGGACCCAAAAGTGGATTTGTACTGGGTGGGTCGCAGACAGCTGCTTAAGAATAAATAAAAAGGTAATGTCTCTCTTTTTGTCTTTTTGGACTTGTCTTTTATTTTGAAAGAATCTTTTCTTTTGACAGGCATGCTGTGAAATGCATGCTGCGCAGGAAAAAATGTAGATTTATGTTTTTAAAAAGATTATACAGTATATGTGTGTTTTCAACAGCTATTTTTGAAAAGCTAAATTTGGTTAGTTGAATTCTTTAAAAAAAAAAAAAAAAGAATTGCGTCACAATTTCATGACTGTGGAAAAATGTGGGTCCCAGGGTGAGACCAGTTGAGAACCCCAGTATATAGCCATGAAACAGGTGAAAATGACTGGTTTATTACACAGTATGTAAAAAAACAAAACAAAAAAAACCTAATAGTTGATTACTTTCTTACCTGGTTTGACTTTTGTCAATAACAAATACTTCAAGGTTTCTCATTAGTTGACATCAAAACTCATGTCCAACAATTTGTTTAGAAAAGTTCATGATGTTCTGCATTGTGTGAAACCTTGTTGTCTCTCATAATCGTTACTGATAACACTAACACTAAGTATCATTTTTCTCCTCAGTCTTTCACAGACAGAAGCATCTTCAGACGATCAACAAACGCCTCCAAAGGATCGTCAGTGAAAAGGAACACCATCGGTTCTGCTTATTTCTACGACAAGAGTTATCCACTCTTCAGCGCCATGACGCTGGGACAAGCCAACACCAGCCGTAGTGAGCCTGAGTTGCAGTGGCAACGTTCCATCGTCAAAAGCACCGCCCCACCTCGGCGGGCGGCCACCAGCAAAAGAATTTACCGAGCCCAACGTTCCAACAGCCAGTTCATTACCAACGCCATTGGTGGACAGATTCAACCAAAGTCTCCCTCCTTCACTAAACCTCCACCCCTGTTTCAACCTCCACCCCCCCTCGCTCATCCTCCACCCCTGTTTCAACCTCCACACCCCCTCGCTCATCCTCCACCCCCACTGTACCATCCTCCACCCCTGTTTCAATGTCCACCCCCCCTCACTCATCCTGCACCCCCACTGACCCATCCTCCACGTGCATACGCTGCCAATGGGGGTCAGTTCAAGTCAACCAGCCAAGTTAAATCCATTAAAACAGAAGTGGCTAAAACCAAAGCATTGAAGCTCATCACAGCAGAGAGTCAATCAAAAACAGATTCAGGGTGAGTTCGCCCTAACGCAGTGGTTCTCTAACTGCTTTAGCCAACAAAGAATTGAACTTAATGTTAGTATGTGCATGCGATTGTTGCCAATACCAATTGTAAATGGACAAGGGGTGAGTATTGGCAAGGACGTTGCAATACGAAAAGTATCACGATACGATATTATCACAATATCGCGATACATTGCGATATTCTACCCAGTTACTATCAAAATTAAACGTAGCGATTAAAAATCAAGTTGCTGTATATGTTCATCAGAAGATATTGATCATTCAGAGGACAAATTCAATCAAAACTGTTTGCTTCAAAACATCCTATTTATGATTTATTGTTAGTGTTTTTGCACATTTTCACTGAAAAAAAAATTAAAATGTGGTGTTACACACTGCCATCATAAAATAAAGTGCAACAAGTTTCTTTTCACTGAAACTACTGTGTAGAAGTCTCAAAGTAATTATTAATTATATATATATATATTAAATCGATTTAAAATCGGCACTCAAAAAATCACGATATATTGTGAAATATATATATATATATATTTTTTCACACCCCTAAAATGGTCCCCCTTATTAATTAGGTCTGAATCAGTCTTATCTGATGTTTTAAGCGTCCATTATTGAACTTTCTTGTAAGGCAGCAGCTTTGTCACATTTAATTCGTCCAGTGTCGACACATTGTCAGGTCGGCCTTCCAATTCTGCACATTTTGAAAATAATAAACAACATTTATCTCCGAAATTATTCACATAATAATGAAATGTGTCGCCTCAAAAATTCAATATGTACGCAAAAGTAACTATTTTATGACAATGTTTGACAAAAAAAAAAAAAACTTTAGAAACTCATCACTCTTCTTTATTTCAGGCACAATGTCACAGTGTGTGTGCTTGTACATGTGTGTGCTTGTTTTTGCCCTTTAACCATCCTGTGCTAATACACGCATGTCGTAAAAACAAAGCTTTTTTTTATTTTTGCATTTCACAGGGTCAATGGAAGCAGTGGAGTTGCTGATATCACAATGAAGGAGGCTGTGGAGTATCTCTCCAACAAGGATGAGACCTACCAGCACTGCGGCGCCTCTTACATCCAACACCAGACTTATGTCGACGAGGCGGCCAAAGAAGAGGTGCTTTTTATATCATTTTCACATAATACCATAATCTTAAAGTTTGTCTTTAGAAGATTTAGATGAATAAATCATCTGGAATGGCTTTCAAGGAAAAACCAAAAAAATCTAATTGGCCAAAAGTTTGGTTAGCTGGAATTTGACAATCTGAAGCTGGATTAACACAAGCAGATAATGAGCTAACGGTGCATGATGTCACGTTAGCTTGATAGCGGAAGAAGGTGATTGATGGCAACGAGAAGCAGAAGACACAATTTTAAAAGACTGACCTGAGTTATTAGAGATTGCTGCTATAAATTAATTTACTTTGCTGTGTTTAAGCTGGTTTGCTAAGTATTTGCCTGATTTATTATTGTAGTCAAAGTTTTTGTATCTGAATTGCTGCAAAGTACAATCTGTTTTTTTTTTTTTTTCTGTAGATAAGATGTTATCCCGATTAAGTTTTGTATTTTTGAGTGTATTCCAGAGTAGTTCAGTCGGATCTGGTGCGAAAGACACATTTTTTGACGTACAAAGAAGCTAATTTGCTACGACTAAAGAAGCTAAGAAGTTAAAATACAAGGTCAGGTGAAAAACAGAGAGGAACTGATCTTCCTCTGTAAGATCATCAACTAAATCGACTGAACGGGTGAAGACGGTGCGTTGATTTCTAGGACATTGTGGATAGTGAAAATGCTGAGTGGCTAGTAACTCTGGGAAACCACTAGCCTCAGTGGCTGGTTAACGTGTTTGAAATCGTACTACAGGTCTACTATATACTATTAGTATGATTAGGATGATGAGTGTTCCCACTGAAGTACACTTCCAAGTTTCCCAAGATGTATTTTGAACCTACAACGACAAAAACCTGAAGCACACTGAGGTTAAATAAACCTTTGAAAGTTCTGAAAGTATTTCAAGTGAGAAAGTGATCAAGTAGAATATCAACAATTTGTCATTTAATCCGTCAAACTCACGGAAACACATTCTATGCCAACGTTTTTCGGAGATTTTCGGAGACCCGCCCATTGTGCTACTGACAAAACTTCCAGTTGACTTCAAAACAAGAGCCCGACTTTACAAAAGCATTGAAAAAGTAATAGAGAGATAAAAGAGATGCTTTTGTTTTGAAAAAGGAATCTTTGATTTTTAGCTTGAAGCCGGTCCCAGGACTATTTTACTTTCCACTCACAATGCATTATGGGTCGGTTGAGTATGAGTAGTGTGTCTACTAGATATAGTATACATTCGGGTATTGCTCTCTAATGTGAACGCACTACATACCGTAATTTCCGGGCTATAAAGCGCACCGTTTTATTGGCCGCATTACAATAATTTGACAAGTTTCTAAGAAAAATCCACACAAATGCCGCAGCCTAACATAGGCCGCACTTGATTGGCTGATAAGGGTGCCCTCGGCCAATCAGAATGGGCAGGTAGGCGGGCTGCTGCACTCAAGTTAGGTTTCACGGAAATGTCCGTGTTTCAACTGATAAATTTCCTTTACTACATGACGTTTCCTCCTCACTGCCCAACGTCTACGTATCAGTACATTTACAGCTGTTTATGGTCACTTTTTACTGGAACCAGACTGATACACCGCTTCGTACGCTCTTCTTACCGTGAACTACTGCGGCGCGATCACAGCGAGTCGGACTCTGAGTCAGAATACGGACGCGATCGCTTCTGAACAAATACAATATGGTGATTTATAAACTTCTTGCTGTTATGCTACTATTACAAACTGGCTAACTTTTACTGTAGACGGAGCGGAGATCAGAACAGTTCAGAACTGTTCTGATCTCCGCTCCGTCTGTCCGTCCTCCTTAAGGAAGTGTCTCCATCAGCCTCAGAGTCCAGAGCACCCATTAATCCTGAACAAACCTAAGGTGGTGATTTAACAACTTTATGCTGTTTATTCTTCTATTACAAACTGGCTGATCCACGCTGCTGCTGCATCATGACAAAATGAGTGATCAGAATGATTATGTGCGAGCGCCAACGATTTAATGTGAACTATTTCATTGTTCCACCTGGTCTGATGTGACGGAGCTGAATTTTGTGGTGAAATGAAGCTTATAAACCCGGGAAAAATCCACAATTTAGCCGCGTCACACTTCACAGCGTGAGAAAAAAGTAGCGGCTTATAGTCCGCAAATTACGGTACACATTGTGACGTCAGACTTAGAGTAGAGTAGTATGACATTTCGATGCCCTGATTAGTATATACATATTTAAGTCAAGTCACTGGAATAAATAAAGAGAAAATTGAAATGATAAAGTAACATGGCACTCAGGACACACCCTGAGCATGTTTGTAATGTGACTCACCCTCAGAAATCCTATCAACTTTTTATGGCGAGTCAAATACTTTTATGTGCGGACTAAACCTTTATCAAATGTGATCTATACCAGTCAGAGCCAGCTTGGTGTATGCATAATTACAAGAGGACTTGTTTTACAGGCTGTTGCTGTTGGCAAATTACCGCTGCCATCTTAGATAATAAAATCTAAAAGTTCAACTCTTGGTCAATGTTACTCTCGACTGTACTATGTGCACGCTCTGTGGCAGTAACCTGTTCTTCCAGCTTGGGTGGTGGTTGTTTGGCTTCATTGATTACATTCATGGAAAACCTACAGTAACTCAGGCTGGTAAGAAACGTTTTTGTTACTGTAGATTTGATCAGAAGGGAAAGTGTTCACGTGCCCCGCCCATCTCCTGCTTTAGTCAAACAAGTGCACAATGGTAGGACTGATAACTGACTGATGGACATCACATGTTTGTCCTTCTAAAGCTCCAACAGCTCATTGTTCTCACACAGGTTCAGCTCATACATCATCATCTGGAATAGACAATAAATGATCATCAACATGAATGTGTCTGGTACCTACATTTTCTCCATTGAAGTTCAGACTTTTATAAATCAAAACCTTATTTGCAGCTTAACATGCTGAAAAGTAAAATACTGAATTCTGTATTCAACTTAAAAAAGGGTGAGTTGTTTATCACAAACTCCAAAGTTTTAATTCATTTATTTATTTAAAGTTTTATTTATTTATTTTTTTCATTTCAAATGTTTTAAGGCAGGAAATAACAACTTTGGTACTTAATAAAATGTATTCAGTGTCACTTCTGTTATTGCATAGCACAGTGGTTACCTAACTTTTTCTGATGCAACCCCCTTTGAACAATGAAAAACTCCCAGGGCCCTCCATTGCTACGAAATGTTTAAATTAAATTAATAAAATAAAATAAAACAATATATATAAAATAGAATTTGAAATATTCTACTTCAAATCTCAGAAAAATAAAATATATTTTAGAACAGTAATAAAGCTCTTTATTAATAAAGTACAAAGAAAATCTATTTTTCATTCTCAAGTTTCTATAGAAGCAGATTAGGGCCAATTTTGATGGATGAAAATTATTTTGGGCAAATTGAGAATAAAGTCGAAATGTCGAGAATGAAGTTGAAATTTCGAAAATGAACTCAAAATACAATATTGTGGAAAAGGTCAAAGGTTTGCTACTAAAGTCGATTCCACGGAAGCTGACGAGGGCCAATTCACCATATGACAACAAACAGCAGATGGTGGCCGTCTACAAAATGCTGTGTATCGATAAATGACTTTAATAACATCTTTGGGAACCACTTGCTTAGCAAATACACAACAGTATGATGTACAAAGAGAATGATGTTGGAGTAAAGAGAAGGATTAGGGCATGTTTGCTGTTACTGAGCCTATTGTAGAAAAAGGCTAAGCCAGGGATGGGTAACCCTATCAGAGCGGGGACCACAAAGATGTAATTGTATCTATCCCACGGGCCACATTATCAACATTCATGTCAGCATTTAGAATAATGACCGATCTGAGCATTAATAAAGGGGGTTTGTGGTTTTGTTGTTTTGTCATTTTATGTGTTCTTGTTGTAATTATGTGTATTTTCCTATCAGTTTTTGCATTTTTGTTGTCGATATCTGCATTTTTGGGGTCATTTTCTGTATTTTTGTTGTTGTTTTCTGTATTTTCCTGTAATTTTGTGCAATTTTGTTGACAGTTTGTGTGTCTTTGAAGGTATTCTGTAATGTGTTTTTTTGTGTTTTCGTAGTCATTTTGTTTGTTTAAGTGGTTGTTGTGTCTGTTTTGTTGTCAATTTGTGTTTTATGAGTTATTTTGGGTATTTTTGTGTACTTGGTTCATTTTGCTCTCGATTTGTGTGTTTTGGGAGTTATTTTGTGTGTTATGTAAGGCTTTATATTCCTTCCAACTTGTTGAAATACAATTTTTGGGGATTTGTTTTGGGGCCGCACAAATGCTCATGGAAATCTGGTAATTCCTGGTGTTGTTCTATCATGTTTTTATCATCTTTAGTTTTGCTCTAAAGTTTTACATAGCCTTGAGTTTGTTCTGTGTACTGAAAAACAAATATTTTGTTAAAAATAATTCAACTTGAAACATTGGAAATGAATCAGCCTATTAAGGGTCACTGATCGTGAAGCTTCTTTAATCCTGCAGGTTTTCAAACTGAACGGTGTCCGTAAACTGGTGGGTCTCCTGCACAGCTCCAGTCCACGTGTTAGCTGCACGGCCGCAGCCGCACTGCGTAACTTGTGCTTCAAAAACGACAAAAACAAAGAAGAGGTTCAGCGCTGCAGCGGCATCACAGAGGCCTCCGGCGCCCTCAAAGACACCGACTCTGTGGAGCTGCAGAAACAGCTGACAGGTGAACTCAGACTAAATGTTAAAAACATTCATTTCTCCTGTAGTTTAGTCTCTTCCTATGTGAGTTCCTACTTGTCCTTCAATCATTACTCAGAATTCCTCACATTACTCTAATGGGTCGTGACCCTGTTTAGATATCACAAATTTTTGGCGATCCCCAGAAACTTAAAAAAAAACATTATATTGTACCTTTTTTTTTATCATGTTTGTGATATATTGTTACGAGTAGCACTATAGTGACAAGATGTGCCAACTCAGATAATTTTATATATTTTCTTACTAGATTAATATTTGAGGAAGTGAAAATATAGAATACAGTTGCTTGAGATTGTGTGATGGTGTTTTTAATTTGAAAAAGAATACTAATTTTAAAAATTACAAAAATGTATTTTTATTTTACTTATTTAATTATTTATTTTTTACACTGCATTCTTTTTTTTAAACTAGATTTATATTTGAGGAAGTGGAAGTGCAAGAAAAAAGAATAGCAATCTAAAAAATTACAAAAATATAATTCTATTATTATTATTATTTGAATATTTATTTAATAATTATGTTTTTAATTTCTTACACTGTATTATCTAAATCTAGATTTATTTTTGAGGAAGTTAAAGTATAGAAATTGCTTGAGATTGTGTGTGGTGTTTTTAATTTAAAAAATAACAAAAATAGATTTTATTTTTATTATAATTTCATTATTTAATTACCAATTTAATTATTTATTTTTATACTGTATTATTTTGTACCTAGATTTATCTTTCATCTAAAAAATTTACAAAAACATAATTTTAATTACATTTTTTTTTTTTTTTAATTATCATTTATTAGACATTTTAGCTAACCCCATTTAAATTCTGGACAATCCCTATATGGTGTAATGACCCCAAGGTTGAAAAACAACTCTGAGTGCCTGTAATTGGTAGCAAAATCTAGTAATTATTAGATTAAAACTAGGGTGTACGAGCCTGTTCTGAAACAAACCCTTTTTGTTATACTGGGTGTAATGGTCCTTCCATCCTGAGAGTATTTAATACATTTTATGTTTAGAAAAAGGAGCCAAAAGAATCAGACCTCTGTAGCAGCTGGGATTCTTTAAAAGCTCTGACCAATCCCTGCCATTCAGTCCGAATGGAAAGAACCAATGAAGTTATGACGACTCCCCCTTTTGTCCCTTCCTCCCCGACACGTGCAAAGTCCAAATTGTGCTGAAATGGCTGAGTCGACTCTTGATTCTCCTGTCGAGTCCTATGCACGTGTATACACACAAACACTATATCTTTCCTGTGGGGAGTGATACATACGGTGCCTGTCTTTTGGCTAATGTTGAAGTTTTTCTTGCAGGTCTTCTGTGGAATTTGTCCTCAGCAGAGAACCTGAAGTCAGAGCTGCTGAAGAGTGCCCTCCCTGTGTTAGTGGAGCACGTCATCCTGCCTTACACCACAGGTCCAAACCGGACAGACCCCAGCTCCAGAGATCCTGATGTTTTCAACCACGCTACAGGATGTCTGAAGTAAGCACCAAAACAAACACACTGAGCTTCACACAGACAGGACTTCATGCATAGTTAAATGAACACCAGCCACGCATTATGTAAACAATACAATTCAAGCTTGAAAGGCCTAAATGTGTCTTTACTAATGACAGGTGTATTTTCTTGACTTAAAAGAACTGAATAAGTAACTCCTATTGGCCATATCAAACATTATAGCACAAAGATGGGCAGCTTTATAACATTGGGGGCCAGATAATTGTGATTGGTTGATCTGAGGGCCACATTATCAACATTCATGGCAGCCTTTAGAATAATGTCTATAGGAAACAAAGGGTTCTGTTTGTGTTTTTGTGTCTTTTTGTTGTTTTGAGTGTTTATAAATGTAATTTAATGTAGTTTTTTGTATCTCTCTTGATAGTTTTTTTCAAATTGGCAAAAAATTATATAAATCTCAATATTTTTAATTAAATAAAGTCTTACCAGAAAGACAATTCAACTAAATTTGCTGATGCAAAATGCCACACAGGCACCTTTATTAACAAACTATTGCACAACATGTGCCACTTTTGGCTTTTTCTCTTCTAAGGCAAAAGGCAAGGCAAGGCAAGGCACATTTATTTGTATAGCGCATTTCAGACACAAGGCAACTCAATGTGCTTCACAGGTTTATACACCAGCAGCAGAACTTTAAAGTCTATCCTGAGGCCGACTTGGAGCCAGTGTAAAGACTTTAAAACAATAGTCCAGTCTGCTGCAGATAAAAGCATGGACCAGTTTCTCCTGATCTTTCTGAGTTATTTAACCTTTCACTCTGGAGATGTTCTTTAGGTGGTAGAAGCTGTCTTTGTGATAGATTTGATCTGACTGCTGATCTGAGTCAATCAGAACACAAAGGTTTTTGACTTGGTCTTTAGCTTTTAAAGATCAAGACTCAAGATACTTGCTGATAGCAGTCCTCTTTTCCTTGTTACCAAAGACAATCACCTCCTTCTTATCATTTCTTAGTTGAAGGAAGTTTTCACTCATCCAGCAGTTTACTTTTTCTAAACAGTCACACAACACCTCAATGGGACCATAGTCATCTGGGTTCAGTGATAGATATAGTTGTTTGTCATCTGCGTAGCTCTGATAATCAACCTTACAGTTCTGTAAAATGTCTCCCAAAGGAAGCATATAAATGTTAAACAGAAGGGGTCCAAGAACAGAGCCCTGAGGAACCCCACAGGACATTTATTAACAGAGGTTTCACTGAATCTATTTTCAGTGATTGTGGTACGATGCCTGACTGGAATGAGGAGTTCATTATCTGACACAAATCAGTGACACTTGACTTTACAACAGTTTTAAACAAGTTTAAGGGGGTTGTGTCAAGATGACACGTTGATGGATTCAGCTGCTGAACAGTTTCCTCTATTGTTTTTGGGTTCACTGTAATAAACTCTAACATTGTAGTTGACTCATCCCTCAGTGGTTGAAGCTGTTCAAGCTTTTTGTTATTTTGCTGGTTTGTTCTGATGTTTGACCTTATTGATTGTATTTTTTCATTGAAATACACAGCAAATTCATTGCATTTTCCAGTTGACAGTAATTCAGTTATAGCGAGGGCTGCATGTGGTCCCCGGGCCATCAGTTGCGTACGTCCATAGTAGCACAATTACATGCAAAATTAGCTTGAATTTAATTGTGTTTTTGAAGGCTTTTCCATCTCGATTTTTGAAAAAAATGTGCATCGTGTCATTTTTCTTTGTAAACTACGTCAGCAAAATAAGATACAGTTCTATGCTAACACTGAACCATCCATGTTCATATTGCATGTGGTCGTTGTCCTTTTTTTGCAATACTTTTCAGAGATCCACGTCACTTTAGACCAAGGCTACTCTTATAGTTGGAAATACTTTGATCTGTTTTAGCATCACAATCTAGCCTATAAATCCATCATTCATCATTTTTCATGCTTCTGAAATGTAAAGATTGAATACCAAAAGTTGCCTGATGGTCTCTACTGTCAGTGGCCATAATGCGTTACTGATCCATGTGATATGGTGTGCACTAAAAGGACGTTTAAGTATCAAACGGACCAAGAAACAATGGACAAAGATTGAGAATAAATCGATGTTGTATAATATTTTTATTTACAGACTAAATGTCAATAAAAGATAATTTATTGGTATAATTTCCATATGTTTTGAGGTTTTTTTAGGTATCCTCAAACTAAGCCAAAACTAATTACCAGCTTATGTTTTCAACAAAGAAATGTAAGAGCTTACCGTTAAACCTTTAACTGATTTCTGACATCATCTTGTTGAATGTACAGTGATTTGAAATGTGTTAGAACAAGTTTAGTTTTCTTTTCTCTTCTTTAAGGTGTGGTTCGTCTTTGTTAAGTGTAAGATTTCTTGCTGCGAGGCCTTCTATAACAGGTTCAACCTGGTCAGCGAACACAGCATTACTTTGTATTTAGGCGTGATGCTTGCGTACAATTAAATGTTTAAGTAATTTACTTGGATTTGCTCGATTACAGCATTCTCTATGTAAACAGCACGGGTTTGCTGACAATGCGTGTCACGCTGATGCTGTAATGCATATTGCACTATAATCATAACGTTGAGTTTGTAATCTCAACAGGAACCTAAGCAGCGCAAAGCAAAGCAGCCGACAGGCCATGAGAAAGTGTCGAGGTCTGATCGATTCTCTGTCCAGTCACATCACAGAACAGTTGGACGCAGGAAAAGCAGACGATGAGGTGAGACGAAATACTAAAAAAAAAAATATATATATACAGAATCAGAATCAGCGTTTTGGTCGTCTATTCATTTTAACCATCATTGTAAGAACAAACCACCTACAGTGTGGGGTTCATTTTGCGCCATATTTCCTCATGGTTTGATGGACAACTGCGACTTAAAACAGCTGCAAATGATAATTTTTTTATCAGATAAAAACATAGTATAGGCCTTATAAATCAATACATCTAAGATCATTTGCTTGAAAAAAAAAAGATACAAATTGCCGTTTTTTTAATTTTCACTTGTCGTAGAATGTGTTGTGCTTTGCATTGTGGGATGTGGAGTTTTTTTTTGTGGAGTGCACATTTCTGGATTTTTTATGGTAAGAATGAAGTAAAAAACACTTCTACGCATTTGTCTACGGGACTCCACATCCCACAATGCAATGTGCAAAACTTGTCCTACTGTTAATAAACCAAGGCTTTGTTGAAAATGGCACACTCTGTACTATAAGCAGCTCAATGAGTATATACTGTCTACTATATACTATTAGTATGACTAGCATGATGAGTGTTCCCACTGAAGTATACTTTCAAGTTTCCCAAGATGCATTTCGAACCTACAGCGACAGAAACCTGAAGCACACTGAGACTAAATATCTTTGTTGATTTTTCTCATTTGAAAGTTCTAAAATTATTTTAAGTGAGAAGTGATCAAGTAGAATATCAACATGTGCTCATTTAATCCATAAAACTTGTGTAAACACATTTCATTCTGACATTTTAAAGATTTTCAGAGACCCGCCCATTGTGCTACTGACAAAACATCAGGTTAACTTCAAAACAAGAGCCCTATTTACAAAAGCGTTAAAAAAAAACTAATGGAAGACATGAAGAGATGCTTTTATTTTGAAAAAGGGATGTTCGATTTTTAGCTTGAAGCCGGTCCCAGGACGATTTTACGTTCCACTCGCAATGCATCATGGGGCGGTTGAGTATGAGTAGTGTGCCCACCGTGCACACTCCTTAAACCCTTTCTTTTACTTTTGTTGCTATTTTTTTTATTTCTTTTTTTCCCTGTATTCTGTAAAGCGGCATTGACTCGCCAAAAAAAGCACTATATAAATTTGATGTATTATTGTTATTATTGCTTAGATAATAATCGATATAGTATACATATGGGTATTTCTTGCGTACTCAATCTTTCCATACTATCTAATGTGAACGTACTCCATACTCATTTTGATGTCAAACATATCACGAGTAATGCGTTATCATGACATTTTGTGTGTGTTTCTGACAGTCAGTAGAAAACTGCGTGTCCATCCTGCACAATCTGACCTTCCAGCTGGAGACCGAGGCTCCAGCTTTGTTCAGTAAGATCACAGCGTTGGCCAACATTGCCCAAAAGAACGCCAGCGCCAGCGCCAGCAACAGCAGCATCAGCCCTGTTGGCTGCTTTAATCCTCAGAATAAACCCAACGGACAGGAGGTGAGTGAAGTTCCCAGCACACACAGGAATCATGTAGTCACAGATATGTGGGTATTAAAGATGACACATCACCAAAGTCTATGCCAAATCGAATCAAATTATGTTGCTATGACGCGTTCAGTGTTTTTATCAACACCATGACGATAAGCTTCCCTTCTCTTTCACATGGTTTTCTTTTGCTCCACGCTGATTGAATGACCACTACATTTGTCAAATTCAAACTTGCATTTTTCCTTTGTTTATATCTTTATATATATATATATATATATATATATATATATATTTTTTTTTATTTTATTTTTTTATTTTTTTTTATTAATAACTTTTTACATTTTCTAAAATTGTAACATTTTAATAATAGTAAATCTGAGCATATTTCAGCCAAAAAATACCTTACTTTAGCAAAGTGATGTTATTCATAAAGGCAACCAGGATAAATCAAAGAAAAAAGAAAAAGAAAGGGGGGGAAACCAAACAAAACAAAAATGAATGAATTAAAATAAATAAATAAATACATTACAAAACTAGAAACAACAAGAACCAGATATGTGGGATTGACAAGATTGGTTTGGAGGGAGTGGATTAAGATGTGGTTGGGTTCAGATCATTTTATTGCACGTTTATGGCCTCAGCAGGTTCATGCAGTCATTTTTAATTGT
The DNA here is from genome assembly GCF_900634775.1 of Gouania willdenowi. Lineage (NCBI taxonomy): Eukaryota > Metazoa > Chordata > Actinopteri > Blenniiformes > Gobiesocidae > Gouania > Gouania willdenowi. Next base: position 8,554,462 of record NC_041048.1, on the reverse strand, counting down.
GAATTGTGGAAAGAACTCTCAACTTTTTCCCATAAATATTGCAATTTCTCACAAGCAATTCCACAAAATTCCTCTAAAATGCAAAAAAAAAAATTGCTACCAAAATCAAGTGAATTGAACTGATATTGAAAACTAGGGCACAATGATGTTAAAATTGTTCTTTTTTCCCCACCTAAAGTCCACGCCCCAGTTGAGGTCAAACTGCTCTGTATTTGGCCCCTGAACTAAAAGAATCCTAGCATATGACTTAATGTCTCTGTCTGTCTGTCTGTCTGTCTGTCTGTCTGTCTGTCTGTCTGTCTGTCTGTCTGTCTGTCTGTCTGTCTGTCTGTCTGGCCCTGTAATAAGAGATGGGAGTGGTGTCGGATTCAGAATGCACCATCCCTTTTGTTTTGTGTTGCCGTATTAACTTAGCAACTTCCTCACAAACCCGTTCTTAAAGAGGATCATTAGTGTGATTGATACTGTTTAATGTGCTTAGATAAATAATGCGTGCTTGGCATTCTGAGTTTTATGGCCGTTTCAGGGCCTGACGTGGTTGCGTATGTTCATAACTCACGCATACACAAATTACTGTTAAACCCTGATAATAAGATGTTTGTGTCATATAAAATAACTATGCATGCGCTTCCTTGCTTATATTTTAAGTATGTGTAGCATTGTGAAAAAATGTGTTTTAATTATGACTGGTTAACAATTTGGATACAAAAGCACGAGTGGAAGGTTGGTCAGCTACTAATGTGTGGTAGTTAGATAACCCTGGCGTCAACCCAAAAGTGGCCAAACCCATGGCCCATTAAAGGTGTAGTAATGAACACCAAGCGTTTAGAAATGGACAGTGAAATTGAATGCAACACTCTGATGTTGTCGTGCACAGCTCTGAAATGTAAAATTGTGTTTTTAACGAGGTTGCACGTTTTCAACATGTCATTTTGATCTTTTATTGCTTAAAAACAGAAGCACGTGTTAAAACTGCACATTTAAGTTGCGTACATTTGAATCAGTCAGTGCAGATGGTAACTTTGTTTTTCCTTTTAACGCTACCTTTCACTTTTTAATTTCATTCATGTTCATTCATGTTGAAATATGCTGTACTGTATTTAACCTGGATATTGCTTTTTTTTTGTATTGTTGTAATGTTTTGTACAGTGCATTTTTCCCTCCTTTCTTTAATAATAATAATAATAATAATAGTAAATTTTATTTGAAAACCAGCGCCTTTCTGGTCAACCAAGGTCACTTTACAATGCATAAAAACAGTATAAAAACAACAGTAAAAGTTAAGCTAAAACACAGAGTCAGGGCAGAGGTGATCAGGTGGGAAATGCTGTTGTAAATAAGAAGGTTTCTTATTACTTTTAACAATTTAAAAGCCCCCTGTGGACACCAGGTGTTGCAAATGGGCACATGTGCTAATACATCTAAATCAACGCTTCTTTATATTAGTTTGTAGTTGTATCAGAATTGATTATTACGTTACATTTATTTGAGTTAGCTTGGATAATAATGATAACGATAATAATAAATATAGCTCAACTGTAAATGTAATTACCATAAATAGCCGTGATGTTGGGATATACGTTGCCGTAAGTCTTTCAAATTAAGAGGAAAAGACTTTTTGGAGATTAGATCAATTCCTTTTGTCTTGCCTGGGCAGCGTTTGAACAAGGTATTCATAATTTTGGTTTATGTATAAAAAACACATATGTAGTATAAAGTATAGCTGATATTTCACATTAAAGAAATAAGTAAAGCCTCGTGAACTGTTGCTTTATACAGAAAGGTGTGTGGTAGGTAATGGTTATACTTTAGTGTCTCGTGATGCGAGTCTCAACAATGCTTCAACAGATACAACTTCTAATCCGGCCGTTATAGACAATGATGTGCTAACTTTTCAGCCCTCACTGCTCTGTTTCACACAGTACCAACTCATATCTTACCTGACTGACATCTGGTGTCGCGTCTTGCCAAATGGAAAAATACCAAACACAACAGGGAGTGGTTCAAGTTTCACCTACTTTAAAAACACAGCCTTAATATCAGTATTAAAAAAAAAAAAAAACATCTCTATAACAAAAGCCTGGTGTGGGAAACATTGAAGGGTCAATGGCCATTGTTTTTACTCCTGTAGTAGGACTTGATTTAATGGATGACCTCTACCCTAGATTATTGATAATACATTTAAATTTGTAGTAGTGACTAGACAAAATCGATACAGCCAAAAAAAACAACATTTTTTTTTTTTGACAAATGTCAAGTATAAAAACAAACATTAAATTATAATCACAGTTATGGTTTAGGCCAGGCATGGGCAACTGGCGGTCCGTGGTCCACTTGTGGCCCTTGGTCGAATTTTTTTTGTATCCCTAAAACAAATTGGCTTTACACCGATCTGATCGGCTATATCGTATCGGCCGATATTGTACATTTTGCAATTGTTGTGATCGGCTGTAACAATGTCTTAATTCGCCGATCCGATCAATGACGTCATGTCGTGATGAAACTTTCTGTAGATGTTCCCGTTGCAATGTTTTATCATCTCATTTACACCGAAGAGTTGTTTACTCTACGTGACACGACTTTATTTCAGCGAACGGTGAAAATGTTGATCGGTTTGGGAGAAGCGGCAGAGCGCCGGATTTCTTCCCCAGTCGACTGGCTCTGAAAGTGGGGGCAGCGTCTGCTGTTAGTGTGTGTGTGTGTGTTTGTATTTGTGTGTGCACTTGTTTTGTTTAGCGAGAGAATACGCTCCCGTTTACTTTCGCTTTCATACACAAACGCACACTGACAACGAATGTTATGTTCAGGTACTGCATGGAAATTCCTCAACTCTTTCACTCCCTCACAGTCACAAGGCTGCGTTTAAGTCCCAAAACATGGTACCTAAAAAAACAACCAATCAGTGATCCATAATCGTTTTTTTAAACCCAAAAATCTTGATCTTTGTCATGATTTCTTCAATATTTGAGTATAACACGGCACGTTTTGTGTTTGAACAAAAAAAACTGTCTTTGGACCGTGATGCAAAGCTTAAGTCACAGAAAGTAAAACAAAACCAAAACATAGAAAATATAGATAACGTGACTCACAAACAGTTCAGGCGCAGAATTTATGGTACATGCTCTAAAAGGAACAGTATAAACCTAGATAATTTGCGATAGTCGGTGTGCAGTTTTGGCAGTAGCATAGAATATGAATTAAGACAAAGCAAATGTCTAAATAACTAATTTGCAGATCATAGTAATGTATTTAAGACCTGCACTTTACAATTCAATATTATGTTGAAAATGTAATAAATGTTTTCTATTTTTGACTGTAAGACAATGGGAATATCATTAAAATAAGGCTAAATGAGTGCTCCTAAAGAACAAAGTGTGTTCTACAAAGTAAAGAATGTCTTGGATCATGCAAAGAACTACGGTAATAGACAAGTGGAAAGTAATCCCTTCTCTTCCTCATCAGACTCATTTTGACTTCCCCGTCATTGAAGACTCACAACCTTCCGGCGCCGGTTTGTTGATCCATTCCAAGACGTTGCAGAACTACCTGCGTCTGCTGGGCACCAGTAAGCGATTGGAAACACTGGAGGCCAGCTGTGGAGCGCTACAGAATCTCACTTCACAAAATAGCATTGTAAGAAAACGCACGATTCCACTAGCAAAGTACCAGTACTCTTCTTTGGTTTGTGTGTTTAAATCTCACATGGTTGTCTGTCTTCTCAGGTCTCTGATGTTATGAGGCAAAATATTGTCCGGAAGCTGAATGGCCTACCTGACATTAGTCCTCTAATACAGTCAAACAATGTCAACCTGCAGAGAAACATTGTGTATTTGGTGGGAAACCTGACCAAGAATCCCAACCTGCACGATGCCATTGGTAAGTGCTCGCAACACAAATTGTGAACTTTTTACTTTTATTTATTTAAAGCTACACCGCGGACTTTTTGACCTAAAGAGTTGACCCATATGAGCTCTTTTGAATGATTCCTCAGGCCAATATACAGTATCAATGCTCCAAGCGGGGTTCCCTCTTGAAATATTGACTATGTAAGTTTAGCGAGACGGACCGTCTTTGGCCAGGTCATGTGACCAGGAGAATGCCTGGAGAACGTATCACATTACGGCAGTCACGTGACCACAGGCTCGGATATGTTCATTGGGCTCAGGCTTTTTTCAGTATTTTACCGCCTGTTTGACTCCTGGTAATTGCCGAAGCAAGCAAAAAGTTTAAACCTGCTTCTGAGGAGGCTAAAAAGCCTCCGAGACATGGCCCCCTCCCCCGACCCGCCTTCCGGGTCGCCCGTCCCTTGTCCGCCCCCGCCCCGGCTGCTACGCCGACCCTCGGCGGAGGGGGCCGATGACGGCGGCGAGGCCAGGGAGAAGGGGGGAGCACCACCGACCCGGCGGAGGGCCGGGTGGCGGGGAGAAGAAGGCGGCTGCTCTTCCAGTCGTGGTGCGAGCCCAGCCTCGCTTCGTACCCCAGCCCGACCAACCCAGCCCAGAGGGCCAATCCTTATCCCAAAGTTACAGGTCAACTACTGTCTGCATACACAATTCAAAGACAAGGGAGGCTGGCCCGACTGACTGTTTGTTGATTTTTGCAACAGTGCTGCAGTCCCTGTGGCCACTAGGCGTGCTTGACATGAAAGTTTTAGCTCTAGCGCCCCTAGTGGCCAAAAGTTACAGAGCGTGCCTTTAATGAAGAGTACCATAAATGTTTTATACATTTTTTTTATTTCTCACATTATAGTATCAGTAAAAATATAATAATCATTTTTAAAAAGTTAGGTTCAGAGCAACCAGTAACAAATGTTTCCACTAAAAGGTGTCCTGAGTCAATATTGAGATCGGTTTAATATCAGAAAAATCTCTGATATGAAACCGATACGTAAAGCTGAAATATCGGTATCGTGTCGAGAGTGAAAAAGTTGTCTAATTTCCACGTGTGTTGTCAGACGATGTATTCTATTGATTTATGCTTTACTTTCCAAGTGCGTGAAGTCTTCCCTAAGCTGCTGAGCGTCCTGAGCAAAGGCACCACAGAAGGGAATGAATCTGATGACACCCTGTCCATGGCCTGCCTCACTGCCAGCTCCCTGTGTATGAAGAAACCTAACTTCTGCAAGTTCTTGTTGAAGAACAACGTGATAAAATCACTGAGCAGCCTGAGCATAAACAAGTAAGGCGTGTACAAAAAAAAACACAACACTATAGATTATTAACACTATAGACCAGGGGTGTCAGACTCATTATAGTACGGGGGCCAAATACGGAGCAATTTCATTTCTAGACTAGCCACATGAACCACTAATTTCAAAATTATTGTGCCCTAGTTTGCACTTCTACCTATACATAAAAATACAAAATATGTAAGAAACCGACCATATCCAAGCAATAAGTGACATCTATTAGTCCTTCTTTAATCACATGGCATCTTTGAGTTTTTTTACGCTTTTCTGTGAGTTGGAGACATCAGAACAAAATATACAGTATGTTTTTTTTTGGAAATTGTGTATTTTATGCAATAATAATATTCCAAGAAGTCAAACTTCTTAAATTTCTTTGCAAGGTTTAGAATTTTTTCAAAGAGGATTTCTGGAGTGGAAATCACAAACGTTACAGGAATTTTACTTAATGAGATCAACTCATCATTGAATTTAAAATTGCATGTGCTTTTGATTTCTTTTTTTGCAGGTATTTTCCTAAATCCAGCGAAGCAGCCGGTGTGTTTCTGCACAACCTCTGGTCAAACAAAGATATTCAAAACCATCTGAAAAAGGTGAGTTGTATTGTAGCGTTGAGTGCCAAGATCTGTCAGGTTTTGGGAGTGCCGTGTTGTGTGGTTTTTTTTTTTTTTTTTTTTATACCCAAGAAGTCCACACCTCTCTCAGGTATTTGTGAGAATCAGCGTGAGAATGGCAGAAGAATTATTGGCTGCAGCGCTCTCAGGAAATTCTAGTGAAAGTCAATGAGGCTTTAAACATTGATACCTCATCGGAATCTTGTTGCTCAGGTTTTGGCGGACCACTCACTGGACTTTTCTTTTAAACACTCCTGAGCGCTTATTAAGATATGAAATGTTTTTCATGCATCAGTTCCTGGACGGTTAGCTAGCTAGCTCGTCCACATGACACTCCTGTTCAGTGAGCAGATGTTAATTTCTTGACGTGAGACGCTAATTTCTGTTTAACTGTCTCTATTGCAGCAAGGAATGAATAAAGCCACCTTTGTGAATGACGTCACCATGGCAGCACACAGGTCCACTCAAGTTGTTGATTGATCAATCTCACTGAAGTAACTCTTCAGCTGCGATTCTGCCTTAAAGGATACCTGTAGTGAAAATGTATATGACAAATAATGTGTTACATGTATTACCAATAAACCAAATATGTGCACATGATTATAAAGGGAAAAAAAACACATTAAATGCCGTCGGGCATCAACTTTTGGTCAGGATATGATGCACTTGTGTTCATTGGCCCGGCCTGTCGCTTTAAATAACTGTTGCATCGTCGTAAGTGCAGCCGTGTGTAACCTCTACTTTAGTGATAAAAGTGCACCATCCAGGTTGTATGTTAGGAGAGGATTAAATACCACCTTTCTCACCAACTACCTGCTTGTTGGATGCAACCCTGTGCCGACTCAGCAGAATTAGCCCAACAGACAGAGCTGTTGTTACCAGCAGAAACGAGGCTGTGTAGTTAGGTGTTGGAAGTGCGCAAATATGGCGAGAAACTGTTATGAAAGCTGCGTGAAAGGATATCTGTCCATGGACGGGAGGTTGCACCAAGGATCAGCACCTGATGGCGCCGAAAAGAAAAGTTAAAAGCTCAACATTTAGCCACAAGGAAGTAAGAGGGAACAATCTGGTGGGGGTGACACCCGCCCATGTAAGCAGAAACGTAGTAGTGCTCTGAACAAGTACGTTTACAAGCTGCGTGGAGATTTCCTGTGAAAAAAATTCCATTGCGACCGCGTCTGATTTCAGACATAACTTTTGCTTCAAGCCCATTAGCTTAGCCCATTAGCCTTGTGCCCATTAGCTTAGCCCATTAGCTTTGTGCCCTTTAGTTTAGCCCATTAGCTTAGCCTATTAGCATAGCCCATTAGCTTTGTGCCCATTAGCTTAGCCCATTAGCTTTGTGCCCTTTAGTTTAGCCCATTAGCTTAGCCCATTAGCTTAGCCCATTAGCTTTGTGCCCATTAGCTTAGCCCGCATATCCCTCTCAGAGCAGCTCGGTTTGAAGCGATCCTCGCATATCATCGAATTTCATCTGAACGGAAACGTTTTAAGTGTGTATCCCGCACCGATATTATGGAGCCAATGTCTGGATAACCCTGACTTAAAGTCGTTATTTGGCTTTGAGATGCAAAAGAAAGGTTTTTGACTGATTTTTATCTTGTTGTTATAGCAACCATTAACTTTACACTGTAGACCAACAAAACAAACTAACAAAAGCTAAACGGAATCAACGAGCGTGCGTAACATCCCTGGTCAAAATGGCGACTCCCCATAATTGATGAACAAAGGCATAAAATCATTATAAAAAGTCCTTTTAATGTTTTTTTTTTTTTTTTTTTTTTTAATAAAAAGGTGCACATATTTGGTTTAGTGGTAATATATTAAACACATTTTTTGTTATATACATTTTCAGTACAGGTACCCTTTAACAACAAGATTTAAAGACATCTTTTTTTATTTTTTTTTAGCGATTCTTTCCATGATTTCAACATGTCACTGATTGCTTGAAATTCTGCAAGTTTCTAATTTCTTCCAAAGAACAAAGGTGAAGGTTAAATGTAGCATATTTGCAACCAAACAGACATGAACATGTTATTTTTTTTATTTTTTTGGTTTTTACAAATTTTGTTGGACAGCTTTCTGAGCTCAGCTTTTATTTTTTTAATTACCAGCTTAAAAAAAAAAAGGGTTAGGATTTTTGTTATTGCACTAATTATAAAATTACTGTTCAGTTATTTTATAATGATGTAGGAGTCATTTTATCATGCAGGAAAAACAATTGTGATAGAGAAATTGTAGATTTATAATTCTGTAATGTGTTGATATATTTGAATGTATGTTTTTTTTTAATTCAATCTACATGTTTTGTTAAAAAAAAAAATGGCAATAAAAAAAACTTCTCTGTATTTGCATTTTTGGGTTTTGTTTTTGTTGTGTGTTTTTTTTCATGCCACATCCAATACGAGTAATTTTCCCACAACTTTTCTGTCTCAAAACAAGTAAATTGCTTCTGGGCAGATTGGCAACTGGTTTCCAAATGTTTGTTTACTCCACCCTTTTAAATTAATTATTTAATGCTTCTGAAACTGGTGCTGGATCTGTGGCTATTACTGTATGTTGTGTAATTGTGCGACTTTGGTCCTCCAACGGATCCACAGCCAGCTGGCAGATCTGAGATTAGGTGTTAACATTTATGACTGGCAGAATGTTGTTGTTGTGCAAAAATCAAAGCTCGTCTGACACAAAAACAGGATTTTAGCCAAGGTAACCTGACCTCACAGTTTTGGAGAAAGCAGAATATGATTTTATTAAATGGGTGAGTGGATTATTATCATTAGGAATGACATGAATGTAGATAATTTATAAGTATTTATGATTAGAGAATGAAAGTAGAGTATTTGCATTTCCTAAAGAAAATGCAAGTGAGGATGCAGATGCTGGCCCACGACGCACTGCATTAGCTTAGCATTAGTTAGCATTAATATTAGTATTAGCTAACAATAATAATAATAATGGTTTGGATTTTATGTAGCGCTTTCTTCGAGGAGATTCAAAGCGCATTACAGAAACCATTCATTCACACCAGTCACTCACACGGTCATACCCGTGGTGGTAAGCTACAATGTAGCCACAGCTGCCATAGGGCAGACTGACAGAGGCGTGGCCTTAACTAGCATTAGCATTAATTTGCATTAGCATTAGCTAGCATTATCATTAGTTAGCCTTAACCAGCATTAGCATTCATTTGCATTAGCATTAGCTAGCATTAACATTAACTATAATTACCATTAGCTAGCATTAGCATTAAAATGAGCTAACATTAGCATTGTCAACGCTACCGAATCTTTTCACAGACTGGATCCTATCAGATCCTTTCAACGAGTGCACATAGACTACGTCACTTCCTTCACTCGCAATCCTTACAACAGAGCTGCTGGGGCGTGATATTTGAATGTAAACCAATCATAAGACAGTTGTTAAATATTTTAATAGTACACATTTAAATATGTGACTGTTTTGTGGTGTTTTTAAATTAATATAAAAAAAAGAAAAAATGATAAAAACACAATACACAACATTGACAATGAAAGACCAGATAGAAAATAAGATAAAAACCAAAATAAATTGGAATTGACTCAAAACACAAATTTGTACATTTTTTTTAAATAGCAGGGTTTCAACCTTTTAAATAGTACACAAACTGCCGTAAAATAGGCCAACCGGATGGAGACACGTTTCACGCATGTGTTACCTTCGCCAGGTTATCTCCGAACCGTGGTAAGGAGGTCTGGTATATCACTGAGTTTTACCCCAGCCGTGGCTCGTTATTACTGGTAACAACAGCGGTCCGTAATGCCGACTCTGCATACCGGGTGAGTGCAGGGAGGAAGAAGCAGGCAGGTATCTGAGGGTATGATGTACTTTAATCCTCTCTTTTTGGGTTATGAACACGCTGCATCCAAACTTTACAGAGAGCGCACATGGGACCATCTACCCCCGGACCGACCGGAAAAACTACATTTCCCACACGTAAACAACCCGGTTATGCCTTCACCTCCCACAATGCAACACCTCTCTTAAAGTGACAGGCCGTGCCTGTAACACATGTGTTGGAAGGATCCGAAACGATCATGCCCAAGTGTAGACGCATTGCGCGCATGTGTTGAAAGGATCTGAAAGGATTCGTTCCGTGAAAGGATAGGGTAGTGACAAGCAACCTAGCAATAGCACAAACCTAGCATTAGCATTAACCTAGTGTTAGCATTAGCCTAGCAATGGCATTAGCTTAGCATTAGCATTAACCTAGCATTACCACTAACTTAGCATTAGCCTTGTGTTAGCATTAGCCTAGCAATGGTATTAGCCTAACATTTGCATTTGAATAGCATGAGCATTAGCATTCACCTACCAATAGCATTAACCTAACTGTAGCATTAGCCTAACATTGGCATTAAGCTAGCATTACCATGCCTAGCATTAGCTAAGCATTAACCTAGCTATAGCATTAGCCTAGCATTGGCATTAAGCTAGCTCTACCATGCTTAGCATTAGCTAAGCATTAACCTGAAATGGGTTGAAGGTATTAGCTGAACAAAATCAGTTGAAGAATGGCTGGAGATGAAGGGCTTCAAAGTTGAAAAAGCTGAAATTTCCAATAGAAATTAATGGGGAAAAAAAATGTATTAAGTCAAAAAGTTTAAAAGTTACAAATTATAAAAATCTCAGGAACTTTCTGAATTTTTTGATAGCCTAATTGTCAAAATCAGACAAACGATGTAGGAGGAGTTAACAATGACAAAAGAAAAAATCCTCGCTAATTAAGATTTTTGTGTTCAATGTTTTATTAGTTGTTTAAATCTCAAAATCTTTCACACAGAAAGTAGCTGAATCATCCCACTGTGCTATGTGCAGGATAACAAAACGACATGATGTGGTTGAGTAACTTTGTCCTTTTCGTTACACAGCAAAAGCCTGCGACCTCCTTTAAAGCTGCTCACGTTTATCAGATAAAAACAGAGAGTAGGCCTAGATCAAAAAATGTTTGAAAAACTTTAGATTTCCTCTGTAAACACCCTTTTTTGACATCGTCGGAAAAGTTTCACGCATTGCATTGTGGGATGTGGAGTCCTACAAGTGTTGTTGCTTCATTCTTACCTCGATTGCTTGTGTTTGACCCCAAAAACTCAAAATGACTTCCCAACACATTTCTGGTGTTTTCACTGAAAGTTGTAGCAAAACAATGGCAGATGTTTATTTTTGCGGCTTACACGAAAAGTCTAAATTGAATGTCTTGCGGAGTAAAGTGATATCACTGGGAAAAATGGGAACAAACTTGAACAAAAATGGAATCAAGCCATCCACTGTCCTCCTTGTCTGGCAAAAAAAACAAGAAATCACAATAAGAATAAAGGAAAAACTCTACGCAACCGTCTACGCTACGGGACTCCATATCCCACAATGCAATGAGCAAAACTTTTCCGACAACGTCATTAAACCGAGTATTGGTATTTACAATGGAGATCTAAAAAAAAAAACAAAAAAAAAACTAAGAAACAATTTCAACCTTTCACATTTTTTTGTTTGTCAAATTATCTTGTATTTATTGATCTATGAGGCCAATGCTAGATTTTTATTTAATAAAAAATGATCATCCCGAGCAGCTTTAAGCTTTTTATAGCTAACATTTTTGAAACTACTCATATTGTTTCCTGTTATAGAATTGCGTTCTTATACGTTGAAGTATTCCTTTAAAAAAAAAAAAAAAAAAAAAAAAAGCTGCTTTCATGCTCTCAGTCACACATAAATGTCGGTCTTTGCCAGATTTCCTTCTTCTTCTTCCGTTACTTCCTCAGGCCTCGCTTGGTCCTGCCCTTTGAACTGAGAATAAAGAGAAAAATCAAGAACAGAGCCAACAGATCTAATTACATCCCACATGAACTTATTCTCCTTATGAAGATATTAGATATTATCCTCCTTTTGTTGGGAAAAAGGTTGGGTCCATGCATACTTGGACTACTGAAGCTTTTCATTGCTGTGTTTTTTTTAGAAGGGGATTTACTAAAATAAGGGAGCGCTATCTTTATCTGCTGTTGCTACACAGGTGTCCTCACTGCTGATACATACTGTAGCATCAACAGGTCCATGGGAAACTTTGTCTCTTTTTATGCGTACACATTCTTATTTGAACTTAGGGGATACAGAACGAAGTGTTTGAATATTTGGACATCATTATAGACTTAGTGGGGAGGAGGTGCCATATTTGTTGGATGCCTTCAAAAAGCACCTAAAAACTTCCATGTTTCAGCAAGTATTTTAATCCAACCTGACCTAGCATTGTGTTTTCTTATACTTTATACTATTTACTTGACTTATACTTGTCTATTTTATTTATTTTACTACTGTGAAGCACTTTCTGACTATTGTCTGTGAGAAGCGCTATACAAATACATTTTACTTGCTTATTTATTTTGCGAAAAAAAAAAAAAAAAAGGGGATTTATTTGGTTCATTTTGCCAATATAAAGTGTGGTGGCTGAGAAGTGCAAAAACACAACAACAAATTTACATTTTTGAAAACAAATATACATTTTTTTGAATTATTTTTTTTAAAGAAAAAATACAAAAACAAATATACAAATTTATCTAATATATATATAAATAGCAAAACAATTTTACAAATGCCACAACAAATTTACAATACAAATAGCAAAACACTTTTTTTTTTTACAAATGATAAAACAGATTTACAATGGTGCATTGTAAGTGTAAAAGTGTTTCCATATTTGTAAATGTGCCACCGTAACTCATATTGGCCACTTATTTAGATTTTTTTTTTATTATTTAAGGATGTTCCAGGCCTCTGTCCTTCAAACCTTATTTTCTCAACCCTGTTTGACAGGATTTGTTCTTAAAAATGTCTAAACACTTCCTGCAGACAAACAAGGTTCCTTCAAGCAAACACAGATCATAGAGAGAAACGGTGATGGTGAACTGTTGTCCAAGGTGGTGAAAACTTGATCTGGTCGTCAGTCGGACAAAAACAGATTTGTTTTAATGAGTCCCTGTGGGAGGGTGAGTTCCTGCTGTTCTACATTTCCTACGTTGTGTTTATTTTTTTATTTTTTAAACCAAGCTGCTGATGGATCTGCTACTCAGCGTGACTTTCTTTCCAGCTCTGATCGCTTCACTCAGCAAAATGTCTCTGGGTGTGAGAACTTTTTACCATCTCAGTGACCAAAACTCAATGTACTCACATTTTCTGATGATCGCTGACTCGATTTCTCAGCACAGTGACCTGCAACAAAGCAAAACACATGTTTACTTTTTTAGAAATAAAACAAGTAAAAAAAATGTAAGAAAACAATGTACAAAATTGAAGCACTGACTAAGACGTGAATATTATATCATGCAGTGTTTTAAATCCCTGGGAAGAGGGCTGGGGTTTAGTAATCCCGACTTTTTCACACTTTCAACACATCTAAACATTTTTTATGTGAAAAATGTTTCACGATAACTCATTGTCAAAAAGGTCAGGCCAAAACAAACCAAAAAAACAATCTATGTCCAAATATTGTGAAAAAAAAGTAGTTTTTCTCTACTATGGTTATCAATGAGTTAGCTATAGCTTAGCTAACAGGAGGTTGTTGGTCATTTCGTCATTTCTTCACTACATTCTGAATTTAATTTGTTACGCAACGGCCTTGAGATTCAAGTTTTTTCTTTTCTTTTTTGCATTTTCACAAGTAAAATACCATGAATTCCTTTATTCCCACATGAATGCAATGCTGTAGAAGGTGTGCACTAGTATCTGATTATCTTTAATGTTACACCAAGACATCTGAAGCAGAATATTTACATCGGGGGTGTCAAACTCAAGGCCCGCGGGACAAATCCGGCCCGCCAGAGCTTTCTATTTGGCCCGCGGGAGGATTTTGTTCAAAATGAAGATGACAAAGAAAACCTATCGTTAGCACTGGAAAACCGTTAGCATCGTTAGCACTGGATGGCTCAGTTGCAAATCATTCTGTTCTTCTAAATTCACAAATTAAATGATCTTATCTGACATATATGAAAGCCTGCAATATTTCTATGCTCATTATTTCTCACAAATAGTCATGTAGAAATCCCTCCAATTATATATTTTTGTAATTATGTAAATTCAACAATCCTTTAGGTCAAATACTGGACATGGATATTATTGCATTAATCTTAAGGATGTTATAATTAGTCCGTTACATACATTGTTCAAAGTGAAGAGTGACTTCTGGCACAATAATGATCTGATTGCACTTTTTTCCTCAAAGAAATCTGTATTTTTCTGGTTTGGCCCTCATAAGATCCAACTGGGCGGTAAATGGCCCCTGAATGGAAGTGAGTTTGACACCCTGGATGGATTAAACATCCCAAAAATAAATGGACGTCCTTCATTATATTTGCTAATGTTGTTTATTAACCTGATTTACAGTTGGCTGTTCAAGAGGTAATGTGATTGACTGACATATTTTGGGAAGCGACAAGATTATACATAAAACACACAAAAATAAGTGTATTTCCATCATGTTTATTGCTAATGTCGTATAAAAAACCTGATTTAAAGTTGGCCCTTCATGAGTTCATGTCATTGATTTATATTTTTCTTTGGAAGCTACAAGATCATACACGATGGTTTAATCGTGATGTGCCAAAACAAGCCCGCTTTTCTCCCTGTAGAGTTCTGCTTTTTTAATCCTTTGCCAGAAACTTGTGAATGAATCGTTTGGATAAAGAGTCTTGACAAACACCTCCATACATTTTTGTGACACAGTTTGTCAGTATTCTGGCATGCATCCTTAATATTGCTTGGTCCAATATGTTTTTTCAGATTTGTTCCACGACTAGTGCATTTTTACCTCATACTTCTGCTTCATGCACTTGTACTGAAAGTCGAATTTCTCAGATTCTAGCTGACGCACCCAGTCCCACAGTTCCTTTGCTTTTTCCCTAAATAAGGGCAAACCCATATGGAAAAGAGATTAAATGATCTGATTGAAACATTGTATATTCACTTATTGTGTTGTTTTACCTGAGCTTGTCTTCTTTCAAGTTATCAATATTTAGCTCTTTGTGTCGATCGTTCAGGATCTTCTTCTTTTTTTCACGTTCTGTTTGTTTTTTTGTCCCATTCTGTGACTGCTGCAAAAAAAATAAAAAGAAAGCACACACCCTGACGTGTTATTTACACACTTTCACTGCTTCTTTCAGAACAATAGTTTCAACAGTGATTACACATAAGTCACCCCTTTGTAGCCGGTGAAGCTGAGATTTGACAGAATCATCTTCTTTCGTTCACCTTCTTCAGCTTTTTTCTTGGCTTCTTCTTCTTCTCTTCTAGCTTTCTCTTCCTGGACAATAAGCACGTTACGGTAAATCGTGTACTTTATGAAAACATGCATGAATCGTATGTTTTGTCTACATTTGGTAAAAACTGGAGAACCAGCCAAAGTACATTTCATAAAATCATTTACACATTTTTAAAGCAATTAGTTGATGAGTAACTTGTACTTGTCCTGACACCAAATCTAAATAAACTTGGAGAAAATGTGACTGGAATACCCCCCAAAAATGCCATTGACCAAATTGAACCTCAACTAAAACACTTAAAATGCTACTTAAATTCCCTTTTTTTTGTATTATTTTGTTGATAGATGTCTCTTTAATTGTGGAAACATTTGCTTTACTACTTTTAAAATGTTCACTATAATGCTGGGAATCTGTGTCCCACAGCATTTGTGCAACCCTGTTAGCCTAACATTTTTAGCATGGTAGAAGAAGAATGAAACAATGGAATTGACATCATCAAACAGTTTCCAACAGCATGGGTAGAGAAAAGGGAAGTCATATCTTCTACTTTTCAGCATTTTTTAAATCTCTCAATCTACGTCACGCAACGCTGTTTTGCAAATTATCAGGATAAAACAAATGTTTTATTTGTTACTTCTTTACTTACTTACTTAAAGGTGCAGTCCGTAACTCTTGTAAAAGTGACTTTTTTGTCAAATTTGCTAAAGCTGTCACTATGTAAGCACAGCCTTACATGAAACTAGTAGTTTTGTGATAAAAAAAAAAAAAAACAAAAAAAAAACAGGCTCATTGAGTCCCCCCTGCTGCTCCTGCTGCTTTTGGCAGCAAAAAGAACCAATCAGAGCCAGGATTGTGTTTGATGGACTGTCTGACAACTGTTGCTCACAGTCCCCGCCCCCTTTCTGCCATGACCAAAACACTGCAATGCTTATAGCGAGGTAGTGCCTGGAGCGCCGTCTTTTTTACAGTGTATTGTCTGGAGGAGTAGAAGATGGAATTGGCAACTTTTCTGCTTGAAGGTATTTACTGCTGCTTGATTTATGTTATGTTTGATTTGTAATTGTTACACTAGAACTCTGTGGTGCATGTGTTGTTTGTTCATGTGCGTGCTCTGTGTGGGCGAGTAACACTGTTGTTACGCTGCTGCTAGGTTGGTGTACTGTGTGCATATTGAGAGAGAGAAGTCCTGCAGTAATATGCTTTTAACAGTGCGTTGTGTTACTGTGATGTTGCTGTTGGGCTAACGTTAGCTTGATAGCTCCTCTGAGGAAGGGACTTTGGAAAGTTTGGAGGCAGGGCAAGAGAGCAGCGGGGAGGGAGGGATTTGAAAGTTACGGACTGCACCTTTAAGTGAGTTTGTTTACTTAGTCAACAATAAAAGTAATCTAAGAAGCTAGTTTCTATTTGTTAGAAAAAGCTAACATTATCATGAATTTGCAACCCTTTGTAGATAAGGACTTGTTACTTGTTGTCCCAATATTGTAAGTATTCTTAAATCCTAATATGAAGTAATCTGATCTTACAGCTAGTCTGTTCTGTCGTTCTTTTTCTCTCTCCGCTCTGATTTTCATCTGCTCAGCCCGTTCAGATCTACGTTTCTCCTGTTACAAAAAAAAAAAAAAGAACAAGCCATTTTAATCCAAAGCAAAGCATTATAATTATCTGATGGTCATTTAGTTTGACTTTGTAACTTTTGACATACAATGCGATCTGTAAGGCTGACTAGCTCTTCTTCCTCTTTTTTCCGCTTCTCAAAATGATCTTCGATCAGAGTCTGGAGCTCAGTCAGGTCCTTTTCCTTTCTTTTTTTATGAATGTCCTGGAATTATAAAGGGAAAAACTCAAGAACTACAAACAGAAATGTAAAATAGTTTGAATTAGGAGCAAGATTTGGGTCTAAAAATTAACTCACGTCAAAGTCGACTTTTTCTCCATCAGGGATCTTGGGAGGTGCCAAACCAGGAACAAAGCCTGGCCTGTGGAAGGTGACACGTTCTAAGAACCTTTTCTACTGATATGTTTGACTTTAAGATGGTTTTATGCTTTGCTCTTACTTTATTTTGGACTTTGCCTCCTCTGCATTCCCCAAACCAGAACAATACAAAGCAAAAGATTCAGTTTATGATTGTTTCAACATGCATCATTTTTCTGATTTGCAACAAATCTATTCATACCTCCTTCATTTTCCTCTGCACCATCTGCTGAGAGATACAGGATCGATGAAGGGTCAAAATTAGAATAAGTTGAAATACATGCTTTTATGCTTTTTATACATATTTCAATCAAAATGTGATCACATTGATACATGATGAGTTAATTATTGGTGTATGTGACCTGTATTTAGGTTAAGGT
The DNA here is from genome assembly GCF_900634775.1 of Gouania willdenowi. Lineage (NCBI taxonomy): Eukaryota > Metazoa > Chordata > Actinopteri > Blenniiformes > Gobiesocidae > Gouania > Gouania willdenowi. The sequence goes on along the minus strand of NC_041048.1, from coordinate 8,537,030 downwards.
TGAGCTGACCATAGAAGACTAAGTGATTTTACCTTTCATTGCCACACACAACTTGAAACTTAACATTTTAACTTGTAACCCCCATACCTGAGTGATCCAAAGATAGGAATCTTTTGTTGACTTTGCTCAACCGTATGTTAAATAATACTTTCTGTTGGAATTCCTTTTTTGTTTATGTTTAGCGAAGTGCTAATGCTGATGACTGTTGACACGAGTCGGTATTCAATAACAAGGACGGAGGGACACTAAGGCCGTTTCTCAATACTTGGTATGCATACTCCGTACTTGTGAACTCCTGGGTGCGGACTCGTGGGAGCAAACTTGGAGAACGTATTTGCAGAGTGTGCAGGACTTCACATACTCGTCGTATTAACAAACATGTAAATACAATAAACGTGTGTGTGTGTGTGTTTTGTTTAATATATTGAAAGTCCCTATAAATAGATAATCTGGTCATGGCTAATTGGATGGCCAAAAAAATCATAAGAAGCAACCAGGCAATTTGTCCAAACAAATAAAGGATCATTTACAGTGGATTGGACAGGTATGGCTGTTGTGGCTGCCCTTTACCACATAGATAATAATAACAAATAAAGGGAAAAGGAAAAACATTTTTAAAAAATAGTAATAAATAAATACAAAGAAAAATGATAATAGTTGGCTATTATGGTAGAAGGATGAAGTAGATACTGTAAATACATGTATTAATGATTATAATTGAAAAAATAATAATAAGTGAAGAAGAAAAGGAAAAAAACGAATTTACAACATGGTAATAATAATAAAGGAATCATGCATGTGTTCGAAGTGCATGCTGGGAAATATAGCTGGCGGAGTACGTGGCGTTTCCTCTGATGCATGCGCGTTAAAACGGGCGGAGGAAGTTCTCATCGGGGATTTACAGCGGACTTGCTGAGAAGCAGACTTTGAATTGACGTGAACTGACGTTTCACGAGAACGCAAGTCCACACGAGTACACAGACTGAGAAACGACACTATGTGTAACCTCAGGCACAGAGAATCATGGGAAACCAACATGGCCGACCAGCTCCTATCAGTGCTGATGGACAGCAGTGGTATGGAGGCAAAATTGTCAGAGACGCAGGCTTTAGCTTAGCTTTGTTTAGCTTATGGTAAATACCATGAAAAACAAAGCTAAGCTCACCAGCAGCGCACATCAACAAAGACATCTAGAGGGGAACCATTGGCCCATGCTTGAGTTTGACCTTCTCTTTATGCAGCTGATGGAAAAACATGTTGATCTGACTTGTACAGTGGTTGGTTTATTATTTTAGAGATACCGTATAAATACACTCCCATGTCACTCAATTACGTACCAACAAAGTGTTGGAAAACTTCTTCAAAAACATAGTTCTACCTTCAAATATCACATACTGTAGTTGCTGCAGATTTAGCGACGGCCTATTAAGGAGTCATTCCATGAGAGTCTAAAGATAATCCATTAAAGCCAGGGGACAGCAGAAGCCATTAAAACACATTGAAGCCTTTACAACATGGCCTGTTATACAGCTGGAAGTCATTAGATAGTTTTAAAGCCCCTACATCACTGTTATACTGTATGTTCAGGATCAATTTGAACTACAAAAAGTCATCTGATTTAGTGGCTTTTAAACACTTGCTGACAGTTGTGCAGGTGTATCTCACTATGGGTAATAACTATTTACCCTCATGTTGAATATTTTACTTATAAATTGATTTTTTGTGATAATGCATGCATGCAAAAAAAAAAAAAAAACAACTACAAAAAAACTAACAACTAAACTAAAGTGTCAATCAGTGTTTTTTTTTCCCAAAAAGATCAATGCTCAGATATGAATGGACTACAGACATCTCAAAAGTAAATAGACGGCCATAACAATAAACTTGTTAACACCCTCAGGTGAAACTTATAAACTTAAATTAATATTGTTCAGTAGATTATCCTGTATTGAACTATTGAAATTTTCAGGAGAATATTCATGTTATTTATATATGTATATATATATATATATAATTATTTATTTATTTACCATTTTCTAAACATACATTTTTTAATTTAAAAGTTTTGTCCCTTAACTTAAGAGATGTCTGTGTATGCAGCCTGCAGAGGAGCAATGGTATGTCACTCATTGGCAGATGGAATGCATAAGCAGCTTCACCTTCCTCCTCCTCCTCCTCCTCTATCTCTTCTGCAAACTCCTCCTCCTCCTCCTCCTCCTCCTCCTCCTCCTCTATCTCTTCTGCAAACTCCTCCTCCTCCACATCTTCTGTGCAAAGCAAGCATGAAAAGTTAGCAAGCAATTCATGCTTTAGTCCCGCAAAGCATGTACTGTAGCTCTGATTTTGTGTATTTTTGAAAGTGCCTTAGGACAGGATCATTTTGCATCAAACATTGGATGTATCTGATCTGTGGTAAAAAAAAAAAAAAAAAAAAAGTCTCCCCACTGTGTTTTTTTGATTACGTAAAATGCTAAAGTTTATTTATCATTTGAAAGAAAAGGCATGGTGATGATCAATCCACTTTAAATGCATTTAAAAAGTCTTCTGTTCTGTCACTAATTTTCTAGGTTGGCTTTGAGGTTTTGTGCTGAGCTCCAAAGAGAAGGTTTACCTGATTCTTTTAATCTCACTGGGCCTTTTGAGGGGGGAGAAAATGACACTGAATTTAGTCTGTGCACGGATGGAAACTCAACCTCTCCCTCTCTGTGAGGAGGGTAAGCCAAGCTGCATTAGGAGCACCTCTAACAGCCATGAAAAATGAAAGTGGCCTTTGTTCTTGTTCTACTGCTCTCCCCGAAGTCCTGTGTGAGAACGTAAGATGACCTACATTAACATTACCAACTAACAGTGACTGAGGTCAGCATATAAAGAGAAAAGGTGCTGCTTAATTCCAGGAGCAACCATGCTCTACTGTGGATCATTATTATAACAAAGGGTTTCCTAGTTCTCTAACAGTGACCTGTTACACCAGAGATGGGCAACTTTATTCACAGTGGGGCCACGAAACTGTGATTGTCTGATTTGAGGACCACATTATTCACATCCATGATGGCATTTAGAATAACGGATTTGTGTGTTTTTTGTATTTTTGTGTATTTCTAGTGATGTTTTCTCTATTTTTCTGTATTGTAATCGTTTTGCGGGTTTTTTGTGTAATTGCGTATGTTGTTTTTTGTAATTATTTTTCTGTAGTTTTGCTGTTGTTTTTGCATTTCTTCTGTAAATATGTGTGGTTACTTTTGGGGGCTTCAAAAACTGTTGTGCATGTCTGATTTAAATTGTGATACACGCTGGAGGTCTTCATTTTTGTTTCAGATCCCTTGCCATATTTTTTGCCATGTTTATATAAAGTAATCCAATCCCCAATCAAATATGGTGTAATATTTTTAATCTATAGGTAGTATTGTGATGTACATCTGTTAGAGCGGGGCCATGGAAATGGGAGTAAACCTAACCTGAGGGCCACTTTATCAACATTCATGTCAGCATCTAGAATATTGACCCATCAGAGCAATAACAAAGGAAAGAACAATGGATTTGTGTGTTTTTGTTTTCATTTTTGTATATTTTTCTGTTTTGAAGTCATTTGGTGTATTTTGGTATTTTTTTGGGTATTTTTGTTGATGTTTTGTACATTTTTTAGTTATGTTTGTGTGTTTTTAGTTCATTAATGGGGCCGCACAAAAATAGAACAAGGTTCCCATTTGGCCCCCGGGCCACCAGTTGCCAATGTCTGTATTACACCGTTCCATCTGTAGTGAAAGGACAGATCCACAGGGATGGTTACATAAGATGAACCGATGCCCTCAGAAGGACAGGCCTGACTGAGAGGACAAAGGTTAGTCTGTTTGAGAAGCTGAAGGACAGCAGCTGCCTCTGCGGCGGCACCATCGCTCCAAAAATACAGTAAGCTGTGCAGTGACATGACAGCTTAACAGATACAGCGTGTTAATAAACTAACCATGTTTTAGTTTAGTGCAAGAAGGCAGGGCTCAAGTGTGTAGTAGGAGATAAAGTGGATGGGAACAAAATGCATGCGGGCATGCTGTGCAATTTTTTTCAATTGTTGTACTTAGGGGTGTCACTTTAACACGTTAATTTCAATTAAATAATTACAGGAAAAAACAACACACTTTACTAAAGTAAAAATAATGCCATTAATCACTTTTTTTTATTTTCTCATTTCAAGAGTATACCCATAATACTGATGCACAGACTACAATACAAGACACAGGAAACTGCTCTGCATTAATTTTGGCTTATAAAAACACCGGATGACAACAACAACAAAAAAGCCCAGTCGTGTGCAAATTGTGCAAGAATGAGTTTATGGATCACTGGAGCTTTTGTAGCCTCCACTACTATGGAATCACAGGAGTGCCAAATATATAATGAAATAAGTGTCGAAATATAAAGAGAATCAATAATAAAATTTATATATATACAAATGTAGTCATATTCTTTTTCCATTTTGTCAATGCTTTTTCTGTTTTATCTTTGTCCACAGCAAGGGCTGTGGGTGGGTTTTTCTGTCCAGGGTGACTAGTCGATACCTGATCACACGATTCCTGCTCACAGTGGCCATGTATTACCTATGTTCAGGGTTGGGAGGATTACTTTAAAAACATAATCCGGTACAATTATAAGTTACCTGTTAAGAAAATGGAATCACTAACTTACTCTAAGTATCACTATATTAAAGTAAATGATTACTTTTGGATTACTTCGATACCGAACATGCAAAAAAAAGACACAAAAGGATAGAATATGTGTAACCTACTCACTGTATTATTTTAGATAAACACAAAATCACCTTTTACAGGCAACATTTACTGAAGGAATTGTTTCAGTTTAACACAGACTGGGAGAACCCACAGTAAATAAATAAAGTGTTGAAAGATTATCAATCAATTTACTCATTAATTATGAACAATGACATTGACCTAGACCACAAATCATTCAACCAGTGTTGAAGTTGACTTTTACTGTTCCAGTTGTACTCTGTGAGCTACTGTTGTATTTATAATTGTATTTTCATTGTCCTGTTGTACAGCACTTTGGTCAGCTGAGTTGTTTTTAGTAATGCTTTATTAATAAATTGGATTGGATTGGCTAATGATTATTGTATTTTATATAACAATAGTTATTATTACAGTTTTGTAATATATGTGAAACAAAAAAGCATCACCTGCAAGTGGTTTGTCAGGTTTTAACAGGTTCTGTAGTTATAGTTTAAAGGTTACATACACAAAAAAGTTACAAGTGTCAATAGATGTTTTAGCTATTACCGGTAACATGCTCCAGGGTAAATTATAAGTAATTCCCCTACACTGGTGTCAACCTGTCTTTCATGTGTCATGTAACGTACAGGTGCTGACTTTAATTCAATGTGTGCCAAATACAATTTGCTGAAAATGATTTCTTAGATTAACAAATGCATTTAGCCTGCAACCTTTTTGTAGAAATATTTATATTTCACTAAAACATGATTTGCTTTTGTCTTTAAACCTCCATAAAAAGAGCTTTTAAACGACTGGATGGTGATAACTGACAACACATCCATCCATCCACCCATCCATCCATCCATCCATTTTCTGACCCGCTAACTTACTTGCTGTGGGCGGGTCATTGCTTTGACATTGCTTTTACTTGACAGCTTGAGCCATCAAGTGAACAAACAGAAAAAACAGAATAAACAATACAGAAAAAGATATGATACAACGGAATAAGCAAAAGCAAAATTTTTTTCATTATTGATTCTCTTTATATTTCCACATTTATTTCCTTTTAATTTTGGCACTACTGTGATTCCATACGCTACCACCTCAATGCTAAACATGAAGCAGCTAGCATGGACACTCAGACAGTGCTAGCTGCAACAAGCTCCGAGCACACAGTGTCTCCAATCCACACTGGACAAGATGACAGGGTTTAGAGCCAAAATGAATAAGGCCATAACTGACAAATTAACGAACTCACTGGATAAATATTATTATCTGAAGGAGAGAAAAAGCAATAAATTTGGTGTTGGATAATTGTATTGCTGAGAAAAGTGTTGTTACTCTTTACGATGTGCTAACTTTATAACACTATATATTAGGGATGTAACGATTAATCGTAAGGCAGTTAAAAATCGATTCATAGGTATCACGGTTAACATCGATGCCCTGAAAATTGAACCGCAGTACTTTTTTTAAACAGCAGAGGGCCCTTTATATTTATCCTTCTTGTCTAAAAGTGTAGGTGGCGATTCTTTACCCCTTTAGCACCGAAAGAATATCTGTAATATTCACGTTTTTCTATTAGCTCTGTCTGCTAGCATAGCATCTCTTCTTCACTGCAATAATCTCTGCATGCCAACCGACCACTGGCTTACCAGCGCCCTCTGCTGGTCCAAACAAATATCTGATGTAAATACGGTGCAGACTTTTTTTAAAAAAAAATTTTTAAAGTCCAATTGTTAAGGCACAAAATACATTTTCAGTTGCACTTTTAAAAAGAAAAATAACTATTTTGTAGTTTTGCATTGTTTACTATAGAACCAGAATTTAAATTAATAAGCTTCTTCTTCATTTGTATTATTCATTTATTTATTTCATTCAATATTTATTTTTAGTTAAATTGCATTGTTTTGAATAGTTTGAATAATTAAATATAAAAGGAAAATAGTACAGTATTTCCCCCCAAACAAATAAGGAAATATTTGTCTACATTCCCATTTTGTAAAATAAATTGTGAGAAAATCGAATCGTGAACGCAGTATTGTGAATCGAATCGTATCGGGAGTTGAGTGAATCGTTACATCCCTACTACATATGGACCTGAAATTTGATTTCATTTATATTTTCAATTATTTGGAGATTTACAAAAGTTTAAAAGATTAAAAAAGGGATTAATTAGAGTAATTAATTACAGAGCATTATTAATTAATTGCTCAAGTTTTTTAATCTCTTGACATCAGTCATTGTACTCAGCCCCAGCTCAAATTTTGCTTGAGTCCGAATGTTTGCAGCTCATGATTCATGTTCTCACACTATACGGACCGACACTCTGACGCGACCTGACTGCTCACACTGTACGTCCATATACGACATGTCGGAGTCTTGTATCCAGGAAGAAGAAGAAGAAGAAGAAGAAGAAGAAGTAGAAGAAGAAGAAGAAGAAGAAGAAGAAGAAGAAGAAGAAGAAGAAGAAGAAGAAGAAGAAGAAGAAGAAGAAGAAGAAGAAGAAGAAGAAAGTGGAAACACTTGCAACGCTAAGCAAAAAGAAATTTGCTGCCTTTTTTTTGCCATTCACTGTGGCGACGTGTGATGGATCAGACGTGAGCAGTACGATCTGTCCATTCTACAGAGGTCCTATAGTGTTCGCTAATGCGCAGTGTGCGAGTTTGTGGTAAACACTGCTTCAACAGTGCAAAACCCTCATGAGGGGCAACTAGGATTTAAAACATGTTTGATTTTTTGCGACCATATGATTACTGATCGGGAGCTGGTCGTGAGGTGTCAATTGATTCTTGTGACCCCTTGTATACAACACAATGCACGACACACGATTTAGCCGAGACTCGGCCCGATTCCATAAATAGTTGCACGAGTGAAAAATCGGCTCAAAATGGGCCACACATCGCACAGTGTATGCCCGCTTTAAGCCGGTGCATTTAGAAGCAGGGTCACATTTCTTTTGTTGAATATTGTTCGTTTTTTAAGGGCAAACCAACTCTATCGTTCTTTCCTTTGCAACACATATAGAAAGCCAAGCACAGCGATGGCGATGAGCTCCAGAATTGCAGTAAAGAACACTCATGCAGCATAGATGTATTTTACATGCACATATCGCCCTATTATTCATCTATTTGTTTAATTTTGCTCTTATTTTCCAAACAACAGCATGCAGCTGCCCCCGTCTGCACAGTCGTGACTTATCTGAACCCAGTGCGAAGCTCCAATGGACGAACTTACCTTCGCGTCTGAAAGAAGAAAAACAGGCAGATCAGACATGGATGTGATCGTCATCCATGCTTTTGTGTTTCTCTTCCACGTAAATAAATAATGTACTCACTCCTGCGTTGCATCTTCTGTGTCGGACATGTTTAGTGTGAAGCACCTGTGCGTGCATGCGCAGATAAAAAGAGAAGTAGATGTCGTATTCAAGCACTAAATTCTCAATTTCTGAGTAAAAAATGGAGACACAGACCTACCCTGGTGTACAAGTGAAGTCTTCTTCAGATGTAGCCCAAAGGGAAATTACATACTGTGTTCTTCTCTGTGGGCCTTAAGCTTTTAAACCCAGTAGTGGATCACATGGCGGCAAACTGCCCACATATACAAAGGGTGGGCACATACCTGGAAACAGATGGCAGATAGCATTAACAAGAATGGGAAAACATGCACTCTCAGTGGACTCATGTTGTCTATTTTTACCTTTCCAAAATCTCCACCCCAGCAGTGTGAGATTAGTGTCCTCAAAAGGTTTTAAATGCATCAGGTCTGGTTAGGAATCATCCCTGTAACCCTACTCCTGCAGGCACAGAGGTACACAAAGGTGTGAGCCAATCACAGCTTATTTTACAGTTCGATTTGACCAGATTGTTTTTATGTCACTTCATGATTAACAATTTCTAGGATTCATGGTGGGCACCATTCAGAGACTTGAAAGGACTCTCGTACTTCAACAGCTTCATTATCTACACCCAACCTTTGTACTGAATCCCAATATTGAGCCTTTGCATGCTACATCATGTCAAACAACTCCACAGTTAATTTGTTGACTCATCAGTGTTCATTGTGAGTCACAGCTAGAATGTTAACCAGTGGGTGTGTGAGTGTGATTATATCGGAGTTCCCCCTCCACCCTAATGGCGGCTTTGTTTACAGTGGTGCTGTTTTAAAGTCTATTGGATCTAATCCATGTTTCAGTCAAGATCAGAAGTCAGGCACGTCTGAAGTTTCAAAGCAAATTCCTGTCAAAGGTAAAGTATTTGGAATCGGGGTTGCTTCGTGTGACGCTCTGTTTTAACTTTGTCGCCCAATAGCACTTTGAGATTTGGTGTCAAATGTAAAATGCATTACAAATAAAATGTATTCATATTATTATTATTATTATTTAGGTTTGACACATGAAGTCCACGTCTCTTTTAAAAAAAGCTGCATATTCTCCAACTGTCAAAAGTGGTTTTCAAACTCTGTCCTGGAGGTTTGCATTCTTGCAGGATTTAGATATCTTGTTGCTCCAATGTCTGAATCTCATGATGATGTCATCATAAAGCTCCACAGGAAATCTGAAGCGACAAGATTAATACTTGCATGGTTTACATACCCTGTAAAGTATCTGAACATGAATGAAAATGGACTTTGGGAATCATTGTCTATGCTGATGATGGTTATCTGTTCAGTGTGTTATATTTATTCAAGGTATAAGCTGTGATGTGTTTGAGACTGACCCTGTTTGAACTAAAGTTAGTTACAGGGAAAAAAGAGTGAGCTGTAACAGTGGAATGTTAGGCTTACAATTCTTAAAGGCACACCGCAGACTTTTTGATCTAAAGAGTTGACTCATATGAGTTATTTGAAATGATTCCTCAGGCCAACATACAGCGTTTGACAGTATCAATGCTCCGAGTGGGGCTTCCCTCTTGAAATACCGACTATGTAAGTTTGCAGAAGACGGACCGTCTTTGGCCAGGTCATGTGACCTGGAGAATGCCTGGAGAACGCTTCACTTTAAGGAAGTCACGTGACCACAGACTATTCTTAAATTGTCAGTGCACAGCTCAAGTTGGTTTATACAAACAGTCAATCTATACACTGTTAATAACAATAATAGCCATGACAGTAAATAGAGATGAGCAATATTGTCGGCCCATAATTGATTTTTCTGCCGATATTCTTTTATTTTAATTACATTTTTGTGTGGTTTTTATTCCCATGCTTGCATTTGTTTTCTTAGGTTAAAACGATATTTAGTGCTATAATTTCTTGACAAATATGCATGTTTTTTTTCTTGCAAAAACCACAAAACTTAAGCCTCTTCCAGCTTTTCTAAGGAAGGGTGTGAAAACCTTTAGCGCCCCCCCACCATATTTATATACTGATATGTGCTGTTGCTGGAGACATGTTTAAAATAAACATGGTATATATTTTTTTTCCATAACTAGTTAAATACTTTTTCTTATTTTTGCACTGATGAGCTTTTATGTGGAATAAATCATGTGGGGCATCACATTAAAAGTAGGCTTAATGTGTTCTTTCCATAGAGATAAATATAATATGACCTAAAATTAGTCTGTAGGAGGGCGCCCAAGTATTTAGCAGTATTGGTTAAAATCTGAAATGTATGTGTAAAGTGTTTTGCCAGAGACCAGAGGAGAATGGACGGACTGGTTTAAAAGAAAAGATGCAGGTTAGCAGAAAAGAAACTGCAAACTGGATTACACGTTGAGAAGCTGTAGCAGGAGCAAATCACAACAAGAAACCAGAAGATCCATTTACACACTGGGAACATGCGGGTCCCATTAGTTTATATGCTGCAACATTCAGATGGTTGGGCCAAACTTTGGTTTACAGGAACGTTCACATTCACATCATGCACTAAAGGGCAGCTAAAACACACAAAACAGCAAAAAAGTACATCTAAAAACACACAAAATGAATATAGAAACACGAAACAACAACAAAAATACACAAACCAGTATGGGGCGTTGATTGTAAAGTTGCGCATGCTAAAAAAAAAAAATCAACTTTTTGCAACATTTAGCGACAAACCACGTTTTTAAAATGTACTGTATGTGAATTTTGTTATGTTACTTTTGACCAGATTTACAGCAATATTTATGAAATTTGTAATAGTTTTTAGCTCATAAAAATATAATGTCAATGTTAAATCTAAATCTAAATGTTAATTCTAAATCTAAATGTTAAATCTAAATATAAATGTTAAATCTAAATATAAATGTTAAATCTAAATGTGTCATTTAAATATACATATTACGTCTAAATCTAAATGCTAAAAATTCAATCTTAATGTTAAATCTAAAGGTTAAATGTTTATTTTGGTCCCGGTGAATTTGGATATTAGCTGAATATTAAGCTTCACCCATGATATGATTAAGATTTAATATATTATATTTAACATTTAATATTTACATTAAACATTTACATTTAGATTTGATATTTAACATTTACATATAAATTTTACATTTAAATGCGGTTTGTTGCTAAATGTTCCTGAAAGTTTTTATTTTAGCAGGCACAACCCTACATAAACCAGTTCCAAAAACACCAAAAAATAACAACCAAATCAAAGAGTCCAAAAGCAGAAAAATAGGATGGAAAATTCCTAAAAAGGACAACAAAAATACACAACATTGCTCTCCAAACAACAACAAAATGACACAAAAACACACAAAATGCCAAAGACATGCAAAATGACATCAAACACATACTGTACAGCATGACTCCAAAAACACACATGGTTTGAGTTGGCAAACTTTTTACAGGTTATATTTAACTGAAACTCAACTTTTTAGATTTCATTCATTGACATTAAAGTAAACATAGTAATTCAATTCATTTGTAACCTAAATTGGATTTGTTTTTCTATTCAATAGACCTTTTAAAAGCCTATTTCATTAATACATTCAGCTTCCCTGTTCTAATAAATACACCTTTTGTACTCCACGGAATTGGGTTAGCAGGGGACAACTACCTGAGCATAAACCAGATGAACTTGTTTCTTATGACAATCATGACAAGTCATTATTTAGTACTATTTTCCCCTTTACGCCCTAAAAAGTAATGAATCTTTTCATTTACATGTTTCTGTAGATTTCTACTAGACATGTGTAACATTTGGCAAAATATTTCATTTAAGTAAACTCACTCCTACTAACCGTATTAAAACAAACTCCACCCATCTGGAAATTGTCCTTTGATCACAAGTAAACAATATGTTATGTATTTATTTTTTTCTTCTACGCTTCACACACACGTTTGTTTTTAAGGTTTTTGAAAATGTTCAGAAAGTACTTTAACTCCTGATGTTGAAACATAAATTAATTAATGATGAAAACTGGATTTTCAGTATTTCTCAGATGTTTATTCTGATTGTATTGACTCTTCTTTCGAAACTTAAAAATGAGTCGTCTAACATAATGAGTAATTTACACAAGGGCACCCACTAGTGGTCATTTCACCTCATTTCAAACTAGGATCACTGGTTTAAAATGAAAATGAATTTGTGACACCCCTGATGTAGACTGTTTTAAAGTGAACATTTTGGAAAAATATGCATTAAAATAGAAATACCTGGCAAACTTTGTTGTTATGCAAATATAAATGCAGAGTGTGAAATTAAAAGGCCAAATGTACACAGATGCAATGAGTCCACTGTATAGTCTACTATTTTCTTTAGGTTTTGTTGATTTTGATTTTAATATGAAGTGAAATGAGGCAAAAAAATACATAAACAATCATCACAATCAATTTTTGCCAGAATTAAGGGGAAACGCACACATGATTAAAAATACTTAGATTTATTTATTCCCATCCCTCTCAACCCATTATTTATTACTATTTATTCCATTACTATTGTAATGATTATTGATTGTTCCAATGTATTATCATATGATAGCAAAAACGAATTACTTAAAATAAATATATACATGTATATCCTAAAATGTATTCTATTTGAAGCTAGCACCTGGTTTAAATGCGTTTACCATTGAGCTAATATAGGCTTATATATATATATATATATTTATTATTATTATTATTATTATTATTATTATTATTATTATTATTATTATAGGCTAATAATTCAGAAAAAGAAAGGTCGAAAAAAAGGTGGAAAAATCCCTTATTCTGTTGTTTAGCTCCCCGTACAGGAAGTATAGAGATGTGGATTAATATATATATCACATATCTCCTAATTTTCCTACGGACGTAAACGCACCTGAATGAAAGCCAATCAATGACAGCTGCAGCACTTCATTCACTAAAGTTAAGGTAAAAGTTACTTTATATTGTTTCCATATTTGTAAAGAATGATGGCCAGCTTTTACATGACAGATTCTATATTATTTATTTATTCCCAGACCAAAGTTAGACCTAAATTTATACCTTTGCTCCACTTTCATTCCCACGTGGAGATACGTCGTGTTTTCAGTAATTTTCACTGCGTAGCATTAGTAAATATGTGCTGTTTGTCTTTGTCTGCTTGGCAACTTTTTTTTTTTATTTTTTTTTATTGTGAAATCTACTGAATTCCAATGTCATGTCCCCCCCCCCCCCTTTTTTTTTTTTGTTTTTTCTTTTTTTGTTTTAAATTCCTTAACTTAAAGGCATGCAATTTCATTTCTTATATACCATTTTCTTTTTACATTTTGCTGTTAATTTTGAATTTTCTATGCTTCACAGCAGGGCTCACCTTAACCTGAAAAGAACTTCTTAAATACTATATTTTTATGGTTTTACTTTAACTAGTGGGTAGAATATAATAAAGAAAGACTAGCAGTGACTTAAGCAGGTAGGAAATGTTGAGTTTATCTTTATTTATTTATTTTAACTCTTTATTTCTCTTATTTTTTCATTTTTATTATATTTAATGGAACGTTATCATATTCCTATTTTTTTTTTTTTTTACTAGCCACTAACTATCAACTTATAACATCGAAAAACAAGTAACATTTGTACAATGTATATCAATTATGTAATTTTTTTTTTTTTTTTACTAAGATCCACTTTGTTTAAAAAAAAACAAAAAAAAAAACAAACATTTGTCACAATGTTTTTGTGTAAAATAACATTTAAAGATGGGAACTTTAATCCAAAAACTTGTCTGATGCAGCAGTATTTAATTCCATAATAATAATAATAATAATAATAATAATAATAATGAATTGACTATGCATCAGTCATCTGTATTTATCTTTGTGAGTTTGAAGCCTGCCAAATACAGTAAATCAGATGTTAGATGAAGCTCATTGTTGACTATAGTGCTCCTTTTAGAACAGGCCCGATGACATACTTGCATTTTGAATTGGAAACTAATGTTCATCAATTTGTATTATTCCTTCAGTCAAAAAAAAAAAAAACAAATCAAAAGAAAACGGAAATGTTCATTCTTGGCTTTATTTCAGTGATCACTCATATCTTTTGTCAGGTGATGATTAAATATCAAAATATTCTCTTTTTGAGTGTTTCTGCTTTAGATTTTAGGCTTTGCAGGCAGAGCCAGTCACATTGTTCTACTGGTTGGGGCCTTTGGCTGCATCAAACATCTTCTTGCGACCCTCCATGCCTGACATGGCCTCCACGTTCTTCCTCCAGTCGCTCACCTCCACAGTTTTCTCCTGCGTCATAAATAGAATAAACAAAGATTTTTCTTTCCCTTCATGCCCAGAATATCTGGAGATTTGCCAAAAGCTAATAATCCAGAACTTCAGATAAAAACAACATCTTGCGTGTTGTAGGTGTAAAATAATGATAGTATCTACCGACTAGTGGTGGAAGTTAGTTTGTCACCTTTTCTGTGTCCTCTTTCTTGACAGATTTGAGGTTGGCTCTGAGGTCCAGAGAAACCTTGTGTTTGGAGCCCAGCAGGGAGCGTAGGATGGCATCAGCAGAGACCCTCACCCTCCTCAAGTTGGGCCTTTTGAACTTCCCTCGCAGGTCCAGTACCTTGATGATCAGGTCTTTGATCTTTGGGGAAGACGAGAAGGACGATGATGATGGTGATACACAACTTTGACTCATGAGGTGGGTTATGCAATGTTATGCAGTCGAATGTCTTAAAAGGAAAAACAAGTGTTTTGAAATTAGTTGCTTATTGTTTTCCATTGTCTTTTACCTTCCATAAGAATGGCTATTAATTACTGTACGATGGGGATGTTTACATGGAGAGCGGTAAGCGGAAAGGAGAGAATCTGGCTGTGTTTGTGTGCGGAATGGAGGAGCTATTGCTGCTGCTGCTCTGGTTCTTCAGCGCACACAATTTTCCGACTCAAAATCACTGCACGTTGTTTGATTGCGTCACACGCTACTATTCGGCTACTATTGCTTTTAACTCACTAAACCAAAGGCCGAATGTGGCTTTTTTTGCAATATTCAGCCGAATACATTCGGCCACCGAATATTCGGTGCATCCCTAATGTTATTAGGTAGCAGTAGTTTTACAGTAAAGCTGCCAAAAAATGCAAGAAGATGCACATTAAGTGTGCATTAACAGTATTATTTTTAGGGGTGTCCCGATACAACTCATTCACTTCAGAAAGATCCGATGTGATCTAGGAATCATACATATTTTATTACATATTTTGTATAGTGTGAATTAACATGAACACAAAATGTAATTACAACACCCTAAAAAATAACCTTAATAAATCCAATAAAAACTTTAGAAATTTTAGATGCAGGCTGATATAATCAGTCATATCCATAATATCAAGCTGATATAATCGATTATATTAATATTGGATCAGGACGCTCTTAATTATTTATGCATTTTCAGTATGTCTAGAGCCAGATCTATAACTAAAATTTCTCTACTGAAGTGTCTAAATGCAGTTTAATTTGAGGACCTCACATCAATACAACATAACTTGCAAACAAGTAAAATAACTTAAAACTGTGTTTTCTATTAGAAATAAGAGCGTGCTAGTGTTGAAATAGAAATGTTTACCTCTCTTGTGTTGTGCAAGACCTTGGCTTCAATATCATACCGCTCTTCATCAACCACATTGATTTTCTCATGCAGCTCTTTACACAGCGTCTGTATGTTGAGTAAGAAACAAAACATTAAAGAGAAAGCTTTTATGCAGTGTGGATTTTGATTCAATTTTAGACAAAATCTTTTGACTAAAATGCATCTTGGCTTTTGTCAAATTTTATTCATCAGATCTTTTTCAGTTATGGTATAGTTTTTGCCAGCTAAATAACATTAAGATTTCCAAATATGTTACAGATATCATCGACTAAAATATAAAGCATACAAGTTTATGCATTTTTCTTTTAAAGATTCAATTACCATGTATCAACCTGATGGTATTAATGAAGGCATTCTGATTGGATTTTGGCCAATGTGACGAAATTAGTTTTTTATTAGTTAACAAAAACATCAAGATTATTTGATGTAGTTCTTATTCATCACATGTACAGTATTTTTCTATCAGTCATAGTCTCGTTATTGTCAATGCAGTTGACAAAAACAATGATTAAACATTCTAGTCAATACAATTAACACTAGTTCCATGCTTGATGGTTGCAAGCTTATTATCCTCCACCACAAAGTAGAAGGGGGATATAGGTTTGAGCTCCGTTTGAGCTTTTCTTAGAAACGGTTTAAGATTGGATAACCAAATTCGGTGTGTGGCTTCAGGGTATCAATACCTTGATGGAGTTTGAAAATGAGAAGCGCTCAATTAATTTTTTCGGAGTTATTGCCCTTGTCCTGTTTTTTTTTTACTCTGTTCACGGTATCTTCAAAGGGGACAGCTTTTCTTAGAAAGTTTTTAAGATAGAATAACCAAATTTGGTGTGTGGCTCCAGGGTATCAATACCATGATGGAGTTTGAAAATGAGAAGTGCACAATTATTTTTTCTGGAGTTATTGCCCTTATTCCGTTTTTCTTTACTATGTTTGAGGTATCTTCAAAGGGGACAGCTTTTCTTAGAAACTGTTTAAAATAGTTAGTAATTTTATACTCTGATGTATAAGTTTTTGTATACATCTAAGTTTTTAGAGTTAGGACATTTAGGAAAAAGTTGAGTTATGACAACCAATCTGGTGGGGGATGTTGACTGTCTTTTTGTTTAAGTTAATTTTGTACATTTCCAGGACAAGTGAGGGTCCTTTTTTTTGTAACCATAGTCTAATCAGTTACATCAGGTAAAGATGATGTTTTTTTTTGTAGCTGTCAGTAATACCTGGAGCTCTTCCAAGGACATGCTGCTGATTTGAATAGTCGGAGCTTTTTCTTCCAGGTACTTTGCTTTCTGTTCTTCTTTCTCCATCATCTCCTGCTCCAGTTCCTCTTTGGCCCTAGCAACCATCAAGCTCTTAAACATGTGAGAAACAAAATAAGTTTTTGTATTTGGTTACCAGTCCCTTTACTATTGCAATTATGGGAATTATGCAAATGACTTGCCTTCAGCATGAGCTTGCGTGATGCTGAGATTTTAGATTTACTCTAAAAAAAAAAAAAAAAAAAAAAAATCTTTACATGATGCCAAGAGTTCATTTTTAATTGGATTTCTCTTCACTAGATCCTACCTCGAGCCTGTGGAGGTAAAAAAAAAAGACAAAAATCAGAAGTTTCCTTCAGACTTAGTTAATTATAGTTAGATTTTTGTATAACTGTTCTTAAAACTACCATCTGTGTCCGTAAATCATGTTTCTATTCATACATCCCATTTGTCTGTCCCTCATTTGGAAATGGAAAGAGTATTAGAAGAACACACTTACGCTTTCTCAGGCATGTTGGCTATATCTCAAATCCCCCTAGAAGACAAAAATAAAACGGTTTGAATCCAAAGTGCTCGACTGTGGGGACCACTTGAATCTGGAGCCCCAAAGGGTCTTAACTGGTTTCCATTTTAGCTCCCCCTACATTCATTCCACTCTCGTCAAGTGTATTGCGTTACAACCTTGAAATAAATTACATCGTCCATAGATTGTGTAAATGTCCCTGCATTTATTTGATGCTTTTGGATATTAATTTGCTGGTCATTACTTTTAACGCTTTATATGATAACGTATGCGGTAGTGTTTGCACAGCCTGTTGGAAACAATCACTCAGTGACAGACTTCTGCCCAACAGAAAAGTGATGGCAGACAAGATGTAGGCATGCACATACTGTATATATCCCCACCCCCTCAGAAAGCAGCACCTCCACATAGTTCATTTCTTGCCTTCAGTTTTACCGTTTTGTGGTTTGAAGACACAATTATAAACTAGCTGACTTGAAATGTATTTGTATAGCACACGTTTATACACAAGGCAATTCAAAGTGCATTTACATGATGACAAAGTGCAACAGAAGAACAATGAATAGGGTTAAAATTTTAAATTATCCCTCAGTCATACACAATAGAGAAAAAGAGAGCCTTTAACTTTGATTTAAAAATGTTCACATGTGATGCTGACTTCAGCTCTGCTGGCACTTTGCTCCACTTCTTTACAGCATAACAACTAAATGCAGCATCACCATGTTTACTGTGAACTCTGGGCTCCACTATCTGACCTGTGTCCATAGATCTGAGAGACCTGCTGGGTTCATACCTGACTAACATCTCACTGATGTATTCTGGACCAAACCCATTCACACATTTATACACCAGCAGCAGAACTTTAAAGTCTATTCTGAGGCTGGCTGGGAGCCAGTGTAAAGATTTCAAACTGGACTAATGTGTTCTGACCTCTTTGTTCTGGTTCAGACCTGAGCTGCAGCGTTCTGAACCAGCTGTAGATGTTTGATGATCTTTTGGGGGATTCCTGTTAGAAGACCATTACAATAGTCCAGTCTGCTGGAGATAAAAGCATGGACCAGTTTCTCCTGATCTTTCTGTCATTAAACCTTTCACTCTGGAGATGTTCTTTAGGTGGTAGAAGTTGTTTTTGTGATAGATTTGATCTGACTGCTGAATGTCAGATCTGAGTCAATCAGAACACAAAGGTTTTAGACTCATCTTGAGACTCAAGATACTCGCTGATAGCTGTCCTCTTTTCCTTGTTACCAAAGACACTCATCCTTTTCCAAGCGGTCACACATCACCTCTAGACTTAGTCTTTGCAAAGAATGTGGAAAAATGTGTATTTATTTGTCATTTATAAAATGTTTAAAAAAAAAAAAAACGACAATTATGTTTTTTTTACATTTTAGGGGAAACATGATTCAGAAAATGTAATTTAATCTGACCCAATGGTTACCATTAAATGGGAATGTTCCATTTAGTCTTATAGCTTTTTGATTATGTGCAGAAATACAATGGAAGTGAACACAGGTTATAGACAAAAGGCTTTTTATGCTTTTGCTTGCATTTTCTTGTCTGTGATCAGTCAAACTCAAAAACTAATCAATTAATTTTAATGAAATCTTCAGGAAATATCCAAAATGGGATAAGAAACAAGTGATTAGATTTTGGGGATGATCTGGATTATCATTATGAATCTGGATCGGTTTTAAAAATTAAAAATCCTTATTATTGGCAAAAATTCACATTCATAGAAATTCACATCTGGCTTCCTAATTGACGGATCATTATGAAATTTAACTCTGACATGTCGGGTTGGTTCATCTTTCAATCCACCAAGTTTCATCCAGATTGGATCCATTTTTTTATAAAATGGGGTGCCCATACATTTTGACCTAACAAACACTATTGGATAGCTGAGTTGATGCTGCATCAGAAGTGTTTCAATAGATTCTCAATATCTTTGTAACATTTAGGCGACAATGTAATATGGGGTTGCAGAGGTCTGTGGTCTCTGAGTTTTTTCTAGTTAACATCTGTAATGTCACAAATATGACTTGTGAGAATGAATTTCATATTTAAAAATATAAAAAAAAAAACACACTAAGCTTTTTTTACCCACAAACTATATGACCAAAATTTTGGTGTTAAATTGTTAGCAAATTGCATTTCATCTTCTCATTTCACAAAATGGTACATGCTGATTTAAATATTTCCAAATGCATACATTTAACAAGTTTACACTCACAAACACACAAGGGATGGTGTCAGAACCACCAGAACATCTTTCAAATGTCACTCAGAAGAAGAAATACAGAGATAATGGAAAGGTAACAGTAAAGTTGTGACCTTACCTTTGTTCTGCTGTGGACACAGACACAAAGTCAGGGAGAAGATCACAGTATTTATCTCCTGCTTTTTTTTGTCCCTCCTTTTTTTCACAAAGGGACTAAAATAGACCCATGGATGGAAGCACACACACACACACACACACACACACACACACACACACACACACACACACACACACACGCACACCCACAGTGTTGTGCTGGCCCATCACTCCTCATTTGCACTTTGATAATATCAATTTGTCAACTTTTAGGTGTGTCCCGACATAACAATTGACTTTCTCTGTCTAATTTTCTCTTGGTCATCTCAGAGTACCAGGTTAAGTCTGAACTCAAGAGTTTATCTCTCAGCCTTGACTGAAACTAGTGTAAATTAGCCATATTTCTGTTGTTCTTTGTGGCTTCTGTGAGATTCTCCTTAAAGGCTGCTGGCCTCTTGGTCTGAGTAGATAATAGCTGCAGACATTGCTAAGCCATGGTTTTAGGACAGTAATGCAGTTTGTCTGTCAAAGGCATCACAATTAAAGTAGACAAATTACATCAGCATGTGATGCTGCTATTCTTTCAGTTTGTTTGCTTAAGTGCTCATGCTTTGTGTTACTCTAATTGGTCCGTGTGTATTATTGTGTTTCTGTGGACGTGTGTGTGCGTGTGTTCCATTTGCAAACATGGAAAGTAAGTCCCTAAATTGAGCTGAGAGATCATTTGTGTCTAGCCTTGTGTTTACTTTTGAGATTTGCTCTTTGGTTTGTGTTGCAGTGACACAAATTTAGAAGTCATGTAAAATAGTGGGTCACAGTGTGTACAGTAACACATTTAAAGTTGATACAGCAGCTTTCATCTCCTATTATCCCGTAAGTGGGCAGACAGACACGGCTAACCCTCAGACTCACCTGTTGGCAGCATATGGCCAAATATTATTCTCCTACTAGTGCCTATATTTAGTATAACTTCCATTGCATTCACAAAGAAACCCTATAGCTACGGGTATTGAGATTTGTCAGAGGCCTCATTTTTGTCCTTGGGTGACAGTGGACCACAAGGTCTACAATTGAGTATTTATTTTCAATCAATTAAATAAAGTCCTTCTAACTCTTGAGGACTTTAGCCTCCTCTGCTGATGTAGGCAACAATAGCTGTTCTTTCCTTTAGGCTAACATAACCTCATCATGTAGTTTATCTTTGGCGTTTATAGTTTATGTTTCTCAGATACTTGACTCGAGACTCAACTGCCTCTCTTTAAAGATCCTATGTTAAGCTAAATCAATTTTTCTGTGCTTTAAACATCATAAAAGTGCTATTTGTGCTTCATACACATGCCCAAAGTGTTTTTTTTATTGATTCCCTCAATCGTTAGTTAGAGGGTGATTTGCTCCTTTCTTACTGCAGAGCCCAAACACCTCGCTCCAATTTAATGATGGGTTCCCATTTTGATGACAAATTTCACGCGGCACTGAGCTGGAGAAGCCGCGCCTCCAGGAAGCTCTCTGCCGTGATTGGCATGTAAACAGACACGTCCACAAAGGTGAGCATGTCAGCGTCCTTCGTGCAGTGCTATGTATGTATTTTCTACAGTCTATGTATGTACCGGCGAATGCCCCGCCCCCACGTTTCGTGTTTATAAAGCAGCATGAGCTCATCTACGGAGTGGGTGAGGGGAGGGCGGGTCGTCCTCTGGCCCTACGTCACCGTGTGAGGAGGAGGAAGTCAGTGTCCCGTCTATAGACACGCCCACTCATGAATATGCATAAGTAGGCCGGAAATCAGCCTGTTATTGACACCAACACAACTGTTGCCACATCTGCCTCATTTTGGACAATGTTCCTGCCCCTACATTGCTAGTCACAGAGCAGAACATTATGACCATGCTTGTTACCACAACAGCTGTTTGCTTTTAGTGTTTATTAGATGATGATAGTAGGGAATAACGAGTTCAGAAATGCATAAAACCTGATTTTACCAGAGATTCCCTGAAGCAACACCCAAAAAACATTTTTAATAACATGGTGTTGAAAAAACTTGATATGCTGGTTTTAATTTATGCGACAGCTAATGAGCTGAATGTATTAATAATACAATCTGTCAATATGTCAGGTGCTCGAGGGTAATGCTAACATGACAATGGGAAACATTTGCCCTTCTATTTTTTGGTAAACTTGTAAACACTCTTGTTGACATGCAGTTAACTTTTGTATATCTTGCCACACTACAGCGACATTTTTCATCAGCAACTACTAATACAAAATGCACAACCTACACAGCTGAATGTGTCTCTTCATCAACTTTGCAACAGATCCCAATGAAGCACAGAACTATTTGCGGAACAAAATGCTACAAATCAGTTACTGCTATCATTTAGCGTTGACACAGGAAAAATGGCAATTGCTAAAATGTATTTGCAATCGTTGAAATGACAGTGTTGAGTGTGAGCTGCTGGTCTCTGGTGAACTTCACTGGGAATGAGCCAGAGCTCCTGCACCCTGACCAAAGCCGAATCCCTTTGGACCAAAGTTCTTTGCATAGCAGCCTGTGGATGACATTAAAATGTAAATGACATATGCAACCATATCCACTTGGAATGCATTATTTGCAATATTGAAATTATGTTTAAGTTTATTTTTAGTCCGAATTTAGACAAAAATCCCTGCATACAGGAAAATAGCAGGGTTGTTTGGAAAACAAAACAAAAAAGGTTCTGCAAATTCAAATTAACCTCTTAGATAGATGCTCTTAACTAAAAAAGAGACAAGATTCTGTTTACGAGTTTACATATTTTTGTTTTCATTCTGCTTCATCAGCTTTTCCTGATTGAATGTCATTGCAGGCTATTTAACTTCCCAAAATTGTTCCAAACAGACTTAATATGGTTAATGGGGTTAACTATTATCATTCATTTACACAGCAGAAATCTCTCGAAAAAAGGACTTGCAAGATTTGATGTCCAGCTGTTTGCTACTTTTGCTAAAGCTAGATGTTAGACCACCCATTACAGCAAAATATATGGTGGAAATGTGATATTGTCCCAAAACGTGGCATTAAGGGTTTAGTCCATGTCCCAGGTATTTCCATTTCAGAAGGTGAAGTAATTTTGATCTCTCTGGCCACCGGTTTGTGATTTATTATTTATTCTCCCCAAGACGTGCATATAAAGGTATATTCCTCGTCTTACAATTTCTGCTTGACTTAGTTTACAGAAAACCAAAAACCAATAATGCAATTTTTGTTTCATATTTTGTCATATTTTTTTCTAATGACTTTTGCAAACTTCTTCTACAACTGATTAGGTAAAAAAAAGATTTAGAAAAATATAATCCGATGTTCAATAGGTATACATATTACTTCATGTTAAATATTTGAATGATTGAAACAGAAACAAAGAATCTGATATTCTTTTCATTGTCTGACCATCTTAGATCCAGCTGATTTTCACAGACCTTTGCAGTAGATCTCTCCGTCTCTGTCTGCCACGGTGGTAGAATCCAATCCTTTGCCACATTTAGCACAGCGAAAGCAGCCTTTGTGCCAGGACTGAAAACAGTGGAATTTCTTACTCAGGATAGGGAACACACAGTTCTGTTTGATATCACACCAAAAGTTTTTTCCTAAAGCATGATCATTGTTACAAGGATGTGCTTTTGGTATTTGATCAACATTCAAAAGACTCACCTTGTTTTTTTATTCCAAAAGAAAAATATGCAAAGCTTTAATTTTGAGTTAACAACTAAAGTAAAGTGAATTAATTTGTTGTCAAGTTTGAATTTTTTTTTGTAATTGGTTAAGGATGGATTTTTACTTACGTTGCCTGCTCCGATCACCTGCTCTGCTGCGTACACACTTTTTCCACATCGAGGACATGCGTTAGAGCCTCCTGCTTTCTGGGCAAACTTTGAAGGGTTTTGGTTATTTGTTGGACGGTGAGGAGCTTGTCTGAAATGAAGGAAATGCATTGAAATATACTGATTAGTGTTGTACTCAAGACCACACTGTCCAAGACCAAGACTTGTCCAAGACCAGAATGCACTGAGACCAAAACAAGACCAAGACTTTTGGTAGTTGTCGCGGCTTGTCTTGGTCTTGACAAGACCAAGAACAAAATAAAAATAAATTTGACAAAACATGACAAGGTTGGTCAGTTAAAGAACATTCTCTTTCATTTTAGATTATTATTATTATTATTATTTTTTTAAAGGTGCAGTCTGTAACTCTTATAAAAGTGACTTTGTGTCATATTTGCTAAAGCTGTCACTATGTAAGGACAGCTTTACATGAAACTAGTAGTTTGTGTAAAATAAACAGGCTCATTGAGTCCCCCCTGCTGCTCCTGCAGCCTTTGGAAGATTGCCAGAATGCACCGCGACCGAGCAAAAACAACCAATCAGAGCCAGAATTTGTTTGATGGACTGTCTGATAGCTGTTGCTCACAGTCCCCGCCCCTTTCCAGTGGCTGGAGCGCTGTCTTTTTTACAGTGTGCGATCTACAGTGTGTGGTCTGGAGGAGTAGAAGATGGAATTGGTGACTTTTCTGCTTGAAAGGTAATCACTGCTGCTTGATTTACATTATATTTGATTTGTAAGTGTTACACGAGAACTCTGTAGTGCATGTGTTTGTTCGTGTGCGCGCTGCTCTCACCACAGCCACCGTGTGTGCTGCTGTGAGTGACATTGTGTTGTTACACTGCTGCTGATAGATTGGTGTGTGCACATTGAGTGAAAGAAGCGCTGCAGTAATATGCTTTTAACAGAGCATGTTGTAGTACTGTGATGTTGCTGTCAGGCTAAAGTTAGCTTGTTAGCACCTCTGGGGGTGGGACTTTGGAAAGTTTGGAGGCAGGGCAAGAGAGTAGCAGGGAGGGAGCTAGGGAGAGGGTTCTGAAAGTTGTGGACTGCACACAAGTGTACTAAAATTGAAAATCAAAAGTGTGTAAAGACTAAGTGTTTTTTTTATTTAACACATAATGCACACTTTTACTACAGTGGTCAAGCTTTTCTTTCCTTCTTTTAATATCCCATCCTAAAGTCTTGATTAGTGAAATGAACAAGTAGGCTGATGTCTTGCTCACACTTCAGGTTTGATTCCAAGTCCTGCTCCTGTGTCCATGCTCAGCGTTCCAGCTCCACCTCCAAAGCCATAGCCTTTTGGCCCATACTTCTTGCCATAGCACGATTTGCAGTAGATCTCGTCATCGTGTACAGCCACTGTGGTGCTGTCCAAGTTCTTTTTACAAACCACTTTACGACAAAAATAGAGGAATAAAAACAAACCTCAGGTCAGTTTTTTTCTGTTCTTAATCAACCACAGGAAGCAAAGCCAGTCCAAACAAACAGTGGTGCACATTACACCCTATTCTGATATGAAATTAATGAGAAAATAGTGCGACACTCAGGAAAAGGCAACATCTCGACTGGTTTGTTCTTAGCTGACTCACACACACACAAATTCTGTGCTTCTGGATAGGGGGGTTGTTTTCTTTCCTCAGCCAAATAAGGACGACTAAGCTTCTGTCACTTTTCCAACCAAATAAGGAGTGAGATGTCTGAGTGAAAACCAGTAGATGCTCACTCCACTTCCCCACCCTGACGCCAAATGCTCCACATTCCTCTTTGACACGTCTTATGCTTTCAAGGAGTCCATGTACAAGTAAAGCTGATTATGTGAAGATTTTAATAACTCACTGCAGAGGAAACAGGATTTATGCCAGCTTTTGCCCTCGCACTGCACTTCCTCAGCAAAGTAGACAGTTTTCTGGCAGCAGCCGCATTTGTTTCCTCCTCCAAAAGGCATTCTGCAAATAAAGAGGAACTGCTTTGTGTACATTTTTTCATACACTGTTTATAACCTCCAGATCCAAGAGAGAAATACTCTCCTTCACTTGAGCTACGGCAATACCTCTAAAGGGAGAAATGTGAGTCTGTTCTAATACAAAGGCCTTTCCTTCCTCAAGTAAAGGAAGGAAATACATCCTTCACTTTAGGAAGAAGGGTATCAGGGATTTTTAAATTAGATTTGATTGTTAAACAAGTTAATCTGCAAAAAAAGTATCAGCTAAACCACTGGTTCTCAAGTACCCCCTTTGTCCGACTAGAACATTTTACTATGAAAAAAAAACAATGGAGCATAAAGATGGGATGAATGAGTGATAAGAAACTTTTTAAAGAATCCCATTTTGTAAAAAAAGTTTTTAGTTTTTATAATTTCCAGTCACTCCCGCCTGTTATGGAACCAAAACAGACTTTTGTATTTTTGGTTCATGTTCTAATTATGATAATTTCCATCATCATTAGTGTCATGATTTTAATTTCAAACTAAAAGTAAACATAATAAAACCCCGTATTTTTTGTTGCTTTCATTTGTTTTCTACTGTCTGTCAAGCACCCCATGTAGTGCCATCGCGAACCCCTAGGGATACACTTACCCCTTTTGAGAAACACTGATCTAAATTATATATCAGCTAATAGATCTGTTTCTTTCGTGATCATTAAACTTTTAAAGTGGAGTTAAATAAGATGCATTTTATTACCAATTAATCAGATTATAACTCAGAACTGAGTCAGACTTAAAATGTCTACAGGGAACATTTTATTTAAGCCTTATTGCCTTGGAATATTTCACCAGAGTTGCCATTATCTGAATTACTAAGCACGTATCACTAAGCAGTTTGTTTTTTGTGACAGGTTAGCACGTTGTGTTCTTGGTCCCTAATCCTGTTTTGGTTTTGCAGAAGGCCCAATATTTTCCAAGCATAGTTTGATTAAAAAGAGCTAAACAAGCCATAAGAAGGAGCATGGTTTGAATAATGAATGAGCCACTTATTGCATCAATTGTTTTTTTTTTTTTTTTTATCATTGCAAACCAAAGCTGCCAGAAATATTTTCTAGATCATTTGGATATAGCTAACTACACAACCAAATGTTGTTTGTGTAGCTGTAGCAACTAAAGATCTTTTAGTTTATTGAGAAGTAAAGAAATCTGAAGTGATTTCACTTCAGATTCCTCTGTTTCATCACTCATTTATTTTAATTCTCTGTCCATTCATCAGTGTATTGTACATTTAGGTTTAACGGGAGCCATATTACGTAATATAATTAAAGATAACCATCACGTCATTGGACACACATCTAAAATTCTCTCCTTCAAACAGGAAATTCATTTGTTTAAAATTCCACAGATGTGTAATCTTCCTTTACTGACCCTGTCCTCAGACGACTCTACAGGCTTTGATCCAGAGATGTAACATTTTTATATAATCATCCATTTTACAATATTCTGTATCATGAACATAGGTTTGAATAATCCAATCTGTTCCAGTAAGAGTTAATCTATGTTTACTATCTGGTGCTCAGGAAAAGTAGGACAATCCCAGGATATTTAGTTAACCTTGTGTTCCCACTTATGACTTTAAGTCTTTTAATCAAGTGTTTTTTTCTCCTATGTATAGGTTCATACTTTATGATTTGCCAATTTTATATCTATTTTTCAGAAAATAAATTCTTAAATCTTTACATGATTTTTCATTCTCACTTACCTAGAAATAAAGTGAAGCGCTGTCTGATGAAACCAAGAGACGACTGAGTTGAAAGAAGTTTCTTGTTGGAAAACAAGCTGACAGAGCCTGAGGGAGGAGTCGGTAGCAAGAGGGAGAGGTAGGAGGGAAGAAGGGCGACCGATGGCTGAACCACTTCTTGATCCTGGAAAATAAACCTATAGATTACCTACTGCATGTTTGTGTATTTTTAGGTTACATCAGTAATTACAATTAAAATCTTCAAATCAGAAAAATGTCTCAAAATGAGTTGGACTTACAGTTAAGAGATTAAATGTAACAAAAAAAAATACTACACATTATACACAAATAAGCAATATAAAAGCAATAATGATCTAAAGGCAGTGATAAAAAAAGAGTAAACACAAATTCCTATATATTAGTAAATATACAACCGTTGGAAATTAGCAATAACTATAAACTAACACGTTGAATTCACTGTAATGGAGTTTTTTAATATTTATTCCCAATATGTGAAGTGCAGTTTTTGCTTTTGTATCAATCCATATTTCCCCACTGTGGGATGAATATAGGATTATCTTATCTAAGGGGTGTCCCAATCCAATATTGATCCAATATTAGCCTGAAAACGAATTTCAGATATCTGATTCAAATTTCTGGATTCTCAGATTTTTTTTTTTTTCCCCAGTTCATTTTTATTTTATTTTATTCAGTTGTAGAATACTGTAGATATTATGTTGAAGGTTAAAATGTATGTAACCAATTGGTTAATAATGAATGGGTCAGTTTTTCTCATTCCTATTGTTGCTAACTATTGTTCTCTGTTTGAGTGGCATCACTTGATCAAGTCTTTTCTAACATTTCACGCTGCAAAATAAGTAATTATTATTTTTTTTATGAAAGAAAAGAAAAAGTATGTATGATTCATGCTGATATCTGATCAATATCGGTATCAGCCGATATGCAAGGCTGCAATATTGGTATCATATCAGAAATGAAAAAGTTGTATCGGGACATCCCTATCTCATCTTATCTTTTATGTTATTTTATAAAATTCTATACTATTCTATGGAAGGCCTCAGATTCAGGAGAGAAAGGTTCTGCTGGTGAACGGTTTTGTGTAAAGTTTAATTTTCAGATTTAAAGGGGTTTCTTTTTTGAGGGTCAGTATTATTTTTAATGAATAAATGATGACACCATTCTTATTTTGATGATTTTATATTGTGCTGTACTGTGTGTTTGTTATTGTATGATAAAGACGCCTTTAACTGCAGATGCCTATAAACTGGTTTGCAAGGTAAAAGGGAATGATTGTTGACATTTATCTGCTGATCTTTCACACTGTGACATTCAAGAACAGCAGAATCTGCTCAAAATGTCATACAAGTCACCTTGTATGACCTTCTGTTTAAAGCAACCTAATCCTAATAATTATAATTATAATCCATCTTAATAAAGTACACACAGTTATTTACTTATTGTTTTCTGTGTAAATGTGTGCTTGCTATATCAATCAGGTGTATCTAATAAAGAGAGAGATTGGAGAAGGAGAGATGAGCTCAGAAATAAGAGGTGCAGCTGATTGTGCTTCTTGGTCTTCTCCACAAGCCCCGCAGCCTCTTCACATTTATCGGAATGGACAATGATGAATTCAGGAAGCCTATTTTTAGCCTTCGATTGGTCAAAGCTAGCCTTCTGTTTTTGCTCCACATGCAAACTATCGCTGCCGTTAGTGGTGGAATAGCTGCACATGTGATCAAGTTAAAGGCAGAAAGGAAGAGAGGCTCAGTGGATTAGAAGAAGTGCTTGTGAGGAGGGATGCGATGAGAGGCAAGGATGGAGCTGTGGTCCATACATCAGTGTGTGCGGACATGGTGGACGGTTGCCTATAGAAGATATATGGAGGAATGCAACACAAGATGTTTTCTTTCTTAAATTTGACCTGAATTGAGGTCTGGTTTACCGTTGTTTGTTACTGGGGGAAATTTTCAACTAAGGCTTTGCCAAAAAAATCAGGTGAGCAGAAAAGTTTAAAGATTTAGTTTTTGTTGCACAGTGGTGCTGTCAGTAAATCCACAACTTTTATCTTAAACAATGTTTCTGGATACTATCAACTAGGGGTGTTGGAAAAAATTGATTCGGCGATATATCGCGATATTACGCTGTGTGATTTTCTTATCGATTAAAAATGCATCCATATCGATTTTTTATTATTATTATTTTTTTTTATATTTACCTTTATTTAACCAGGAAAGTCTTTTCCACTGCAGGAGACATTGTAGCAGCACAAAGAAATGCTGAAACCTGGGCATGTTGACCAGCTTGTGTTTTTTCAATAAAATCTAAAAAGAAAGTACAAAATTTCTGCATTTATTTGTTGTTCAAGGCAGTTAAGTGGCACTAAAGTCAAAGTTGGTTTAAAAGCCACAGGCAGATTGTATATATATATATATATATATATATATTTTTTATTTTAAATTGTTGGCACATGTTAAAGCCAATGTTTTGAGTGTAAAATATGCCAATAAAATATATTTCATACATAATGTTCCTAAGTCATATATAAGAAAAAATTGCAATAATCATCCTATACTTTAATATTGGGGTATACTGTATTGTATAGTGACCTATGTATCGGGATATGAATCGTATCGCCAGATGCCAGGCAATACACACCCCTATTATCAACATTGAACGAAACGACTTGACAAAAAAAAAAAAAATTATTTAGTTATTAAAGTCTTAATTATTTTCTTTGAAGTTAAGTTTATAAAAAAGTTTAATGTGTAAAATAAAGTTTTGAATACATCAAGGTGCTGGTTTTTAGGAGAAATTGTGGTTTTTTCGAGCTTATGTATGTAGATATTTTATTTATTTTTTATTTTTTAAAGATATACACGTTTCCTTTTACAGTCTCAACTTGTGTATTAAAGTCGGTAAATCGACTTTAACAGTGATCATCAGGATTTACGCATAGTGATTAAAAAAATGTACAGGGTCAAAAACCTTTTTTTTTTTTTTTTTTTAATATTTCATAGATCTTGATTTAAAAATAATTAGCTAACAAAGCAGCACGTCACTGCACTTTTACTTTTCTTACTGATTTGTTTACAGGATGTATTATTTTGGCTTTCAGCCATTGACACTTGACGTTTTATACATAAAGCTGACGTTACGCGATCATTATTATGACATGACACTTGTCATTAGCATGAATAATGTGTCATGAAGGCTGTCATTAACTGTCGTTCCTTACCTTAACCTCTAATCCCACTAGATCCCTCCACCTAACCCAAAAAATGTCGACATAGCTCTAAAGGTGTCATAATTTAGCAAACACCTCATTCATGATCATGACAGCATAGTGTTTTGAGACTTTATATTGTTAATTTAGTGTTTTTTAATGACTTGGAAGTACTCTACTAATTAAACTACATTCTTCCACTCACTGTTAAGTGTCTGAAATGAGCTTTATATGCAGATTGCACTAATGTTGCTTGTTCAATGGCTACTCAAGAGGAGCTCAAAGTAGAGGAACTTCTGTTTGGTATCGAGACAAACCACTTTAGTCTATTTGAGCATCAGGTTTGAATAGTCATGGATGTACTCACTTGGTTCCATGCACTGATAAATGTGATGAGAAGCCGGTTTCGGAGCTGGACCTGCAGGAGAGATGGGGAACAGGGATGTCTGGGAATCTGGCACACAACCCAATGTGGATTGCTTTCAGTCAAGCTGTGACCAAATTAGCGATTACTATTTGTGTCATCTAATTTGATTAGCTACAGGGCATAAAACCCAGCTGGTTAATTTCACGTAGATGCAATTCCAGGCTAGAATCAAGATGGTAACGTCCAGACTAAAAGCCCCTATAGCCCTCATTTAAAGAACAGCTGTTTTGATGTTTTACTGAATTCAATGTTCTTGGTTGACTGTGTGCTCTGCTGCTAACTCTGGGCTTGTATACACTGTGGATCAAATGAGAAACATAGTCCTGCAGTTCCATAAGTTGGTCAGTAGAGGTCAGATATGGGTAAAGTTCATGTTGGAGTAGTGCTGAGACACACCCTGGTATCTCCTCAGTCTGTTGGAGTGTTGCTGTGCTCCAGCTCCTGCTGATGTAAAAGGTTTGAATACTGAACCGTTTAATGCATGAGCGTTAAGACTGGGTGGAATGTGCACGATTATCAAGCTGTGAGTGTGGGGTGAACAATGATAAAGATGCTGTTAGTAGCAGCTTATGAATCCTTTAAATGCAGTATTGTGGCAAATATTGTCAGTCTTGTGTAGGAAAACTGATGTTGTTGATTCCACCGTGTGTGTGTGTGTGTGTGTGTGTGTGTGTGTGTGTGTGTGTGTGTGTGTGTGTGTGTGGATTAATTATTATTTTTTGAGTGCTTCCTTATCTTTATCTATTGTTGGTGACTAACACAGATGATGCCCACAGTGATTATCATTTCTAAACAGCCTCAGTCTAATCTTTCCTTGTTCACTTTAGTCAACATGAAAAGCAATTTCCTTTCAAATGAGCAAGGCAGTTATTGCTCACATCTCAACAATCATCTCACTCCTAAAACAAGGCAGGAATACAGTGTTTGATACCTGTGACAAATTATTTTTGTGTTTTCTTAATTTGTAAGTTGTATGCGTGTGTGAAAAATTCTTGTGGCATTAAATATATTTGTTGCCTGTACATTTCTTAAAGCTCATGCAAGGTTGTGTTTTTTATTCTCGGAATATACTTGTATTTAAGATGTCACCAAAAATAGGGTTTTTAAGCTATTTGTACCCCAGGCTTATTATGATGTGATTTCACTGGCGACCAAATGTTGGATTAAACCTCTGTAGCACCAGGACTGTAACAAGGATAAATGATGGTGCAAACTTATCTTGCTTACATGTTAGCGCTTTATTCTTTATGGTGAAACAATGTTAGTGTTGTTGTCTCTTAACTAGATCACAGTGGAGTGTGCAGGAGCATGTGGAGGGTTTCTTTAGACATTAACTTCCTCCCACAGACCAAAAAAAATAAGAAGTTAGGTTTATTTTGTTTATTGTATTGCCCAGTAAGCATGTGTTTGATCAGCTGTTTCTATGTGTGCTGGGTGACCTCTGAATTGTGAACTGAACAAGTAAAAAATATCACTTTGTCTTTCTGCATTCATGAAGTTGTAGATTGTATTACTGTCTGCAAGTCTTTTAAAAAAAAAAAATCTTGCAAAACTTTAATAATAAGTTGTACTTAGAAATAAACCTGTTGAAATATTATGTTTTTAAAATTGCTCCCTGTTTCCAGGTTAATTCCAATAAATAATTTCCATTAAAAAAATATAGTTTTTTAATATTCCCAAAATTCCAGAACTTAAGTTCTCATGGAAATTTAGTACCGAAAATGTTCCATATCTTTGCAATCCAGCCCCAAGTACAAATACATTCTAAATCTAAATATATTCATTTACCTAATTATATGCAGGGTCCCCACAGTCATGACATTTCTGGAAAAGTTATAGAATTTGAAAAACCGATTTTCCAGGCTTGAAATGTCATGGAATAATTTAGCAGTTTTGGAAATTTAAATTTCTTTTAAATTTAATCTTTTATTTTAATGTTTAAAATACAACCTTCTAAGGGACATTAAGCAAGTCCCTTAACCCAACTCCTTGTGTTGTACATTGCTTTGCATAATTGAAATTGTAATCTTATAATTAAACATGGTAGCACTTAGTTAGTCGTTGTTTAATGTTACATTCAATATCTGATGCATTGTTATTTACAAGTATTGCAAAATGGGTGACAGAGGCAATTGCACCTGTGTACGATGCTATGATAGATAAGTGATGGACTTGCATTCCCCTGTGCCACATTTTTGCTACTAACTGTGGCACACTCGCAGACCTCTTTTATACTAGAACACTGGAAAGGCTCACTCATTTTTAATGGTCTAATGGTTTTGAATTGATCTTTGTGGTTCAAAACTAAGTCATGGAAATGTAGTAATATAATATTTTGGAAAAGTTATAGAAAGGATTTGAAAAATGATTGTGAAAAGAGTGTTGGTGCTATGTATGCCACACGTTTGATTTCATCCCAGCGTATAAGCCCTACTTTAAATATTTAGAGAAAATGTAAAGTGTATTGATTAAATTCTTGCATATTGCATATCGCTGATGTTTGTGCAAAGGGAGTCCATGCCTTGTGGGCAACAAACTACAAACATGCAGTGACAATTCAAATTAGTTCAGTTCACTGGCTCTGGCTGTGACTGGGGACACAGCTTGGCTAGAGGGATGCGAACACAAGCTGCTGTGACAGAGAACAAGCATGAGCTTGCAGAAAAGAAGATGCTTATCTGAGCGTTTCACCAACAATGGTCCCAATTATTACATTTGTATTCTGTTTTTGTTAGAAGAGAGTCAGATTGGAGGAAATCCATTGCCATTTGTAAGTCAGAGAGAGAGGGAGAGCCCTGCTGGTGATATGTGTGTGTGTGTGTGTGTGTGTGTGTGTGTGTGTGTGTGGGGTAGTGTTATGCAAGCAGGAGGAGAGCAGACCTGCTTTGATCCTGCCGTCGGACGCTGCTGGGATGCTCCTGACGGCAGGCTAATGCTGCTGTTGCTGCTGCTGTTCTCTCTGCCATCTTGGGATTTGTCAACACTGTGGACGTACACGAGGCTTGGAGGAGCTTCAGTGACAGTTAGAGATTGATGAACACCTGAATTTAAAGCTCATCACTCAGCTTCCAAGCTTTGATCTCCTGCCAACTTAGTTTGACAGTCATTGGGGTAAGATTGCATTTCTTACTTGATTAGGAAGGTTAATAGTCACTTTTAATAATTTATTGCTTAATAATAACATTGATATTGCTTTTACCTTCTATTATCTGTCAGTGACCTTGTTAAAGACATCAGTTAAATGCTTCTGTTGCGTGTGAGTCGATAGCATCTACTGCCAGCAGTCTTTAGGAGGCATTTTTCATGATTTTTACACAGGAAATAAAAAGCCTACACAAGTAAATCCTGCACATCCTCTAGTTCCATGCTGGACTTTTCTAACGGTTTCAGGTGTTCCTCAGTGATGGTCTTGGATGTAGTGCTGACTCATACCAACAGAGCTACAGGCAAACACTGCATTACGCTGATCATTCCTTACCACTAATCGGCTTAGTTTACTCTGACACACAGTGGACTGTAAACATTCATGCTCTGCTGTTTGATGTTCTTATCTATGAACGAACCAATAAGCTGTTCTCTGTAAGCTAAGAGCAAATTGTGTGTTTGGACTTTTAATGTTCCCTCTTTAATATATGGTAATGATACAACTGCTGTAAGGGAATTACAATCTAACAAACCACTTCATGTTTAGCATTGCTGCATGACATTTAAAGTGTCATGGATTCAAGGCTTCTCTCTTTGGAGTTTGCATGTTCTCCCTGTGCATATGTGGGTTTGTTTTCGACGCTTTATTCCATGACTAATTTGTGACGAATTTGTAATTTGAAAAGTACAGACAACAAAACTCTCTGTTCATTATCAACTGAAGAAAAAGTGACCATCCTCAATGCCTTGGATGTTTTATTTTCTAACTAGTTAAATATCTTAATTCTATGGCACTAACAGGTCTTCAAGATATACAGGAGTTTGATCATGTAGTAGAGCTTTGTATGCTAACAGGAGGATTTTAAACTCTATTCTAGATTTTACAGGAAACCAATACTGGATCAATATGCTCTCTCCTGTTAGTACCTGTTAGTATCCTAGTTGCAGCATTCTGGATTAACTGGAGACTTTTTAGTGAGTTACTGGGACATCCTGACAGTAAAGAGTTACAATAATCTAGTCTAGATGTAACAAATGCATGGTTTGTTTTTCAGCATCACTGGGCCAAGATATTCCTGATTTTAGAGATTTTTCGGAGGTGGAAGAAGGATGTCCTTGACATCTGTTTAATATGAGAGTTAAAAGTTAAGTCAGTATCAAAGATAACGCCTAAGTTTTTTCTTTACTGTGGTGCTGGGTCACAGAGTAATGCCATCCAGAGACAATATTTGCTCTGATAGTTTGTCTCTGAGGTGTTTTGGATAAAGTCACTTTGGTTTTATCCTGGTTCAGAAGGTGAAAGTTACGGCTCATCCAGGATGTGATATCTTTAAGACAAGCCTGGAGTTTTAATAACTAATGAGTTTCATCTGATTATTGACAAATAAAGCTGTGTATCATCCGCATAGCAATGTATATTACTAGTGCAGTGCCCATAGAAAGTATGTATTGCTATAGAAAAGTGGGAGGTTAAGTAGCTGTTTCATGGATGGCCAAATGAAGGTTGTGGTTGAAGGTGGGACGTCAAGGACATTTAGGTTTGTTGTGAAATATGTAACGTGATAACTATTGTTTTTATATATTTTGGCTTTTAGCAAGGACACTGTAGGGAGTTAAACCCCATCTTTTCCAATTCCAGTTTGTTGACATCATCACTGTAGAGGTAGGACTGATGACATCACAGGACTGAGTCCGTCGACTCAGGAGGTGGGGCTTGGGCTCTCACAAATCCGACGTTGCACACCCTTGAGCCAAAGCAGCAGCCATGTTGAAACTCTCAGGTCAGTCTGATCCTGATCTGCAGAGATATTTGAGGAACACACACACAGGCAGAGATTCCTTGCTTTTATAGAGATGTTTTCTGATAATGTTACCTAGCAGAAGCATATATAATGTAACGAGTATTGGTCCTAGAACTGAACCTTGTGGAACTCCATGATTAACTCTGGCGTGCTTTGAGGAGAGATTATTAACATGACCAAAGTGGGTTTTGTCTGATAAGTAGGATTTAGATTAGCTTTATTCCTGCTGGGATTCTTCTATTAACATCAAATAATCTCAAAAAGTGGAATAATTCCACAATGTGTTAAATCGGTTTTTAACTTTTTGAAAATAGTTTTGAGTTTGTGTGTATGCGTATGAAATAAAACACTCAAACCCTTTTATACAACAAACAAAAAAATGAATCTAACAGTGAATATGCATAGTTTGTTTCTGAGTGTAGAAGTGCTGAACGATCCTGATGTTGTAAACATGTTTTTATTATTTAGAAACAGGCTCAGCTGTACAGTATGTATTTTTGTTTCTTATTGGGCACAGTATAAAACACTTTTTATTCGATACACAGGACTCAAACTAACCAAAATGGAAATGAGTTATGTTGGGATTTCCTGATGAAGGTTTTGGAGCTTGCTCTGTAAAACCTTTCCAAAAACGTGTTGTGAATTTTGCAATGGTCTCTTTGTTTGTTGTTTTACACATTGCATTTATTGAAACTGCAACTTATTTTGAAAAAAAACAAAAAACATTACATTACATATTATTAGATTACAAGCTACCATAATATTAATGTGAACATTAGAAATCAAATGTCTAATATCCATCTTCTGTTTGTTTATATACTTGGCACACATTAACGTTTGTATTTCTATATGGATTCTTC
Organism: Gouania willdenowi; assembly: GCF_900634775.1. Lineage (NCBI taxonomy): Eukaryota > Metazoa > Chordata > Actinopteri > Blenniiformes > Gobiesocidae > Gouania > Gouania willdenowi. Next base: position 8,500,234 of record NC_041048.1, on the reverse strand, counting down.
TAAAATGCATAACGGCTCCAATACTTGAACCAGACACACACTAATGCACACAATACACAGGCCATAAAGTAATTCGATTCTGCCCAGTGAGTCTACAGTACACATGGCTCTGGGATTATCGCTAATGGTGGGTGATGTCATCGCCACTAAAGCCAAGCTTGCCTTAGTAGAAGTTTCTGTACTTTGAAACTGAACTCATCTTGCTGTCACTCAGGAATTTGTTCCCGTAGGATTTACAGTGTCTTGTGTTTAAAATATGTTATGGTGGTTTCATAAAATGATGCGAAAGGCAGAATTTTGTTTCATTTTAGAAGACAAATGGCACTCTATAATCAATATACTTTGTGGTCAAATTGAGTTAAAGTGCCGCATCTCAGTTTACTGCGTGCGTTTCCTTAAAGTTGACCTTGCCAAACACAAAGATATATGCTTCTTCTTGTTAAAAACCTGATGTTTATTAGATGTAGTAAATTTAAAATCAGGTCAATGAAAGGAGATTTTAAAAAAAAAATTACTGATTTTATGAGGCACAAAGTTTAGCATTATTATATCATGCTTTTGTCTGTTTTTAAATAATGGATTCTAATTGATGCCAAATATAAAATGAGCAACTCAATAACGGTTGAGTTCTGTTTAACTTAGTGTTTTCTCTAATTTCATATAATAGTGTTTGTCTAAAGCAGTGTTTCTTAAATGGAGGTACGTGTACCCTAGGTATATGAAACAGCACTACAGTTGGTGCGAGAGAGAAATTGGAAAACTATCAAATGAAAGCGATAGGGTTTTATAATGTTTATTTTTAGTTAAAAATGATAAATATGATATTAATGATAAAATGATTCCGATTAGAACATTAACTGAAAATACAAGCGTCAGTCTTGGTCTCACATGAGGTGTGAGATGACCGGAAATGATAAAACGTATAGAAATAAATCCATTCAGGAGGCACTAAATACTGTTTCATTCCACTTATTTAAAAAATGGGATTCTTTAAAACATGTTTTATCACTCATTTATTCCATCATTATGCCATATAGCTGTTGTTTATAGAAGTTAGAGAAAGGAGGTACTTGGGCCAAAAAAAGTTTGAGAACCACTGGTTTAAAGTTAAAAAAAAAAAAAAGTCCTGAGAACATTTTCATACTCAAACATTGCTTTTGCTCCAAGCAAACTCACAGAGAACATGTTATTTTTGCTTGACTTAGCCTCATTGAAGCGTAGCTCCTTCAGTTTGAGTTCCTCAGGTTACAGTTTCCATCACAGTCGATATCTTGTCAGTTGTTGAGAAACGTGTTGCCGCCGCTCCAGCTCCTTGGAGGTCTGACATTTTGGTGCAGTTTGCCCAGACGTTAGACACTGCCGAGAGAAAACTGCTCCATGTGGTCCGCCACTTTCTGTTTCTCCCTCTTTTTGATAAAGAAGGATCGAGTGAAAAGACACATCCACCAATAGGCGATAATACATCATCATTTACTACAATCTTTAAATCTTGTTTCATGTCTTTATAGATTGCAGACAAACATGGATACACATGTATTAATTGAGTAAAAAAAAACCTTCACATTTCATCCCCGGGATGAGTTTGCCCTTTTTGTGAGACTTTGTTAAAAATCTGGCAGTGAAAATCTTTTCCTGTCGACAGCGTGACTAAAACTGCTGACAAACTCAAAAATAGATGGTACCACCAGGAAATGAGCTTAGAATTCAGATGAGAACATGCATTTAAATAATCTGTGGTAATGGGGCATCTGCTTCACAGGGAATTTTTGGCATCCAGGAAAAAAGGTCACTGCATTTATTTGATTCACTTTTATTTGGCCTTTACGTGAAAAAAAAGACAAAAATTTTAAAGGAGTTCTAATTCCTAAATAGTACATGAAACCAGGGGTGGACTGGCCATCTGGCATCGTCCCGGTGGGGCGGTCTGGTCCACTACATTTTTTTGTCTTTTTAATGATTATTTTGACATGACCCATCAGACGACTTATGCGGTGCGGTGCTTAATTTTCTAAATTACCTCCAATGTAAATCAAGTCAATTTGATGACATGTGGCAAAAACATGGCAAGAAAAGAACCAAAAGCAGTTAAGGTGGTATGTAATGGCAAAAGGTAGCTTAAATAGGCAAAATGTGGCAAACAAGGGCAAAAATATGAAACAAAGAAAGGAAAAATGTTGGAGGAAAAGGAAAGAAGTGGTATTTATTCGGCAAAAGGTAGTATTTGTGGATGAAAAGTCACAAAAATGATTTAAGAAAGGATGAAAGTGACAAAAAGACAATGAAAATGGACAATATATAGTTAAAAAAGAAAAAAATATATTTATTGGCAAAAGGTAGCTAAAATCTTAAAAAATGGGCAAAAATGGCATAAAGGAAGTTGCAAAATAGCCAAAGAAAATATGTAAAAAGGGTTAAGAAGTTTCATCCTTTTAAGGTTTTCTGGGGAAATAATAATTTAAATTAAGACATAAAGAGCCACATGTTGCGCATTATTGATTTATGTGGTGTCGCTGATCACGTAGTGGGCTGGTCTGGACAGAAAATGCTGAATTTTTCTTCCAGTCCACCCCTGCATGGCAAGGCAACATATCAAAACACATTTTTAATAGATAACTCATTGTGCATGTGGGTTCTGTAAACATACTGTAGATCAGTGTTTCCCAAAAAATACTGCTTAAAAACGATTTTTCAAAATGTTTTAATTATTAATGGTACTACACTAAACAATCTTAAACAACTCTATTCTATACTTTCACTCAAATATACATCTAGTTCAAATAAAATGCATAAAAATAGCTCTAATGTAATGTCACATACAGTGTAGCCCTACAGTGAAATTTGTCTCTGAATTTTACCTTTTTTGTTGATGAACATCAAAGCAATATATAATAAAAAAATTATAGTAATAATAATCTGTAACCATGGGTAGTCTTACATCGGCTAATGTGTAATTTCTGGCAATGCATGGAGGCTCCTGACTGCTGGTTGATTTATATTCTAGTTTACATTTTTTTTAATGTACCCCAGATAGCAATTGGCATACCCCACTTTGCCAACCTTGGCTGTAGATTAAAGTAATTTAAACACCGGCCTAGTGAGGAAGTCAATACGTGCGTATGTGCAAAAGTGTCCTAAATGTTGTCCTCTACATGCTGTGTTCGTGTGTAGTTTTTCTGGTCAATATGTGGTGATTAAATAACCCTGGTGTTAGATTCCATCTTTATACAGAAACACATCAGAAAGCTGAGTTTTTGTTGACCACATCCTCATCTTCTGGAGGCAAAGTGAAAAGACATGTTATACTTTCTTATTCATGAGCTGAATCTCTCTTTGCTATTTTAAGAGTGGCTGTAGTTCGAAGCAGGTTAAAGGGTTTTTCAGACATTTTGCTTCCCTCCTACCTGCTCTATTAACCCACTTCTAATGATGGTCAGATGCCCACACACTAATCCCAGAGCTGCTGTGTGCCTTTTTGGTCCTTTTAACAGATATAATTTACTTACTGAGTTGAGTGCCAGTTGTGTAACTGCTGTATAAATGTGGCGGCAGCGTCCACAAGGGATTCACTTACCCAAAGCCTTGGACTCCCTGCGTTTTATCACTTTTCATCGCCTGTTCAAGGCTGAATAGAAATAGTTTATGTAGTACAGCAAAAGAAGAAGAGTGTTCACCATGTGGTTAGACTTTTATTGTCCTCTCTCAAGGGCAACAGCTACAAAACCTAGAATCTGCTTTTACTGGTCATATTTTACCTTAATGTCAAAGTTATACAAAGTGTTTCAATGAAAAAAATATACCTTTCATTTATGAGCCAAAAATCTGTTATTGACTGGTTGTATTGTTTTGTTTTTTTTGTTTTCTAGTTGTGTTTTTGGTTGTTGAGCTACGCACTTCTTACTTACCGAATACTTTATTACTGTTATAACAGAATTTTTGTCCAATAAGTCATCCCCAAAATGTAATCAATTTTCACTGACCAGGGTACCCCAGGTTACACAATATCAAGGACATGCTGCTGTCTTCTGTTGTTTTCATAAAGGTTATTGATTAATTAGCAAAATTAAAATTGATCACAGCGCCTCCTGCTGTTAGCCATTAGGGTAGAGGGTTTATATGAGGTTATACTGACTCCGAGGGTTTATACCAACTCTATGAGGTTATACTGACTCCGAGGGTTTATACTGACTCTATGAGGTTATACTGACTCCGAGGGTTTATACTGACGTTATGGGATTATACTGACTCTAAGGGTTTATACTGACTCTGAGGGATTATACATGGGTATATATTGGCTCAAAAGTGTTTAACTGAGGGTTTATACTGACTCCAAGAGATTATACTGACCCCGAGGGGTAATACTGACTCTGAAGGCTTCTGCTTCTGCATCCTCACTTGCCTTTTGTTTGAAAATGCAGTTAATCTGTGTTATTTCTTTATTTTATTGTATTTTTTGCATTTTTTTTTTTTTGTCAACCCTATGATTAACCCTATTGATCGTGTGATATGAAGAATTGATGTAAGGTGGTCACATGAGGGCCTTTGTCGGGAAACCAGAGCATTAGAGAGAACTAGTTCATGCTGGGGTAGAAGATGCATGACAAAATGGAAAGATTTGTCTTCAGACATTTTGTCTACTCCTAAACGCTTTTATCTGCCTGGAGTTGTTGACTTGTGACCACTTTTGATCATTGTAAGTGCCTTATGAGCGCTAACGCTCTGTAATGAGCTAACAGATGAAGTGAATTCCTGAAATGAGTTCTCTGATCCTGTGCCACCACAGCATGTTGAAACAAGATCATATTTCTATATCACTATTTACTGCTTTGAATAAAGATCTTAATTTATTTTTAGATGCAATATCTCAACACTTAAAGTTAGCAAGTAAAAACAAAAAAAACACTCCTGCAGATTAGGTGAATTTAAGTTCAGACAAGGAACCTTTACCTGCTGTAAGAAATGGGTATAAACTGCTAAATGTCTGCGCTGCCTTATGTACTAATTTAACACACTATAGTAGGTCACATTTTCCTTCAGGATGTGGTGATAGAAATGAAATAGTTTGAGCTCATTATTTCCTCCAAAAGAAAAGAAATACCTTTTTTATTTTTGGAATTACTGCTCTTAGTACCAGAATAGATTCATGAGGTATATCTTTAACTACAGTCATTTCTCTGTGCACAGTATCTTATATAAGGATAGTTTTTAAAGGTTTAGAATGAGTTTAGAATGAATTTTTTTAATCCAAAGAACTCATGTTTGATACTTTTTCTTAAAATTTCACTTATACCTTCTTTCCTCAAATATGTTTTCTTATAACTGAACTTAAACTGGATTAATATGACACTACAGTATATAATGTTCTTTAAGTGTGATCTACAGTGTCACATTTATCCATTCTGTCATCTCGTGCTGTGCAGCGTTGGGGAATGCTGGGCTCTTTTTTTAGCTGGTTCAGGGGATCCCAGTCTATTATAGAGCTGGAGACCCTAGTTACAGGTTGACATGATTTTGGAATGTTGGAAGAAACTGGGGTTAAACCAGCACACGCTATAGGAAGAACACACCCTGGGTTTCTTAATGTCTCACACAGAGTTTCTCTTTCACTTGTAGTTTCATTCTTGTAGTTGGGACTCAAGGGCAAGGAGATAAAACCCTGGAGTCTAGGACTTGATTCTATATATATATAAACTAGATCAAGTCTCTCATAGACCAAACTGTGACATTGTTGAGGAAATGAAGCCATGGAGGTAATTGAATGATACACTTGTTCTACAATTTTAAATTGAAGAGACACGGTGTATCGAGCTAAACTCTTCAGAGTCACCTTTGCACAGAAATTCCAAAGAAATGCTTTTTGGGTGGATTAAAAATATTCTCTGACTCAGTGATGAATCTGTCTTATCTGATGTTTTAAGTGTCCATTATTGGACTCTCTAGTTGTAAGGAAGCGCAGGATTCTTGAGCAGCTTTGTCACATTGAATTAGTCCAGTGTCGACACTTTGTCGAGTTTGTGTGAGTATCTTTAGCGTCTGTGGTCCTGCCTTCTCGCTTGATTATAGGTTTTGAGGTCTAGGGCAGATTTAGCTTCCAGTGGTGTTCACTTGATGCTTGGATGATGGCACACTGGATGTCTGGTATGTTGAGAAGGAATATAAACGCACGTTCAGGCTTCGATGGAAACCTGAGCCTTAAGGGTGGGAAACGATGCATGATGTCGGTAGAGAAAGATTAAAATTGGAGTCTGGTCAGAAGGAGGGAAATGTGCTTGTGTGTGTGTGTGTGTGTGTTAGCATCTGTGTGAGGGACCTCAGGGAAGAAAAGGAAAAGTGGAGAATGCAGAGGCGTGAGAGACGTTAAGGGATGTAGTTCCACCGCTCTCTTTCGTTCAACATTGATTCTCTTTAAAGCAACATGTGGTTCCTAACTGTATTACTGTAAACTGCATCATGCTGTTAAGTTTTGCCTGTATCTATTTAGAGCACACTAACATCCATAACATCACATACTGACTCCTTGTTGTCTCAGACTGAACAATGTTGGTCATTTGTGTTTTCAAGTAGGACATAACAAATAAAAAGTGCCAAGCAGCTACATAGTGTTGTTTTGGTCAACAATTCTCATTGTTGTATTTATGTATTGTAACTTGTGACCACTGCACAGATCCCTGCACTTTCACGCAGCAGTGCAACACACGTCAAGGTTTGCAAGGATTTTCTTCTTGTCATGAATAAGATATGTGCTGGAAAAGTATTTTAGGATGAAGTGTCAATCGGGAACAAGAGCCTTTTGTTGCAAGAAAATTACATTATTTAGACCTATTCTATAAACAACTGTCACATGTACACAATCTTAGATTTTTTATTTATACTGAACCCTCAAGTGTAAATGAATGTGCTCAGGTTTTTGGTGAGTTGGGAAAGAAACGGATCAGGTTATGTAAGACCTGAATCAGATTTCATGCTCTCAGAAGATAAAATTATATGTACTGTATATTAATTTTTTGTAACTAACATCCTGAATAATTGCATTGTTGCGTGCAATGGCAAACATATTAACGTCATTGTCGAAAAAGACTCTGATTGGCTTTCGCGCCTGCGCGTCACACTAAACATTCGCTGGAGTTCAATATTTTCAATATCCCGGAGAAGACATGACTGGTTAGCTGACTAGTTGACCGGTTAGTTGACTGGTTAGCTGACTAGTTGACTGGTTAGCTGACTAGTTGACTGGTTAGCTAGCTGCAAACTGTCATAGGAGACGCTATATGGTACTCGAGAGCAGATTTGGAGGAGCAACCACCAAAGCTAATGTGCTGGATGTATTTCTACGCTTCAGCAGCAGAGGCGGGTTTATGCTAATGATGGCTGCGTTATGATTTCTGACCTGCCCATTAAATCCTGAACACAGAAATTTTAAACATGAGAAACTGGCCCATTTATTATTAATCAATATTAAACACGATTATTCTAAATTAAGTGGAAGACCCTCAACATTACCTCATAGAGCCAATAAAAACACAACTAATTATAGTTTTTATGTGCAAAAGCACTACTAGTTTAACTTAAACAAAAACGTATTCAGTTGAATAAAATACATAAAAATTTGACTCAAAGACATAAAAACCTAATTATGTATCGGAGTGCTTTATTGGAGATTTTAGATGCGGGCCAATATAAATATCTACTCTTTTTTGATATTGGACTGATATCCAATATTAATATTGTATCGGGACACCCTTAATCACAGGTAACTAGCAGGATGGTTATTTGTGCCCTCCACTTAATTCTCTGAAGGAGAAACTCTGCCTGGAGGCTGTGACGAGGACAGCCGGTGTTGGCATGGCCTAAAAGGAGCCTTTATCTCTCTGCCTGTGCCAAGAGGTGTCAGTGGGCTCCTGGCTGTCAGTGTGTCTCACACTGTAGGTTGTAGATAAATGAGCAGGAAGACATTAGGAAAAGCTGTTAAAACATATGGTGGCTTTTTTTGAGTTCATGCGAGGATTTCAATCACTCAATTTTGGCTTTTTGGATCTTTTTTTTCAAACCATTTATTGCTCACACACTTGGGGTTTGTATTCATTGTCAGAAATTGGTGGTGAATAAAGTTGCAGCTGCACAGTTTTAGTAGCAGATAATGGAGAGGTGTTGGAACGGCAGCATGATTTGTAAGTTTACTTTTCTTACTCACATGTGCAGTCACTCATGTAGTCATGTGGTCTGACACTGTGAGGCAGACGTCCTGGTATGTGCAGCTGTTTGCGACTCCAGTAATGTTAATTGAAAGCTTTCAGTTGATATTTTCCAGACTTTTTTTATAGTATTGGTTTTCTCCGGGTGTTCCGGTTTCTTCCCACAATTCCCACAAAACATGTATGCTAGATTCATTTGAGTCTGTAGATTGACCTCAGAAGTGAATATTTATGACTATAAGTTTTTTGAAATGTTTACCCAGTGATGGCCTGGTTGATGTGTCAAAGGTGTAAACTGGGATGGGCCTCAGCCCCGAACAGGTTGTACAGTAGATTAGAAGAAAGGACGAGATTGATGCTAATGGCTTTTTACGCTGGCAGCATATTATTTGAGCATGTCTGGATTAATTTCTCATTTTCTCTTTCTTTCGTAGATTTTTGTCTACGAACTGTCCACAACCATGAGCGGTGGAGTGAAATTTAAAGTCATGTCTCAGAGCCAGGGCGACACTGGCGTCAGCTCGAGTCTGTCTTTACCACGAAGCACGATGCCTGCGTCCCAGACAGACCCCAAACAGCAGTACAGCACTCTGCCCAATCCCACAGCGCAATATCAGCCCACCACCAAACGACGCTCTTCTTACTCCTCATCAAATACTTCTTCTTCAAACCCTGCAGAGCTACTGACAGGAGTAGCTCTGAGAAACCACCTGCTGCAGCATAAATTCAGTAAGGATCCTCAAAGAGTCCCAGCAGCTACGGAGAGAAGGGATGGCACATGTTCGGCATACACTAGCCCTCATTTACCAAAGAGAGAAGTCCCACGTGCAAAAGATACATTAGACCTCCAGAGCAGCACACTGATGCAGAAGGCCCTGAGAGACCTCCACCTTAGGAGAAACACTAATAAGAACTGGACTTTTGGGAGGTATCGGCTTCGGAATGTAGACAACGCACGTGAGACGGACGACTTGCACCAGCCTTCACCTGAAACCCAATCAGGACAAGGACGTCGGTTTTACAATAAAGGAGCAAATGGTAATGAAATACCAAGAGCATCTTCAGCTATGGTGGAAAATCTCAGAAAAGAAATGAGAAACATCTCCAAACAGAAACTCCGAGCTCCAGAAGAGAAAATGATTAACCAATCAAAGTCTTCTTATCCTGCTTTCAATCTGACACGAAGGGCCAGTGAGCCGACCGTCAACATGGCAGCTGTGGCTCCTTTCAGGTTCAGGTGAGGGTGGGGTTTCATTTATATGGTGATCCGGTGAATAAAAGGTTCAATAAACCAACCCACGTGTGTAATTTTTTAAAATTAATTCAATGACTGTGTCTACTTAGGTTTCAGGTCCATGAGGACCCGGATGCTACTCTGGATGATCTGAGTGACTGCTCTTCTGACTCAATGGAGGTCTGTTGTGATGAGTTTGGTGAGTCATTATTTCTTTTTTTGGTCTGGTATTTATTTATTTTGATTACGACTTTTAGTTGAGTTGTTTAAATTGATTGAATTGCTGTACAAGCAACATTTTACTCCTCGATAACAGTTATTTAAAGAGTAACTAAACCCCAAAGCCACTTTGTTCTGCTGAAAGCTTATTTGGTATTACAAAATACAAAATATTGTTTAATTTATCTTCATTGCACTATTTTTTGGATGTCTTTTGGGTTTTCTGTGTGTTGCCTTCTGTTGTGTTTTTTTATTGCACTTTATCTGACGTGAGCTGTCATGACACTAAATTTCCCCACTGCAGGATCAATAAAGATACTCAATTAAATAGTGCCGTTGATTGATCCTGGGCCATCTCTCAACATGTCAAATTATTTCAATTTGGTTTATTTTGTTATAAAATGTAAGGGTGACCGCCCTCTATGGGTTGAAACCCAGCTATTACAATTGAGTTCTGCAATTGGCTAAGAACGAGATTAAGTGACGTCATTGGACCGTCGTGTGTCACTGTTGGCTCCGCCTCTCCTATAAAAACTATCACCTGTGGACTATGCAATCTGTGGTGAGTAGGTTGGACTGAGAGAATTGTGAATAAAAAGCTATATTGAATATTAAGTAGTTAGTTAGCAAAGCATAGGTTGTTCTTTGATGATTTTTGTAGTATGGACTGGGCGTGCCTTAACTGCTCCAGGAGATAATCAAGGCCTTTTTTAAATTCCCCCCTTTGTGGCAGGTCAACAAAAACCTGGGGCTTTAGAACTGTAACCTTTTCAGTTTTCACAACTTCAGTTACAAAAGCTCTTAACAATGCCTAGTAAATTACAGATGAAAAGCTACAGAACATTGGAGCCATTATTCAGCTGGTCTGTTTACTGTTCAATTGTTTCACACCCAGGTGTTATGCAAGCGTCCATTGACACTGGAACGTGTTCAGCGTGGCAGTTGTTCTTCCCAAATCTGTGCCAATTCACAGCAAAAGCTACACACACTGGTTTTTGCACCTGTTATTTGCATTAGGATTTCCAAAAATACTCGCCTTATTTCTTTTAGTGGTTGTGGAAAACAGGATGTGGGTGAATTCTTCTCATGTCATTTTGCACTGTTAACTGGTAATTAATTAGAATATTTTTCTACATTTTTTAATCAGTCCTGAGTAAAGCTACAAAGCTAAATGTGGTGTTTGTTTTGAATGGCAACATTTGCAGTAATAAATACCTTGCTTAGTGAAAATTTTGAATACTTTTAAGTTTTGTACCAAGAGCATGTAGAAATATTAAACATGTTTAAGTATTTATTGTAGATAGTGTATTAGGAATAAAAATAGAATGATACATAATAAATATATAACTGAGAAGAAAGCCACAGTTACACCTCTGGATCAATCAAATAAAATATTATCATAAATAATTAAAAGACAGCATGACCACTGACTTCAGAGCAATGACCTTTACAAAGGAGAAGATTATAAAAACAACTGATAAATGTTTTTTCCAGAAGGGCGATTCATCCGTTCATTTTACTGCATATGTTGAGTGCTTTTACAGGAGTTGGGGCTAAAAGAGGGCAAAAATGAAGTACACCCTGGAGAGCTACAATATAATGAAAATCACATACGCAGTCACTGAATTAGTCTATATAGAAACGGCAATAAATCTAACATATATTCTTTGGAATCAAGAGGGAAACAAAAAAAAGGCTTCTGCTCGCTTTGGGAGAATATATAAACTCAGCTGGAAATATCATGAATAATAGCATAGTATAATAGTATAACACTCAGTATAAATGACTCAGCTCCAACCCCTCCCTCAATGAGCAAAACCCTAAATTATTATGACTTGGACATTGCCAAAGTCTTGTTAGTTGGCATATTTACTGTAAATGTGAAATACTTGGATCATTATTAATCATAAAGTGCTAAGTGATGTAATCAGTTTTTATTATTTACCAATCACTGACTCTTACCATGGCAACATTATGCAACAAAAAAACCGTGCTTTAAGAACAGCTTAGAATGCTGCATTTTTAACAATATTGGAAATCCCACAAACATTAAATGTAAACCATGTTTTCACAGAACAATGAAGGCTTTGTATTAAAGCTTCTTAATTATCTTAATGACTTGTTGGCTGGACAGGCTGTGCAGGCCCGGCTCCTCTGGGACAGAACAGACCACCGAGCTGAGCGTACTGCCGATGAGCGTGAACAAATGCAGGACTGAGAGTGACTGAGTGGTTCCTTTGGGGAGGATCTGCTTTCACCCCCCTGTCATGGGGAGTTGGTCTCCTTCCCATTGGTCAGACCTGAGGGACACTTGACTTTTGTTTGTGTAGGACGGTTCCCAGGGAACAATCATCTGCTTTAGCTGCTACATTTGAGATCTTTTTTGGTTTAACTTAGCAAACAAATTTTGCCCGACACAGAAATATTCACAAATTAGGCGTTTTTTAGTGTTTCCTCCAGCTTTAATTATGTGCACAGCACATGGCATTTTCAGTTGTTTGTTCTGTGATTTCATTATAAAAATAAATTATAACTAAGAATATATCTTCCTCTTTCACACTGGACACATCCCCATTACTTACATAATGATCCTATTAGAACCTAATTGACAGGATTGTCCATGCCCTTAGTGATCATATGACTTCTTCAACCTGCTATAACTTGCATGATGTTTCCTCTCCTATAACTCAAAAACAACTGTAACAATGTAACCCTAAAGCAGTGTTTCCCAACCTTTTTTGTCTCATGTACCCCCCGAGGCTTGTCTTTTGGTTAGGAGAACCCCTTCATCACTCCAATTTATAACCTTTCTTGTTTTATTTGCAAGTTGTTAATAGCTTGAAAATGTCAGTCTGTATGTTTAACGCACACTAAATATCAATTTTGTGCATTACAATTATTGTATAGCAGAGAATATATTTACCTCAGTTTTTAGTTATGTGCTTAACATGTTAGTAACAATTTAGTAGGATATTAAGACCACAATATTGTTTATTTCATTAATGCAGTTTATTGTCAACAGGTGGAAAAGCTGTTGGATGAGCCTGTACAGTGTCTGAAATAGGCTTAAAAATGACTCAGCATGTTGGAAATAGATTCATCAATGTTTCCAAGTACCACCTACAATGTGTTCAAGTACCCCTAGGGGTACACGTACCCCTGGTTGGGAACCACTGCCCTAAAAGGACACCACAGCACCAACACACTAAATCAATCATAGACACATACACATCAGTTACCTTCCATCTTGGAGGTGTTTTTGGTTGCAGGATAAAAAAAAGAAAGTTATTGTGCTTCAATTTCATTTTTTTTTTCTTTTTCTTTTATTTATGTATTTATTTATTTTTCACATTTGCTTCAATTCATTTTACCAATTCATTTTACCAATTGTTTACTTATTTGTATTTACTTGCCAAAAGGGTAATCAGACAAATAAGAATTTTTATTATTTTTGTTACAATTCTATGAACTTTCATAAAATCTAAAACTGCTCTTTATATCATTGAACACTTTCATAAATTGTTGATTTTTCCCTTGTTTTGGTTTTAAAGTTATTATAAGAGTTGGACTTACCTGTTGGATTACTGGTTGTTGGAAACTTTTTTAAAAACTCCACACAATTATATCTAACTCATAAATGAATAAGTGAACCTGAGTTATGAAATAAAGCCCAATAAAGAACTGAGTAATGTTAAATGGCTTGTTGTGAGGACTGTGGATTTTAGGACTGGGATATTTTCCAGTTAACCATTGAGTTCAAATGTAGGTGGTGATCTGAAGGAATCTGGGATCACTTACATTTCTTCATGAGGATGTGGACATTCACTGATGGTGGGTTTTCCCCATCAAACACACATTGAGGTCTCCCTGAGTCCATTGCATCATCCAAAGTTAAGCTGCCTGAAACCCATTACAGCTGCTGACACACACACACACACACACACACACACACACACACACACACACACACACACACACACACACACACACACACACACACACACACACACACACACACACACACACACACACACACACACACACACACTAACCTTTAAGACCAGGCTCCCTGTTGGGTTAAGGCAGGTTTTCTGTGTACCACTCTAGATTCCTCTCACTGTTTTTAGTAATTTCAATGAAATTTGTGATTTTAATGTAGAGATTTTGGTTTATTTGTCATGTCAACTTATGTTCTCTTCAAGTTTAACCCTAAAACTTTACTTAACTTGGTTAGGCTTCATCAATCGCTCTGCCACCCATTACTGTACAAATAGACTTTGACTATGTGTCATGTATGGTTGTATGAATTAACTTCATGCTCCTTTACAAATCAGAAAATCAATCAATGCTACATAATTCAGCTTTATTCAACATTAAGATTTCAGTTTTTTGTTTTTTACAGTGTATATTGTATTTACAAATGTATATTGTATGTATTCAACACAAACTACTTATATCGTAGCAGATACGTTAAAGCCACTCTTATTTGATTTATCTTTTTGCAGTGCTTGGATTCTGAACATATCTCTAACCAATACAAATGTGTACCCAATTATAAACTGTAATGAGAATTGGTGTAATCACCATAAACACTCCACAGATTTTTTTTTTTCAGGGATGTTGCACACCAAGTGGTTTAGATAATAATTTTCTAATATTTTTAGTCTCCCAGATCAAGGAGATACAAGAACGTATGAAGAATCAAGCTAAGAATGTATGGTGTCTTGTCCAGTCAGCTAATTTCCTCACAAAATGCAAACCTGTCACATCATTTTATGGACTCCTGTAGAGATAATCTAATGCAGGGGTGCTGGACTCCAGTCCTCGAGGGCCGGATTCCTGAGACTTTTAGATGTCTCCCTGCTTTAACACGCCTGAATCAACTCAATGGGTCGTTATCATGTTTCTGCAGAGCTTGGTGATAATACATTGGTTTCAATGAGGCAACAGAAGGTGTTTACAGTAACTCTCAAATAAAGGCGTTACTTTCTGTCGTCTATTAAAAGGAAGATCATACCAGAGGGAAAGATGGTTAGATTGTTGAAGTTTACTTATTCCAATACTGGCAAGGAGAGCCAAAGTCTGAACAATAAAGGGGAGATCAGTGATTACTGTTTTGTTCCATAACCAATGATTCAACATGACTGTTCTTATGACACACCCACTATAACCAACATTTTTCAATCCCACCTAAAACAAATCAGCTTTTCACTGCATCATAAGTATAAGAGCGCGATCACACATACGGGCTGTGGACTATCAAGAGGTGCAAAGAAAACAAGTGATGAGGAAAAACAACACTTAACACCGTTTTCAGAACCCATTTCCCAAGATGAAACAGCTTTGTTGATCCGTGAGCCACCCTATGGTGCTTTGACTACCAAATAATAAAGCATTGGAGTGTGCTGTTAGCCCGTTGTGTGAGTTAGCCTGGTGCGCAAGTGTAGACACTGTTGAAAACAAGTCAGTCATGTCCAGCGGCTTCTAGCTTGGCTTCAATTAGCCATGCTGGTTGGTTAAAAAAAAGAAAAAGAAAAAAAGCTGACTTTGTTCAGTAAGATGTACTTGGAATAAAAGCTGAGTTTGAAACATGGACAGATGTTTTTGGGATGTACCATGCAGACATCCTATATTACCATGTGTGTTGTTTCTGGCTATAGTTTATGGGAAAAAGTAACGTTTCTTTGGCAGCTGTGTTTGTGATGAGCCATGAAGTCTGGTTTAGATAACATGCAGCCGATAAAAGGGCCTTACATTCAGGAACTGTAGCCTCCATAATCCTCAGAGACAGATGTGTTTTAAATGTTTTCAAAGAAAAGGAGTATAAAAAATGACACTCAGATGTATCTGCGGCAATATGAATATAATTTGCTCAGGAAATGTCAATGCTTTTCCATGCCAGGGAATCTTTGTGTGTCTAATGTGGCTTGGGTGTGTTACTCACCCTTTAAAATGTTTTCATTCTTTCTGCTTAAAAACATCAAGTCATTAATTTGGCAGATGAACAGGTATTAAAGCCAGAGTCTTTTTGTTCATGTTGTGGGCATCACTGCCCACCTGTTTCCAACTGTCTCATGTGTTTTCTTTAACTCATTCAGTGCCAGCCATTTTCAAAATTTCTACCCCTTCAGTGGCAGCCGTTTTAGAGCAATTTGACTAATTTTTAAAGACCCACAGAATACTTGTTTCGTTCTTCTGCAAGTTTCACACAAATCGCCAGTTTGTGACAAAAAGCTGAGAAAAACGGCATTTTCTGAAAAAACCTGTTAGTGACTTTGAAGCATTTTTTTTGCTTTAGGGACACCAACATTGGTTTCCTTCTATAAAACTACAAAAACAACACTGAGACCAGGCTTTTGATAGCAAACTTATTATTAATTTGCTATCGAGGTCAGAGTTGAATGGATTTCTTACTGTATTTTGGCGTTCCTCCAAGTCTCTCCCTCCGTCAGTCTCCACACACGCAACTTCCTCTTCCTCCCGGACATGCCGAGTCTCACTGCTTGCCACGTTTTTTGATCATTTTATCTCACTATTGCCACACTCTCAATATTCCAGAAATATTTCTATTTTGGTGGTATAGAAAAATACAATAAAATATATTGCCTATATCAATATATCAATTTATAGCTTGTTTTGTTTTAAAACACTATTTTTAGGTGTCGCTGCTTTCACTGCTTCTCAGAACACCATTAAAAACACAGTTAGATGGATTTCTGAGTGCGTCCTAACCCAGACTTTCCCCTAAACAAGCCACACATGCTGTCCTTTATTGAAGAAAATGCCAAAAGTGGCACATTTTGTGCAACCGTTTGTTAATAAATGTGCCTGTGTTGCATTTCGCATCAGCAAATGTAACCCATCTGGTTAGACTTCATTAGAATAAAAATTATTGAGATTGATATTGTCATAAATATCGATGAGTTATAGTCCATATGGCCCAGCCCTAACACTGACCTGAATAAAGCTCAATTTTCATGCTATTAAATGGTAAATATAACACATGGTATAGCATATCTCAATGTGTATTGCCTCAGACACAAAAATAACACTTCCATTTCGACAAGTCATGCATCACGTTAGTGTTCTGAATGCAATACGGTGAACACTAGAGGTGAAGAGAGGGGGAGGGGAAGAACAAAGGAATCGAAGGAGCTGGTGGGAAACTATTGGTTGTTCGAGCACGACTGTCTGGTTTCAAAAGGGACGGGAAATCTTTAGTCGTGGCTTTCTTACATTTTATCTACTCTGCTGAGACACGGCAAAGCATCCTTTAATGATGGAAAAATGAAGGAAGGAGGAGGGAGGATGAGAGGGAAGGCGGAGGCGAGGTAGAGGTAGTGGGAAGCAGTGGGAGGAGGCAGCGCTGTTGCGTCTGTGGAGGGAGGGTGGGAGGGTTTGCTGAAGGGAGGAGTGTGAAGAAACGAATGAGAGGAGAACGGAGAGAAAGAGATCGCCTGGGCAGCACTGCAACAGCTGCAGCTGCAGCAGCTTGTCAGGGGAAAGACGGAAGGGATTCAGAGGAGGAAAGGAGGTACACTGCAGGATTGGCTTAAAAAAAAAGCTTTTTTTAATGCATTCAAAGTGAGAAGCTGCTGCTGTTCTTCATGATGGTCTCACACAGGAGGCATGCTTCTTGGAAGTAGTGTGAAAGCCAGAGAGGGAGACCTGAGGATGGAGAGAATGGATGGCACAAAGATGTACGGCCAAGCTGATGGCAAAGGAGTTGGAATTGCAGCTAAGAAGGCCAAGCCCGGCGTGCCTCAGAGCACTCAGCGAGGGGAGTTGAAGGTCTACCGTGCAGGCAGCTCCGAGGGCAGGATACCAGTTCCCTCCAACCTCCGCAAGCAGAGGTCGATGACAAACCTGGCTGTGCTCACTGATGCTGAGAAGAAGTTGCACCTTTACGAGCCAAAGTGGTGTGATGACATGGGCAAACCCGGAGCAGGGCATTGCAAGGCCAGCAAGCTGAAGGCAGCAGGAGGTGGCAGCAGTGCCGGAGGAGGAGCCCCTCTTTCCAGAAACCTTTCCAAATCTGAACACACGCTATTCCAGGGGAAACCCAGGCCCTTCAGTCCTCTAGCTGCTCCCTCTTCCCTCTGTAAGCAGAGCCGTATACCCCGAGGTCCTTTCGCTGAGGTGAAGCCATTGAGCAAGGCTCCTGAGGATGGAAAGTCAGATGATGAGATTCTCTCTAGCAAGGCAAAGGCCAACGCAAAGAAAACTCCTGCAGGAGCTGGAGGGGAGTCTGCCTCCAAGGGCCAGGGAGATGAAGACAAGCAATTCCTGAAGGTGGATCCGGAGCTGGTTGTGACCGTGCTCGGTGACCTGGAGCAGCTGCTCTTCAGTCAAATATTAGGTGAGTACACTAATTAAGTCATGATGCTTCAACCCCTCCACCCCCCAGCCCCCCAGAGCTTGACATGAATCCGACGCTTCAACAATGCTTCAAGTGGGCTACACACCCACTTTGAATCAGCCACCATGCAGCACCTACTCCCTGCTGCAGATCTACTATTTCCTTTCTGGCTTTTACCGCTCACTGCAATTGAGGACAAGAAAAGAAAAAAAAAAAAAAACGGGGATCCTTGTGCTTGCTAAGCATGCTGCTCTTCCTTTTCCTATTCCTCTTCATTTTCCGATTGCTGCTTTAGCTTGATTCTCTTGAATGCAGCTGAATGGTTAATGTTAATGATTCTCTTTTGTTCTTATTACCCCAGCATGTTGCTCAGGTGTGTGAGGTGTGATCCAATACTATTAATACTATTCAGTGGAATACGATTGCTTTGTCTTTTGGTTCGCGACTTATTACCTACACATTGACCTTGTGCATCTGTTTAACTGACACATGTGCCGATGGACTCGAGGGTTTAATTTCTATGCAAAATAAACGTCTAAAAGCCTAAAATGGAAATGACAGCATGTCGTAGTGAGGGCTGTTGAGGTGCAGACACATATTTAGCCTCCCCCTGCTTCATTCATGTGCTGACAGATGGTTTACACCCTGTGTGTTACTATGGTAATGATCAAGAAAATGGCTTTGTGTAGCTTTGAATATATACTGTAACAGTGTAAAAGAATAGTATTTGTTGTATATACATTACATTTGCGTCATGTTCAACTAATTTTGGATTTAATTTTTTGTTATTACCAATGGTCACATGATGAAGATGGAGTTACTATATTTGTCTTGTGTTTAGATTTATATATTTATTTTTATTAGGGCAGTCATATTCCACATTAGGTAAATTTAGCTTTTAAATGATAAAATTTGAGTGTCATTCTTTATAAGATTACTTTTCATATATTTATCATTGTTAAATCTCATCCATAGTTAACAAATTATTCATATACCATTCATAAGCTCAACGATGCTTCCTGTTGCATATAAATCAGCGCACTGGGGATATCATCTGTTATCCATGCTTCATTATCCTGTATGGACACCAATTGCTCACGTTAGTCACACTTACTGAGTTGACATCTTGCAACCAAATTTAACACTTGACATGACTCAATAAAAACATGTGCAGCATCCTTGTTTTTTTTTTTTTGTGTGTGTGTGACGAGGAGTACCACTAAACTAACTGGTAGCCCTTCTGATTTTTTTGCAATACATGTTGATTCTTCATTAACCAAATTTGCCACAGTTTGCTGGATGATATTTAAAGATCTCTAATTTTCTTATCTTTACTTTCTGAGCTGTCACTTTGATCACTTTAATGCCAGTCTGATGGCATAGGTCATTCTCCAGCACCAAATAAAGCCTGTGAAGGAGCTAATTCTAGCAATTATCAAAATCCGCTGCTAATGAAGGTGCTTTGTGGTTAGAAACTACAGTCCCTTCCCCACATGATGGCTTTAAGTATTAGTTACTCCTATGCAGTAGCTAAGGTGAAAAACATAGTAAAAATGCTTTATAAGTAGACTCCTGTTTCCCTGCTTAATAAACCAGTTTCTGATATTGTAGGAATATAGAGTACCACTGACTTTTTTATGGTAAAATAGGTTTATTTTACCATAGTCTATGCATTGTTGAAGATAAATGCTGTACTCTGCAGCTGCTCATCTCATTACTAATATTTCAATTTCTGAACACGTCTCTTTACCAATGTTAGGATCAGCTTAGTTCATAGGGTTGTTTATTAAAATACTATTGTGGGTTGTTC
This sequence comes from Gouania willdenowi, assembly GCF_900634775.1. Lineage (NCBI taxonomy): Eukaryota > Metazoa > Chordata > Actinopteri > Blenniiformes > Gobiesocidae > Gouania > Gouania willdenowi. The sequence goes on along the minus strand of NC_041048.1, from coordinate 8,480,423 downwards.
ATTAACTTTGAAGGCATCAACGCACTTATCACATGACCTAAATTTCAGGAGTTAAAAAATTGGGTTAATTTCTTTTGGAAGGACGATTTGATGAATTCTTACAGAGTAGATTTTTTTTAGCTACAAATTTGAATCAGCTTTTGCCTCATTAAATTTACATTGTGAGAAATTGGTTACAAGCTATAGAGTTGACCAGTTGAACTCAATGAACTATATTTTCAACATGTGCAAGTTTAAAACAAAACAACAAAAAACAATTTACATAAAATAACATAAAATCAATTTGACAAATTTAAGATTTAAGCTTTCATTAGGTTGTTATTTTGTAAATTCTATTAATCGATTTCCCAAACCGTTGCTCCTTTTCAGGGCCGCGGGGGTCTGTTGGTGCCTGCCTACCTCCAGCCGTCATTGGGTGCTAGGTGGGGGAGTACCCTGGACAGGGTGATTTTGTAAATTAATTATTTTGTTTTAAACTATTTTTCACAAAAAGACACAACTTGCGCATACTGGAATTATGGAAATATTGTTCATTGTGTTAAACTGTAGCTTACGAACAGTCGACAGAATTAAAATGTTTTTGTTGACTGATAATGTTTTCTGAATCTATACTGCGCTGCTTGTGTTTTTGTTTTTGTTTTCTGGTAATAGAGGAAATTTAGTAGTTATGTTATTCAAGAAAAAAAAAAAATTTTTTAAAAGATATGATATATTAGATGATGTATAGAATAATCTTTAAAAGCATACTTGGGGGAGAACACACTAACAGACAAGATGGGAACCATCAGGAGAGCTTGAGGTTACGATTTTCATCGAGTCGTGCAAAAACCTCCCCCCCCCAAAAGAAACCCACCTGGCAAGTTTGTTTAAATCCACTGTAGCGCTGCATTCCACCATGTGCAAATATATGCATTGAATTATTTCTTCTTAACATGAAAAATGTATTCTTGAAGATACTGTTTGATACCATAAACCATTTTACCGTTAATTGTCAAGAATTCCACGCTGTAGAAACTGCCCCTAAAATATCTACCTTAAATAAGAACGCCAATCCACTCAAATAAAATTTGTTGAATTCTTGACATTTCACAGCGATTTAAACTAAGACAAAATCTGGCAACAAATAATTGGTTGAATATGTAGCACCCCTGGAGTTATATAGTCAAAGCACAGGATTGAGACTGATTCAGTATTCTGTCCAAGTTTTATTTCACTATCAAAGGCATCACTGCAATGCAGGCTGTCAGAAGCTAGGGTAGTGCATATTACTACACACAGTACACAATCACAATGTGCTTTGTGTTCAATTGACCTATTTTAGAGTTGGGTTGTTAGAAGCATCAGATAAATACATGCTGATACAGATTTTTCATGTTCACATCAGCTAAAATTCAGGGATATTGTTCAGCCTTTAAAGACAAAAAAGAAAAATGACAAATCTGCTTCTGATTCTGAGTTTTATGCATATTATTAGCCTGTATCAAGGCAGTGGAAATGAGGATAGAGTAGATTTTACATGGCAAAATAATGAATGGTATGAAATAGGGCTCGATTGCCTGGCATCTAGCAATACGATACAATACAATATATCCTGATAATAAAGTATAAGGCGATTATTGCGATTTAAAAAAGAAAATATGACTTCTTAAACAACTAAATTGTAAATGTGTACACCTTCATGAGAACATTATGTATGAAATGTATTTTATTGGCAAATTTTACACTCAAAACATTGGCTTTAACATGCCATGTGCCAACAACCTAAAATAAAAAAAAATAACATACAATCTGTCTGTGGCTTTTAAACCAACTTTGACTTTAGTGCAACATGACTTTAGTGAAATTTAACTGAGGTATATGCCTAGAACAACAAATAAATGCAGAAAGTTAGTACTTTCTTTTTAGATTTTATTGAAAAAACACAAGCTTGTCTACATGCCCAGGTTTCAGCACTTCTTTGTGCAGTTGCCATGTCTCCTGCAGTGGAAAAGACTTTCCTGGTTAAAAAAAGGTACAAAATAAATACATTTTGATTTAAAAAAAAAAAAAAAAATTGATATGGATGCATTTTGAATCGATCTGAGAATCGCGCAATGTAATATCGTTATATATCGCCGAATCTTTTTTTTTTTTCAACATCCCTAGTATGAAATGTATCTGCATAAAGTGAGCTGAGCACATCACCAGGTGTGAATTTTCATTCAAAACACCTGTCACTTCTGCAAAAACACTTTATACTTGAGAGAACAAAATCCATCTGGAGATGGTAAATGCATCCAAACATGCACTGATTACGAAAACACATTCTGCAATAAAAGTGCTTGTTTAACAATGTTTAATATCTTGTTTTCCATGATTTACCCTCAGATCCCGAATCCCAGAGGAAGAGAACTGTGCAAAATGTTCTTGATCTCCGCCAGAACTTAGAAGACACAATGTCCAGTCTTCGGGGTACCCAACTAAGCCACAGGTAACTATGATTTATCTGCACATTGCATGGATTATAAATGTGTTTCTTGTTTTTGTTCATGTACGAGATGCAACTTTTGAGGACAATTTAAAGTGAGCAGTATGACATAAGCAGCAAATAGCTGGTTGGATTGATGTGTAACATAACCATGTGTGAACAGTTGTGTTGCCACCTGGTGCACATCTGGCTTTCTTTCCGCTGAAACGGACCATGTGTGTGTAATAGTTGTACACGATAATACTTTTTTTTTTTTTGTTTTAGCTCATTGAAAAAGTAAAGAAACAAAAAAACATTTGCAGTGTCAACGAGACGTCAAAGTCAATGCTGTCACTAGTTGAGAAAATAATGGTCAACTCTGTAGCTCTTTGGATGACTAAGTTCAGCTGGAATCCTGTTTAGTTAAATGTCATTCACTTAGAGTTACAGTAAGTATTCACCAACCACCTATTTATGGACAGACCGTGGTCGACCATGGCTTTTAACCAGCGTTCTATTCCAAATGTTGGTGTTTTATGTTTTCACAAGCATCAGCCATCAGATTTAGTTGTGAAGCTATACTCAGATTAAAAATATTATGAACTCTAGATGTAGATGAATAAAACATGATATACGTTTGTGAAAGATTCTGTGTGAAAAATGTTGTATATGTACAACATTTAAAAAAGAAATCACAGCCCAAACTACTACATAATTTATTTAGCTGACCCAGTATATGCAGTTATGTAACTGGGCGATGGAAAATATTCTGTGTTATGCTGGTTTTTTTGGATGCACAACCTGATGCCTTTTCAGAAAAGAATAAACTAACAGTCAATGGGGTTATTATTAGGTTGTGGGCATACTTCTACGTTATTTTTTGTGTAGTCCAACACAGAGAGATCAGATCATCTTTCCTTTTTGTTTTTTGGGTATCAAGAACAATGTTACTATTGAAAGCACATTTTGATTTAACTTTAGTCTTTTGATTAAAATTCAACCTGGTTTTAGCTAAATTTTTATTCATCAGGCCTATTTCAGTTATTGTCTAGTTTTGGTCAACTAAATGACATTTAGAATTTAGTTGACAAAATCTGAAGTGCAAGAGTTTTTGCTTTTTTTAAAAAGCTTCAATAACCATTGATCAACCTGATATGGGAGAGTATGTTGTATGTTGTTCGTAAATAGACACAGACACATTTAATGTGATCAATGAGTAAGACAGCATGACATATCTAGCGTCTGGAAACACAATTGGCTTACTTCTTATTTGGATCACTTACTGGCTTGTCCCGCCCTCCACGCAAGTAGTATTGATTGGAAACCTTCTAAAAAAGAAACTTAATTATGGTTGAATTTCATCCCATTATGCTTTTGTTTTTATTAGTTAGCAAAAATATCTATAAATTTTTATATAGTTTTGGTTTACATAACTTTTTAAATGTTTTTTATTTGTCTTGTTAGTAATGTAGCTAAGGAAAACCTAGACAAATATTTTTAGTCAGAAGCAGAATCTAGAAAAGTTTTGTTCGTCAAGTACAGTTTAAAAGCAATACAAGAAATTTAACTTGGTGGATGTGCAAAGAACAAAAAACAAACCAGAAACACTATAATAATAATGAATATAAATATAAAGTATATATATAGATATATATATATTTATATACAAGTACTGCAGGTAACAGGTTTATAAGGTCAAAAGTGATTGCCAGGCAATGTTTCCAACATTAGTCTCTGAACACATCACAACTGTTGTATGTGGCTCAGTAATGATAAACAACCACTGCAGGTTTCTATACTTTGCTATCAAGCAAATCTCAGATTCTCTCTCTCTCTCCTCGTGTGTCTCCAGCTGTGTGGACAGCAGTAACGTGGGCTATGACAGTGATGAGACCAATGCTCGCAGCATATCAAGCATGTCCAATCGCTCCTCCCCTCTTTCCTGGCGCCACGGCCAATCCAGTCCACGCCTCCAAGCAGGAGATGCCCCATCCTCTACAGGTGGAGGGTACCAGTCAGACAAGGCTGGCTCCCAGTACACCGCCCACACCATGCCAGCGCGCTGCTCCAGTCGACTCAGCAGCGCGTCTCGCATTGAACTGATAGAAAGCCTGGACGACACCGACCTGAAGTCTGGTTACCTCAGTGATAGTGACCTTCTGGGTAAAAGCTTGCCGCACGATGACGACGACGACAACCTGGCTAATGGGTAAGGACTCTGGGGATGAGGGGGTTTGTAATTGTTGTTACCATGACGACACTAGCTAATCAGTATCTGAGGAAGGATTTTTTTCCCAAAAATCTGCAGTATTTACAGGTTCAATTTGTGCTGTTATAGACATTAAGTTGAAATGCTGTGAGAAAGGTTGTTTCTTTATCTTCTAAGTGAGCAAGCTAACGCTACTACCACTGCTACCACTGCTCCAGGCGAGCATTTAGTTAAATGGAACAGCGTTTCACCTTTTACTGGTGTTTGACTTCAGAGATACAAGCAGCATTATGTCACACCTGTTGAAAGCTTTATTTCACTCTTTTCTTCCATTCACTCTTGGTTCTGGCTATTAGTCGGTGTCTTTACATACTGTGCTTCTTAACCTACTTTCCTCTCCCAATCACTCAGCTGGAAATGAGCATCAGAAAGAAGAAATCAAGGACAGTTCCGCAGTATGCTGTGGAAGCTTTTATCACGTGCATTGGGATTTAAGATCAGCCTCTGGAGAGCTCTGAGGTCTTTAATGCCAGGTCACATTCTTACTCACTACTTTAAAAAACCTTAAAAAAACTAATAGAGGCTCTACTAATTGAAGAAGAAACTAAACCATCGAACTATAATGCAATTAATGTGTAATTATGTCCCTGTTGGATCTGAAATGTTTTGTTCAAACCTCCATGTGTAAAGATGCTGGGGTATTTTATGAACAACTAATGAAAATGAGTTATGATGGGATGGCTTGATAAAGAACTAATGGAATTGGAATCAAGTCAAATGCGTCTTTTCCTCTAAGTAACGTCAGTGTGCTGAGATTCTTTTAAAACTGCCCTGAATTTCCTTTTTCTCAGCTTATCTGTGAAACTACTATTACAAGGTGATGTCTGCATTTTAGTTTATTTGAATTGTTTTTTTGTATCAATTACTGTTTATTGAATTGTTGTTGGGGTTTTTTAGGGGGGAAACTGCCTCTGATGTGTTGTAGTGGGCCACTAGAGTAATCAAAATGGGAAAATGCCAGCACAGGGATTTTAGGTTCATCCTTGAATCTTTAATTTGTCTTCTCTACTTTGTGGATCAGGACTCTGTGGTTGTCGAGAACTTGTACTGGTTTTTTTTTTTTTGTGTGACATGAAGTAGGGATGTCCCGATACAACTTTTTCATTTTCGATATGATACCGATATTGCAGCCTTGCGTATCGCCCGATAGCAATATTAATCCGATATCAGCATGAATAATACATTTAATTTTTTTTTATTTTAATAAAAGAATAGTAATTACTTATTTTGTAGTGTGGAATGTTGGAAAAGGCTTGATCAATTGATGTTACTCAGAGAACAATGGTAAGCAACAGTAAGTATGAGAAAAACTGACCCATTTATTATTAACCAATTGGTTATACACATTTTAACCTTCAACATAATATCTACAGTATTCTACAATTGAATAAAATAAATAAAAAAATGGATTCAAAATAAATAAAAAATATTGGTAAATCCGTAAATTTGAATCCGATATTCGTTTCCAGGCTAATATCGGCCCGATATTCGATATTGATATCAGATTGGGACACCTCTAATATGAAGCCTTTATCTTAATAACTGGTGCTAAGACACTAATACTGCCAGATAAACACAAACCTTTGGTGTAAATAACTTGCCAATCTAAGCTTTAAAACAGGCGAAGCAGCACATGCTCTAATTTTCTTCTCCCAACATCTTCCTGCTGAGTCTCAGAGTCATTTGCATTTGTACTACATCCACTGTCACAATCACACAGTTCAGCTCATTGAGAGGCATTAGCTCCTAGCTCTTGAAAATAGATCAGGCTCCTTCTGTGTAACCATGGGAACCCACAGAAAACCGACTGTAACGTTGATTGCAGCGTTCCATCACTGATGGGTGAGCAGGTTTGGGGATTTTATTTCAGTAAATGTCAGCCCTGAAGTAATCAGTGACATTCGAGTGATACTTCACAACCAATGACAGCGAAGGAAAAGCTGGTCAGCTTTTCCTAGACCCACTCTCTCATTTGGCTGCGAGTCACTAACAGTAAGTAATGGAAATGAAGTAATGCAGAGCAGACGGCACTGACCATTTGGCTAAATGTGTCCATAATGTCGGTAATTTGTTTGACTCCCTCAAAATAATCTGCTCCCAGAGTTATCTAAAGTATTTTATTATTTATTTCATCATCAAATTACAAGCATTAAAACACTTCTAATGTAGGTTTTTCTAGACCCTCTGGCCAGAGTTCACATATTACGACATATCTTCTAATATTTCAATACAAATGTTTTTTGTGTAGTTTTTACTATTAAACTAATTCCCTTCATTTAAATGTATGCATGTTAAAAGCATACACCAATATTAAATATTAATGTATTTATTTTTCTATATTAGTTTAACAGTCACTGAGTCTTGCGTGAAGATGAAGTATAACATTTTACCACCAACCAGCGTGCCTCAACCAGTGACTCTCTCCGCCAATGGAAAAGAGATGTAATGACTTCACTTAACTCATAAATGTGTCATGTGGTCACATTCTTAGGAACATGTGGACAAGGTTTAACCATCGCACATATGATTTTGCTCCCTTGCAAGCAGTTTTTACAGCGTTTGGTTCATCGAGGCAGTAGTTATCACATTAGCCCGCTGGTGTATGGTTTGTTTTTCCACGTCTGGTGTTCAAGCTGCGACAACTCATCAGCGTCCAGGGACATTTAAGTGTGTTAACTGTGGCTGCTGTGTCAGCATTTTGGTTCGGGTTAACGTTACAACTATAAAAAAACAACTTATTTGATGTTGTTTAGTTTGTAGGAGGGCGATAATAATGATATGATTAAATATTAGAGTTATTAGAAAAGAGAAAGAGGTACTTCCCTGTGCATAAGGTGACTATTTTATAATTCTATTAATAAACAACTGTATCCATTATGAGTTCTTGTATGTCAGTTCAGAGGTCCTATTACCAGTTGTTAAACATCAATAAGGAAATTAAATAAAGTTTAGTCAATGCGGCTGATTAATCGGGTTAATTTTAGCTATCACTGATTAATTGACATCTGTCAATAACCCAGTCGATAATAACTGATATTGGCTTTTTAAAACCTCTGTAACCATTATTGGTATCTGGGCATCAGCCACTAGAATGTATGGTAAGAGATGAATAAAGTGGAATTAAAAGGTTGCTTAAAAGTGCCGGTAGACAGAAGCTGTGTTTCCATTATAGTTTTTCGCAAAATTAAAGCAATATTTTACAAGTTTGTTTTGGGCAGGAGCCTCGTCTCTCCAAACCTCTTTAAAAACTCCTCATTCCTTTGTTTGCTGTCTAAAGTGACAGTAATAATCTCAAAATATAATGCTAAAAATTTCTCGGTCTCCTCTTCTGTCCACATGTACCTCGCCATGTTTTCTCTGAGAGAATTGGTTTATGTGACGTGTAATTGCAGAAAAAGTCTCCATTGTGCTTTTGCGATACATCAATATCGAAACGCTTGAAAATCCTCCTCATGAAAGCGTAAAAACCTTTTCGCAATATTTGAGTGTTTTTTTTTTTTTAATTCAGGCGTTTCCATTACTAGTATTCATTTCACTATTTAGATTTTGTGCATTTCCAAGAGTAATGGAAAGTAATGCTAGAGTTGAGAGTTTGGGTATAATTTAAATGAGTTGGTCAGATAGTTTAGTTTGAATACCACTGTAAGCCAAAGACGGGTGTACCAAGCGTTTCGCCCTTCTTTGTCACGTCTTGCTTTTTGCCGATAGCTCCTTATGTCGCCTAAAGGAAGTGTTGGTCTTCTCCACAGAGTCCAACTATCTCTTGTCCGTATTCTGTCGAATTATGTGGTTTACGTCTGACAGCTCCTGGTCATTGTGGCAGTTTTAAACCGTTCTCTGACTCACGGAAGGTGGAGTTGTTTAAAATATTTCTGGCTCTAGTTGTCTCCGCTAAGGAGGTAATATTATCATCGGCGTTTATTTGTTTTTCTTTTAGCAGGATTATGTCAAGTTCTAAACAGATTTTTGCTACATTATGATAGACCTTATGTTACGGAAGATTCTATTAAATTTTGGAGTGGATCCAGATCTTTACAGATTCTGGATCAGTTTTAAGAATCAAAAAAAATTTCATCGCTGTCTCTCAACTTTCAAAAATTCACATCTCGGTTTTTAATTGACCAATTTTTATGAAATTTGACTCAGTTATGTTTGGTTGGTTCCTCAATAGTCGTGCCGTGTCTCATTGGCCTCTGAGTATTTACAAGGCCCTACTACCAGAAATACATGCTACATTGATCATTCTCTAGGCAAACTCAATCAATCAATCAATATTCTTTGTTTAACCCGGTAAAAAAACTAATTGAGATCCAAGATCCAATTAAACTTATTTCTCTTTCTTGTATAATTGTCTTGAATTCCCTCAGAGTTACAAGATGTGTTAATTTCAAGTCCTTCTGCACGTCGTTCCAGGTAGACGGGGCAGAAAATGTAAAGGCTCTCAACTTACAAAAAATCCTGTCTTGGTTTGTAATTGACCAATTTTTATGAAATTTGACTCAGTAATGTCTTGTTGGTTCATCGATAGTCCCACCAAGTCTCATTTGGCTCTGAGTACTTACAAGGCACTATTATCAGGAATGCATGCTTCATTGATGATCATTACCCAGGCAAACTAGACACAGAAACCCAATGCTTTATACAAATAAAAGCAAATAAAACATTATGCATATCCATATAGAATGACAAATATGCAAGAAAACCACATTCTGGGTTAATATTGTCAGAGCTAGCAAAGCCATGCTAGCACTGAGGCTGCAGCAGCTCTCGTCTCTGTACAGTAGCACACAGCGAGAGGAGGTGGGTTCAGCAGCATCACACCTCGGATCATGCGGCAACATGGCTCCGGATGTGCTGCCATGGCAACCGTCCTCCACTGACCCAGTGATGGGCTGCTTTGTGTGTCAGTGTGATAGCTGCTGCGCGACTGTAGAGGATGCATGTGGGTTTCTTGAGGACTGGTGGGAGTAAAATAGAAAGAAGGTTAACACAGAAAGGAAATGAGACGGATAAAAAGATAAAGAGTATAGTAGCAACAAGGGTGGAGGAATCTTTTTCGCGCATACAGCTGTTTTGTATTTTTTGCTTCATGGCTTTCTCAGAATTACTGGCATTACTAATTGTGAAAATAATTTTTGTTAACTAATTTTTTCCATCCTTTTTTTGCAAATAGAATACATGAAGTCATATTCTTTCATTTGTGATATTCTTGGGTATAGATTTGTGCAGTATAGATATGTACAGTATATACTGTATGCTAACGTACAACCTTTTTTCCACTGTGTGAGCATGACATTATTTTCACCTACATTCCTTGGTCTATATATGCCTTTGCTTACTTTCCTCCTCTGGCAATGTCGTTTCCATGGTAACCCCATTATAGATTCAATGCTAGCGCCTGTGTAAAAATAAATGAAAATACAGAAATTCCCTGCAGCACAGATGTTAATGCAGGTGTTAATGCAGTCCTTTTGTTGCTCTGAGACTGAGAAATGGATTTCAAATGTATTATATTGTATAATAATAGTGGACATGGTGTAGAATATAGAGAGGTCAGATCAGACTAGATTAGAAGGGTTTAGATATACGCTGGGCGGATAAAGTAGACATTTTAGACCAGACATGGGCAACTGGCACATGCTTTCTTCATCCTAGTTTTAGCATCCCCAGAAGTAAATGCACAAAATCACTAAAAATGCAAAATAATTATATAAAGGTACATAAAATAACCACAAAAGTACATAAAATAACCACAAAAACATACAAAATGAAGGCAAGGCACAAAAAAATGAGTGTTGTACCTCAAATAATGGAAAAATAGACAAAACGACAACAAAAGGACAGCAAAAATACACATAAGTACTCCAGGAACACACAAGACAGCTACAGAAATTACCAAAATCACAAAAACATATACCAAACAACTACAGAAAATATACTAAATGACAGAAAAATACAAATTGACGACCAAGATGCACTAAATTACTCCAAAAACATACAGAAATACACAAAGTAACAACAAAAACATGCAAAAATACACAAAATGTCAAAAGAAATAAACAAAATGACAACAAAGCTACACAAAATGACAGGAAACCTCACAGAATGACTCCAAAAGTTGATCTAAACATTTTACTCTTTCCTATATTAATGCTCAGATTGGTCATTTTTCCAAACGCTAACATTAAAGTTGATAATGTTGCCCAAGGATCAGGCAATAACATTTTTGTGACCCACGCTGTGATAAAAGTTGCCCTTCTCTTTAAAAGTGATGACATGAATAATGTGGATAAAGGGAGCCCACAAAAACGATTAATGTTTGTCATAAAAAGAATTAAGGGCTTTTTGTGATGAAAAAAGATAGATTAAGACATTAAATAGTACTTCTTTTAAAAACAAAACATTCTTTGCTGCAGATATCTGACAACACTTTATTGAATTTCAACTTTACTTCATATTTATTTTATTTCCATAAAAAAGAGGTACAAACAAACAATAAATGCAATATATTCTCATAGCACATATAGTTAAAACACATACAAACATTCCTGCTGATACTTCCAATAACATCCATAAAACATTAACTATAAATCATTAATAAAATACAACATCATCACTTTGCTTGTAATCAGATTTGCAGTTAGCTCATTCCCACAGAAAGCAACTCCTCACACATCTGGAATCTATAGTGCAGTCTCATTCCAAACAAGAATCTGTAGAAACCTGAACTGAACTATCTCCCCCAGGACTTCTTTTAGCCCTGTGGGTAATGGACCATAACACTGAAAGGAGTGTGAATCTTCTATGTATCGTGTCTGCACGTGGTAGACTCGGTATGCTCTAGTACTAGCTAGTGTGCTGTCTGCAATGCAAAAAGGATTACACCCACACAAAATGCATAAATGCATAAAACTATAAGGTAGCATAGATGTAGTATAGCTATGTTGTGGGCTGCATCGGTAAGGGGGAGGTTTACTTTCTGACATGGATGGAGACTCCACATTAATTTTCCAGTCCAGTAATCGGGCAATGAGTCCATTTGCTGAGCCCCTGAGATGTGGCGTCTACAGTCTAAGATGCAGCCTTTGATTCATCTAGAGCCCACTGACTTACCCAGTGCTTAGTCATGATTAGGCTCAGTGTAAACTGGGATGATTGAAGTTCAGAGATTTGTAGCTTTTTCATCTATGAATCCGGTGAATGAAACTGATGGGAGTCACAGAACACACTGGGCAAGATGTTTCTAAAGATATTTCTGCTTTCGTGAACTCATAAAACAAAGGGAATCCCAGTTTTTCCTCTGCATCAAGAAGTTAGAAAAAAACAAAAAAAACAGTCTTTTGTTTGAAGCTCCAAGCCCCTCACAATAAGAGAGTAATGATGCATGACTGTAGCAGACAACGGTAAAAATCTAGTGCCTCACAGTGGAATGCTAGATTAATTACAGCATATGGAAGCAACATTGAAATACTAAACAATCCAACCAGATGAGTGTTTCTCAAATGGGGGTACGTGTACCCCTAGGGATATGCGATGGCACTACAGAGGGTACTAGAGAGAGAGAGAGAAATAAATATTTTCAGGAGCCACAAAATCAGTGTTTTTCAACCTTGAGGTCAGGGCCCCATCTGGGGTCTCCTGAAACTTCTGAAAAATTAAAATAGATTTAATAGATAAATAGACAACACAATCTTTAACAACTGTATTTGTGTATGTTCACCTCGTGAAATATAAATCTAGTTCAACTTAAATGCAGTAAAACAATATCTGAGCTCAAACATGATCAAAAACTAATTCTAGAAAAATTATTGATATCAAAATGGGGCCACTATCCAAACAAGGTAAATTAAGTACTGTTTCTTTGCACTTATTTACAAAACGAGATTATTTAAAATGTACTGTATGTTATCACTAGTTCATTCCATCATTATGCACTTTAGTTGGTACTCGAATTCAGAAATAAGAGAAATGAGGTACTTGAGCCAAAACAGTTTGAGAACTACTGCCTTAGATGGTTGCCACTATAGTTCTTAAAGGTTTTCCATACTGCAAGGCCAGAATGTCATTGCACTATGGCCATTTATTTACTGAAAATATAAATAATTTTAACCTAAGCAAGAGCACAATGTTTGTGAAAATTCTCGGCTACTCAGTTTCTTACCAGGGAACCTTTATAAAGCTAATAATAGTGGCTAATTTGCTTTAATTCCTGCCTCGAAAAGTCTACTTTTGATTTTATGAAGCCCCTTTGTTGAGAGATGAAACATCTTCAAGCTGGACTTCAAGTCAAGTTGCCTCTTCCAAAGGTCAGAGTGTTACTAATACAAGATGAAGTGACTTTTCACAGATGGGCTGAGTTTTTGTTTTATGGCCTGTAAATAACCCAAACACACTGATATCACTCTAGGTTAATGGCCTAACACCAAAGCAAGCACACACAAAGAGAACTCTGCACCAAACGTCACTTGGTTTTTCATGTGGAGCAGCTGTGACTTTACAGCATCAACATGTCTTCAAGATGTTTGATGTGAGCAAGCACCGATATAAACAGGAAATGTGAGAAATACACTTTCTCTTGGTGTAAACGGTTTGGAACGTTCAGTAAACTTAGAAAACAAAGGACCATCACTACGCTGGGATTAGACCAGTGAAGTTTGGAAGAAACTAAAATAGTTTGAAGCATACATTTAATGTTGATTTAAGGCAAAACAAAGATTTAAGATGATAGACAGATTTAAAATGTCCGTGCCAGACAAAACATGGTCTTATCAAAGCTTCGTCTTGGTTTATGGAATGCCTGTATGTCTAGAGTTTGCAATGACAACAAAACGTGAAGTCTTTGAGGAGGGATATCTGGGACTGAACTCAATGTGACTGATGATGTCAGGGTGTGAGACCTCCTGACCATGTGGAGTCTCTTACCTCCTGGTTTGGTTTACACAAATTTTAATGAGATCATCAACAAAAGATTGTTCCAGTACTAATAAGACGGGGGAGGGCAGTTTTGTAAGGCTATTCATACCCCACTGGAGGTCTTTGTGTCATCTGTGGCTTTGTGGTCCATCTTACAATGATTCAGACCTTACCTTGCATCATGGTTTTTTTTTAATGATGCCCTGAAACGTGAAGAGTGGAGAGTTTTTTTGAGTAATGTTAATTCCATTTAAACTAGGAAAAACTGAGGGAAATATGAGAGATTAGAGTGGCTTCATGATAGCAAGAACTAATCCATGCAACTCTATTAGTTCATTGCCTGTTTTCCTGTTCGGAGTCAAGGAACTAAATCAGATACACACATTCACTTTGATTAATAAAGAACTTTAACAAACTGAACATCAGGAAAGGACACCTAGACTTGAACTCACAACCCACTAAATGTTAGGACTACCAAAAGAAGAGACTCTAAAATGTACAGCAAAAAAGACTTGAAATCCTACTAAGCCTGAAGATATTTGACAGCAATCTGTTTATTTATTTGAATATTTTATACCGTATTTATTTTATTTATTTATTCAGTTTATTTCCGACATGGTTGCATTCACAGAAGTTGTTATTCCTTTTTTTTTTTTTTTTTTTTTTTTACATTCATCAGTTACATTTGTGTTCTATATAAAAATGTAAAGGGTAGAAATTGGTTACATTAGTCTTTTTATAAGAACGGTGAACAAATATGACGGCTAGTCAACTGTTACATGCACGCTTTCAAACGACCCCTTTGATTCTACAAACTTTGTAATTTAATTTGTTCTAGAGTATGTGAGAAATGTGAGAAAAACGTTTTTATCTGACAGTAATACGTCATTTTGTACATTTGTTGATGAGCCCACAAGCTAGAAACTACAGGCTACACTTCGGGATAATAGCTTCCCACTTTATTTCACTGCTTATATGATTACATGATGTATTAATGGTTAACATATTGTTTCTACAATATGTTAACCATTAATACATCATGTGGGCCAGTATTTAAGAATCATCATTGAATTAATCTGAATATTGCTTTAAAATTGCTCTTTTGCTATCTTTAGAAATGCTATATTATTTCATTGAAACTATTACACACATTATCCCAATTTTTCTCTATACGGTAGTTGCTTTAGGAATAGTCCTGATCTAAGATGCTACATGCATACATTATGGCTCTTTTGCCTCCCATTTGTCCCTTTTTTGGTCAAGGGGTGTTGCCTTCACGGGAAAGCAGGGGTTGGAAGGTATTTTCTGTATAAGCTCAATAAAAGGAACAGACTTTCTCACAGAGGTTGTAGGTTTGAATATGGCAGAGATGATAAAACCTTTAATGAGTAGACGTGTTTTAAAGGGACCTCAGCTGCCATCAGGATCACCAAGGTAACCTAAGGATATTTATCTAGTGTGTTTTCATATGTTTAGAAAAAAGTGCAGGATTGTTTACCACAGTTTGTTTATTAAAGAAAGATTATGATATTCACAGCATTATACTAAATATATAATTATATAGTGTAAAGAAATTCTTTATTGTTTAAAAGACACAGGACTATCTTTACAGATTGCATTATAGGTATTGTTTGCCTTTGACTACATATGCAGACAAAGGCAGAGAAAAACTCTTAACACATAGAAACCTGAGGAGCATTAAAGACAAATGTCACTGATAATAAAGTATCTGTGCCTCAATGTATGAATAATGCACAAATGTGACTGTATCTCAGCTCCACACGTCTTTTTGCTGATATTTTTGTGCAGTTATTATTTGGTTTTTACGTCACCCCTGACAGAGGAGTTATTGTTCAAACAACATCTGCACCCAATGTTAACCATGAAGCTCCATTACTAGTGATTGTGTTTGGAATCACTGTAGGTTTCAAGCATGTATTGTTTGGTTTATTTATTGGAATGGTGACCTTGGAAATTAAAATATTTTTCTTCATACACCAACTTCTCTAAATATATTTTTTTTACTTGAACTTATGTCCAGCTGTGTGATTAAAGGAAATTGTGACCATGTCTCTGACAATCTGGTCTTTTTCCTTTTTCCTGTCCCTGCCTCTGCTAATTGTAGGATTCAGAGCCTCGAAGGACTTTTTGAGTGCTAAGGAAAAAAAACAGTGACAGGAAAAGAACTGATTCGGCATGGGCACTGACTCAGCCATGAAGGGTCACTACAATTTATCCTCCATTACACACTCACACACACCCACACACACACACGCACACGCCCACACACACTACCACCTGTCCGTACGCTGCATTTGAAGATGATGATTGTTTGGTTTTTGCCTAACACTCATCATGTCTTTTTTCAGATGGGATGAGAGCAGTTCTATCAGCAGTGGACTCAGCGATGGTGATGGCGAAGGCTCGGAGAACCTCAGCTCAGAGGAATTTAATGCCAGCTCTTCACTAAACTCCCTTCCGAGTACACCCTTGGGTTCCAGACGAAGTTCCTCTGCCATGGTAAGCCACAGTTCTATAGCATATACCATAGCATTGAAAACAGCAGATGCTAAAGCATTCCTGTCTTTCCACTCGTTGAGTTTGTCAGACCTTAAGTTCACTCCAAAGTCTTTGTTTGTGACTTAGTTTTGTTTCATAGAAGTTGTAGCAGAATGTAAATTATTAGGACTGTATATCAACTCAAACCCCAGGTTTAAAACCCACATAAAAAAAATTATAATTAGTCACAAAGTTAAGTTTAGTTTGTTGAATTTCAGGTTCTTTAGGAAGTCCCTTTCAACTAAAGCAGCAAAAATATACAGTACTTATTCTCAATTGTCATTTCCTATATTACATATTCTATGATAAACTGGTCCAATTCACATTCTACTGTAATAAAACCACTGGAATCTTTATACAAACAAGCTCAAAAAGCTCAAAAACTCTCACCTTCAAATTTCATCTTTGTCACATTTTGCAGAAGTACAAGCTGCTGAGTGGGGAAAACCTCATTAAATACAAAACATATGTCCAGTATGCAAAATCCTGCATAGTCTAGCTAATAACAACCAGAGGTGCAGCTAAAAGAGGCTACACTAAACCATCAAGAAAATCTTGCATTCGGCCAGGCTGTCTTCCCATACAAACCATCACATTAATGGAATACAGTGCCACAATCTGTAAGAGACTTCCCATCACTCATTCACATTTATTGCAAATAAATAGCTTGTTGATCATCGAAAATGCGAGCATTGAATATGTAATATTTTTTCACTGTGTATTAACTTCCTTGTTGCTTTTATAAATTATCATTTTATTCCAAATCCAAATCCAATTTACTTATAAAGCACATTTAAACACAAACAAGGTTTGACCAAAGTGCTGCACAATAAAACATAAAATATATACAAGAAATACAACAAGGAACATTAAAAAACAATATCTGTTAAACATGACATTGACTCAATTTAATTTTTACTATGTGTATTCTGTATTGTATATATGTTGTTTTTATCTATATAAAGTGCCATAATTACTTGGCAAGGGACTACCAATAAAAATTAGCCTTTCCGCTAACTTAGGCACATTTCCATTTTTGTATATTTATATTGTTATTAATGTGCACTGTCTCTCTCAAATAAAGACTTAAATCTAATACATATTCATATTATTGCTATTCTGTAGAAAATCAAGACCTCCGATACTTGGGAGCATTTTTGTCTTTATTAGGTTTGATAGTCATTCAGCATGTTGCTGTTAAATTGCTGAGGAATCTTATGATCTTGTAATTAAAGACAGAAATTCACAATTTGTTTACAGTTGAAAACTCTTGTTTTCAACTGAGATATTAAAGCTTATATAGAAAATCAAACTTTAAAAAAACTTTTTTTTTATTGAAGATCTTACAACTCTCTCTTTTTTCAAATATTTTGCTCATGTAATAACTTCTTGCTTTATAACATCAGAAGCTGAATATCAAACTGTCTTGGAAAATTAATTATTACTCTTACCAAATCAAGAGACTAATTTGTGCCCTATTTAGTCCATCTTGTCATCCACATAATGATCACATGATAAAAAGCCACATTTACTGAAAATCTCAGTTTTTTGTTTTTTTTCACTAATTACGTATTTCAAGTTTTAACCTTTCATTAATGGGCAAAAAATGATATTAGGACACATGGTTTTAGCAGATTCAGTGTTTACTTTTGATTCACTTTTCAAAAGGATCTTTATCCAACGACACTGTATTATATAAGCACGATAGAAAGTTATTGGTTGTTAGTTTGAACATGTATGGGGAAAATTCAGCATTCCAGCTGTTTTTGTTTGGTTTATTGGATTTGTCGCGGAGACCATCTCTTTGAAACACGATAGCTATGTTTTTTTCTGCACATAAAATTCTTGAAAAAAGAGCCAGGATTTATGCTACTAACTCACTCTATTCATTGTGTTGTTTTTCCCTTAATCCATGAATGCAAAAGCCACTTGTTGACATTCATTGTCCTTTATCTTAATCTTCCTTGAACATATCAATTCATCTGCTTGTCCTTTTTTGGAATGCTGCTTTGATGGTAGAAAGGTTGTAGAGGTGTACTGTACCATCAGTTCCACAGATAACAAAGACAGCTCAGATTGTTTCCCTTACCCTGCTTCTTCCCTTTGCTTTCCCACTCTCTCTATCTTTCTCTGCAGCTCCGCACTGACGCTGAAAAGCGCTCCCTGGTGGAAAGTGGACTTTCTTGGTACAGTGAGGAAACCAAAGCGGGCCATAAAATCGACAGTAGCACTTACGACACGGGAAGTCTTAAAACCGAAGCCCCGAGCAAGTGGAGGAAGAAACCGCCAAGCCTGAGTGAAGATTTTGGTTTAAAAGGGGAACTGAATAAGCCTCAAAACGTGGGCCAACCTGGCAGTTTCAAAAAGGCCAGAAACCCTCCTGTTGGTGTGACCTCCCCAATCACCCATACGTCACAGAGCATGCTCAAGGTTGCAGGTTAGTCTGATAATTTAATGAACAAATTTTGTGTTTTTGTGCCTCTACCAAGGCTGGAATATTTTCTAGCGTCTAGTGTTAATAGTATTTGTTTGTCTGACAGCAGGATTATGTCAAAAGTACTTAACAGATTTGGAGAAATATTGACCATACACAATGGAATTTTTGAGGGGATCCAGATCAATATACTAATTCTAGATCAGTTTGGAAAAAAACTAAAAAGAGCTCATCATTGGCGCATTTAAAGAATTCATATCTCAGGTTTGTAATTGACAGATCATGAAATTTGATGGGTCATATCGTCATTCATCCCATCGAGTTTTGTTTTCATAGGATACAGATTGCACATTTTAACTCGATTTAAAATAAAATAAATTAAGAGATTTGGCACTTCGCTAAGGTTTGCACTCTGAGTGTTATTTTTTTGTTACAGCTTCTGCTTTACAGCCTCCATTAAAAAGTAGTAAATAATCTTGTTACCTTCACAAATTTTAATCAACTTTCATCAAATTCAAAACAGTGTTTATTGCACAATCAATAAAAAGTAGTAATGGTCAAACTTCCGTTCGGTTTTTAATGTAAGAGTGGCTGAAATATTGAAATAATATTTTTTTTTTTATTTAGTTTTTATTGAGAATCATACAAGACAGAAAGTACTTGATGCAAGGTTGCCTTTTTTGTTTTTGCTTACACACAGATTCATCATGTATCATACAGTTTGTACAAAAATGCAATACAATAATTTGGAAAAGAAAAATTAAACAAGTTAAGATAAATAGGGAAATGAACCAAAATAAGCAAAGAAAAAAAAATCTACTCTTTTTTAAATATTGTTTCTTATTTCTTTGTCTAGCTCCAAAAAGTGAGAAACCACTGGACAAATCCAGGATTTACATGAAAACTTCTGGCCTCCAAAGATCCCGTTCAGATGCTGGAAGGGATCATCATAGAGAGCATCGTAAACCTCCCTCTGGTTTAGTTAAACCCGTGGCTGGAGCCTCTTTTGGGTACCGAAAGCCACCAACAGCCACTGGTACTGCAACTGTGATGACAGCAGGGGGCAGCACCATTTCCACTGGCTCTTCTACTGTGGGAAAACCCCCCAAGTCATCTGGTATCCCTGTGAAACCAGTCGGAGGAGGAACACCCTCAGGGAGGAAGAACAGTTTTGATGGCAGCAGTGAGCAGAGCTTCCTGGGGCTTAACGCCCGAAACAGTATTCAGTATCGCAGCCTGCCTCGACCAGCCAAGTCCAGCACGCTCAGTGTGATTGGTCGCTCTGCCGCACGGCCTGTCAGTGGCACTATTGACCCCATTATGTTGAGTTTGAAACCCGTCCCTATGGTCCCCTCAGGGTCTAGGCTTAAAGAGTCAAGTTTCTGTAGCAGTAAAGTCACCAGTCGAACCAGTTCAGGTCCAGTAAACCAAACGGACCGGGA
Source organism: Gouania willdenowi (assembly GCF_900634775.1). Taxonomy (NCBI): domain Eukaryota; kingdom Metazoa; phylum Chordata; class Actinopteri; order Blenniiformes; family Gobiesocidae; genus Gouania; species Gouania willdenowi. The sequence continues at coordinate 8,460,360 of NC_041048.1, read as the reverse complement.
GAAGGAAAAGGAGCGAGCCAAGGCCAAGGCTGTGGGTGCTGACATTGACTGTGGCTCTCTGAAAGGAGAGGACCCTCAGTCAGAGTCCATAGGGGAGTCATCACTGAAACTACACGGCCTGAGGCGAACAAGTAGCAGCAAATACCCTGAGCTGTCATCACCGACTACACCAAGGTCTATTATTTTCACGACCCTTCAAACGTATCAATACTCACCCCATGTATTAGCAATGCATAGTTTGGTTTACTTCCCCTAGAACAGGGTTAGGGTCAATTATAATTGTAATTGTGTAATTTGTAACTAGTGTTTAATACAGTATATTTATAGAATTTTCAGAGAAACATTGAAACATAGACCCACGCCACACTGGAACATCTTAAAACCCACTGTCACATAGAGAAAAGTAAAAAAAAAAAGCACAAATTGCAGAGGTATAATGTTTACATCTTATACAGAGAACAAAATAACAAAAATAGAGGATTTGCATCAGCCAATGTCACTTTAAAATGAGTCTTAAACCAGTGTTGATGGTGAAATTTGTAATTCATTAAAATTATGACACATCTATAACTGTAATCGTAAGTGGAAAAACATGCTTCTGTTGTAATCATAATTGAATCGTAATTCAGATAAATGACTTTGTAATTGTAATTGGCATGAACATTCTATAAAAATTTACAAATTTACAATGTAATTGAATGCAAACCTGTGGAACCCTGTTGCAGTTCTATGGCTTACACAAAAAATAATAATAAAATAAATTTATATCAAGTTTACCTATTAATTCCCTTGAGGGAACTAACAGGTAAAACAATTTTAAATTAAGGAGTATACTGACCGATAAGTTTCTGACGCCCACACCAAAAACTATTTATACCAATATTTTTATTGATTAGGAAGGCTAACAACGTAACTAAGAAATGAAAAACAAATTGATAGATCATTATTTTTTTAGATAATTTTACAGCTGATTTAAGATATGGGTCAAACTGAGCCGTTATCTTGAGAGATGCTAACAGAAAGCTAACACAAGTTACCGTAATCATAACTGATTTGTAATTGAACATAGATAATTGAAGACGTAATTATAATTTCAAAATGTAATTGACCCCAACCGTGCCCTAGGATCACTACCGGTACTTTAACTTGATGCAGAAAACACTTTAATCAAAATATAAAAGGTTGTTTTGGCAGTTTTCTGACAATAATCATTTTTCTTCTTGATTTCCAGGATGCTGAACACAAAGTCTTTAGGTCGCTCACCCAACCTGGCGTACCTGGACAAGGTCAATTCAAACAGTTTTGATTCCTGTGTCACCATCCAGGACCTTCCTCCCAAAGTTCCTCCATACTCTAAGCTTCAAGACCTTGCCAGTTCCCACACGGCTTCCCGTCTCACTCCCAGTCCAGCGCCCATCCTTCATATTGACTCCTCTACATCACACACTAGTGAAAGCCTAAGCCTTAGTGGGTCGCCCATGCTTTACCCCAAACGCTCTGGCATGCACCGCAGCATGGAGTCGCTGCCCCTGCAGATGAGTTTGCCCTCGAGCACCAGGTTTCTCCCAACAGAGATGCACAATAAGGATGAAAGGGGTATGGGAACCTGGGGGGCCAGCAGCAGGACGTCTGTGAACCTCCCAGACAGGCAAGTTCCTGAAAGAGTGACTAAACCCCAAGGTTTAGCCTGACGTGTGTCTGGAAATTCAAAAAATGCATTGATTGTAGGCGGGGCTCCTGGTGCAGTTAAGACACGGCCAGTCTACTATATAAAATCTACTAAAAACAGTCTATGTTATGCTAACTAGCTACACAATACTCACTATAGCGCTTTATTCACTATTCTCTTGCAAAGGGACAGTTTTTAATCGGAGAGGCAGAGCCTAGAGTGGTGGTTTGTGATGTAAGAAGCCACCAAAAGGTCACAAACCACCATTCTCAGCCAATGGCTAAATTAAATAGTAACGCCGGGTTTCAACCCATAGAGGGCAGTCACTCCTACATTTTTACAACAAAAAATGCCAAAGTGAAACAGTTTGACTGAAATGTCAAATTTATACCTTTATACCTGAATACATTTGTTTTCAGGAGAAAAAAAATGATTTTGGGGTTTAGTTGCTCTTTAATTAATACATGTTTACGCATTGCTTGTCATTTCTGTTTTCAGTTGTGTTCCACTTAGCTAAGGCATTTGGTCATTTTTAATAACTTGGTTAAAATGTGCCAAATAGTCAATGTCGTCCTTTCGGTTTAGCTCAAAAGGTCAAATGCTAATTTTAGAGTTTTTGTTGCCAACTGCATATTTGGGATGCGCAATCCTCCTCTTCACTTTAAGGTTAAGATAAAGAGACACTTCCTGGTTTAAACTGCCTGTGGTTTTGTCTTGTCCTTTTCTGTTTTATGACTGTTCTATTCATTGTGGTCAGGCATTTAGAGATGCACTGAATTAAGTTTGTTTATCTCATAACGTGCCCTGCAGTTAAAAGTAAAAAGTAAGAGATAGAGCCTTGTTCTTAATAGATAAACATGTTCATCACAGACATCTTCACTCGTGTCTCTACAGCTTTCAAGCAGACCGGAGTACTTTGCCGAAGAAAGGCTTAGAGTGCGTTAACACACCTGATTGTTCACGTAAACCCCTGCACTGATTACAGCTCATTGTCTGATAAGGGAATTATCTCTGTTTTCTAGACATTATGGTTCAAGCCTGTCCGACAGTGATGGGAGCAAATCAGGAAGGCGCCACTCCCACAATGTAGTCAGCATGATGGAGAGTGAAAGCCCCCCTCAGCTGCCCTCTCCCACTCGCCCCCTCTTCCCTCCATCCAACAAGGCTGCTCTCACCAACGTGGGTGAGTCTGCCTCCACTGTTTGTTTCCATGTATTACAACATAACATATCTAATATATTCAGTGTCTTTACTTATCAATAAGGCCTGGGATCTAGTCTGGTGATGGATGAAATTAGGTCACATCAGGTTATATTTATCAACCAGTCTGTTGTGGAACTAAAGTGTTACCCTGAGTCTTTAGTACTAGTAAAAGTATAGATACTTGAATAAAAAATGACTCTGGTAAGTATTGAAGTTGCTCCCTTACTTGAGTAAAAGTAAAAAAGTACATTCTACTAAACGTACTTAAATAAGAAATTAAAAAGTAGGAGAAATGTCCCTTCAATAATAAGACAGTAGATGTAGATGGAAACAAGTTAAATCTGTTACCTTTGAACACCTGGAGATTTAAGCACTCTTAATAAATACAATTTGGAAATAAAATGAAATAAAATAGTGAAATTAAAGCAGCTTTGAGTTGAACATATTTAATAACTTGTAGAGATATGGTACATGGAAATAAATGAGGTCTGTTTACCCTTTTTTTCATGAAACGTGAAGTTGGTTAGATATGTTGAAGAGGTAAAGCCACAGATTTGTTTGTTTTATTGCTGTAATCTGTGCTTTAAAATTAATATTTTGTATTGATTTAAATTGAAGAAAATAGGAAATTGTTTATTATGAAACATATTGATTTATTGCTTGTGTTCATTGAAAAATACATGACAAGAGGCCCTTGATTTTTCCAAAATCGTTCAGCCGTATTTAGCACTCATTATAGATAAAAATGTAAATAAAATGTTTAAAGAAAAAAAATGCAAATTAAATTAAATTACACCCAGAGCAGCTTTTAGTTTAACATTTTTAAAAACTTGAAAATGTTAACCATAAAACTAAGGGACCTGCCTAACAGACAAAAGCTCAAACTAGTAACATTTTTTGTGTTTTTACTTTGTGGCTTCATCTTCAAAGGTCTTAAAAGTAATGAGCTCATTTTTAAAATGTAAGGATGGAAAGGACAGATATTTGTTTAAAAAGTGAGGAGTAAAAGTAAAAAGTCATCAAAAATAAATAAATACTCAAGTAAAGTACAGTAACGAAGTATTTGTACTTTACTTGTCACCTCCGGTCATCAGAATAACAGTTTTACTAACTTGGCCTTCTTTGTCCGTCTCTTTGTTTATGCTGTGTGGAGTCTTTACAAAGTGCTTTCCCTTTTTCCTGCTAGTTGCCCCAATTTCCATCGGCACCCCGAGGATATCTCGTTCCAACAGCTCTGGTCCACCCGTTGAAGCGGCTTGTGATCTCTATGGATCTTCCCCCCTGGGCAGCAGCATGTCCTTAGCTGACCGGCCAAAAAGCATGATGCGCTCCGGGTCTTTCCGGGAACCAGGGGATGATGGTGAGCCCTTCATCTTCCCTCTCTGTGGGAGATTTCTAAATGTAGCCAAAATAACTGAAGTCTTAAAGCTGATACCCATGACATTTTTTAATTAGATTAGATTAAATGAATTGAACATTAAGTATATCTCTTAGTGTACATGAGACTAAATTAATGATTTTTAGCACAAATAACCATAGCTTCAGTCAAAATTATAGGAATTTTCTAATTGATGGAGTCAAGTTTAACATAGTAGATAAAACCACATTTTTTAGGAGTCATTGGTGAATAAAAAACACACTTGAAACCTCACTCCAAGGATGTTTGTAGGAAAATAATTAAAACAAATAGGTATTCTGGTATGGTGACTCTATATTATAGTTTGATTTTCCCATCTATTGTAATATGCCTTGGGGCAATACCTGTCAAACATATTTAGATCAAAATACATTTCTAAGAATGTTGGATTCCTCAAATAAATTGTCTTCATCTGGTCCTCTGTTTGGAAAATTACATTTTTTGTCCATTTTCAGTGTTAACATTTACAGAAATTGTTTATTCATGTATAGATATGTGCACTTGCCCACTGAGATACCAAATGGATTCTGTAATTTCTTTAAATATTCTTCCATTTTTCACAATTATTCAACAAGGCGCCTCAGGGATTTTCATCTGCCGTATTGGAGAACTTTAATGCACCAATGGACTATAAACAGTATATAGAGGCCCATCACTTTGGATCGATTTACCTCAGACTTTGAATCTATATCAACTTTGAACTCCTTTAAAACACATTTGCAGATGTTTTTAAGTTTAATTTGTTGTATTCATCTGTTGCTTTGTATACTGTATGTAAATTGGTTACTTGTAGTTGGAATTGGTGACATGGCTTTATGAGACCCTGTTGTCTTTTTAACCTCTGCCAGTGCAGTTATTTTATAATTGTTGGATGGATTTTTTTTAATATATATTATGTATGTGCAAACAAATCAATAATTAAACATATTTTACTCCAAAAAGAAAGGAAAAAGGTTGAAATTGCTACTAGAAATGTTGTTTTAATCTCCACTGTAAACAGTCTCTTATTGACTTTTTCTAGAAAAGTTTTGCGCATTGCATTGTGGGATGTGACAGATTTGAAGCCGCTTTCTATAACAAACAAGTAAACAAGTCTTGAGACATCACATTATAACGTGGACCTGCTTTTTTTACCTTCAGGCAACTGGCAAGCCCTCTAAAAACACTTTAATATTAGACCACCACCAGTGCCACTCTGTGATAATACTGTAGCTTATTTAGTTCTCCTTGTGGTTTAAATTACACTAACTCATCAAAAACATGGCGACTTCTGTGTTGAAATAATGTCTATGATTTTTCTGTTTTTAGTGCACGGCTCTATGCTCTCTCTGGCTTCTAATGCTTCATCCACTCATTCCTCAGTAAGTAGAAAATGTCATTTTGTTGTTTTTTTTTTGGTTTTGTTTGCTCTATATGAACTGCCTGTCCCTACTCATCTCATGTGAGCAACTTTAGAGGTTTTACAGAGCCGAGAAAATAAAAAAAAAAATTAAATGTTTTTTAATTGTCAAATCTCATATATCATTTTGGATTATAATGACTAAGAATCTCTTTATAAAAGCAACATTACACCCATTTAGTTGCATGTGCTCTGCTTTAATACTTTTCTTTTCCTTTTACTTGAATTATGCCTTCTTAAGAATGAGGAGAGGATACAAGGAGAGGTAAGGTTATTGTTGGGCTTTCACTGTGTCATTTAACTGTCACCACCTTTACAAACAATTCAGTTCACAGATTTTAATGTCACTGCCTCAGGAAGTCAATAAAACCCTTTTTACACAGTTCATTTTGTTTTATCGCTGTAATCTTATGTTTTCATAGATCATTGTCTACTATCCATAAAGTCACACTAAAGTTAATACAGTTTAGCATGAGATTGTGGACTCTTTTTTTTTCCAGTGTTTGTGCATTTATTTGTTGTGAAATAGATTTTTTTTTGTTTCCAGGTTGTCACTGTGACACTATTTTTGCTTGTAATAAAAAGCAAAAGTTATTGAGTTTGTAAACAGTAACAATTATCTTAATTATTTGCTGTATTATCAGTACATCAGGTGTCATATAATGTTTATACTCCTCACAGTTTATCACTAATCTGTCCACAGCAAATTCGCAAGTTGAGACGAGAGTTGGAATCCTCCCAGGAGAAAGTTGCTAATTTGACCACGCAGCTTTCTGCTAACGTATGTATGATGTTACTCCTCTGGTCTAAGCTTAGTCTCTTAATCACTTTAACTCATGACACAAATTTGATATTTCGACACAAAGTGATTTATAATATTAAGTACATGGCTATATCAAAGTTTGCTTTCTGGACATACTGATCAAATGTTCCCATAGATAAATAAGGTTGTGTAGTTTTGGGTGAATGTGAGGTGTCACGTGCAATAAATCAATCAGAAACTTTAGAAGCTTTGATTTATGTCAAGAGATTGTGTAATACTTACTTGCTTGTTTATGCGGTCATGCATATTTTATATATATATAAAACATATAATGGTATATATATTTTATATACATGAAACACCAGCATTTACTCAAGGATACTCCTGACTTTCTGTTGTATGTTAGATGTGAGAATACCAAATTACATTTAATCTATAGCCATAATAGCCATAGATTAAATAAAATATAAAAAACTGTGAACATTTAGCCGACTTATGTGTTTATTAGGGCTACCATGGACCTTATTTATTTGCCTGTGGTTACCTTCTCCTCTACTGACAACCTTTTTGTATTTTTAAGGTTGAATATTGTATAAGTCATATACACTGAAGGTTAAGTAGCACCTGAACATACATACCCATACACTACATACAGTAGATACATTTATATTGTGTGTCTGATGGGTTTTATCCAATTTAAAATGGATAAAAAGCTTTTTATATCTTCTATCAACCCCTATTTTTTTCTCTGCTTCTTCTTCTTCTTCTTCTTCTGCATAATTACTGCATTAAGGGCTTTTTGATTCACATGCGTTCTGTCATGTGTGTGCATGTGTTTCAGTTTATCTAATAACATACCTTTCCCCCCCCACCACCACTAACACAACTGTCCCACCTTTGTTTTACAACCTTGGCTATGCTGACTGCTGGACTCACTGCTGCCCCCTGCCTGCCTTCAATTGACCTGCACCTTTGGATGTTGGATGTAGCAGCTAGGCCAGGTTTGTTACCTGGATTTACAGAACACAATGTGTCACTCACTCATAAGCGTTTCTATTATTTCACGTGATGATTGTCCAACATATTAGTTCCAGTGCAGCAGTGAATGTTATGTTCCTGCTCAAAAGCCAGCAGGATTGTTCGTCTTGTCTATTATGACTTATGAGGCTATGGACAAGTTGGGGTGGGTCACCATTGGTACTTGAACCCCTAAAACTAGTGACACTAACTGCTGTTCCACTGTACAATCAAGGATTATGTTTAGTAATCATGATAAAAAGTAATGAGGTGTATGGAGATTAATATTCCATCAAAAAAAAAAAAAAAAATAATATATATATATATATATATGTATATATATTCAAAAAATCCCTTCAATCAAAAAAACCTTTTAAATCAAAAGAGTTTACTTCAATCAAAATTATATATATTTTCAAGAAAGTGTTTAAATGCAAAAAAAAAAAAAAAAAAAATTGAGACCCAAATAATTGCATTTCAACACTTTTTTTTCTTTGATTGATTTTATTTTTCTTCATGTAACTATTTTTTTAATGAAATATAAAGACACAAATGTACCACCCATAATATGGCCTTAATACAAAAAATAATTACTTCAATCAAAAAAACCTTTTCAATCAAAAAGAGTTTACGAATGTAATTATTTGGGTCTCAGATATTTTTTTGCATGTGAACACTTTTTTTCTTTGATTGAAAATGTTTTTTTGATTTTTTTTTTTAAATTTTGATTGGAAATATTTTTTTGTTTTAAATTTAAATATATATATATATATATATAAAAGAGGTGTCCCTAAAAAGAAAAAGAGCTAACCAGATTATATCATTACAAAACAAAAGTGATGCATTTATTTATTTATTTTTTAATCTTTAGGTTCTTGTCGAATTTGTCAATTGTCTTTTTTTTTTATATATAAGTGCTCCTTCAAACTTCCTATTTCGTCCTTCTATACTTCTAGGATGTATTTTAACAGTTAAACATGTGTGATGTGTTTTAATAAGTTTGTCCCTGAAGGCTTTCCATCTGTCAATCACTGCTGTTCTGCAGATGGTGAATGACACTTTTTTTGAGGCTTTGTTTTATTTCTATAACCGCTTCCCCCATAGACCCCCCCCCCCCCACACACACACACACACACTTACTTTCCATCTGTTTACACTGGTGTGTTTGTCCTGCAGGCTAATCTTGTCGCAGCATTTGAACAGAGCCTGGCACTGATGACAGCTCGTCTGCAGACATTGTCCGTGTCCTCAGATCAAAAGGTATCCAGCAGATTAGTTCTGGGAGTCATCTTTTTTCTCTTATAATCTTTATATAGTATATATTTTTTTTATTCCTTCTTGATTTTTAATATCCTGTAAGTTGCTGCCTCTTTTTCATATGTTTAAACTCTTTTTAACTCTGTTTAAGAAGAAGAAGAAAAAAAAAAAAAAAAACGCTCCATAAATAAAGTTATAAATGTCATCATTATTGAAATGTTAATTATTATCAATCATAAATTGAAACACAGCATGGGGCATTTGTGAAATTTCATGTTTTTAAATAGATGAAAATTCAGAGAATATCTTTATCAGAAAGGCTGCAATTGTAGGTAATAAACCCAACAAGCACACAACAGAAGCTGCTTCAATTGTTGTGTATAAGTTTGTGTCGCTAACAGCAGTGTTATTGTCAATTCAATTCAACTTAACTTTATTTATATAGCGCAGAATACAGCAGTCATCTCAAAGCGCTTCACAATATAAATTTAATAGTAAGAAAGAAAGAACCCAACAACATCCACATCCACATGAGTTTTTTTTTTAAGTGACAATAACTACACTATGACTAATTCAAAAACAATACGATATGAACATATATTTTTATTTTTGACAACTAATAAAAACTAAACTACAACTTTGTCACATGGAACAAAATCCACTCAGAACTCATTGATCAGATCGAATGTGTCTGTGTGTGTTTACAAACATTAACATCCCATCAGGGTAATGATGGGATGGTAATTGAATCTTAAGCAAGGCTAGGCTAATGTATTCAATTAGCGCATTTCATACACAAGGCAATTCATTGTGCTTTCTTTACATGATTAAAATGGGCTACAGAAAACAGTTTAAAAATCAATAAAAATGTGAAAATCATCAGTAACAAACATTAAATCAACGATAAAATGATTAAAAATGCATAAACTGCCTTGAGTCAACTATATCGCTAACAGATTTTGTTTATTAAAATCCAGTCATTTACCGTAGTGGATTAAAACTAACCTTAAATTGACCTGATGACAAAATTTTGACTAAAACTACATTGTTTTTCAATCAAGACTATGACTGAAACTAAATCAAAATGAACACTGACTAACAGTCGTTCTCTAAACGACATGTTGGGTCAGAGGTTTGCGTTGCAGGACTGGCGTTGTCACCCACAACTCATCACAGTCTGACATCCTTCAACATGCACAATCCTCACCTCCATGGAATCCCATTTCACTGACAGATTGTCATCAAACGCCGACACGTCGTACAGTGCTGTTATTTCTCCTCTGCAGGACTCGGAGCTCACTGAACTAAAGGAAACCATCGACATCCTCAAGGCCAAAAATACAGAAGCCCAAGAAATCATCCAGGGTGCTCTGAGCAGTCCAGAGATTACACCCAGAGGTACAGAAAGCCTTGTGAATGCAGGTTAGCATTGAAAGTCCATGTGCACCTAGCTGAGCTGTTCATTCATTATGATCTGGAAAAAAATCATTGAACTCCGACTGTCCTTGGTTTTTCCAGAGCTGCCGATCAATCGACAGAACTCCTCAGAAAGCATCTCCAGTCTCACCAGCAGCACCAGTCACTCCAGTATGGGTAGTCTGAAGGAGCAGGAGGCCAAGAAGAAGAAAAAAAAGAGCTGGGTGAGGAAATACAATCTCCATCTGACAACCCTGATTAGAAATATAATCAATCAGCTAATGACTGAATGAAACCAATCATCAGGTGGAGAAAAAAAAACAAAAGTTAAAGAAATGTACAAATTGTGGAGTTACAATCAATTCAAATTGAATTTGAAATTATTTTAAACTAAATAAACATTAATTACATTTATTAAATTATTCAAACCAAACCTTGAAAATAATTTAAATAAGGGAATCAGTGGCCTGCCTCTCCAATATATGTCAAGAAACAATAAAAGTAGCAGCAGCAGCAACCAAAACTAAAGATCTGAGACACTCACAGGGTGTAAAATCCTTCATTTAATACAGGGATGTCATGTCGACGCATTTCAATTTACAGAGTTTTCATCAGGACATAATTAAAGCAATAAAAACAGGTGCTTATGTGCTGTGCAAGACAATCTTGTGACCAAAAAGCATAAAAAAACATACATAGACAGGCAAGCATTTAACAATAAAGGTATTGTTCAGAGTTTAAAGATGGGTATCTATTTTTATCATACTGCTAGTATTATATTTATATAAAAAGATTATACACATCATTGTAGACCAAGAAGCTCATCAAGCAGTTCATATTAACGTATGTAGGATTCACATGCTTAGTGCACATGCATGTGTATCTGTGAAATTCTCTTCCTGTCTTGTTCCTTTTCTTTTATTAAATATGATTCTGGTCTTTCCCTCATGCCGCCCTGCTTTTTTGTTTCATTTATTTATGTTTTAGGTCTTTGAGGTGAGTGATGTCGCTGTATTTCGACTATACGCCCCTCATGAGTCATACTTTTGGACAACTTTGTACCATCATGTGATCATTTGGTCAAAGTTATCTCCTGTATGCATCATCATTAAATGCGGCCATCTTATTTCTACCTGCGCCCCATTATTATATCATGTTGTTTTTTCAATGCGTTTCAAACTGGAAAGCCAAAATTATTATTTTTTTCTTTTTCTTTCTTTATTTTGCATTTGTGTCTTGACCACCACTTTCATTATGGATACAGATGGAGCCTTCTGCCCATACTTTGCTTTTGTGGTTCAAAGTTCTCCTGTAGAACTGAACCTTTGTGCAGAAACAAGTGTCATATGATACAGGCTCCATTCATATCTGTTTTTACATTACATCGCCTTAACTTCTATACATTCTCGTGAATTCCACTTATGCTGCATTACATAACATTTCATATAATGTACATTTTCCTTATTTATTTATTTATTTTTTTCTCTCTCTGTAGTTGCGTAGCTCCTTCAACAAGGCCTTTAGTAAAAAGGGCGGCAAGTCGTCCGGCCCGTACGCAGACATCGAAGAGATTGCCACGCCTGAATCATCGGCTCCATCTTCCCCCAAGGTCCACCATGAAGGAGAATATCTTCAAAAACCTTCCGCTTTGGCTTCATCAGCTGGGTAAAGTTGTTTTGAACACACTTTTCATTCAAACGTCACTGATCAAAACTATCTTTCTACATTCAAATCAGAACCCACTTCATCTACAGTATATAGATGACTGCTTCTCAAATGGATGCAAAATGCAATAACATGCAAATAATAGGACACCAAATACAAAAAAAGTGGCTTATAATGATGAACTCACTCATTTAAAAAAATCCCAGATGGACCATTGCCAGTGAACTCTGTGTATCTGCTGGGGTCAACAGACTGAAGGCTGTCTTAAGAAACGTCATGTATAAGTTTATCTGTTGACTACATGAGACAACAGAGTCATTCTTATTTTAACCAACTAGTACATACAGTGCTATACGTCACTCTTCCGACATTTGGAATCACTAGAATCTATCTATCTATCTAAATAGATCAAACCATCTTTTGTGTCGGTTTTATGTACATGATCTCTGTTGTGATTTACCGTGTTGCATTGTCGTAACACATGTCGTTGCAATGTTCTCAGACTCTGCGTAGGCGACGAAGAGGGAGACGACAAAGTTGTCACAGAGCTGCGTACAGAGCTGTGGGAAAAGGAACGGAAACTGACCGACATCCGACTGGAAGCTCTAACGTCTGCACATCAGCTGGAGCAGCTGCAGGATGCCATGACCAACATGCAGGTTTGTGTCCATTTCTGCCACCTTGTTTCTCTGTTGTTGTTTTAATGAGATTGCCATCCTTTCTTCCTGGAATCTGCCTAATTTTTTTTTTTTGCCAGTTTCACATTTAAAGTCTGATTTGCTTTGCAGAGGAAAGTAGAGAACCTGAAGGCTGAGAACAGCCATCTTAAGACGGGATCCTTGTCACCCTGTCCTTCTCCTGGACCTTCCAGCTCTGTCTCACAGTCCTCAGGTCTCACCGCTTTGGGGAGTTTATCACCACGACAATCTTTGGCCATGCCTAAAAGCTACAGCAGAGGTCTGAGCGAGGGAACTAGTGCAGGTACACTCTTATCCCTGACATATCAGGTCATTTATTGATTAATCTAAAGTAAAGCAGTGCATGAAATCTGCTCAAAAATGGTTTCCACTAGATTCATAGTATAGAAATGGACAAATAAGGAAAAAATGTTAAAGTATCAAATGGAATTAAGTATTTTCAGATAGAGACACAGTGTAGGCCTTGTCAATATATCAAGGATCATTGGTAGAACAAATATGTAAAAGGTTGAAATTGCCACACGATTGTTTGTAAACTCTTGGTTTATTAATATTGTCAGAAAGGTTTTGTGCATTGCATTTTGGGATGTGGTATCCTATGGAAGAATGCATAGAATGTTTTACTCTTTCTTGTGTTTGCCCCAAAAACTCTTTCAAAGCAACTTAATCCCAACATATTTCTGGTATTTTTACAGACTGAAAGTTGTGGCAAACCTGGCAGATGTTTACTTTAGGGTTCACACTGAAAAATCTGAATCTGGCTGAAATTGAATGTCTTGCAGAGTGAGGTGATATCACACGAGATATTGGGAACAAACTGGAACAAAAATGGTGTGAAGCGAATCACTGTCTTCCGTATTCGTCAAAGAAAAACAAGAAATCAAGATAAGAATAAAGGAAAAACACTTCTATGTGTGCCTCTAAGGCCTAGGTTCCCAAAGTGAGGTATGCAAATTGTCATTGAATAACAATTTAAAACAGAATAACAAGATTGGAAACTAGAATATAAATGGTCAGGAGCCTCCATGCATTGCCACAAATGACACTTGCATAGCCCCCCAAAAAGCACAAATATTAAATTCAGCCAAACATTGCAGAGTTCTGTGCATCCTCTCAACCTCACCTGTCTCATTAAAGTTGTAGCAAGTTGTATTTCAGTTTCAGGGTGATGAATATGTTATATTACTGCTATATGTTCAATCAACAAATGTTTAGTAGGTTCATTTTCAGAAAAAAAGATTTGTTTCTCATTGAAAATACCAGTAGGCTATTAAATTAATGAAAGCCAACACGTGATAAATCTGAATAAGATGTTTTCTTGTGTGCTTACATATACACATACAATGCAAAAAAAATTTGTTTACACTGGAGATAAAAGCAAACTTTTAATGATCTTAATCTATGAGGCCATCTAGATTTTTTTTCGTCTCCAGATACTTTAAAATAAATTAACAGATGAAAACAAACTATCACTATTCAAAGGATCAATGTGAGTACCTCCACCTTGTTGATTGGGTATTTATTGTTCACAACACATTTGTCCTGTTTCTGTTTTCTGTTCCATTCTCATCAGATGTCCACACAGAGTCTCTGAGCTTCTCCTCCCAGAGAGATGATCACCGTGTCAGAGTGGTGGTTTGTGTTGCTGATTTACGTGTCCTCAAAGAGGTAAGAGTGTACCATTCCTGCCTTCTGAAATGTTCACTATGATTTGATATCGCCTCCGACATTACTCTTTTTTCCATCAGGAGGTTAAGCAGCAGGACTTCTTTATAGGAACTGTCCGCGTCAATGGCAGAATGGACTGGGTCATGCTGGATTCAGCTGTCAGCCAGGCTTTCAAGGTAAGCTGCTTTTCTTTGATGCTGTGCGTTATTGCGTCCCATTGAAGAACTGAATGTACAGTTTGAAGGTGGCCTGTTCACATTTGTGATTCAGCTGTCACAATAAATTTAGCTCGTTGTTGCTTCAAAGCGTTAATCTCTGAGGTAGAGGCATTGTTTGGGGTCAGATCTGTGCCTCATAAAACCAGCAGAAACTCAGAGGATGCTTACAGTGGCACAATTCATACACCTGAATTTATTATTTCCTCAATATTTTGTAGCAGTTTAATCACCTCTACTTTTCTCTTCTTGTCATCCCAGGTTTACATCACCAAAGTGGATCCAGCCTCTAGCCTGGGCCTATCTACAGACTCCATCTACAGTTACAACATGGGCCACATTAAGAGAGTGTTGGGAGGAGAGGTCCCCGAGACCCAGCCCTCTCGCTGCATGTCCCGGGGCCCCAGTGGGATCACAGTGGCCATCAAAGGTCTGCTGAATATTTCCACATTCAGTTTTGTATTTGAGAGTTTTCCAGATTCACAATTAGACTTATATGAAGTAGGGCTGAACGAGTTTGGAAAATAATCTAATTGCAATTTTTTTTCCTCAATATTGCGATTGCGATTTAATATGCAATAATTTTTTCAAGGGCCTCTTGACATGTATTTTTCAATGAACACAAGCAATAAATCAATCTGTTTCATAATAAAAAAATTCAGATTTTTTAAAACTTTCAATAAATAGAAATTATAAATTTTAAAGCACAGATTACAACAATAAATCTAACAAATTTGTGGCTTTACCTCCTCAACATAACTAACAAACTTCACGTTTCATGAAACATGTAAACATGTGGACTGCACTTCTTAAACACTCTCTGAACTTAACAGGACAGTCTATAAATAGATAAAAAAAAAACAGATAAAAAAAAAATAAAGCTTACTCATATCCAGTCAGTAACATCACACATACTGAAGTGCAGGAAAAATAAAGAGAACTGATATCTGCTTTAACCAATTGGACGTTTTTTAGGTATATAACTTAAGATATATTATTACAAAAAAAAAAAAAAGTGCTGCCTTTGCGATTAGAAAATTGTGTTTGGTGATGGTCACAATTGTGCAATAAAATAAATTCATTTATTTAATTACAATAACAAAACATGCATTGCTGTCTTAAAAAGATTGTAGTTCTTGTAGTGTTGACCTTTGACAGCATGTGCAGACAAAAAGAAAAGAAAATCGCGTTTTATGATCTCGCGATAATATCGCAACTGCAGTGAATCGTTCAGCCTTAATATGAGGCCAGTGTTACAGTTAGAACAACCACAAAATAAGTTAACAATAACAATGTTAATTGTCCACTCTACCAACTGGTTTGCTAAAGAAAAAAAGTTCTGTAGTGCAGCCGTGGAGAAAGGGGAGAGTTATCGGTACTTTAGGTAAAAACCATTAACAGAAATGTCGGCTTTAAAGCTAATAAGGACAATGATTTTTTTAATCAGATATAGACATAGTGTAGGCCCCATAAATCATTAAATAGAAGGTCATTTACTCTCAAACAAGAGCAAAAACTTAAAATTGAAAACTATAAACACTCAAATTTATTGACATTGTTGGAAAAGTTACGTTCATTGCATTGTGGGATGTGGAGTCCCGTAGACGATGCATTGAAGTATCTTTAGATTATTCCTACTGGGATTTCCTGCTATATTCACAGACATATGGTCTCGTGGTTGTTGTGCACTGATGGCCTAAACAGGCATAAGCATAAGTTTAAAAATATATGTATTGATAAACGTTAGCTATAAACCTGCGACAACCATTTACAGCCATGTGCCAGGCTATGGTTTATAAGCCTTCATTTATCAAAATATGTACAGATGAGCCTATAGTGTCTACATTTTTTTAAAAACGTACACTTCTGGCGGTTGACATAATAGACAAACGTGTCATAAAAGTTTTAGGTGACCCTTGAAGCCTGGGAATCAAATAGCTCAGAAATGTGTGTTAGTATTTGAAATACTTCGATTATTATTGATATTTCTTGCATATTATAGATATGTCTGCAGCACAAGTGATTTAGATAATCTATTTATGATCAGTGATACAGATTGGACTGTGAAGTATAATTTCTTCCAACCTTGCATGTAGGAATTTAGAGTACAGCGTTCCAAGTAGAGCTGGGAATGCTGTGGTAGCCAAGACTCAGAGTAACATGATCTTAGCCCAGCTGGCCTCCAAGCCTCAGACACATGGGCCCCATAGATGTGCATGCAGGAGTGGTCAGAGATATAGATATATAGAGCTCCAATGTTTGATTCAAAGCTATTTTCAGACAGATATGTTTGAGCTGGTCTTTTCTTACAAGAGGCATGAAAAATGCTAGTCATGTTTGACTTTTTCCCCCTAGTTTTGATCAAAGGTGAAAGTAACGGATTACAAGTACTCGCATTACTGTAATTGAGTAGCTTTTATGGGTACTTGTACTTTTTTTTTTAACTTGTTAAGTACAATTTAACACCTGAAATATTAACATATCCACCTGTTTTTTTTTTTTTGCTTATTTTGTCTAAAAAATGGTCAGTAAATGTCCTATGAGGAAGTGCATTTACCCTTTTTCCATAACACTTTAGATTTACATAATTGGCTGTTTTTTTACAACTCGTTGCATGTTGTTATATCAAGAAAAACACAAAAACAAAATGGATTTTATGAGATTTAGAAGAAGAAAACAATGAAAGCTCACATGAATAACATTTTTTTCAACAAATATATAAAATTTACAATGTGTAAAACTATTAACATTATAAACAAATGTTTCTATGTTTCTGAATGTGCAAAAGAGGCCATTTTATGGCAACTATTACACTAAAGCCATTTCTTTGCAGGCTTTTCTACGAGGGAGGGAACTTGATTACCGTAATGTTTGTAAGTTGTCAGTGAAGCGCAACATGTTAGCTTTCAGAAACAGTCTGCGTTTTTCCCAGTAGAGCGAGTTTTAACAGGGTTAAGGTCATTTTAATTCCTATACCAAACCCATCCAAGTAAATTATTATTTTTCCTGATAATTTTCTTTATTTCTGCACATTGAACATAATCCATTTTCTTAGTCGTGCCATTTATGATCAACCCCCAGACACTTTCTTTGGTTCAGGTTTGAGTTTCTACTTATGTTGTTACCCACATAGGGTTCATAAATGTAGCTATACTTACATACATATATATATTTATTTTTTTTAATTTATTTATTTATTTATTTTAATTTAATTTATGTACAACTCTTTTGTCAAAAAGAGTTGTACATTTTGACAAACCTTTCATTTTATACAAATGAAGTTCCAACTGTACACGATTTCATCGCTTCCTTTTTAAGTTCATACATGAGATGTTTACTATATGCAAAGGAACCGTGGCAAGATTTATTCCCAAAAATAAATGTGGGGTGGTTAAAGTAACTAGTAAAGCTACGGGTGGACACCTAGCAGCCAATTAAATGCAAAGCTCAGACTTTACTACCTTCTAACTTCTCTGCGCAGTTGATGTCACACAAAACACTGCTCAGCATTGTATCGACCCGCATTAAATGTAAAACCGACCTGTATTTCACCCTCCTGGTGAAACGGAGGAGGACAGATGAGCACGAGCTTAGAGGAGAGACTGGAAAACAAAGGACTACAGAGAAGTGCTAAGAATCTTGGGACATGAAGGATTTTAATGGAAACTAATACGTGGCGGTGTGCCCAAGTATGTGAGCTCTAAGAGTGAACAACAGTCCGTTGTGTGCAGGGTTTGCCCAAGTATGTTTGAGCCTTAACTTTCACTTCAAGTACTATTTAATTGACCTACTTTTGACTTGTACTTGAGTATTTTATGTACGACTTACTTGTGCTTGTACTTAGGTACAGTTTCAATCAAGTAACAGTATTTATACTTGAGTAGGATATATCAGAACTCTGCACCTCTGGTTTTGATAGTACCAAAAATTATCAGTGTTTATTAAATCAGTCATTATAAAAACTTCTCTTTTCCAATGTGCACAGGACTTAAGGAGAAGTGTGTGGATAGCCTGGTGTTTGAGACACTCATTCCCAAACCCATGATGCAACACTACATCAGTCTGCTTCTCAAACACCGGCGCCTCGTCCTATCTGGACCGAGCGGGACGGGGAAGTCCTACCTTGCGTCCCGGCTAGCGGAGTACTTGGTGGACCGGAGTGCACGCGAGGTCACAAACAGCATTGTTGTCACGTTCAACATGCACCGTCAGTCATGCAAGGTTAGCAGGAGCTAGAAAATCCTCATGACAGCACACGGTTGGTTAACTGCACTTGTTTTTCTCCATCTGTGTCCCCTCAGGATCTGCAACTTTATCTTTCCAACTTAGCCAACGAAATAGATCGAGAAACCAATATGTCAGAAATACCACTCGTCATAATTCTTGATGATGTTCATGACCCTGTATCCCTCAGTGAACTCGTCAACGGTGCTCTCACTTGCAAATATCACAAATGGTAAAGAGCGTCATTATATTAGTAGACTAGCCCAATGCTTTGTTCATGTTTTGTACTAACCCAAGAAATAACACTTTCTGCACTTAGTCCTTACATCATTGGAACAAGCAATCAGCCTGTGAAGATGACCGCAAACCACAGCTTGCATCTCAGCTTCAGGTAAGTAACAAAAAAGCCGTATTTGCAAAGACGTCGTGACTAGAGGTGTGCATTGCCATGAATCTGACAATACGATACGCGATTTTTATGTCACGATATGATATATCTCAGTACTAAACAATACGATATACATTGCGATATATCGCAATATCAATGATTACACATTTTCACCTTAACAGTGTAATGGCAGAATTATGTGCACAAAACATGCCTTGTTCTCACAGATATTCTCTCTGTGTCGGACAATCTCATAACAAAGTTCTTGCAGGTGTCCTGATTGGTAAAAAAACGTATTCCCTTTCTTTAACCAATAGCCGCCTTTGTGATCAGCTTTCCTTTTTACTCCGATAAGAAATGTGTGCTGTTACTGTGTTTTTTTTTCATCTGTACCTTTTTGTTCATGCCAGAGCTCTGGAATAAACTCCACAAAATATATTTTGTTCAATTTTTGACTTTATTTTATCAAACTTATAGTGTTTTCCTTGAATATTTTTATAACTACAGTTACAAAATGGTATGAAATGCAATTGATTTAATTTTTTTTAAACTTGCGAGAACAAGTGACTGCACCAGTACCAGTATCAAAATATTTAGTCTTTTTTTAATCAAACTTTCAAATTGTGTTTTGCAGAAATGTTTAACTTTGGCTTCTACGACAGATTTTGACTCTAAGTTCTTAAATTCTTAAAAAGTAATGACATCTATGAAAGTGTTCAGTATTTATGAAAATAAAGTGCAGTCAACTTCCAAGCTAAAATGCATTGAGGAGTGACATCGTTTAACAAGCTCTGATGTGGTTCACTGACACCTAGTGACTGGGTTTTTATGTGCTATGTATATGTTGGCACATTTAAATGGTCTTTTCATCAAAAAACATAATTAAAAGAATTGATTTAGATTTTTTTTTTTTTTTTTGATTGATACAATAGAGCGGCGAAATATTCCGATATATCCCCAATTCAATTCATACAGACTTTTGTTGTTAACATTATCATTGCTAAAATAGAAACAATATTATCTTATAAGTTATTATAAGTTATAATAAGGTTAAAAACAAGAGCTAGTTTGAGTCAACAATGGGTTGATAAAGGCTTTTTTTATTTTGTTTTGTCAGAATATTACAAAAAACTCTGGAATTGAAAGCACAAACAGAATTTCCTAAGATAATAGAGAATAAAAGTGATAATGATTGTGCTTCTTAGGATGGTGACGTTCTCCAACAACGTTGAGCCAGCCAATGGTTTCCTAGTGCGATATTTGCACCGAAAGATGATGGAGTCCGAAGACGAGAAGAACTTAACCAATGAAGATCTCATCAGGGTTTTAGACTGGGTTCCCAAACTGTGGTATCACCTGCACACATTCCTGGATAAACACAGCACATCGGATTTCCTTATTGGTAAATAAAACATCCAATACAGAACTAAACTAAAGGCTTCACAAGTCTTTGTTCCGTCACTTATCGTTCTTTCATTTGTGCATTTTTCTTGTTGTTTTTCAGGTCCATGCTTTTTCCTGTCCTGTCCAGTGACAGTGGATGAGTTTCGCTCATGGTTTATTGACCTTTGGAATCACTCCATAATTCCATATTTACAAGAAGGGGCCAAGGACGGCCTCAAGGTAAGATTCCAGTAAATGAAAATATTTCATGTCTGGACACAATACACGACAGCACACACACCTTTTTATTGTTCGCTTTTTGGTGTCTTTTGTCAGATTTTACAATGTGTCCTAAAAGATTAATAAAAAGCTTCTGTCGGTTCTAAGAACAGTGTAAAAATCCCTGCAATCTACAGAGAACATAAGTCAAACTCAAGGCCCGGGGGCCAAATCCAACCATTTTTATTATCCGATTTGGCGCGAATAGAAAACATACATCTTTGTGTAAATTACCACATAATTCAGTTGTAAATTGTTGTTGAAAGAACTCAAAACGTTTCCAAAATCCTGCAATTTTTCTCAAATTATTGTACAAAATTATTCTCCCCAAATTAAATAAAAATTGGTAAAAAACTAACAAATCAAAAGACATTTAAGCATCTGTCACTTATTGCTTAGATATTGTTCAGGTCTTTCATACTTTGTCTAATTTATATCTGTAAGTGCAAACTTGTACATATTAATGTTGAAATTGTTAGTTTTCCCGCTTGAAACTGATCCATATGTAGCCCCTGAACTAAAATGAGTTTGACACCCCTGCTTTAGAGCCATCATTCTTGACCAGGGCATGAATCATTTTGAGTAGCAGTAGTTTCTTGAGTTAAGTTTCAATGATTGGAAGTTGTTTTCCCTGCATTTTATCTGTATTTTAATTGTTAGAGAATAAATTCTAAATAATAATTGTCTTACTCAACGGAACACTCAAATTATTTTTATAGGTTCACGGTCAGAAGGCAGTGTGGGAAGACCCAGTGGAGTGGGTAAGAGGCACCCTGCCTTGGCCGTCTGCCCAGCAGGACCAGGCAAAACTCTTTCACCTCCCTCCACCCAGCATTGGCTCCAGTAGCCCCAGTCAGCCCAGTGAGGAAAGGCCTCACAAGGAGACTCCGCCCAGCTCCATGGAATGTGATCCTCTGGTAAGAGCTCCTCAGAGTCCAGATGAATATCTTCACAAATACTTGCACAAATACTGTTGAATGTTTGACTTGCCCACTGTTTTTTCTAATTTTAGATGGCAATGCTTTTAAAGCTTCAGGAGGCGGCCAATTACATCGAATCTCCTGACAAAGAAGACCAAAGCTGGGCTCAACTTTGATATTTATAAACTCACTAACATTTGGGGGCTGATTTACTAAGATCTCTCAAAAAAGGACAAAATCAATTGCGTGCCTAAAAATTGTCGATGCACTATTTCCTTTCCCGTTGCGGGGGATTTACCCAAGATTGCAGGGCAAATTGGTGCACATGCAGACATGGTTTGGATCGTCTTATTTAAATGAGCATTTTGCACGTGTAACATTGAGAATGTAGGAAAACCTATTGGGCAAGAGTGCAAAATTACCAGTAAATTTGAAGCTGTTAAATTGTAGGTTCAATGGAGAAGCAGGTGCAGTTCTCTCTCTGCTCTGAGCAGGACTAAACAAAAGCTCATTTATTTTAGTGGAGTCATTGAATTTATTCAACAAAATTAATATAAATGACAGTGCTATTACTTAAATCTATAATTGTCCTTGCATTTTAATGTCTTCAGAGATTTTAATGTCCATCCATCCTCTTGGCTGCCCTCAAATCTTCCCAAAACAAGCATCTTGGAAAATGCCAGAAACTGTCCAAATTGATGTTGAGTTGCTACGGCATCAAATCAGGCAGTTTCTAGCACTGGAAGATTTGCTACAGATCATTGCCCTGGAGGTCAGAGTTTATTTGAACAATCGCTACACACATCACGCAGAGGGTCAGTGCAGTTTCTGGGATGTTTTGTTTGGATTATTGAGCTGATTATTGAGCTGATATTGAGCTGCCATCAATGCTTTGGCAATGTCTTCTTTTTTTGTAGCCTTTTCTTTCTCCTGCTTCTTCTCCTTGCAACATTCACTGTAGCCTTTACTATGTGTAGAGCTGTGACAGTTAACCCTCTGCACCTAAAAATAGCTAAATAAATGCACAAAATTAGGGATAACAAACAGTTCCAGGTTTGATAAACCGAATTGCACGTGCTACATTAATCTATTTGCATTTTCCCTCCACATTTAGCGTGCCATAGCTGATCCATTGCATATTCATCAGAGGCAAAAAAGCTCAATGGATTGTGTGTGTGTGTGTTTGCTTGACTGATGCAATACATTGGGGGTAGCAGATCCACCGCAACATCCTTTTGCGCACTTAGTGACATTTGCTCACGTCTTTACAGGCACAGACATTTAGTAAATCAGCCCCTTAATTGTTTAGGTCATTTGTGTCACTTTATTAAAATAGTGTGTATTTAGAGGTAAAAAACAAACCGACAGAGGTGCTGATAGTAGATTATTAAGTCTTTGTTTTTTGTTTTTTTGCTCATACAGATTTCGCTACATAGCTTTTCACCCTCACAAAACAGGTTTTTGTGTTTTTTACACAGTTTACCGAGACTGGTGCTGGCAGATTACTATTACAGCCATCATATCTGCTATTCATGGAATCAAAACGGTCATCATACACATATATACATATCCTCTTTTGTGCTCCAAGGGCTTGTCACGTGGAGCAATTGTCAATAATGGTTACATATATTTAATTTTAAAGAGTATGACAGCATGGCGATTAGGTACCTTGGTGCATATCTACAACATCAGTCTTTAAAGTCTTAATTTTCTACAGTGCATATGCAATCCTGAACTTTTAAAACCTGCTAACTTAGGGTGTAACAGACACAATGCCTTAATTACAAAGACATCAACTCAAGCAGACCTCCTGGTGCTCGATATTAAGCTCAAATTAATTAATTTAGTCACTAAGTGTCTGTTTTTTGTTGTTGTTTTTTTAATTTAAGAGCTATTATCTTTGAAAAAATGACTTAACACTGCATGCCCATGCATCTTTACACAGACTTTTCTTATTTTCATACATAGGGTTAATAACCTGCAGTCATACTCTTTCTGCACACACCACTTTGACAACAATTATGTAGGTGTACTTACTGTTTTGTGTCCAATAGTGTCAACAAGGTTGCCACTATATATCAGGTATGAGAAAGGTACTACACAGGGATTACTATAGGCAGGCAGAGCCAATGCTCTTTAAGTCTAATTCAGATTGTTTTCCACAACAGCATTTGTACACACTACAGAGGAGTTTATTTCAGATACCTTCCCCCAAACACTCAGAGTTTTTAGCGTGTATATACTGTACATTTGAACCGTCCACATCCATTATTTTATCTACGTAATTTGGTGCACATGTCCAATAAGGCTAACCAAATACTGTACATTGATCATTGCATTGTGACTGTTGAGAGGTTTAAGTTGAACTGAATGTAAAGAAAACATGTTTATTTAAATATATCAAACATTTAGGACAGGGGTGCCCAATCCTGGTCCTCAAGGGCCACTATCCAGCATGTTTTAGATGTTTCCTTCTTCCAACACACCTGATTAAACTCATCAACTCATCAACAAGCTCTGCAGAAGCCTGATAACGATTCTGATCATTTGAATCAGGTGTGTTGGAAGAGGGAAATATCTAAAACATGCTGGATAGTGGCCCTCGAGGACCAGGATTGGGCACCCCTGATTTAGGAGGTGCTTTCAATTCCAGCCTTATTTTAAAATCCACGGTAAAACACTTACCTGAGCAGCAGAGTGAACCACTTTAGCCACTTACAAGTAAAAATCCCACATCGATGAATATTAAAGGTGCATTTATGGTGCTTTTTAACATTACCTGAACCATTTCAGTATTGAGTAGAACTCATATTGGCATCAAAGTTAGTTTAGCAAAAAGGTTTTGTGTCATTACCGTCAATCAATGAGGAAGTAGAGTTGAAAGGTAGTTTTCATATTTAGTCTGGAATGTTAGTCATACAGTGTTCGAGCAATTACAGTGATCGTGAAGGTTTTCTAGTAAACTAATGTTGATGTCGTACGGTCTTCAGTATTGAGAACATTTCGGGTCCGTGACACAGACGCACACAATGAAGAGTGCGTATTCCTTGTCTGTAAACGATCAAAGCAGAAAAGTAGAAATGTTTTAGGTTCAATGTGTGGATTTTTGTAAAAGAAATAAAATAAAAAATAATTAAACAAAAAGATCATTGTCGAGAAAATGGGCAATACAATCTGTGAAAGTGGTGTAAAGACAAATCATCGGTCATTGTTTCAGTGCAGAATGAAGTAAATGTTGTAAATGAATGTCGGACCACTTTACTGACAGCTAACTTAGAAAGTTGACGTTTTAAAACTTGAGTCCAGCTGCCTTTTTGGTTGTTTTTTTGCACAGTTTGAACACAGCTGATAGGAAACAATAAGCTGCAATTCCCACTATAGTCACCTGCAAACCTCAGAACAATAAAGGCTTTAATGACATACAAAAAAAAAAACGTTTTGTCATAGCAATGCAGTCGTTGCTATGATGAGATTAGTGAAGGCCACCATCCTGCCGGTAATCTCACTCACTGGTTGTTGTGCCTGTTGCTCTGTAGTGGCTGTTATCGTTTGTTTGCTTCTATGTACGTCTGTACTATGCAGCAACCACTGGTGTTGGGACTCAGCAATGTTTGAGATCTACTAAAGATTGCAGCGTACTTTAATATTGACTCACTTTGAGCTCCTGAATCAGATAGAAATTCAGCAGCAAACATAAGAGGGAGCTTGTTTTTGACAGCCTGATGATTCAACAGGGTTCAGGACTCACATTTCTGGTGCGTTTTATCAATGGTAGCACAAGTAATGAGACTGGGTTTGTATATGGTAAAAACCACTCCAACTAATGGTTTCAAATGAGTCCTTAAATAGCTAGTAAGAATCAGCACTTGATTCATGTCAATACTTTGGATGTGACCATAATGGATGAACTGAACTGAGTGTATTTGATATTTGAGGCTGATACAGGTTGCTGAATAGTCTTATTTTTTCAAGCGAAGCTCGCTATGGACTGGAAATGTTTAAAAACATGGTATGCTGTATCTAATGTCAATGATGTGCTACGGTGTTATAAATGCATGTAAACTTGCAGTGTGATGAGAACAAAAATGTTATCATGAATATTTTGTTTAAGAAACTCATGCTACTTAATGTTTTCCTTTTTTAATATTCCAGTATTTGATATTTCTTTTTTTTTTTCCCAAAGAAACCCTTTGTAAAACCTAATTTCTCTATTTTGTACAGAGAGACCTTGTAAAGACTGTAAATAGACCAGCGTATGGGGTGTGCAACGATCACTGAGGAAGTGGAAAACATCCTTGAGGAAGTGGGTTGGGTCCAGTAAATGGATAAAGCATGTTTCTTAATGGTTTCATCCATTTATCACTGTTTGTTGGAATCAATAAAATACATGTTATATTTAACTTGTTGTTTATTGTATGATTTACAACACATTTCTGTGGCAAGTAATTTGATTCAAACAAAGCCATCACCTTGAGTTAAAACAACTCAGGTATCGCTTGACAATGAGTCCTCGGCTGTGTCTGAATAGTTCCTCCTATCTCCTTTCCTATCCACTTTTCCATAACCCCGTGGATGAGGTCACTGGGTTAAGGAAAGATGTTAGGAGAGGAGTTAGGAAAAGGTGATTACCTTTGTTTTGACCATAGACAATCAGAGGCACTTCCACTTCCTTTTTTGAGTCTCCTTTCCTCAGCTTAAAGAAAATTTGAACGCTCTTTTATCATGGCCTCCACTTAAACACTTCCTGGGGTTAAAGAACCGTGGACAGGAGAGGAGATAGGAGGGACTATTCGGACGCAGCCCTCGTCTCAATGAGACAAAAAAAAAATGGTGGCTCAACTTTCTTCATTGCCTCATATCAACGTCTTTTGGTGTTGATATGAGGCAATATATTCACCTGTAATCAACAGATACATTTTAACTCCTGTTTACAGTCATGACTAGGGGTGTCCCGATTCGATATTGATATCAGATATTGTTCCGATATCAGCCAGAGAACTGATATCGGATTTTATCGGGCTGCATCTAAAGTTTCCGATATAAGCGCTCTAAGTTTTTGTTGTTTTTGTCCCCGCCCTCAGTTGTTCCCACCATATACTGACAGTAAAAAAAGAACTGAAGTGAACTTGAATTGTTGACTATTGTTCTCTGTTTGAATAACATCACTTGATCAAGCCTTTTCTATCATTCTATACAACAAAATATGTAATACAAGTATGTATGATTTGTACCGTGATCATTCATACTTTAAAGGCTTGGAAGAATATACTATCTCCAATAATAACCATAGGCCTACAGTAGGTCCAAATGTATGGAAATACCCATTAAAAAAACATATGGTCATGACCGAAAGAACAAGATTGCGGTTACAAATGGCCGAAATGAGCTTCCTCTTTAGGGTGGCTGGGCTCTCCCTTAGAGATAGGGTAAGGAGAGGGGAGGGGCTCGGAGTAGAGCTTCTGCTCCTCCGTATTGAGAAGAGCCAGATGAGGTGGCTCGGGCACCTAATAAGGAGGCGCATCCCACTGGAAAGAGACTTTGAGGAAGACTCAGGACACGCTGGAGATACTATTTCCGTCGGCTGACCTGGGAACACCTCGAGATCCCCTGGGAAGACCTGGACGAAGTGGCTGGGAA
Organism: Gouania willdenowi; assembly: GCF_900634775.1. Taxonomy (NCBI): domain Eukaryota; kingdom Metazoa; phylum Chordata; class Actinopteri; order Blenniiformes; family Gobiesocidae; genus Gouania; species Gouania willdenowi. The sequence goes on along the minus strand of NC_041048.1, from coordinate 8,433,142 downwards.
GAGGAAAGTCTGGGCTTCCCTGCTAAGGATGCTGCCCCCGCGACCTGACTACGGATACACGTTATAAAGGATGGATAGATGGATGAAGAAAAAAAAAACATGAAATGTGCATCTAGATCCAATCCTCATTAAACTTGATGGGGTAATTGAGCAACCAACTCTGGCGTAACTGAGTCCAATTACATCAAAATCAGTCAATTTCAAACGGAGATATACATTTTTTAAATTGATTTATTTTTCTAAAGAAATACAAAACTCTAAATATGTTTCATAGACCATTTTATTTTATTTTGAGATGACATGAGTTTAGTTTGTAGTCTCTATTTTTAATAACCTCTCTTTAATTTGTTATAAAATGTCATTAATACAAGTTTGTGCACCAAAAATAATAATCTTGGACCAAATGTATTTATTTACTGGTGTTATTTGGTAACGGGGTCATCTATTTCTGTCAACAACTCCAGGATGTTTTCAATGGTAGTTGGAGCAGAGCCAGCATGGCCTGGGTCTTAAATGGTGCTCAGCATCTATTGCATGCTCTGTGTGAAGGGGGCGGCACCCTGGGGGTCTGACAGCCCCTATAAAAGCCGGCAGCCCCTCCAGGAATGATGGCACTGGATATCATTTCAAGGACCTATTAGTTGGGGAATTAGCTGCTACCGCTACCATGCCGTCCAAGCCTGCCCCGATGAAGAAGGCAGCGAAGAAGGAACCAGCCAAGAAGGAGGAGGAGAAGGCCCCGGAACCAGCACCTGAACCCGCTCCTGTCGAGGCCCCCCCGGCTGAAGCTGCTCCTGCTGAAGCGGCCCCTGCAGTCCCCGCTGAGGCTGAGGCTGAAGCCGCTCCAGCAGAGGGAGAGGCCCCCGCTGCCCCTGTTGAGGAGGCCAAACCTGCAACCCCAGCTCCACCTGCAGACGGTAAACCCTCATTTTCCCTCTTCAACACCCCTGTTTAACTCAATCCCCAGGCCTTGAGATGAGATTTATTTTCCAAGATGTCATATTTAAACGCACGGTAAGCACGCACAGCCTTTACGCATGTGCGCCCTGGAGCGCACAGCCATTTGCTCCAGGAGATACACATGGTAAGAAGTCCCAAAAGAACTAAAGTCTCAGAGGAAGTGCACGAGTCCTGCATAAGCTGCCTGTACAAGCTGTGACATGTTAATATGTGCTTTTATATACTGTACTAAAAGCTGATTCTGTTTGGACAATCAATAGACCAAAACCCAAACATTTGTAAAAACGCATATTAATTATTAATCACAGCAGGATAAACACATATTTAACTCAATATATAATGTTATTGACTCAAGAATGTAACATCTAACATTAAATCTGCAGATCAAGCTGATCGCTTTATAGCAGAGGTGTAAAGAGAACAGATACTGTATATGCTACTCAAGTAGCAGGATTGTTACTTGATAGAAATTGTACACAAGTACAAGTAAGTTATACTTAAAATACTCAAGTACAAATACAAAGTTGTCATAGGAAAAGTTACTAGTTATTTTCACCCCCTATGTTTAGTTTTGGTGAGAAATGTTGCCCTTCAAACTGTAAACACCAGACCAAATCTTGCGCAATTTTAACTTAATTTACAGTATTTTTCCACAGACATCTGTATAAATTAAAATGTTTGTGAAAATTCCCTTTTTTTTTTTTTTTTTAATCAAATAACAAATTAAAGCAATTTCAAAATTTAAAAAAGAATTCCCAGGCTCTAAGTATAGCTAAAATAGTGCCATGCCAAATGTGCCACGTCGGTAAGAACATATTGGGTAGAAACCTGAACCCAAGACAATGGCTGGGCGTTGATGAGAAATGGCATGACTAAGAACATATGGATTATGTTCAATGTATGAAAATTAAAAAAAAAAAAAAATATCGCAAAAAATAATAATTTACTCATTAACAGTTGGGTGTAGAAATGTAACAAATTACTTATTTTAAAACGTACTTAAGTACAAGTAAAATGACTGAAAAAGTACAAGTACCCATAAAAGCAACTCAATTACAGTAAATGTGAGAACTTGTAATCCATTACTTTCACCTCTGCCTTATAGACACTTGTTTCTGCATATTTGAATGGTTTTTTTTCACCCTTAGACTTCTCATTACTTCCTATAGCACATTGAAAGTGTCCTGTGATATTTTCAAAGTGTTATATATATATATACATACATATATGTGTGTCTGACACCCTCTGACCTCTAATATCAGCTGCAGCACCTGCTCCAGAAGAAACGCCCGCCGCTGCCGCTCAGGCGCCTGTCGATGGTAATAATGACTAGCAGTGCATGGACACACTTACATTTTGGGTCTTAAACCCCTAACTGTTACCCCAAATCTACTCACTTTCAATGGAGAGATATTCATCTTAAATCTACTAACACACCCTTCTGTAAGTGACAACATTTATTACGAGACCTGTTATATGTTGCTGAAAGAGAAATTCCCCACTTTATTAACCTCTCCAAACTGCCTGCCATTCCTGCTGAGGCTTCAACTAAGATTATTAAAGTGGTTTAACTCATTTTCTAGATCAGTGATTCTCAACTGGTGGGTTGGGACCCAAAAGTGGCTCGTGGGCCTGTACTGGTTGGGTCGTGGACATCTGGTCAAAAATAAGTCGCTCATGTTGGACTTGTCTTTTATTTGGAACCAAACTTTTATTTTGACAGGCATGCTGTGAAATGCATGTTGCACAGGAACATATGTAGATTTGTGTTTCAAAAAAGATTAAATATGTGGCTATTTTTGAAAAACTAAATTTGGTTGGTTGAATTCGAAAAAAAAGTGGGTCACGATTTAATGACCGTGGCAAAATGTGGGTCCCAGGGTAAGAACCAGTTGAGAACCCCTGTTGTAGATCATGGGTGTCAAACTCATTTCACCTAGTTTAATCCCAAATCAGCTGGAGTAGAAAAATACACATTTTTGAGGGGTAAAAGGGCCATTTCATAACTTTTGTATACTTGAGTTTTGATTTTGTCTTTCTTCTAGAATTGATTTGGAATATCCAAGCAGTAAAACACAAAGTAACAGATATTATAATAACACCAGGATCTTGTACCCGAGAAGACCTTGAATTTGTAGATAATGTTTTCCCCAAAATTTGCGAATAATTTAAGGAATTAAAGGAAGAGAACTAGCAGGCTGAAATTAGTCCCAGAATGAGAAATCTGGGACTAAACTTTATGGTAATTTCCTTTTTAATTTGTGTTTTTTGTTGCGAAATGTCGTAAAAATTCAAACTTCTACCATAGGCCAAATTTGAAGCTCCAGTGGGTCATCATTCAGCCCCGGGGGTCTTGAGTTTGACACCCCTGTTCTAGAACTTTGATTTCCTCTCCCACACTTACATCTAATCACATGTAACCTCAGCTGCTGCACCTGTCAACCCTAACAACCTTTTTAGAACACTAATACAACTCAAACTCTCCTCAATATTTTACTAACAACATATATTTAGATATTTTCTAACCTTAACATCACCTGCTGCTGAAGTCCCTGAACCCAAAAAACTCGAATCGATGATTAACAAAGACTTTTTAATGAATCTTGAACCTCTGACTCTTCCTGTGACAACAACTACTAATATTCTCTAACCTCTAATATAATATCAGCTGCTGCTCCCGCCGCCGCCGAGGAATCTCCAGCTGCTCCTGCTGAAACACCAGCTGATGGTAAAAAAAGGAAGAAGTCACGTGATACACCATCATACTCTTAAAGTTCTACTAACTGGCAACACCTTTTCATAGACTTTCACAGCGACCACTTCTTTATTGTAATAGTTTACAGTTCTTATATTAATGCTTCAATGCTCTAACATTGAACAACAGCTGCTGATGCTGCTCCAGCCACAGAAGATTCTGCTCCTGCTGAAACACCAGCTGATGGTAAAAAAAAAGAAGAGTCATGTGATCCACCATCGTACTGTTAAAGCGCCACTAACTGGCAACACCTTTTCATAGACTTTCACAGCGACCACTTCTTTATTGTAATAGTTTACAGTTCTTATATTAATGCTTCAATGCTCTAACATTGAACAACAGCTGCTGTTGCTGCTCCAGCCACAGAAGACGCTGCTCCTGCTGAAACACCAGCTGATGGTAAAAACAAGAAAAAAGAGTCACGTGATCCACCATCTTACTGTTAAAGTGCCATTAACTGGCAACACCTTTTCATAGCCTTTCAAAGCAACCACTTCTTTATTGTAATAGTTTACAGTTCTTATATTAATGCTTCAATGCTCTAACATTGAACAACAGCTGCTGATGCTGCTCCAGCCACAGAAGATTCTGCTCCTGCTGAAACACCAGCTGATGGTAAAAAAAAGAAGAGTCATGTGATCCACCATCGTACTGTTAAAGCGCCACTAACTGGCAACACCTTTTCATAGACTTTCACAGCGACCACTTATTTATTGTAATAGTTTACAGTTCTTATATTAATGCTTCAATGCTCTAACATTGAACAACAGCTGCTGTTGCTGCTCCAGCCACAGAAGACGCTGCTCCTGCTGAAACACCAGCTGATGGTAAAAACAAGAAAAAAGAGTCACGTGATCCACCATCTTACTGTTAAAGTGCCATTAACTGGCAACACCTTTTCATAGACTTTCAAAGCAACCACTTCTTTATTGTAATAGTTTACAGTTCTTATATTAATGCTTCAATGCTCTAACATTGAACAACAGCTGCTGCTGCTGCTGCTGCTCCAGCCATAGAAGATGCTGCTCCTGCTGAAACACCAGTTGATGGTAAAAAAAGAAAAGAGTCACATGATCCACCATCTTACTGTTAAAGCTCCATTAAATGGCAAAACCTTTTCATAGACTTTCACAGCAACCACTTCTTTATTGTAATAGTTTACAGTTCTTATATTAATGCTTCAATGCTCTAACATTGAACAACAGCTGCTGATGCTGCTCCAGCCACAGACGACGCTGCTCCTGCTGAAACACCAGCTGATGGTAAAAAAAAAGAAGAGTCACGTGATCCACCATCGTACTGTTAATGCGCCACTAACTGGCAACACTTTTTCATAGACTTTCACAGTGACCACTTCTTTATTGTAATAGTTTACAGTTCTTATATTAATGCTTCAATGCTCTAACATTGAATAACAGCTGCTGATGCTGATGCTGCTCCAGCCACAGAAGAAGCTGCTCCGGCTGCAGACTCCGAAGCCCCCGCCGATGGTAAACCCTTCTGCAAACTGCAGCTTCTGCTCATGCTTCTGTCTGAGATTTAGAGCTAGCTACGGTAGATAAAAATCTATACAGTGCATCACCACTGTGGATTTTTATCGTCCCAGCTATAGGTGGATGATATTTGATGCTGTTATTGCTTTTCTGCTGCCGACAATCATTCAAATGCTTTTTTAACATCAGCTGAAGCTGCCGATGCACCCGCGCCCGAAGAGCCTAAAGCACCTACGCCCCCACCGCCCGAACCCAAAGGTAACCATTCGTTTGGAAAAGGGAACATGTTTCAACATACGTTTGGCAGGTGGGGTCAGCCCGTCTTAAATAACCTGTGAATAATGAAAAAGGCTGATTTTTGACTAAAATAACGAAAAAGGGAAATTTTTTACAATGTTTTTTTTAAATTTAAAGCTGTTGAGTTGAAGAATGAACCGGATGCACCAACAGGCACACGTTACACTTAGATTTTACTGAATCAAAATAATATGGATTTTTGCATTAATACAACTTTCTAGACTCTTTCTAGGGAAAAAAAAACTTCTACCTGCATTTCATCCAAAAGTTGTTCTCATGAATTATTTGATAGGGATTAACTAAACCCAATTGTCTAAGCTTGAAATTGCAAATGCAATAGTTTGTTGTCAAATGGTCGTGTCACTTGAACCTCTGAAAAGTTTCGCGCATTGCATTACAGGTTTTGGAAACGTTTCTTTTACTGTTTTTACTTTGTTCTTACAGGTCATTTATTGTATTTATTCACGATAGACAAGGAGGACAGTGATTTTGCTTTGTTTATCATGTTTCCTGTGACATGACTTTGAATTTCACTGTATTCGGGTATTACCACGAAAAGCCAAAATATCAACATCTGCCTTTGCTTTTTTCATGCACTTCACTGATTCACTTTCAACTTTTGGATGAAATACAGATACAGTTTTAAAATGTTAGATATCGGGTTAAGCAGTTGAGGTCTTCATGAACTTTAACAAGTTGCTGTACCCCATTTGAGAAAAAAATATTAATTTCTATGTGATAAATCTGAGTTGTTGTGCATCTTTGTTCAAAGTATCTCTGAGACGATATGAGTCTACTTTTGTCAGTTGTCCTCTTTGACCACAAGGGAGTATACATCTACACATGCTAGGTCTTAACCAAATCTAACAGCTAATTGTTTTCTGTTATCCTCAGAGCCCACGAGTGCGCCAGTGGATCTGTTTGTTGAGGACAAGAATGACACTTCTGTCTCCATCATTTGGAGCCAGCCAGAGATTGTCGGACCAACGGGTCTGGACGGATACATCGTTGAAACCTGCAAGGAGGGAAGTAAGTCTTTCGTCAAGGTGCGCCACACTCAGGGTCGGGAGAGCAGTATAAGTACACCTTGACAAAAAAGTTCTGCTGACCTTTGAAATATTTTTGAAAGCTTTAATTACAGCAGCTGTTTTTAGTCTTCTAAAAGAGAAGCAGTGTGTGAATGATCTTTTAAAACATACTTGATGAGAAATTTCTGTTTGAATGTGGGTCAGCGCAAGCCGCTGCAGCTGTCTCCTGAGTGTCAGTGGTAGTTATACCATGAGCTACGCAACTTCTCCCAACAAGGAACGAAGGCATTCCAAGACCTTCCCGGTGGCCTGCTTATAGAATAAGAGCACTTAGCTAATAACCTTTTGATTTTCCAATCTAGCTGAAGACTGGAAAGCAGTCAATCCAGAACCTCAGAAGTCCTGTCGCTACATTATCAAGAACCAGACCACCGGCGACCGTCTGAAGATCCGCGTTGTGGCTGTCAATGCAGGTGGACACAGCCCCCCTGTGGTCCTCCCTGAGGCCGTCCTGGTGAAGGAGGTTGCCGGTAAGATACACTTGCAGAGACGGCCAATAACCAGAAGCCATTAAAGGTTGTAAGATGTTGGGCAGTTGACACTGGCAGTACCTCGGTAACTTCTGGGTTTTATCTCACACTGGGAGACTAGAACAATCTCTGACAATAGAAAACACTCATAGCCCTGCCGTGTCTTTGATATTTACTGGTCCATCATAATAATTCCCCCACCTTCATCCACTTCATTTGGCAAGGCGAGTCAAGAGTAGAGCTTCTCGGTAAATAGAATATCAAATGCAATCTTTTTGTTTTCTTGTCCTCCATATAAAATAATCAAAAGTTTGGGTTTAATTACAACAAGATCTACATTTTCTCCTTATTTTGCACAAAAAACCGAACTGAAATTAAATTTTTTGACACCGTTGAAACTTCCCAAGAGTTTTTTTAATTATGTTTTAAGTCCCATCTTCCTCAGGCACCACCGTTTAAGTGATTGGTTGACTAATATTGTGCACCTTGCAGTGTTAATCATATACTGTGTATCTAATGTCAGTGCATGTGAAACTATTAGTAAACCAGGATTAAAAAAGACAAGCCAGCTTGCTTGCAAATGGTCAGCATGTGTAAATGGAGAGCTGGAATGAGGGAAGGGGAGCAAGGTGGAAGGGGGGGGGACCTGATCCCAACAGGATTGGCAGGGTCTCAACCTTCATACCCCCCACTGCACACAATAACAGGTGGTCCACACTTAGGAAACATTATGAATGGTTTCCGACAATAGGACGACAATGCTGTTGAAATTGCTGGGATGTCTCGTTTGTTAGCACAAGTTTTAGTGAAAGGTTTGACATTGTTTTGTGATTCCAACCTGGATTCACGCTGAGGGGAGTGTCGCGCTCAACTTTGCAAGATGGATGGTGTCAAATGATCAGACTGGAAGCCGGTGGGGGGAAAGAGATGGAGAGGTGGTAAATTCCACCGTTTTATGGCTCTGAGTGGTTGGAGGGCGTACGTATAACTGCTCAAATGTCTCGTAAAAATCCCAAGAAGCTTTGACAAAATCTGTGTTTAATTTGAAACATGCTTTAGACTTTACATGTTGAAGGTCCGTGTCATCTATTCCTCACTGTGTGAAGACGCTAAACAAATAGCTGAAAGCCAAAGTAGTCTCAATTGATTTTATGTTTTCCAGTCCTCTGCTGTTACTTTTCGTGATATCAGCTCTGATGTGAATCCATTTCGAAGGCAGCCTGAGCAACTGTGCTTGATGGAGAGATGTGATACTCTGTAGTCCGGCGGCTTTATTTAGAGTTGACAAATGTGGCTGCTCTCAGCAGATGGCTCATCCAATGTCTCATAAACAAGCCCCAGTGGGGGTTTTTCACTGTATGTTCAAAAGTCTTGCTATTCTAAAAACGCTGTTCCAAACACGTCCAGCAAATGATAACAAAAACTATAGTTAGTGCTAATATTACTCAGGTCAGGCAGTGGCTCAGGTGCAGGAGCAGGTGGTCCGGCTGCTGTAATGTGTGAATTTCCCCACTGTGGGATAAAATAAAGGATAATCTAATCTAATCTATCACTTGAAGACTACTCGTGTGGTCAAAAAGCTTTATGTGCTGTAGTTTTTTGTTTTTTTTAAGTGTTATTTTATGAACATTTCTTAATATTTAAGTTGAAACAAAACTTTTATTGTCAAACAAAATAAGGTAATGACAACTCGAAAGCACGCAAATCTCCGCCACACAAATTTCTTGAAGTTACTTGATTTCTACTACTTTTTTTTTGAGTTTTGTTTAAATGAATGAATGATGTCATAACTGAACAAATAAACAACATAAACGATGGTGAAGTACATGTTTTCTCTACCTTGAGATATTGGTCACTTCTCTGCTGATTTTAGTGTTTGCTCATTTTTACGTTCATTGAGTAGTGATAACATGCTGACATCGTCAAATTCGAATCTAGACGCTTCTATGTTGAGAAGGAAATTTAAAAAAATGTATGATTCCGATTCATTTTCGGTTCTGCTTAATAATTCGGATCTTTATCGATTCTCTTATTGATTTTCATTTGGGAAAAAAAGGATAAAAAACAGACCAATTAACACACAAGCTCACTGCTCTGTGATATTTCTCCTGGCCTGTCATTTTACTCTTTCCTGCCTCTGTGAAAGGAGAAGCTAGAGGCAAAAGATGTGAACTAGAGCAGGCCAGTCAGACTCTGTTACATCCTTTCAAATTAACGGTTAGTAATAGAAGGTTTTACAAGGAGGCAAATTGCTCTAACATGATTGGCAGTGTTAGTTAGTTAGTTAGTTAGTTAGTTACTGGCTGCAGTATTAACAGCAGGGGACGTGCTAACTTTGCCGCTGCGTCTAGACTCACTTTGGAGAGGATTGATTTTTCATATTGGTAGTATTTCTTTGATGAAATATCCATATGCTTGGCTGCACTGGTGAATGACGTTTTTGTGCACGTTGCGTAATTGCGTAAGCTACGCACCATGCAGGGTTAGGTCATTCGCGTATACTGTAATCAGGAATACAGTAAGAGGAATCATTTGCAAAGTTGGAAACGATGCTAATGAATTGAAACACTGGGAACCGGTTCTTGTTCAGAACTGGTTTTCGATTCCCATCCCTACATCCTATCGCATTTCTTCATTGCTTGGTTAGCCAGCAACAGTGTGCTAATTTGTATTGGTCACTTTTGGTAAATAATTACAATCGTATCTATACTGTTTGTGTTTTTACTGAACCTTTTTTACAGGCTAATAATCCAAAAACCTTTTTCATTGCAGACCGCCCCAAAGTTCGTTTGCCTCGTTTCCTCAGGCAGAGATATGTGGCCAACGTTGGAGACAAGATCAATCTAACCATCCCTTTCACAGTAAGCTGAAGGTTTATGTTCTTGTTGGACCTCCCCAGTAGGTAGATAATAGACGTCATCTCTAAACTCTCATTGTCCCAGGGCAAACCTAAACCCACGGTCACCTGGACGAAAGCCGGAGCTCCCCTTGACAAAAAGCGGGTAAACATCCGCAGCAGCGACAGAGACAGCATTCTCTTCATCCGTTCTGCTGAGAGAGATGACTCGGGTGTTTATGAGATGTGTGTGAAGGTGGAGGACTTTGAGGACAAGGCGCCTATTACCCTTCAGATTGTTGGTAAGTATATGTGAGGTGACATCCAAAACTGCCATATGAGACACTCAGACTGTGTCTGTTTGCTCTTAGAGCTGCCAGGGCCTCCTGCCAGCGTGAAGATTGCAGATACATGGGGCTTCAACGTGGCTTTGGAATGGACTGTACCCAAAGACAACGGAAACACGGAAATAACTGGCTACACAATCCAGAAAGCTGACAAGAAAACCGGGGTCAGTTGTCAGCTCAGGTGGTTGAGGGGTTGTCATCTGATTGAGAATTTGATCTACTCAAGCTTGTCTATGTGTGGAAGTGTCCATGGGCAAGACACGGAACCCTTAGTTCATTCCAATGGTGGACTAGCACCTTGCATGGCAGCTCTGTCCCATTGGTGTTTGAATGGTGACTGTGCTGATATTGTAAAAGACTTGTTCGGTAATGCAAAATCGCTAGAAAATCTTGTCCACTTATCATTCTCTAAAAGAAAAAAAAAGTAAAGTTATCATTCCTAGAAGGAATCAGAGGACACGTTAAAATACTTTCTTTGATAATCCGCCATCATGTGTGGTATCTGATTCCAGGATTGGTTCACTGTGTTGGAGCATTACCACAGACTGAATGCTACCATCTCTGACCTCATCATGGGCAACACCTACAAGTTCAGAGTGTTTTCTGAGAACAAGTGTGGGATGAGTGAGAATGCAGCTGTAACAAAGGAGGAGGCCAAGATCCTGAAGACAGGTACCGGTACTCCTCCAAGTCCTTTGCATGATTCTGTGAGTGTGTGTCAGATTAAAGCATTATTTGCAATATTTGGAGGTGAAACATTCATGATTAACCTTTTAAAGACATTTTATTCAGCTTTATTGCATCATTTCAGAAAAAAAGTACTACCTGGAATTTGTGCTGGCATTATTTATAAAGGAATTGTCTTAACAACTTGTTATCTCCAACAAGAGGATGCCACTAACCCCGAGGATGATATATATACATATATATATGTGTGTCTTTAACCTAAAAATCTACTGATATTGTTACTCTTTCAGGCATCGAATACAAGCCACCAGAGTACCACGAGCGCGACTTCACTGAGCCACCAAAGTTCACCACAAACCTGAGCGACAGATCCACCACCGTGGGCTACAGCGCTAAGCTGCTGTGCTCCGTCAGGGGATTCCCAAAAGTAATGCTAACATTTATTTCTCTTTGTAACTACATAGTCATTACAAAGGCATAATCTTAAAAAACAAAACAAAAAAAAAAATTCTTATTTTTGTCTGTGCAATAACCTTAAGTTTATTAAACTTTCCCTTAAACTTGATAACACTTCATTCACCTCAGTGAAGATATTAATTAATGTTGGACCCTATTTACATCTTTAAAACTGAAACGAAAATAGCTTGGCAGCATGACGCCTGCTCACATCGTCCCGCCCCCATCGCCCATGCTCGTTGGCTGTGACAATGTGAAGATCTTCTCTCGATCCTGTTGGCCTGCTCTTTGGGCTCATAATCCCCCGTCTTATCAACAGGACTAAACATCTCTGACCTTTATGCAAACGCTCAGAGAAGTGCTCTATGTTTTTTTTTTTTATTCTGATATTTTGAAGAGGAGACCTCTGGGACTGGCAGCTCTTCAGGGTAACAGGGTCATGGGTGTGACATTCCCTCATGGGGCCCTAGAAAGTCCTCAGCACGTTGGTCCCATTAAAAGTCCCAAAGCAGCTGTGCCCTGTGTCCACTTCAATCAAAATGTTTGTGCTTGCCAAGTAACACCAACTTAAATAGATTCAGCGGTAAAATAGTCGAAAAAATATTTTCTTTTTCCATAAATGATTCTTTATTCTGGGTATGAAGGACTAAATGCAAACAAAGGAGGAAAAAAGCTAAGGCAACATAGGTAATGATGGAACATTTTCTTAAAGACTAAATATATTTACTGGCTAATTTTACTGGGCTAATAATTTTAAGTGGGTGGCAGGAAAATTATGCAAGTTAAAAGTTAACATTTTTTGATATTACTTTATGTATTCTTACATTTATTCAGACAATAAATAACGTTTGTGTTCTCATTTTTTAGGGAGAATATATAAGTATTTCCTTGATTGTTTAGTCAAAAAAAAAAAAAAGGACTTCACGTCACTAAATAAGACAAAAATGTCATTACATTTTAATTCACAGACCAGAGGTAAAAGTAATGGATACTCACGTTACTGTAACTGAGTTTCTTTTATGGGTACTTGTACTTTTTTTGAGTATATTTCTAAATCAGTAGTTTTACTTGTACTTAAGTAAGTTTTAAAAGAAGTAAAGTAATTAGTTACATTTCTACACCTAACCGTTACTGAGTACATCATTATATTTTGTTTTAAAACGATTAACGGACATTGTGAAACTACAAAAGATGAAATGACCAGACAACAACTAAATGTATCACATCATAGCTGACCAACCAGATTAAAAGTAATGCACGGCACTAAAACAGCATTGAATGGAGGGTTTTTTTTTCAGTTTTTAGGGTTCATAAATGTAGTTATACTTAAAACCTGATCATTTATTTATTTTGAATTGAATGTATTGGTGTTATTTTATTTGAAAAATAATTGCACATTTTGACAAACCTTTTATAAGTTTATTCTGTCTTTATTCTGTCAAAATGATCATTAATTCCTTGCTCATTGTTATGTACGTATGTATGACTAATGCATGATGCATTCCATTAAAAGATATGTTCTCTCCACAGCCAAAGATCCAATGGATGAAAAACCAAATGATTATTGGCGACGACCCCAAGTTTCGGCAGCTCTGCGTCCAGGGTATCTGCTCTCTGGAGATCCGTAAGCCCGGTAACTTTGATGGAGGTGTGTATACCTGCAAAGCCAAGAACGATCTTGGAGAGGCAGTGGTCACCTGCAAGCTAGAGGTCAAACGTAAGTGCAGATATTAGCTTTCACATATTCAATGTGTTTCTGATCTATACGATAAAAATGAGTTGGTGAGATAGGTCGTCTTTATCTATGTTGAATAGAGCCAGCGGTTCCAGAAGCTGAGAAGAAATAAATCACCATTCTGAACACTACCGGTGAGGAACGATTCTGTTTCACGTCTTTGTCACAAATCACGTCTGTTCAATCTAGCCTCATATTTTCCAACAGGTTCAAAATAATCCTAAAATTGTTCTTAAAGGGGACATATCATGCTAAATCCACTGTTTTAGCCCTTAAATGCATTATGTTGTATATTTAGAGTGTTTAGAAGTACAGAAAAGTTCAAATTAGTCTCTTCAGGTGCTCCGTAGATATCTTCATATTCTGTTTTGGTCATATTTTTCAATCTGTTTCGATTTTTCGAATCTCTATTACGTTTTTTTAACAATAACGTCACAGTATTTGCAGCGGAACTGCCACATTAGGACATCGACTCCAGGCCCAACACTTCGAGCAATCCGCCATTTGTATTTCTCGCTTTTATTTTGTAGTCCAAGCTCAAGGATGCTGAAGTTATGAGAGGAGAAGTCAAAATGTTCAGTTGTTGGATGTAGTAACCCACACGCTTCATTACACCGTCTCCCAGCATCAGAACCTTTTCAAAGTGCCTGGTTGAGTTTTATTTTTCACGGAAATGTACCCACATCTGTGGGTAAGGTCATTTTTGTGTGCGCGAAGCACTTCAAGGATGACTGCTTCAGCAACCTCCACCAGTATAAAGAAGGATTTACAGAAAGACTTTGTCTGATTGAGGGTTCAATTCCTTCGATCTTTGGAGATGACGAACAGAGCACTTCGGTAAGCTGTATATAACGCTAAAAAGTGTGATGATAAGACGTCCCTGTCATTGTTTTGTTAGCATTAGCAGTTGCACCGTCTTCATATGTTAGCGCTGTGTGCTCGTTTTAGATCCTTGATGATATGGCCTACGTGATTTAATTTAAGTCTAAAGTTTTCATTAGTCATTTAATTTTGCCGTTTTTGTCTCCGAAAAGACTGTATTAAAATACATTTTGTGACGTTAGCGCGGCGCTAGCGTTAGCTCGGTGCTTGTGTTAGCTCACTTGTTAACATCCATATGAAGACGTTGTTCTGCAGGTTCATCTTCATCTTCATCTCGCTCCGCCGGGTCCGACTCTGGCTCGAACATGTAAAGCTGGATGGACAAGTCTTCCATTGTTGACATTTTGTAAATAACGTGTGAATAAACAGTTTCTGTGCCGCTACATAGCCGTATCTCTTCTATCAAACTACAAAAATGGCCGAACAGGGTGGAGTTGAACCGTGTCACCTCTGCAACCTGGAGAGGGGGCGGGGTATGAAGTGTCTTATTTGCATTTAAAGAGACAGCACCAAAACGAGTTGCTCTCTGAAGCACATCAGAAAAGGGCCTGTGGAGCTATAATAATGAGGAATTCAGACCCAAGCATTGCAGTTCTGCTTTATATAGACCACAACTGTATGATTTATATGTAAAAATGCATGATATGTCTCCTTTAATACAAATAAATAGCACAGAAGACAAGTACATGAAAAACCATGAAAAGTACAGTCAAAGAGTAATTTATTTATTTATTTTGAATGAATGAATGAATAAAAATGGATGAAAATGAAAACAAATAAACAAATCTCAACAGAAATCTCTATGAAATAAAAAAGTCATTTACAATATAATACACTGTTGATTAGTTTGACAAGGGATAGATAGAAGCCTAGGCTTGTCAAGTCCTCCCCCGTTGTTCATCATTAACAACCGGAAAATTCACTGAAATAAACTAAATTGACAAAAACAAATAAATACTCCAATCAAGCAAAAACTGAACAAAACAAGCAAAATGCACAGGCGCCATTAACGTCTGTGAGATTTACATTGTCCTTCTTAGTTTCTCTACTTTTCAAAGATATATCTTTTGTAAAAAAAAAATACATATTAAAACTGCATTATATTCATACTTAGTTTAATTGTTTCATCAAGATCGTTCCACAAAACCACCCCACAAATGGAAATACACATACTGTTTAAATTAGCCCGAGCATACTTTTGTTTCAAGTTTAGTTTCCCTTTAAAGTTATAATATAACCCCCTTGTGTCTGTGAGCAGTTTATTTTTTTGCTTTATACATTATCTGTGCAGTCTTAAATTGTACCAGATCTCCAAACTTTAATGCAGCGGTAGGCAACTTTAATCATAACGGGGCCACTAAAATGTATTTGTTTGATTGATTATCAGCATTCATGTCAGTGTTTACAACAATGAGCAATCTGAGCATGAATACAGGAAAGAACAAAGTGTGTGTGTGTTTTTCTGTCAGTTTGTGTATGTTTGTTGTTGTCTTGCTCGTGGTGAGGCATTTTGTGCATTTCTGTAGTCCTTTTGTGTATTTTACTGTAAAATATATGTTTTTTGGAGTCATATTGTGTATTTGTGCTGTAATTTTGCATTTTATTTCTGTTGTTGTTTTGCTTGTTTGTTAGTACTGTGGGTTTGAGTTATTTTTTATGTTTTTCTTGTCATTTTCTCTAATTTTGTAAATTAGTAATGTTGTGTGTTACTGTTGTAGTTTTGTGTGTTTTTCTCTTGTTCTTTACTCTATTTTCCTGCAATGTTGTAATTCTTTGTATTTTTGAATGTATTGTTGCTCTTGTTTTGTGTATTTTTCTGTCGTTTTGTACATTTACTTTGGGGGATGCCGAAAATGAGACCCTTAGTTGCCTATGTCTGCTTTAAGGTGTGTGATTTTAAAAGCAGTATATATCATAATATCTGACATTGTTTAAGAGCTTATGAAAGGTAAAACTATAAATGCCACCAAATAGTTAAAAATAAATGAGCTAAAACAAGAACATGGTGACGTTTTTGTTACAAGGTGCTGTAAAAGGGCCCTAAACTCTCCCAGTGAGACCAGCTCTGAGTTTAAAGTCATTGTGCAAAGCATTTCATGAACATGGAGCAGAACACATGAAGACTTATTTTGCTCCGTTCAGTGTAGACATTTGCAACCATGCGTAAAATCAAGTCTTTGACTTATCTGAGTTAGTTTGACTGTTGGATGTTTTGTTGTCCTTCTTTGCTGAATAGTTTAGAAAAGTTGTGTCTAAATAAGTCCTTAGGTCTCTTCGGCTTTCTTCCCATACATGGAGGGCACTAAACTTGGAAAAGGTGGCCTCTGCTCTGCTGCCGAAAGGGTCCAAGCACTCATAAATTAAAGCTGCAATGACTCCTCGTGTACAGGACTTGATTACATTTCCTTGAGTCAGCAGTAGCACTTCTTTCCTTTAAGACACAACCTTATATAATGTAGGCTGGTTTTGAAACCCAGTGGAAAGCATTTAAAGCTCAGATTTGAGGTGTTTTTGCAGTTTTTGTCTGATCTTTAAACACGTTTTATTCTTCTAAGTTGGTCTCATGCTTCTCTGACTTCCTCTTACCAGCTGTTGTTGTTTGTTCATGTGTGGTTTTCCTAATTTAGGAGCAGAAGGAAGGAGGCCTTTAGAGCTTAAGGTGAATGACACGTTTTATGGGTTTCTAAAATGGTTCCGTACAACGATGGGAAAAAAAAGGTTCAAACACTCCAGGGTTTGAGGTTAAAACAGTTTCTTAATCTCCGTAGGAATGGGACTGAATTCCTGGAGGAACGTGTATATATGGCGGGTGAACACACTACCTACCACTGTGTTGGAGCTTGTGACTGTGTGCAAGTGTTTCTGAAGAACTCCAGCTACACGATGAAGCTTTTTTCTCCAACTACAAACTCACGATCCAGTCTGCACACTTTAATACTTTAATACTTCCACAATATTCACCAAGACTTCTGCAGCATGAATGTACTGTTCTTTATCACATAATGATATCAATAAACCAATTAGTTTCTGGTTTGCTTTCTATTTGGTACAATGTTGTGTGGAAACTCAGAATGCTCTGCCTAAAATATAACAAGTGATTGTCTACAGAAGATTCTGTTACATTTCTAAATTATCTGTCATAAATGGTAAAAAAAAAAAAAAGAGACTGTTTGTATTTGTTCTATGGCATGTTTTCCTCCCAGTTTTGGCTGTCTGGATTTTTTTTTTTTTTTTTACATGTTTTTTTCATTTATTTATTATTCAAACGTTAACTTTATTATCAGACATTTATCAAGTATGGCGTAATTTTGTTTTAGAAACGAATACAAGTTAAAAGTTTTCAACTGAAATCGAAAATTGTTGCAATGCTAGTGCTACCTGAAGACTACATTTTGATTATCGTCAAATTCTGCAGATGAAAGCATTAGAATATTTTTACAATTATTATCTATTTATTTATTTAAAAAGAAAAAAAAAAGGGTGTAAAATTAAAAACAGCATAGTGCTGTTTCTATTTAAAATGTAAGTAAAATTTTGAAAAGTCATCAGTTAATTTGGCTTTCAGGATATAAAAAAAAAGAAGAAAATAATAAACCATAGCGTGCCAGGACGTCATCATAATATTAGACTGGAGATAATATCTAAAGCACTGCCCATGTGATATTCAGTTTCAGAGTTGCTTGCATAGTGCAAAGAGAAATCCATGTCAGAGAAATCCAGAACACATGGTTTCTCTTTTCCATGTGATTCTTTAAATAGGACGCCCTCGAGTGCTGCACTAAAGCAATAGCAGCTGTAAGCATGGAGATAAAAAGCTGACTGCTTTGACAAACTTTTAGTATTAACGCTCTCCTTAGTTTGAGTTTGTAAATGGATGTTGTTGTTTTTTATGAACATTTGATTTAGTTTGTGTTCAACATGTGCCCTACCATCCAAAATGTCCACCAGGTCTCCTTCTTTTGGGTCCCCGGGAGCTGTTGTGAGACACAAGCCACTTGTAATTTAATCTAGAGCCTACTCTAAATAAAAACATTGGAACAAAGTCAATGACTTGCAATATTTCTACTAAAAAACCTCTGCTGACAGCAGAGATTAAGCCTTTATTTCAACCAGAATTTCAACACTTGCTTCAGATTTCATGGTGAAACCAAATATATATGTACACACACATGTATGCTGTACTTCTAGTTATGCTTATAATTGGATGTTTTTCCCCAAAGAATACCGAAGTGGTAGATGTTTCATCATAACAGTAATCAAGAGGTACTGGTACTTATACCATGGCTACGTAATAGATCATTCTTAATAATGCACTGAATCCTAAGACTCCCAAAGCAGGACGTCTGTAGCCATTAGTGAATGTGGCTGATATAAAGAACTTTAAAACTACACAAGGAGTGACAAACCAACTCTAAGTACATGTACTATTTATGGCTAACAGTGCGGGCCAACCTGGACAGGACACGTTTGTGAAAGGGCTAAAGATCAACACCACTCTTTTTTTCTTTACATTTAATTTAGAAACTTCAAATAACTTAAAGTTGATATATGGAGTTTCTGAGAAATCTATGTTTATGTATGATTCTTTTGAAATGCGAAAAAATACGTAACTGGTCTTTTACTGTGGTCTACTGCCAGTGGTCATTCATATACATGAATGTATATAAGTCTCTCCTTCGTCCTATAGACCCCTATACAAATGGAAACGATAGCCGAGTGCACCCAGCCAATAGGCTTCGACTTCCTGTTTTTCAGACTGTCAATCAAAGTGAATGCAGAAATGTGCACAAAAACAAGGCCGCACGTCACAACAGCAAACAGGTAAATATGATTCATCTCTTACCTGAAGCATAGACATATATCAATGTGATACAAAAAAGTAGAGGCGTGGCTTCTGGTAGATTGGCAGAGGTAGTAGGAGGAAGTGAGTCTGTTTAGGGCGGGACATCAAGACGTTCCTCAGAAACTTTGGATAGCAGTTTTAAACGACTGTCAGCGTATAACTTTTAATGCTGGTGTTTCAAATGACCTGGATATCAGTCAATTTCTTTCTTTCATCATCACACGCGGATGACTAGATTTACAAACTCGATCGAGATTCTCTGCTTCATTCACAGCATTCTAGATGCAAAGACCTCTTTCTCGCTCCGACTCCCTTGTTCTTCTGGTGCTTTTCCACCTACAGTTCAGAGTACAGGGGTGGGGGGTCTTGGGATAAGAGCATGACATCTAGGATCTTTTGTTTCCTCAGTTTGTTTCCTAGAATCATTATCTTCATCTCTCGTAAACTTCTTTTTACATTGCTCTGTGTGTGTGTGTGTGTGTGTGTGTGTGTGTGTGTGTGTTCACACATTTACTAAGTCTAGTTCCCCCAATAATGTTTCTAGCATTCAGGTTAGAAGCTAACATTCTGACCCCACTCATAGAATCAGTGAACAGAATCTGACATTACATTTTTATGTAACATGAGAGGAAACAGTGATGGAGGGAAAAACCAACCAGAGAACGTGCTAACTCCACTATGGAACCCGTCCAGGCCATCTCTAAACCCCATGACCCAAGACATGCTAATCTTAGATCAGAGGAGCTCAGCGGTTCTACTACAAAAAACAAACAAAACTAGTTTTAATTACCTGAAGGTCAATAAACCGAACTAAAAGCAGACAGTGTGCGATTTTTCCAATCGGTGTACTCCAGCTCAAACTGTGCGATTCAATTGTCGGAATGTGTGCAATTCACGATTCATGTTCTCACACTGTACGGACCGACACTCTGACACAATCTCGGGGGGGGGTGAGCTTTTCTGTAATTGAAAGCCCCTGAATTACTGTCAGCTGGAAAATGCAATGAATTTGCTGTATATTTCAATGAAAAAATACAATCAATAAGGTTAAACATCAGAACAAACCAGCAAAATAACAAAAAGCTTGAACAGCTTCAGCCACTGAGGGATGAGTCAACTACAATGTTAGAGTTTATCACAGTGAACCCAAAAACAATAGAGGAAACTGTTCAACAGCTGAATCCATCAACGTGTTGCCTTGACACAATACCCTCAAACTTCTTTAAAACTGTTGTAAAGTCAATTGTCACTGATTTGTGTCAGATAATTAACTGCTCATTCCAATCAGGCACCGTACCAAAATCCCTGAAAGTAGCTGCTGTGAAACCTCTGTTAAAAAAGAGAACAATGGATGCCTCTATACTGGCTAACTATAGACCAATCAGCAACCTTCCATTCATGGCCAAGATCATTGAGAAGGTGGTCTTCAACCAACTGAGTCAATTCTTAACATTCAACAAAATATTTGATAAATTTCAGTCAGGTTTTTGTTCTCATCACAGCACAGAAACTGCTCTTATCAAAGTGATCAATGACATAAGGTTGAACACTGATTCAGGAAAAGTATCTGTTCTCATTCTATTGGATCTAAGTGCTGCATTTGACACTGTAGATCATACAATTTTGTTGCACAGATTGCAAACATGGGTTGGACTAAATGGAAAAGTAATGCAATGGTTAAAGTCATACTTGGAGGAGCGAAGTTATTTTGTAAGCATTGGAAACTTTGAATCTGACAGATTACCAATGTCCTGTGGGGTTCCTCAGGGATCTGTTCTTGGACCTCTTCTGTTTAGCCTATATATGCTTCCTTTAGGACAAATTTTACAGAACTGTAAGGTTGATTATCAGAGCTACGCGGATGACACACAACTATATCTATCACTGAACCCAGATGACTATGGTCCCATTGAGGTGTTGTGTGACTGCTTAAAAAAAGTAAACTGCTGGATGAGTGAAAACTTCCTTCAACTAAACCATGACAAGATGGAGGTGATTGTCTTTGGCAACAAGGAAAAGAGGACTGCTATCAGCAAGTCGGGAGCTGGTCGTGAGGTGTCAATCGCTTCTTGTCACCCCATGTATACGACACGACGCACGACACACGATCTAGCAGAGACTCGCACAATCCCAAAAAATGAACGAGTCAAAAATAGGCTCTAAAGGGGCCAAAAATCACACAGTGTATGCCTGCCTTTAGGCTAACCACTTTGATTTACAAGCAAAACAGCAGCAAAAAAAAAAAAAAAAAACCATAGCATAGCTCAAATAGCACTAGCAGTAGGCGTATTACTTTTCTATATAAGTTACAAAATGGTAGTTATTCCTAGCAGTAGTAGCATAGACTGTACTCGGTTAGCTCGCTGCTGGAGTCAGCTTCATCTGTACAGCAGCTATAGAACAGACTGCATCGCTGCAGTTTGTCTTGCTTCGCTGCCACATTGTCATTAACGGGTGAAGCTTATTAGACTCTGTGAAACCAGCTCAGCTCTGTTTGCCTCAGGTCCACAGCCTGTATCAGCTCATTGCCATTGCCTCTCCTGCATCCATTGAACACCAGTCACAAAATGTCCTCTGGCTATGAAAAATAGATCCAATCAGAATGATGTGTTTTGTCACCCTCTCCGCTCTTAAACAGAAGGCCAGCAGGATGTGAAGTCGTAAAGGCTTCTCATCAGCTGCTGTTCATACACATAGACCTGCTTGGGCATGGGCCTGAGCGTCAAAGGCAATGAAAAGTGTGTGTGTGTCACTTTCAGAGAGCCGCTGTGCGTTTCCACTGCAGTGAAAGGTTTTCTCTTTTGGCTCAGATCCCAGAATGTTTAATAAGTGTAATGGTGAAACTGGCTCTGGCAGCGATGCCGTGTCATGCTCATTTATTAACAACTGCTCTAATACTAAATCAGAAGGACGGCCAACAGATTGATGGTCATTCTCTAGTCTCTGTGTTTTCTAGAGACGTCTCAGAAAACACAGTGAGGTGACAGTGATGTTCTCTCAATAGCTTATACAGGGGAAGTACAGTATTTGAATAGAATATTGATTCTAGAAATTGATTCTTGAGTTCTTTTAAACCTTTACTAAATGGCAGCATTTAAAAAAAGAAGGCCTGAAGCAGCTGAAAATGACTGATAGGTAAACAAACCACATTATTTATTCCTGTTGGATTCAAACCAAGAGGCAGAAATAAAGAATAAGACCAAACATTGCTTATTATACTGGTGATATTACTAGTTTTAAATTGGCTTTGTCAGCTGACAACCATTGATTTCTTTAATTTGACTAAACGCTTTTTCACTAATAAAGATGAATAGAGCTGCAGCTGTCTTTTTCCCCCCTTGTATTTGAGCAATCTATTAATTATTTTAACATATGAATCCAAAGTAAGCAAATGGGAAATATGCTGCGGGAACTGTTTTGTGTTTTTGGCCTGAACCTCTTTAACAGGTCAGAAAAACAATTAGAGAATTCAAACTAATAGTCAGATTTTTTACCATTTATTTATCAAGACAATTCATTTCGGAGCAGTTATAAAACTGTACAATTATATACAACTGTATATATATTACGATTTACACACAACCTCCACATTGCAGAAGTTTAAAGCCTCTTTTTTCCTCATGGCACAACTTTTCAAAATACTATTGAATATTTTTTTTTCTCTTTGTGCATCTTAAAAGCTCCACATGTTCCGAAACATTCCATCTCACACTATTCATTGTTGCTGAATTATTTTATTATTTAAGAAATTAATGTAAAAAAGCTGTTTTTTTTTTAAAAAAAAAAAAAAAAAAAAAAATGCAGTTAAACTAATATCTGAATTAATGTAAGTCAAACTTTGATGAACACTTTAATGTAAAATAATGCTTTTTTTTTTTCTCCACAAGGCCACAAACGAAAGACAATTACCATTGTAAGCTTTTCTTAAACCTATGAATTCAAAGAAAACAAATGGGAAATATAAAGCTGGTACTGTTTTTTGTGTTTTTGGCTTCAACCAATTGACAGGTCAGAAAAAAAATGAAAAAAGACAAACCAGTATAGTACTAAAGTCTGATTTTTTAAAAAAACATTCATTTATTAAAATGAATCATTTTGGAGCTGTTCTAAAAGTGTGCAATTACAGTATATATAATATATAGTTGGTACTAAATTACAATTCACACCATACATTTTACGCACACTCTCCACATTGCAGAAGTTTAAAGCCTATTTTTTCCTCATGGCATAACTTTTCAAAATACTATTAAATATTTGGGTTTTTTTTTCTCTTTCCTGCATCTTAAAAGCTCCACATGTTCCTAAACTTTCCATCTCACACTAATCACTGTTGCTCCATCAAGTCTTCTTTTAAATAATAAATGATTCAGCATCTTTGTGCCAGTGAAGCAGGGATGGCTGGACTATAGTTGAACAGAAAAGAATATCTATGTCCCATCTGTGTTTGGCCTGCCTCTACTGCAGCAAAAGCTCCCTCAGCAGACTGGTTACACCCCCCATCCCCCTACCTACCTACCTACCCACCACCACCTGCCTATCCCCTCTACCGCTCACATCCCATCCTGTCTACACTAGTACACACTGTACAGGACCCCAACTCTAGCTCCAGCTTTGTGAGGTCCACTGCAGATGAGTGTCTGTAGGCCTCCATCCTCACCTCCACTTTCATGACCCATCAATTCCTTTGCTAACACCCCCCCCCCTTCTTCCTCCTTTTCCTTTCTGCATCTGATTCTCAAAGCTCAGCACTCCCTGTCGGCCTGCGCTGAGGTGGAAAAACTAATAGAGCAATGAGGGAAAAAAGGAGGAGAGAGAGAGTGAGTGTGTGTGTGTGTGCGCGTGTGTGTGTGCGTGTGTGTGTGTGTGCGTGTGTGTGTGTTAGTGCGTCTTCTAATCTCCTCCCTGCCCAATTGATGGTAGGCAGGGTTTTTTTTTTTTTTTTTTTTTATACTGAGTACCTCGTCATCAGCCAATAGGAGGATAGATAGTGCCGGGAAACCCAGCAGTGGAGCATCATAGGCTCAAGATGCTGGTGCTGATCTCAGTTTGTAAGATCATGTCAATCTGAGTAAGTGCTCCATCCTGTCTGAGCTAAGAGTGCATCCTCCTGGAGGGACCCCTCCCTTCCCCCCCCACACACTATAGGACCAATACCGGATGCTTTTTTAAACATTTTCTTTATTCTCTATCAAATTGTCTTGAAACTGAGATGATCCCAAGTGCAGATCTGTAGGATGTTCTTCCTCCTTTAAAGACCAAATCTCACTTCAATCTGGCTATTCACATCTCACTGTAAGGTAAGCGTTGTTTTTCTATACCAAACATCTCTTTCTGAGCCTTTGCAACCGTTGTCACAGAGGTACCCAGCCTCATTATAGAAATCCATCCTGAATGTGGAGGAAAAGAAGAAAGAAAAAGAGTGACTTAATGACTCTGAACTAATTAGAGCAATTGGAGTCATCGTTCAATCTAATGCAGAGACAGTCTGACAGTAATAGGAAAATATGTCAGAGAGGAACTTTAAAAAGCATGCCGGTATAAAGTCAAAGCTAACTGCAGCGTAGCGTGGTGTGGTGCTGCTGCAGTATCACATTACATAATAAACAAACGTGTGCGAGGGCTCAGAAGGCAATGTCTGACTCTGCAGTGGAAATCACCCTTTCATACCTTATTTAATAAGTCCCAGTGATTTAAACTGACTCATAATGTGACACATTCTTGATATAGAGGTGTCAAAGTGAGGCTGATTTGTATTTTTATTTTTTAAACATGAATTTTCCAAATAAGTATCAGTTCTAAATCAATAGAAAAATCAGCAAATACGAGATGTTTTACAAAGATTTAGCCTGAGTTCATAGGACTTGTCATTTTTAAGTGGTTGTATTTGTATATTTAAATGGGATATAAGAGTTTGTTGGTATTAAATGGTTATGGGAGCCTGTCGCATACACTAAAACCAAAGAGGGAATGCATGCAAAGGCAATTCTGCTGAGCCAGCAAGACTGAATGATTTGAGTGGCCTCATCTGCAGAGCCCATCTCGTTAACCACTATATTGATTCACTACATTCAAAATAATTACAAGTTATTTAAGATAAATCGTATTTTGCTATAGTAGAACTTTTTTTTTTT
The DNA here is from genome assembly GCF_900634775.1 of Gouania willdenowi. Lineage (NCBI taxonomy): Eukaryota > Metazoa > Chordata > Actinopteri > Blenniiformes > Gobiesocidae > Gouania > Gouania willdenowi. The sequence goes on along the minus strand of NC_041048.1, from coordinate 8,408,162 downwards.
TACACTGGTGAGCGAAGTACAAAGACCTCACTGTTGTAAAAAGCATGGGAATGTTGGTGCATTAGAGTCTGTGTGTTTTAATGATGAGAAAATGTTCAGATGCAGCAATGCCTTTGGTCCCCAAAGAGGTAAAGTGAAGTGTGCATGACTGGGACACTTGCCAAATAAGGACTTCCTTCTATAGCTGCAATAAGCCAATGTCAGGTTATACAAAATGAAGTGACATCATATTGACTTTGAGTATTCATCCGCAGAACTGGCTCGTTTTATATCATTGATATAATTAATAAAAAAGAATAACTATCAGAGGAAAAAGTAGAATAAGTATCTAAATTTCAACCAAGGTATGCGGTCAGCTTTAGGCTTGACTCAGAGAAGAGGACGCCCTCTGCCTTGCATAGTCCCAATGAAACAACCAGGCTTCTCATGGTTGGGCATGTTACAGGTGTGCACCTGTGGTTGGGAAAACATAACATCACTTCAGGGCCTGAGAATCCACCAAGGAAAGAGAGGATGTTTCAGAGAGCAGAGGCAAGGGAATCGCATTGACCAGTACTTCTTAGAGAACATCAAAGAGATCAAATAGCAGAACTTCAAAGTTATGAATCAAAGAGCAGAACTTCAAAGTTATGAATCAAAGAGCAGAACTTCAAAGTAATGAATCAAAGAGCAGACACTTCAGAGGGAGAAAAAAGACCAAAAGGGCACATTGGCCTAAAGCTGCAGATAGGAGAGAGTGGGAAACAGTTATGGGACGCAAGCTCAGGCTTGATCACCCTGTAGCTGGCCACCTTTGATGAGGATGTCTAGTGTTAAAAAAGCCAAAACATCCCCTGATTCAAAGGGACACTACTCTACTGATGTGTCCTGAATGTACATCCTTCCCATATCTGAGACACAGCTCCCACACCACTCAAAAATGGTAAACCTTATGTGACTACCATTTTATAGCACAAAGGACAGTTTAACATTACGTTGTTTAATGATTTGTTTAAATCTGTCCCATGACTTTTACAACTTCTGTCTTCTGATGAACTTCCTTTGCATGTTGGTCTTTATTGGACCAACATGCAACACTTTGAAGCCAAATATAAGCTCACACAGTCACTCACTCAGTTACATACTCACCATGATAAATAATACGTGATTGTTTGATTTCCCTTACATGTCGTGATCTTTGTAATCTCTCTCTCTTTGATCTAATTTGGCCCGCGTAAGAAAGTAAAAACGAAAGCGAAAACATGAATCATTTTGCAGGGGTTCACATTTTTCCTGGTGCTTCTATCGCATGTTGCAGTCTTTTTTAATAGTTAACATTTGAAAAAACTCAAAATTCAAAATTTGCCTCAAATTATGACAAAACTTTAAAACTGCAATAAATCAAACACTAATCTATAACTTAATTCAAACCCAGTGCAATAACTCAGCACTTTATCACGGTTTTAAATGTGTGTTTTATACCATTTCATTGTGTGTTTTTATGCTTTTATTTTTAAAGCCTAAAGTCGAGCCTTGTTGTGTATGAATGACAATAAACTATATTTCTATTTCTATCTGCAAGTGCAAGCTAGGGCGCAATAATGTTGAAATGACTCGTTTTTCTGCTTAAAATTTGTGGCCCACTTGAGATCAAACTGCTCCATATTTGGCCCCTGAATTAAAATGAGTTTGACACCCCTGCCTTAAACTTTCAATGGCTTAAAACTGACCTTGCCCTGTTGTAAACATGTAGTTTTCAATAGTTCTGGAGGCTTTTTTTGACTTTCTATTTTACAGCTCCCACAGGGGGGCGTGAATACTTCCAGCTCGATGGTTCGTGAAATGGAAAACTCCCACCTCCACTGTTAGATGTCATTCACAGGCATTTGGGTGCACCATATGTACAAGATGCACCATATAATGAATGAAGAAGAAGTAGAAAAATCAACTTTATTTGTCATTGAGTTTCATCCCATCCAAGAAAAACATGATAAGACAATCACATATATAACACTTATAACGTGGAGAGTCAGGAGCGGGAGAACTGTGGGTCGCCACAAGAGCGGCGCCCCGTATTTAGATAAAAATAGGGTAACAACAGATGATGCTTTTTATTCACGTACATATAGAGAAATATAACTGGGTGACTCCATGCGAGAGCGGGTTTCCCTTTCACTGTGTGTGGCCGATGCCACTATGAGATGTGCTGCAATAATGAAAAACTAACAAGATGAGCAATTTATGAAAATTGAACCTGCTTTTGTTGACAGATTTCGTGGAGCACTAAGGAAAATGATGTTAGAGCATGCAGAGTGTGTTCTTAATAGGAAAACATTAGCTTGTTTTTATTCTCAGAAAAATCCAAGTAATCCACCGTAATCAAATTTAGTCACAACATAAGGGTTTTATTTTTTTTACTCATCCCAAATCGTTACATCCTCTTTTAACTTTGGCAACCCATTAGATCATTATAGTGAAGCAGGCCTAAAAAAAGGACTTTTGAAATTGGATCAATATGTGCTCTATATAGAGATCAATTCTAGGTAGATCAAGCCAGAAATACTTTACTTAAGTATGACATTGAGCAGCCACGATTGGTTGCTTGGTTATTATGCCATATGTGTGGGTTTCACATGGAGTTTGGCCAAAAAATTGACTCTTTAATACCTTACGAGAAACTAGTATTTGTAGGTAAAGAGAAAAAAGAAGACAATATTCGATTTCAAACAGAAAAATAATGAAAATTCAAAAGTAATTACACAGGTTGTGAGTGTGATGTGCACCTTGTCAAACATTTTGTATATTTCATACAAAAAAGGAAATAATAGGTGGGAACGGAAAATTCTTTTCTGAGAAGCTATGATTTAATTATTTTTCATTTATTCTTTTATAGCGATTTTTACTAGTGACTATGTTCTATCAAAGGGGTTCTCAACCTTTTCAGCCCGCGACCCCCAAAATAAAGGTGCCAGAGACCGAGGGACCCCCACTGTACCTGAAGGTGGTTGAACACAGAAGGAAGTTTATATTATTTGCGTCATAGTTGTATATATATATATAAATCTTTGTTTTAATCAGAAATATAATCAGTTAAAAGTGACCATAAATGGTGGAAAAGGTGGTGAAATGGGATTTTAAAAACCACAGAAATTGGTCAAAAGTTGCAAAATAGAGTGGGCAAAAATGGACAGAAAAAGTGTTAAAAGGAGTCAATATTGGAAAAAAAATGTATTTAAACTGACAAATAATGGGCATGACAAATCGTGAATATGGTTGAATTTTAAAAAAAAATAGGCATGACGTGGTAAAAAAAAGGTAAAAGGTGACAATAATGGGTCAGCATATGCGATATTAGGTGGGAAAAGTGGTGGAAAGGGTTTATAAGTGCAAAAATTGTCTTGAAAGTGTAAAAAATGTGTAGAAAATGCATTGAAATTTGATGAGAAGTGGCAGAAATGGGAGTAATGTAGCAAAAGTTAATTAAAATGAGAAAAGATATGGCAAGAAAAAGTGATTAGAATTGGTTAAAATATGGCAAGTATGGGCTCAAAGTGTTCGTTTTTTAAGGCATCTGGCGACCCCCTCCCAGTGTCTCACGCCCCCAAATGGGGGGTTGAGAACCGCTGTTTTATCTGATGCAAAGGTTTGAACAAACTAGAGGATCATCTGCATCTGTAGTTCTATCATCAAGCTGCTCTCTTCCATCAGCTTGTAAAACAGATTAACGGCTGATAGGATCTGCTTTCTCCTCAACATGTTGAAGTGCATGCTTTGCTGATTAAGGTCTTTCCTAATGATACCCATTTGTCTTTCTCTCTCACAGCATGACACTAGTGACAAATTTGAAAATGTGCCGAGGCAGGAAATGGAGGATGCCCAAAGCCCAAAATGACACAGCTGCTGTGTCATTTCTATGCAGGCTTTTATATTTTGAGTTTTATAGCTTTAAAATATCCTCCTTCTATTTGACGACAGTCCACTTTACTAAAACACAAGCTGCACAAGCACAACTTCTAGAGTTAGAGTTTACAGTAGCAGCCAGAGGAACAGATCATTGAAAGCATATACAGTATTACTGACTGAAGCCTCTTTCAATTGGTTCAATTTGTCCTGTTTTCCCAGATACAGTAGACATTTAATCCATCACTAGTTTAGAATTGTTGGCTTTCTTCTCTTTCTGTCTCTAAATGTCACTACCATTCTTCTTTCTCTTACAAAGTCACAGCTGCTAAAACCATAGATGTTCTGTATATTAAGCTTAACACAGAACACGTTGCTCACAATTGTACAGAACATGTAATAATAATAATAATAATAATAATAATAATAATAATAATAATAATAATGTGCAAAGAAGCAGTGTAAATGTAACCCAACCCAATTCCTTCAATTCTTATTTGCACATTGTTGTGTTTTTTATGTTTTGTTCTGTTTTTTTCCCAATTTGTGTCTGATCTACAATTCTTACATTTGCACTATTATCTTATGTTAATATTTCTTTTTGTTTCTTACTGTCTTTTTATTGTGTTGCTGTAAAAGGGAAAAAATGAACCTCTGGGGATCAATAAAGCCGTATTCTATTCAATTTTATTCTATTCTATTCTAAATACTGTTTCACCAAGTGTTTTTGGCTATATGCAAACATCAAATGCAAATACACAATACAGCTAGAAAAGAAACTCCAAGAAGATACAAGTTTTGCGGACAGTAAACAAAGCTGAAAACTGCATTGAATTTACTTCATTACAAGTTGCAGAAACACTAGATTTTTTGGTTGTGAAATTATATTTTAATTTTATTTTACACAGATTTTGCAATAAAATTAATTTTCCCCCTTCATTTACTTCTCAAGATCTGCATTTTAAAATATATATATAAAATTTCAAATATTTTTCAGTTTTATTCATATTTTATGTGTATGTATAATTCACTGTGCATTTTTCATATTGTCTGCATTATTTGGAATCAGTGTTTCATGTTGTTTCTATTGTTTTTTTTCCCACATCCATTTCTCAAGATCTCCAGTTGAAAAAAAATATAGCCTTTTGAACTCTCACAATCTCACAAATGTTGCGGGGATGTTGTTGACATTGAATGAATTGTTGCACCTCTATTGTCCTTCGTTATGAAGATTGATGTGGTGGTGTCACCTCACCGTGACAGAAACTCAGCTTGAGTGAAAAGCTGCTGTCAAAACAACGAGGGATTCCTCCTCTACCGATCGCCAACCAATCACACTCCTTTAAAACAATCTATAGGGTGTTGTATGCAAGGTTCACATTTAGGGTTAGGGAGAAACGGCTTCAGACATTTAGAACAAAAAACACATCCATTTTACAATAAGGGAGGGATGTGGGAAATGTATCATCACGGGCCTTTGCTTGTTTTCCATCAGTTTGTATTTCTCCATCACACCCCTGCATTGCAGCAGTCCCTGCAGGAGCTGAGAGGAGTGCAGTGTTTCCAACCTTTTGCCTTCTCAGTAGAGGCGACTTGACTCAAACTATAAACGCCCTGGGATAAGTCAGCCGTTCTGTGCATATGGTCCATATCTCAAGCTCTGACACTGATCTCCTGACACAGCAAAGTCCCCTTTATCTCTGATATTAAGGAAAAGAAAAGAGAAAGTTGTTCATTCCATTGGGGGACAGTCGCTCCAGTGGTATCTGTCATTGTGTCCTTGGGCAAGGCACTTCACCCACATTGCCTAGTATGAATGTAGCGTGTGACTGAGTGTTGGTGGTGGTTGGAGGGGTCGATGGCGCACTATGGCAGCCTCGCTTCCGTCAGTCTGCCCCAGAGCAGCTGTGGCTACAATAGTAGCTTACCACCTCTAAGTGTGGAGTGAATGATGCCTTAATTCTGTAAAGCGCTTTGAGTGTCTATGATAAGGCGCTATATAAAATCCAATGCATTATTATTATTATTCCCTAGCACATTTCATACACAAGGCTACTCATTGTGATTTACATGATCAAAAAGTGCAACAGAAAACATTCAACAACTTTAAAATCAATAAGAACATTAAAAAAAATCAGTAAAAACATTTAAAATCAGCAACAAACACATTACATCAACAACAACATGACCAAAAATCTCACTCATACACAGTAGAGAAAAGGAGTTGCCTTTAACTTTGATTTAAAAACGTTAACATTGGATGCTGACTTCAGCTCTGCTGGCAGTTTGTTCGACTTCTTTTTGCTAAGAGCAAACAAGTCAATTTTGCTACATGTAGTAAATACATATTTCACAATGAGAAGCACAGTCTGGACAAACCTTTTTACAGAGGTGAAAGTAATTGCAAGTACTCACGTTACTGTAATTGAGTTGCTTTTGAGTATATTTCAAAACCAATAAGTATGTTTTTAAAGAAAAAAAGTAATGGGTTACATTTCTACACCCAAATGTTACTGAGTTTTTTTGTTTGTTTATGTTTTGTTTTAAAATGATCAAAGGACATTGTGAAACTACAAATAAATTAAACAAATAGACAACAGTCAAATGCATCACATCATAGCCAATCAGATTAAACGCAATGCACAGCACCAAAACATTATTGAATGCTGGTGTTTTTTATTTTGAATTGAATTCATTTGTGTTATTTTCTTTTTTTTTTTTAAATGTACATTTTGACAAACCTTTTATTTTATACAGATGCCTTTGTAGAAAATACATTAAGTTCCAACTGTGCACGATTTCATCTCTTCCTTTTTAAGTTTATACATGAGATGTTTACTGTACGCATTTTCTTTAAGTCGGAGGTTTTGACTGCTATGATAGTGGTCTGTGGCATGAGTACAGGACATATTTTATCATTTAGTTTAACTTTGTTTGGCTATGTATAATTAAAATAGAAACACAAATATATAAAACGTATAAAGAATATAGATATACAGTGGTGTGAAAAAGTGTTTGCCTCCTTCCAGATTTCTGACTTTTGTTTTCCACACTCAAATGTTTCAGATCATCAAACTAATTTAAACATTAGTCAAAGATAACACAAGTAAACACAAAATGCAGTTTTTAAATGACGGGTTTTATTAAGGAGGAAGAGAAAATCCAAAGCTACATGGCCCTGCGCGAAAAAGTGTTTGTCCCCCAGCTCCTGTTAAAACATTAGTACTGTAGCCACACCCAGGCCTGATTACTGCACACCTGTTCTCAACCTAGAAATCACCTTCATAGCACCTACCTGACAAAGTGAAATAAACCAAAAGATCCTCAAAAGCTATAGACATCATGCTGAGATCCAAAGACGTTCAGGAACAAATGAGAAAAAAGAGATTGAAATCCATCAGTCTGGAAAAAGTTATAAAGCCATTTCTAAAGCTTTGGGACTCCAGCGAACCACAGTGAGAGCCATTATCCACGAATGGCAAAAACACGGAACAGTGGTGAACTTTCCCAGGAGTGGCCAGCCGTGCATAATTACCCCAAAAGCACAGTGACGACTCATCCAAGAGGTGACATAGGACCCCCCCCCAACAACATCTTAAGAAATGCAGGCAAAAAATTAAGGCTCGTCTCTTTTTTGCCAAAAAACATCTTGATGATTTTTGGGAAAATATTTTGTGGACTGACAAGACAAAAGCTGAACTTTTTGGAAGGTCTGTGTCCCATTACATCTTGTGTAAAAGTAACACCACATTTCAGAAATAGAACATCATACCAACAGTGAAATATGGTGGTGGCAGAGTAAGTAATAAGTAAGTACATTTCATTTGTAAAGTGCTTTTCACAGATAAAAATCACAAAGTGCTGTACAAACATTTCAGTTACATCCCGTCTAAAGAAACATGACAAGACAGTCACATATTACGTGGGAGGACAAGAACGGGAGAACTGGGGGTTGCATGGGCAAGGGAGGTGCCCCGTATTTAGATGAAAAATGGGAGAACAACAGGAGGAGTGGTGAGGGGGAAAAGCAGGTTTTAAACTGACTTCTGGGAGAAAAGTATAAAACTAGGAAAAAACCTCCTCGGCGTACGTGCACCAAAAACAGAACACAGTCACAAAACTTGACAACATAGCATGTGTGCAGTGGCGTGGTGGTTGGGGTGATGGGGAGTGGGAAGGGGAAGGGGTAGGTCGGGGTTGGGGGTTGGGGATTTAGGGTGGAGAAAGGAACGACTGCGTGGAGGAGAAAAGAAAGGATTGCGTGCCCCCCAGCGGCTGGCAATCCTGAGTGTTTTCCCTCTGAAACAGTCGGATGGTCTGTGACGACTTTGGCAGCCTTCCCAAAACAGCTACCAACGTAATACAGACTTTGTGATAGATCAGAAAGCTTCCCGCTCCAATCAGCAGCATCCCTGCTGCCATAAATCCAATCATGTAGATGTCCTCCGCGTCCTCCACTGAAAGCATGGACAGACACATGACCTTCCACTTATCACAGGAATTCATCGTGTGTCCGGCGGCAAACGTTCTGTCCGTACACTCGGGCTCACCCCTGCCTGGTCTTTTTGTCGAAAAAATTTGATCAATTGCATTAAGAGACCAGCTGACCAATTCCATAATTTCGGTTTTTGGATAAAGTGCAGTGAGTCTCCTATTAGATCCACAAGACAGAAGACAAACCAAGCAGCAAGGGCAAATAGGGAGGAGAGTGGGAGTGAGAAGAATGCGACCGCCTTCACTGAGTAGCAGAAGAGAAGTGAGAAGTGTGATGGTCTGGGGTTGTTTTGCTGCTTCAGGACCTGAAAAACTTGCTGTGATAAATGGAAGCATGAATTCTGCTGAGTGAAGCTGAGTGTCCGGTCATCTGTTTGTGACCTCAAGCTCAAACGAACTTGGGTTTAACAGCAGGACAATGATCCAAAACAAACCACCAAGTCGACCTCTGAATGGATGAAGAAAAACAAAATAAAGACTTTGGAGTGGACTAGTCAAAGTCCGGACCTCAGTCCTATTGAGATGCTGTGGCATGACCTTAAAAAGGCAGTTCATGCTCGAAAACCCTCTAATGTGGCTGAATTCTGAAAAGATGAGTTGGCCAAAATTCCTTCACAGTGTTGTAACAGACTCGCTAACGCTTGATTGCAGTAGTTGCTGCTAATGGTGGCCCAAACAGTTATTAGGTTTAGGGGGCAAATACTTTTTCACACAGGGCCATGTAGCTTTGGATTTTTTTCTTCCTCATTAATAAAACCCTTCATTCAAAAACTGCAGTTTGTGTTTACTTTTGGTCTTTGACTAATGTTTACATTTGTTTTATGATCTGAAACATTTAAGTGTGGAAAACGTGCAAAAAATGAAGAAATCAGGAAGGGGGCAAGCACTTTTTTACACTACTGTATACATATTTACAGACCATGCAAGATGCCTCAGACTGTTTTCTTGTAGAGTCTGACAGAGGTAGGGATGAATGACCTGCAGTAGCGCTCAGTCCTACAGTAGCTGCATTTCCATTACCCTTGGAAATTTTGCAAAATCTAAATAGCGCAATAAAAACTGGTAATGGAAACACCTGAATTTTGAAAAAGCACTCAAATATTGCTAAAAAGTTTTGACGTTTTCATGAGGAGGTATTTCAGATGTTTCAATATTGAAATGTGTCACACAAGCACTATGGAAACACTTTTTTCTCAATGACACATCACAGAACGTGATGTACCTAGTGACATGACGTGAGGTACCTGGTCGCATGACCACTGCTCTCAGAAAAAACATGACGCGGTACGTGTAAAGTTTAACAGAAGAGGAGACCAGGACATTTGTAAGCATCATACTAAAATTATTACTGCCACATTAGACGTGAGACAACAAAGGAATATTGTTATAAGGAGGTTCTGAGCGTCTGTCTTTCTGCAGCAAAGTCCTGCAGGACGAGATTTCACGGGAGTTACAAGGCTCCTGATCAAAACAAAGTTCAATGGAAACACATTCAAAGCACAATTATACTTTGTCAAATTTTAGAATTATTGCTTTCATTTTACAACAATCTGTAATGGAAACACAGCTACTGTAAGTGTTTCAGTCTGCAAAACCAACTAGAAACTCGAGTTCCTAAGACTGAACCTTGTGGAACTCAATTATTGTCTCTGGTTTGCACTAAGGAGTCCAAACTAGATTTGATAAAAAAAATACGTTACATGAGTTTTAACAAACTAGCTCTTTCTTCAATGAAATGGTTAGTAACACTGCATCAAGTCCAGGTCACATTGGACCCCATTACTGCAGATGAAAAGATACACCCATACCGTAAGTCTCCCAATGTCTTAACTACCACTGAAACTCTTAGTGGTTGCTTGGTGTGTAAACTTTAATGTTTCAATGTCTGTCAAGTCCGAATTTGATTCTTTGTAAGTTTATCCGATACATGAAAACTGAAAGAAAGACTTTTTTGAAGAGAAACATCTCTTGGGCTGCATCTTTGCAGCACACGCTTAAACGTTCGATGATTTGTCTTGCAGCAGTTTACTAAGCATGTTCTGTTCTGACATTAGTTGTGAATTCCCTTCTAGCCTCCTTGAAGAAAACATGTGAACCTGTAAAGTTATTTTCCCCCCAAAAAGGGGATTCCTTTCAATTATGAATCTTCCTGACTGTCATTTGTTACGAGTTCATCACAGAGTAAACACAAGATATTGCTACAAAGATAGCAGCATTTTTTTCAGGTCGAAGTACCTAACTTATGCAGTATTTGTGTTTTGTCAGCACATCATCAGTTTGTCAGCCATTTTGTAGCATTCCCCTGCTCCTTTACCATCTCATCTGTGCAGAGTGTGGCTTTCTACTATTGGCCTTTTGCTCACAGATTGTGCATATTCATCGTATACAAATGCATCGACAATAGCAGGCCAGAGGCAGCATGCTGCAATCAGCTGTGTGAGCAGCATCATAAATGAGGCTGGAGGTGGAAGGAAAGTGGGGAGAAAGAAAGAGGTACCAAGGTTGAGTGCAGTACATTGAGAAGAAAACAGACTGGTATTGGAAGGTGTGCTATGGGCGGGCAGAAAAGGGAGGGGTGGTGGTGTGCATTGGACAGAGAAGCCGTGGGAGGAGGAGGATGAGGAAGAGGAGGAGGAGGAGGGGTGTAGTGCTGCAGTGGAGAGAAGTGAGACAAGACTGCAGTCTCTGCCTGTATGGGAGACCAGACCATGTTCCCACTGTTCTCAACTGCTTTGTAGATCCTGGATGGGCCACCCCACAAGGGGGAACACCACATCTGACTGGTGAGTTCCTAAAAAGCGATTGTAGATTAAACCACTGTTTTGTGAGGAAGATGTAACGAAAATGGGAAATGATTTGAAACTCACTGAGTGGAAAGCAACTGCATTAGTGTCAATGACTGTTTTCTTTTCTGCTAAATGATGAGAATATGTTGGAGAATGCGTATTCTCCCATGTTGTGACAGAATGCTGTTTCAGAAAATCAAAGATATTGGCCTGAGTGCCAATGCCATGGTTAAAAGTAGGGAGCACTTACAGTATCTGCAAAGGATAATGACACAATCTGTTGATTTATGAAAGTTGCAGCATTATGTTGTGTGTCACGTTTTGGATTTCCTAAAGTTTACACAAATGTCAGTGGACAAGCTGATGGACATATTTTATTGGTTATATTCAGAAGCAGTGAAACTCTCCCTGATGGTGGCAGTGTTATTGCAATCATGTCCAGTCCTGTAGGATGATGCAGCAAAGTGTTAAATTGGACACCATCTGTAGACATTGTAAACATATGTAAATAGTGGATAGTTGATGTAAACGATCAGAAATGCTGCAGAAAACACAGCACATCAGCCTGGACTGTAAAGTCAAATCAAAGTGGAAACAATAACTACAATACATACAAATTTTGTTCATCCCCATTCAGTTTGTTCATGCCTGAAACACCTCCAGTGCCAAACCAGCATCAGGAGCAGCAGCTCTACTTTAGGCTCCTCCCAGTTGCTGAACTTCTCCGTCATAAGGGGTCCTCCCCACATTCAATCATTTATCAGAGGGGAAAGAGTAGGTTGACTCATCCGTCCTTCACTTTCATGATGACTTCATAGATACAATGTTTTTGTCTTTTTGTTTTTCCTGAATCTGCCTAAGGGTATTCTTTCTCTGTAGCCTAGCAACAATGTTAATATTACTGCTTTTTGTTGTATATTAAAGCTGCAGTATGTAAAACCCATAATCACCTTAGAGCATATTGTTATTCATAGTATTCTGAGAGGACAATGGACCTCTGCTCCTTTTAATGGCTCTGTATATGTAATTCAACTTTATTCATATAGCGCAATTTACAACAAAGTCATCTCGAAGCGCTATCAAAATATAAAATTAATAATAAGAAAGAAAACACCCAACAAGATCCACATGAACAAGCATTTAGCGACAGTGGGAAGAAACAACTCCCTTTTAACAGAACTAAATCTCCTGCAGAACCAGGTTCAGAGGTGGCAGCCATCTGCTTTGACTGGTTGGGGTTAGTGGACAGAAAGAGGAGAACAGAACAGGATAGAGAGATAGAACATCACAGTGTCCCAGACTAGTTGAGCTGGTTCCAAAGGCGAGGAGCCTGGTAGCTGACTCAAAGCGGACGTCCGCGAATGCGGGGGGGTCCACAACTATTATTAGTGTCAGACGTAGAGTGATAACAGAAGGAAGAAATCACGTGTAAACCTAAGAGAAGGATATCCAAGGTGAAGTGAACAGACACAATTAGCCTGGATGTGGAGTGGTGTGGGTCTGCTCTGACCTGCAGCTGGGATCATTGTAACCACCTGTGAGATTTGAAACAGGGTAGGGGCTCACAGCAGCAGCCACTTCAAATTTAGAAAAGTAACCAGAGGGTGAAACGTGCATTTATGTCTGTCTCTAAAGTAACAGAAAACTCTTCAATAACACAAGATAAAGTCCCGACATTTTTCTCCAGTTGTAATTGAGAAAAAAATTTGCGATAAGCAACACAGTTGTGTGCGTTCATGAGGATGCTGGTGAATTTGAAACAGGGAGGGGAGGTGGGAGCGTCACTGATTTCATTCCGGTCTCACAATAAGCCAAATCAGCATTATCAGTACGCATGCGCGATTCCCGGGTCAATATATCCGGGTCAGAGTTCACGACTACCCAGCGTGTCAACAAAGCCCCTGTCTAGCGGAACAACCGGCTACTTATACGGACTTTTAGGCATTTACTTTGCTTAAGGTCGTTTTAAGGCAATATGCCAGGGTCCCATTGTTCAGTGCGTGGCTGTTCCAACGGTACACGTGGGCTTAATACGTGGATGAAAGAGTTTTGCCCCGTTCACGAGTGCAATAAAGGAACCTCACGATGTATATGCGACCCGCCATACGTACTCATCCCATTTCCTACTGAAAGAAAAGATCCAGAACGTCGTGCCGAATGGATTAAATCAGTAAGTTTGACATATACTGTACTACATTAAAGCTAACTAGTATATAAATATTATATTGTGGTGTACATGTTAGAGAGGTGTCTCTCACCCAGCAGGTTTCGGGGGTTTGTTGGCGTCCTTTTCTTTCTCGCCACAATATGCCCGATCCCCCCAGGATCAACTGTCAACATCGATCTCGAGCAGAGATTTATAATCAAGGTTGACAGCCTCTCGTTCCTGCTGTTTTGTCAAAACTATAGGCGCTTTTTGAAATGACAATGCCCAAGCGAGGGCCACCAGTTCTTTCTTCCTCTTCCCAGTAACAACGTGTCCACGTCTCTTACAATATTCTTTTAAAACATCCACTTTACAACGCTCAAAATATTCAATATCTTTGTCAGACTCGGCCATGTTTACGTTTTATGATACGAGCTAGGCGGGAGCTGGGTAGTCCTGACCTTTGACCCGGACCAGCATGCTTTGCGCGCAGCGAGATGCCGAATCCGCTTATTATACATACTGCAGCTTTAAAGGGATCCTCTACTGTTTTTACAAATGTGGCCTAAAACCTTTGAAATGTCCTTAGAAGATCTATGCCTAACGAAACACATTATTTTGCACCATATTTGTTTTATTAACTTTTAAAAATGACATCATTGATGACGCGAATCGCTCCTTTCAGTCCATTGACTTCTATAGAAGGTGAAGCATTCAGGATCAATTAGCTACTTTTTCAGTCAAAATGACAACTTGTGCTGCTTTGGGTTGCTCTAAAAATCAGTTAAAGTAATTAAAAAAAAGCGATGTAAACCTCTTTTGTTCACCGAAATTTTATAAACAAAATCCGTGCCCCGGAAAAATCTGTGATCGCAGGGGGTGATAGTTCAAACTCTGCTGTTTCGTAGACGGCATGAAGAAGAGAAGAAGAGCAAAACATCCGGACTTGAACCATATAACCATACCTTCAACCATTTCTGACAAGTTCTTTGCAGCAGACAAATTCAACTTGGGTCGGCATTAATAAGTAGCAGTCGATCCTGGTTGCCTGTATTTACATGCACGGAGCTCTTCTTCTCTTCTTCATGAGTTGGAACTGTGCCCCCACAGATTTTTTCCGGTCACGGATTTTTACTTTTACTGATTTTTAGAGCAACCCAAAGCAGCACAAGTTGTCATTTTGACTGAAAAAGCTGCTAAATGATCCTGAATGCTCCACTCCTATTGAACTCAGTGGACTAAAAGGGATGCACAGACTCTCAAATGGTAAACTAGTCCCATTTTTAAGTTAACAAATATGGTGAAAAATAATGCATTTTGTTAGGCATAGATCTTCTAATAAAGACATTTCAAAGGTTTTAGTTTTTAAAGTCAGGCTGTCTTCTGACAAATATCTCTTTACCTGGAATCTAAACAAGGATACATTGGTTGTATTAATATTAATGGCTGAGCATTTGCCTGTTGGTCCATAATCTAATACCAATACCTGCTCTATCGAGGCACTTTGTTCATCAGTCGCTGATTCTAGTTTAGTTCCATTTCTTGCATCATTTTTTTGGCGACCCATTAATGAACTTCTCAGTCATTACAGCATCACTTACTGAAGAGTTCTAACTGTGCAATCACCCAAAATTGCATTATTATAATTCATAATATGATATTCTTTTGTCATTTCAATCTAGATTGGTTTCCCTGCACAGATGTCGTATATAACACACTCACAATACTTATTGGTGTAATATGGCTCACTGTTTGTTACACACAATAGTTTAGCTGCGTCTTATGCATTTTTGTTGGTTTTGAAAGTGTTTTCTTATGTTTGAAAGAAATTTATTTTCTTCTCTCTTCAAAATGAATGGGCCAAATTAAAACCATTTTAGGCTGACATGTTTTAAGAAGAGAGTTGTGGATTTTAGGAAGCTTTTTCAATTACCATGGAGATGATTCTAAATGTAGAAATTTAGATGATCTAGAATTGTGTTGCTGCAAGCTATAAGTCAGTTCCATTTGTAATAGAAACAAAGTATAATTAATTAGTTAATAATTCATCAGTAAATGCAAAATCATGTTGTGTTTACTTCATTTTAAATGTTTTGTCCTACAAATGTGTTGTTCAATTTGTGTTGCTCATTATCCTTTCACGTCTGACCTTTCTGTGACTCAGGAATACTTTACCTCATCTTTGGAAATGAAGTTCAACCTGTTCAGAAAGGCTGAGAGCGTGGCGGCTGCTGAGCCGACCACTGCTTCGCCCACGACCCTAACCGCAGCTACAAACCCAGTGATCCTCACCACCACAGCTGCTGACACATCTGGCTCCAACGGCACAGAAATCAGCAAGAATGACATGTTTGAGGAGATCAAGAGTAAATTTATGAATGAGATTGATAAAATTCCCTGTGAGTATTGGTGGCAAACCAACAAAAATGAACGAAAACTTGATTAAACCTTAACTTTCTTTGCTTTTTTTTTTTTTTTTTTTACATCTAACAGTGCCACCCTGGGCTCTAATTGCCATTGCTGTAGTGGCTGCGTTGCTCATCCTCACATGCTGTTTCTGCATCATCAAGAAATGCTGCTGCAAGAAGAAGAAAAATAAAAAAGGGAAGAAGGGCAAAGATGGTTTCAACATGAAGAACATGCAGGGCGACGAGGTATGACGCCTTGTGCTTCCTACGCTGAAATGTTTGTGTAAAAACGCGTGTGATGAAAAGCTTCGTCTTTTCTACAAAATCAAAGAAAGAATTGACAAATAATGACATTTATTGCATTGTTTTTGTTTTGCTGCTAACTGAATTTGGTCTTTTACCAGCAGCTCCTTTAGCCCAGGCTGTAGAGGACACAAGGAGAGCGCTCTTCCACTTCATTTATTTGATGTTGTTGTGGTCATTACAACGTGTGAAGTACTCCATTTTAGCCCCTTTTGATTAACGACACACTTTGTTGAAAGGTGGCGATGAATAATGTGTAAAAGATTTAAACTGATGAATCAAAGTGTGACTGGGGTTGCTATAAGCAGGTTATGCACAAAAAATTTTAATTATTATTTTCCCAGAAAATCTTAAAAGGGGGACATTTTTACCCCTTTTTTTGTACCTATTTCATTTGGCCATTTTGCAACTTCCTTTCTCATTTTTGCTCCTTTTAAAAAATTCTGGCACTTTTTTTCAGATTTTAGCTCCTTTTGCCAATAAATATCCCTTTTTTCAAATTTTTTGTACATTTTTGCAAATTCGTTTTGACACTTTCCTTTCTTTACATTTTTTGGCCACTTTTCATCCAAATAAGCTAACTTTTGCCCAAAACATACCACTTCTTTCCTTTTTACCCAACATTTTGCCATTTTTTTTTTTTTTTGCCCTTGTTCACTGTTGTTTGTCACCTTTTGCTGATTTAAGCTACCTTTAGCCATTACATACCACCTGGTGGTTCCTCTTTATTTGACCATTTTTTTGGCTACTCTTGACTGATTTTGCATTTTAGTCACTTTACATTCTTTTCATGCCACTTTTTTGCCACTATTGGACCATTTTTGGCCACCTGTTCCCATATTTGCTTGCACTAACTCAGAAACAAACAAACCAAACTGGACCAGCCCATTTCGGGTCAACAGCCCACAGGGACAATGCCCGGTATGCCTGGTGGCCATTCCACTCTTGAACATATACAATATTGCAAAAATGATTAGTAACAAAATTGACAATTGTTGACTACAAAAATGTGCTTCGACGCGTCATTTAATATTGTAAATTAATGATAAAATCAGGCCAATTTCTGCTTAATTTTTTCTGCAGTACCTTACATGAACTGCTGGGAGCAGTATCGCTTCACCATTTACAATGTGAAGAAGAATTTCGCAACAGAAGAAGAACCAACCTAAAGTCTCAAACGTTTGGGATCATTTCACTGAAAACTTATACTAGTACTTTTTAAAAAAACAACAAATGAATTCATAGACATTTTGTACAGTCACTGTGTTTTATGGCACTTAAAATATTTGTATGTTATGTTATGTGCATTATATGTACACCCCGCAAACTCCGCATATGAGATACTGAATATTAGAAAGTTATGAATTAGAAAAGTAAGTTTGCATTCTTCCAGATTCCACTTTTTCTGAACTGGATGATAAAATCATGGTGAGTTTCGAGGCCAAAACCTTGAACCAAGTGTGTCCCATCTCATTATAATCGTGGTGTTGTGCTTTCGTTGTGTGTTTGGTGTCTCGTGAGTTGAATCTCTCCCTCTCTCTGCTCTTCTTCTTTTTTCCGCTTTGTGTCTGTCTTGTGTGTGCCTCATGTTTCTTGACTGTGGTGGACTCCCACTCTACGGTAGGTGGATAGCTCACACTGATGATGCTCTCTGGCCTCCCGGGGCAGAGAGGGGTTTCATGGGGTAAAATCATAGTTTTCTTTGCCTTTTTTTTTTCTTCCTCAGTGATGTCTTTGTTTTTGGATCCTATTTGTTCTTATAACTTTACAATGTAACAATGGAAAGCTATGAAGCGCTCCATAAACCCCAGAGAGGAGAGTCTGACCATCAAATACATTGTTCACAGGACAATGTAACTGTAACCCACACACATTTAGAAGAACTCAATTAAAAGGGGTGACATCTAAGACATGGTTGATATAATGATCAGTGCATGAATGAAGGGCATGGTTGTTTGTGTCCAAGACGGTGAAATTAATTTGCATGTTTAGCCAAATCTTTTGTTTTGGATTATAATGCTTAACAATTAGAGAAGATTTGGAGACACTGGATGACAATGTAAGGGTCACTCTGACCAAAAGACCACTAATTATTTTATTAACCCTACAGCAATGAGGTGCAAATAAGGCAGGCTGAACACTGTAATCTGGCATGGTTTGCTAATTCACTAAGATTTTTGTTTATTAAGCATTTGAATAGAAATGTAGAGATTATTCTGATGTAACCCATTGTGCTTTATAAATGCTTTGTTCAAATGGATCTACCGGAACAAACCTTAATATGCCAGTAATTTTAATTTTTGTTCTCAATTGGCAACATAGGTCCCCTTTTAAAGGTCTTTGGAGAAATGTATCAGTTTTTTTTCGTTTTTTGTTTTTTATGCACCTAAGCCATCTCTTGCTAGATCTAAAGCACAACAGTTTTTTTTTTTTTAGGTACACGTCATATTAACCTATAGTCGAGAAAAGAAGAGTATCACAATAACGCAGGTTGCAAATAGATATTTGTGACCTATGATGATATGATGACACGGATTAAAAAAAAAAAGACTACAAATTGATTCTGGGGTGAAATATTGATCAATATCCTCACTAATAAACCAAACGTGTGGTATATCATAAATCAATATTTTGCCCATTCCTACTATGTATTATAACGGTTATTGCTGGTTCATAAAGGCTTCCCAGATAACAGTTTTAGTGGGTGCCTATTCATCTTTTTTGGGATTTATAAAATATGATCTAATGTAAACTAATCTAATCTAATAGAAAACTAACAAAGACATTCCTGTTGACTATTTTAGTCTCTAGTATTGAAATCACATCTACGTTTTGCATTTCACATTGGTCTTCATAAGATATTTTGATCTGGGTTGTCATTCAAACATGTGCCTCTTCTAATTAAAAATGACCTCATTCAAAAATATTGGATTTTGCCCAATAATTTCTTATGTTTTTTTTCTTTCTTTCCCTTCTGTGCAACTAGCATGCAATGCCTCTTTCTGACACAGGATGCAAGTCTGGCTGGCATGTTGTAGGAATTTGCACGCTGGGAGGTCACTTGACCCCTTTTTTTTAACAAAAATAAAAGTGAAAAAAAAAAATAAAAAATACCTAACAAAAAGAGAGAAGAAAGCAATTCATACCAGTCAGTGTTTACTGGTGATATGATAGACAGAGATAATACTAAAATATTGGGGTTATGTTATCAAGTAGCAGGTAAGCAATATCCAAAACACTAACCTGTAGTATTCGTATCCAACCTGGACATTCTTGGAGCTCCAGTGTCTGTGGCATGCTGACTGTTACAGAGTGTCCTGACATGCACGCCTGCCAATATTCTGACCTTTAACGCCGTCTTTTGTTTTGTGTGGTTACGTTTACTCCATAGAAACACCAGGATGACGACGATGATGAAGGGGAGACTGGACTAACTGAAGAGGAGGAGAAGGAGGAAGAGGAGAAAGAACAGGAGAAATTGGGGAAGCTGCAGTATTCAATAGATTATGACTTTGAGAATACCAAGGTGTGTGGCTATCTCATGCATTTTCTTTTTCCTTTTAAGAACTTTTAATTTGGTGAATGTTGAAATGAACCAATGAATATGTTTCCCATCTTTGCTCACAGCTCACTGTTGGCATCCTACAAGCTGCAGACCTCATATCCATGGACTCTGGTGGAACCTCCGATCCTTATGTCAAAGTCTTTATCCTTCCTGACAAGAAGAAGAAGTACGACACGAAAGTGCACAAGAAAACACTGAACCCTGTCTTCAATGAGACGTTTGTGTTTAAGGTGCTTTTGTTGTTCCTTTAGTCTAACTTAAGAGAAACTTCTCTTCAAAAAGAATGTGTTTTTACTAAGTGATCATTCTAGACTCAAATCCAAGTCACCCATAGAGTATGAAGGCAAAGACGAGGTCTGCACAACAGGGGAGATGAGAAAACTATCTCAAAATAGGAGATATAAAAAGTTTAAAGGCTAAAAAAATATAATGAGCAAGTGGAGGAGAAAAACTGACATGTAATCATCCTGACTCCACGCGTCTCTCTCACAGCATGTTGAATGTAATTGGACGGACTATTTTTTTCTGGTTTTGTCTGAATCTGTGTTTTTCTTCTTCCTATTAATGAGACCTGCAGAGACTGTGTTGAGATGAAGACTCTGAAAATGTTAAAAATGAAATGTTGAGTCTTAAACTTCTGTGTAAATGTTAGAAGAAACAAATAATGAACTGTCTAGTATGAGTTTCAGTTTGATATTAGATTACCAGATTACTGTAATCAGTAGTAAAATGTGGTTGTGGAATATAATCTATAAATTACTCACACATTATCTAACCCCTAACACATATTTAATTGGACAATTTTTACAGTAAATTGTTATTAATTATGATCACAAGAAACTATTAATTCATTCGATTAAAATGTATTACAGAAAATACATTTCATTAGATTGGATTAAAATAGATTAGATTAACATATATTGTATATATATGATATTACTTTAGCATTAAATAGACAAATTATATTACATTACATTCAAATATATTAGATTTTGATTAAATTTTGTAACACGACATTAGATTGCATTGAAATAGATTAAATTACATTTGATCAGATTATGTTAAAAGAGATTGCATTAGATTTGATTAAAATAGATCAGATTTGATAGATACTAGATAAATGCTGCACCTTTAATCATGTAAAGCACAATTAATTGCCTTGTGTATGAAATGCACTGTATTATTATTATTATTATTATTATTATTATTATTATTATTATTATTATTTTCTATTGCATTAACATTTTTGGAAATTATCACAAATAAACCTATTTGCCATGTTGAGGCTTATTGGCCTGTCAGAATAGTCTGATGTTGTCTATCACCAATAATATAGACCCAGAAACTTAAGGTAAACTTATGATATTTATTGATACATCTTTTCAGAATAGTGATTTATTTCGTGGAGTCAGATTTGTAAATGACCATGAGTGCTTAGGTTCAGCTAAAAACCAAAAAATGATTGTGTCTGTTTATCAGATTGCCTATGAAGAGCTTGGTGGAAAGACCCTGTGTATGTCTGTTTACGACTACGACCGATTCTCCAAACATGACGTGATTGGAGAGGTAAAGTTGCCCATGAACACCATTGACCTCGGACGCCCCATCGAGGAATGGAGGGACCTGGAAAGTGCAGATCAAGAAGAGGTGCTGTTCACAAACTAACTGCTCTGTGTTGTACTTTTTGATACTGTATGTTTTTGTCATCTCATGCATTTATTAATCTATGCAACATAACACTCTGAAAGTCAGAAAACACTTAAAAAAGATGCAACATTCCTGCCAAATACATTGTCAGGGTTGGTACAAGTTCAACAACTTTTTAACAAAAGAGGAATTTAAACATCAATCCAGGTATTGTGTGGCTTTCTGATGAACATGTGTAACCGACCATCATTTTATGTCTCTTCTTTTTGGGCTGTGTGTCCAGCCTGAGAAACTTGGCGACATCTGCATCTCCCTCCGTTACGTCCCTACGGCCGGGAAGCTCACTGTTTGCATTCTTGAGGCAAAAAACCTGAAGAAAATGGACGCCTGCGGCTTATCAGGTCGATAAATAACAATTTTAAACTTGATTTTTATAAAAGTATTGCATTTAAAGGACAGATGTTTTGGTTTTGTAAAGATTACAGTTGAAAAAGTCACTGAGGCCTGGACACCTCTGGCCCTATCCAAGCTGTTTGACGAATGGGTTGAAATATCCACCGTTGGGTTGGTTTGGGGCTTGTTTGATGTGGATTGACAAAAACCATAGTTGCTGTCTCTATACTTGGACCTAGTTTGGGAAAAATGAAAGTTTTTCCTCATCAGTAACTGTGGCCCCTTGTTTGCTCACCATGCAACCACTAATTTCCTTGAAGTCTAGTTCAATTATTGTTATAATATTGACACAACTAACCAAGGGTCTTAATTATAATCTTTTTGATATCTTTTCAAGACCCTTATGTCAAGATTCAGTTGCTGCAGGGAGGTAAACGTTTGAAGAAAAAGAAGACAACAGTGAAGAAGAACACCCTGAACCCATATTATAATGAGTCATTCAGTTTTGAAATTCCCCTGGAACAAATGCAGGTACAGTACAAATCAATCTTGATCTAATGAACTGCGAAAGTTGTTAGTGACTGGACGGTAATAAATTATCTCACTCTTCTTCCCAGAAAATTTTGGTGGCAGTCACAGTTTTTGATTATGACAAGATCGGCAAGAATGACGCTATTGGGAAGATCTTCGTGGGCAGCAAGGCCACGGGCTTGGGCCTGAAACATTGGTCCGACATGCTGTCCAACCCTCGCCGCCCCATTGCCCAGTGGCATCCGTTGCAACCAGAGGAAGATATTGATGGTGAACTGGCAAAATTGAATGCAAAGAAGTAACACGTTCCATCAACCAGCTAATGCACTATCTCAAACACCCCTACTTTGCATGAATCCCTTGACTTACCACATGACTGTGTCATGGTTTTTGCTCAGCAAAAGAAGACTTCTTAGAAAATCTAATCATTCATTGTAAAAGAAAAGAAAAACAGAGAAAAGTTCACACATTGGTCTAAGTTATAGAGGATGGTGACAAGTTGTTGAGTGACTGGTTCACAAATGTCCATCCTTTGGTCTTTCTCTCATGTGAAGAAACTGATTCTTAGGGTGCTGCTACAGAATGAGAGTCTCAGTGAAAACATTGCTGGATAAAAAGCTTTAGTTTAGCTTATAGAGCATGCTTTACTTACTTCCATGACAGATCTGCCCTTGTAATGCCCCATACCGTATCTTGCGATGTACAACTTGCAAGTCAAATCACTACAATACTGAAATAGTTCGTTTTCATTTAAATCTTGCTGGTTTAACGCTTCCATATTGTAGGTCCTTGTGTTGATCTCGACACATCTAGTTTAGGCTGTTACTTGACAGATCTTTCATCAATGATCCAGTCAGCAATAAGGCTCTTGTGCTATTGACTGGAAAGCAAGCAACATGTACTGTCGCACCAATTAGAGATTTTCAACATGAACCAAATGTAATGACAGATTACTCAGATCAGGATTAGAGGTAGTTTTGATCAAACTTGAAGTGTAATTAGGTTGCGGCTGATGTGCGTCTAGGCTGAAAATTCATGCGTGGGGCTCTTGGAGCATTTAAGACACGCCCAATTTCTTTCTAACAGGAGGAACAGTGATGGTTCATGACGAAAGCTGCCTCCAAAATGTCATCGGCCAATAGGAAAATGTTAATTGTAATAGCCAGGTTTCAACCCATAGAGGGCAGTCATTCTTACAACGAAATACTCAAATTAAAATACCTTGACTAAAATGTCAAGAGTTGGACAAGAATCAGATCAGTAACATTTATACCCAAATACTTTTTATTTTCAGCAGGAAAAAGTGTTTTTTGGAGTTTAGTTACATTGTGACTGAAGAATGTTGATATGAAGAAACATTGGCCATTGTTTCGTTTTTACTTTGTGCACCAATTGCTGACTGAGAAAACAGTTCCCAGGTCCTGAGAGGAACCTGCAGGAGTCAAGTATCATTTCAAGGACAGAGATTTACCGTATACACAACATTGACTTGGAAAAAAAACTAATTCTTGATGCTGTGTGGGACTTTAAGCTTTATTGGTTGGTCATAGCTTTGCAATTTGTTAGTATAATGTCAGTACAGTGTGTACATGTAGGCACGTATGTGATCTCTGATGAGCTCTTCAGCTTGTATTTCGCCCCATGGAGAGTTGGTGATGATAATGTACCATATAAAGCTGAGGTTTCCACCTGACTCATTTCAAGCTTGCTACAAAAATGACAGTTTGTGGATGATGCCAGCATATTTTAGGCAAAGGAGCACATGGGGCTTAAAATAAGGTGGATAATGCTGCATTATTATCCATTTTCATTTCCTATGCATCACAGTGAGGATGGCAGCTCACTGGCTTCTCAGTGCTTAATTTTCTTGCAATGAAGGGACATCTATGAATCTGGCTTCGCTGTGTCTTCTTGTGAAAGCTGTAAAATATGACAGGAATACATGGGTGCCTTCCTGATACAACAGAGATACACAATATTTACCGTAATTGTGTTCGAAAGAAGGGTTAAATGTCATTTAGAAGCAGTTTGGAAAAATGTGAAAGTGTCATCCAGGGTTGGGGTCAATTATAATTGTAATTGCATAATTGATAATTAATTACAATTATGGCATTTACAATTGTAATTGTATTATTTTTTTTAATTTGTCACCGGTTTAATTGTAATTGAATTGTAATTGAGTTAAGATTATTGACTTTGTAATTGTAATTGGCATGGAAATGAACTAAAAACTGTCAATTACAGTGTATAGCTATTGCTAAATTCCAACTCTTGTCCCTAGTTGAGCTTTTACATAAGATATTATATACAATGCATTAAAATATAAATGTAAAGATGCTAAAATGATATCATACACAAAAAACATGAAAAACCACATACAATCATCACAACGCTATATGAATAAAAGTTAGTAAAATTGTAATTGAACGTTAATAATTGGAGAAAATCATAATAATCATAATTGATTTTTCATTGAACACGGATAATTGAAAACGTAATTGACCCCAACCCTGGTGCCATCTAAGATTTGGTTTGGTTTGACGTATCAATTGAGATCATGTTAAAAGCTGCTTCTCCTAGACTTCCCTGTAGAGAAAATACCAGGCCATCTAACTCGTCTTAAGATGATATCCTATAAAATGTTCAAGTTTGACAAAAGTTGGAGTTTACACTACACAAAAAAATAAATAGTTTGTGGTTAAAACCAGGTGAGGGATATCTGTTTATTATGACGGGATTTAGTAGAGATTGGACTTTGAAATGTAGGCTGTAGCTTGACTTTTGAAATGTCAATGTTAACAAATATAAATCTGCAGGTTTGTAAAATAAAACAAATAATAAAAAATGCAGCTACAATCCACTATGAGCTTTTGCTTGAACCTAAAGAGATATGCAAAATTCAGCATGGTTGTTGTTTAAATCCTCCAGTCATGTCACAAGATGTGTAACTCCCAAAGTGCTTGGAAGTTTTTAGTGTTGCAACTTTATCATGATTTTAAATGTAAGAGCCAAAAAGAAGAAAAACAAAAAAACAAACAAAGAAAAAAAATATATAATTTTTGAACAGAAGTGAATTACCGGATAATTTACTTTTAATTTGAAAAGATTCAGCATTTCTGATAATGAATTTTGATGAAAGCGTCGTTTTTTTAAGCATTACGCTATAGTTTATCTTTCTGTTGGACTGCTATTGTCTGAATTGTGAAAAAGTTTCAAAGTCTCGCTCTAGCCGTTAGAAAGTAAACAGAAAAAGTTATTTGAATTAAAACTCAAGTTTGAATCTAGGTATTGGAAAACTGAACTTTATTTGATCCGAAGCTGTTTGAGTTAAGCTATTACTTGATTTCTTTTGGCGGAGTATGAACTGTGTGGGAAGGAGGTTATTCACTCCTCGTGTTTCTACAAAAATGTCAATGCCTTTAATGAAGATTTCAGTGGGAGTGAATGACTGAGCCAGTGTGTGATAGCCCTCAGATATAAAGACATTCTTACCCTGCAGATATTTTTCCAGAAATAAATACCCAGTTAGTTAATAAACGAAAGCATTTCAGTAGATTTATAAATGATAATGTGTTTCTTTCAAACCTTTCTTCTCTTTCTTCTCAGTGACAGCGACTAGATGCACTCATCTGCAACAGGCTACATTTCTTTCTCGTTGCTAAGTTCATGCATTGCTCAAACTTGTTAATATGCTACAGCATGTATTTCCGAATTAATGTAAATAGCATGTTTTAAAGAGGAATCCACGTTAAACTGTGTCTGTGTGTGTGTGTGTGTGTGTTTTCTGTGTCAGGTTTTTATAATAAAACAGAGAATCAAAAATGAATGCACTGATTGTAAAGTGTATGTATTTTTACTGGATGGGACTGGACGTATGTATGTGTGAGAATGCTCCACTATGGGAATCACCCTAAACAAAGTGTTGTGTGAAAATCTGCTTTAGTGATGTTGCATGATTGTTTCAATGTGTTTGTTCCGTCACTGGTTCCAGTGTTTTCAGGCTAGGGGTTGTGCATTATTGCTCATTTCTGTTTGGTTTTTCAACCAACAGCTTTAATGGAGATGTAAACCCAAGTGCAGACTCCTGTTTTATTTTCACGGTTCATCGCGTCTTTTTCTTTTAGTTCACCCGTGTCAAACTCATGGCCCGGGGGCCAAATTTGGCCCTTTGGAGCATCCATTTTGGCCCTCAGAAGAAAGTAAAAATGACAAAGAAAACTCAACAATATTTGTAGAGGCTCACAGTTTGTCATTTTTAATGTTAAACAGTTGAAAAAACTCTAAATTCTTACAAAACCCTTCAATTTTCCTCAAATTATGACATAATATTTTGCTTAAATAGAAGTTGGTCACAAAAACTAGGAAGATTCCTGACTTATTGCTTAGATATGGTCGCTTTCTTATATTTTGTATTTAATGTATACGTAGAAGTGCAAACTGGAGCACAATAATAATGTTGAAATCACTCATTTTCCGACATAAAAATCTATGTTCCACTTGAGATCAAACTGCTCCACATTTGGCCCCTGAATGAAAATGAGTATGACACCCCTGCTTTAGTTCATTAAATTAATATTAAGTATTTTGAATGCAATAAACACATAATTTAAAAAATAAATAATTTGCAATTCCATTAGGTTAAACTGAAACCTGAATATGTTTCAGTTAAAACTTTTCTTTATTGTAATTTAAATGTATATATTAATACAATATTATATTATAATTTATAATAATACATTATTTAATTAATTACATATCATATTATTTATACAACCAATTCTATTTCTAAACCAAAAAGCAATCTTTTTGGCAGCTCAAGCCCTTTAATAAAGCCAATACTAACACATTCAATGCACGTTTGAGTTTGTGAATAAAACATATAGTATGAAGTGATAAACTGCAATTCAGATAAGCCTCTGTGTTTCACTTGTGCATGTGGTTTGTCATGTTGATGGTGTACCTGTCACAGCATAAACCTAAACTTCAGAGTCGTATTTGTTCAGTCAGCTGCTTGTCTCTTTCGTCTGCAAACCAAGATAGAAAACATCCTGTGTTTAACGATAAATCATCCTGGTCTTATTGACAAACAGGCCATATTTTAGCTTGTTCATGCGTTCTATGTGTTTAATGGAAACATTCAGATTTTTTTTACACATTTTGAGAACATTTTTAAAGTATTTTGTCATGAAGCATTTTAATATTCCTTCTCTACTTGTGTTTCATGGGTGCATTATGAGATCATTTAATTGTTTTTTGAATACAATCCAAACCTAATGACGTAAATTGAACCACATCATTGTCTTGCTGACAGACCCTATAAAAGCCTTGCAGATTAACTCATGTAATGCAATACTGCCTTTTCTGCCTCTTCACTGATGATTCCTCCCCACGTCACAGCATTTACAGTAATAATAATTATAAAAGAAGATGCAAAATTTAGATTTATATGTTCTTTACTTGCTCACACACTGACACGCTCAAATGTCTTTCTTCTGTCCACTTGTTTTGTCTTGTTGTAAAAGAAAAGTTTGTCTGTAGTTTTGTGAACTGCATGATTTCATTCTTCATGTTTTCCAGCAAAAAAACCCAAAACAAAACAAAATGAAAACTTTAATCTTGTGCTTAGACATTACTCAGTGTAGGGTTGGAATATTCAAGGAATCAATAATGTGGGGAAGTGTGTCTTTTCGTTATTAAGATGTAATCATCGGTAATAAATGCATTTTAAGTAGTTTTTGTTAATTGTGTTTTTGTAATTATTTTCTGTATTTCCACATATAACCAGTAGGGGATGCTGTTGCACATAAAAGAAAACACCTTGAATCATGCACAGCACTTTTATAGTGAAAAGTTACAGTCACTTGCAACAAAAACACTAAAATATTTAACTCCAGAGTGATAATGATATGGCATTTTTTTTTAATATAATTATCGTCAAACAACAAAATGCAAGCAATTATCAACTGATATCTGCTAAATGATGTTGTTGCTTTTACTGTTAAAGTATGATTGTCTCTGTTTTAATATTAAATCTACAAAATGTTTTTTTTTTTCGAGGTACAAAACACTTTTTTTTTTTGTCTTTCATTCCACTTTTATTGTTTTCCATCTCATTTGGAGAGTTTAGTAATTACACGAATTAATGCCCCATTCTCATCCTTTAGCCTCTGGTTCTCCATTTTAAGCTCTTCTTTAGCCTGAGGAAAGAAAGAAAGACACACAATGCTTACATATATTCATACTATACACTTTTTATATTGTAAAACAATCTTAATCCATGTAGGCATTTATAAAAAAAATGAAGATAGCTGGTTTTATTTTTGGATAATCATAATTTACTGAAGTTGCTTTTGAAAATCTGACTTTGTTTTTTGAGTTTTCTTTTATTATTCATAATATTAAGTTTACATTCTAGACAGGTTATTTATCAATCCATTACAGAGACCATATAACAAGCAAAATGTACGGTACAAACATTCTCATTCAGTGTCTTTTATTTGTTTGTTTTTTAAATGCCTGGTCTGCAAAACAGGCATTTAATAACTTATTTTTAAATTACTAAATAATATTTTTATTCATGTGTAAGGCAGGTGAGTCCAACTCGAGGGCCACAAAAAACTAGTTTAATCTCAAGTGGGAGGGAGCAGAAAAATACATTTTTGTGATTAAAAGAGCAATTTGAACGTTTCAGTACTTAAGTTTGAATTTTTGCATTTAAAATGTCTATGATTCACTTAGAATATCAATATATTTGTAAAGTCATTGTAATTCTAATACTTCAGAAGTCATCATATTTTTAACGTAATGTGAGGAATAGTTTTGGTGATTTTGCAGGGTTAACAAAAAAGTCCCTGTATATATTGGCGAGTGTAATTTTTTAAATAATTTTTTTTTAACTTTGGAAGTAAACTTTATGGTGATTTACATAATGATTCATGTTTTTGTTATATTTTTGTAAAACTTAACGTACAAAAATACAAACAAATTGCTCTGGCTGCCTGTCAGTCTAATGCAGGCTATTGTACGGCATAAACCATATAGTGACTCAATGAACTTATTCATTAGATTACATCAGAAATAGTATTTTAAATACTTTAATTCTTGTCTTAGGTTAATCTTAGATGATCGAGGGTTTTGGTTTTTACAGAAATTGTTCTGTAAAACAGGAATCTATGTAAGATTGCGTATTTGTATATTCTTGGAAAAGTGCAGACATATTTTATTTAACTAAAAGACAAAAAACAAATGACAATTGTTTACTAATGAAAATGAACTGTAAATAAACTCCACAATTATATCAAATTAGGTTTGATGTTAGTTGCTCCCGTTTGAAGACAGATTATTTATTTATTATTTATTTATTATAATTTCTGTTTACTCTCGTTCATGCTATTTTTTTTTTTTTTTTTCCAAATAACTAATAGGATCACTTTATTTTATATTATGTAAACCTATTGTATAATTTTGGAAACAATAAATATATAAAATCAATATGATAACCCAATGGACGAACATTGGCTGTATTTGCTACAGGTTGTTTAACACAATTGTCTTCAACCCTGGATGATAAATATATGTTTACTGACAAATGTTTAGTTTTATTGACCACTAATGACCAGTCTATGTCACAAAGGGCCTTTTGTAGCATCTCATGTTTATTCCAACCTCTTTTGGAGAGCTAACAGTGCAGTTTTGTTTGTATTGTACACTGCAGACACATGATGTCAGAGCTTAGTCCTGAGCAAACTACGTAGTGTTAAAGGAGAAACACGACTATTGTTCACCAACACAACCAAAGACTAACACACACACGCACACACACACACACACACACTTTTCAAACTTACTGAGACACTAAAGAAAACACAAGTCAACGATACCTTTAACTGGTCCTCCATATCTGATATCTTCTTTTTAAGACTCCAACTTTCCTATAATGAACATTTAACACCATTATTTTTTTTAATCAAACACAAGTTTAATGATGAATCCATACCTTTTGTTCAGCTTCCAACATGTCGGAGCTACAATCTCCCGATCTTCCTTTCTAAATCAATTAAAAAAGAAGTTTATATGTGTTGTGTTTAGTAACTGCATGAAAAAAAGAGACTTTTTATGGTTAGTTTTCAACAACTAAAGTTCAAAAAATGTTTTATTTCATCAAGTCTCCACCTGTGCTCTTTGAAGTTGGTCTTCAATCATACTCAGCTCCTGTTTACTTGTTTCTAAACGGGACTTTAGACGTTGATTTGTACCCACAGCTTTTTCATACATCTGCAGAATAGATACACGTTACAGGTTTTCAAAGGATTGCTGTCAACATGTTTTGTCCTTGTTAAGTTGAATATTCATTTATTCAGACAAGGTTTTTAAGGATTTTTTTTTTTTTTAAAAAAAATGTTTTTATTTCCTGACATGCTTCGACTGTCAACTGCCAGTCTTCGTCAGAGATATTCTGCTGATTGCCTTTGACGGTTTCTTTGACGTTTCACTTGACTTTTATGTAATAGTTCCAGCAAGATTAATTTTGTCTTCTTTTTTAATAGTATGTTAAGTTGAGGTTTTGTTTATTCAGACAAGATAACAAATTGCCTGAAAAACCTTCTCTGGAACTGGAATTATTACATGGAAGTCAAGTAAAACTTCAAAGAAACCATCAAAGGCAATCAGCAGAACTCCTCTGAAACATGTCAGGAGATACAAATTTCCTGAAAAACCTTGTCTGAATAAACAAAACCTCAACTTAACATACTGTTCAAAAAGAAGAGAAAATGAATCTCGTTGGAACTATGTTTTCTCCTTGCCAGAGCACCTTAGACATTTCTGCAAACTTGAGTTTAGAATCTACAAAACCACTTCCCTACCCTTTGATAGTCATTATTCAGTGTTTCTTCTTCGGCCTTCTTCTTTGCTGAAAGCCTGTTTTCCCTCCGTAGGAAGTAGGACTCAGCATGGTTTGATGATGTGTTGTTGGAGACGTCAGATGGTCCATTAGAGAACAGTCTAGAGACATAAAACTAGTATGAACCATTCAAACGCTGTTGTTTCTGCAGTTTATTTGCAATGACGCCATTTACTTAAATTTTCAAGATTTCAAATAGCTTAGAAGAGCTTACCTGGAGCGTTTCTCCTGCTGAAACACAAACAAAATACACGATTTTTGTAGTTTTTCAGACTTTAGTTTACAATCCTGATCACTCATGTTTATTAATTTGACCTTCACTTATTATAAGGTGCTGATTGTTGAGTTTCGCATGCTAAAATACACAACTTTTTACAACATTTAGCATCAAACCACGTTTAAAAATCATGTGTGAATTTTCTTTTATGTTACTTTTGACCAGATTTACAGCAATATTTGTGAAATTTGAGACAAAGTTTTTCTTTTCTTGTAAAAAAATACAGTCAATGTTGATTCTAAATCTTAAATATTAAATCTAAATATGAATGTTAAATATAAATGATAAATCTAAATGATTAATGTTAATGCTAAGTGTTAAATCTAAATGTTAAATCTTAATCTAAATGTTGAATCTAAATGATGTGGGTGAAACAAAATATTTTTAGATTTAGATTTTAACATTTACATTTAACATTGACATTATAATTTAATGAGAAAAAAAAAATCACAAATTTCACAAGTACTGCTGTAAATCTGGTCAAAAGTAATTAAATGTTTTAAAAAGTTGCTGTTTATTTTACCATTCACAACTTTACAATTGGCGCCCCATACACTTATTCCCAACTTTACTATTTCGTTGTTTCAACTGACTGTCCAATCCCCCAGGGACAATGACAGGCTGTTTGGTGAGATGTTTAGTCCATAACAGAGACAATTACCATGCTAACTTTCTTTTGTTCCCTGTCAAACTAAGCATGCAAATTGTTTTTAGGCACGTACTTCATCAGCATCCTTAGGCTACAAAAATTACATTTCCAAGAAATAAAAACAACACATCACATTCAGGAATGTGCTGCGGCCTTTTGAAATACCAAAAAAAAAAACTAACACGCCAAAGAAGGACAGAGGAAACGATTCCTTACATAAACTGACGTGAACAGATAACTAAACACATCCAAAAAAGGTAATAACTTTGGCAGTGACTGGTGCAACTTGTTCATTAAAGCCTGCTTGAGTTAAAAGGACTGTTCCCCCTGCACAGAGAGCAGAAAGAACTTGACTAGAAGCAGAGTTTTACTGCGATGAAAGCAATGAGAAACAGAAAAGAAGAGAAAAGTGAGAAAAAATGAGCGAGGTGGATCAAAGGTTATGTGAACCCTCTTACAGTGGCCATAGAACAGCTGGTGATAATCAGAAATGACAGGAAGATGGATAAAAACAAGGTGAAAGAGCGGCCTGTTTGCTAGTTGAAGTACTTTAATACAATAAAGAAAATATAGGATTACTTTGAAAATCTCCCTTTATCATCGTCAAACCATCTTTGCTTAAAGAGTGCTTTCCTCTATTCTAATTGACATTTCTTTGTATTATTCACAGGTATTACTCCGATCTACCTCTTTCTTAGATCAGTTTTTGATGACTTGTGTAAGTTAAATAAAGGTTCAACATCTTTTTATTAAAGGAACTTCACTTCAGAATTGAAAAACAGTAGAAGGACCTGTAGTTGTTTGGTAAAATGTTACTATTTTTGATGGAGATTGTAAGTCTTTAGAGAAAAACACATGGTTTTAAACTACAGACAGTTGTAAACACAGGGATATTTCTCCCTGATCTTTAAAATCTCTGGATAATCTCTAGACTTTGATGCTCTTTTCTTGAAGGCTCTCTCTGGACACATGAATACTTTTGTCGATCATGAGTAATAACGTAGCAGGCGGAAAACAAAAAGCTCTGCTTCACATAAGAAAAGTTGTCAATATAAACAATAGAAAAGCAGGATTTGGGGACATTTTACTTAAAAACAGTGTCTCCATTCCTAAACCGTCTACCAGCTGCTACAAATCCCATTAATAACTTTTTTTTCTTTCAGAACACTTATTCCCGAATGGAAAAAGTGAGTGTCCCGTAGGACCAGCTGAGAGATAAACATCCATAAATACTCTGTCTGCGTTCCCACCAGTCAACTAAGCACTATGTTCCTCTTTTCTGTCATCTTGTCCTCGACCTCCTTGAGTATTACTTCTTTCTGATACCAGAGAAGTCTTTGGTAATTGTGTATTGCAACTCATTTTTCAGGATTCTGCTTTGGCACGACAAAGAAATTATGCAAGATATAATTGCAGCTCCCGAAATAATATTTATTCTTAATTTGTGTTTTCAACTAAAGCCTTTATTTGATTTTTGTGAAATAACTCCATATAAATAGCATTATTTGGTAACGCTTTACTTGAAGTTGTATACATAAGACTGACATTAACATGAATGCACATTTGTACAATTATTTAAATTTTTTTCTACTGTAATGTGTGCACTTGTATTTTATCCTTATTCAATGAACAGTCTTTTACTTAATTATGTACATTTTTCTTTCTCTTTCTTTCTTTGTTTAGTGCTTTTTATTTGAAATATTTTTCTAGCCTCTGTAACACAAGTAATTTCCCACTGATAAAGTATTTCTGCATCTGAATAAGGTGTCATAAAGTCTGTTATTAAGTGTCTTTCACTAAATCTTTACACTTTTCGCTAAATTATGACAGCTTTGGAGCTATGTTAGCATTTTTCGGGTTAGGTGGTGGGATCTAGTGGGGTTAGGTAGGGTTAGGGGTTAGGGTAACGAATGATTAGGGTTAGGGTTAGGTAGAGTTATGTTAGGTAGGGTTAGGGGTTAGGGTAACAGAGGGTTGGGGTAGCAAAGCGTTAGGGTTAAGGTTAGGGCTAGAGTAACGGAGGGTTAGGGTTAGGTAATGAAGGGTTAGGGTTAAGGTTAGGTAGGGTTAGGGTAACGGAGGGTTAGGGTTAGGTAAGGTTAGGGTTAGGGGTTAGGGTAATGAAGGGTTAGGGTTAAGGTTAGGTAGGGTTAGGGGTTAGTGTAACGGAGGGTTAGGGTTTGGGGTTAGAGTTAGAGTTAGGGTAACAGAGGGTTAGGGTTATGGTTGAGTAGGTTTAGTGTTAGGGGTTAGGGTAATGGAGGGTTAGGGTTCGGTAGGGTTAGGGGTTAGAGTTAGGGTAACGGAGGGTTAGAGTAATGAACAACACTTAATGACAGCCTTCTCGACACCTTATTCATGCTAATAACAGGTGTCATGTCATTATAATGACAGCATAATGTCAGCCCTATGTATAAAACTTCAAGTAAAGTGTAACCCATTATCTATTATTATTATTATTATTATTATTACTGCTATTATGAATGTCAGATCAGATTGTAATCATCTTTAGACAATTGCCTTTGTTTCTTGCTAAGGAAACAACCGTGACCAATAATCTTCCATATTAGTGTGTGGGTGTGTGCGTGTGTGTGTGTGTGTGTGTGCGTGCGTGTGTGTGTGTAACCTGTCCACAGCAGTCTCTCTTCCTGTTCAACAAACACTGACAGAC
This sequence comes from Gouania willdenowi, assembly GCF_900634775.1. Lineage (NCBI taxonomy): Eukaryota > Metazoa > Chordata > Actinopteri > Blenniiformes > Gobiesocidae > Gouania > Gouania willdenowi. Next base: position 8,373,511 of record NC_041048.1, on the reverse strand, counting down.
AAAGCCTTACCCTCAGGCTCTTAGTGGGAGCAGCTGCGGTTGAAGACTGGATGGAGTTTGTGATGCGAGGCTGGTCTTTGCTGTGAGGAAGTAAAGACATCGCTCCTGCAATGGAGTAGAAGCTGTTTGTGTTGTGTGGTTTAGACTACTTAAAACACACACACAAAACCACCGAGTGTTTCTTTCAATAAAAAAGTGCCTAAAAAGAATGAGAATGAGATAAAGAGGTGATATTTGTAGAATTCCAATCAGAAATATTCCTTAGCTGAATGAATTGTAATCTTCATCTGATGGAGACGAACGGTGTATCAGGTGTAAGTGGAAGAATCTCACAAATATGAGAGCTGGAGCAGAAACAGTGGGAGGAGGCAGTCGTGTGTGTGTGTGTGTGTGTGTGTGTGTGTGTGTGTGTGTGTGTGTGTGTGTGTGTGTGTGTGTGTGTGTGTGTGTGTGTGTGTGTGTGTGTGTGTGTGTGTGTGTGTGTGTGGGAACAGAAGTAGTACGTTACTTAAGTTCATGAGCAACAGCCCAGTGTTGGACAAATGTAGTTATTACACCTCTTTAGAGTGAGACTGGGTTGTAAAAAAAAATGGTGGCTTACATTTGTGTCATGGCTACTCATTTGTTTATTAAAGGCACACCGTGAATTTTTTGACCTAAAGAGTTGACCCATATGAGTTATTTTAAATGATCCCTCAGGCCAATATACAGCGCTTGACAGTATCAATACTCCGAGCTTGAAATACCGACCATGTAAGTTTGGAAAGACGGACCGTCTTTCCAAACTGTGCCAAAACAACTGTGGATTTTGATATCGTGGCATTTTCCAGAGATTCCTGAAATCAACGGAAACTTAATGTCTAGCAGGGTGACATCATATCATGGGGAACACCTTAAAAGGAAAAACACAGAAAAAATGACATTAAGTGAATCGCTTCATTTTATGGCAAAGAAACACAAGACACTACAGCATATGAAGTAGAAACGTTTCCGCTTCAGCATCATTTAAGCATTTTTGTACAGAATTTCCCAATCCCACAATGCAATGCACAAAACCTTCTCCGAAGTTAAGATCACATGACAACTTGTCAACAAACCCATTGTTTGTGATGGAGTCAAAAATTATCTTGAGACCGACAATTTCAACCTTTGACACTAGTTATGAGCAATTTATCCAGTTTTCCGGAAGAAATACCTTTGTTTTATTGATTCATGTGGCCACAAGATAAACATACTAGAAAACACAAGTTTTCCATCAGCTGATTGTATTTTTGCTATGTTTTTGTGTTTGTTTTTACCCCGTAATTTTACAAGTGTTTTTTTTGGTGCATTTTAGTTATTGCTTCCTATATTGTCCTGTATTTTTGTGTGTTTTTGTAGTCTTTTCTTGTGTTTTGAGGGTTATTTTTGCCTATTTTTTTGCTGTTGTTTTGAGTATTTTGGTCATACATTTAGGTTGCAGGCTGCACAAACTTAGACAAAGAGCCGTATGTGGCCCATGGGCCGCCAGTTGCCCATGGCTGATCTACTGTATCTTGACCCTTTCACAATAATGCAGCAGTAAGCAAGCACCATCTGCTGGCAGAAAATAGCAATCTGCACAAAGGAACTACATGACCATGACCACAGATGTGTACGGCATGTACCAGTGGGAATCACATGTACTCTCATGTACAGCATGCACACTTTCCATAAATAACTTGACAGGAATTGGCACATGTCCTGTCAATGTCTTACTGTAATCCAGAAAAAAAAGAAGAGGAAAAAAAAACACTTCAAGTTCATTCAATGGTAAGCACATCTTTGGTGAAACCTAAAAAGCAAGACTGATCCAATGTAATGATTAAAAAGTTAAAACTCTATCATATCAAACAAAACACTGTAATGCAATGATTAACTCCATAATCTAAAAAATAAAAAATTCACCCCACCCCCCCACTCCCTGGCGGCAAGGCCACCGACTCGGCGAGGAGGGCCGAGCGCCAGGCCTCCGGCGGCGGGGAGAGGAGGGCGGCGGCTGCTCCACCAGCCGCGGCGCAAGCTCAGCCCCGCTTTTCACCACAGCCCGACCGACCCAGCCCTGAGAACCGATCCTTATCCCGAAGTTACAGGTCAACTACTTTCTGCGTACACATTCAAAAGACAAGGGAGGCTGGCCCGACTGACTGTTTGTTGGTTGTTGCTTCAGTGCTGCGGGGCTTGTGGTCACGAGGGGCGCTTGACGTGAAAGTTTCAAGTCTTGTGCCCCCTAGTGGCCAAAAGTTACAATGTGTGCCTTTAAGCATGAAATTATCAGGAATTTTTCAATGTGCTGAACACGAATAATATTTGAGGATAATAGGAGGGTTACCCTCCTGTACACTCATAAAGGTATTTCTTACTGTTTGCATGTTGAATGACTTCAATAAGTCTTTTGACTTTAAATCAAGGAATTCAAGTACCGCCACCAGTTTGGAATGAAACCCAAGTCATTTTGAGTGACTCACAGTAAATAAGTTGGATCACATTGGATAAATTGGTAAAATAGGACTTTCTGTTCCTAACCAAGTTTATAGTTTAAAAAAAAATGTGTTTTAAAACTAGTTAAACATGTATATGTAATCTAATCTTCTTCTTTCTAAAACAACACGACTCTGTACTTTAGACTCTGATGATGAATCTCAGTAATACACAGCTTCATTATGAATGTCCTCCAAAGTATGAACTTCTACTTCTTCTTCTTCTTCTTCTTCTTCTTCTTCTTCTTCTTCTTCTTCTTCTTCTTGTTCTTGTTCTTCTTCTTCTTCTTCTTCTTGTTCTTGTTCTTGTTCTTGTTCTTGTTCTTGTTCTTGTTCTTGTTCTTGTTCTTCTTTATGCCCCGTATCTTCTCCTGTACCTTCATTTTCCTTTTCTTTATCCTCTGCCTCAAATTCCTGGTCAAGTGATGATTTTTCCAGATGTATTTCCTTCTCACTGTTGTGTTTTTCACACTTACGGTGAAGACCATCCACTTGCGTTTGCTCTGTGGGAACATGTGACGTCATCGAGACCAGCTTTTTATCTGAAATGCCTTTTAAAGACCAAGAAAGCCTATATGACAGCTGGAAAAAGAGAGATAGATAGGCCTTGATTAGTATCTATTATTACTAGCATTTGATCAGACAGGTTAGAACAGTTGTACCTTTGATTCATAACTCTGCAGCTGAGCCATGACGGTGCTGCGAAGGGTCTGTGAGGTGAAAAACTGCTCATCGAGAGCGACACGGACAGAACTGAGTAAATCCTTTAAGGCCTGGGTACGGATGGCCAGCTTGGCTTCAACAGCCTTCCTAAAAAATAATCCAACAATTAGCAACAAGCTTTTTTTATAAAGTCAATGATGCAAACAGTGAAAACGCCCAGATCTCACCCAACTCAAAACTGTCAGAACGATGTATAAAGCAAGCAAAGGTACACTTCCAAAAGGGTTGCAGAAAAGATGTTTAGAGAGAGAAAGGGAATACAATTTAAATTTCAAAATACAATATGCTAGAATGACACAGAAAAGAATGAGTATAACAATATGGAACTGCCTAAAGGATGAAATAAAGCAAAGCAACAACGCACATAACTTAAAAAAAACCATTTTAAATCATATATTGTTTGTAAATATAAGAAAGAAGCACAATAATTTTACCTGGGACAGCAATAATATATATGTATAAATAGGTATTCAATATATCAATACTTAATAAACATAAAAAAGGTATATATTGTGATAGAAAATATTTTTTTGAAATATTGCCACACTATATTCTATATTTAAAATGTAATTAATGAAATTTGTGTCATAAATAATAAATAGTATATTATCAATATTATGTACATGCATGTGTATGTAATATGTAAATGTGTGAACGTATATGTATATACTGTATGTTTGATGTGCATGTATCAACTGTATATATAAAACTTTGTGCAGAATATAGTACTGAATGTAACATTCCTAATTATTATAATATATTTCTTATATTATTTGGAGAGCCTTGTTTTGTTTTTGTAATGGGTAGGTGTGGATTAGCTTCAACCTACACTCTTGGCTGATTAGTTGGACAGTTGACTGTTGTTTTGTTTATTCTGAAGACTGACTAAAATTCAAATTCAAATAATACTCACCTTACTGCTGCCATATCCCGATTATGTACGCAAAGTGCCACTTTATGAAGGTACAGTAGCCCTTGTAGCTCCCTGAGTTTGGATGCTTGATCTTTTATTTGTGCATTTATCATTTCCAATGATGTGGGCTGATCAACCAATGTACTTGTCAGAACATCCACCTTTTCTGACAGCCGAGTGTTTACGTTTAAACCAGCCTCTGCTCTCTCCCTGAAGCCTTTAAACTCCTCACTCTGGTTCTTAAACATTGTTTGGAGAGTTGTGACATAAAGAGTCGCCTGCTGTATTTCATCCTCTCTGATGTTCATCTCAGTTTGAAGTGGCAACAGTGGTGAAAGAAGGTCAGAGTTCTGGAAATCTTGTGATGTGACCAAGGCAACCTCAGCTTGCTCCTGCACTTGTTTATGGGCCTCATTCAAAGCCAGGATCCTTTGTTCCAAAGACAGATCCTTGTTGGTCTAAAAGGAGAAAATATGAGGTCATGGTTTAATGATTAGAAATAAATTTAAAAAAAAAAAAGATGAAAATTATCCTTTAAAAATTACCACAAACAGTAAGTACATGAAGGTATAGATAACATGTTCAAATTATGATGGATAGATAGATAGATAGATAGATAGATAGATAGATAGATAGATAGATAGATAGATAGATAGATAGATAGATAGATAGATAGATATGGATAGGTCTATTTTTTAAACACGATGCTTGTTTTACTTATTCAGTTTAGTTTGAAACAGGGACGTGCAGGTGCCACAAATGTAACAATAATTAAATATCTAAACTCAGTGGTCAAGCTACCTTAGTTGCAATATGTTGAAATTGAGGATTTTTTAAAAAAAAAAAAAAGCATCATGCAGAAATATCTATTTGACACTTAAATAGATAGCACTAAAAAATAAAATAAATACTGACAAATAGAAATAGTTAGGCATGCATTCACATAAACCAAAATACAAGAAAAAGCCTTTATTTTTCTACTCTCCCCTGCTTGTCATCATGTTGTTGACAGAGTTGCTTGAAAAGGAAAGACAGCTACAAACGTAGATTATTATTATTATCCAATAATGGTTACCTGCTGTGTGACCCCTATCCCCGCCCCCTGCCGTTGCAGGTTGATCACTCTCTGTTGCATTGCAGTAAACGTCTCCACCAGTTCATTGATGTTGTGCTGCTGCTGCACACAGAACCAGGCCAGAACACAGGCTGCAATGGTAATGGAGGCAAAAATCAACCAAGGCGGAGATAAATGGGAGCGCGGCCTTCTGTTAGACGTTAGAACCGGACTGTCCCACACAACAGGCTCCTCTTCTGGGTTCAGCTTCTTGGACTTTCGCCTGGCCATGGCAGCAGCTGGAGGGTCAGAGGGTGACTGAGAGACTTCTCCACTCATTGCTTTGCCAAGGGATCAAGTTCTATTCAGTCAATGCACTCTGCCTCACTTTTCCATTGGTCCCCCAGATACCCAAAGCAACTGTTACTCTGTGTGTGTGTATGTGGTCTGTGTGTGTGTGTGTGTACGTACGATTATGTAACTGCACTGGTGCAAGAGGTATCATTTACTATTTGAAAGAAAGATCACAGCTGAAAGACAAGTGCTCGCCCTGCAATATTGAAGTTATTCAAACATTTGCACACTGGAAAATTAATCTAAACTAATGTCAATTCAACGTACCATTCAATATTACAATATAATACATTAAAACGTATTTATTATTTTATATTAGTTCATAATATGACAAATGTATATTCATTCATCCATTTTCCGACCAACTTGCTCCTTTTAAGATTTGCGGGAAAATTGAATATACTGTATATCTTAATTAAATCGATCATTTAAGTTTTAATTTACACAGTGCATGTGTAAATGCAGTCATATACAAAAATTGGTTTTTCTGAATTGTTTTATCCAATAGTTCTCAAACTTCTCCTCTTGCGCTCCCTTTTGAAAAATGAGCATTTTGGCAGCCTCCCCCCTCCTCATTACTAAAAAATGTTCTACAAAATGGGTAAAAATTTGTTTTACCTTTATTGAAAATGCTAAACAGTGTGACTATACTTTATCGGTCACTAACAAAACCTAATATGTGCAATCACACATTTTAAAATAGTAATAATATAGTTTTTTGAGCGCAAAGGAAACATGTTTTTTCCCTTTTTTCATGCTCAATTGTCCTGTTGTCATGGCAGCCACCCTTATTCATCATTTGAAAAAAAGTCACACAAATATGATAAAGGCAACTGTACACAAGTGCATCAGATCATTCACTTTATTTCAAGGATTTATTCCAAAAAGTCAAACTTCTTGAACAGAATCAGAACATTTTCAGTGATTTGATTGACATCAAGTGTTTTCCTCAGACTGTTATTATTACATGTAAACATTGAAATACACACGTCAACTTGTTAAATAAAGATGTCTGACATCTGTTCACATGATTACTTTTTAAATTATTTAAATTTTCCAGTAAATTGATTGCACAATGACACAAGTTTTTCCATTTGCTGGTTTTCAAGTACAGTAAGCTACATGTTTTAATGCCAGTTTGCAGCAGTCGTGTGTATAGGAAAATTCAGTGTGTTGGATTTTACATTAATAAGTTGGTTTCCATTTTTTTCTTGCATCTTCACCTTTTCATCACTCTGCCAAAAAATAAAAACAAGGAAAAAAAAACTTTTTAATCCTTTCATCCAAACACTGGTATTAAAAACAAAGCTACTGTACCTCTGACGTTCAGCATCATTGATGACTCTGCTGCTCCATGTTTATTCTCGATGACAACTTTATATTCCACGTTGTCTGTGGGTCCCACTCTTAAGATGAGCAAAGAGCAGACGCCACACACGTTAGTGATGTGGTAGTTAGTGTTTGTGTTGAGACTGATGTTGTTGCGGTACCACGTCACACGTGGAGTTGGATTCCCCTTAACGGCACAACTCATGTAGCACTCGTAACCCTTTGGGGATGTTCGCATCTTCAGGGGAACAATGAATGATGGAGGAGATTCTAAGTCAATTGTTTTATGTTCTGGTATGTAGACATTGAATTTTTCTGTAACAGAGAAAAAAGTATACTGTCAAGTTTCATTAATGTTATTCATAATATTGTTGTGTAACCTATAATGCATGGGACATGGATTATGAAGTTGTACATGCTAAAAGAAACAGAAATGTTTTGCAACTTTTAGCAACAAACCACATTTAAAAAACATATGTACATTTTTTTATTTTTTGTGAAATTTGTGATATTATTTCTTGTCAAAATATAATGTAAATGTTAAATGTGAATCTAAATATTAAATCGAAATTTAAATGTTAAATCTAAATCTCACTGTTAAATATGAAATCTAAATGTGAAATCTAAATCAAAATGTAAAATCTAAATCTCAATGTTAAATATTAAATCTTAATGTTAAATCTAAATCTTAATGTGAAATCTAAATCAAATTGTTAAATCTAAATGAAATTGTTAAATCTAAATATCATTGTTAAAAATTAAATCTAAATGTTAAATATAAATCTCAATGTTAATTATTAAATCTAAATGTGAAATCTAAATCTAAATGTCAAATATCAAATCTAAATCTAATTGTTGAATATAAATGTTGATTTCAAATTCTAAATGTTGAATCTAAATCTAACTGTTAAATATTAAATCTAAATGTTGAATCTAAATCTCAATGTTAAATTTTACATCTAAATGTGAAATCTAAATATACGAGAAAAAAAATCACAATTTTTACTAATATTGCTAATATAACCCCCCCCCCCCAAAAAAAAAAAAAAAAAACGAAAAACAAAAAAACATGGTTTGTTGCTAAATGTTGCTAAATGCACAACTTTACTAATTGGCACCCCATAATAATGTCCCTTAAAAGGAGTGGTAGATTTTGATCGATGGGGACTTGTGACCATTCTTCCAAAAACGCATTTGTGAGATATAGATATATAATAAAACAAAAATAAAAACTGGTCCAACTAGTAAAATTATTATAAAATTATTTCAGTGTGCTAAAACAAATGTTGTTTCTGTCCCTGAAGTGAATTTTAATTGCGAGCTATATATCAAAAGATGGTGTACAATAGTTTACCAAGGTTAAGTTAGTCAAAAATGCCTGTGAAGCAGCCAAGATTATTAGGAATGTAACTTTTTGGAGAGCTATGTTAACAATCGAAATAGCATTTTTACACTTGTCCAATGGAAATGATGTGTCCAGAACCTTTTTCCTTTTTGCTTCCAAACACTGCAGATTCAGAGGGTGGAGATACGCCCATGTCGTTTTTAGCAAACACCCTGAAGGTGTACTCTCGTCCAGGAAAAAGGTTGATGACTGTAAACTTGTTGTTGAAGAGATTGTCGGCCACTATCCTCCATGTTTGTTTGAAGGAGTCCCGTTTGGACACCATGTAGTGCAGCCTGTCGTCCCTTTTCTCATCTGAAGAGGGAATCCAGCTCAGAGTCACTGTTCCTGGGATTTTCTCATCCATCTCCACTGGACCTGGAGGCCTGGGATCATCTACGAAAATATTAAAGATACAGACAATTACACGCATTCCATTACAGCCACATTTGATATGGAATTCACTTCCTCCTCATCTGATCTAACTTTCCCCGTGTTCATTTTGAAATTCAATTAAAAAATCTGCTCCTTAATGAATAACTAAACAATGGTTTTTTCTGCTTCATTTAAATGTTTCGCTGTCTTGGCGTTCTATTATTTTGTCTTGACTTTATTATTAATTAAAAAAAAGGACTGTTTTTCATTACATGTATTTGTCTTTTGAAGTCCAGGACATTATCTATTTTAATATGATATACTTTTATTCTACATAAAAATATTTAAATTTGATATTTATCATAACATTGTTTTTTTTATTAAATGTATTCATTATAAATAAAAATATACAGCATACATTTGCTATATGAAAATCCTCTTCTTATCCAATAGTGCAAAGTATTAAATGTAGTAATGTGGGTGAATAGCTCAGCCAATCAGAGGGAGGCACCAGCATTGATAAGGAAGTGCTGTTCACTGCTGAAGGAAGCATGTGCTTTAGAGTAAAACAAACACCACTGACTTCTACAATCGTCTAATTGTTCCACCAGTGCTGCATTATTGGCCTTCATTGGAGTTGGTGAGTGTTGCTTTTTTGTTAGCTATTACTAGATTTAATGATGGCCTAAAGGTTCAGAAATAGTTCATTTCTTGACGCTTTATGTGCACACGACACCACCTACTGGCCACATGTATAATTACAGGCAGCTGTAGCTTAACAAAAGTGTGTGAGTAATTAAAATGTTGTCTGTTATGGCTCTTGTGAATGAATATAAATTACTAAAAATGTGTGAATAAGATATTCCTATAGATACATATTTTATATTTATGTAGAGCAATATTTTATGTCTATGTATATAAATGTTATATATTTATGTCGAAAAGATGGACATTTCAAAGCGCTTGCATTTGGAAGAATTTACTGAATATGTGTAACTTGGACAACGATGTAGAGAACGGAAGATTTAAATGAGTAACAACAGTGCTGAATGAAACGCAAGAATCTCTCTTTCATGAGAAGTAGGGCCCGAACGATTTTGGAAAATAATCTAATTGCAATTTTTTTTTTTTCTCTCATTATTGCGATTGCGATTTAATATGCGATTATTTTTTCCAGGGCCTCTTGTCATGTATTTTTCTATGAACACAAGCAATAAATCAATCTGTTTCATAATAAACAATTTCAGATTTATTTAAATTTTAAATAAATATAGAATGTAAATTTTAAAGCACAGATTACAAACAAATCTGTGGCTTTACCTCTTCAACATATCTAACTTAACTTCACGTTTCATGAAACATGTAAACATGTGGACTGCACTTCTTAAACACTCTAAACTTAACAGGACAAGAAAAAAAATTAAAAATTGCAGCCATTGAGATGAGAAAATTGCGTTCTATGATATCGCGATAATACCGCAAATGCAATTAATCGTTCAGCCTTAATGAGGAGTGCATCTATACTCGTATCTCAAAAATCTTCAAACACTCTCTCTCTCTCCCTCTAAACTTTATAAACTATATCTGAATTATCAAAACACTAGGGGTGGGAACCTCTGGGTACCTCACGATACGATACGTGATACAAAGCTTGCGATAACGATTATCTGACGATATGACGACACTGCAATTATCGATATATTGGTCAGAAATCAATCTACGATAACTTATGACATAAGAAAGAAAAAAAAGATTAAGTGAAAAAATACTGTTTTTATTTTAAATCTCCGAAAGAAAATAAATAGAAAAAGTGTCCTATGAACAGTGACACTATTTTAGTGCAACATTTCTGTAAATAAATGTCAACATACCAATGCAAATGAATAAGTATCTCCAATAGTGCTTTCTGTAAACAAAAAATAGGGTCTTTCTTACCAGTGACATCATTATAGTGCAATACTCCAGTAAACAAAATATTGGTTCCTTCAACAAACAGTGACAAAATTTCTGTGAAGACCTACTTGCACATTTTAGTGAAAAAGCAGAAAAAGTTTTGTAAAAACAAAAAATAAATAAATAATAAATCGATACTCGGCGCGAACATATCGATAATCGATCGTGCGGAAAAAAAAAAAAACAATCGCGATATATCGCCGTATTGAGATATCGTCACACTCCGACAAAACACCATCCATACTCTAATAACCCAAATATATAAAGTGTATCCAAACTGAACTAAGGTGACCATATTTGCTTCTCTAAAAAAGAGGACACTTGGGACGACCTCGGCATTCTCAAATTAATCGACGTTTTCTTGAATCTACCATATACTGACAAACTACACTATAGTAGTTAATACGTTGTTCATAAGTTTTAAAAATGTATTTCTCTCTTTATAACAGTGACTGAAGTCAATCACCTTTATTATGCATTAGAATAATTTCTCCTTGAAACATCTGATATAAACCATAAAGTCTCTCAATCATTAAAACAACGAGAAACATCTCCTAGAAATTAAAAGACATTTAAAAATAATTATAAAAAAAGAAAAAGTAATGTCTGGACGTATTGTCCCCTATCTGAACTAACTGCAGTTCTCTATCAAACACTCACATTCTGAACGGAGCCTGAGGGTTTATGATCCTGTCAAATCACCCAAGAAACTCTCAATCACGTCCTGAAACAGTTGCGTGGTACAGCCGGGCAGCGAGACTTTGCTCATCATCATTTTTGGCTCCTTTCTTAAATGACGCAAGCCTTGATGTGCGCCTTGCCAAACGCCCCCTTCCATTACTCGACACGCTTCATAGCCTTGCCACATTTCAGAACATCACTACACTAAAGAACTAAATAATTTTGGTGAATCATACCTTCCCCCAACCATTTTTCTTTAAAAAATAAAATAAAAATAGCAAAAGCTTCTTTTGTCTTTTTTTATTTGTGGTTATAAACCTTTCTTTCTACAAAATTCTACAAAAGTCATATTTTAAAACATTTTACATATACATATTTGGGTGTGAGATATAGCAATTTGCACCAGTTAATTAACTTGATTAAAAATACTTGCATATTGCATAAAACAGACTTAAAAGCAGACAAGAGAAACAAATAAATGGTTCAATCTATAGTCACTTGAAGGTTTGTCCATCCCTGCTGGTGTTTACCTGTTACTCTGACTTCAATGCTGACACTTTCCTGGCCAACAATGTTCTTGACGATGATGGTGTAGATGCCGGTGTCTGAGTGCTCAGAGGTGGGGATTAGTAGCTGAGAGCCTTTATCAGAGTTGGTAATAGTTGCATGTTTTGAAATGGGGACACTATCCTTCAGCCAGGAAACCTCAGGCAGAGGGGAGGCCTGTAGAAAACAACGGTTGATTATGAATACTTTAGAGAGGGTAAAGGTGCTTTAGAGAGTTTGCAAACTTGGTAATAATACCAATGAATCCAGATAAAGGAATTTGTTTGATCAAGTTAAGACTACCTCAAATGTGATGTTGAGGCGGACGGTGTTTCCACATTTCACCAAAACAAAAGTCTTCATGTTTCGGTCTTTGAATTTTGGTTTCACTGTGAGGATAAAAATGAAGAAGGTTAAATGCAATACAAACATTACCATTCAGCTCCATTTTGTTCCATGGGCTGTTACAGGCATCAGCATTATGATGACGTGACAAAATAACCTTAACTACAGTTGAAGTACAAATCCAGACCCATCCAGAACGTATAGGGAAACATAAATCTCTCCCTCCTTTTTTTATACCTTCTAATCCCTGCCTATTGGTCATAAGGCGGGGTACACCCTGTACAGGACACTAGTCCATCGAAGGGTGACACAATTAGACATGCAGCAATTTACACTCTTATTCACTATACTACTCTCCGCGATTTCTTCTTGTCCAATCAACCTAACACACTGAACATATTTACGGATTGTGGGAGAAAGCCAGAGTACCCGAAGAAAGATCTAAAGGTGTGTTCACACCGAACACCACTTCAGTCCGTATTGTTGCTTTTAAATCACCCATGAGGAATTGCTTGAACATAGTTAAGCTTTTTTCTCACTTCATCGCTTCTTCTACCCCAGTGACGTGACGACCAGGGGAGTGACGTAGGGAGAATCTCATTGCTGATTGGAGGTCGCGACACAGTGCCACTCAAAGTCGCTTGAAAAGTTTAAAATTTTGCGCGATTGAGTTGCTGGATATGCGTGAGTCGTGTCGCTTGACGTTGCGTCTTTCGCATTGAGTTTGAATGTATTCTTGTCGCCAGAGTTGCTGAAGTCACGTTCGACATGAAGGCACCTTTAGGAAGGCTTCCCCACCAAGGGAATAAACCCGGGCCTTGCTGTAAAACAGAAGTTTTCAGCAGTATTCAGATGTTACCTCTGTCCAAACAATGTGAATGAAAGGTCCACTTTCCACAAGAGACTAGTCTATGGAGGTTAGACTCGCCTCGGATGTTAGACAACATACTGTGCTTGTGTAACTTATCTATTTTAGTCTCTTCTTCATGACGAGAAGTAAAAAACATACTTTTACAGTCAACTTATGACCTATGAAGGATTAAATCAACACTTTTTTTTTTTTTTTTAAATGTCATGAAATCTTTGTATAGATTTGTTTCTATTCAAAGCACAGTTCAAATATAACAAACAATAACTTACCAGGAGGAGGCATGGCAATGATATAATTGTCAAAGCTGCAAGGGTATCCATCACCTCCGTAATTGGTAGCAATTACTCTCACCCAGTATGCAGCCATTGTCTTCAGGCCAAGCACGGTGTAAGACGTGGGAGTAATTGGGATCGCATTGCAGCGAGTCCATTCAAGACTTTCTATTGGTCTGACCTCTACATAGTAGCCCTGGGCTTCATCCTCTACTCCTTTCACTTCTTTGGGTTTGGCCCAAGCCAGTGAGAGTGAAGTATAATTAGAAGACGTTAGTTTTAAGTCTATGACTTTGCCTGGAGGTTCTGCAATGACAGTAGTGCAATTTTAAATCTCCACACAATCATCAGTATCTTCTCTTGAAAGCACGAATTTAACATTAAATGTACAAGCTGTTAAAAAAAATGCTGCCATGCCTTGTGATTAGCTTACTCATTGGATTTCTTGCAATAACAGTGTCAGAAGGAAGGCTGGGATCTCCAGCTCCAGACAAGTTGATAGCAGACACTCGAAATTCATATGCTGCTCCCTCAAAAACATCTTTTACAGCGTACTTTGTGTCTATTAAGAAAAACAGACATAAGACTAGCACTAAATTGGATTAGGTCAATGCATAGTTTTTGTGAGTATTATTGCAGACAGTTGGATACCTGTAATCGGCCCTTGTTGGTTGACAAGGCTCCAGTAATTAGTCCCCTTCTTGTTTTTTTCTAGGTTGTATCCAACTATTTTACTGCCTCCAGTGTCACATGGTGGACACCATGACAAATTAATACAGTCTTTAAAGGCACTGACCACTTTGGGTGCTGTTGGTGATCCGGGATAACCTGCAGAGAGAACAGCTTGCAATAATTAAAAGATAAACAATATCCATGTTTTAGAACGCAATTTCATTGTTACAATAGCTATATGTAATGTACTTCCTCAAAGCTTGTTGTTGTCCTTACATGTGCTTTGTCCAGTGTTGAAGATACTACCCCAGATTTATTTTATTAGACAAAATAATAGTATGCCTCATAGATCAATGAGTCAAACATCATTAACTACAACAAGATAGAAAAAAGGTAGAAATTGCTGCTTGAAAGTTTGTTTTAATTTCTCACTCTGTTGACATTTTTGGCCATTACATTGTGGGATGTGGAGTAACATTACCAGATGCTTGCATTCTTTCAGTGATTCGCTTGACACCATTTTTTTCTAGTGATATCAGAATAAAGTAAAAACACTATGATGCATCCGTCTCTTCACGACTTCACATCCCACAATGCAACGTGCCAAAATTTCAACAAAGCGTTTTTGGTGGAGATGAAAATAAACTTTCAATACAACTTATTACCAGTCATACTTAGAATGTGTCATATTGGATCAGTGTCAAAGAAATCCATCGATGTTCACACCTAGCCCAAAAATGCTTCAACTAATCTATATTAGCTATTCTTGCTAGGTCAACCTACCATGCATACATATCAATTTCCCAGCTTTTGATTGGATGATCAAAGAGTAACATTATTTAATGACACTTTTGTAAGTTCAAATTAATCTCACTTGTCTGGTTGCTAAAACCTTACGTAAAACACCAGCAGGTATGTCTTCTGTCTGCAGAGGGTTACTGATGCCCTCTGCGTTCTTGGCTCTGATGCGGTAACAATATCTTCGTCCTGGATCCACATCAGTGTCTTTGTAACTTGGGTTGCTGCCCGCAATCTCACCAAGATTTGTCCATTTATTTCTCCCGACCTGTTGCCGCTCTATTATGTAGTTTGTGATCGGACATCCTCCATTGTCTTTTGGTGGCTTCCATTTGAACTCAACTGATGTTACAGCACTTTCCATGATGGTGACGGGGCCTTGTGGTGGTGTTGGTTTGTCTGTTTTCAAGATTAGAATCAAATCTATAGTCACAGAGAATGTCATTGATACTTATATACACTGATTCAGTGTTGTATATTCTTTTCAACTTACCCAGTACAATCAGTTCAGAAACAGCCTCTATTGTTCCAAATTCATTTTTGATTTTGATTTTGATCTCCCCACCATCTTTTCTCTGACACTTCGTAAGGCGAAGGTGACTTCCAGTGTTTGACGTGTCAATCTTCACATTGAGCCCAGGCACCAGCTCATCATCATTCTTGTACCAGTGTATGTTCATTGGTGCTCCACCCAAAAAAGGCAGCTTCCATTCAGCACTTTCACCCGCCTTTATGACGACGGGTTTTGTGAATTTTCCAAGAAGGTCAGGGTCGATATTTGGTGGGTCTGTAACAGGACATCAGAGAAAATGAGAAATTCAGTCGTGAAGGGTCATAAAACTTCTGCCAAGTTTAAAACCCAAGGATGTGAATCTGACCTTGAATGGTCAAAATTGCTTCTGATTTTCTTCCTTCGGCTTCGAAGCGGTAAACAGCCGCGTCGTCTTTTTGACAACAATCAATTATCAACCTGTGACAAGCTCCGTCTTTGATAATCCTGACCCCGTCCTCATTTGTTAACTTGAAAAAATGTGAAAACGCAATAGTAAGACATTAAGCACATAGTTTACTCAATTATTAGATTGGTAGATTTGTATTTATTTACAACCTGACCCTTCTAATATAATGGACTTACCAGCTTGCCGTTTTTGTACCATCGGCCTTCTGCTGTCTCACTGCTTAGTTTGCAACTCAGCTCTGCCTGTTGACCTACATTGGCAAGTGTGTCAGAGAGCCCGCTGACGAACTGCACACCTCGCTCTGTATGAGGAAAGAACACATTAAACAGGTTATGTATCTGTTTTCTAAAAAATCAGCCAATAGAGGTTTTAGCTCTGTATTTAAAAAATGCTTTTAATTTGTTGCCTTCTTGTGTTTGAATATCTGAAGAGGATGTACTGTATATATACCATATACTATATATAATTAACTCAAAGGTGTTAATTAGATATTGACCTCCTGGAGGAACCAAAATGGTATTTATGGTTTTTCTTTCTTTCTTTTTGTGTGTAGAATAACAAGGACTTTTGTGTCATTACACTTAACTAAGATATGTTGGTAAAATGCTGTATATTTCTTCTTCTGATGGTACTTTTTTTTCTTTCTTTCAGTTGTCCATTCTTCGCAATCTAATTTTTCTAGTCAAGGTTCTAGAGAAATTTAAAGTAATCCAAATGAAATCTCTATTCCTTAATTTGAGCTGTACTTTTCCTTGCAGTTTCCTTTTTTCTCATTTTTATTTTTAAACAACCTAAAATAACACTTAAAGGTCCAGTGTTGTGCTATTTTTCACCCATCTCCAATTGTTCTAAGAACCCCAACAGCATAGTATTTGAGTATTTTCCCAAACGTGCCAGTTTTCTGGAGTGCTAGCCCTGTAAAAAGTCACTTTCAGACCGCTCCTAAAAACAGGTCGTTTTTTGAGCACTTCATGCACATGCATGAGTGGGCGTAAACACACACTGCTTCAGTGTGTTTGTGTTTGTCACAGAAACAGCATTAGTAAATCATAACAGTCTTCCTTCTCCTCCTTACCTCACAAGAATAGTCTATTTAAGACGATAGTCCATTGTTTTATCCTACTGCTGCATTGCAATGGGTCACAAACACATCAGATCAACCCATAAAGTTGATACGATGCGATATAATGGCTACTAAACGTGAAACTCATTGTCAGAGCTCTTTGGTTTATCTATATACTGGATATACTGTATTGAACATAAAGGTATTAGCTGTAATATCAACCTGCATTTGCTATGTTTTACCTGTGAGGTAGTTTGAGGGGTAGGAGCTCACATTCTTATGTAGGGTAGGAGGAGCCAGGATTGTCAGGAGGAGGAGTTTCCATGTTGTTAAGTCATAACTGACTTTTTACAAAATGTGGAATAACAAGGGAGGGAGGACGCTATTTCAATTTTGGCCCTCTGAAAGAGACTAAAGGAATTTATATCACTCTAGAAAAACCATTATAAAGTGAATTTTTCATTATACTGCCACTTTAAATTCTATGAAGTTTGAATAGTTTTCTTTATAGTGACAAATTCCCACTGATACATTTGAGATTTTTCTCAGGACTACCTTAATTTCTAATGCACATCATTATATAAAATAAATTTTACAATATCATTTGTATAAGTAGAGTCTTGCAGGAGAGTTGCTGAAATACCATTGTAACATTGTAGTTTTTATATATCTTCTGCACATGTTTCAGTCTTCAATACAAAGCTTGTTTGGAATTTTACCTGTAATGGTGTCAGGAACCAAAGGGCCTTTGCGTGAGCCTGCCTTTTTCTTCATGCCTTCAAGTTCATCATCTTTGGTTTGATTGTTTCCTTCTCCCAGAAAATGATTGTTCTTGTTTTCGTCATCATGCTTATCTTTACCGCTTCCATCACCAAAACCAATCTCACCATCTCCTCCATCTTCCAACATGCCTTTCAAGGCCATATCAAGGCCCGTTTTGGTGACTTTGTGCTTTTTATGGCCGTTTGGATCAGCTGAGCAACAAGAGGGACCAATAAACCCTTACATATGTTTTTTTTTTTATGAAGTACAAGATATTACAGTTTATCTGCAATTAGAATGAATAACTGCCTAAAGTCTCACCTTCCACTATCAGAGAGGCATTGCTTAATCTAAGCCCAGCAATGGCATAGATAATACCTTGATCATCCATCTCACAATCTTTTACTCTCAAAGTGTGGTTGAGTTTGTCCTCTGAGACACTTATTTCATACTTTTCTCCATGTTCAATGGAAGAATTCCCCTTTGACCAAGAGATCCGATTAAGGGAAGATGACAAAACACACTTGAAGACCGCGTCCTCGCCCTCTACGACTGTGACACTCTTAATCTCTGCCACAAAATCAACAGAAGGGACTGGGAGAGAACAGAAATGAGAGGATTAGAAACACTAAACAAATTTAGTGAAAATCTAGTGTAACTCATACCTTGAAAGTCTGTTGAAAGAACATTTGTGTCTTCCACATCAACCTGATAAAATCCAGCATCTTCAGGCTGAGGGTCTTTGATGCTGAAGACGTACTTTATCCCTGTTTGCATTAAGCTGTGCTTTGAATTTTCATTATCGTCATAGGGCACCTGTGTTCCATCCTTTTGAGACACCAGTTATTAATTATAATGCTTTACATTCAGTCATTCTACATATTTTTTGGAAGAGATTTTTGTTCACCTTGTACAAATCAATTTTGCTATTGGAATCCCGTAGCTTCATGTCCATGCTGAATTCTGCTCTTCCATTTGGTTTCATTTCGATTTGTTGTACGTTCTCCACCTTCTCCACAACCTACAGAACGGAAAGAAACCATAAACTATTTCATGTGACAAGAGGTTCATTGAATTATAAAATATACACCAGTATGAATGAGATTATAAATTATACATGGCATACCTTTGCCTGTTCATCCTCCCTTTCCTTCTTCAGCTGTTTCAGCCTCTTTAGCATCCAACGAAAGTCAGTGACACCAAAGTCAAAACAAATTTTTTCGTAGTCTTTCTTCGGTGCGCTGAGAAGAAGTTCCCAAAGACGGGGATCGATTTCACCTTCCTTTTTTGGTGGAAGTGGTTTTTTTTTGGTAACTACACTGAGAGTGAAAATAACAATAGTTATACTTTGGCATAAAAGTTAATTATTGGATTTATTAGGACTTTAACATTAACTTACGTTTTCTTCAGCATTGACCTGAAATCCTGCGGTGGCTGTCCATTTTCTGTGGGAAAAATAATCATGTGTAGAAAAAAATCTCTTGAGATCTTTATATTATCGTCTTTCATTGGATTCAACATTGTCATACAGTGTAGCCTAAGCATTAGTTGTATTTATTTATTACCCCCCTGGTTGTCCTTCTTAAGGTGAGCTGCAAAAGCACACAAAGAACAAGAAAAAGAAAATGATGGTTCAGTAATTGATGGTCGACATGACAGTAGAACAGAATGTTCATATTAAATCTCACCTTCAGTAACACTCAATGTAACCGTACAAAAGGCGTGTCCATAAATATTGGTAGCAATGCACTTGTAGATGTCGGCTTGCTCCGTCTTTACACTGGGAATCTGATAAAGCATTGTTATATGATGTTTGCTCATTGAAAGAATGAAATCACACCTTTTTAGAACATTTGTTACACCATAGAAAAGCAGAGTGAGTTGTCTGCCGCCTCTACAAATCTTGTATTGACTCTTGCTAAAATTGAAACCAATTCCTTTTGCTCACCTCTAAGATGTGCTCTCGAGTCCTGCCATCGTATCTGGTCCTATATTTATTAGGGTCATCCAAATTGTCTTTATTCCGCTCCCATGTGACTGTTGGTACAGGCGTACCACAAACCATAGCTTTAAATGTTGCCTTCTTCCCTGGAAAGTCATAAAGTGTCACAAACCCTCTTTTGTGGCAGTTGTCAGGCTGCTTTGTTGCGTTTGTACCTTCTGGAACAGTTACAGCCATGGGTTTTCTGGTGAAGTCTGGGGTTGAATTACCCAAAGGAAGTCTCTCCACAGTCTGAATGATCACAACCCCAAGGACTTTAGATGTTTTCTTGATAGCCACTGTAAAGAGATTTCAAAACCAAATCTGTACTGGAAGGCCAAATAAATCTGTCACCATGGTGGAAAGACTTAAAAAAAAATGCAACTTTCCTAAACTAAAGTTTTCTTCATTTATTTCATAAAAGACTTAAACTTTAATAAAGACTAACTTCACTGGTATCTTCCTTACTTTTCTGAAGTTGCAATTCAGTGTGTAAATCCACAAGAGGTCGCTGGTACCTTTCTTTTTGCCAATGACTTTACCTCAAGAAGATTCATGTAAACAGAGTGAATACTTGATTTACTGAAGAATAGATTTTTCAGAAAAGTTTTAACATTTTTGTACAGTACTTTAATCCTTCACATTTTATATAACATGTCTTCCAAAATTATTACTTATTATTAATTATTACAAAATTGTACTTCTACAGTAGTCACAGATTTATTTGTCATAAATTGGTAATTGCAATTTAAAAAGTGGTAAATTCATACTGCAAAAACTAAAAAAAGCAACAAAACATTGTTATATTTGGACTCAAGGAAATAAATATTCAAAGCAGTGTTGTCTTACGCTCAAAATCTTATTGGTCACTGAAATCAGATGGTGTTAAACACCAATATGGATATAATTTTTCTTTAAAAAGGCGTTTCTTTACCTGCAAATGTGCATTTTAGGGCTTCATATCATCATTGATTAATCAGACTTATTTTACTTTAGAGAAGAAAACTAATAAACTGAAAACAGCACACTTAAAATTAGAATTTTGAATATGATGACTAAGTGATGTGTGGTTATAGCCAGAAATCGAAGCGTCAACAAAAATTTGGCCAAACAGATATGGTTTCTGTTTGTTATTAAATAGCATGTGCATGTGAGACAGCTCAGAGCTAGTTGACTTGTGGAAAATAAGACAGTTGTGCAATTATACATTTGTGTGCTGGTTATTGGTGATGAGATCCAACACAGAGCATGTTCAAAACACGTTGCTACTGATGATCCTTCACACAAACCTTTTAAACCACACTAGGAAATCATCTCTTTAAAATAATTTATTTTACCACCAGCCCTAATTCACAAAGCCCATGATACTCGCCAACAGCCCCGACAATGATAATGAAAAAATAAATAAATCTGTTAATGGAAAGGACAATGTACAAAAGCATTTAATTCAGAAAAATATGATGTTTTATCCAGATTATAGCTTGATGGCTATTTACCATCTACATTGCCTTAAACAGTTTGGAAACAAATTATAGGGTTTGTTAAAGAAGTAAAAGAAAAGAAAACAATTGAAAGAAACATTTGGTTAAATTAATCAAGTACTCTTACTTTCTCCATGCTGTTAACTGGACTTCATACCTGGCCAAAATCACTTTATTCTTTTTCATTTTAAACATGTTATTTAAGGTCAATTTAATTCAAACGTACTCTTTTACTCTGATTTTCATTCTGTTAATAGAGGACAATAGCTTTTAGCATACAGGACAATACGTTGTTAGCATACTGGACAGCTAGCTGTTAGCATACAGTACTTTACGCTGTTAGCATACAGTACTTTACGCTGTTAGCATACAGGACAGTAGCTGTTAGCATGCAGG
This sequence comes from Gouania willdenowi, assembly GCF_900634775.1. NCBI lineage: Eukaryota > Metazoa > Chordata > Actinopteri > Blenniiformes > Gobiesocidae > Gouania > Gouania willdenowi. Next base: position 8,352,101 of record NC_041048.1, on the reverse strand, counting down.
ACAGTACATTGTTAGCATACAGGACAGTACGCTGTTAGCATACAGGAGAACAGTAGCAAAGGGAAACAAGCTAGCATTTAGCACAGTAGCAAAGGGAAATGAGCTAGCACCGAGCATCTTGCTGTGTTTGTTCTACTTATACCACTAATCTTTGGTTGAAAAATATTTGTGTAAAAAAGGCTTTTTAAAAGAAAAAACACTTAAGATAAAGAAGTTTATTTTATTTTATTTTTAAAGATGGATAGATGTGTCAAGAAAAGGAGGAGGAAGAAAAGTATTAGCTACTTATCTACTACAGCTGCCATTGGCCACTAGCTATCAACTACTAATTGCATTACAAAGGATGGTAACTATCTGAAATTACATTTATCTTGGTTTTCTGCATCATTTACCAAGTACTTCTTGTGATGAAAGCATGAGAGCGATGTTGCGTCACCATGTCCCTCAGCCCCATCACCTTCATTGGCATGTTCAGTGTTGGATGAATCACAACACAAAGCAAAGTTCATCCAACAGCTGTTGAATCCATAAACTCTAACCCACCATCTGTTAGCTTTTTTCTAGTATCCACAGCATACCTCATAGTGACTTAGAGCTGTTTCATCCACCCTAACACTCATGCTTTTACTATTACTTTTCTGCATGTATAGGTCAAACAAGAAATTAACATTCCAATGCAGAATCCAATGTTTCTTTTGAAATTCCAGCTGTCAAGAGACTTTTCAATGTTAGCGGCTGCCAGAAAAGACTGAATTTTAGTCATTTTAAGCAAACAATGTATTTTCCTTTTTTACAGCATGGCCAAGATGAGGGTGAAAAAAGGAACAGAGAACCATAAATAAAAACAAAAGCACGAAAACTGTTGCGTAATATACATATTACTTCGAGTTAATCAGAACCAGGTTAGTGCTTACAATGTTTTTGTGAAGATGATAAAGAGGATTAAAATGTTACCAAGTTTCGGAATTCATTTTGCTCATTTTAAACCGGCCAAAAACTGGCGCGTTGAAAGGTCAACAGAGAGGCTGACATTTAGAATAATTAAGAGAAAGTTAGCGATAGTATTCTAGATGTTGAATAAATTAAAGGAATAGAGAAATTTAACTATAGGGCTTATGGAATAATTTTCGGACAGAATATGTTGCTATGGTGTACTGTATGTAGTTATTCCAGTCGTTGGAGGAATTGATTATATATCGCTTCAGTTAAGTCAAGTCTCAGTCTAGCTACTCTAATTTTACACTACTGGTCCACGTGTTGGACACGTCTTACCATTTAATATAAATTGGGGTGGGTCTAAGAAATCTCGGTTGGGGGGCACTGCAGGTGCACAGACTCGGATTATGGTGGCATACAAAATTTCAAATAATAAAACAACCAATTACAATCCCACAGAATAATACCGTTTACCTGAAATTATATAATGATTTGCAAGATGGGCAAAAAACAAATGCTGCCAGCTCCGAAAGTTCCTACTCAGTAGAAAGGTTTAAATCTCCATGCGATTAGAGGGATTTATTTTAAAAGCATAAAAAAAGTTTATCCTGACTATATACAGGTATATATATATATATTCCAAAAAAATTACAAGCGCCAATTTCATTTTTCTTTTGTGGATCTCGTTGGGGTCAGATTTTAGGGGCAACCCCTTTGTCCTCGCCCATTAATATATTATAGATTTTATATGAGAAAGTGTGTCTAAACGTTTGACTGGTAGCATACATTCACATAGTTAACAGTTTGGCCAGAAAAACACCTCGTAATGCATCATTTTGTATGATTTTGTCTTTAAAAAAAAAAAAAAAAAAAAAAAAAAACTCTAGTTTTATAAACTTCTTGCTTATTTTCTTACACTTCCACATTGTACAGAAAAACAAATACCCAAAGGTGAACGGGTCTAAAGATAAGATTATACAACTGCTCTCACTGATTCGACAAAAGAAACACACACAAGCTTGTTCACCTGTGCATTTCATTAAGACTTTACTTAATGTTTAATGCTCATTTCTAGTGAGATTAAAATAGAGCGGAAGCACTCATGCACTGCTGAAGCATTCTATATCAAATAAAAAATGTTTTAAAATAAGCCAATAGTGCAGAGTCATGGTCATCTTGAGTGAAGGATTCTATTTCCCTAACTATGCAATTTTTTCCAAGCCACATTTCATGTATCTATTCAGTATTCTTCCAGTGTAAAGGCTTGTTTCAAATATTCATGAAGTTGTGTGTGTGTGTTCTCCTCAGTGCTTGACTCTTGCTCTAGTATCATCTAAATGCAGGCTGGATTACTGTAGACTTGTTCCTCAAGCATTGATTGTCACATAATCCCAGTCTGCATGGTGTGCGATCATACATTTCCTGTTTCTAAAATCCAAATGCTTTCGTAAGAACCGTTGGATTTTGGTGGTTAAAAAAAAAAAAAAGAGATCAGTCTTAGTAAGAATGCATTGGTTTTAAGAGCCAGATATAAAACACTCTGGGACAACTCTTTGCCTAGAGAATGAGTATGAATTATTTTTTGACACAGGGGGAAGTGTTTCTAGGATATCAAATGGTTAAAGCTCTAATCCGGAGTTTCTGAGAAATCTATGTTTATGTATCATTCTTTTGAGATGCGAAAAACTAGTCTTTCACTATGGTCTACTGCCGGTGGTCATTCATATACGTCATTGTATATAAGTCCCGCCTTTGTCTATAGACCCCTATACAAATTGCCAATTGCGCCGCGATCGCCCAGCCAATAGGCTTCAACTTCCTGTAGCGGAGACCGTCAATCAAAGTGAATGCGCGTGCGTAAACTGTGCACAGAAACAAGGCCGCATGTCACAACAGCAGGTAAATATGATTTTGGCTCTTACCTCAGAAATGTCCATCGCCAAAAGAATAACGATGACCTATATCAATGCGACCGTGTTATGTATGTTCCGCTATGCCGCAAAAGTAGACGCGTGGCTTCTGGTAGATTGTCTTTTCTTATTAGGTGGCTTGCAAGCCTTTCCTTCTACTTTTACACAAAACTAGGCCTGAGAAATTAAAGTCAATCGATTTCATACATAGAAGACAAAAATGAGCACCTCAGACTTTTGAGTAACAGTATATCAGCCCCTTATTCTTGTGCAAACAGTAATTGCAAACATTTATGTGGTTTCATAGTTCATAAAATGTGTTTCCACAGTAAAACAAACTTAATCTGTTGCTCCTTTTCAAGGCAGCAAAAAAAACTAATTCTTTGCACCAAACTATTTGCAGATTCACATCAACAAACAGTGGTTCTCAGCCTTCTTGGAGGTACTGAACCCAGCAAGTTACAATTTTTTTTTTTTTTTAAAAGAAAAGGATCACCGAACCCTTTATTTAGAAAAAAATAAAATGTGATTTCTTCAAAACACAGGAGCCTATAGATTTTATCTGGACACACACCAAGTCTGGGCCGATTTTTTTGCTTTGTTAAAAACACTTTTAACTTCAATTTTTAGAAATGATTGTTTAAAATAAAAATGGGAATTTAAATTACCTAGTTGTGCTTTTTCTTTCAAGTGCAGGTAAGTGACCCAGGGGCCAGAGCAAGCAGAAATGAAGGTGGTGTAACACTTTACTTGAAGTTTTATACATAAGGCTGACTTTACACGGTCATTATCTGTCATTAGCAATGATAATGTGTCATTAACCTTGTGTCTAAGGCTGTAGGGCAAGGCACACCTCCATTCCAGTCGTATGCTAATCATTGCTATGTGCTAACAGGCTAACAGAAATAAAGGAGTGGTTTCAGAGCCAGTGGCGCTAGTCAATGCACCTCTAAGTGTGTCCCAAACCAGTCTTCATTAGTTAGTGAAGATAAATGACTCGTTTTGATGTAAATCAGCTGATTAATCTTCGACCACTATGACCATTGTATTTCAGTAAAGTAATGGGGTGTTAGAGATAACTACAGAAAAGTACTTACTAAAAGAAATGCTCTGCTTCGCTCTTCTTTAGAATGTTTGAAGTTACAGCGTTCAGTTTATATGGCAACATAATTATTATTATTTTTTAAATCAAACCCAGATTGTCCCGTCATTATTTAAATATACATTATTTCAAACCCAGTGAATATAAAAAAAAATCTATTATCATAATAATGCATTAGATTTTATATAGCGCTATATCATAGATACTCAAAAGTTAACGCTTTACAGAATTAAGGCATTATTCTTTCACTCCACACTTAGTGGTGGTAAGCTACTATTGTAGCCACAGCTGCCCTGGGTTAGACTGACGGAAGCGATGCTGCCATAGCGCGCCATCGACCCCTCCAACCACCACCAACACTCACTCACACACTACATTCATACTAGGCAATGTGGGTGAAGTGCCTTGCCCAAGGACACAATGACAGATACCACTGGAGCGACTGTCCCCCACTGTGGCACCTGGAGTTCTCAGTGGTCTCCCATTTAACTACTAACCAGGCCCAGACCTGCTTAGCTTACTAGACCACAACTACACCTTTTCTGGTAAATTTGGGTTATCACAACTGGCTGACTATAATACTGAATTTGACACATACAATGAAAAAAATTAAATAAATAAATAAATAAGAATTACTTTGAATCAGAGACTTACCTGAGGCTTTTGGGTCTCCCTGAGTGTTGGAGCTCATGGTTACGTTTGGCTCTCAATCGAATCAAATTTGTGAATTTTGGCTGCCTGTTACAAAGAAGTTACAGGTTGTAAACACGTTATATTATTAAAATAAACATGGTATTTTATAACCTGACATTTGGAAAAAAAAAATCTTAAAGGAAGAAAAACCGAGAACTTAAAACAAATATCATTATTATTTTCATAAATAAACATATAATTTGGCCTGCACATGTAGTGTTTTTATAATTTATTACAATTTACAACTAGAAAATGTTGGAATATTTACCAAAGGTGTTTTAGTTCAACTCAATAACATAATGTTTATTGTGCTATTAAAATATTTTTATTCCATTTTAATAGAAGATAACAGAGGACAATGCTTCATAAATACCAAAACGTCTCTGATGTGCCAGCAGCTGTAGTAACACATTTGCATAAGTAACATGTGTTTGTATTTTTTAATAATAACTAAAATATGAAATTGCACACACAATTTATTGATTTAATTCCTTCACTCCATCATATGGTCGTTTTTTCTGTCTTTCTTTTTTCAGCAGCAGTGTCATATGAGTGGACCTGTTTAGCAGCTGACGTGCTGAGAAATGTTGACACCTACAAACACAGACGTAACCTGGGAAAGGTTGAGAAACCCTGCCTGGATGGTCGTACCATATGAAATACTATATGACATCAGCATGTCAAATAGGCAACGCCTTGACTTTTGCGTGACTCTTGCAGACAGTCGGAGCTATGCTGGGACACTGTAAAAAGTGGAATGTGAAATACCACCAAGTGGCTCACTGTTTTCTGTGGAGTCAACTGGCTGTGCCAGCAGTTTAATGACTCGGTGTCCAAATATAGGAGTAAGACCATCTTGGCAGATAACTGTAGGACTTTTTTTTTTTTTAATTTCTAAATAATTTTTAATGCAATCCACTTTTAGAATTTACATTCTGCATTCATATTGACTCACTGTGTAGGTGTGTTCACTTAATGTTAATAACTGGTTAGCAAAAAACTTCTGATATGCATGTTGTTCAGTTTGTTGCGTTAATCACACCTTTCAAAATTTTAATCTCCAAGATACAGAAATGCAAATAAGTAAGTAAGCAAAATGTATTTGTATCGCTCTTCTCACAGACAATAGTCACAAAGTGCTTCACGGTAGTAAAATAAATAAATTAGATAAGTATAAGAGCATGTAATGAAGTAAATGGTAAAAAGTACAACAAAACAAAGCACTAACTAAAATGCTTGCAGAATCAAATAAGACAATTTGGGTGCCTATGAAGACGACATAATTAAAGTGAAACTTCCATTACTATTTACTTAATTTGTAAATAGTTAATTATTTGGTTTAATTCATGCTAATTTGAAAACAGTTTGATTACAGGAATAATCTTGTGTCAAGACTGTTTTCATGATGAATTTAGCTTTAGGGAAAGTCCAATGTTAATGACATACTTTGACTTACTAGTGTCCCATGGTTTGTTTTTTTTAAGTATTAATATTCCATTCTGTGTTGATATTTTGATGTTATTTATTTTTTTTACGATTGTGTAAATGACAACTTAAAAACATAAATTTACATCAGTAATTGACAACAAAACAGTATCTTTCATCTTCAAATTCTTCTGCATCTCAGTTTTACATGAACGAAAAGGAGTAAGAAGAAGTGTAAACTTATTTAATCCTTTTCCTACCCCTTTTATATAGTTTGGTAGGTTCCATAATCCAAAATCACCTGAGTTTTGGTTCAGTCCTTTGCTGATAATAATGAGTAACTCTTTGGAAAGTTTTGTTCCTCAGCGAAACTGCGTCACACAGTCACACAATCCTAATGAATAGATGCCAGTAAAAGCTGATCTCTAGAGCCTCATTAGTCGTTTTACAGTTTTCTCTAAAGATAAACTTGTTTCTGAGGCTCACTTTGGACTTTGCTGACTTTATTCTTTTTTATCGGCACGAAACTAATGAACATTTGGGGAACACTGTATACATATGACTGTACAGTGCTTTATTTTAGGACCACTGTTGTTGGAAAACACACTGCACGCTTCTGTACAGTGATAGATAGAAATATTAGCAGATGAATGCTTAAAAAACTGTTTAAATATTTATGACTACTGAAATGCAGTAGCAGCTTTAAACTTAAATTTAAACTAAATGAATATACTGTATGTAGAGCTGGGCGATTTGGGCAACAGCAACTTCACAGTAGCTTCAAATTTCTGATTAAGAAATCTGATAACTACATATTTTATATAACATTACAATTAAAAAAAATGACAAGCTCTTCCCTTAGCATCTCAGCATAGTGTGCAAATAAAAAATTAAACATAGCTGTGGCACACATAGCTACTCAAAGGGTAAATAAATGTAAACAAAGAGGGGGCTGGCTCACATCGCGCTACGGTAACCCACAAGGACGGAACGTCTGAAATAACTGTGGTGGGAAATAAATAAACAAATAAATAAATAAAAATTATTAAAAAAATTATTTTGCAAAAGAAAAATTGTTTTTATCTATAAATTCGATAAATCGAATAATTGATTTTTTTGCCCAGCCCTAACTTTATGCTTGTTAGCTTTAAACCCCACTAGTGTTACTTTTCCACACACATCTGTCCTAACATCATGCCCACATATTGTTGCATTAATGTGTACTCACTTTCAGCTCTTTGTCGTCTTTGTTTGTCGTTGCTGTGTAAGCTTCGCTGCTTTCTTCCCTCTATCCAATACTTCGATAGTAACGCCCCTTTTTGTTCGGCGATAAAGGTTAGCGGTGCATAAAAACCCTTACATGGGCAGTTGGTCAAAACTCCTTTTTATGGCAGGTGAGGTTTCACTTGTGTATCCCTATGAAAGTGATCACTTTGCGGTTGGCAGTGGAAATAAATCATGACGGTCCAATCATTCTGATATTACGCATATCGAGTGAAGTCGTTTTCCAGTATTAGCAGTTAGACGTGTCAGCACTAAGGTTTCCTTTCTTTTAAACACAAATACGGATTTTTTATACACTGTCATTTTCTATGCTTATTAATGTAAATAAGAGGCGGATGCCACTGGGGCTTTGCAGTTTAAGAAATGGCTACGCAAAACAATCACCCTCCCTATAAAAGGTGAACCTTTGCTCCAAGAGCTTCTGCCTGACAGATTCACAAGGTTTTTAGTAAGACGATTCGCCTATGAGGCACTTTATTGGTCAGTAAACATTAACATGAGATCTTTTATTTGGTAAAATTGATATAAAAAAGTTGCCTGCTCCTATTAGCGTCCAAGTGTATTCGCAGAAATTCTCACAGCGTGCCTGTGGTATCTGTCGTGTCACACTGGACCCCCCCGTGGCATTATAAAAAGATGGACGCTCTCACAGCATGGTGGGAGCGTTTTATTGGACACAGGGAGCAGACTTTCTGGGTACACTATTGTCAGAGGTTAAACAAACCAGTTTGAAGAGACACCTACTAGACCGTGTTAAAGTGACGATGATAAACACAAACATTACCTTTGACCCGACAAAGAAAACGAGAAAGGTAAGCTTACATAATACAACCCCAAAAAAACAGGACTGAACAGACCACAGTGCTGTATGCTTTAAATCAGATTAAATTAATGCCATATTGTGAAGTATGTGTGCTTTAAGATGATTGCATTGAATTATAAATTGCATTATGGATTTTATTTGCCTTGACATCACGTGACAATTTTATGTATATTTTCATGAATATTATTTGCTTAAGATTTGCCGTTAAATCCGCTTTTTAAATTTTGCGTTATTAATTTTCTTTACAATTTGTCATTTTTTTTGTTGGTAACACTTTTGTCCTAAAAAAATGCAAGAATTGTCCCCATCATGTTCGTGTTATTTTTTGAGTATACTTTTTGTTCATGGACTCTTGTTTTTTTTTTTTTACTTTTTTTTTAAACCCCCATGACCAACCTTTAATTTTTATTTACTTTTACTCTACTTCCTATCGCTCTGATCGGGATAGTGGAGCCCAGACTTCACAGTAAGCATAGAGACGCTGCTTTTAGTTGTTATGCTGCAAATAAGTGGAACAAACTGCCAGCAGAGCTGAAGTCAGCATCTAATGTGAACATTTTTAAATCAAAGTTAAAGATACTCTTTTTCTCTACTGCGTATTATTGAGAGGGAGATTTTTGGTCATGTTGTTGTTGATTTTAAATGATTTCAAATCTCTGAAATATGTGGGTGAGTTGATTCACAGTTTTGTTAACAAATTAAATCTAGACCAAAATTGTTTTAAGATTACCTAATAAAAGCTAATATGCATCTGATCAGTCAATAATTTAAATTTTAGAGCCAGCAAGTGTGAAAAAGGTGAGACATGATATCAAATCAGCGACTGAGAATAACGCCTAAATTGAGGACAAAGGCTAGGATAACAAAGGATAACGTACGCTAATAAATGCATAACATAAAAAAATAGACTAAATCTGTTACAGATTTAGACAAATCAAATTACTCAAACCAGCAAAAAGATGTGACTGTTGATGTTGATGCACGTCAGTGTTTTGATCATAGATTATTTACTCCAGATTGTACATAGATGTTTACAAAATGCTGTAGAAAATACAATTACAATCAATCAAGCACAAATGAATGCTTGGTGGGACTGCACTGTAAGATTATTCTTTGCTAATGAATTGCTTAAATATTATCCAGTACAGGGAAACATTTGCCAAAAAAACAACAACACAAACATTATTTTGTTCATTTTATTTCAGATTTTGAAACAGTTCGAGAATTTGACAAATATCTCTGTAATACAGTTTTGTCACTTGACTCAAACACAATAAACAAAGTCAGTATTTTATGTCACAATGCATTTCATCACCTATCACAAATATTGCACTACATAATGTTGGCTCGGGCATCTGTATCGGATGCCTCCTGGTCGCCTCCCTCGGGAGGTGTTTCAGGCATGTCCTACTGGGAAGAGGCCTCGTGGAAGGCCCAGGACACGCTGGAGGGACTATGTCTCTGAGCTGGCCTGGTGTCGCCTCGGGGTCCCCCCAGAACAGCTGGAGGAGGTGTGCGTGGATCGGGAGGTCTGGGCATCTCTGCTGAGACTGCTGCCTCCGTGACCCGGCCCCGGATAAAAGCGGAAGAAGATGGATGGATGGATGGATGGATGGATAGTGTTTGTCATACGACACATTTTACCTCTCAAAACAAAACACGCAATGAAATTTCCTTCCCAAATCAATCTGTGAAGAAAAAAAAAAAAGTAATGGTTAGATCATAGCAAAAAAATGTTTAAAAATTGTCGTAACTTCATTTTTACCTTTAACGACAAGTTTACTGGAACACTCTGCTTTGCCCAAAGTATTGACAGCAACCACTTTGTATTCACCGCTGTCCACTGGGCGTACTCGCATTATGTACAGGGAGCACACGCCGTGGGCATTGGTGATGTAGTAGTTACTGTCCTGATTGATGAGGACATCGTTGAGGTACCAGGACACAGTGGGCGTCGGGCATCCTCGTACAGCACATGTCATGTAGAGCTGGTAACCTTTGGGTGGCGTGTGGACTTTCAAAGGGACCAGGATGGATGGAGGTCTCTCAAAGCCCACTTCAGAAGAGTGACCTCCATTACAAATTATTGGAACTTGATATGAAAAAGAGAAAGAGAAATAAACAAGTTTGTATCCACATTACAAATGTAAACTAATTTCAGTACAGGGACTACTCAGTCTGACCTAAAAATGTAGCATCAAAACACAAAAACTATTTAAAATGAAAAAAAAAAAAAATAGTGCAACAACAAATGGGTCGTGTACATCACACATTTTTGTCAACTATTGTTGATTTTAAGTTTTTCCTGATGATCGATGTTCCTCATAATCTTTACTTAAAATTCTTGTGTGGGGCTTGAGTTTTACATATTTAATGAAGAATCACAGTTGTAACCATTAAAAAAAATGCTTACATTTTCAATATCATGGAACTCGAAGGTTGCAGTAGCTCACCTAAATTTTCATGTTAGTGAAGGGGGGTTGGCGGTGGGGCGGGGGGTCATGTGCTGTATTACCAGCATACCAGTGCAGTGTTGAATTATTCCTAATTTTTGTTGAATGATTATAGTGTTTCCACTCCGTTACCTTTTTTGTGGTAATGGAGTGGAATGGACAACATGAAAGTTGGTCATAGCCATCACACACTGTTGTACTCAATGGTTCCTGTTGTAATACCTAATGTCCTTCATTGCCTTTTTAAAAATTGACCTCAAAAAGTTATTCTCGGGTTTCCATGGATACGTTTGATGATAACGGAGTGGAAAGGAAAAGGAATCGACAAACCAGCATTACAAAAAACTGGCGGAACTAGAAATATTTTCCTGAAAACACGATGTTTAAAAGGCCTGGACATATTGTGTCCCTGATGAAAATTTAGCCCATATCTACTGTATATTTCAAACGTAGCAAAAAATTGCTTTTCTGAATAGAAAAAAAAGAACAAAAATGTCAAGCATTACAATTTTACTGTGATGGCTGCTACTGTAAAATATATTACCAAAAATTTATACTGTACCTATAAATAATAGTGAACATTTATTCTTTGGTATACCATGAACAGAGCAAATACATCATAATTAATACCTTTTGTGTTTTAACAAATTATTTTTCATAAAACCAGTGAAAATAATAATACACATGACTTTATTTTAAAATGTAGCTAACCCACCTCTGTTGATGTTAGCTCCCCATGTGGGTGACTGCGATGGATCTGACAGACCCACATCGTTTTTGGCGTAAATTCGAAAATGGTACTCAACTCCTGACAGGATGTTGTTTGCTGTGTAAGTGGTAGCAAAGAGGCGGTCTGCCACAGTCTTCCAGACTCTAGTATTGGAGTCGTATTGAGAAACCACGTAGTACACCCGGTCATCCAGCTCATGGTCTGGAGAGGGAGCCCATGAAACGGTCACTTTACCGTGAACGGTTTGCTCGATCTCCACTGGTCCTGGAGACTTGGGTTCATCTGTGAAAATTACAACAAAATACAAAGTAGTTGATATACATTTTATTATAGAAAAACGTTGTGTCACGGCCAGCTTTGATGCTTTATGTAATCCAACGTCTTTGATGGTGATTCCTGGCCTTATGTTGCTAATACACATGATCAGACCGTTTACAGTTCTCACCTGTGACTCGAACTTCAATATCAAAGGATGCTTCACCCACAGAATTCTTTGCTTTAATTGTGTAAATAGCTGAATCCGAGCGCTTCGATGAGGGGATAATAAGTTGTGACATTCCTTCTGTATTGATAACATTAATCCAAGAAGATATTGGCTCATCATCTCTCAGCCATGTGATCTGAGGAGGAGGTTCCGCCTGAAGATAAAGATAAAAAGCATAGGACTCGGGTTGGGGGGTTTATACTTTGGAAGAGAGACTTTAATATATTCCATACCTCATAGCAAATTTTCACACGAGCAGAATTTCCTGCTCTGACAACAATAAAGTCTTCTGGGTCCTTGAAACAAGGTCTCACTGGAGGGGAAAACAACACAATCTATGAAACGGGAACAGACGTCCTTGAAATAAATGGAATAATGTCAAAAGATAATTCTTTTATACACTTGAATACTAGAAGAAGCCATGACCTACTGTTGGGATTCTTCGCACACACCATTGCAGATGGAGGGCTTGGATCTCCAACTCCGGACTCATTGATCGCAGCAACCCTGAACTCATACTCTGCTCCCTCTGTGACGTCTTTAACTGCAAATGCCAGCTCTAAAAATATACAAAACAGCTCAAAATGACTAAGAAACCCCGCAAAATGATTTACATGTTATTTATTTTTAAACATTGCAAACCTTTGATTGGTTCATTGACGGCGTTCAGGGCAAACCACTGGTTTGTGTCCTTCTTTCGCTTCTCCAGTTGATAACCAGTGATTGGTACTCCTCTATCATCCTCTGGAGGGGTCCAGGTTAAATTTATACAAGTTTTGGAGGCACTTACAACTTTGGGGGCACCGGGTGGTCCAGCAAGTACTAACAGAATAACACAGTTATTAATGAGCTGGGAAATATACATTGACATGATTGATAAACAAGATAAAGCAATTGTTACAGCAGACGTGATCCTTCCCACAGCAAATAGTTGTAACAGCGTTAATTGGTACACGCTCAGGAATGCTAAAGAGTTCTTTTCTTTTGTCTCGACTCACTCATTATTCCAGCCATAATGCTATCAGTGGTTTCCAAAGCGTCGCTGATGCCCTCTGGGTTTTCTGCATAGATGCGATAGTTGTACTTCTTTCCATGAGTCACGTTCCTGTCTCTGAACGAGGTTTTATCTGCCGTTACGCCTCCATTCTTTGTCCACAGACTCTGTCTGGTCTGTTGCCGTTCGATGATATAATTAGTTACAGCAGAGCCGCCATCATCTTTGGGAGGTTTCCATTTGATCTCAATTACAGATGAGGTGTTTTCCACCGTCACCATTGGTCCCTCGGGGGGACCTGGTCGATCTAAAGAGAAACACAACATTGGGATTTGTATTATGTGTGGAGTGTAATTTTAAAGTGGAAGTTAATCTGACTTTAAACCCTGACTAAATATTTAATCTCACTCATGTTCAGCTTTTGGTTATTGCCTCATTAAATGTTTTTGCGTACCAAGCACAATGAGCTGCGACGTGGCCTCGACCTCCCCGAATGGATTCCTGAGTTGAATTTTGATTTCTCCTGTGTCTGTTCGCAGGCAGTCTCTGAGTAGCAGTCGGCTGTGATTGGGCTCCCTGACAATCTTGACTCCTCCACCGTCTTTGATCTCTGCGGCATCCTTAAACCAGTTGATCGCCAAATTCTCCTGAGGAGCGAACGGCATCTTGAAAGCTGCATTTTGGCCGACTCTCACGATCACAGGTTTGGAGAACTTGTGTAAATCATCTGGGTCAAATTCAGGCACATCTAGAAAACAGAATACAAAGCAATTAATGAAAATGTTGGCATAGTGAAGGAGAAGCCCTAGACACGAAGCTGCTGGCAAGCATACAGTACCTCCAACTGTGATTTTTGCTTGTGTGCTCTGATCTCCTGAAGTGAATTTATACACTCCAGAGTCGTCACTGCTGCAGCTTTGAATTGATAGTGTGTGTGAAGTGCCCTCCTTGATTATGCTGAGTCCAGTACCTGAGTTCAACTAACAAAGAATTGAAGAGTTTGCACAAAATGACAAGCAGTAACTCAGAAATCACCAGATAGATCATCCATATTAATGTAAACTCCTAAATAATCTCCTAAACTATTTTCCTGAATACCTGCTCTTCACCCTTGGACCAATGACCGTCAGACTCGATGTTCATCTTCACACACAGTTCAGCCGGATTTCCACGAAGAGCAAAAATATCCACAAGTCCACAAGTAATAATTGGCTCTGTGAATATATAAAAGTTGCAGCTTTAGATTCTAAAAACAGGCAAACTAACTTGTGTTAGCGAGGTTTGTTGGCATGAAAAAAGGAAAGGAAATCAAGAAAAATCAAGCACTTTTTTTAAAATCCAAGATTTTATTTAAACCGAATTGAAAAACATGGTTATGAAACTCAACAAACTCATTCACAATCAGCAGAGAGATTTTAGACATTAATATGAAAACTCCAAAGATTCTAACAGATTGTAATTATTGAGTTTCAAAAGAGTTTCCCATGCTGGTTACGGAAGCTGGTTATTTTGTAACAGTTGCTTCCAGAAATAATATCTGCATATTATTCCTTTGGTTTTGGATTCAACTGTGGTTAATTATGAAAGTAAAAATTGTAAAATGGAAACCAATGGTGGTGTTAAACCTAGAGAACAGGTGTTTTAGTCATATGAGATTGTTAAACTGAGCTATTTTAGTTCTTAGCATCTGGATTACCATCTTGCGATTCAGGTAGTGGTTCTTCAACCGTTTCAATGACTTCCTCAGGTAAGGGCTCTAACAACAATAACAACAGGTGGTGTTTGCTTGAGGAAGGTGCTTACTCAGTGTTACTGCCATTTTCTCTTATTTCGTTTTTTTGATTTTCTTACCATCTGTCGGGTCTTCAGGGACTGGTGTTGGTATGTCTGAAAATTTAAGAACTTTCAATGGCTGATTTAAAAATGCAATATCTCTGTTTCCAGAGGTTTCATCTAATGATTCAAGTAACACGTTATTATGGCAGTTGCCTGACTTGTTAAATTCCTCATTTCTTTAAGTCTTTTCTTCAAAATGTTGTACTAGCTATGTTTTCAATCAACAACTTTTTTCAAAACAACATTCATCTTGATTGTCTTTACAAAAACCTAATTGGCCATGGGCAAGGTTATTTTTACTTTTATACTGCTTAAAAGTACAAGTTTTTAATGAAGTTAATGAAGTCCTATTGAAAACAATAGGAACCTATTCTATTTTTGAAGGCTTTTGATTGCAAAGTATGATGAAATGCAGCACAAATCTGACCTTTTATTACTACCAGATCATTTAGAATGGACCACTGCATTTAAGCTGGTGAAGGAACATATTGAACAAAGCAGGCGAGATAAAACCAGGAGCTCTTTTCATTTTTACTTTACATACAAAAGTTTACTCACTTATAACCTCCACAGCCGGTGGATCCGGGGTCACTGGTTTTTTTTCTTCCACTACTTCTGTATATATCAGGAAAAAACTTCATGTTTGGAATGGATTCATTCAAAAAGACTGCATTTAAAATGTTATTGTGACGTCTTTGCTGATTGAAGTTGCATTGTTGTGGAAACCATGTGACGGTGCTGCTTACTTGGTTCTGGGGCTTTAGCTGGCTGAGGTTTCGGTACCACCGGAGCCTTTTTGGGAGGAGGTGCAGGGGTCTCAGGTGGAGGCGGAGATGGTGGTGGCGGCGTCTCTTTGGCAGCTTTAATCTGTTCTTTTCTTTCCTCTTTGACCTTTTCTAATTTTGCTTGTTGCTCCTGAGCGATTTTCGTCAAGTCCATTTCAGCTCCACCTGCCCTGGTTGTTTTCCTTGCTGACTTTTTCCCCTTGGGTACATCTTTGTCAGCTAAATTTACCAGGGGATGGGGTTGAGGGTTACAAATGCTGATATTATCAACGTGTGAATGTTGGCAATCTTTTTCTATAGGATGATTTCTCACCTTCAACAACAAGCCATGCATTACAAGACTTTATCCCTGCGCAAGCAGAATAAATTCCTTTGTCCACCACCATGCAGTCTTTGACCACCAGCCTGTGGATCAGCTTGTCCTCCGAAACCTCAATATCATATTTATCGCCTTGCTCAAGTGGCATATTCTTGCCAAACCACAAAATCTTTGACATGGGGTTTGTCAGGACACACTCAAACACGGCATCTTCTCTCTCTTTAGCCTTCACTTCCTGCATTTTCACCAAGAAATCCACCGTAGGTACTGTAGAAGAAAAAACATAGTTTGACTGGTCAACTTTACTCAAAGGTGGATAATCTGCATTATTTTGGAGAGCACTTACTTTTAAAGTCAGTTGAAAACATATTGACATCTTCCACATCAACTTGATACAGCCCTGCATCCTCCGGCATAAGGTCCCTCATACTAAATACATATTTTCTTCCAATTTGTCTGAGGCTGTGCTTCATCTTGTCCCCCAACTCTTTTGTATAAGGAATCATAATCCCATCCTGTTAAAGAAGCACATTTTCCTCTGACATGGGTCTGTTGGCCAATGCTGCATTGTAACTAAAGACATAGCATTAACTTGAAAACATTAAACACATCACAACTATCCTTCATCAAAACATTTAGAAATTTAGGTACTTGGCTCCACACATCAAGGATATGTTGTACGTTGTCCCTTAAATGAAATAAAGATTGAATTTTGTTGAATTTTGACTGCTAATGAGCTAAGTTTCTGCTTGTCCATCCAATTCAAACAAAATATCTCAATATGCATTTGCCAGAATATCTCGAATAAAGCTGCAGTATGTAGAATTGTGAGACTCGTATGGAAACAACCACTCACCCCTGTTTCGAAACCTTCCGTCCCTTACCGGTATCTTCGTGAGTGCTCCAACTGTGGAGCATTTTGCAACTTTTTTTTCTCAAGAGAGACTAGTTACAAATGTAGGGACTTTATCTTGTGTAATTGGAGAGTTTTCTGATGTTTTAGAGACATGAAAGCACGTATCCCTCTGTTTGTAGAAAGATATCTGATTGGCTGAAATCCAGCATCATGCTCCTGGATTTCTAAAGCCTAAATATAAACCCAAGGGAAGGGTCCAGAGATCAGAACACTTTGAATTACAATATGCTCAAATGCAAAAAAAAAAAAAAAACTTACATACTGCAGCTTTAAGTTTAAACTTGTAACATTTTGTACCTTGGGTAGTCAGACTGTAAGCGTATGTTTTGTTTAGTTTTATTACTAACCTTGTACAGGAATATGGAACTGCTCGGTTCAAGGAGGTCCATGTCCAATTCAAAGGATGCTGTTCCATCTGCATGTACTTGAATTGGCCTCAGATTTGACAGATTTTTGACAAACTGGAACAAATTGAGAACAAAAATATGGAAGTTTATGAGGGATTCTTTAAGGGACCTTATCAAAATATACATTGCCATTGTTACATTTTAAGTAAAAATTGGAGAGACACAACATATTTACAAACCTCTGCTTGTTCTTCTTCTTGTTCTTTCTTCATTTCATTGAGTTTCTTCAGCATCCAACGGAAGTCGGTTATTCCGTATTCTGCGCAGATGCTCTCATAGTCCTTTTTGTCAGCACTGAGTAAAAGCTCCCAAAATTTATCATCTATCTCTCCTTCTTTTTTCTCGGGTTGCTCGGATTTAGGACGGACCTTACTGGAAAGTAAATTGCAGTGCTGTCAGCTAAAATTGCATTTAAAAATAAAACAAAATAAAATAAAGATACTTGAAATAAATCAGGCAATAAAGGAGGTACCTTCTCCTTTTTAAAACAGTCTTGAAATTCCCATCCACAGTTTCAGCTGCTTGTTGAGATTTGTTCTTTTTATAACCGACTGGGAGCAGAGAAGGAGTATTTTAACAAAATCAATATGAAACTGTTCATAAAATGTCCTGATTTTTGGTCAAACATACTCAAAGACGTAATCCAAGTATATTTAGACAAAGTGGAAATTTATTCTAATGCTTTTATCATTTATCCAATGTTAACATGAGAAGAAGTAAAAAAAAAAAAACAATTACAAATGAAGAGTTCTTACCTTCAATTATATTGAGTAAAACTGTGACCGTAGCTTGTCCGTACTCATTTGTGGCAAAACATTTGTAGGTATCTGCTTGATCCGGCATAACATTTGGCATCTGGTGCACATAAGGCATGACAAATTTAGCATGACAGTCATTGACCAACACCTGCTATTTCGCTTTCACAATAAAGTGTGACTTCGTCTGGTGTTATACATGTACACGCCTGTCCTGTTGTACTTCTACTCACAGGTGTTAAGACCTTAAAGATAGATGTGATGTCTGAGAGTCCCTGTGAAATGTTGCAGTCTTTCACGTCTTTGTACGGCAGTGGTGTCAAACTCATTTTAGTTCAGGGGCCAGATACGGAGAACTTTGATCTCAAGTGGGACACAGATATTAGTGGGGTAAAAAGGCAATTTCAACGTTACAGTGCCCTAGTTTTCACTTTAACGTATGAATTATATTTAAAGTAAGTGAGGCACAGGCAAAATCCAAGCAATGCAAGATGTTCAATTCCATTTTCTTGATTTTAGGACCAATTTTTACTCAATTTTGGGAGATTTTGTGGAATAATATATGGGAAATTACAGGGTTTTGGAAAAATGTAGAGTTTTTTTTTCAGAATTTGAAATTAAAATGACTACATTTTTGTGAGCACTGCAATTATTGTTAAGATTCAATGACTTTGTGTATTTTCAAAAGCTGCGCTATCTGCAGTTATTTTGAAATTTACAGAAGTGATTCATGTTTTCTCTCATGCGGGCCAACTTGGTTCTAAAGGGCCGGATTTTGTTCCCAGCCCTTAAGTTTGACACATGTATAGTGACTGATCACCGATGTACCCTAGTTTTCCTTTTTACAAAACAAACACTCTCAAATGAATGAGTGAACTCACTTTTTAACACGTGTAATATCAATAATAAAAATTTTTATTTTTAACATCTCCATCTGGGTTTTTTTTTTTTGCTTATTCTGTCGATAAAATGGTCAGTAAATGTTTTTTCCAAAACCCTTTAAACTGCCAATTATTGGCTTTTTTTTTTTTTTTTTTTTTTTTTTTTACCATTTATTTCATGTTCTACCAATGCAATATCAGAGTTAAAGAAAGAAGAAAAAAAACAAACAAAATATTTTTTTTGAGATTTAGTAGGAAGAAAACAATGAAATCTCACATGAATAACATATTTTTTCAACAAATATATAACATTTTGAAAAGTATGAAACGATTTACAATAAAAACTAATTTTTCCATGTTTATAAATGTGCAAAAATAACTATGACACTCGCAAGCCGAAGTGATTTCTTCGCAGGCTTTCTACAAAGGAGGGAACATGATTACCGAGTCAGTAAAACGCAATATGTTCGCTTTCAAAAACGATTTTTAACAGAGTTAGGATCATTTTAATGTGCTCATACCTGGATGTGTTATAGGGTTAATGTCCACAATTGTTTTTTTTGTTTTTTTTTCAGACTTTCTGAAGATCAACCTGTTGTTGTATGTTGTTACTGAGATTTGAAGGCTTCTATTACTTACCTCAAAAGTGTGCTCGTTGGAGTTGGGGTCATATTTGGTCTGGTATCGTGATGTATCGGACACGTCTCCATTGTTTCTGCTCCATTTGACGGTTGGCTTTGGATCTCCAGTAACAATGGCCTTAAAAAAGGCAAACTTTCCTATCAATTCAACAAGACAAAAGAGATAAAAATGGTTTTGCAAATATTAGTAATAAACTTGCAAGATGAACATGTAATCAACTGGCATTTAAGCTAAAGTCATTTGCTAAAAAAGTTGATCATATTCAGTCTGTACTCAAGACGTTTCTTTCATGTTTTACACAAGTAGCTGTTTAATAACTATTTTATTCTAATTTATAGGTTATCCCAATATTTTTCAAAATTAAATAATAAGTAATATTTTAATTTTTATGAAAACCTTTATTATTACTTTTTTTTAATTGACTTGGGGTCGTGACCCCATGTGGGGTCACCTGACATGTCTAGTAGTTGATTAAAAAAAAAAAAACCTGAAAAAAACAAAATACTGATATAAAAATATATTTTTTTCAAATTAAAACAACATACGACATAAATGAAACGAGTATTCTATACTTCCATGTTCTCAAATATGAATAAAGTTCAAATATAAAAACAGCATATTGTCACTTTGTTATACTGTGTTACAAATACTGACTAGTGCACAAACGTGATCAAAAACTAATTCTAGGGGAGAAAAAATGTCTTTAGGGTTGCCAGAAATCAAAATGTGGAAAATGATCCCAAAAAGGTTGGAGAACCACTTAATTAGACTTTTATGCTAAAAATCAAGAACATCATAAAAAAAATATGCTATATATAAAAAATATGCTATAATTAAAAGAATTGGTATTATAAGTGAAGTCATACCCTCTTGTATGGTTAAAGCAATTGGTTTGCGAGTGAAGTCTGGATGGCTTTTTCCTTCAGGCAATGTCTCCATAAACTGTGTAATCATCACTCCGGGGACCTTGGATTTTTTCTTGATCCCTACTGTCAGTGTCGGAAAATGAAATGTCATTGAGAACACATTTGACACTTTAATGTAAGAAAAAGGAGAAGGAATGAAAGATGGAAAAAAAGAAAAAAAAAAAAGAAAAGCAGGGCAGGGATTCAATCCAACGTTACAAATGTGCCGTGGTCTAAAAAGCAGTGAGTCATCACCTAACATGAACCATGCTGGAAAAACTCATTCTAATACGCTGTGCATTAGAATGGAAATGTTACTGCGTGTATCCTAATTCTGAGTCATTCGCTATGCCTGTGTGGCTCTGCTGTCAGCTGAGCTCCACATTTGCATTTCATTGACATTCCCTTCCCACCCCTTGTATAAAGACTCCATGTCTGGAACTCAGAAAAAAAAGATATGTAGTGACGCACCTACATATCCACGCACAACAGCTCTGTGCGCCGAGACAGTGTTTTCATCAGGGTTGGGGTCAATTACATTTTTCAGTTTCAATTTTGTTCTCAATTACCCATGTTCAATTACAATTCAATTATGATTAAAGTGACCTGCATTTTTTTTTCCAATTACTATTATTTTTATCCTCAAAGTCAATTACAGTTTTGTTCTGAATTACCAATGTTCAATTATGATTAAAGTGACCTGCATTTTTTTTTCCAGTTACAATTAAATTCCAATTATTTTTATCCTCAGAAAGTCAATTACATTTACGTTCTCAATTACAAAATTTCAGTTACAGTTAATCACAATTACTGAGCCTGAAATAGATAACGTAATAAAAGTAAACCTTCCTCTTCTGTTAGCTTTCTGTTAGCATATTTTAATAAGGAGTCCTAAATCAGCTGTAATTTACACTAAAAACATCTATCATCTAATTTATTTCCTATCTATTGGTTATGTTGTTAGGCCTCCTAATCAATGAAAATATAGGTTTTTTAAATGGTAAAATGTAGGGGTGTCCCGATCTGATATCGATATCGGATATCGGTCCGATATCAGCCTGAAAATGAATATCGGATATCAGATATTTCTTTTTTTTTTGCACTTCATTTTTTTCATTTATTTTATTAAAATGTAGAATACTGTATTGTGTTGAAGGTCAAAATACATGCAACCAATTGGTTTTTCTCATACTTACTGTTACTGACTATTGCTCTCTGTTTGAGTAACATCACATGATGCCTTTACTAACATTCTACACTACAAAATAAGAATTTTTTTTTTTTTTTTAATAAAAAAAAAAAAAAAAAAAAGGGAAAGAAAAAGTGTGTATGATTTATGCTGATATTGTATCGGCTCAATATCGGTATCGGCTGATACGCAAGGCTGCAATATTGGTGTCATCGTTTTAGAAATAAGAAAATTGTATCGGGACATCCCTAGTAAAATGTGCAAAAGCTTGATATGACACATATTTTAATAATTGTAGAACTGTAGATAGAACTGTAACATGGTGAGCTCAATTACAATTTAATTACAACAGCAACGTATGTTTTTAAATTACAGTTATAGTTAGACCATAATTGTAATTTATTATCAATTGCACAATTACAATCATAATTGATCCCAACCCTGGTTTTAATATTAAACCCAAGGCATATCACGTCACCATGCCTTCATGAACCACAGCCTTTTCTCTACCTTCTTACCATTGCACATGTCTTCATCTGGACCTGATAAGGCAACGTTAGAGCAGATACAAGCACATGTCAGCATGGTATTGAATTTTATTCTTCTTACTGAAACAATCATGAAAATGTGTCAGTTGGACTTTGATATTATTTGATGTAATAATCTATGTTGGTTTGCTTTTTCATGAAAGGAACAAAAACACAAAAACTGCATTTCTTTTAGTTATAAAAAGGTTTGAATGCATATAAAGATACCAAATATGCAGTAACTTAGTATATATGTGCTCCGTTTTATTCTGTTATTCAAAGTGTCAAAATATCATGTGGTGGGACTGCCTGGCCATGACTTCTGGTTTAAAAAATCTTCAAAAATTACTTTAATTCTATTCAAATTCCTTTTCTGCCCTATTTTAGTTACATTATATTATAGACCTCTATAAGATTTCAAAGTATTTCTATGTACATTTCCATCATAATATTCATGCAAACCTTTCCCAACGATGCCCATTTTATGAAATATTATGCGGTGAAATACGTCATTGATCCATTTATCTATAGTAATATACAAATTTTAGACACATAAAAATACATCTTAAAATATATGATACACAGACTCCTTAAAATCAACATTTCCAAAAAGTAAACATGTTTACAAATGCTGAAAAAAAAAGTTAAATATATTTAAAAAATGCCATAAAATCTAAACCAATTACAATAGTACATGATAATATTAGTAGTTGGAAAAAACTGTTAATTTACTATAAGCTTGAATATGTATGTATGACAGATAAGGTCTGTTTTCCTCAGCACACACAAAGCCTTACCTTGCCCCGTGCCGGTTTCCTCCTTCACTTTTGATCTTCGAAACATCTCGGTTTTGTTGATTTTTGAAGCCGCTTGAAAAGATGTTGCCAACTGCAGGAGAAAGAGAGCAAACTTTTGCATGAAGATTTTACACTCCTAAGTTACCCCCCAAAAACCCCAAAATATATTCTCATCATCAGTGTAACTTTCTGATTTCAGATTTTGTTTTATTTTTCAAACAACATTTATTTGCTGTATATATGGTTAATTTTGTTACCATGATTACAGCATTTCAGCGTCCTTCGCGCAGTGCTATGTATGTATTTTCTACAGTCTATGTATGTACCGGCGAACGCCCCGCCCCCACACTCTTTCTCGTGTTTATAAAGCAGTATGAGCTACGGAGTGGGTGGGAAGAGGGCGGGCCGTCCTTTGGCCCCTTACTGTGCGGGGAGGAAGTCATTGTCCTGTCTATAGACACGCCCACTCATGAATATGCATAAGTAGGCCACAAATCAGCCTGTTTGTGTAGAGTTGCTCAGAAAGTGACTTTTCAGAGGCTAAAACTCTGGAAAACAGGCGAGTTTGGGAAAATAAACCTTGAATACTATGTTTTTGGGGTTTTTAGAACAAATGGCATGACATGAGACCTTTAAAGCCAATATTTTGAGTGTAAAATATGCCAATAAAATATATTTTGTACATAATGTTTTTTATGAAGGTGTACAAATTTACAGATTAGTTGTTTCTTAAGTCATATATAAAAAAAATCACAATAATCGCCTATATACTTTAATATCGGGATGTATTGTATCATATCGTGACATATGTACGATATGTACATATGTATCGGAATTGTATCGAATACGAATCGTATTGCGAGATGCCGGGCAATACACACCCCTATCATATATGCATTATTACCATACACATAAGTTGTTGGTGGTATTCGTGTTATGGTGAAACTATATGATTTTCTATTTCTACTTTTGGATGTGTAAAATTTCCCATTATTTTCTGATGTAATATACAACCTGACTTAATATAACATCACTATTCTGTGGAGTGTTTCTCTCCAGTTTTAACAGCAGCATCAGCATCTTACTGGCACGTCGTTTAAATAATTACATGCTCGTCAAATTACTTTTTTATGCTATGTCAGCTTCATTTGCCGCAGCTGTCTCTATTAAAGGTTGGCAATCTTTAATTACCAACGTGGCTCCTAAATTTAGAAATGACACATGTCACTCTGCTGAAGTATTAATTGTAATGGATTAGCTGCTTCTGAGGCTTAATGCGATTTACAGGGGTGCCAAGTAGTATTTGACCAGTTTTTATTTTGAGTGTTTTTAATGATTAGACCTGTTTTTAGAAGCTATAGTCTGGTAGTTGGTGAACATTCTTATAAAATGAGTTATGTGGATGCCATGTTGACCCAGGAAAGGGGTCCCAGAAAGAACGATCCATGTTTTAGTCCCTGCATGTCCCGAGTGTTCATGAAACCTTACCATCCCAGAGCAACAAGATGCCATAGCAGTGATTACTGTTAAAGCAGTCATACTGACACAGCAGATGGTTCCTTACACCTTTATGGTGTCCTAAAGCCTTTCTCTAATCGTTTATCCAGAACAGTCACTGCTTATTTCTTGGCTGATGACATCATACCGTCACTGTCAGTCCATTACAGAAATTTTAAAGAAAACATAAGCATTTGATCAGTAAACTTGTGTACTGGTAATTTTGTTGACTAAATTATTCGTCATAGTTTTCGCCGACTAATTACAATAAAATAAAACGTGATCAAAAACTATATAGAAATATGTTAATATTTATGTTAACTAATAAAATGAAAGTATAGTTTTAGAACGGATCATGTGGTCTTACTCATTGATTACATCAAATCTGTTTGTGTGTATTTTACAAACATTAATACCGTCCCATATCAGGTTGATCAATGCTAATTGAATCTTTAAAAACTGTACAAACTCTTACGCTTGATATTTGATATAATAATATGTATTAAATTGTTTTAATATTGTACAGCTCTCTTTGTTTTACATTTTTAAACATGCTTTTACTTATATGCACCCATTTGTTGCACTTTGAGATTTGCTTTAAATGGAAAGTGCATTAAAAAATAAAATGTATTATTATTATTATTATTATTATTATTATTATTATTATTATTATTATTATTATTATTATTATTATCATCATAACTGAAATATTCCTGATGACAAAATTTAGACAAAAGACAATTTGCATTTCAGTCTAAAGACTATGACTAAAACCAAATCAAAATTGGCAGTTTTTGAAGTTTGTTTTGTTTTTACAGGTAAATTCCACTTATCCAATAATGTTCAACCCTATAAATTTCCCTTTCTGGGTACCACGTGGATCCATATTTGGTCATAATTTTGTCTGCTTTACATTGCGATATACAGTATACATATATACATTAGCCTTGGGCGGTAATACGGGGCGGTGTCATGAAATTGCAACGGTATCAGTTTCTATACCGTTTGAAAGAAAAAACAAATGCAATGCACTTATATAGGAGATAAAGATGAATAATCAAATATAATGTATTTAATGCTTGGACATGTCCAGCAACAGCTGTTGAAGTGAGTGCTGGCTGCAAAGAAGAAAAAGCGTTTCAGCTGTCAGAGCAGTGTGCTGTCCTCAGAGCAGAGAGAGAACGAATTAAGACAGGCTTGAAGCACAAGCATCCACAATTGAATCAATCGTGTTTCTGCACAAGAACATGGATTATCCTTATATGTGATATGTGGATTATGTTAATAGATCCACTGCTGTCTCTGGCGCCGCGGGCACACTGCGCACCTGTGTGTTTGACCTGCTGATCAGATGTTGACATTAACAGTTGTCTATTAATATAAGCAGGTGTACCACTAAAACAAACATAAATATGTCATTTGTATGAGGAAAAAATGCAATCATTAATCGTCGGTTTCAGGTCGGGCACGTATATAAATACCAAATGTCTGTCGGGTTTCACTTTTTCTTTGTCGGATTCTGGTCAAAGCTTGAATAAGGTTCATATCATAAGTGGTTTGTGTTTAAAAGCAAATCGGCACCACAAAAAGCCAAAACTAAATATTTATCTGCTCATTCGTTCTCCGGGTCCGCTGCACATCAATGCACACGCGGGTCAGATTGGAGCCACAAACCGTTCACACTGGAGTCTGATCCAGGTCACATTTCAAATGGTAATGTGAACGGACAAACAAAAAAATCAGATCAGTTACGGATCGGTGAAGACACAAGTCAAAAATATGGTGTTAACGGTAGTATACCGTGGTAAAATAGGGAAGAGGTTTGACGGTATCAAAATTTGGATACCGCCCAAGCCTAATATATATATATGTGTATATATATATATATATATATATATATATGTGTATATATATATGTGTATATATATATATATATATATACATATATATATATATATATATGTATATATATATAATGTCAGAAAAAAATGTAGAAAAGCCATCATTCATTTCATACCTTCTCATCCTTTTTAGAGGTCTTATAGAAGCTATCATAATCATAGCTTATTCAAAACCTAAATGTTTTATATACTGTAGTCAGAGATTTAATTAAGTCTATTATCAATGAAAATGTAGTTCCTCAGGTGAAACCAAACTAGTACAATTTATACAATAATTGTTTACTGGCTACAAAAAAATGAATGTATAGTCACATCAGTCTGTTCAGCGTGTTTAACTTCCACAGTACTCACAAATAACTATAACTCCCTATAAAACTCCTGTTTCTTTAAGGCAACTGTTGAATATTATAATCCTATAGCAGTGATTTAGTGCAGTGTATTGCTCTTTGCCTTGACTGATAACATCCACATGCAACCTGTATTTTAGGTATGTTTGACAGCTCCTGTGCAATATTTACACAATCCCCTGCCCCCCCCCCCACCCCTGATGTTCTACCCTATGATATTCTCAGGTTTCAATATTACACGCCTGTTAGAAGAAAACCAGATTGTCGTTTGATGACTCAAATGTCACATAAACTTTAGAATGTCGCATCTTGAACGTCATAATGTGCTTTTAAATGCCTGCTCACGTTGCAGCAGCTATATGCAGACCGAGCTTTTATTGTGCTTTGAACTATAAAAGAATCAATACAGCTGGTTAATGTACTTTTAACAAACCAGTGTTTTTTAATTAATGATATTTTTAGAATTCTTGACACGCATTTTTAGAAGTCTGCCCCCTTTGTCTGGCGCCTGGCACGGCTCTAAGGCCAAGTGACTTGTATTACATGGGTTTCACGTAGGCTGTGCTGCATGTCAAATGTAGCTGTTCATGCCACCAGCTGTTTCTTCAATGGCCAGTGCTAAAATATAGCACGGGACCGTGCAGTCAGAAGCCAACTACATCATAAAAATGATTCAACGCGAAACGCCTCCTCGGGCACATTGGGGAAAGCACGTGGATATCCACAGAGGTGACGTAGATGTTCGCGACTGTAATAACCGAGTGTCAGGTTCGCTAAATTTGAGTCAGAGATGAAGTTACAGTGAGATGATACTATTTATATTTCCTCAAGGTGCCTTAAAGTTGGCGGAATTGGTGAATCACTAAGATTTATACAGATTTGATTAGTTTTGACACGTTTTCTGTTTGCAAACTATGTATAACTAAGTATTTTGCTTTGTAGTCTTGTATATCTTTGTTAGTGATTATTAGTTAGTCTCTTTTTTTCCCCTATACTGTTTAGTACTTATTGTGTATTTCTAGAAGTCCAAACAGCAATGTGATGAAACTTGTATGATTAAGCAGTGGGGTTGGGATTTAATAAGTATTTTTTCTTCCCAGTAGTTTCTAGAGTAGACATATTATAACAATTATATTCGTACATGGATCTTATCTATTATTTTGAACATCTATGATTGTGTTTCTCTGTTGAAGTTTCTTTGTACACAGAGTGTTTTTTGTTCCTTTTTTTTTTCTTGTCCCTGCGTGAAAAAAAACCCAAATAAATATAAAAATGCACAGGTAAATAATGACTATACAGTGAGTGAGAATTATTGATAAAAGCTTTAATAATATGATTAATTAAATAAAACTGCTGTAAAATTATTAAAATGTGCATTATACATATATATATATATATCATTCACCAATATTTTTCACCAAACAGTGCAAAAAATGATATGTTTTGATCAGTTTTCTAAATTTGATTGATTGTGAATGTATATTTATTAAACATTATAATGTGAATAAAAGTGCTCTGCATGTGTCGTACATCAGAGCACTTTGTGTTAATAGGCAAACACTTTTGACAGTTTGCCACTCTAACATGGCGTTATCTTTGGATGGCATGCTCAACAGTAAATCCTAACCACAATCAAGTGTTAAACATGTCTTAATACATAACACCTACGTGTAAACTGGTGCTGTGAGTGAGGATGATGATGATGATGGTTATGGTGGTGATGATGGGCCTACCTCTGTACTCTAGGGATCCTCTTCTCACTGGTGCTCGTTCCCAATCTGAGCTTTTTCAGTGTTGCCACCCTGGTCCTGTATATGCTGTCAAATCCTCAGAGGAATGCCAGTCAGACTCTGTGAGAAGCTCCCACGGTTGCCAAACCTTTTCCCTGCCGTGCAGGAAGGAGGATTACATTTAGGTTTTTAACATAAATCACAAGCCATAAAAAAGGGAGGGAGGGAGGGAGGGAGGGAGGGGGAGTCGAAGGCTTACAATAAACTGAGTTGATCTTAAAAAATGCTTTCACTGTCACAGGTTTGAAATATGTATGTTGTGTAAAGTTTTTGCATCATTACATTTACTTGATGATGTTTTTTGACTCTTTTGATTTAAGGTACTGCAATAGTTAGATTTACTCAGAGGGATAAATACATTATTAATTTAATGCAACCCCTTCCAAAATAATATTAGAAACATGAAAATATATTATATCAGAATCTGAATCAAAAAAATTCTTTATTAAACCCTGAGGGGTAATTAGAAAGGCAAAGAGTGGCATATTAAAAAACAATACTATTAATAATAATTATACACACACAGAAAAAAGGAGCAATACTGCACAAAGTAAATGTACCAATGAAAGATAAGGTGTAAAATTATTAAAATTAATAATAATGAATACAATTAAATACAATAATAATATCACCTATCAAAGAAATAAGCATATTTATTTGTAGTTTAAAAAAACAACAGTTTTTCTTGATAATTAGAATAATAAGTGGTTAAGAACAATCATCAGAAGTTTAAAGAAGTTTTTTCTCTGAAAACGTGCACTTTTTTCAAAAATTTTACAGCAGTTAGGTTCATTATTCATTTGGTTTCTATACAAAAAACTTGGATAGTGCACAAAAATAAATAATTCACTATGCATTGAACTGTGTATCATTATGTGTGAGAGACAAATAAAAACCCAAACAACAACCTAATGCTAACATCCAACTATGAAACACTTTGACTACACGATATTTAAGGTACATAACATCACTGACACTAAATCTATTCTTGGGATTGGGAACTAAATAATATCAGTTTGTAAAAGCATTCAACACTAAAGATCAGAATAAGTCAATATTAGTACACAGATAAACAATAAATCAATGTTATGAGCAATGAAAGAAGTTTCACTATAAAGTGCAGTTTTTCAGAGAAACAACAGCTAAAAACAGGATTCTACTGGTAATTATTTAATGGTGAAAAGCTCCAGCAGAACCAGCAAACATGTGTATAAAGTATATAAAGGAAGACTTTGGTCATGGTGTTTAAAACAAAGAATGATTTTCAGTCAAGCTCTAACAGAAACAGAAAAATAATAACCACAATGTCAGACCTATAAGACACAGAGATGATTGTATAACCAGCAGCATATATTATATGGAGGTGAAATGCGTGGACATAAGCGTACATAAAGCTACGTAACCCTCCCTGTAAATGAAACAGGAGAAAGTATTGATGAAGGCTACCTCACTGGAAGTAGCTATTAAAAAGCTATTTAAAGTTAAGCGTCAGGAGCGTGTGATGATGTCCTGTAAAAGGCAAACAACAAAAAAACCTTCTGATGACCTTATTAATGCAAATCTGTGCATCATCAGCTCCCACAAATACAGGGACTATTCTCATATTTTTTGAGTTAAGACATTATAAAAGATAAACCCACAGCCTTTGCATAGACATTATGTTAAAATATTGGTGGACAAACACACATGCTTCATACAGGTTACAGGTTATTTTGTATTTAATCAGGGCTTTATTGTCCACATGGCTGTGAGGTCTAATTTTATTAGTCTGATGGATGAGAACAGATGGAAGCAAAACAAGTAAATAGGTTTGTGTATTAAGGGAAATACATATTGATGGATGTGTCACTTGTTTTTAAATACATTTTAGATTAAATCAGGTGCTGGGTTCACCCACAGCATTTCTCTGTAGTTTAAACCAGTGATTCTCAAACGTTTTGGGCTCTCAATCTGTTATTTCTTAATCCAAGTAGCCCCCTTTGTCCGACTTCAACATTTTGCTTAGAAAACTATTTAAAAAGAACTGTAGAGAATAATGATAGAATGAACAAGTGATAACACACATTTTAAAGAATCTAATTTTGTAAACAAATGGAAAGAAACAGTATTTAGTTCAGTGGTTCGCAACCTTTTATGAATCGTGACCCCATTTTGATATGAATCATTTCTGGTGACCCCCCAAAGAGATTTTTTTTTCTAGAATTAGTTTTTGATCATGTTTGAGCTCAGATATTGTTTTTTTTTTGTTTTTTTTACTGCATTTTAGTTGAACTAGATTTATATTTCACAAAGTGAACAAATAGGAGTACAGTTATTTAAGATTGTGTGTTGTTTTACTTTTAATAAAAAAAATTAAAAAAAATTCAGAAATTTTAGGCGACCCCACATTGGGTCTCGACCCCAAGGTTGAAAAACACTGATTTAGTGGCTCCTGAATAGATTAATTTCTATAGTTTTTATAATTTCCGGGGTGGGACCAGTTTTCCACTCTCTTGCTCTTTCAAGTACACCCTGTAGTGTCATTGCGTACCCCGAGGGTTACACATACCCCCATTTGAGAAACACTGGCTTAAACAATATGATACAGGTGAAGATCATCTGTGGACTTATGTCTGTTTTTTGCACTCATCTAATTTTACTTATCATACTTTCCCTGAACAAAGAACCTTTGGATTTTATTTAAATCTTATTTTTGAACGACGGAGATGCCATTGTTGTTGTTTTTGTTTTAGGGTTATTCATCATAGTTGTAAAAGACTGGAGTCAGCATTATAAGGAAGAAGAAACAATGAGTTTAATTAACAAGGCCTTTTACTTTTTGCTTTTTACAAGAAGAACTGTACTTTGTTCTGCACTTATGCATCAGGGAAGGTATTTACTTGCATGTTGCGAGTCCTTTGGATTCTTTTTGCTGTCATGGTTGTTGGCACTTGTGATTATCATTGTGGTCAAAGCCGTGACAGCACTATGTCCAGTTTGAACATGATTGTTTGTGTGTGAGTGTCTCTGTAGGTATTTCAAGCCTTGCAATAAAATGGATGCGTGGCATAGAAACTGTAGCTGTTCTCAAGCACGGGACGCTAATATGAGCTGCTTGATGTTCTAGAAGGCATTTATTACTCAAGGTCACAAAAGTCAGACACTTCAAACTCTGACCTGTGAAACAATGAAGAGAAGAAAACTTTGTACAACCTGTGAAACCAAATGTGATTCGAGAAACTATTTTCTTTAGTTTTTAGAAGTAAAAAAGCTGTTAATCAGATGTACTTTAGTTGGAAAAAAAAGACACCATCACATTTACTCTGCTTTGTTTAGCTACAAATCCCCTAAGCAATATATTTTCAAATGCATCACTTACAGTATGTACATGATTCTTTGTCAAACAAAAATATTTTTTTTGTATTTTTGTGTAACACTGACACCAGTGAATGTCATATGTCGTTATAGGTGTTTAAATGTCAACATTTACTGCAGTAAACAACACACTAAAGAGTTGTGTGACAATAATAACGAGATGCCATGTAGATACTGATAATATTAGTCTGACGTGAGAAGATGTGCAGATTGCATGAAGTCATGCACTTTAAATTATATCTTTATTGGCTTTCTAAAATTAGCTTGCAATATCTCCTGAAAGTGAGAAAACACATGTTTGCAGTAAAAGAGTTATTGAGCACCATGTGGAAGAGCAGCGACTCTGCATACAATGTTACATCGTAAGAAGAAAATAAAAAACGAACTGTTAATAATTGGAAGAGCCAAACCAAATTGAGAAAGAAACACTTTTCTTGTGCAAGTTATAAATACTTCTCTGATTTTATTTTGTAATAGCAAATTTGATTTTAAATAGACCCTTTCTCAATAGAACTTGTTTTAGATTGGGATAGACAGGGATAGAATGAGTGATTCATTCTCTATACCAACTAAAACGGGGTACACACATAAAGCTAATCGGGCTGTTTCTGTCCTGATTTTTCCCCTTCCTGTCCAAAGACCCCAAACACCAGATTCTCTTATTTTATAAGAATATCCCGTGGTTTGCTTCTGAAAAGGGCCCGTGCTGACAATCGTGAATATCAAACTTCAATAATTACAATACAAATGTCTGATGTGACTGGAAAAAACCAACAACTCCCAACTCATGCCGTAATTTATGACATGGAATCAAATGTAGCCAAGAAATCAAGAAACGAGTTGACTGAGAAACCAATCACAAAGATCAACATGGCTGAATGCTATAATATCAAAATGTTTCTCTGACTTTACCAAATGTCACATCCTGTCAGAAAATCCCAAGTTCCATGTTACTTGGAACGCAGCTTTCGATCACATTGTTAGATCTTGTTTGATCTTGTGAGATTTTTATTTTGGAGGAAGATCGGTGGTTGACTGACTTCAGATTCAGAGAATCCTTGTGTGTAACCAACCTAAATTTGACAATAAATAGATAGATAGCTTTATTTCAGACTAGGGGTCCATAAAAAACATACAAACAAGCACAAGAACACATAAAAAGGTGTAACAGTCCATTTTTAAAAGGCACTTACAGTATACCAGTGCCTCCAGAGCTGAAATGTCTGGCAGGTGGCACTGTTTGTAATGTTCACCAGTAAAAGCACAATGGCCACGGTTTCGTGATGTTTTTTAATTTGGAATTAGTTATTCCAAATTAAAGTGTCCTGCTTCATTTTTACATGGAAACGGTAATTCCCGAATTGGTGTTTACATGGAAAACCGGTATATTCGGCTTTAGTTAATTCCGCTTTAGTTCTGGGGGTTGGGCAGGCTCTGAATGGCCATGACGTTTCACGTCTATCATGTCTAACAGGAGAAACACACAACAAACTTTTTATTGTCGGCTGTAACACAGAAAACCAAACATGAGAACTGTTTTCACCTTTATTTTGATCTTAGTTTTGAAGCAGCAGCTCGACAATAACACACTGTGGTCCGCGGAGCGGAAAGGAGAAAGGAACTAATCACCGGTAAATAAAGCCAGTAAAACTATCACCAGGAATAAATAGTTGCTCCCTGGTAAAGATAGTTGCTCTAACAACCATTACAATGATAAACTTGGAGATATTACAGCCTGTCCGTCTCCGGGTGAACAGCCTGTTTTGTTTGCTGATCTCCATGTGTGTGATAAGTCCATGTGTCCGTGTTAATGTGCGCATGTTTATGCCTTCGTCCATCCCCTTTTTTCGTTATATCCATGTCGGAATTAACTTTTATTCCACTTTAAAGAGAAATTAAAGCTCCCATGTAAACGTGGCCATTGCCATTTTCAAAGTAATTTAGCCGTTAATAATACATTGTTATATAGGTTGTCCCTCTATGCTGTTCTGTTGTCCTTCTACTTCCCCTAAGTTTGGTTCCATCTGATTTTTTTCTAGTTTTAGATTTTTTTTCCTCTTGTTTCTAACAATACTCACATGTATACCCATGGATTCCTGTAGATTTCATTGTCTTGGGATGAAGGTTGTGTTGCACCTGTTTGTGGATGATGCAGTTTTCTTAGAAACTTTAAACATTGTTTAACTGAGTTCACAGTTCACACCCACCTGTGATGCAGCTGTGATGGAGATATGTGTTAGAGGAGAATAGGGCAGGATTTGAGAAAAAATAAACATTCATTTTAAGGTTTTTTTTTTAATGCTAATGGATGATGAAGCGCTCAAAACCAAAGAGAATGAGTTCACACATATTTCTACCTATTGCTTTGAAAAGATTGTGTGATACATTTTGTACTGCTTTTCCGGGTCTGATTTCCCCGCGTAGTTCTGCGGACGTGAAGTCAAATGACGCGAGTGTGTGTTCTCGACGGCTTGGAGAGGTGACCCGCTACAGGAAATACAAAAGAATGAGAAGATGGCTTGGAGGCTGAAAGAAGACTAAACTACTGTTTGGTTCCACAGATGAATGCAGAGGCATGTGAACAGGTCTTGCAGTAAACAGTCACATGACTAAATAAATAACCGTCTCACAGTATCAGTGTCACACACAGGCACAGCCGGCACCAGTCTCTCTGACGTACTGTAGCTCCTGTGACTTTCTTAAACCGCAGATGCAGACACACACTCCTCCACACAGCACAGGTTAAACCAAAAGGCTGACTAACTGATGAGGACTTGAAAATCCGATGAAGAACTGGTTGCAACACTGAAAACCAACCAGCACCCCCGCCTGTCATTCATGGGCCGATAATGGCTCCTAATCCACAGTGATCAGGCATCCACATCAGATTGCCTGTCACTCAAACAACTAAACTTAAAGAAAAAGACAGGCATCTGACTGAAAAAACACGAGGCACAATGACAATCAGCTGTTCATGTGTGCGCTCCTGAGCCGGGTTGGCTGATGACTGCAGTTACATTAATGACCTTGGTGTCACTATGGAGTCTGATTTCTAGATCCTGCCCTATGCTCCTTTAAGTGAAATGCAGCCCTATCTCAAACGAGTTTAGTATCTGTGGGTCAAGTTCACTAGTAAGGGAAGTATGAAAGGATAGGGTCATCTGATGTGGTAACGTAGGGATAAGCAAAAGGTAAAGCTGTCATTATATCATGACCTTAAGATAATGACTTAATGCATAAGATTGTGGCTACAACCAACCCAAATTAGTGTTCTCCACAGTGTGATGGTGTTAATGATGACGATTAATGACCGGCTCTTTGATTCTATGTTTCAACTTCATTTTTTTTCCTAAAATGCTCCAAAAATGTAGATGTTGTGTTCTATGGGGTGTGTAGAATTAATGTTGTGTTGATTCTGTTTCTACTTGATAGCCCCATGATACACTGGCATCTTATCCAGAGTACCATTTTGAACCTCCATCACCTCCTGATACAATGAGCATTATTCATTAATGAGTTATGTTTATTTCTCATGGCCAAGCTTTAATAATTTATATGTATGTAGTATAGTTCATAAAACCACTTTTTTTAAATACAGAATTTCAAATTATCACTATAAATACACAGCATGTGTATGTGCTGTATAAGTATGTACTGTATGTATATGTTCCTGTCTTTGTATTGCTATTTCATAGCATCACGCCTATCACTTATCAGTATCATTGATTAAAAAAAAATATTTTATAAGTTTATCAGTCAGGTTCAGTTCATACTTCAAAGTAAGCCATTTTCAACAATTTAAAATACCAGACCTGTACTGAAAATCATCATATTGCTAACATTTATTTTAATATGAGTTAAAACACTACAAGCAAAAAGCAGCTGAATAGTAATTGTTGTGAACACCCCTGATTATTTATTGAAGCTTTTAAAGCTTTCAGTGGAGACTCGCCTTTTCTAGAAGGAATTTTTTCACAGTGGAAGCAGTCAGTCACACAAAAAGCAGATTCTTGTTTTTTTTTGAATTATCAAACAAGACGGCAATCCTCCAGCGTTCAGGTGAGTCATTTCTTCCTAATCTGTAAGAATAGAAAATAAAACATGGTAATATATTTTAATGTTTCATATTAAAGCTGGACAAATAAACAGGGTGAGTATTTTTTTTCTTTTACCTTCGACGACTAGTTTAGTTGAACATGAAACTCGGCCCAGAGGGTTTTCTGCGATAACGGTGTACTCCCCACTATCTTTGGGCCCAACTCTGAGGATAACCATGGAGCAGACCCCACATGTGTTGGAGATGTAGTAGTTTGTGTTGGTGTTGAGGCTGACGCTGTTTCTGTACCAAGTAACGTGCGGCCGGGGATTTCCGGTCACAGCACAGCTCATGTAGCACTCGTAGCTCTCTGGGCTCTTGTGCATTTTTAGAGGAACGCTAATAGAAGGAGGCGTCTCAAAGCTGCAGTCCTCAGTCGTTGGCAACGTCAAAGAAAAGGTTTCTGGAATAATGTTAGAAACAAATTTAGAAGCACGCACAAAAAAACTGTTCCAGTGTTCGCGCCGAAAGGTATCGACCTGTGGACCATTTGGTAGGACACTAGAGCACTAAATAATCAAATGCATTCAGGCTCATTGTGTTCCAGCCTTACTGTGTGTAGTGTTTTTTTTCTTTACTCAACTCTGTCATTAGTGATCATTAATTAATTAGTCAGTAATTCAGTTTCCATCCTTTTCATATCATTTCAAAAATTCAATATTGCATTTTCAATAAAACACAATAAAACAAATGCTCTAAAAGTGATAATGCCTCAAACCTTTGTCATAAAAAAGGGTTTTTATGACAAAGGGCATACAAATATAAAATGTATAAAAATATAATGAAAAACTTAATATTTATGGTTAGGTATGAAGTTGTTGAAAAATCTGATATGAAAAAAGTGGACAAAAATATTTATATATGACATTTTGAAGACATTTTTATGAAGGGTACTGTTTTGTTTCCTATGCTCAGAGTGTTTTTATTTTTTTTTAAAAAAAGCTCATAGCTTTAAGGTAATTATGCTTCAAAATCAATGTTCCTATCAATTATTGACCTACTCAACTCGGTAATAACTTAATATCAAATGTTCCACTTTGCACCTTGTTTTTTTAAATGCAGAATTTGTGTTTTTCTCATGGGAAAACAAAAGGTTTTTCTGACAGAAAGAGCATGTTGATTATATACAACATTTTTATGACAGTTTTATGAAGGGTACCATTTTGGTACCTAAGCGTAGAGTGTAATTTTTTAGATCTAATCCCGCGACATTTCATCCCACCAATCCTTGTTCTTTAACCTGCCTTTTTTCCTTTTCACTTCCCAAGATGCAGACTCAGAGTGTTTGGAGAGCCCCATGTCATTCCTGGCATAGACCCGAAACTTATACTGTCTTCCTGGCATGATATTGATAACGGTGAACTTGTTGTTGAAAAGATGGTCGGCTACTGTTTGCCAAGTTCGCTTCACAGAATCACGTTTGGAGACCATGTAGTGTAGCCTATCATCTTTCTTTTCATCTGGAGATGGAGTCCAGGAGATTGTCACAGTTCCTGACACATTCTCCTCTAGCTCAACGGGGCCTGGAGGCTTGGGGTCATCTAGAAGGAAGTTGGGAGAAAAGATGTTTATTAGCATTCCCAAAAGAGAAGGCTTTTATTTGCTGAAGAATATGGAAATATTTAGTTTTGCTTACAATGTAGTTATTTTAATACCTGTAACTATAATCTCAACACTGGAGGTATCCTGACCAACAAGGTTCTTGACAATGATAGTGTAGATCCCAGTGTCATGACGCTCTGCTGAAGTAATCAGTAACTGTGAGGATGTGTCTGAGTTGCTCACTGCTACATTTTTGGGCACTGGCATTCCATCCTTCAGCCATGAGATTCTTGGTATTGGACAGGCCTGTTTGCAACATAAGATGTACAGGGTTAGGGTGACCATAGATACTGTTTTCTCGAATTATTTAATTTAATTTAAATCAACTTAATTTCATGTTTAATCAAGATAATTTGACAGATATCAAACCTGAAAGTTGAAGTTGACTCGAGCAGAATTTCCAGCTTTCATCACCATGAAGTTCTTCATTTTCTTGTCAGTGAATTGAGGTCTTACTATATCATAAGTGATCAAAAAGGATTAAACAACATGACTAAAATAAGGTTTATTCCAACTGTAGAAAACTGAATGGTCCAACTAACTCACCTGGTGGTGGCATTGCAATGATGTAGTTGTCCAGCTCCTGATGTTCTCCATCACCACCCTCATTGGTTGCTGTAACTCTAACCCAGTACATGGCCATGGACTTCAGACCCATAATAGTAAAAGAGGTCACAATAATAGGGCCGGAGTTGCAGTGACTCCATTCAGTGTTTTCTGCTGGTCTGAGCTCCACAAAGTAACCTTTGGCCTCATCTTGGACCCCCTCCTCCTCTGTGGGTTTGGTCCAACCCAGAGACAATGTGGTATAGGTGGAATCGGTCACCTTCAGGTCAATAACCTTACCAGGTGGCTCTGAAAGTGTGAACAATTCATCTGTAATTACTCAGAAAACATGGATTGAAATGGGATATTACATAATTAGTGTTTACTCATTTCTTACTCTTTGGATCTCTTGCGATCACAAATTCCGACGGCGGGCTTGGCTCTCCAGCACCAGAAATGTTAATAGCAGATACTCGAAACTCGTACTCGATGCCCTCAACAACGTCTTTCACTGCATACTGTTTCGCTGTAATCAGAAATAATTTCAGTTACAAGAACTAAATCACACTTACTAAAAAAGTCATAATTTTTGGGTTTACATTTGATTGGCTCATCGGGTGGGTTGACCTGACTCCAAAGATTACTGCCATTCTTGCGTTTCTCCACATTGTATCCCAAAATATTTGTTCCTCCGGTATTGGTGGGGGCAGACCAAGCAAGATTAATGCAGTCTTTGAAAGCACTTTCAACTTTTGGTACACTGGGAGGGCCAGGGTACGCTGAATGACAAAACAAAACGGAAGGTTGTGTTTAAACTGGACAATACCGTATTCTGTCAATCTGTGTACCCTTCGTTCTTTGGTTATTTCGTTTTACACGGTGTGTAATTCTGTTTTGGTTTTAAGTCAGTAAAACAAAACCAGAGAATTAAAAAATAGACAAGCAGTAATTTTCTGTTTTAAAACTAAATCTCTGTGTGATATTTAGTTTCATGGGAAACAAGCATGAGAGCTTCATGTTTTAAGCTCACCACACAGAGGGAACCCACAGAGGGGGTGGGAACTTTTATTTTTGGAAAAAGACGGAGCAACGCATAAGTCACATTACTGATGAACTGGTGAATTGAAATGTTATTAATACATAAATAAATCAAACCAAAAAATGAAAAGCACACACGTGATTAAAGCAGCCCTTCTCAAAGAGTGGGGCGCGCCACTACTGTGGGGCGCAGTGGTGCTCTCATGTGTATGTGTGCGCTCTATCAAAGAGATCATAGAGCAGGGATTCCCAAACTTTTCAGCCTGCAACACTTAATACATATTGTCTTTGCCCTC
This sequence comes from Gouania willdenowi, assembly GCF_900634775.1. Classification (NCBI taxonomy): domain Eukaryota; kingdom Metazoa; phylum Chordata; class Actinopteri; order Blenniiformes; family Gobiesocidae; genus Gouania; species Gouania willdenowi. Next base: position 8,312,841 of record NC_041048.1, on the reverse strand, counting down.
GAGACGTGGGAACGTGTGCGCTCCGGAGACATTGAACCCGCCTCCCTGCTGGGTACCTGGGGGGGGTGCGTCGGACGGGGTGACGGCCAGAGCGAGACCGCCGGTTTTAAAATAGAACGAAGAACAAAGAGTCCACAGGTTTGTGTCCTGTGTCTCACCCTTTGTTCCTGCCTGGAGGTCGTCTGTTTCCATCATTTCACTGATGCCTTGATCAGTTTCGGCTCTGATGTGGTAACAGTACTTTCTTCCGTGATCCACATCAACGTCTCGGTACTTGGGTTCTGGGCCAATCTTGCCCAACTTCTTCCAGCTGTTCCGGCCTATTTGCTGGCGCTCCATAATGTAGTCAGTGATTGGTGAACCCCCATTGTCTTTGGGAGCCCTCCATGTGAACTCAATACAAGATGATGAACTTTCAATGATATCCACAGGGCCAAGAGGAGTTGTTGGCTTGTCTGTAGTCACAAATAAAACCAAATATGTTAAATAAAAAGCATGCAGCTTCTAAACTACCATTGTGCAAAACTCACCGAGAACGATCAGTTCGGTCACGGCCTCAGTTGTTCCATATTCATTTTTAATCTTAATTCTAATTTCTCCTGATATTTTTCGCTTGCACTTGATGAGGAGAAGGCGGCTGTGTTCCGAAGACTTCTCAATCTTTATGTGGGCGTCCTCCAACAGTTCTTCGCCCTCGTTGTACCACTGAATTTTCATGGGCTCGCGGCCAACAAAAGTTAGCTTAAAAGTGGCATCTTTACCAGTTTTAATGATGACTGGTTTCATGAACTCGGCGAGCTCATCAGGGTTTATTCTTGGGGGATCTAGGAGTAACAGCAACTCTTTTAATCTACTGAGTTGAATTTGTTTTATTTTTGCAATATTTCTTTACAGTACCTGCAATATTTAGATTGGCCTCAGTTTTACGCCCATCCGCTTCACATCGGTATTTTCCAGTGTCCTCTTCTTTGCAGTTTTTAATAATTAGTTTGCGATATGTTCCATCTTTAACAATATTAATATCATCTGTTGCTGTTATCTGAAATGCAAAAGCACAACATTTATGCTCTTTTAATGTCATAAAAATTCAATTTTTTTTTCTTACTTCGTTTCCATCTTTGTACCAGACTGCATCACAATCTTCACTGCTTATCCTGCACATCAACTCTGCATCAGTTCCAATAATAGCTGTTACGTCAGACAATCCGCCGGTGAAGTACACTCCTGGGTCTAAAAGGAAGGCATTATTCTATTCAAACAAAGAACATATACAATATATCAGTATTTGTTCTGACATAGCTTACCAATGACTGTCTCGGGGACTAGTGGACCTGCTCTAACTCGCTTTCTTTTCTCTTTAGCAGGCTCCTCTTCCTCATTCTCTGTAACCCCAGTAGAAGTAACCTCAGCTGACGCTTCTGCTTTTACTTCAGGGACAGCATCTTCTTTATTCTCCCCTACATCATCCTCCTCCTCCTCCTCCTCCTCCTCCTCACCAGCAGACTCACTTTTATCTGCATTTTCTTCTGTTACACCTTCTGTTTTTTCACCAGCTACTTTTTCCTTCTTCTTTTGCTTAGCTTTAGCTTTGACACTTTTTGGGGTTTTTTCCTCTACTTTAGCTTTGGCTTCCTCCTCTGCTTTAGCCTTGGCTTCCTCCTCTGCCTTCTCTGCTGCGGCTTGAGCTGCCGCTTCAGCATCTGCTTTTGCTTTTGCAATCCACTCCTCTTTGTCTTTCTCCAGCTTAGCCTGCTGCTCCTGAGCAATTTTCAGAAGATCCTCTCCACCACCGCCGGCCCGAGTTGTTTTGCGAGGTTTCTTCTTTCCTTTCGTCTTTGGATCTTTGTCAACTATGGGAAAATTCACATCGAGTTATTGTAATATGAACCTTTCTATATAAAAACAAAATTACATTTAAATCAGGGGTTCTCAACTAGTCTCACCCCGGGACCCACATTTTCCGACTTTTTTTTTTAGAATCCAATGAACAAAATTTTGTTTTTAAAAAATACTGTAGCTGTTGAAAACACACATATATAATCTTTTTTTAAAACATAAATGTCAATATTTTTCTGTGCAACATGCATTTCACAGCATGCCTGTCAAAAGAAAAGTTTCTTTCAAAATAAAAGACAAGTCCAACATTAGAGACTTTGACGAGTAACTAAACCCCAAAACCACTTTTTTCTGCTCAATTCAAATGTATTTGGATATGAAGTAGTGCTGTTGATTGATTCTGGTCCAACTCTCAATATTTTAGTCAAAGTATTTCAATTTAGCATATTTTGTTGTAAAATGTCAGTGACTGCCCTCTATGGGTTGAAACCCGGCTATTACAATTGATTTTTGCTATTGGCTGAGAACAAGGTCATGTGACATTTTGGCACCATCTTGCATCACAAACATGCACTGTTATCCCCGCCCCTTTTATAAAAACTACCATTTGTGGGTTCTACAACCTGTGGTGAGTAGGTTGGATTGAGAGAAGAGTGAATAGAGAGGTATATTGCGTAATGAGTGGCTAGTTAGCATAGCATACATTGTTCATTGGAGATTTTATAGTATAGAGTGGGCGTGTCTTAACTGCTCCAGGAGCCCGCCCATAATCATGGCATTTTTTGAATTTCCCTCCTAGTGGCAGGTCAGGAGAAAGTTCTTAAAACTCTTTAAGTATTTATTTATTTTTGACCAGCTGTCCGCGACCCACCCAGTTGAGAAACACTGATTTAAATAATAATATGTCTACCACCTTCCACTATGAGCCAGGCACTGCAGGATTTGAGCCCTGCAACAGCTGCATAAATTCCCTTGTCCAGAGGCATACAGTCTTTCACCACTAGGGTGTGAATCAGCATGTCTTCAGACACAAGGATGTCAAACTTTTCTCCTTGTTCCAGTGTCACATTCTTTCCCATCCAATCGACCTTTTTCAGGGGTTGTGAAACCACACACTCAAACACAGCATCTTCTCTTTCCTCTGCTTTCACGTCCTGAATCTTAACCAGGAAGTCCACGGCGGGAACTAAGCAAAAGACAACAATGCATAGTGAGACATATGTCATGTTCTGTTAGTTAAGTTTAGTTATTCTGTGTCTTTGTTTATTTTGAGTCTAGTCTTGTTAACTCTTGTCTGTGTTTCAGGGATTCCTGCTTGTGGCTCCACCCCTCAGTGATGTCTGTGTGAGTGCTTGGTGATTGAGTAGCTCCCTCATGTTTGCACCCAGGTGTGGCCCATTCCTAATCAGGCCTCCTTCACTATTTAAATGTGTGCTTGGTCACAGTGTGGTTGCTGGTTCGTTGTATTATGTTGTCAGGTTTGTGGTCTCCCTTCGTGTGCAGTGTGTCTGGTCTTGCTCCCTGTTCCTGCTCCCCTCCTGTTTTTGGATTTAAGTTTTGATTTTGATTTTGAGAATAAACATGGACTGGTTCCAAGAACGTTATGCGTCTATCCTGCCTCCATCTCTCCTTGCATTTGGGTCCACACCAACAGCGAACCGTGACAACAAAATCTGATTCCTTCTTTCACTCCGTGAATAGGATAATTCAAAATGCATCCTTGTACGTTTTAGGTCAGTTGAGAAGATCTTAACGCCGTTGACTTCCACTTGATACAGTCCTGCATCCTCAGGGTTAACGCCGTTGATGCTAAACACAAACTTCTTCCCGACTTGCTTCAAACCATGTTTTACTTCTGTATCGACATCGAAGGGAATCATTACTCCATCCTGTAGATAAGCAGCAGATATGTACATTTTTAGTAACATAACAGAAATGTGCATGTGTAACAGGTTTAACATTACTACCCCTCTATTACTAAATGTAACCCTTTGTACAAAGAGTTGTTGGACAGATAAGCATTTCAATAGACATTGTATCAGGATACTAGCATGTTTATCTTAATTAGAATAGCTTAAATTCTTGATCTAGGCTCTCATTTAACAAGTCATTTGTAGGTTCCATTAGGGATGGGCGATATATCAACTTTTCTATTTGGACAATATAGAAAATTCATTCAGAATCACCTATATCGATATATCTGTTTTAATAGCTTGTTTTGTTTTAGAATACTCGTTTTAGGAGTCGCTGTTTTCTTTGCTTCTCAAAACAACATTAAAAGCTCAGTGAGATGGATTCTGAGTGCGTCCAAAGTAACCCAGACCTTCCACTAAACAAGCCACACTACAAAACTCACTCACACGTGCTGTCCCTTAGAGGAGAAAAAGCCAAAAGTGACACACATTGTGCAGCTGTTTGTTAATAAATGTGTCTGTGTGGCATTTGGTATCAGTAAATTCAACCCAGATTTGTCTTTCTGGTAAGACTTAATTTGAATTAAAATGATCGTGAGTTATATCATATATCGCAATTTTGAGAAAATAAATCGAGATATGAGTTTTGATCCCTATCGCCTGTCGCCCAGCCCTAGTATCCATACTAGAAGTGTGTGCACAGTAAATCTGACAATGGCGTGCGACTATATCCTAATTCATCAAAGCCATGTACGTACACCTGCATGCATGTTTCCTTTATACATCACAATCTATCCCAAATTTTGCACAGGTGAATTCACTTCACAAGGACCTCAATAATGTTTTACATCTAAATGGACCAATGGCATTTTACATCATGGTATAAAAGATAAGAAAAGAAAAATCAAAGAATGAAGTAGAGGTTCTTGTGAGTGATGGAGAGAAAGAGTTCATCATTTATTTGATGATCACCATAGTGGCATGACTGATAAATGAAAAGTTAGTGACAGCACTTTAGCCTGAGGATTGAAGACAGAGAGGTATAATGTGAGAGAGGCATGGCACCATCAGAGCGTGTCTGCTACAGGTGAACATATTTGCAAACATTGACCTAATGTCTCACTAAAGCGGTGGTTCTCAAACTTTTTTTCCTATTTCTGAATCTAAGCACCCCCTTTGTCTGACTCCTACATTTTGCTCATAATGTAAAAAATAATTAATAAAACAGTATTTAGTCCCCCCGGAATAGATTTTTTTCATCATTTCTGGTCATCTTGCACCTAGTGTGGAACCAAGACTCACCCTTGTGTTTTCAGTTCATGTTGTCAACAAGATTATTTCCATCATTGTTATTATAATTTTCATTTTTAACTAAAAATTTACAAAAAACACTTTTTTTTCTTTTATTTGTTACTTTTCCACATTCTCTATGAAGTACCCCCTGTAGTGTTGTCACTTACCCCTAGGGGTACGTGTACTCCCATTTTATAAACACTGCACTAAAACAACACATCTATAACACAGCAGGTTTTAGTATTTATTATGACACTCATATGCGGGGACATTAAATGCATGTAAATATGCCTCAATTTCACCACCAGTCGTCATTTCTCCATGTTTTTAAATAGTTTGTGCACCAGGGTCATAATTAATGTACCGGTACGCACATTCTCAGGCTACGTCAGGTATGTTTATAATTCACAAAATTAGTGTGGAAAGTCTCGTACACGGTTATGTTTTATAAGATAGCAACATTTATAAATCATTAAATATACGGCTCTTATTATGTGTTCATGTCTAGACCGATTGTATCTGTTAAACTGGACAGAAGAAAAAGTATTGATCAAGTTATTGGGTCAAGAGCCACTATATTTTTATGTGTGTTATTGTTTGACTTGTATAGAGATGTCTGAATGTGAAATATCTTACCTTGAATAGAAAAATTTTGCAGGTCGGGTCCTTGAGCGACATTTCTAATTCAAATTCTGCGTCACCTTCAGGTTTCATTTTGATGGGCTTTAAGTTGCACAGCTTCTCAACTACCTGCAGAACAGAACAATGATAGAAAAACAATGACAGTGTTTATTTCAGTGTAAACCTTAAAATGTTGGTGAAATACAAAGGTGATGAATGTTCTCATCCACGTGAGACCTACCTTTTCCTGCTCTTGTTCCCTATCAACCTTCTTCTGATTTAATGTCTTTAGCATCCCTCGGAAATCCGTCACACCGTACTGAGCACAGATTTTCTCATAATCTTTCTTGTCTGCACTCAGCAGCAGCTCCCAAAATGTTTCACCAATTTCTGGTTTTTCTTCTTCTTTTGGTTCAAATTCAACCCTTGGAAATTAATTTGAAATAAAGAAAATTATTATTATTATTTTTTTTTTTTAAGTCCAAACCAATTTAATTTGTAGGAATTTACTGCTTACGCTTTCAGGGACTTTTTGAAATCTTCTGGTAGCTCCCGGATAGCTGCAAAAAACAAAACCCACAATTTATTATAGGATACTCATAACTGGATCCAGGGCCGGCCTTCCCAAGAGGCAACACAGGCGGCCGCAATCTGCTGGAGGGGTGGCAAATTGCACCCCCCATTTTTTATTTTTTTTTAATATTAATTTAAAAAGGTATAATAAACGTGAAACACATCCTTTACAATCTCTGTACATGTTGTATCTTAATTGAATATTAATATTAAAAATCTGTAATTTTATCTGCTAATCCTCTGCCCGTATTTATATTTATATTTATTTTAATTGTGATAATTGTGTTCTTTGGTTTTAAGATTTCTGTTCCTAAATAGTAAAACCAAACAGGAAAATAGAAATGTCCTTGTACTGAAACTTGTATATCTTATTTTAACTTTTGATTGCACAGTTTTGCATTGCTTTTGGATTTTGCACCATTTTTGTTATTGTTCCCTCGACATTGCATTGACAGTGTTGTATTGTATTACAGTGTATTACAGCATTCTAAATTCTGTTGTTGAGACATTCCAGTTAATCATTTATTACTTGAAAAAAAATGTTTTTATTTGAAGATTCTTTATATTACAGTTTTGATGTAAAATAAGTATTTATTATACTTGAAAATGAAGTAATTTTGCCTTGGGCACCAAAAAGGCCCTGACTGGATGAAATATGACTCGTATACCTGTTCTTGATTGTTGTAAAACTTTGTTCTTCTTGTAGCCGACTGAAATAGGAAGGAGAGAAATTAGAGCTAGTGTATAAAACGGAAGGTTATTGTTTTAATAAAATATGAATATGAATGTAATGTTAGTTGTAGTTACATTACCTTCAATGACATTTAGTGTTACAGTTACCAATGCTTTTCCGTATTCGTTCCGGGCGTAACACTTGTAAGTATCAGCATGGTCCACGGTAACAGCAGGTATCTGTTATTAACATATTAAGACTTAATATAGTCCACATAGCTGTCGGCCATGTGTTTACACCTTAAATAAGATCATCATTCAACATCATGCAATTATTTAAAATAATTTAAATATCATTTAAAAATATTCAACCAATTTGACAGTAAAGAGTGAAACATTATCAAAAAATATAAAATAAAAATGTATGTAATATTTATTTAAATATGTATTTCATTTAATAAACAATGTTTATGAAATAATAACTATTTGATTATTTTTCTATTTAATAATAAATTTAAAAAAAGATAATAAATAGAATAATTCATTATCAATTCTATGGATAATCTTTAAAAAGCTAAAAAAATAACAAAAAAGAGGAATATTGAGGACTTGTATTTAAAATGGATCAATCTTGTTATGACTGTTATATTTACGACCAAGATGTATAGCAATTAATACAGATGTGAAGTGTATTTATGTATGAATGCACTGAAATTCTCTGAAACAAAAAAAAAAACATAAATTTAAAAAAAAAAGCTAATAAATGACTCATTAAAAGTCAAACATTCTACATATTTGGATGTTAAAAAAAAAAAAAAAAAAAAAGAGCAGAAGAAGAACACAAAAGTATTTAGTGACTTCCAGCGTTAAACTGTTTGACAGCGTGAGCATTAAAACAACAATGGAATCCAGTTACTATTGATTTTCATTGTAAGGAAAAGCTTTTTGTTAAATGATCTCACTTGTAGTTGGTGTTCACCAGAAGGTTTGTCAAAGATAACCTTGTAGTGTTCTTCATCAATGACTCCGTCATTTCTCACCCAGGTCACCACAGGAGCTGGGTTACCAGTGATTATTGCTCTGAAGAGCACTGGTTTTCCTACGGACAATAAAGCAGTCATTTTTCACACATTTTTGATTTACTTTAAGTCTAAATTTGGTCATCAGGCCTATTAGTTAAACATTAATCAACTAAATCTGTTACTAAAATATAAAACATAAGAGTTTATGCATTAAAAAAAAAAGATAAATAAATTAGTTGTAAATGATTTTTGATATTCTTTTGATAAAGGTTTTTTTTTCACATGTATTTATTTTTAATTAGTCACAGTCTATTTATTGTCACTTAAACAAATGTAGTCGGCAAAAACTGTGACAAAAAGTTTTAATCAACAATATCAACACTGCATTACAGAAGACACGCCCAGGTCTGCTATTATTAAAATAAATATTATCCACCTTATTCCTGGGGCTGCTACGTCATAAAAAAATGCATTATTTCAAGCCTGTGAGGTAAAGCAGAGTTGAAGTATTTATTCATTTGAAAAAAACGTTTAATAATCATTTTTTGTTAAAGAAAAAAAGAGTTTTTATATAAATGAACTCTATGTTGCTGAATTGTGCAAACAATGATGTTGACAGCTGGAAACAGGGTTAGGATCAATTAAAATTGTAATTGTTAATTAATTACATTTATGACGTATCGTATTTAAATTGTAATAGAGTTTAGATAATTGACTTAGTAACTGGAATTTCTAATACAAATTCTATAAAAATGCTCAATTATAATTTAACGCTAAAATGGGGAAACATGTTACAGTGAACAGGTCTACACATACTGTATGTAGTTAATAATTATCAAAATATGTTTTATACCAAGCTTTTCCACATTTTACCATAAAACATGAATTAAAATTAATTTTAGGCATATGCTGACACAAAAATGGCTCAGACGTCCAAAGAAAAAACATTCAAACCCCTATACTGTATATTCATTGATTAGGAAGCCTAAAGATTTAACCAATAGATATTTTATTTCAAGATCAATAGTTGTGATTAATTGTAATTGAAATTTAGTAAATGAGAACGTACTTGTAACTTTATGAGGATAAAAATAATAGTCATTTAATTACATAATCACTCTTACCTTCTTGAATCGTGAGGGCGATAGGTTTACGAGTGAAATCAGGAGTTGTCTTTCCTTCTGGTACTTCTTCCACATATTGAGTGATCATCACTCCAGGCACTTTGGATTTCTTCCTTATTTTCACTTTTTTTTTTTTTTTTTTTTGGGGAAGAAAGTACATTTTGTCATTTAGGATTTTTTGCCCACACAGTGTAAAAAAGGGTGATTTAGCACATACTGTAACTGTGTAACTCACCTTGTCCTGGAGCTGTTGGCTCTGTATCCTTTGCTTTACGTATCTTAAACATGTTGGAAGCCTCTCTGTTGATTTCCTCAATAACATATGAAAGCACATGAGGGTTAGAGTCCAGTGTGTGCTGCTGTAGACATGTTCAAGCCGTGTTGGGTTAATTACTTTGTTGGCACGTCAGTGGAGATGCTGTCATGTGTTAGCGGTTGTATCATGTGTCGTTGGTGTGAAGCTGAGCCGTGTTGGCGCTCTGTTAGTCACTGTGAGATTTCTTTCTGTCAGCTTGAAATGTACAATTTACTGGAGGAACATGTTTTTGATCTGATTGTCTTTGTTGCAGGAGTTGTGACCAGATGTGTAAAGAGTACTGATATATCCTACTCAAGTAAAAGTACTCTTACTTGATTTAAATTGTACTCAAGTAAGTGATACATAAATTACTCAAGTAAAAGTAAAAAGTAACTCAGTTAAATAGTACTAGTCACTTTCACTTTATTTTTGAAAGTGTCTATTTGTACGGTTGTCGTACGGACAACCCCTGGTTCTATTGGTACAAGTACGTAGCGTCTTAGGGTTAGGTTATATCCCAATATCACAACAATTTTTAGGTTTAGGGTTAGGCTTAGGCTTAGGTTTAGGGTTAAGTTTAGGCTTACATTTAGGGTTAGGTTATAACCCAATATCACAACAATTTTTAGGGTTGGGGTTAGGTTTAGGGTTAAGTTTAAGTTTAGGCTTAGGTTTAGGGTTAGGTTATAACCCAATATCACAACAATTTTTAGGTTTAGGGTTGGGGTTAAGTTTAGGGTTAAGTTTAGGCTTAGGAATAGGGTTAGGTTATAACCCAATATCACAACAATTTTTAGGTTTAGGGTTAGGTTTAGGGTTGGGTTTAGGTTTAGGGTTAAATTTAGGCTTAGATTTAGGGTTAGGTTATAACCCAATTTTGCAACAATTTTTAGGTTTAGGGTTAGGTTTAGGGTTGGGTTTAGGTTTAGGGTTAAATTTAGGCTTAGATTTAGGGTTAGGTTATAACCCAATATCACAACAATTTTTAGGGTTAGGTTTAGGGTTGGGGTTAGATTTAGGGTTAAGTTTAAGTTTAGGCTTAGGTTTAGGGTTAGGTTATAACCCAATATCACAACAATTTTTAGGTTTAGGGTTGGGGTTGGGGTTAGGTTTAGGGTTAAGTTTAAGTTTAGGCTTAGGAATAGGGTTAGGTTATAACCCAATATCACAACAATTTTTAGGTTTAGGGTTAGGTTTAGGGTTAAGTTTAGGCTTAGGAATAGGGTTAGGTTATAACCCAATATCACAACAATTTTTAGGTTTAGGGTTAGGTTTAGGGTTAAGTTTAGGCTTAGATTTAGGGTTAGGTTATAACCCAATATTGCAACAATTTTTAGGTTTAGGGGTAAGTTTAGGTTTAGGTTATAACCCAATATTGCAACAATTTTTAGGTTCAGGGTTAGGTTCAGGGTTAGGTTTAGGGTTAGGGTTAGGTTTAGGCTTAGATTTAGGGTTAGGTTATAACCCAATATTGCAACAATTTTTAGGTTTAGGGGTAAGTTTAGGTTTAGGTTATAATCCAATATTGCAACAATTTTTAAGTTTAGGGTTAGGTTTTGGGTTAAGTTTAGGCTTAGGGTTAGGTTTAGGCTTAGATTTAGGGTTAGGTTATAACCCAATATTGCAACAATTTTTAGGTTTAGGGTTAAGTTTAGGTTATAACCCAATATTGCAACAATTTTTAAGTTTAGGGTTAGGTTTTGGGTTAAGTTTAGGCTTAGGTTTACGGTTAAGGTAAGGCTATAACCCAAAATCGCTACAATTTTTAATGTTATTTTAAGGTTTAGTCACATGACCTAAACTAGCCAATGACTGACCTATCACCTGAGCTAAACTGGCCAAATAGGGGTGCTGCGTATGGACAGAATGTCGGTATATTGATACGTCAACCGTACGGATAGCCACTGCCTTTATTTTTGCTAATAAATCTTGCCACGGTTCCCTTGCATTCAGTAAACATCTCATGTAGAAACGTAAAAAGGAGGAGACCACATCTACCACAATTGGAATGAATTTATTTTCCACAAAGGCATCTGTTCAAAATAAAAGGTTGGTCAAAATGTACAATTATTTATTTTTTGACAAAATAACACCAATGAATTGAATTCAAAATACATAAATGTTCGTTCTCTAAGTGTAGCTACATTTACGAATTCTATTTTTTGTGCTTTCACAATGTCTGTTGATCATTTTAAAACAAAAAAATAATAATTTACTCATTAACGTTTTGGTTTAGAAATGTAACAAATTGCTAGTACAAGTAAAATTTCCGATTTTAAAATATACTCCTAAAAGCAACTCTATTACAGTAACGAGAGTACTTGTAATCCGTTACTTTCACCTCTGGTAGTGACAACATTCATTATGTACAGTAGCTATCATTAGAATCATTATATCACTGCATTTGCTACAGTTTACCCAGATTTTTTCTCTCTTCTTGCACCAAATGTTAGCTGTTATCTACTTTAAACATGGACAATGGACACAATAATTACATCGCTAAACACAGTTTATTCAGACTAAGCCAAGGTATAGGAAATTATTGTTTTTGTATGAAATGGACATGTAAAGAAGCCTTGTTTTCAGTAAAGATATTAGAATTTTAAAAAAGTGCTTTTAATTAGCCAAATAGGCAAAAACGAAAGCTAAAGTTGTGTTTTTTGGTTGAAAATGAGTTTGTAATTACATCTAGAGTGTGGGTACTTTTTTTTCTTTTTAAATTGACTGACCACGACCATGCTTGGCATTCCCTTTTTACATAAATGAAATTTCCCTCCCTAATTTTGCAGGCAGGAGGTCACATACCTCGTAAAAGCATCTATCACGACTCAGGAAATGGCGTCAGTGACTCGCAAGGCGTAACGTTAGCTCCGACCATTTGCTCATGTCACATTTCTGTCTTTCCAGTTTTATTAACGAGACTTTTTTTTACAACATGATTGGAAATGTTTCTCATAAGAAACGTTGTAAAGCATGTCAAGTTATACATTTGTAGTCACTCATTTTAGACACTTTTAGGGAAAAGGAAATACATTTTCAACCAACATTTACTCATTTTTACTCATCTGGTGCCTTGCTCAAGGGCTTAATAAGGTGCTCACAGGTAGCATATGTACCACACGCAGCTGGGATTTGGAAAAAGGCTCACATACTGGATTATTTAAATTACTTACTTTATTACACTTTGAGAATCTCACTTTATTTTCATCCTTCCATTAAATCAGCAACATACACTTTTTGTTCTAGAATAACACTTGACAGCCTCTCTAATCATTTAAATTATATTTAATTAGAATAAATTATGCACTGTTGTGCTTATTAATGACATTCCTGCATTTTTAACAGTTTTCTACATACGGTGCACTGCTTGGGAGAGCTATATATGTCTGAGAGAGAAAATAGCTTTCCTCGGGCTGTTATGTGTGAAACTGATTTATGAATAACGTCTCAGGTTATGTCTTACATTTCACAGTTGCGTCTCATAGTACAGCACTTTTACTTCTGTCTCCCAATGCAAATTAGGTGTTTTTTTTTAATTAAAAACCTATAAATAAAACCTATTAATAAGTTGTACTCTGCTAGCTAAATATTGAGTAATTTTGCATCCTTAGTTTTTGTAAATGCATATTTTATTATATTCATACAGTGTTTCTTTATTTTCCAGAGGAATTGACTATTCAACATTCCTAAAATTAAATATTTAATACATTAATATCATTATTCTCCTTGCACTTGAGCAAATTGTTTTATGGATTTAACAATCGTATTAGCCTAATTTGAATGTTGAATGACATACCAGTAATTTAAATTCTTATAATCAAAAAAACTGATATAAGAACATTTTCACTAGCTTAAAAAAAAATATATATATTTATTATTTTATATATTATTAAAACACACTCAATCGTTAGCTGTTAGTTGTTAATTTGATGTGTACTCACTGTTTTTTAGGTAGAAATAGTTGTGCGCTGCCGCGTATCCAGCCCAGTTCCAGCTGATTCTTGTGTGTGAGCTCTACCTTAAGGCAGGCAATAAACCATCCAAAGAAACTCACAGCAGCCTACACCCACTGCGTCTTCTTTGGGACCCCTGGGATAGGTTTCCCAACATGCACCGTGGCCCTGAAGTGCCATAGGTTCTTCAAAAGGGTCGCCACGGTCAATACAGCAGAGGAGCTTCCTCATTCCCACCCTCAAAACTGAAATTTCATCTTTAAGCTGCAGCGGGGGGCTTTTCGCTGCGCTTCTTCAAAAGGGAAGTCTCAGGGAAAGTGACATAGACCGAGCTGTTTGGGAATTAGTGTAATTGTTACTTGCAAGCTGCCCGATCCTAATTACAACATGTAGGGAGAGGTAAGATTGCAACTTTGCCTTATTATAATTAGTTATGCATGTTTAGAAAGTGTTGATTTAATGAACCATTTTCCCTCTGATCGAATAATGAAAGTCTGTTATATTCATATACATGCAGCACAAAATAGTTCAGCCTCAGAATAATAATTACACATTGAAATATTTAAATATATACTATCATATATTCATAATGAATAGAATCATTTCCTCAATGCTTTGAAAGTGAGAGGTGTCATCCTGCACCAGCCACTCAATGTTGACCTTAACCTTTAGCAACTAAAAATGGATTGATTATCAGCCCTGGAAGAATATGCTGAGATGTGAAACATTTCTTTTTTGTTATCATTACATGAAATATATAGTTTAATTGAACAATTGAACATGTATTTTATCACATTTCTTGAACATGTTGCAAATTCTTGTCAAATTTGATTAAACTTTCTCTCTAAGATGAAACCAGGTATTCTCTAAATATAATATTTAAGTATAATCTAAGTATAATATTTATAAATATTTAGAAGGTTGTCATTATCAGTCAAATTTTTCAACAAATGGGAGCAAAGATTTTGTAAAATACATTTATTTTAATCACTGAAACTTGACCTGGCTCAAATTACTTATCTGAAAATTCAAAAATGCATCGACCACATCACTGAGTTCATTCAGTATTTTTTTGTTCTTATGAATCAGTTAAATGTCATGTCATAAATCAGCAATAGCAGCTACTTTTGGGCTTGATTATCTAAATTAGTATTTTAGAAAATGACTAAAATTACAAAATAAATTACAGTTTTGCCCCGCAACTCTGAAAAAGGAGCAAACGGGTCAGAAAATGTATGGATGGCTAACATTTTTTTAAAATAAAAAACACTTCTAATATTAAAGACTATTCATATAATGATCCACTATCTATTACGGAATTAATCATTTTACTTTATTTATTTAGTGATTCTGATTAATTTTGGGCAACTTTAAAGTTGTAAACTGTAAAAAATACTTTACAAAGTGACTTGCAGACCAAAATGTACATTTCACATCACCATATTTATTTCCATCAAAGCAAAACACACATTTTCCTCTGCTAAACATAATATGACAACAACTGCTATGGATTTTAGTCTTCACTTTAGCACAAACCAACTAACTCATGTGTACGCCTTGCTGTTATTTCTGATTCCAAACTAACTACAGCAAATACAATTACATCACTTTCAAGAACACACTTGTAAACAGCCAATTTATCAGCAGTAATTTAATCATATTCCAATAGTGTTGTGCTATTTAAGCAGGCATAAGAAAATAAATTATTCTGGACAATATATTAAGATTTACCAACACATCTAGGGTATTCTCATTTCACCGTATAGGTCTGAGTCAGGCTTTGATGTCACTACATAATGTTTTATGATTGAGCTTCATGAGTTAAAAGCAATTATATGATGTATAACTTTATGTTTGAATCTTTCCTAACAGCATATTCTGCTTTGGGGTTAAATAGCAACGTTGCACGTCTTCAGTGACTGTCTATTCTGTAGAAAAGAAAAAGGAAGTTAAAAGTTTCATATTCCCACCGTCATCACACAGTATGTGTTATGATCATTTTTCCTCTTTCATACCTCTAACTGTGAGTTTGGTGGAGCACTCTTCTCTTCCCAGGGAGTTTTCTGCCACCACCGTATACTCGCCCATGTCTTTGGGCCCGACCGTCAGTATGAGCAGAGAACACACTCCACAGGTGTTGGAGATGAAGTAGTTAGTGTTGGTATTCAGGCTGATGCTGTTTCGGAGCCATGTCACATGAGGAGTGGGATCTCCTTTTATAGCGCAGCTCATGTAGCACTCGTATCCTTGAGGAGCCGTGTGCATTTTTAATGGCACCAGGAATTTTGGAGGACACTCCATATTGCATACCTTTGACTCTGGCATTTTCACAGTGAACTTTTCTGCAAGGAGGAAAACATTTATTACATCAAAATGTTTAATATTTGTAGTCATTTCTTCTTCTTGGCCTCTATGGAACTGTTGCCCCCTGTGGTCACAGATTTTTTCAGCTCATGGATTTTATTTATCAAATTTTAAAAAAAGAGGTTTACATTGACTTGTTGAGCTTTTACTGATTTTTAGAGCGACCCAAAGCAGCACAAGTTGTCATTTTGACTTAAAAAGCTGCTAAATGATCCTGAATGCCTATAGAACTCAATGGACTAAAAGGAGTGATTTACGTCATCAATGATGTCATTTCATAGTCCCATTTTTAAAAGTCAATAAAACGAATATGGTGCAAAATGATGTGTTTTGTTAGGCATAGATCTTCTAATAAGGACATTTCATAGGTTTTAGGCCACATTTGTAAAAAGAGTGGAAGATCCCTTTAACACTATCAACCAGGTTTAGGCTGTAAAATTTCAACATCCTCTGCTACAGTTTTGATAATAACATCTACAGAGATGTGGATATTTATCATGGATTAGGTTGTTTCTCTTCTGCTTAAGTTTGTTGAGTTTGTGGCTGAATGAAGCAACATGTCTGTGAATAATTCCCAACCCTTGAAACCAAGTGCCAAATGCTCAACTTTGTAGCTGTAATTATTACAGTAACTAATAGTACTAATCAGTGTTAGGAGTTTGTAAACTAAGCTAATTTTAGCAAATTTTCTAATATTCGATTTAAAAATGATAGTAAAAGTGTTTGGGCAGGCATGTCAAACTCAAAGTGATTTACCTTTTTTGGTGGTAATGAGCCACTTTTGGGATTCTGATGGTTTGGAGGAGCCCATGTCATTCTTTGCATAGACTCTGAACTGGTACTCTCGACCCGGCATTATGTTGCAGGCTGTGAACCTGTTATTGAAGATATGATCTGCGATGACCTGCCATTGCCTTTTGTTTGAGTCACGTTTAGTCACCATGTAGTGGAGCCTGTCATCCCGCTTCTCATCCGGAGAGGAAGTCCATGAAATGGTCACTGTTCCGCGCACGTTTTCATCCAGCTCCACAGGACCAGGTGGCTTTGGTTCATCTAGGTGTTGAGAAACAGGGTTTATTTTATT
Source organism: Gouania willdenowi (assembly GCF_900634775.1). Classification (NCBI taxonomy): domain Eukaryota; kingdom Metazoa; phylum Chordata; class Actinopteri; order Blenniiformes; family Gobiesocidae; genus Gouania; species Gouania willdenowi. The sequence goes on along the minus strand of NC_041048.1, from coordinate 8,296,088 downwards.
TTACTGTCTGCAACACCAGACTATAACAGTGGAATATTGATGTCTTCTCACCTGTAACCCTAATTTCAACACTTAATGTATCTTGGCCAACAATGTTCTTAACAATGATGGTATAGATCCCGGTGTCTGTGCGCTCAGAAGATGGAATGAGAAGCTGAGAATTGCCTTCTGCGTTGCTAATGGTCACTTTTTTAGAAACTGGTGATCCATCTTTGAGCCAAATCACCTCTGGCCAAGGAGAGGCCTGCAATACAAAAGTAATAATGTATTTTTAACTTAACACTGGTTTATTTATGTATTTATTTTTTACCACAACAGATGTATCGTCAATAAATCTGTGTCCAATTACCTCAAAGTTGATGTTGACACGTGCAGAATTTCCTGCTTGTACCACCATGAAACTCTTGATTTTAGCATCAGTGAAACGTGGCCTCACTGCAAAGATAAGCACACTTTCATAATGAGGACGGTCACATATTTTTACATTAAATAATTAACACATCACTTTGAGACGAAATCTTTTTCTTCCATAAATTCTCGGGAATATTTTAACCGACACCAAAGTTGAAGTTACACTGTTGAATTTTCTATCTCTGATGTGTTAGTGAGGTCAGTATTATTAACTATTTAAACACCCCACGTTAATAGACCTGCTATAAATTTGAAATGTATTTTTTTTAGTAGGACTTAGGACTTTAACTTTTATATGTTCGATTTTATGTGCTACAATCTTAAAAGATTGCTTCAAGCTCATTTGTTTAATGAAAATACATTTTAAATTTCATTTAAAATGGCTTTTTTTCCCAATTTTTTTTGTTTATTTTTTTTATGTAGAGATCTAGAATTTTTTTTTTAAGGGATTAGTTCTTTCAAGAGACACAAGAGCAGGTTTTTTAATTATAATAATAATAATAATAAAATAAATAAGCATTGAAGTTTGGGATCACACTTTATATTGGAGAAAGACATGTTTTGTTTTCGAAAATGTCCGCCAATTTGCCGAAATTTACTCTAGAGCCTCTATCTTTGCTGCTGTTATAGCAATAATGACACATTTGGTATCAAAATGTACATTATGTGGGTCACGGAATCCAATGAAATAGGTTTCAAGTTTAAGAATTCAACAGTTTTTCCCTTACCATGACAAAGTAAGGGTAAATATGCACATTTCACGTAATATTTGTGACTTTACTATCTTTTCCTTCAAAAACTTTTTTTTTTTAAAATTTAAGTAGTGCAGCTACTTCTGTACATTACATTTGTTCAAAGTTGCATGAGATTTTAATCAGTCAGGGGTAGTTTTGCTGTAAGTGATAAACATTCCTTTAGTCTCATTCAGAGGATCAAAGTTTAAAAAGTTCAGTTTCCTCCCTCCCTTGTTATTCCACATTTCATAAAAAGTCACCTCGAAATGTGTCATAATTGGGAAAATCCTCCTCCTGACAATCCTGGCTCCTCCTACCCTACAAAAGAATGTGAGCTCCTCCCTCTCAAACTACCTCACAGGTTAAAAAACATGGCAAAAGCAGGTTGATATTACAGTTCATATCACAGTTCATATCTTTACGTTCAGTTTAAAGATCATCCAAAGAGCGAGAATGAGCGCTCACAATCAGTTTCACTTTTAGCAGCCGTTACTACTATTTATGTGGTCAGAAGAGGTGAGGAGGAGAAGAAAACGACTGTTCATGAATAACTGTCCTGCTGCTGTGATAAAGGCGTAGGCGTAAAAAGACACGATGCTTCAGCGCGTGTGTTTACGTCTACTCATGCATATGCATGAAGGCCTAAAAACAGCCTGTTTTAGGAACGTCTGACAGTGATATTTCAGAGGGCTAAAACTATAGAAAACAGGTGAGTTTGGGAAAATAAACCTCAAATTTTATGTAGTTGGGGTTCTTAAAACAATTGGAGATGGATGAAAAATAGCATAATATTGGATCTTTAAGTTCCCGTAGAAATTTACTGGACATTTTTTGCGCTCCTTTGCAACCCTTTTTGTTTGACAGTGAGAATGTGACCAATGAGAACTATGTGATTACATTTACTCAAAGTCAGGTATCCTTACCAGGAGGAGGCATAGCGAGGATGTAGTTATGTAGTTCTTGTGGCTCTCCCTCTCCTCCATCATTAGTGGCAATGACTCTAACCCAGTACATGGCCAGTGACTTCATTCCTTTCACTGTATAAAAATTCAAGGTTGTTGCATTCGAATTGCAGCGATTCCAGTCTGTCTTTTCTGCTGGGCGGATCTCCACGAAAAATCCCCTTGCTTCATCTTCAACCCGCTCAATGACCTTGGGGACGGTCCATGCCAGGGACAGGGTTGTGTAGGTGGAATCTGTCACTTTCAAGTCAATAACTTTGCCAGGAGGCTCTGTAAAATGTAGGGCAAATTTAGCAGTTATTCTATCACATTAAATATTTTAGAAAATTTAAATATTGCATCAGCATATTATATCGAATTTCCACCTACTTTTAGGGTCTCGGGCAAACACAAACTCAGACGGTGTGCTAAATTCACCCGCTCCTGAGTTGTTGATTGCTGCCATACGGAATTCATACTCCATTCCTTCAACTACATCTTTACAAGCATAGTCTTTACCTGTAAATGGAAAATAGATTGAATTAAACTGTCTACAAAGATGGCTCAACAACAAAAAGGGAAATATTGGCATTGTTCATAAATTCACCTCTGATCATCTCATCAGGTGGGTTAACTTGGCCCCACAGATTGCTGCCTTTTTTACGCTTCTCCAGGTTGTAACCCAGAATACTGGTTCCTCCTGTGTCGGCAGGAGGAGACCAGGAAAGTTTAATGCAGTTCTTAAAGGCGTCGACAACCTTTGGTGCTGATGGAGGTCCAGGGTATGCTGTAAACAGAAAATAAAAGATCATTTTGTTAATCAACGAGTGTGGACTACATTTCAAAGCACTACTCTAATAGTGTTTGTATTTAATTTTCATCAAAACAAGGCAAAAAAAAAAAACAGGCATAGCCAAAAACACTTAAAATTCGGAAACGTACGCCAAGTACCACAAATCATCTTTTCCAGATATTGGTAGTTCTTTGTGTCAGTGATTCCTGATCATCGTACCATGATCATTTACTCTTTACAGGCTTGGAAGAAAATTTCATCGCCATTAATAACCATGCAGTAGGTCCAAATGTATGGGCCCCCCATTTTATCCACAAAAATAACGACACAAGGCGCAATCCAGATTCAATCTCGATAAAACTTGGTGGGCTAGTTGAGGAACCAACCCGACATGACCGAGTCAAATTTCAGATTGATCAATTATGAAATGAGATATCATTTTTTAGAAAATTTGCCATCGATGAGAGATAGGATTTTTGAAACTGATTGAGGATCTGTTTACCCTCCAAAATTTTATGAAATCTTCCATGGTGTAAGGTCTATTTTTGGTTAAAATGTTGTCAAAAACTGTTAAGTAGTTTTGACATAATCCTGCAAACAGACGGAAAGTTATACCTCCTTGGCAAAGGTAATAACAGGAAATAAAAATTCGGAGAAAAGAATAGCATTTGCCTTATAATTCTGCATGCACACAATCAATGGTTTGAAAAAAATGGATGGACATTCAGCTAGCAATGCACATATATTTGCAGTTAACATGCACTATGACATCATCATCATCATCCTTTATTTCAGATTCAGGAGCCCATAACAAAGAATTAAGATTCACAAGACAATGACATAATAATTTTGTTGGTTTGATTCATGTTAAAGGTGCAGTCTGCAACTCTTATAAAAGTGACTTTTTGTCAGATATGCTAAAGCTTTCACTATGTAAGGACAGCTTTACATTAAAAAACAGGCTCAGTGTATGGTCTGGAGGAGTAGAAGATGGAATTAGTGACT